>NC_091061.1:176862754-178261880 GCF_000393655.2 Nicotiana sylvestris
ATTTTCCTTTTAGTCAGCATTAGGGTTTTAAACCCTAAACTGAATTCTTCCTTTGTTCGGCGTTAGGGTTTTAAACCCTACACTGAACCTTTCCCCAGCTAGTCGATATTAGGGCTCCAACCCCGAACTGAGCACGCATATCCTCTTTCATCAATTTTATGAACTTCCTGGTGATTAATTAACGAAATTTTCCTAGTGAAACTGGGGCAGAAAATTTCGTTCGTTTGTTTTCTCCCGCAGGTCTGACCTCGAGCCACATGAATCGAAATGACCCACGAGATGAATCCCAGTTCGGAATCAAAGAAAAAAAAAAAAAAAAAAAAAAAAAGATGTCCCGAGATATCGGAGTAAATGCAAGGAGGATTGACTCCAACGTTTAATTAAGGGCTTGAACCCTGCCAATCGCGTCTCACTCAGTATCCCAGAGGTTAAACAAGTCGCTGCAACTCGCAAGCATCAAGATTCAGATCGGAGTCTACAAGCAGAATCAGCTAAGACCCAAGATCAAGTCGTAAAAGAATCATAGATAGGAATCTTGTAACTAGCAGTTGACATGCATATAAGTAGTTAGCTCAGTTTCCAATTTCCATTTGGTTGTAATAAGGCGGTCAGTAACGTAGCAGTGGCAACAGCAGCAGCAGTAGCAGCAAGCATTGCAATCCCATGTTAGTCCCAGCTACCAAAACCTCCCGAACTACATTGACCTGATTCCTGTTTAGCCCAGGATATGTAGGAAATCTTTGAAGCAAGATTCGGTCAGATCTTTCAAAAAAAATGCTTCATACGGAGTGGTCTATAGGCAAAAATCGCTCATACACGCTCACTTGATCTTTGCACGAAAACCCTTCGTGTTTCCGAACAAAGAGGGGCAGCTGTGAGCACGTGATTTTTGCTTCACACGACAATCGCTCCAAAAAGAAATAAAAAATATATAATTGGCCCCGCTGTACAATTTCGGATTTCTGTGCGGCACCTTGTGGATTTATTTGTGATTTTGGCCCATTCTTATTTATTTACTTTATTAAAATAAAGTTCAAAAAATATATATGTGTCCTGCGTAATTCAAACCGTAATTCGGTCATTAAATAGAAAATCGTGAATAGGCATTTTTCGTCCGTGATTTTGTTTGGTTTGACTTTACCGGTTTTGAAATACTTTAGTATGTGCGCAAATAATTATATTTGAGTGTGTATTTAATTTTAATTTGATTTTTTTTAGTTTTGTTTTAAAACAAATAAGAAAAGAAATAAAAAATAAAAAAAAAAAAAAAAAAGAGAGAAAGAAAAGGCCCTTCCGGACTTGGGCCAATTTGTTAAAATTGGCCCAACGAACTCAGCCCAAGCGGACAGCCCAAGCCACCAGTCCAAACAGCCCACCCCCAGGCCATGAAACGACGTAGTTTAACATCAAAGCTACGTCGTTTCGATGCCAACCCATCATAACCGTTTAAACCGAGCCGATCCAACGGTCCAAGATCAATCCCCATAACCCACCAATAAACCCGACCCGTCTCACCCGGACCGACCCTAACCCTTCACCCTTGGAACGACGTCGTTCCCTGTTAGCCGAAGGATCCTGGCCCTTCATCTCGTCTCATCCAACGGCCAGGATCCACTTGCCCACTAACTATATAAGTACATAACACTACCCTACCCCCCCTATCCAATACCCCGGCTGCTTCGTCTCCCCAAACGAACAGCCCTAAAACCCTAGCCGCCTCTGCATACTTCCGCCATGAAAGCCGGCGGCATGGATGCCGGTGACCTTCCCTTGAACACCATAGGACCCCCAGGCCATCCTGAACCCAAATCTACCAACCCCATGTTTCGAATCACCCCCCAGGTCCTCGAATCTTCATTCGAAGATTCGAGTCAAAACTCGATCTGACCCAACCAACCCCAGTTTTGTACCAGATACTCCCCAGACCCCCCTCGTGACCGAACCATACTTGGTTTGGTCCGAATCTAACCAGGGAAACATGAATCCCGGATCTGAGTTTTGGAACTTTGTAGTTCCTCGTCACTAGTTCATACCCGTTCGAGCCAAGAAATTAAGGTCCAAGGGACCTTAATCGAAGTGTTTCTCATCTGAGAAACACTTCGATTAAAGTCCGTTCAGCCTTAAGAAAGTCTGTCCAAGTCCGGTTCAAGGTTTCCGATTTTTCAGGATTTGAGGTGAGTCTGCCTTCTTCCCTTATTTGTTTGGTCCATGTGAGGGATTAGATGTCTGTTCATGTTTTGTGTCAATTTGTGTTTTGAATTTTTATCAACTTTTGTTCGTCCACTCTGTTTGAACATCTGTGTTTGTCTGAATCCTTCTCCTCCTATTCTGATACGGCATGCGTATTGGTTGTATTCCAATTTGTACTAACTAACTGATTCCTCGGATGCACCATTCTATTTTAATCAGTATAAGTCGAGTCATGTGTCCCATACTTCTGAATGTTTGATTTTCGGCTACGATTGTGTACGATAATGCTAATATAGTCGAGTCGACATGAGTCGTCAATTAGTTTCAACTATCTGAGCATAGCAAAGCGATTTGTTTCTGTCGAACATTTTTTTTTTTTTTTTTTTTGAATCAATTGAGAAACAATTTTGTTTACTTATAGCTGTTGATTTAGATCAGTAATGTAAAAGGGATGTTTGGTTAAAATGCTGAATTGGATGGCATGTGCACTCCTGCACAACATTTGCATTGGTGCACCTCATGTGCATTGGTGCTCCTCATGTGCTTTGTGCACAACCTGTGGCCTGCATAAAGGTCCTTGTTTGATTTTAAAATGTTTTGACAGCATATGCTATCCTACTGCCCATACTTGGCTTTAGTTTAAAGAAGTGTTTAAACCTTTTAAAAGTAAAATCTGCCAGGGAATGTTGATGGGGTTTAATATTTAATTAGCTAAAGTTTGGAATTGAAAATAGAAGGCACATGGGAAGGGTACTGGATTTCTGAAAACAGGCTGTTTAAAAAAGAGTAGGATAGGGACTTATAAAAGGGGGAGATATACAGAATAGATAGAGAGAGACTGGACCTTGAGGGCTGAAAAGAAAATAAACACACACAGTGAGGAATTTCTGGGGAAAGAGAGCTGAATAGATAAGGGAAAAGAATATAGACATACTGTGAGGAGTTTGAAAAGGAGAGCTGAAATACATGCAAAATAGATACACATAGATAGAGGGAGATTAAGGGATAGAAGGGATACAACCAATAATCAGAAACTTTCTTCCTCCTATTGTTATTGGGTTTTTCAGTTGTTTCAATTTGTTCAAACCAATTCTGATCCTCTGAAATCTCAGTTGTGTCTATTAGTTGAGTGCTTTCATTGGTTTACTACTGTTTTGATCTATCTGGAATTCTGATTCTACTCCACTGGGTGCTGCTGTTATTTGGCCATTTGTTCTCTATTGGCCATAGTTGTATCACTGCACTCGAGCTTGTTTTCTTGCTGTATCGCTTTGTCTGCTGCTATTCTGCCCTGCTGCTACTGATAGTGCTGTGATTGCTGCTGCATTTTGTTGTCATCATACTCTGCTGACTTCCCCCTTTCCTCCAATTGTCAAATATTTCCAGGTACACAACCTCTGAAACTTTGTATGGTTGAAAGTTTGAAGTTGAAGCAGAAATAGAGAAAAGAACAGTTGTTCATGTTATAACATTGGTGTTAAAAATAGGTCGAATGATATTTGGGATTGTATATTTTACTGCAAACTGCAAATACTTTGTATAAACTAGCATACATTCTGTTTGAGATGGATTGTCAGATAGCATTGTTCAATAGTAATGACAGTATGACATAGACAACATGTTTTGATTTAGTATACATTCAGTTCAGTATAACACTTGTTTGGTTTAGTTATGACTGTATAACATAGAGTCATAGGCACTTGTATGTATTTTGCCTAGACCACTGAATCAACAAAATTGTGGTACTGGGTCCGGGATAAATGTATCCCAAACAAACTCCCATGCAGTCACATTAAGAGTCTGGCTATGAATGCCAGTTCTCCTGTCAGTTCATTCGCCCAATGCAGGTTCGATACTGAGTTTCGGTATAGATTGTTTGTCTCGAAATAATGTGATGATTGTTGAGAAAAACTAATAACCATTTTTTGAGTTCACTTAGTAGTAATTCCCCTGGTAAAACAGTCGATTTCGTTTATCAATTTCAAATAGGTTAAAGTGTTAAAAAATAGAACTTGGAGGTCATTAAACATAACTCAATATATGTTGTTAGTTTGTTTGCAATCTCATTTAACGAATTAATAAGTTATCCACTCGATGAAGACAAAGCATGCGGTAACCCCCACCTTATGAACAATCAATCAGGTAATCAAACAAGTTTAGTTTCGGCAAACATAATAAGGATTCAGTCCGTATTTGTCCAAACCCGCAAAATTCGGCATCATCCTTCTCTTTAAAGATAAATGTAGTAGAAATGTAGTCATTGTAGGGTACCCTTCTTAAATAATGAGACGAGCCTCGCCGAATAAAAATGCAAACTGCGGGGCCCTCAATAATTGATCACGATAAATACTTAGAATTTGGGAGGGACTGTTTAGAGAATTCCACTACCTTCCCCAAAGATAATAACGCGTTTAGACTCTTTAGGCGCGACTTTAAGTTAAAATATATTCTCAAATTCAGGTGCACATTGATGTGACCCAAATCCAAATCTCAGCGAAGTCAAGATGTGTTGACGATCACGGGTGCATTGATTGTGACGTGGTTCGAGACGCATCTTCACGACGTTGCAATTCTATAAAAATAAATGATAATGATAAAAGCGGTTTAAACTTAATGGGAGCACGCAAGTCATAACATGTATTTAAATCAGATATTTAGCCATTATAACAATTTAAGTGACCGTGCTAGAACCACGGGATTCGAGGGTGCCTAACACCTTCCCTCGGGTCAACAGAATTCCTTACTTAGAATTTCTGGTTCGCAGACTTCATTTGGAAGAGTCGAATATTTTCCTCGATTTGGGATTAAAGATAAACCGGTGACTTGGGACACCAAAAGCCAAACTTTTCCCAAGTGGCGACTCTGAATTAAATAAATAATCCCATTTCGAATATTGTCACTTAAATTGGAAAAACTCCACCCGCGCATCTAACCCCTCGGGACGGGGCGCGCAAAAAGGAGGTGTGACAATAGGTTGTATCTTAGATTTAGTTTAATGGTGTAGTATAATTCTGTAATGTATGCCAAGCATGAAAATCGTACTCTACTAGTTAAGTTATTTCCTTTCCGATAAACTATTTCATATAACTGGTAAACCATGTTTTAAGACAAAGAACACATAGCTTGCAATTTCAACCTCGCGAAGGTCATACCCAGGTCGAAACGGACCAAGCAGGCCCGCATCGAACAAACCATGGCCCAGGTCTGGCCCATCACGCATGGGCTGGATTTGGGCCCGTGATTATTTATTCGGCTGACTGTGCACGCATCCTCGTTTCTGATTTTTAAGCATTTCCGAATGCTGTTATAGATAACTGGCAAGCACTAATTAATTAGGACTATCTATTGTTTTCAATTAGTAGAGACAAACACGACAAGAAACGTAGTTGCTATAGGATACCCTTTTAAAATAAGAACGAGATGAGCCTCGACAAAAATAAATAAAATTGCACAAGCTGCGGGGCCCTCGTTAAATGTACATTATCGAAGCATTCAGTTTCCAGGACGGGTCGTTTAGCAAATCTCACAGCCCTCCCAGAATAATAACGCGATAGCCTCTTTAAGCGCGTATTTAATAATTTTACCTTCTTAAATTCGGGTGCGCATTTATATGACCCAAATCCAAATCTCGATGGATTCGAAATGTATTTCTAATCACGGGTACATTGATTGTGACGTGGTTCGAGATGCATGTCCATGACGTCGCAAATTCCTTTTAAAAGTAGAACGAGACGAGCCTCGTCAAACAAAAATGTACACAGCTGCGGGGCCCTCTAACTGTATATATATTAAAACACTTAGAATTTGGGACAGGCCGTTTTGCGAATTTTTCGTCCTTCCCCAAAATAACAATACGCTAGTTGCTTTAGGCGCGTCTTAATAATTTATTCTCCTTAATTCGGGTGCACATTTATGTGACCCAAATCCAAATCTCAACCGAGTCGAGATATGTCAATAACCACGGGTGCATTGATGTAACGTGGTTCGAGATATGTTTTCACGACGTTGCAAGTCCTATAAAATAACAGTAAACGATAAAAGCGGTTAAAAGTTAAAATTTGCACATGGTTCATAATTGTATTTAAAATCAGATAAATAAGCCGAATATAACAGTTGAGCGACCGTGCTAGAACCACGGAACTCGGGAATGCCTAACACCTTCTCCCGGGTTAACAGAATTCCTTATCCGGATTTCTGGTACGCAGACTGTAATATGGAGTCATTCTTTTCCTCGATTCGGGATTAAAATTGGTGACTTGGGACACCCTAAATCTCCCAAGTGGCGACTCTGAAATAAATAAACCAATCCCGTTTCGATTGTCCTTTAATTGGAAAAAACTCCCTTGCAAGGGTGCGGAAAAAGGAGGTGTGACAATGACTATGATGAGCAAAGTGAAGAAGTGCAGTACGTTAATAATTACCAAGGACAAAGGGGCAATGCTCCTAACCAACAACAACAGTGGAGATACCAAGGAAATTGGGAGAATCAAAACCAACAAGGCAATAGAAACTGGGGGAACAACAATTAGAATTGGGGCAACCAGAACAACTAGGGCAACTGGAGGGGCAACAACAACAATTGGGGAGGAAACAACAACCAAGGGTGTTGGAATAATGGCAATCAAGGGAATATGGGGCAAGGCTTTCAAAGGCCTCTGATGTATCAACAACCAACAACCCACCTCCATTTCCGTCCCAAGGTCCTAGCTCGTCAAACATCAAACAACGAGATGGGAAGGATCGAGATGATTTTTGAACAAATGATGAAGAAGAACGCCAACTCTGATGCCCAGTTGGCATCCCACAATACTTCAATCCAAAATTTAGAGATTCAACTAGGTCATATTTTGCAATCTTTAAATACTTGCCCTAAGGGGGCTCTACCTAGTGATATGGTAGTAAACCCGAAGGGTGGGAACAACACCGGGCATTCAATGGCAGTGATTAAAAGAAGCAGTCGAGGTGGTGATGTGAATACCTCCAAGGAAAAGGAAGTTGTGAGTGATGTGGTTGACGTGTAAGATGATGATGTTCCTATAGTTGATGAGAAAGTGAGTGAAGAGAATTTGAATGCGGAAGTGAGAATTGATATTCATGATAATGAGGTGGAGACTCAAGATGACGTGTACCCGTCTAGGAAACATGTAATAGACATAACGGAAATGGTAGTGCCCAAGGCTAAGGCTTCTTTACTAAGGCCTCCTCTACCTTACCCTCAAAGGCTTACGAAGCAAAATAATGAAAACCAATTTAATAAGTTTATTGAGATGATGAAAAGCTTGTCAATCAATGTTCCTTTGGTGGGAGATCTTGAGCAAATGCCGGGTTACGCCAAGTTCACGAAAGACTTGGTGACTAAAAAGAGATCTATAGATTGTGAGACCATCAAAATGACTCATCAAGTAAGTGCAATTGTGCACTCGATGGTTCTAAATCTTGAAGATCCCAGCGCTTTCACCATTCCATGTACCATTGGGAGTGCGAATTTTGCAAAGGCATTATGTGATTTGGGAGCAAGTATCAATTTGATGCCTTACTCCGTGTTCAAAACTTTGGGTATTGGTCAACCGAGAGCTACTTCAATGAGATTGCAAATAGCGGATAGAACAATGAAGAGGCCGCTTGGTATTATTGATGATGTTCTTGTCCGGGTGGACAAATTTATCTTTCCTGCAGATTTTGTGATTCTCGACTGCGAGGTCGACTATGAGGTGCTTATAATTTTGGGAAGACCTTTCCTTGTAACTGGAAAGGCATTAGTTGATGTGAAAGCAGGGGAGCTCACCTTCTGGGTGGGAGATGAAAAAGTGGTCTTTCATGTGTGCAAATCAATGAGGCAGCCTAATAGTACTGAAGTGTACTCTTTAGTGGATCTTGTCACGGAAGTGATAGTTGATGATATTAGTGCCATGACCAATATGGAGGATCCTTTAGAAGTGGTATTGTTGAACTTTGATGTGAATGAGGATTAAGGTCGGGTAGAGTGTGTCAATGCTTTGCACAAAATGGGCTCTTACTCTTATGCGCCTCAAAAGCTCTCTTTGGATCTTGAGAACAGAAAGACTCCACCAACAAAGCCCTCAATTAAGGAACCTCCCATTTTGGAGTTGAAGCTTTTGCCCTCACCTCTCAGGTATGAATTCTTAGGACCTAGTTCAACTTTACCTGTTATTCTTTTGTCTTGTCTTACTAACATGCAGGTGCAGGTAGATGCAAAACTGGAGGTGCTCCAAAGAAGGAAGAAGGCAATTGAATGTACTCTAGCTAATATTCGGGGAATAAACCCCTCATTTTGCACGCACAAGATTATACTTGAAGATGATGCCAAACCCTCCGTGGAACATCAACGGAGTTTGAATGAGGCTATGCAAGAGGTTATAAAAAAGGAGGTGATCAAGTGGTTAGATGCAGGGGTTTTGTACCCCATCTCGGATATTTCTTGGACTTCTCCAGTGCAATGTGTGCCGAAGAATGGTAGTATGATTGTGGTTACTAATGAGTAAAATAAGTTGATTCCCACCAGGACTGTCATCGGATGGAAGGTGTGCATGGACTACTGCAAGCTGAATAAAGTGACCCACAAGGATCACTTTCCATTGCCCTTTCTTGACCAGATGCTAGATAGACTTGTTGGGCATGCCTTATACTATTTCTTGGATGGGTACTCAGGTTACAACCAGATTTTGATTGCTCCGGAAGATCAAGAGAAAACTACATTCACGTGTCTGTATGGCACCTTTGCATTTTCTAGGATGCCATTTGGTTTGTGTAATACACCGGCTACCTTCCAGTGGTGTATGATGGTTATATTACCGACATGGTGGAGGACTTATTGGAAGTGTTCATGGATTATTTCAGTATTGTGGGTGACTCCTTTGATGAGTGTTTGAAGAATCTTGACAAAGTGTTGGCCCGGTGTAAAGAGACAAATCTTGTGCTTAACTGGGAAAAATGCCACTTTATAGTCGAGGAGGGCATTGTCCTCGGCCGTAAGATCTCAAAGCATTGTGTAGAGGTGGACAAGGCTAAAATTGAAGTGATCTCAAAGCTTCCCCGTCCTACTTCAGTTAAGGGGGTTAGGAGTTTTCTTGGGCATGCGGGGTTCTACCGAATATTCATCAAAGACTTTTATAAGGTAGTGAATCCTTTGTGCAAGTTATTGGAAAAGGATGCCAAGTTCGTGTTTAATGAGGAATGAGTGAAAGCTTTTGAACTTCTAAAGTACAAATTGACAACCACTCCCATTATTACCGCACCCAATTGGAGCTTACCTTTTGAGCTCATGTGTGACGCAAGTAATGTTTCAGTAGGAGAGGTCTTGGGTTAAAGAGTAAACAAAATGTTTCACCCGATGTATTATGCAAGCAAAACAATTAATGATGCTCAAGTGAATTACACGGTGACAGAAAAAGAGTTGCTAGCAATTGTGTTTGCAATGGAGAAGTTTAGGCCTTATATCATGGGTGCCAAGGTGATAGTTCATACTGACCATGCAGCACTCTGCTACTTGATGACAAAGAAGGATTCTAAGACTCGATTGATGATATGAGTTCTATTGCTTCAAGAGTTTGACCTTGAGATCGTTGATGGGAAAGGGAGTGAAAACCAAGTGGCGGACCACTTGTCCCACTTGGAGGAAGAGGGGAGGCCCCGTTATGGCCTCGAAATTAATGATTCATTCCCTGATATTGCCAACTTTCTTGTGATTGGTATTGTTTTGTGTGAGCTCTCTTCTAACCAAAGGAAGAAGCTTAAACGGGATAGCTTGGACTACTACTGGGATGAGCCCTACTTGTTCAAAATCTGTAATGATGGTATGATCCGGAGATGTATTCGGGAAGAGGAGCAAATGAGTATTTTGGATGCTTGTCATTCCTCTCCCTACGGTGGTCATCATGGTGGGGCGAGGACAACTTCAAAAGTGCTTAGCTATGGTTTTTATTGACCTACATTGTACAAAGATGCGAGTGAACTTGTGAAGAGATGTTATGAGTGTTAGAGAGCAGGTGGAATTTCAAAGAAGGGTGAGATGCCTCTCACCACTATTCTTGAGGTTGACATATTTGATGTGTTGGGCATTGACTTCATGGGACCTTTTGTGAGTTCATGTGGCAACACATACATTCTGGTGGCCGTTGATTATGTTTCCAAGTGGGTTGAGGCCGTGGATTTACCCAACAACGAGTCCTGGAGTGTGGTGGCTTTTCTCAAGAAGAACATCTTTACTTGGTTTGGCACTCCTAGAGCGATCATCAGTGATGGGGGCTCTCATTTCTGCAATAAGGCATTTGACACTTTGCTTGCAAAGTATGGTGTCAACCATAAGGTTTCAACCCCTTACCATTTTCAGGCTAGTGGGAAAGTTGAGGTCTCCAATAGGGAGATTAAGTGCATATTGGCAAAGACGGTTAATGCAAATAGGACTGACTGGTCAAAGAAACTGGATGATGCTTTGTGGGCCTACATGACTGCTTACAAGACTCCGATTGGTAGTCTCCGTACCGGTTGGTGTTTGGGAAAGCTTGCCATCTCCCGGTTGAGTTAGAGCGCAAGGCCATGTGAGCCTTGAGAAAGTTGAATCTTGAATGGCATGTTGCAGTAAATCTCCGGGTAGTGCAACTCAATGAGGTTGATGAGTTCCGGTTTCATGCCTATTCCAGCTCGTCCTTGTATAAGGACAAGATGAAGTACTTACATGACAAGTATGCCCGTAGCAAGGAATTCAAAGTGGGTGACTTGGTTCTTTTATTCAACTCCCGGTTACGACTGTTTTCGGGAAAGCTTAAGTCAAAATGGAGTGGACCTTGTGAGGTGGTGCTTGTGACTCCGTTTGGTGCTCTTGATTTGAAAAACAAAAATGGTGAAATCTTCAGAGTTAATGGCCACCGAGTGAAACACTTTCTTGGCAAGTTTGATGATAGCCACATGGTGGCAATGATCCATCTCAAGTGATTGATTGTAACCTGTGTCATACCGCGACATTAAATCAGGCGCTTCTTGGGAGGTAATCAATGTGTTTTTCTTATTTTTTTGATTTCTTTGTAGTGTACGATTTGTTTTTGAACTAACTGGTTGTGAGATGTGGGTAGGAATGTTTGATGCAGTGTAGAACATAGTTGGAAAATTTTGGCACTCTCTAAAGTTGGATCACTGACAACGCTCCTATTTTTCGCTGTCAGCGGTGGCCTTATCGCGGAGACAGAAATTGGAGGCTGACGCGGTACTGAAAAGTCCAAAATGAGACTTCTCTGAAGTTTCTACCACGTCTGCAGTGCACTCTTCATGGTCAGCGGTGCCCAACTGTAGCCGCGTAACTTTTACCGCTCTCAGCGGTAGTTTTGATACAGCAAGGCTTCAATTTTTCACAAGCACGGACCGCGGTGATTTACCGCGGCTGCTCTAGGTAAGTTTAGTGGCCCCCATGGGTATTTCCTATAAATAGAGCCTCATGAATCCTTTTACCCTTTTCGCTCATTTGACGTTCAACCTAAAATTTTCACTGTTCACTCTTCGCCTTAATCTGCACGAACGCAATTATAGTTCATTTGTCACCACTCATCTCATATTTGGTAATGTCACTCATTCATTAGTCTTTAGTTTTGTTTTTGTTTTCCTTTTATTTATTAGTTTTTGCTTCTTCTTCCTCTTTTTCTTTTAATTTTAACTTAGGGCTCTTTGATGTTAATTAGATTAGGCTTAAAATAGCTATAAGTTGTTAATGAATACCTAGTGGAGTTTAAAAATGTACAGAAGATTGCTAAATGCATGAACAACTGAAACCCTATGTGTGCGGAGCCCTATTTTGGCTTCCGCGACCGCGGTTGATTTTCCGTGGTCCGCGTTCATAAGTCTTATCTGAGATTGGAAGTCCTGATAGCTGAGGTCAGTGGTGACAAACTCCGCTGACAGCAGTGCCTCTCCGAGGCCACGAAGCTTTTCTCGCGGTCCGCGATGCTCAAGTTTAGAGAGGTATAAATAAGAGATCGTGGTCGCGGTTGATTTTCCACGGACAGTGGTGCAACTACTGTGGCCGCACTCAACTTACCACGCTCAGCGGTGCAATAGAATCAGAGGGTAGGTAGTATGATCCCCACACCTCTGCGGTCCGCGGTAAATTTTCTGCGGTTCGCGGTGTAGCCTCTACGGCCGCGCTCCTTTTTCCGCAGTCTGCAATTTTCTCCATGCACTGTTAATTATTTTATTGTTTTTTTTCTTCACTACTTCTTCTAGCAACTAACAATTTTCCACTGATTATGTTTGCAGACAATGGTTAAATCTAGAGGCAACGGTGAGAAACAAAAGGGTAGAGTAAAGTCCTCCCGGGTTAAGGGACGAGGACAAATAAATTTGACCCCAGCAGTTCGAAAATCAATTGGGAAAATGAGGAAGAACATCAGAGATGCAAATAGAGCTGCTTCCCACTTAGAGGGGAGTGAGTATGTGCCCTCCCGAGAGGCATCAGAGACTGACTCAGTGCCAACATACGTACCAGACTTCCCGGAGAGACTTAGGTTGAGAGATGAGCCTACATCTCCAGCCTCTCCCACTTTTCCTACTTCTTCTGAGTCATCTGATGACTCATCAGAGAGTGGTGAGCCCTTAACTTCAGCCTCACCTACAGCTTCATCACCGGCACAGGACCCTATAGATTTAAATGTCGAGGTATCAGATGACAGGATAGGGGGTGCCACCCAGACCGGAGGTGTAGAAAGGACAAGAAACCTAGAGGTTTGGCAACAGAGATTTGTTAGTGAGCTAGCATACCATAAATTTAGGGAATGGTGGCCTCAGAAGTCCCTAATTCATGAGCGTCAATTCATAGAGCGAGATCTTCTGCCTCACAACCCCAATGTGAAGAAGCACTTCAATGAAAGAGCGGGATGGGAGTACTTCACTAGCAAGGTGTCGGAGGCTAATGAGCACCTAGTCAAGGAATTCTATGCCAATGCCTCCCACATCAAGAAGGACATAAAAGTGACTAGGGTGCGGAACCTGAATGTCAAGTTTGATGGGAAAATGATTAATGATTACCTGGGCTTCAATGATGAAGATGAGACATTATACTTAGAGTAGGTGGTGATGGATGAGGCAACCCACCCGTGGTTGGCATCACTTCTGGCTCTCCCGGATACTACTCCGACATGGTTGACAACAGGGGTTCCTATCTTGAGGAACACCCTGAACTTTGAGGCAAAGGGATGGGAAACCTTTGTGTGCAACAGACTAGACCCTACTACTTACGATAACACCTTGCATGTCTCCCGGGCGATTATAGTGGCGGCTATCATGGCGGGGTTCCCGATCAATGTCAGGAATATCATGTCTAGGGTGATCACCAGAATGGTCAATGAGGGTGACAGATCTACCCCTTCTCGAACTTCCTCACCATGTACTTGGAGGATTAGGAGGTGGAGAAAAGAAATTTCGATGTCAAGGTAAATCCCAAGATTCCCTTTTCATGGTACATCCTTAAGGGTCCATGCAACCCCAAATCCAAGGGATCCAAGGGCAAAGATACTACATCTACTATCTAGTATGAAGAGCTAGTAGTGGTAGCCACTACTTCACAACCTCCCACTGCCATACCGGATCTTGCCTCAGTACCATCTACTTCCATGCCGTCCTCAGTGCCATCTTCCTCAGCATACCCGTTGACTTCTCACAGGTTGAACCAAACACTCTCCAGCCTTAACAACTGGATGCAGGCAGCAACTTCTAGGCTATCTGTGCTATCCAGTTTAGTGGCAGCTGATCGGGTCCAACCCTACACCACTACAAAGTGGCAAGACCGATCGATGCAGTTTTTTACCCGAGAAGGTCGGGATCGAATCCAAAGGGAGATAGAATGATTGGGATTTGGATTCCTATCTAAACTAGCAGTGTGTAGTGATTTTGATTACACTTCCAATCATAATTGTTTGTTTGTTACTTCTAATTTTATACTAATGATGTGCGAAATTAAGCTAAGTATGAAAGCTTGTAAGGTTTTCTAAATGGTTAACGAGGAACTAGGGAAGTGACTTTCCCCTAGGTGAATGCTTGACAGGTTCTAAAGCCTAAAGCAAAGTTGTTATGTTGGGGATTGTGATATGGACAATGCACGAAACTACTCACTCTATACCTCTCGGTAGCTTGAGTGACTCTGCCCTAATAGACTTTCTCAAGACCAATTGGGTGTCAAAATTATGCAAGCAATATAGGCTCAAGTCAGGTATTATTATCTCTAGGTTTAACCCTTTAATTGGGGCTATCAATCTCTTGAATACACCCGAATTCCTTGTTGGACTGATTTTTCTAGACTCAAACTCTCTTTCTCAAGAAGAGCCTAAGTCAAAAAGGCACAAATTAGTGTTTGCAACCGCTAATTCAACATGAAAAAATACAAATCAGTTCAAATATCAACCACTCATAAACATCTAAGTCTTAAAACAAAAGACCCATCAAATACCCATACTAGGGTTGAGCCACAACCCTAGCTAATGAGTCTAGCTACTCATAATAATGAAAACATTAGGTATTTAGATGAAGAATAACCCATATAATATGATTACAAACTAAGAATTAAAGATTCAATGTTGAACTAGCTACAAAATTACTCAAAATAGGTCCAAAACGGCCTTCACGTGCTCAGCTATTCATAAGATACCCTAAAAATCTGAAAAAGAAGTATTTATACAAGTCCAAATTTTCTGGACAAAAATACCCCTAATGGAGGTACCGCGAACTGCGGAAAATGCACCGCGGCCGCGGTGAGGCTTTTTGGCTTCACTTCTCATTCTCTGAATCTAGCCACCGCGAACTGCATAAAATGTACCGCAGCCGTGGTGGCTTCACCGCGGACCGCAACAAATGGACTGCGGCCGTGGTGTCTTGAAACTTCTGAAATCTTGAGCTCTCTAAATCCCCTTTCTGCGGACCACAACAAATGGAGTGCGGCCGCGATGAGGCTACCGTGGCCGCGAAGAATCTTCCATGGACCGTACTGCTTAGAACCCCAAAATTGCACCCTCTGAACTCATCCACCGCGGACCACACTAAGTAGACTGCGGCCGCGGTGGGTCTGTTGCAGCTGCAGTGGATTTTATGATGTAGCAGTGCTTTGACTTGTTCCTGGTACTTGTGCAGGTTTCACTCCTTTTGAGCTGGTTTTGACTTCTTGTCACTTTTTTTACCAAACCCTGCAAACAAGTACAACATGTAAGCTTTTGGGACTATTTGTATACATTTTTAATCCAAAACTCAAGTAAAAAGGAGTATAAAATATACTAGAATCCCTAGTTATCAGCAGCCCAGTCCGTTCCCGCACAAGCATAGGTCCCAGCTTCAATAGAGGAGTCTCTCAAGGAGCTTCTGGACAACCAGAAGAAGCTCCTAGAGAACCAAAAGCTTATTATGGATGCTCTTGTAGTTCAAGGAAAAACACTTAAGGAGATGAGCAAGCAAGAAGCTGAAAAGACTCAGGCCTCGAAGGAGTTGATGAAGCAATTGAGAGGAGAGGTTGAGAATATGAAGTCAACTGGTGATTTGCCACTAGAGATATTATTACAGGACCAGCTTCTAGCAGCTCAAATAGAGCAGGTTCAGGAGCAGGAGACTGAGGGAGAGCTCAGGAGGAGGAGAGTGGTGCCCCAGGTCTATGATGTAGAGATTGAGCTGGAGGATACTGAGGGAGGTGCCTCTGGCCAGCCACAGGCCCCCGAGCCAGGTGATCTAGGGACCCAGCCATAGGACCCCATGCAGACAGAGAACCTATAGGGAGTTTCCTTTACTCTCTACCCTTCTTTTTGATCTTATTTTTGGTTAGTTAGCATTGAGGACAATGCTAGTTTTCATTTGAGGGGGTGGTCCTACTTTGATAATTTGGTAGTTGGTTTGTAATGATGATACTATTGTTTTCTTTATGCTTATTTTTCACTTTTGGTATGTATATAATTTTACCATTTATTTCACTTTTCGTTATTTTTCAATCTTGGTCTATATATAAAGTTACTCTCTCATGTATATATTTATTTCCTCTTGTGTATATTCATCTAAATCCCCTATTGTACATATTTAGTTACTTTTCACATTTTACTTCATAACTTCTTTTGCAATTTTCCTTAATAGTGTAGCTTCTTATTTCATTTAATAGCTTCTTTTTTGGTTCGTAGCTTCTTATTTTACAAGTTCCAATGATCAATAAGTCTTTGGTTTTCCTAATGCCACGATTCTTTCCAAAGGTGGAGTTTGTGTGAACCGGGTGGCTCTTCCAGATAATGGTTGGCATGACAGCCTTTTTAAGGGTTTAAGTCTGTTTTTCTTTTCATTTTTGTGTAAATAGTAGTTAGTGAGCAATAGTGCCTCAGGCAAAGTTTCACTTGGGCCTAACACATTTACCTTTGACTTTATGGTTAAAAATAAATTGGTGTGTATATGATTGTGATAGTTGTGACCTTGAGACTCTTGTGTTGACTAAATAATCATCGAGTGGTTTCTCGGAACCATTTGTGTTGCTTAAATCTTATCTAAGGTTTTTGTGGGCCCCCAACTCTGTTTCTTTAGCAATCCTATAGCTTGTGTGGTGAGGTATTGATTTGCAAGTCCAAGTCCCATGCCAATGAGTTTAGAACTTGCCTTGAATGTTTGTCTAGGCGAAATCCTAAGTGTAGCTCAACTTGATAAGTGATTGTAGACACTCCTTGATCCTAATTAAGACTTAAAAACATCCATATCCCACCAATGATGATATCCCTAGTCAACGAGCCATAGCCCTTATGCTTTCAAAAACCATGATACAAGCCTTTATCCATTCTACAATGATACTCTCTTGGCAGCCGATCTTTCCTTAGCAAAAGACAAAAACATAAGTTTGGGGGGGAGACGACGAATGCAAAAGTGATAAAAGGTACAAATTGAAGAAAAAGAAAGGCAAAAAGAAAGAGAAAGAAAAGCCAAAAAGTCAAAAAGAAAGTGAACAATGTAGAAGAAATGAAAGGATTCAATAAAAGCAAATGATGAAAGGCGTGGAAAGATTAGAAAGGAGAAAAAGAATTGAAATGAACAAAAAAGAGTGACATGTGTCTCTCTAGACCCTAAGGAAGAAGTAAATGACTCAAAGAGTCAAGAAAATGTGTGCCCAAAATTAAGCAAATGAAGTGCTTGAGGGAAGACGAAACCTTCTTAGACCAATATATCCTACCCTGAACCAAAAGCATTCATTACATCCCCACAAAAGCCTTATATGATATTGAGTTGAGTGAGCTTACATTAGTGGTGACTCACATAAGGGGTAAGCTTATGGTACTTAGAGCCAGACTTGTGACCTTCCTTTGAGAGAGGTGAGTGTGTTTTCCAAAATTCTCGTTCCGAGTAGTACAATCTAAAAGTGAGGTTTGCTTATGGAGAGTTTAGGAGTATGAGTTTGGGTTCCACAATGACCAAAGTAGTAGAAAGAGTTTCCTTGATGAGTTGAGTCAACTCTTGATGTTTTTTTGTCGCACTAAAATCATGGTGTTTAAAAAGGTTGAGTGTTGTTAATGATGCATTTGAGTTGAGGGTAATTGTTAGTCCCAATTGATGCTTGATGAGGTCACTTTAGGACAACTGAATTTTCCTTTCTGTTATCTTAAGGAGGTGGAAATTACTTTATTTGCTTGAGGACAAGCAAAAGCTTAAGTTTGGGGGAGTTGATAACTAGGGATTCTAGTCTATTTTATGCTCCTTTTTACTTAAGTTTTGGATTAAAAGTGCGTACAAATATTCCCAAAAGCTAACTTGTTGTGCTTGTTTGTAGTGTTTGGTCAAAAAGAGACAAGAAAGTCAAAACCAGTTCAAAAAGGAGTGAAACCTGCATAAGTCAAAGCTGAGTCATATGAGCGCTGATAGTGGAAAATCAACCGCGGACGCAGAGGGTCCACCGCTGAGGCGGTATTGATCTTGCGGTCCACGGTAGCAAAGATCAGAGATCTTTAATTATGGGCTTAACAAGTCACCGCTGCCCGTAGTGAAATTGCGCGGCAGCTTTAGCGCGGCCGCGGTGCATTTACCGCCCTCAGCGGAAGCTAGATTCAGAGAACCAAGTATGGAGCTAAAAGTTGTAGTCTCAGTGTTGCAGCGATCCATTTTTTGCTGTCAGCGGTACCTCCGTAGGGGCGTTTTTGTCCGGAAAATTTAGCTGTTTTCTTTTTCAGATTTTTAGGTCATATGTTGTTTAGCTGAGCACGTGAACCGCCTCTTTTTACGTTTTTGAGTAATTTTAGAGCTTGTTTAACAATTAAACTTAGATTCTTATCGGTAATTACTTTTTATGGCTTCTATTTTATCTCAATCTATGACTTCTTCTTTGATTATAAGTAGCTAAACCCATTAGTTAGGGTTGTGGCTCAACCCTAGTATGGGTATTTAATGGGTCTTCTATTTTAGGGCTTAAATATTTATGAGTGATTGATATTTGGTCTGATTTATGCTTTAAATGTTAAATTAGTGGTTGCAAATACTGATTTGTGCCTTTTTGACTTAGGCTCTTTTTGAGAAAGAGAGACTAAGTCTAGAAAATTTAGGCCAACAAGGAATTGGGGTGCATTCAAGAGATTGATAGCCCCAATTAAAGGGTTAAACCTAGAGATAGTAATACTCGACTTGAGCCAATTTTGCTTGCATTGTTTGAACACCCAATTGGGCTTGAGAAACCTAATTAGGGCAAAGTCACTCAAACTACCGAGAGGTATAGAGTGGGTAGTTACGTGCAATGGTTATATCATGATCCCAACTATAACAAATTTGCCCTAAGTTTTAGATTCCATTAGATACCCACCTAGGTGCAAGTCACTTTCCTAGTGCCTTTAGACCAATTAAGAAAACCTTGCAAAAACATCATACTTAGCTTATTTTCCTGCATCATTAGTCTTAAAGTAGAATAGTGAACAAACAAAGAATGGTTGGAAGTGCAATCAAGAACACTGCACATTGCTAGATTAGATAGGAATCCAACTCCAAACACATCTTAGCTCCATGTGGATTCGATCCTGACCTTTTCGGGTAAAAGCTGCATCGATCGCTCTTGCCACTATATAGTGGTGTAGGGTTGGAACCGATCATATACCGAGTCCTGAAAGCAGTCTTCGGGATGTCTGGCTCCCAGATATTTAACTAATGATAACCTGGACACAAGTCAATCTTAGAAAACACTCGAGCACCCTGTAACTGATCAAACAGGTCATCAATACGAGGCAAAGGATACCGGTTCTTCACTGTAATTTTGTTCAGCTGGTGATAATCAATGCACATACGCATAGAACCATTCTTTTTCTTCATGAACAAGATAGGAGCACCCCAAGGTGACACACTGGGCCGAATAAAGCCCTTATCAAGAAATTCCTGTAACTGTTCCTTCAACTCAGGAGGGGACATACAATAAGGAGGAATAGAGATGGGCTGAGTGCCCGGCAACAAATCAATGCCAAAATCAATATCTCTCTTGAGTGGCATACCCGGAAGATCAGCTGGAATCACATCAGGAAAATCCCTTACTACTGGGACTGAATCAACTATAGGGGTATTGATACTGACATCTCTCACATAAGCTATATACGTGTCACACCCCTTCTCAACCATCCGCTAAGCTTTAAGAAATGAAATAACTCTGCTAGGAGTGTAATCTAAAGTACCCCTCCACTCTAATTGTGGTGCACCTGGCATAGCAAGCATCACGGTCTTGGCGTGACAATCAAGAATAGCATAATGGGGCGATAACCAGTCCATGCCCAACATAACATCGAAATCTACCATGTTGAGCAACAATAAATCGGCTCTAGTCTCAAAACCACTAAGAGCAATCAAACACGATCGATAAATGCGGTCCACAACAAGAGAATCTCCCACATGAGTAGAAACATAAATAGAGGAACTCAAAGAATTCGAGATACGCCCAAATGTGGGGAAAAATAAGAAGACACGTAAGGATAAGTGGAGCCTGGATCGAATAGAACTGGTGCATCTCTATGACAGATCGGAACAATACCTATGATGACAGAATCGGAGGCGACAACCTCAGTACGAGCAGGAAGGGCATAATATCTAGCTTGGCCTCCCCTTTTGGGGTGATCTCTACCTCCCCGACCTCCACCCCAAGCTGGCTGAGCAGGTGGGGTAGCAACTGGCACTGTAATCATAGCCTGGGAACCCTGTGGAGCACCTGTGGCTGAGAAGGATGTGGAGGTGCACCCCTCCTAAGTCTAGGGCAATCCCTCACCATATGGTGTGTGTCGCCACACTCAAAATAAGCTTTTAAAGGACGTGGCGGCTGTGACTGGCTCGGGCCAGTTCTGCTGGACTGACCACTAATGGCACCTCGGGCAGGAGGCACACTAGATACTGGAAGTGCATAATAAGGCTCCTGAGGCCTAGGCAGAGCTGGAATACAACTGGCTGCTAGAAGAGCTGAATGAACGGGGCGACTCACATAACCCCTACCATAGCGAACTGCAGCTAGGGCACGGGCACCAAAATAATGGCCAGACTCTCGAGACCTCTTGGCCTCTCTCTCCTCCCTATCCCGAGAAAGCATGCCCTCTACTCTCCTAGCAATGCTCACCACCTACTGATAAGCAATATCCATCTCCAACTCCCGGGCCATGCTAGACCCGATGTTTGGAATGAGCCCCTCAATAAACTGGCGAGCCTCTCTCACGAACTGTAGAAACCAAGGCCGGTACATGCCTAGCCAAGTCACTAAAACGGACAGCATACTCCGAAACAATCATAGTACCCTGGCGTAAATGCTCAAACTCCGTGCCCCATGCGTCCCTGAGGCTCTGAGGGACATACTCCCTCAAAAACATATCCGAAAACTGGGTCCATGAAAGGAAAGCTGGCTCAGTCAAACTGTCCAACTCAAAAGTACGCCACCACTGATAGGTTTCCCCTCGAAGCTAGAAGGCAGTGAAAAAAACCCCACTCGACTCTGCTACACCCATAGTGCGAAAGATACGATGGCACTCCTCCAAAAATCCCTGAGCATCCTGTGATGCTAGACCACTGAATGTAGGAGGCTTGTACTTCTTGAACCTCTCAAGCTTTCGGTGCTCCTCCTCTGAAGCTACTACCTTATCCTCGGGCTAATATGGGGCTATAGGCGGTACCGGTGTAACCTCTGGGATCTGATCAGCCTGAACCCGCTACTCTAGAGTGCGGGCGGCGGGAGTTTGGGCTCCTCCCCCGGCCTAAGATATAGTTGCAGCAAGGGGAATCAACACTCCCTGAGCTAGAGTGGTGTACATGCTCATTAACTGTGCAAGGGTTGCCTGGATAGCTGTAGTAGTAGTAGCAGTAGGCATATCAGACGCCTGGGCTCTGGTTGGAGCTGCTGGTGGCTCCTCTGTAGAAACTCGCACGGGTACTATGGCTGCATCACATGCGCATCCTCGGCCTCTACCTCGGCCCCAGCCTCTGGCGGCTCTAGCAGGGGGCGCGGGGCCTAGTCATCTCCGATAACACATGTCCTCACTATCTATGAGAGAATAGAAGACAGAGGTTTAGAATTTCGAAATCAAAAATCTCGCATGACAAGGAATCAAATGAAGTGGAATTTTCCTAACAGTTACATAGCCTCTCGAATATAAGTACAGACGTCTCTGTACCGATCCGCGAGACTCTAATAAACCGGCTTGTGATTCATGAATCCTATGAACCTAGAGCTATGATACCAACTTGTCACGACCTAAGTTCTCCCTCTGTGAACTGTCATGACGGCACCTAGTCTCTACGACTAGGTAAGCCTAATGAATTGCGAAAATAAAACAAATATATGAAAACTAACAATTTAACAGATAATGTAATTAAGAAGTTTTAAATGTCGCTCGGCATATACAATAAAACACTCTTGAATTGAACATAATCACTCCCAAAACACGGAATCGCATGAAATCATAAGCTACAGAAGTACATAGTGTTTCTAATCTCCAGAAAATCTAACAACGAAGAAAAAATACATGAAGTATGTAACTAAAGGAGGAATAGAAAGGAACTTCTAGGTATGCGGACGAGGCAGATATACCTCGAAGTCACTGGATCGCCTCACCTCACTAGAAGTATGGCTGAGAAGTAGAACCTGGATCTGCACACGAAAACATGTGCAGGAAAGGGCATGAGTACACCACAGTAATACCCAGTAAGTGCCAAGCCTAACCTCAATCGAGTAGTGACGAGATAGGTCATGGCTCTACTGCTTATATATATATATATAACAAGATAAAGCAATATGAAATAGGGCAGTGAACATAATTGCTAATAGTCAATGAAATGAAATCACAAGAAGAGCATAACTCAATACACAGAGAAAAGCAACAGGAGATCTTCCGGGGTACCGTCCTGTAGTCCCAAACGTAAATGTACAGAGGATCTCCCAGGATACCGTCCCGTAGTCCAAATTGTAAATGTGCAGGGGGGATCTCTCGGAATACCATTCCTTAGTCCCAAAGTAAACATGCAGGGGGATCTCCCGAAATACCGTTTCGTACTCCCAAATATAAATACACAACCCAATCAGTTTCAACAAGAAATATACAGTTCTATTCAAGTTCGTATAAAAACGACAAGCAATTTCTACCCTAAACATGCTACACATAGTCCAGGTAGGCAGTTAGAGCAGATAAGGCAGTTAAGGCACGTAAACATGCTTTCCTACGCTAAACAGGAGGCAACATATACTAGTATTGCTCAATTAAAGGAAAACTTAGACATTTACTTAACGGAAATGGGTTTTTCAACAATTAGTACGCGTACGCATTCATCACCTCACATACACGGCATTCATATAACAATAGTACCAAAATCCTAAGGGGAGTTCCCCCACACAAGGTTAGGCAAATCACTTGCCTTGAACCATATTCAAAATCAATCTGATATCACGCTCTTGCCACGGGTATCCAACTCCGGATGACCCAAATCTAATCAAATCAATTATACAACGTTAATATAGATACAAGCAACTAATTTAGCTAATGAATTTAAACCTAAAATGAGAAAATAGGAAAACGCCCAAAACTCCTCCCTGGGCCCACGTCTCGAAATCGGGTAAAAGTCACAAATTATGAATACCCATTCACTCACAAGTCTAACCATACCAAATTCACTCAAATCTGATACCAAAATCTCGATCAAAATCTCAAAATTCGGTCTAAAAACATTTTTCAATTTTCCCCAATCTTTCACCCCAAATCCGAAATTTAATGATGAACTCATGTTTAGATTAATAGGTTATAATCAAAAAGGAGTTAGGAATCATTACCCACAAACTTCCTCAAAAAATCTCTCCAAATTTCGCCTTCTACCGAGCTCTCAATCAAATTTTGAAGTTATGAACTCAAACCCTCGTTTTGAAGTTTAAAAATCTGCCCAGTGATTTCCTTAATCGCGATCGCGAAGAACAACTTCGCTGGCTCACAAGTTTACACTACGCGAACGCGTAACACCCCACGCGAACGCGATGCACTCGCTGCTTAGACTTACGCGATTGCGGTTGACCTCACGCGATCGCGAAGAGTAACACTCCACTCCACGGCTGCCTCACTTCTTCTTCGCGAACGCGGCATAGCCCACGCATTCGCGATGCACCATTCCACCACTACTACGTGTTCGCATACTCCTTCCCGTGAAAGCGATGAACAAAACTTCCTCTGCCTCATCTAAACTTACGTTATCGCGAGCCTCCTCACACGATCGCGAAGAAAGATCTTCTGCAACAGAACACGAGCAAAAATCTGCCAACTTCTTAAGTCCAAAAATGATCCGTTGAGCATTCGAAACTCACCTGAGGCCCCCGGGACCTCAACTAAACATACCAACCAATCCTAAAACACCATACAAACTTAGTCGAGCCCTCAAATCACACCAAACAATGCTAAAATCAGGAATCACCCTCCAATTCAAACTTAATGAACTTGAAACTTCAAAATTCTACAACTGATGCCGAAACCAACCAAACCACGTCCATTGACCCTAAATTTTGCACACAAGTCATATTCAACACTACGGACCTACTTCAACTTCCGGAATCGGATTCCGACCCCGATATCATAAATTTCACTGCTGGCCCAAAACTCCAAAAATTCAACTTTTGTCATTTCAACCCTAAATGAGCTACAGACCTCCAAAACACAATCCGGATACGCCCCTAAGCCCAAAATCACTCAACGGAGCTAACGAAATTGACGGAATCCCATTCCGGAGCCGTCTTCACACTGTTCCGACTATCCAAATTCTAATGCTTAAGTTCTCATTTAGGGACTAGGTGTCCCAAAACACTCCGAAACTCAAAACGAATCATCCCGACAAATCACAATAGCAGAAATAAACACGGGGGAAGCAGTTAATAGGGGATCGGGGCTCTACCTTCCGAAACGACCAGCCGAGTCGTTACTTGGAGAATGAAAGAAAATAAAAGTTTTATAATACATATTCCATGCACTTAATATAAAAAATAATTATTTATAATAAAGGTTTTTCTAAATATATATATATATATATATATCTTAATTATATTATTATTATTTCGATATTATATATGCTAAAAAATTTATTTTTTTATTTTTATTTTATAAATAAAATTTATTTTTTCTAAAGATAAGTCCATAATGTAGATTAAAAAGAGAGAAAAAAATAATATTAAAAAGTAAAAAATAAGAAAAATAATAATATTAAAAAGTAAAAAAAGAAGAAGATAAAAGTTAAAAATTTAAAGTGTAAAATAGGTATTTGACAATCAAAAGTTTGAGAAATTGGTTGAGTGACCTTTGCTAAAGGCATAGTTAAATGATTTTTCTATTACAAACGAAAGAACAATGACTTTACTAGATAATTCCAGATAGTTGAGACTATTTAAGCAATGGCCTCTCTAATCAGACACAACATAGATCAAAGGATGTGGAGAGTGCCACTGTTTCTATAAAAGTCCAAATTCTATATTCAGAATAAAGTTCTTTGCTGCCAAACCGTGAAAGAACCTATTTCTCAATAGCCAGGCAACTTTAATTGAAGTATACGACAGAGGAATATAGCAAAAGACTGCTAATCTTATCATACACATCGACACATACTCGGACATATCTAACACAACTGATCATTGAGAACAGATAATGCATCAATCTGCATTCCTACCCTTGAATCACAGATCAACTGAGTTAAAATCCTAATCCTAAGGTAGAACATACAACAGCTCTGACCTGGGAGAAGCTCTAGGAAAACGCATCAACTCTAAGGTGATATCAATGTCTATGTCTGCAAATAAAAGAGCAGCCCGTTGCACAAAGCATCTCGCATTCACGCATGTTGGGATGGGCCGCACCTCAAAAATGTGATATAGACAGTCTACCATAATGCAAGCATTAGTGGCTGCTTTCACAGCTCGAACTCGTAAACTATAGGTCACACGGACACAATTTTACCGTTGCTCCAAGGCTCCACTTTCGTGTTCACAAATATTTAAAAAAAAAAACAACCCGGTGCACGAAGTATCCCGCATTTATGCAGGGTCGCCCGGGAAAGGGCCACAACCCAAAGGGTATAATGTAGGCAGTCTACCCTAATGCAAGCATTAGTGGCGGCTTCCACGGCTCCACATTTGTTCTACCAATCCTAACGGCTGAACATCACCTCACTAACTCATTAAATTAAATAGTTTTTTCTCTGTGTGTGTGTTTGAATGTAGGGAATACACGTAATATACAAATATTTCAACGCTAATTTATCGCAAAAGAGCTTAACTAACACCAGATTTGCAAATAGAAATGTGTAGTTAATAGTCTTCTTGATAATATAAAGCAACACTAACTGAGAGAAAACACATATATATATATATAGGTCATTGTGTTCTCGAAATTTAAATGGCTTGACATAATAAACTATCTGAATACATTGACAAAAAGAAGAAAAGAATACTTAACAACTCCTGCCTTCTCTGTGAGAAACTCAAGGATCTTAAGGTAATGAAGTGAGTATCTAACGTTGTTAACAAAATAACACATGCTGCTAAGCCATCAAATAAACAATTTCTCAATAGCCAGGAAACTTTAACCAGAAGTAGAGGATTAAACAATATACCAAAAGACTATGAATCATATCAAACACATTGACACATACTGGTCTTTCAAAAGAACATAATTGTCGCCACATCTTTACAAAATTTGCCATTCATCCCTTCCTTAGAGTTAAAATCCTAATCCTGATATGGAAAATAGGAGAGCTCTGCCCTGGGAGAAGCTCTGGGAAAACGCATCAACTCTAAGGCGATATCAACGTCTATGTCTGTCTTCTGACTAATGCGCATCCTTAGCAGAGAGGGAGTGCGAGAAAGCAATTGCTTTACAAAACACAGCTCAGCTTTTGCACTCTCATAAATATTAATGGATACATGCTCGAGCTTGTTGAGTGGTCGTTCTAAGCACGACGGTGAGTCCAGATACTTCAGAACTGCTTTGGCATCATCGTCGGTAGCATCAACCTTATAATGGTATAAAGAAATACCAGTTATTTTAGACTTTCATGTTCACAAATATGAAGTGCAAAAATAAACCAGATCATACACATATCAAGTGCAAGACTGCATAATTTTCCATTACTTACCCAAATCACAAGTTTTCTCAAATTAGGGGAATTCTTAATTAACTGTAGAGCATAAGAAGTCTGACCCAGATGGTCAAAGGCTACACATAGCGACAGATGCCTCAAAAAGTTGAGCGTAAAAGGAAGCCCATTTGGAACTACATCTGCACTCAAAAGCTATGAAGCAAATATTAATCAGAATCACATGAATTTACAATCACTATAAGCAAATATTCAACTGAAACAACAGGTAATGAGTTTCTTACCTCAAGGAAATACGAATCCAAATGGAGTACCTCAAGTGCAGGCAAACTAATAAGAAGCTTCTCCAAAGTTGATTTTTCATCAGCCACTTTGTAAAAGTCAAGTTTGAAGACTCTCAAATCCTTGCAGTTCATGAAACAATTTAGCACGAGATGGTAGTAACTATCTCGAACATATAAGGATTTCAACCCTGGTGAAATAATGTTTAGGTATTGAGAACCGTGACACATGTTCAAGGACAAGTCCTCAAGAAGGGGGGCTTTGATAACGCAAAACGATGTGGTTGGCACAAAGGTTGTACGTTGCAGATCAAGGGAGATAAGATTCGGAAAACCAAGAAAAGAACTGGGTGGTTTGAAGACACAGTTGGTGAGTTCCAAGTCTGTCAATGTTGAACATTTAAAAATAGAAGGGGGCAGAGTATAGGTATTGAGATTTGAAATGCGAAGGGTTAGCTTCTTGACACCATTTCTGGTGACATAAAGCACCCATTTATCGATATCTGCACACGAAGAAAAATGTGCTCCTCTAGTGTCAAGAATGAACTTTACAATGTTCCCCATATGCAGTAGCAGGATCTCATCCACTGCTAGTTTGAACATGGATTCGGACTCTTCTATTAACTTACGACAGAAGTCGTAATCCAGCACCAGATTTGGAAGAGTAGCCCAAATATATCTCCAGTTCCTCGACAAAATACTAGTTCTTGCAGCATCTTGAGCCGGTAAAAGCTCAAGGATAAGATCTGTAACATTTCTTGGTAAACCCCTGATCCTATCTTCTCTATCCCCTTCAAGAGCAGCTCTTTCTCCATCTGTTTTGGAGAGAGAAAAAATCAGAACAGTTCCTTAAGAATAGTGGTTGGTGTTTTTTTTGTATGACAGTGGTGTTCGAGTTCCGGCCATTCTTGCTCATAATGGCTGAGAGAATTCTAGTTATGCCACTAGGTCAAGAGTTCAAACCTGGTACCCTGACAAACAAAAAGACAGTAGTGATCGGATCTAACTTGCAGACACCTTGACAATTCCACTGGCTACGTAATACCTCCCACCAGCACAGGTATTCGGTAAAACTACCCAACAAGGCTTAGGTAGATAAGTAGAAATTACCTTGTATATTTTGCCTCCTCTAAGATTTGAACCTGGGACCTCATGGTTCTCCTCTCACTTCATCGACCACTAAGCCATACCCTACGGTGCACAAAATGACCCGAATCAAAGTGCTTCGGCTTAGAGGGGTTTGAAACCTAATTCTCTCAGAATGTTCTAACAACAACAACAACATAACTGGGGAGGGTAGTTTGTACGCAGATATTACCCCTACCTTGTGCAGGTAGAGAGGTTGTTTCCAAAAGACCCTCGACTCAGGCAAGCATAGTCACATCAGTAAAGAAAATTGAACTATAAAAATGGTAGAGCTGCAAACTATCATATATTAATAATTGATTGCTAAACAATATACTATAAAAGAGGAGAAAAAAAGAACACAACCATTTATATTGCATTTTAATATTACCACCTTGTCTTTTCAACAATTTGTTGCTCATGTGGGCTTCAACTTATATGGATGCACAAACAAATACAACTAAATATAGTCAAGAAGTCGGAACAATAAGACATATGATATGCTTAAATCTACAATATAGGAGAATCTTCTACCAGCAAAAAACCTTTGCAAACTCAATAAATCTTGTAAAATCAGCTTCAAATTAACTAATTCTTGAAAAGAAGAGGACTTATTAAAAAAATTCTCAAAAAGGAAAAGGTTAAATCCGACCGCTATATATTCTGATATACACCGTTTAAAAGACAATGATGTCAAATACAATTAGAACTAAGTAGATACCATATATACTAAAAGTAAATTGTTACCAGAACAAACACTGTTTTGATAGTTTAACATGAAAAAAACATGACCAGAACTAGTTTTAGCCAGGATATTTGGATGCACATGTAACTAATGTCAGTTAAGCCAAAACCTAAACTAATGGGTTGCCTCTTCCAACTAGTTTAGGTGCATAGATCATCAATCCAGAAAGCTGTGCTTAATTCATATATTAAACGGATGTATCACTCCTATATGCTAAATGTGTAATCCTTAAGTTATGGTATGGATCTATTGGAGCAATACCCTCTTCTTTGCATTAACCATAATGTATCAAATGGAAACAATTACCTAGACCTACTAAAAGGTTTAATTCCTTTTGTAGCGTAACAAGAAAGTACTTGAATTTGCTTGTAATCACACCTTATCAATCTTCTGTCTGTCTATCTTCCTCAGAGCATTAAATTGTTTCCATTCTCTTTCAGTTGGCTTAATGATTTTATGCTTTTCAAAACTTCTTTATCTTGAACGAAACATCCAATGTCTTCACTAACAGACTCGAATAGAGTCACCCCTCTCTTTTAAGTATTTGAGGGCATGTTTGTGGTAGTAAAACATAGAGCAACACCATAACTGAAAAGCTCTTTCCTGTTTCTATTAGAGTGCATCCCCCACGCCCACACCACGTTGATGTTCTATTACCAGCCCTCCTAGCATCTTTGGTTGTAATTCATTTGTAAAAGAACGAACTTACACGCGCTCATTCAAATCTAATGACACAGTTTATATTATGGGGCACAGAAGATTATGTATGCTTCCTTTAATAGAAAAGACTGCAACATTCTTCTTCATTTGTTCTCCAAAAGCATGTATTTTACAAGTTAACGAGACACCACTAAGACACTTTGGAGAAATTCGCAATGTATTTTTCTGATCTGTTTTTGGAAGAGTATTCTAGCATCTAAAAATAGCCTTGAGATACTTTCCTAAAGAATGCTTTGAATCAGAAGAGAACTTCTTAGACAACAACTATCAAAATAGTTTTTTCTTTGAAGAACTTTTCCAACAAACATCTCCAAAAAATCTCCAAACATTCCCAAAAAAGCTGTCCAAACAGGGGCTTAGCGCTGCCCTAGGTTGATGAGAATTTTCTTAGAAGGGACTGACTCAACAAAAAGTTGTTGAGCAATCTTGTTATGAGATTCATCTGGCTATTTTCTATCAAAAGTCAGTCTAACTTTGATATTGACAAACATTTCCTGATGTGCATTCTCTGCAGTACAGTTGTGCACCCTATTTCCCAATTTGTTCAGTAGTTTACATTGCTTATATTATTGAATTATATATTAGGTTGCAAAAGAAAGAATAGTAGAAGGTGAGAAAGAAGCTTCATGTGCACCAATTTCTTTGTTTGGTTAAGAAGTAAACAATGGTTAAATAAGAGGAACAAGGTACCACTTGGACTTTGCAGCCTCTCTCAAGCTGGAAAGAAGGGGAAGTAATGATTTTTAGTTGAATAAAACAACATATAGAGAAGTATTTATACCTCCCTTCGGAGAAAATCAGCAAGTCTCTCTCCTGCTATCATTCGTTAAATCAGATATCATGTAAAACTCGAGGTCGTAACTTAATAAGGAGCTAGTTGAAAAGGAGTTGTTGCATGCTTCTATAAGCAACTTTGCTTACTACCAAATTCACACAAAGGACAAAACTGAGATGTGCCTGCAGTGTCATGTCAAATTATTTTCCTAAGCACTGAAACTTAAGGCGCTTGACCCATTAACACTTTGCCTCAACTTAATATAAGCGCAGCAACTACAAGTTGCTAAATGTCCAAAGCCCAAGTTGAAGAAACAGTTGAAATATTTAAGTGAGCAAATTGTCAGAAAGAAAAATAGGAAATTATAAGGTCACCATTTAAAAATACTAAAAGTAACCAAAGCAATTGCATCTCATTCAGCACCTTCCTTCAATAAACACAAAAGACATGATGTTGCTTCCTTTTCTTTCCATTTGATACCAAAGCCAGGTTGGCGAATAAAAATATTTCATGGATTCAGTACCTAATATCAACTAACCAACAGGGTACCAACTTTAACTTCTGCATTCCATAGATGGGTAAGAAATGTCATAGACTTGTTCTCTTTGTAAACTGCACATTCTCCAGAAAGCACAATCTTATTTATTTGTGTATGTATTTTTTGTAACAACTAATCCACCGGATCGCCTGGGTAACTCTACCTTAAGGCGAAGCCAGGACTTCAAGCTTATGGGTTCGGGATACTAATCCTTTTTAAATTACTGGGTTCTAAATTAATAATTTGTACATATTTAATGAAATTTTAAGACAAATACATGATTTGAACCAAAGCTACTGGATTCGGCCGAACCGGTAGCCGACACTGTGGCTCCGTCTCTGACTCTACCCATGGAAAGAATTCACCTAGTGTCGCCTTTGCTGAGTTTCGAACCCTAGTTCCTGAAGTTGTTACTCTTAGCTCTCGGAAATTGTTCCTTTTTCTTTATTTCTATCTTCTTCTTCGACTACTTAATAGGAGTAAAATAAAACATTTTCATTTTTGGATCAGTTGACAGATAGAAGTTATAAATTGAGGAATCTGAGTTGCTTTGTCAAATTTTAAAACTTCAAATATCATCACTAAACAGTAAAATTTCCAATTCATTGTAGTAAACAACTAGTGAGAAAAACACTACTAGTACTATTTTTCCTTCAAGCATAGACTCAAACTACATTTACAACCTTACGATTACAACAACCATACATACATTAAGCAGAAGAATTTGAAATACAAGTAATTTTTAGGCTTAAAATTTATGAAAAGAAGAAAAAAAGAAAGGAAAGAGAAGTCAATACCTTGAGTCATGTTGATTAGCAAATGTTTCCACTCTTCAAAAAAGACTCTCTGGATTTGTTTATCTAACTCTCTTTCACCTTATCAACAGAGCTTATTAGCACGAGATTTGGAAAAAGATGGACGCCGGGTTTAAGAAAAATGTTTGGAACTTGTGTACTAAACAAGTCAGAAAGGGCGGGAGTATATACGTGGCTATAAAATAGATTATAATTTTAAGTTAAATTGTTATTAAAGGAGTCAAAAAAAGAAATAGGTTTGTATAAATAGTCCCTCCGTCCGAATTTCAGCAAAACCGACAACACTTTATTTTGTGTGAGAGAAAGGAGAAGGGGGTTGTGTTTGGGCTGGGCCTTAAATAGTACTCTTTTGGAGAAGAAAATAGGAAATAATCTGATTTACAGCTGTTAACTAAAAATTAGGAGAAAATTTATATGGTATAACTAACTTATATATTATATTTATCACAACAACAACAACGATTTAGTGAAATTTTACTAGTGGGGTTTGGGGAGGGTAGTGTGTATGTAGACCTTATCCCTACCCCGAAAAGATCTTCGGCTCAAGAAGACAAAAAGATAAAATGAGACAATATCAGTAACACCACAGAAATAATATGAAAAATAGGAACAACATGAAATTAAAAAGAAAGATACAAAGCAAAAGCGAAATAGTATCCCTACCAAACTAGTCTCACAAAGTCATGACATAAGTAAGACTCAACTACCTCCTAACCTACAACCCTAATACTCGACCTCCACATGTTCTTATAACCAAATTGAATACAGCGACATACATTCCATGGCAATCAATTAGTAGTTACGGAATGTAATTAGCTAAATTATAGCTACGCCCAGCAATAAGCCTCCAAATAATAGTCATTTCTGAAAGATCCCAAAATTAGTCATAGTTTCAAAAGTAATCAAAATTTAATCACTTTTTCATGTAAAAATAAAATCTAAACAAAATAACCTTATAGTACGTTTGCATGATTTGTCCATATGATTGAATAAGTGGCTATGTCGCGTTTAGGGGTGGCAAAATAGTTAAAACAAAACAGGTAACCACCCATATTATCCACTAAAAATGGGTTGGATAATAAATTTTGAAAAACGGATCAAATATGAATAAGAACCATATTATCCATTTAAAAAATGGATAACCAATGGGTCTAACTTTTACATTTGTAAAGCCTCAATTTGGGGGGTTCCTCAAGCTAGGGGACTAAAACTTCTCCTAAAAGTGATCATATGCAAGAAGTCATGGATAATATAGTTACTCATATTATCCGCCGATTAACTCGTTTTTATCCATATTAAATATGGGTCGGGTCAGATAATTTATCAGTTTTCGACCCTAATGATATCCGACTCGCCCGTTTGACACTCCTAGTCACGCTATTACTATTTTTTATACGTTTACTTGATCTGTCCATATGTCCCCAAAAAAATGCGAAAATGGTTATCTTGGAAAAAATTACACCCATCATCTTTTTTAGGAACAAAATATTTATAAAATCAACATGTGATATACCTTTGGAATATACAGTTCACAGATTGTATACATTAACTATTTGTATCTTATTTTGTATACTTTAGTATTGTATACCTGTTTTGAGGGAGAAAATTTAACCAGTGGGTGCAATCGATAAATATCTTACATGCTTGGATAATCATGAAAGATTTCTATATTTTTACTTTGTTCAAAAAATCTCTTTTTTAATTTAAAAATAATTTAATTTAAACTTTCAGTGATACCCTTAATGATAAGTTATTATTACCATACAAATACCATATCTTTGTTAAAAAATTCTCCTTTATTTCTCAAGCTTCCTACGTGTTTGACCAAAAAGTGTGACTTTCGATTAAAACAATTGTATTTATATTGTGATGGGTTAAACTTAGTTAATAATAATATCTCTAGATATGAGTTCTAAAAATGTGGCTAATACTAAATAGTTCTGATGGTGGATTTACAATATGCATTTAATATTCCAAAAGGTATGAGCAATAATGGAGGAACAACTAGCAATAAATAACAATAAATAGCAGTTAAGAAAATAGGAGAAGTGATTCACCCAATAAAGGATGAACTAGATGATTGTTCTTTCTGACAATGATGAGTGGCAAACAAATCCTGAAATGTTCGAATTATTCTCGGATCTGATGGAAAAGTAGGGAATAATGTGAACAAGAATCTTGATAAAAGGTAATGTTTTTATCTTTACAAGAGAGAAAGAATCTTTTATCAAAAGTTTGCTCTTATCAAATGAATGTCATATGCCTCCATTCATTATCTTTATTCTTATTTATATGGGACATACCCCCAACAAACCTTAATAGTACAAATGCAGAAAATATCCATTAGAATATTCTCTTTAATATCATATTCTAAAAACTAGTCGTTACAACTCTTTCTGTGGTGCTCGACCTTGATCATTGTTGACGCCTTGACCACGTGTCTCGTTGTTTCCTGGTCGATCGCGACTGACTCTTTCCTTGATGTTACCTTGCCCTAAATATTCTGAGACAGATTTTGACTTATACAATTATTCCCTTCGCTTATTGAGGCCGACCTCAGACGACCTTGATGAGCGGATTATGTTTGTTGTGGTCGAGAAGATTGGACGAGTGGGTCGGGTAGTGGTGTTTGAGACGGCGGACAATGCGGCCTTTCGTGAGCCGCAACTTTTGGGGGTACGTCGTTTCTACTCCAGAGTAACGTCATGACATCATGCATCATTATGATGCATTTTTTTGATATTTTGCATCATGCATCGTTTCTCGTGCGTCTGTCGGTTGGGCCTGTCGTTTAGATACTGGTGCTGAGTAATGATGGCATAATTTCTCGATTTTGATGCTCAAATTCTTGTAAAAAATGTGAGGTCATTCATTCGTGTTTTACGTATTTTTCGTATCGAATCCCTGTGCCTTCTTCTCCTTACTCCATTATTGTGTGTCTTCTTTCCTAGTTTCAGTGATCTCAGTTGTTTTAACCCTTCTTCACTTCGAATATCCTTTCTTTCGTTGGAACTATGTCTAAGGTGTCCTCTGGTTTTAGTGAGGGAAATAACACGATCCCCTTGGTAGTGATTATGCCTCCTCAGGCTGGGGGCATCTCTGTGGCCATTGAGAATGAGAACTTTCCTATGGTGGAGGAGATAGTTCCTCGTAGTGAGAGAGTCAGGTCTGAATTCTCAAAGGCGCATGAAGATGAGCCCGAGGTTTCTGAGTCAGCGATAAAAGAGGCCGATCTAGCAGAGCTTAGGGTTAAATTCAACATTCCCACTTACATTGATTTGGTCCCTGCATAGGGGGATGTGGTGTAAGTCCACCGTCCCGAGTATTGTGCATTTTACGTCTAACCTTTTCATGTCGGCTACAGTCTTCCCCTTCTCCCACTAGCTGAGGAGTTTTGCCGTTACTATGGAGTTTGCTCGGCTCATCTCTCTCCATATGTCTACAAGCTCATTAAAATGCTTACTAAATTTGCGGAATTGGCCGGGGTTGAGGTCACACTATGACATCTGATGCATCTCTTCGCCTATAGTTTCGATAGGGGGACAATATTGAACCTTCGCCATCGAGGGGGAAAATGCCTGGTGGTGAAGCTGGACAATAAGACGAACCGCCAGTTCGGGCAAAATTTCTTCTTTGTTAGAACCGAAGATGTGGTGGTGAATGCGGACGGCGTCCCGAAGACTTGGAATTATACTCGTAAGCGTCTAACCTTTCTTCGTTAAAACATTTGATTTGCTTGTTTTGGTCGTAGATTCTGAACTCGAGTTCCTTTATTGTGCAACCAAGACTATACCCCCTCATTTGGTTGGGGACATTCTAATTGGGTTGGTCGGGTTCTCCCTCACACCGTGGGAATTCACGAGTGGCCAGGCTTTTGCAAGAAGTTTGGGCTTGCTCCTTCCTTGACCGGTGAGCTAGTATTTTGTTTGTTGCCTCTTAGTCACCTATTTCTTATAGTTTGCTTTTGCTGATAGTGATAACCTTTTTTGGTTCTTTCTTTTTCAGCCTGAGGATCTTCGAGAAGGCCGAAAGCTCCCCCTCCTGCATTCCGTAAGAGGAAAGTTGCCTCCTCTTCGACGTCTATCCTTCCTACGGCCGAGACTAAGCCTGCCCGGTCTTCGATTTTTGTTCCCTCCTCGAGCACAGCTAGGTCTGCTCGGTCTTTGGCCCCATTTACTATTGCCTCGGCATCGGTTTCTTCTCAGCCTGCAAATATTTCGACAGCGGAGCTTCCGACTTTCCTTTTATTCTATCTTGTAGACAAGGAGGAGGAATCACCGCCAAGCAATAGGGATTTGGTGCCCCGCAAGAGAAGGTCAGTGGATGTTGGTGACGGGGTTGCCTGGGCTGTAGATTTTGTAATGGATGATTTTACCATCCACGAGATGGTGACCATAATACTTGAAGATGACGTTGAGCTGGCGTCTGAAGTTCTAATATTCGCTGAGGCTGTATAGGGCATATCACTTAAGCTGAAGAGTCGTCTGCAAGGGTTTCTGATACTCCGCGACAAGATGAGCCATCGACCTCAGGATCGGTTGGCGATGCTTCTTTGCCGGCTGATGAGAGAGATAAAGGCATGGCCAAGGATGGCGACGAGATGGGCTCGGACCTTAACGCTGCAGAGCTAAGGATGATGGAAGAAGGAATTACTCAACTTGAGGTGAGGCTGGAGGGGTATACGCAGACCATCACAATCCCATGGACCGTGATCTGTTGAAAAACTCAGAGAAGGTGGTCCCTACCCTTGGCCCCCTTTGTTCCGACGTGAAGGGTATAACCCTTGCAGAGCTGGATGACGCCACCTTATCAAGGAGCATAGTCGGCCTCTCTCTCATGGTAAAATGTTTAAGGCTTCTTTTCCTTATCTGCTTTGTTCTGAGTTTTTGTCTTCGTTCTAGTGTTTTGCCTTTGTTAAACTTCATGCATTGTTTCTTTGCTCATACACTTGGAGAAATTTATATATTTTTTCAGGAGTTGGCTGGCATTCCAGCCCCAGTCCCAGTCTATCTAGTCCCTTTATTGAACGACCTAGAGAAGTCTTGAGAGGTCGAGCAATGAACTAGCCATCCTGTGCCTCCGTCTGTGCGCACTTTGACTTGAAGTGTCCCCTTCATCACCTCGTTAAAAACCTCCTTGAGAAAATCTAATTGTGACAAACTCAAGTGAGGGAAAAAAGAGTATGACTTGGGAAATGCTTTATCTCTTAAAAGTTGAAGTACTTCAGGTGGGTAATATTCTAGTTGTTTGGTAGTAGCTTTTCGTCCATTGTTTCTAGTTGGAATTACCCTTTGTTTGCTGCTGCCGTGATTTTGTACGGGCCATCCCAATTTGCCTTCCTGTGGGTCTTTGCTTGCTTGTGTTTTAGCTTTGAGCACGTAGTCCCCGACTTTGAGTGGCATAACCTTTGCCTTTTTAAAATAATAGCGTTTTGCTTGTTGTTTTTGGGCGATCATCCTTATGTAGGTCATGTCTCTTCGTTCTTATACTTCGTCGAGCCCCAGCCTTCTACTTTCATTGTTCCTCTAATTTGGGCCCAAGCATTTTGCCAGAGGGCCGTCGTGTGTTCTCTTATATAGGTCGTTGTGGATGATGATGTACCTTGCTGCTTGCATTCTCTATTTCTTGGCCTCTTTTTTATCACCTCGGAGTATGTCATGTTGTAAGTATGTGACAATATGGTTGCGCCAGTCCCCAAGTCAGGTTTATGGTTCTTACCTCGATTTGGTCTATCGATGAGTTGAGGAGGTGCACTACACTTTTGTCTCGGGGGATCTGGTCCAGTTGACATTCGTCGAACTCGACATCATCTTACAGATTTCAGTTTAGTATTTTTGTAACCTCTGTTATTTGATTTGGAAAATCCCTGTGACTTGGTTGACAACGAGTTGAGAATCGCACCGTAGTCTTACCCGTTTTGCTCCGTATTTGAGTGCTAGTCTTAAACCTACAATTACGGCCTCATACTCGGCCTCATAGTTAGTCATGTCCGGGTACCTTACCAGACCCTGACGTGTTAGACGCGACGTTAGTGTACGGAACCTAAAGGTCCTGTGTTTGGGTGAAGCGTGAACGACTTCACTTTTAACTTCGGGCATTATTTTTGACTAAAGTGGACGACGAAGTCAGCAAGAACTTGTGACTTTATCATTGTTCGCGACTGATATATGATTTCGTGCTCGCTCAGATTCGATGGCCCATTTGGCCAACCTGCCTGATAACTCGGGTTTGTGCAAAATGCTTCTTAGGGGAGTCGTGACAACCGAGATAGGGTGGCATTGGAAATACAGTCTAAGCTTTCGTGAAACTACGACTAAGGCCAGGGCCAGTTTTTCGAGGTGAGGGTATCTCGTCTCGGTGTCTACTAGTGTTTTACTAATGTAATAGATGGGAGACTGTGCACCTTTATTTTCTCAAACTAGGACTGTGCTCACAGCTACTTCGGATACAGCGAGGTAGACGAGGATATGTTCCCATGTCTCTGGTTTTAAAAGCAATGGTGGCGGTGACAAATATGCTTTTAATTCCTTTAAGGCTTGGACGCACTCAGAAATCCATTGGAGGTCGTTATCCTTCTTGAGTACGCCGAAGAATTTATGACACTTGTTCGATGATCGCGGAATGAATCTTGAAAGGGCGGCGATACGGCCAGTCAACCTCTGAACCTATTTTTTAGTGGTCAGGTTTTCCGGTATCCCTTCGATGGCTCTGATTTGATCAGGGTTGACCTCGATCCCTCGCTGTGATACCAGGAAACTGAGAAATTTTCCCAAGGCCACGCTGAATGCGCATTTTTCGGGATTTAGTTTTATTCCGTACCGTCTGAGTATGCCAAAGGTTTCTCTTAGGTGGTCGATGTAATCTTCTTTCCTTTTGTACTTGACCAGCATGTCGTCTATATAGACTTCCATCGTTTTACTGAGTTGATCTTTGGATTGCCCTTTCCAGAATCCGAAATCTGAAACCAAAATATGCTAAATCTGATCCGATCCGTGCACATCCCTAGTCGTGCTGGCCCGAGCGAATCACTCTGTAACTCTTTTTTTGTAACGATCATGGGCCAACATGGTCACATCTTGTAATGTACAACTGTAAGGGGGAAACACTGTATCAGCAAACCATTGTACTTAAAACATGAATACATATAGGCTGTCAAGGTCTCTGACATACTATAAAAATGAATCTATCTACAAAGCCTCTAAGATTATTCAACATCAAATGGGACAGAGCCCATGCCTAATAATAAGTCTATAGCAAAACTATGACACGATGATTATAGACTCGGCTGCACTCCGAATGAAGTGGAGTCTTACCGATCCTTCGCTGAATGCTAACCTCATCTACTATGAGGAATTGTCAAACTGATTACCTATACCTCCAAGCATGAATGCAGCATCCACAACAAAAAGGACGTCAGTACGAATAATGTACCGAGTATGTAAGGCAGAATTGAAACATAATAATAAGTCAACATTAATGAAAGAGATATAAGAATCACCTGAACCTCTGAAGTGCTACCGTATATGCATACTTATTATACTTATATGTATATATATAACCTCTTTGGAACCATAATCCGTATCGATGTATGACTGCCCAACTAATTAGTGGTATCTGCCTAACCGGCCGTAGCTCGGTGGTAAATGCATAACTGCCCAATCGGTGGTAAATAATGATGCATAATGGCCCAACCGATGGTAACTGCTCAACCGGCCATAGCCCGGTGGTAAATGCATGACTTCCCGACCGACCGTAGCTTGGTGGTAAATAAAGATGCATGTCTGCCTAACCAGCCATAGCACGGTGGTAAATGAAGATGCATGACTGCTCAACTGGCCGTAGTACGATGGTAAATGAATATGCATGACTGCCCAACCGGCTGTAGCACGGTGGTAAATGCATGAAGATGCATCTATCACTATATTATAAACATTAACATCTTTAGCAAATACCTCAATAGAGACTTAGGAATATGCTTAGACATACTTGAATATCACTTTACATGAATGAATAACATAGACATCCTTAGCTACTAAGAGTAGAATCACTTATGGAATAACATTACGTTTATGTATCGTTACTTGGATCATGCTAAAAAAAAGGAAAGAAGAGATAGTCTTAACATACCTGTATGATCTCTTCCTTATTACTCAACCAAGCTCAACACAACTTCTTGCATCTACAACAAGTGAAATGATATTGCCATTAACATATAATGTCGTACCATCGTATTTGGCCAGTCGTATAACTTAAGGAAAATCGGGCAGCAACTCCCCTATTATAATACATCCCAAAGACCACTAAGGGTCATCAACATCCCAACAATAACAACTATAACCAACAATAGCAACAACAACCATATAATCCAATATGAGTTTCTCCAATTATCTCAACAATAATATTGAGCGACAAGCTCATTTTTACTCATAACAAGATACAAATTGAATTCAACTCTTATTCCACAAATTAGTTTACAACCTTTAGAACATCATACTTATATGTACCATAGTATTTCTACTTTAAAACATCCATAAAATTCCTTCCAAAACAGCCTCATACGTCTAGCACCTTAATTTTTATCGTCAATCACTTGTTTTTTATCTTTTTTTCTTCAATCAACTTAATTAACACCTAGAAAAGTTAACAACAGCAGCCACAACATTATCAAATTATTTCTTACAATTTTCAGCCACCACAAACCATATATTTAACCACAAAACAGTCGAACCAAAAAGACAACCATATCCCATATTCTTTCAAGTGTTATCTTATGGTTTTTCACTCAAACAACACAACCAACACAAGGTTAACCTTAGGCACAATCAAGAAGATGTTATACTGTTTACTGCAAAAAATGGTATTAACAATTAGATTTGATTTTGTGGTTCTAAAAATACGTGATCTATTTTTATGCTAGTTGTTAGGCAATGGATGCTAAGTAAAAGACTTGGGAACAAAATAATAGTTTGAAAACAATGCAATAATCAAACCGAATGGCTAAAAATCGGGGCCTCGAGGTCGATTCGGATGCCCTACCGAGGATAGCCGATGGAGGATTAACAATTATGACAACCTTGATGGAAGCCTTTTATGACCAATAATAAGAAATAAATGAAGAACAATAAATAGAACACTACGAATATAATCAATAAATGTAGGTAGTGAAATCAAGAGAATATTAGAGAGCAGAGAGAATGTTCTTGTGTATTCAATATTGTGTATCTTCCCCTCTTACAAAATGACAAGGAACCCCTTTATATATGAGGGGAAATCTCAACATAGTACAAACGTATTTATTACAAAGATTGGGGGCTAATACAGCCATTTAATGCCATGATGCGGGCTTGGACTAGCCAAATAGACTTTTTCAGCTTTAGTCACGTGCCTTGGGAACTTCCCACTTTTTCACCATAACCTTCGATCTGTACTGCCCCAAGGTCGGACGTCGATAGCCCCTCGGGTGTGAATCTCGACCATAGCCTCGAGCCTTTGAAAACGTGCTTACGAAGCATTGTAATGACCAGAAATTGGACCCTCCGATTTTACCATATACAGATAGTCCCTGCGTTTCTTAGAGTGAAACGATAAGAAATGGCTTTGATATCCATCTCTTTGAACTTCCCGCGATGATGTCATACTTATGACGTAAGCCTTTGTGATAACTAAGGCATCCCGTCGGTTCACCTTTCCAGAATCATTCAATGTATCGCCGATTCATATTCTCCAAAGTGATAATATCACTGCCGATCCTGTTCCCAAAATGCATTGGTTGCACATGTCAGTACATCTTTCAAAGACATTATGGCGTCGTCGATTATGCTGCCACCCTTTCTATAAATAGAAGCCTTCTTGAACCAAAACTTCATTCAAATGTTCTTCAACAGCCTTTTACCCCTTTCTTCTCTTCATCCTCATCCATTGTTGTTTCCATGTTTGAGGCCTGTGGCCTTAAGGTTACATGGTAGTGTTCTCATCAGTTACGCAATGGCCTTTTTCCAGAGCTTTCCCTTACCAAGCGAGATTGTAATGATTTTTTGCTATTGTTGTTATTGTTGACTCGAGGTAATGAGAGAGAAATCTCAAATTATCTTCTCATTAAAGGATATGTGGACCACGAACTTCTACTCATCTCTCCTAATTACCCGGTGTGGCGCCTTACTCCTTTTGCTTTCCGTGGAGTGAGGTGGTGCCATCTACTTACTATTGTATCTCGCACCGCTGCAACGTCTCAAGAAGTGGCTTCACAATAGTAGTGCTGGCGAGACCCATACTCTCCAGATTTTTCACCCAGCCACTTCCTCATCTTTTTCTGCTTCTTCTTCATTTTTTTTGCTTCTTCTTCATCTTTTTCTTCTTCTTCCTCATCGTTTTCTGCTTCTTCTTCAATCTTGAAGATGCCGTTTGAAAGATCGAGAGGAGGCCTTGAGGGAATGGTTCTTGAAGACACTGCCCCCGAGGATGTACCCCCGAGAGCAGATTAGGCTTGTAGCTGTTATATACATTTTTTGTTTTTTCTTTTGGCTTCTCTGTTTCTGTGTAAGGACCCTCCGTGGGCTTTTTTAATCATGTTTAAGGACCCTTCATATGCTTTTGTAATCATTGTTTGCTAATGAAAAAGTGTTTTTTTAATTTTTTACCTGATTTATGCCGGATTTCCTTTTACTTATGTTTGTGAAGCATCTGAGTGCATGATCCTGCCGATCGGTTCGAATGCCGAGCTCAGGTGTAGGTGTTTCCCCAGTCCTTGATCGGTTAATACGATATCTTATGGAGTCCTTTATCGTTCCTTGAACTAAGCCCAGATTGAATTAATACGAGATTAGGCTGTCGGAACCTCTTCGAGTTGAATGAGAGTAGGGCTTCGAATTTTCAGGACAAAACTTGGCCTTTCAGACCCTGTTGATGGTCCTCGAGGGGGGAATTTGCTCGGATGTCTAAGACTAAAGATAGCCCTTAGGCTTTCGAAGGCAATCCCCGAGTAAGAGTTCGCTCAAGCTCGGGCGACTTGAAAACTTGTTTTGAACTTAGAGCGAAGATAGCCTTAAGGCGTTATAGAGAGATCCCGTATGAGGGCACGCCTGGACTCGAATAACCCCTGGATTAAAATAAGCAAGAGGGCATTTAACTTGATCCGAATGCGAGAAATGGCCCTAAGGCTTTAGTAGTAGTTTTTAAGTGCAAATTGGCTCTGGCTCAGGTAGCTCGAGGGCTAGAGGATCGGGTAGACCACTCGTATTTGCAATAGCAAAAATCCTCGAGGGAGGATACCACCTCGAGGTCAGGCCTGTGTGAGTAGATTTTAGAGCTTATCTTCTTTTTGACAGAAGACCTCGAGATCGGGTACCATCTCGAGGTTTTTAATGATCTTAATGGCTCCTTAAAGCCTATCTTCTTTTTGACAGAAGTCCTCGAGATTGGGTACCATCTCGAGGCTTGTAATGATATTAATGGTTCCTTAGAGCCTGTATTTTTTTGACAGAAGTCCTCGAGATTGGGTACCATCTCGAATCTTTTAATGATATTAATGGCTCCTTAGAGTCTGTCTTCTTTTTGACAGAAGACCTTAAGATCGTACCATCTCAAGGCTTGTAATGATGCAGGGGTCTTTGATCCCCAAAGCGTCGTACACAGCGTTAATTGCATGTCACGGTTATGAAACGACTAAGGCAATCCCGCTTGTACATCTTCCCCAAGCGAAAAATGGCTTTAGTCATCATTTTTAACTGGCCTTTGAGGCAGGCAGATAGTCATCGCTTTCTCCATATATAGGGTTGTCTTCCCTCTTTTGAGGATTCCGCTATTCTGAGTAGTTATCCTCCTTTATAGAGTTCTTCTTTCCTGTGTTATGTCCTTCACCATTTCAACTTTGAAGCCCTTGCTCAAATTCCCGCTCTAATTCCCTATTTTACCAGAGTCACGGCTGCTACGCCAGGGTCCGCTCTGCAAGGAGAAGGGAGTTCCGCCTCTGGTTCCTGCCTGGTTGGTGGTGTGCCGTTGGTGCCAGGCGATCTAACCTCTGGACATTTTGTTTCGAGGGGGTACTTTCTGTTAGAAAAACCTCCCAATATTCGGGGTCATTGGGAGTATGCCTCGAAGTTTATTTCTTTAATAAGAGAGGGACACCTTGAGTTAGTGAGGAAAGATTGTGGATGGGGGGAAAAGGTAGTACTGTAGGTACCTTCCCCGAAAGAAAGTATCATGGATCATGCCGAGGGGTTTCTGAACGTATACACGTACCCTTTTACACTGGGCCCCCTTGATAGGGTCGTGCTTGACTTCTGTCAAAAGTACTAGGTTACTTTGGCACATGTTCACCTGTCAATTTGGATGATAGTATTGATGATGAGGTTCTTTGCGAAGAAGCAGGGCTTGAATTCACTCTTAGTCATCTCATCAAGTTATACCGGCCTTTTCACCATCGAGGTCTGCTAACCCTACGATGCCGATCCACCACGCCTTTTGTTGCTGATGATGAAGAAGATGGGGATTGGGAATGGATGAGCCAATTCGTCCGAGTACGGACTGTCGATATTATCCTTGTGCAGTTTCTGCCATTTCCTGAGGAATGGAATTTTACACGTAAGTGCTACACTTTTGCCTTTGTAGATTTGCTTATGGAGGAAGCGGGCTCCGTAAATGTGCCTTCCTTTCCCTTTCTGCAGCAATTTCATGGATGTTGTGCGAGGTCCCCGACCTGACGGATTGGGCTCGAAAGTTGGCGACCCACTTGACTTATAATGAGCATAAGTGGCAAGATCTGTCTAAGGGTATATAGGAGGCAAAACACCACAGTACGTGCTATGTGATTTGCTCCCCCCCCCTTTTTGAATGGCACTTTCTCTTTTCACGTACTACCTTTGTCAGCGTACACATTGGGGTTATTTGAAGTGAGATCATGCCCTCTAGGAGAGGGAGAAGGATTGTCGGCTTTAGAACCAAGGGATAATAATAATAACAATAAGCAGAAAGGGCATTTGCAGGGCGACGGTGATTATAGCAAGACGAGTCCATCCCAGAGGCTCAGAGATGGCGTATCAGCCGAACCTCCAGCGCTCGAGATTTTTGGTTTTAGAAAAATGATCCCTCCTCCGCTGCTGTCTTCTTTTACTATCGAAGGTACTTCGAGGAACGAAGGCTCTCTGCTGCAGACTTCTTCTCCCGTCAAAGGCACTTTGAGGGATGTTTGACGCTAGGGGCTGCATATATCGAGCGATCTATCCAACCGGGGGCAGTTCTACTGGGGTAGATGGAGCCAGACTAGTAGATGTGCGCTCAACTTTTGAGGAAGCTTAACAGCTCTACTCTGAGGTGAGTTTTGTCCGTTCATATTGGTTTTTTAGTTTTGTAATTTTTACTCTTTTATCGAGTTTCCCTTTCATAGGCTTTTAATAAGCTCAAGTCTGAGCTGCTCTGTTGTGAGACCAAGTTGCGGGAAGTCGTGGATGCGGAGAAATCCCTCAGGCTTCTTTGCGATGAAAGGGAAGATGAGTTGGCATATTTGCAGTATGAACTACGAAAGCTACCTCAAGGAGCAGGTAATGTTTGTTTCGAGGGAGTGTCTGTTTCTTCTTCTACCTTTTGAGGCTAATGTCTTGTTTACTTCAGTTGCAGAAAAAGACGGAGGACCTGGAATGCCTCAGGAGCGAAGTTGGTCAAGCCAAGTGAGCGTGATGAGCTAAAGGCTCGGGTGAACACCAGATATCAGCTAAGAAAGATGTTTTGGCCTAGGCTTCCGCCCTCGAAGTGCAACTTCACAACGCTCACGAGAATAGCTTGGTCCAAATGGACATGATTTCAAGGCTTGAGTCTGAGCTCCTGAAGATGAAGGCCGAAGTTGTGGAGGCCTGGGCTGAAGCTGAAATAATCCGAACTAAGGCTGATAAGAAGGTGGTTATCTATTTGAAGGACGTTGTCAACGCTCGTGTTGAGCTAAGGGGGGCTATCAACCAGGAGAGTAGGAACAAAGAGTACGTGAGGTGTAAATCTCGGAGGGAAACCCTCGAGGAAATTCATGCCAGGTGCTAGATCTCTTGGAAGAGATAAAGCAGGCGAAGGCGGAAGAATATGATGCTAAGTTCCTTCTGTCGGATGCCGAAGATAGCGAGAAAGAGGCCGACAGACCATAGTCCCCGAGGGGGACGTAGATTAGGCCTTTTCTTTCTTGTGTATAAGTCTTTCAAAGAACTTTGTAAATGAAGTTTGTATTCTCTCACATATATGTATAAAAGGAAGCCTCACGGTTTTATTTTTCATGCATTTCCCTTTTCCTTGATGTTTATCAGTCGTTAGCCAAATGAATTGGTCTTCGAGTTAAAAGGAATCCTCAGATTCATAGTATAGCCCTGGAGCTCATTGGGCTGGCCCGTAGGCTCTTACGCGCTTAGTCGGTACGACTTTTTAGTATAAGCCGACGTTTGAGCTCTTATGATTTTGCTCTTAGGCATATTTAGTAAACTATTTTGGGTTCAATCTCCGAGTCGCATTTTGACTCGAGCTCATTTCACCCTTAAGTTTTTGAATTTAAAGTTGGCCCTTAGGCTCTTACGTTTTTGGTCGGTACAACTTTTTATATGGGCTAGCGGCAGTGGCTCTTACGTATTGGGTCGGTACGACCTCTAGTAGGCTTTATTTTTCCCTTGTTAAGGACTTTTGAAATTGTGTTTGCCTGACTCTATGATGGTTTGATAAAAACCTCGATTGTGAGTCATTATATGGCGATGATCGAGCACCTTGGGAGGTTAGGCTCGGTGGCTGAGTTTCTCGAAGCCTATAGTTTGGAGCTGACATGGTCGAAGCTCTTTTGCCTATGTCGAGGGTAGCCTGTTTAACCGGTTCTTTACAAAGTACTTTCGAAGTAATTGAAGGCATGTGATTTTATAGCAACGGTTGGGCGTCCCCGAGTCACGTTAGTTTGGCTGGTACAGCCTTGTGACCGTAGTCATTATGTTTGGCCGAAGCCTTTCGGTTCCCGAGTGAAGTAGTTTTGGCGTCTATTGATAAGTTAGGATTTTAACGCATTTTATGCCCCTACTTACTTATGCTTTTAGTATAAATTGCTACAAAATAGTCCCATAAAGGCTCATAGGTTGTGCTTGATTGCAGGTTTGAGCGATAAAGTAACGAAATGTCCAAGATCGGCTCAAAAAGGAGTGAAACCTGCTCAAGTATAAAAAAAACCAAGAAATTCAAGAGGAAAAGGCCTAGTGCGGACCACACAAAAGTGACTGCGGCAGCACTAGGAGGTTCAGAGATATGGTTATTCAAGCTGAAGTTCACGCGGCCGCGGTAGGATTTTCGCGGTCCGCTGTAAGGATACGCGGCCGCACTACTTATTTGTGCAATCCGCGTCCAGAGATTCAGAGAACCATCATTTTTGCCAAGACCCTGCCATGCAGGTCGCGATCGTCACCGCGTGGTCCGTGCCAGAGCCCCTCTGCGGCCGCACTACTTATTTGTGCGGTCCGCGTCCTCCAATTCAAAGAGATTAAGGTTGAAGTCAAAAGAGCCAGTGCTGTCGTGGTTGCTTTTGTACGGCCCGCACTGACCCCGCAAGGGTATTTTTGTCCAGTTTTTCTAGCCTAGTATAAATAGGACATTTTACCATTTTTAGGTCAAGTTTTATATTCAGAAACGCAGCTGAGCTCGTGAAACCGATATTGTAGCCATTTTTCGCACTTTTGCTTCCCATTAACAATAGATTATTGTAGTTTCTTCTTAGTAATTAATTAATATGTTTAGTTTTTCATCTATTTCTTCAGTTTCTTCTTTAATTATGTGTAGCTAAACTCATTAGCTAGGGTTGTGTCTCAACCCTAGTGTGGGTAATTGATGGGTGTTGCCAGTTAGGGTTAGATTGATATTGGGTGTTTGCTATTTGGGTTGATTTTATATGTTTATTCAAGAATTGGTGGTTGCAAACACTGATTCAAGCTTCGTGGGTTTAACTCTTCTTGATAAAGAGAGTCTATGACCCCAAAATTGACCCAATAAGGAATTGGTATGGACCCATGAGAAAGGGTAGTCCCAATTAACGGGTTAAATCTCGAGAGTGTAATCACCCTACTTGAACCCTAGTTGCTTGGTCTCACTGGCCTACCCAATTGGTCTCGAGAGAGTCAATTGGGCAAAATCACTCTCTCTACCGAGAGGTATGAGAGTGGGTGCAATTGTACAACTATTATAGCATAATCCCCAAATATGTCAATCTATCCTTAGTCACATCTACCCGTCAATTAGCCACCTAGGTGATGATACGATCCTAGTGCCCTTCTTCCCATTAATTACAACTTAGCAATATTCTCTTAGCATAATTTAGCTTTAATCTTTAGTTTTATAATAGTAGTTATGAATATAAAAACTCAAAAAATGTTTGAAGTGACATTAGAAGCACAACCGCAACTCTAGGCTAGACAGAAAATACAACTCCACTACTAGCTCCCTGTGGAAATTCGATCCCGGACCTCTAGTCGGGTAAAAGCTATTGCGACCCGCTCTTCCTACCTTAGTGTAGCGTCGAGTTGGCTGCGATCACTTTTTGGCGCCGTTGTCGGGGAGCTTACGGTGTTGACTATCTATTTATTTAGTTTTGTGTTTTGCTTCTCTTTCCTTCTTGTTTACTAATTTTGTTTGTGTCGATCAATCAGGTACAATGGCTCTTAATGCAAATGACCCTCTCGGATATGTGATAGCGGGGGAGGAGGTAGAGGATCTAGAACAAGATGAGCTCTTACCTCAAGTTCCACGGAGAGGCCGAAATGCCAATGTAAATGCAAATGAGAACAACAATATTCTAGACCCTCCTCCGGTACCGCCGAGAGTGGCTCCCAGAGTTTTACCAAATCAAGGATACACCAGTGCTATTGTTCCTCCCCGAATCGGGGCGGGAAACTTTCAAATCACAAATGTTATGTTGACCTTGCTCGAGCAAAGAGGATATTTCACGGGTGCCTCCAATCAAAATGCCTACAAGCACTTGAAGGGATTCGTGGATATATGTTGGGGTAGCAAGCAGACAAACATGTCCGAGGATGCGTTGATAATGAGGCTTTTCCCATTCTCTCTTCGGGGTAAAGCATTGGATTGGTTAGAAAGGCTCCCTAATCATTCTATTACAACATGGGATGAATTGGCGGACAAATTTATTGCCAAGTTCTTTTCTCCAAGTCATATGGCAGCTCTTCGAGATGAAATTCTAGCTTTCAAGCAAGAGCCAACGGAACCATTGCACGAGATATGGGAAAGATATAGAACAATGGTGAAAGAGTGCCCTAATAACGACATGACCGAGGCTATGATTTAACAAACCTTTTATCGGGGCATCAATACCACGAATCAATGCATTGTGAACCAATTGGCTGGAGGGAACTTTATGAAACTTTCTTACCAAGAGTCATGTGATGTACTTGATGAAATGGCCGACATCTCCTCGACATGGCAAAGTCGAGCGAATGTGCCCCAAGGTGACCCCACGGTCATCCATTTGCATAAGGAATTGACGATCATATCCAAGCCATCGCCGAGCTTATAACAACTATGAATCAATTGGCAAAGGCGCAATTACAACAAGTCCAAAACCCGCGCCAAGTCAATGCGATGGAAGGTGTTTCTATGTTGAAAAGGAGGAAAAGAGGACAACAACCTCAAGGTAATTGTGAACAATATGACAACAACAATGATGGTGGTGGTTATTCAAATGAGTGCTATGATGATAAAAGCGAAGAGGTCCAATATGTCAATAACTACCAAGGGAATAGAGGCAACTCTTCGAATCAACAATGGCGTCCTCAAGGAAATTAGGGCAATCAACAACAAGGCATAGGTAATTGGAATAACAACAATCAACAACAAGGCGGAGGTAATTGGAATAACAACAACCAAAACAATAATTGGGGTAATCAAAGCAACCAAGGGAATTGGAATGGTAATAAGAATAATTGGGGCAACAACAACAATCAAGGAGGGTGGAACAATAGCGGGAAACAAGGCAACCGGGGGCAAGGCTTTCAAAGGCCCCCCATGTACCAACAACCAAACAATACACCCCCTTTCCTTCTCAAGGTCTGAGTTCGTCTGGAAGTGATATGGGGAGAATTGAAAGCATGTTCGAGCAAATGATGAAAAAGAACCAAGATTTCGAGGCCCAATTAGTTTCGCATAACACATCTATCCGGAACTTGGAGGTGCAAGTAGGCCAAATCTCTCAAGCATTAAATACTCGTCCTAAGGGTGCTCTACCAAGTGATACGGAGGTGAACCCGAAGGGTGGGAATAATAATCATGTGATGGCGGTTACAACAAGAAGTGGGAGAGGCGGTAATGTGAATGCCTTAATGCAAAAGCAAGTTATGGATGAAGATGCTGAGTTGCGGGATGATGATGTACCTTTGATTGTTGATGATGTGGTTAATCAAAATGTGAAAAATGATGTGCGGATTGATATTGATGATGAATTCGAGGTAGAGACTCAAGATGCCATGAATCCGTCTAGGGAACACGTGATTGACATGCCCGAGCCAGTTGTACAAAAGGCCAAGGCACCTTTGCCTAGGCCACCTCCACCTTATCCTCAACGGTTAGCAAAGTAAAAGAGTGACAATCAATTCAAAAAATTCTGACATGATGAAGAGCCTCACAATCAATGTGCCCTTGGTAGAGGCACTTGAGCAAATGCCGGGGTATGCTAAGTTCATGAAAGATTTGGTAACAAAGAAAAGGTCAATGGAGTGCGAAACAATTAAAATGACTCATCAAGTGAGTGCCATAGTGCATTCAATGGCACCCTAGCTTGAGGGCCCCGAAGCTTTCACTATCCCTTGTACTATCGGAAGTGCGGATTTTACCAAGGCCCTTTGTGACTTGGGGGCTAGCATAAATTTGATGCCTTACTCGGTCTTCAAGACTTTGGGAATTGGACAACCTCGACCTACCTCAATGAGACTTCAAATGGCAGATCGATTGATGAAGCGACCATTAGGCATTATTTATGATGTGCTTGTCCGGGTGGATAAGTTTATATTGCCGGCTGACTTTGTCATATTGGATTGTGAGGTGGATTTTGAAGTGCCGATTATTATTGGTAGGCCTTTCCTAGCTACGGGAAAGGCATTGGTTGATGTTGAAGCGGGTGAATTGACTTTTCGAGTGGGGGATGAGAAGGTGGTATTCCATGTTTGCAAATCAATGAGACAACCCAATAGCACGGAGGTATGTTCATTTGTGGACATTGTCACAGCTGTGATAGTGGATGACACAAGTTCCATGATCCATGTTGAAGATCCCTTTGAGGCTATGCTTCTTAATATGGATGTCAATGATGATGCTAGTAGAGTGGAGTGCGTGAACGCATTGCATGGTATGGGTTCATATTTTTATGAGCCTAGAAGGCTATCTTTAGATCTTGAAAACCGCAAAACTCCGCCAACAAAGTCATCGATTGAGGAGCCACCGGTGTTGGAGTTGAAGCCACTTCCTCCACACCTCAGGTATAAATTCTTGGGTTCAAATTCTACTTTACCTGTTATTCTTTCTTCTTGCCTTACTAACATGCAGGTTGAGGCCACATTAGCGGTTCTTCAAAAGCGGAAAAGGGCAATCAGATGGACTCTAGCTGATATTTGGGGAATAAGCCCAGCATTTTGCATGCAATAAATCATCTTGGAGGAGGATGTAAAGCATTACTTAGAGCATCAAAGAAGATTAAATGAGGTGATGCAAGAGGTGGTGAAGAAAGAGGTTATCAAGTGGCTAGATGCTGGGGTGGTTTATCCTATTTCTGACAGTTCGTGGACTTCTCCGGTGCAGTGTGTGCCGAAGAAGGGTGGTATGACCGTGGTGACCAATGACAACAATGAGCTCATTCCCACTAGAACGGTCACCGGGTGGAGAGTTTGTATGGATTACCGGAAGCTGAACAATGTGACTAGAAAAGATCATTTCACATTGCCATTCCTTGACCAAATGCTTGATCGTTTTGCGGGCCGGGGTTTCTATTGCTTTCTGGATGGTTACTCCGGGTACAATCAAATTCTAATTGCCTCGGAGGACCAAGAGAAGACCACCTTTACATGTCCTTATGGCACATTTGCTTTCTCTAGAATGCAATTTGGATTGTGTAATGCTCCGGCGACCTTCGAATGTTGCATGATGGCTATTTTTACCGACATGGTGGAGGATATCTTGGAGGTCTTCATGGATGATTTCAGTGTGGTTGGGGATTCTTTTGAGGAGTTCTTGGTAAACTTGGATAGAGTGTTGGCCCGATGTGAAGACACCAACCTTGTTCTCAATTGGGAAAAATGTCATTTTATGGTAGAAGAAGGTATAGTGTTGGGTCACAAGATCTCAAAGCGAGGAATTGAAGTTGATAAGGCCAAGATTGAGGTTATTTCGAGGCTCCCTCCCCCTACTTCTGTCAAAGGGGTGAGGAGTTTCCTTGGGCACACGGGTTTCTACCGGAGGTTCATAAAGGATTTTTCTAAAGTGGTACATCCATTGTGCAAGTTTCTATAGAAAGATGCAAAGTTCTTGTTTGATGAGAGTTGTATGCAAGCATTCGAGCTTCTCAAGCTCAATTGACTTCTACCCCTATCATTACCGCACCAAATTGGAGCTTGCATTTTGAGCTCATGTGTGATGCTAGTGACATTGCGATTGGGGCTGTTCTTGGCCAAAGAGTCAACAAGATGTTTCATTCGGTGTACTACGCAAGCAAAACCATGAATGAGGCTCAAAGAAATTATACAGTCACCGAGAAAGAATTGTTGGCTATTGTTTTTGCTATGGAAAAGTTTTGACCTTACCTTATGGGGGCCAAAGTTATAGTGCACACCGATCATGCCGCCCTTAGGTATTTGATGACCAAGAAAGACTCCAAGGCGAGATTGATCAGATGGGTGTTACTTCTTCAAGAGTTTGATGTAAAAATTGTTAACTGGAAGGGTAGTGAGAATCAAGTGGCAGACCACTTGTCCCGTTTGGAGGAGGAGGGGAGGCCGTGTGACGGCCTTGAGATCAATGATTCATTTCCCGACGAACAACTCCTTGCGTTGTAAATGAAGGATATGCCATGGTTTGCCGATGTTGCCAATTTCCTTGTGACCGGAATAATCCTGTGTGAGCTCTCTTCTAACCAAAGGAAAAAGCTCAAGCGGGATAGTTTGGATTTCTATTGGGATGAGCCATACTTGTTCAAGATTTGCATGGATGGTGTGATTCGTAGATGTGTCCCGGAGGAGGAACAATTGAGTATCCTAGAGGCTTGCCATTCTTCACCCTATGGTGGCCATCATGGTAGGCGAGAACGGCTTCTAAAGTGCTTAGTTGCAGATATTATTGGCCCACCTTGTTCAAATATGCGGGAGAATTGGTGAAGAGATGTGATGAGTGCCAAAGAGCGGAATTTCAAAAAGGGATGAGATGCCCCTCAATACAATTCTCGAAGTGGATATTTTTGATGTTTGGGGCATCAATTTCATGGGTCCTTTTGTGAGCTCTTGTGGGAACACTTACATTCTCGTGGCAGTGGACTATGTCTCAAAATAGGTTGAAGCCATGGCTTTGCCCAATAATGAAGCCCGGAATGTTGTGGCATTTTTGAAAAAGAGTATTTTCACAAGGTTCGGCACTCCTCGTGCTATCATTAGTGATGGGGGGTATCACTTTTGCAACAAGGCTTTCGACATGTTGCTTTCTAAGTACGGTGTCAATCATAAGGTTTCGACCCCCGATCATCCCCAAGCTAGTGGACAAGTGTAAGTCTCCAAAAGAGAAATTAAGAGTATCTTGTCTAAAACGGTCAATGCTAATAGGACCAATTGGTCAAAAAAGTTGGATGATGCTTTTTGGGCTTATCGGACGGCTTACAAAACTCCGATTGGTATGTCACCGTATCAGTTGGTATTTGGAAAAGCTTGTCATCTTTTGGTGGAATTAGAGCACAAGGCCATGTGGGCTTTGAGGAAGTTGAACTTAGACTGGGATGTTGCGGCAAATCTGCGGGTTGAGCAACTTAATGAGCTTGATGAGTTTAGATTCCATGCATACTCCAGCTCGTCCTTGTACAAGGACAAAATGAAATACCTTCACGACAAATATGCTCGGGGTAAGGAGTTCAAGGTTGGAGATATGGTGCTCTTGTTCAATTCCCGGTTACATCTGTTTCCGGGTAAGCTCAAGTCAAAGTGGAGTAGGCCGTTTGAAGTTGTGTTCGTGACCCCATTTGGTGCTCTTGATCTAAGGAACATGAACGGTGAAGTATTTAGAGTCAATGGACATCGGGTCAAGCATTATCTTGGGAAATTTGATGATGGCCACATGGTGGCACTTCTCCATCTAAAGTGATGTGCTGGTAACATGCGTCGTGACGCGACGTTAAATCAGGCGCTTCTTGGGAGGCAACCCATGTCTTTTTTTTCTTCTTTCGCTTTGACCTTCTTTATAGCTTAGGATTTTTGAGCTAATTGTTTGTGAGGTGTTTCAGGGGTTGTGTTGAAGCAGTGCAAAACAAAGTAGAAAAATTGCAGGCTCTGAAGTTTGCCAGTGCGGCCGCGGTGCACTCTGTGCAGTCAGCACTGGCATGAGCTGAATAAGATACTCTCTAAAGTTTCCACCGCGGCCGCGGTCCTGTTAGTGCGGTCCGCGGTGGACATACACGGCAGCGTTCCATTTTTGTGTGGTCTGCGTAGGCTGCTTACTGAAGGGTCATACAAACAAACCCAGCGCAGTCTGCGGTTGCTTTTATGCGGCCGTGCTGGTAGGTGAGTAAGGGCCCCACGGTTGTCTATAAATAGAGGTCAAGGGTCTTATTGTACCCTTTTGGAAATTTGAAAACTCAGAGACCTAATACTACTGTTCATCCTTCTTCTAAGACCGAAATTCTTGCTTGCTTGGATAGATTGGATTCATTCTTCATAATCCTGGTAACATTTCATGCATTTGTCAGTAATTAATTTCTTATTTTCATCTTATTTGTTGCCCGGTAGTTGTAACTTCTCTTTTTCTTCCCATTTTTCTTTGAATTACTAGTTTAGTTTAGATTTCTTGTTAGTTTTCGTGTGCTGAACATGATTAAGGATTGGGTAACTGAGTAGGGACAAGTAGTTCTCAACTGAACAAAAATGGACAAAGCATGAAACCCTAACTTAGCTCCCGTAAATCTGTCTCACACGACCCGCGGTCGCCTTAGCGCGGTCTGCGGTGCCCTAACATGGTCCGCATTACCCTTTTACGCGGACCGTAGTGCCCAACTTGACTGAAACATAACTTGATTCCAGCACGGCCGCGTTGCACATTATGCGGTCCGCGCTGCCCCACCGCGACCGCGACCCCATTTTGTGCGGACCGCGGTGGGAGATTCAAAGAAGTCTTTTTTTAGGGCATTGTTCAGTGCGGCCCGCGGTCGCCTTAGCGTAGTCCGCGGTGCCTCTAACGTGGCCGCACTCATGATGGTGCGGTCCGCGGTGCTTGGTTCTGCAGCAGTGTCTGCAACAATTTTCTTTGTTGTCTGCAACTTTAATTCATTCACCTGCTTCACTGCCTATGCTTAAACTAACAATGTTAGATGCATTTGCTTGCAGAGAATGGTAAAACAATGAGGAAGAGGTGCCAAACAACCCGGCCGAGGTGACTCCTCCCGAGGAGGAAAAGGGAAACAAGTTAAACTCACTCCCCGACCTAAACTGAAAATAAGGAAACAAGTTGTTATAGATAATGACCAGTCGGGGAGTGAGTACGTGCCCTCTCAAGAATTCTCTTCTGACTCAGGGCCAGATCCCTCAGTCCCAGCTTCACCTACTGCCCAAGCTCCATAACGTGTACCTTCTGAGTCGTCTGATGGCTCAGCAGCAGGCAGCGGTGAATCCTCCACCACCCCCACAACTTCAGTATCTGGGGAGAGTGCAGAAGGTGGGACTAATAGTGATGATGAGGTACCGGATAGTGGTGTGCCCCAGGTTGGGGGTGTTGAACGAACTAGAAAACCTGAAGTTTGGGAAGATCGATTTGTCAGCCAGGTGGTATTCCACAAGTTTAGGGAATGGTGGCCGTCACGGAAGTTGATTCTTGAGAGGAGCTTCATTGACAAAGACCTTCTACCCCTACACCCCAATGTGCATAGACAATTTCAGGTTCGAGTGGGTTGGGAGTTCTTTAAAGACAATTGTGTGAAGGTGAATGAGCATATGGTCAAGGAGTTCTATAGCAATGTGGCCCATATCTTGAAGGGCACTAAGGTGACAAAAGTGATAAACAAAAATGTGGTATTCACAGGGAAGGCACTGAATGAATACTTGGGGTTCAATGATGAAGATGAGTCCCATTACAATGAAAAGTTAGCAATGGGCGAGGAGGTTCGTCCGTGGTTAGCTTCATACCTGGAAATCTTGGGTACGGTTCCAGAGTGGTTACAAGCAAGGGCCAAAATACTTCGGAAAACTTTCAACTTCAAGGCTAGAGGTTGGTTGACCTTTGTGTACAGTCGGCTCGACCCAACTACCCAGGATCAGACTATTCCACTTGCCCGGGCGGTTCTTTTTGCTTCTATTATGGCGGGATATCCTATCAACGTGGGCAATATGATGTCCCACGTCATTTCTGCAGTGGGGGCTGAGCATGACTGGAACTACCCTTTTTCCCAGCACCCTCACTATGTATTTCTGGGACCTGGAGGTGGAGAAGAAACTGTTTGACGTCAAGGTCAAACCTGTGGCTCCGTTCTCCTAGTACACTTGAAGGGGTCAGACAACCCCAAGGATAAAAATTACAAGCCACCTGCTTCTACCCCAACCGGCCAGTCTGAAGAGCCGGTTGCAGTAGAGCCCTCCACTGAGCCTACTTCTACAGGTGCTGACATGCCTCCCGGACCTTCCACTACTGTTGGTCCCTCTACTTTAGTTGGCCCGGGGATTCCATCTTCCCGGGCTCATCCTAACACCACCCACCAGCTGAGCCAGACACTTCATAGCTTGAATAACTGGATGGCGACTGCTTCATCCAAGTTGTCCACCTTGACTTCTACCATTGCGGCTCAGTCGGCACCACAGCCAGTGCAGGTGCCCCAGCCTATTAAGGATGCACTTAAGGAGATTCTTGTCAACCAGCAAAAGATCCTCGATTCTCAGGCTACCTTGGCTAACGCAGTGGATTCACATAGCAAGGTCCTTAGGGAGCACAAGAAGCTGCGCAAAACACGGGCTTCCAAGGAGTTTGTGAAGGCGTTGAGAGAGGATATTGACAAGCTAAAGGCAGACCAGATGCCTTTAGACTTGCTATTAGGGGATCCAGCCCCAGCAGCAGCACCAGTGCCACAGCCACAGCCACAGCAGGAGTTGGAGCAGGCACCCAAGCCTCCAAGGAAGAAGAGGAAGCTCCCCACTTCAATTGGTGCAGTTATTGAGCTAGCAGACCCACAGGAGACCCCCTCCAGTGATGCACCTATCATCCGGCCGGTCCAGGAGCAGACCCCAGTCCCAGCAGCTGAGCAGCTAGAGATCGGGAACCAGTCTGAGGTTCCCGCACATACAGAGGACGGGGACCACTGATGATCCCATGCAGACGGACCAGGCCTAGGGAGCTCTTATATCCTTTACTTTATTTTTGATGATTATTTGTTAGTTGGCATTGAGGACAATGCCAGTTTTTATTCGTGGGGGTGTGCCCTACTTTTATATGGATGACTGTATATATATATATATATTCTTAGTCTATGTTTTTGTTGATTTTCTATTTTGGGTTGTATATAACTTTACATTTAGCTACTTTTATCGTACTTTCTACTTTTTATTCTCTCTTTTGGTCTGTATATAAAGTTACATTCTGTATAGATTCATCCCCCGTTATATATTCTACTCCCCTATTGTACATATTCATTTTATTTTTTTATTTTCGCAAAAAAAAAAATCGTTTTAGCTTTGTAGTTAGGCTCGTAACCTCTTGTTTTGTTTTTGACGCTTCCAATAAGCCCTTGGTTTTCTTAATGCCACGGTTCTTTCCAAGGGTGGAGTATTGTGCGAACCGAGTGGCTCTTCCCAATGATAGATGGTGTGACAACCTTCTTAAGGGTTTGAGTCCGTTTCTTTGATTTTTCTTTTGTTTTTGATAGTTGTAGTTAAGGGTACCTCAAGCAAAGCTTCACTTGGGCCTAGCACATTTGCCTTTGATCCCATGGTCAAAGACATAATGTTGTGTTTAGGATAGTGAAAGTCGTGGCTTTGAGACTCTTGCGTTGACCAAACAATCATCATGTGGTCTTTTCGGACCATTGTGTGCTTGAATCGTAACTAAGATTGTTGTGGGCCCTCGACTCGATGTCTTTATCAATCCCCTAGCGTGTGTGGTGAGGAATCGAAATGTGAGTCCAAGTCCCGAGCCAATAGTCTAGAACTTGCCCTGAATGTTTGTTGAGGTGAAATCCTTGGTGAAATTTGACTTGAAAAGTGGTTATAGGCTCTCCTTGATCCAAATGTTAAGTGGAACAATTCCATAGCCTAACAATGAGATGATCCCTAGTTAACCCTTTTGAGCCTTAAACCTTTTTCTTTCAAGAACCAATGCTACAAGCCTATACCCATTCTAAATGATTACCCTCTCTTGGCACCCAAATCTAATGGCAAATGTCTAAGTTTAGGGGGAGATACAAGGAAGGAAGCAAAGTGGTAAAAAGGTACAAAAGCAAAAGAAAAGGAAGGCAAAAAAAGCAAGAAAAGAAAAAGACAAAAAGAAAGTCCAATGTGAACAAGAATAAAAAGGGATTCAAGGAAAACAAAAGTGAAAAAGGTGTGGAAAAAAAGTAGAAAAAGGAGAAATGTTTTGAATTGCATAAGAAAGAGTGACAATGTGTCTCTCTAACCCCATGTAAAGAAGTGAAATACTCAAAAGAGTCAAGAGAGTTGTGGCAAAATGAATCAAAAGAAGTGTTTAAGGGAAGATTGAACCCACTTGAATAAAAATAAGTCCTACCCTTACCCAAAAGCCTTCACAATGACTCCACAAAAGCCCTATTTGATCTTGAGTTTAAGGGAGCCTACATTAGTGGATACTTACATAAGGGGCAAGCATATGGTACTTAAAGCCGGACTTGCGACCTTCTTCTTGAGAGGGATGAGTGAAATTCCATTAACCTCGATTTGTGTGTCAATACTTAAAAGGTGAGGTTCGCTTAGGGAGAGTTGAGGATGTGGGAGTTTGGGTTCCACAATGACCAAAGTAATTGAGAGAAGTTCTTTGATGAAATGTGTTAACTCTTGATGCTCTTGTGTCACACTTGATCCATAGTTTTCAAAGTTTAAATGTGTTAATGATGCATTCGTATTGAGGGCAATTGTTAGTCCCAATTGATGCTTGTTGAGGTTACTTTAGGATAGCTGGAATTACTTAGATTTTACTTTAAGGAGTGGGTCTTATTTTATTTGCTTGAGGACAACCAAAGGTTTAAGTCTGGGGGAGTTGATAAGTTAGGATTTTAACGTGCTTTATGCCCCTACTTACTTATGCTTTTAGTATAAATTGCTACAAAATAGTCCCAAAAAGGCTCACAGGTTGTGTTTGATTGCAGGTTTGAGCGATAAAGTGACGAAATTTCCAAGATCGGCTCAAAAAGGAGTGAAACCTGCTCAAGTATCAAAAAACCCAAGAAATTCAAGAAGAGAAGGCCTAGTGCGGACCGCACAAAAGTGACTGCGACCGCACTAGGAGGTTCAGAGACACGGTTATTCAGGCTGAAGTTCACGCGGCTGCAGTAGGATTTTCGCGGTCCGCGTCTAGAGATTCAGAGAACCATCATTTTTTCCAAGACCCTGCCATGCGGACCGCGGTCGTCATCACGCGGTCCGCGCCAGAACCCCTCCGCGGCTGCACTACTTATTTGTGCGGTCCGCGTCCTCCAGTTCAAAGAGCTTAAGGTTGAAGTCAAAAGAGCCAGTGCGGCTGCGATTGCTTTTGTGCGGCCCGCACTGACCCCGCAGGGGTATTTTTGTCCAATTTTTCCAGCCTAGTATAAATAGGACATTTTACCATTTTTAGATCAAGTTTTGTATTCAGAAACGCAGCTGAGCTCGTGAAACCGATATTGTAGCCATTTTTGGCACTTTTGCTTCCCATTAACAATAGATTATTGTAGTTTCTTCTTAGTAATTAATTAATATGTTTAGTTCTTCATCTATTTCTTCAGTTTCTTCTTTAATTATGTGTAGCTAAACCCATTAGCTAGGGTTGTGGCTCAACCCTAGTGTGGGTAATTGATGTGTGTTGCCATCTAGGGTTAGATTGATATTGGGTGTTTGCTATTTGGGTTGATTTTATGTTTTTATTCAAGAATTGGTGGTTGCAAACACTGATTCAAGTTTCGTGGGTTTAACTCTTCTTGAGAAAGAGAGTCTATGACCCCAAAATTGACCCAACAAGGAATTGGTATGGACTCATGAGAAATGATAGTCCCAATTAACGGGTTAAATCTCGAGAGAGTAATCACCCTACTTGAACCCCAGTTGCTTGGTCTCACTGGCCTACCCAATTGGTCTTGAGAGAGTTAATTGGGCAAAATCACTCTCTCTACCGAGATGTGTGAGAGTGGGTGCAATTGTGCAACTGTTATAGCATAATCCCCAAATATGTCAATCTATCCTTAGTCACATCTACCCGTCAATTAGTCACCTAGGTGATGCTACGATCCTAGTGCCCTTCTTCCCATTAATTACAACTTAGCAATATTCTCTTAGCATAATTTAGCTTTAATCCTTAGTTTTATAATAGTAGTTATGAATATAAAAACTCAAAAATGTTTGAATTGACATTAGAAGCACAACCGCAACTCTAGGCTAGACAGAAAATACAACTCCACTACTAGCTCCCTGTGGAAATTTGATCCCAGACCTCTAGTCGGGTAAAAGCTATTGCTACCCGCTCTTCCTACCTTAGTGTAGCGTCGAGTTGGCTGCGATCATCTATATCGAGGGTATGATTTTTTAGGGGTCTTACAAGTTCGATATATAGCCTTACTTTAAGATTGGGATTATGCCATTTGTAAGGTCTTATAAACTTTTTTATGCCTTTGAGGTCTTACAGTTTTGGTTACTTGGTACAAGTATAGTTCATGCCTTGTTTGAGGTCTTACAGTTTTTGGGTTACTTGGTACAAATATGGTTCATGTCTTGCTTGAGGTCTTACAGATATTGTTGTTGTCTTACATAGGTCTTGCGAGACCGAGGCTGCCCACATGGGGTCTTATGGCCTCGGGTTTTATATAAGTCGATGGGGGTGGTGATTGGCGGCAGTCCCCGAGTCGTCAAAAGTTTCTTGACTCGGGAGCCATTCCTTGAAAACTTGGTATCGCCTCATCGAGGGCTTACGAGTTCTAATCTTCTGACCCGGAGGTCATACGTCCTCGAGTTTTTTGACACTAGTCCCCGAGTGCTCGGGATGTTTTTTGTCTCTGGAGACGATTTGTAAACTTGATGTTGCCTCATTGAGCGCTTAGCTTCAATTTTTTTTATGCCAGTCCCGAAGTGTTCGGGACATTTTTGGCTCTCGAGCCGTTTTTGCATAAAATACCGAACTCCTTAGAAACGCAAAATGCTTTGACGGAGGGGAAAGTATTCTTTGATTACTTGGCACAAGTATACACGTTTTTGATGTTAAGGACTCGGTTATTCTGTATGGACACGGTTGGTTCGACCTTTTGGCCCGGTACATCATTTTCCTATCGAGAACCCATTTAGCGCATCTTGGCTTCTCCGAGGAGGTGTTCTTCCAGGGGGTTCCCCCTAGTATTTGAGGTTGATTGAAAAGAATCCTTGAATACTTGTTGAGTCTTCCTTAGGTAGCATATAGATGTTCCCTCGTTAAAAACCTTGCCGGTAAAACCCTTCTTGGGATAAAAATCCGATCAAAGGAAAAGAGTGCAACGTATGCTTTTGGAACCTAAGTCCTTCGAGTTGGAAAGTGCTTCGGCCGCTTCGATCGGATACCTGCACTCAGGTTAGTATAAAATGTAACTAAAAAGGTGAGATGATCATACCTTAATGCTGACGGCGCTTCAGACCTCGATATGATTCAATCGTTTGTTATGATGACTCGGTACGGTCCTTTGTTTTGTCAGGAGTAGCCGAGAATGTAGCTTGTTATTGCTATTTTACTGTTTTCTTATCCTTCGGCTTCTTCGATGGTGGTTGGTTTCAGTGCCACATTGTGCACCGTGAACATCTTTTTTGCCGCATGCAGTTCCCCGTAGACGGTTTTTATCCCATCCTTTGTCGGGAATTTCATCATTTGATGGAGGGTGGATGGTACCGCTCCCATGCATTGTATCCATGGCCTTCCGAGCAAGGCGTTGTACTTCATGTCTCTTTTGATGACGCGGAATTTGGCATATTGGGTTGTGTCGTCCACGTTGACTGGTAGGGTGATTTCCCCTTTCGTTGTTTCACTCGCCATGTTGAACCCGTTGAGGACTCGAGAGGCGGGCACGATTTGGTCAAGCAGTCTGAGATGCTCTACCACCCTCGACCTGATAATATTGGCCGAGCTACCTGGATCCACAAGTACACATTTAATTTGAAATGTATTTACAAGAAAAGAAATTACCAGTGCGTTATTATGGGGCTGAGATAGAGCCTCGATGTCTTCATCGCTGAATGTAAGGGCGTCCTCGGGTATATAGCCTCGAGTTCGTTTTTCCCTGGTGATGAATATTTTTTTTCTCCTGACCATGGGTTCTTGTGGAGCATCGATACCTCCAAAGATCATGTGGATGACATGTCGTGGCTCGTTTGTTTCACTCTTTTAGGTCGCCTCTCTTTCCCGGAACTGATTTTTGGCTCGGTCACTGAGGAATTCCCGGAGGTGACCTTTGATGAGTAGTCGGGCTACTTCTTCCTGAGTTGTCGGCAATCTTCGGTCCTGTGATCGTACATGTTGTGAAATTCACACACTAAGTTATGATTCCTTTGTAAAGGATCTGATTGTACAGGCCTTGGCCACCTGGTGTCTCTAATTTTACTGATGGCGAATACGATGTCTAAAACGTCGACGTTGAAGTTGTATTCTGACAAGTGGGGCTCCTCTACCGGCCTTGTGTGCCTATCGAATCCAGCTCTGCTAACAATTCCCCAAGGATTTTAGCGTCGATCCATCTTTCGGTCATTGCGAGGTATGTTGCGCCTTAGGGCATTTCTTTTATCTTCAGTGTATGGTTGGTATCTCTCTTCATTTGGCTTTGACTCCTTTGCCGGAAGCCTGCTAGGATATACCGAGCCCGAGGGGGCTCCTAGTTGGTCATCTTCGACCCTGATCTTTGATTGGTATCGGTTGTGGACGTCCGACCAGGTCACGGCGGATATCCGATTAAGTTCTGCTTCAGCTGCTTCGAAGCTACCGAAATTCGCTCGTTCAAACCTTGAGTGAAGGCTTGCACCGCCCAGTTGTCGGAGACCGGTGGTAGTTCCATTCATTCTATTTGAAAGCGAGATACGGACTCTTGCAACATCTCGTTCTCCCTTTGCTTGACTTTGAAGATGTCGGATTTCCTTGTAGCTACTTTGATGGCACAAACATGTGCCTTTATGAAAGAATCTGCCAGCATGGCAAATGAATCTATCAAGTTTGGGGTCAGGTTGTGATACCACATCATTGCCCCTTTTGAAAGAATTTCTTCGAACTTTTTCAGTAGGACAGACTCGATCTCGTCGTCCTTCAGATCGTTACCCTTCACCGCACAAGTGTAAGCAGTGATGTGCTCGTTGGGGTCTGAGGTTCCGTTGTACTTCAAAAGGTCTAGCATTCCGAACTTCTTTGGAATTGGTTTTGGAGCCACTTCCTATGGGAATGGCTTCTGTACGAACTTCTTCGAATCCACACCTTTCAGGATCGGGGGTACGCCCGGAATTTGGTCGACCTTGGAATTGTAGGTCTTGACCTTCTTGTCATTGGATTCTATCTTCTTCTCTCCCGACTTGATCCTCTTTGTGAGGTCCTTGAGCATTTTTATGATGACGGGGTCGGTTGCCGACCCGTTGTTGCTTGATCTCTCTGGCACCTGTTCGGCCTGGGGAGCCATTTTTGGTGCTACCGTACTGGGAGTTTCTGGTGGCTTTGTAGCTAAGCAATTGCCAACCGTTGTGTCTGTAACATTTCAAAAATAACGTGAAGGCTAACCTCTCATTCTCCCCTAACTGGGGTTTTCTGATCTTCTTGTTGGTCTCCTTGGCGTACGCTCATGTTAGTGTGGGAGCTTACATTGATGTTTTGGGCGTCGCATGAGACCACATCCACGGCGATTGGCTCCGGCACGCCTTCAAGGTTCAGCGGTGGTGCGCCAACACCTAGAACAGCTACACCATTCTCTCCATGGTCCTCGAGACCGTTGTTTTTATATGCATTTACTGAGTTAGACATCTTGGCCTGAAATCAAAGATTCTTGGACAAGAAAAAGCATGAAAGGTAACTTGTGTTATGTAGTAAACCAGCAAGAAAACAATCACTATTATTTTTAGCCCTACAGTGGGCACCAATTTGTTTACCGAGAAAAGGGTATTAATAATTAGATTTGATTTTGTGATTTTAAAAATACGTGATCGATTTTTATGCTAGTTGTTAGGCAATGGATGCTAAGTAAAAGACTTGGGAACAAAATAATAGTTTGAAAACAATGCGATAATCAAACCGAATGGCTAATATTCGGGGCCTCGAGCTTGCATATTCGGGGCCTCGAGGTCGAGTCGGATGCCCTGCCGAGGATAGTCGATGGAGGAGTAACAATTATGACAACCTTGATAGAACCCTTTTATGACCAATAATAAGCAATAAATGAATAACAATAAATAGAACACTACGAATATAATCAATAAATGTAGGTAGTGAAATCAAGAGAATATTAGAGAGCAGAGAGAATATTCTTGTGTATTAAATATTGTGTCCCCCCCCCCTTAAAAAATGACAAGGGTCCCATTTCTATATGAGGGGGAATCCCAACATAGTACAAATACATTTATTGCAAAGATATGGGGTTGGTACATCCATTTAATGCCATGATGCAGACTTGGACTAGCCTAATAGACTTTGTCAGCTCTAGTCACGTGCCTTAGGATCTTCCCACTTTTTCACCATAACCTTCGATCTGTACTGCCCCGAGGTCGGACGTCGATAGCCCCTCGGGTGTGAATCTCGACCATAGCCTCGAGCCTTTGAAAATGTGCTTACGAAGCGATGTAATGATCGAAAATTGGACCCTCCGATTTTACCATATACATATACATATCTTATACAACAGATACAACTCGAAACACTATCTCAACTTAGCTCATAATAGCCCTCAATCACACCACATCATCATAGAAGCATTTGCTTGTAGTCTTTAACACCTTTGATGATGATTTGTGTTGATTTCTCTTGAGTTTGGTTCTTGGGATCTTGGACCAGTTCTTGGAGAGTTTGAGAGTGTTTTGGTGTAAGAAATCTCTGGATATTGAAGAAATGTAATGGGTAAAGATGACTTATAAGCCCACCGCCTCAATTCTCCAAGCAGGTGGGTAAGTTGCCTGCTTGGTAACTTGAGTAGTGCAATTTCGGACACTTGTATCTCTCTACCCCGATATCGTATATACAAACGGTTTTCAGAGTTAGAAACTAGAAAAGTAGAGCTTTAATTACATATAAATATCTCCTTTTAACTCTCTATAGATTGAGAGAAACCTACATCGCAATTTGACTTATAAACCTGCCAGTTTCTCCGAAGTGCTCAACATGACTTGGCAACCCTACTTTAAAAATCCATATTTCTCTACCCCGATGTCATATGAATAAATGGTTTGGACCGTTGGAAACTAGGTTCCAAGTCCTTCATTTTGGTAGGAGATATTTCCCAAAATGACATCATACAGCTTAAAATTTAATTTCTCAAAATGGCTCGTTACAAGGCAAATCTTAACTCGATTTTTCCGTAAGTTAAATTCAATTTTCCCCAAACTTTATATTTTATATCTAAACATCATATATATATATATATATATATATATATATATATATATATATATATTCATATTATGACTTTGCACTCATTAAAATCATGATTATCAAGTCACATATTTATTATACGTCACCTTAGGATGCACATGGTGTAACGCCAAACTTGTCGACTTTCGGCAAAACTTATCTTCTTCAATTTGTTTAGCTTCTAAGCCTTCCAACCATCTTGGTTATTGTTATTCATGATCTCAAATATTTGTAACTTCCATATAACATGATTAACTTACTTTATAAACTTTTCAAAGATGATTTCATTTCTGAACTTACATCAATTGACTTACGACATACTCTTACGTACGAAAACATGGGGTGTAATAGTTAATGACTCAAAGAGTCGGCAAAAAATGAGCCAAAAACAGTAAAATGGGGTGCTTAAGGAAAGATGAACCTATTTCTATTCCAACATTCTCTACCCTTGTCCAAAAGCCTTCATTACATTCCGCAAAAGCCCTACGTGATTTCAAGCCGAGTGAACTTGCATTAGTGGTGATTTATATGAGGGGAAAGCATATGGTACTTAAAGTCGTACTTGTGACATTCTTTTGAGAGAGATGATCGAACTTCTCACAAATCCTTGAATAGAATGCTACATTCTTAAGTTAGATATGCTAACGGAGAGTAGAAGAGGAGGAGTTTGGGATCCACAATGACCGACATGAAATAGCGAACTTCCTTGATGAATAAAGTCAACTCTTGATGCTCTAGTATCACATTTGAACTATTGTACTTGAAAAGTCAAATCATTGCCTTGTTGATAATTCATAAATGTTGTGGGTAATTATTGGTCCCAATTGATGTGTGTTTGGTTCACCTTAGGCTAGCTAAAATAGTTTTTCTCTTGTGGAGGTGGAATTACCTTATTTGCTTGACGACAAGCAAAAATCTTAAGTTTGGGAGAGTTGATAAGTGGGGATTTTGACTACTTATTTTCACTCTTTTACTTTAATTTTAGCTCAAAATTGCTTAAAGGCGTTCCCGAAAACTGATAAAATGTGCTTAGTTGCAGGAGTGTAGAATATGAGTCAAAGAGATGAAAATCAACTCAAGAAGGAGTAATTTTGGACAAGGACTAAAACAAAGCAAAAAGAGCAAAATGCAGACCGCACAATATTGAGTGGGGCCACAAACCATGAAGAAACCTCTGACAGATTTCCTTTGCAAAGTACGGACCGCACAATTATTGTGCGGCCGTAGAAGATGAGGTTCAGAGAGATGGGATTTTAGGTCATGAAGAAGCACGGACCGCACCATTATTGTGCGGCCGCAGAATTCGAAAGTGCGGCCACACTCAAAAAGTGCGGCCCGCAGAAGTTTCTTATGTCAAGCTCAAGTTCAAGAGTGCGGCCGCACTCAGAAATGTGCGTTCCACGAAATCTGAAGAAGTGCGGCTGCAACCCAGAATTGTGCCACCACAGAAGTCCTTCCTGTCAAGCCAGCTTCAAAGTGCGAACCGCACACAGAAATGTGTGACCGCAGAACCTCTGCAGGGGCAATTTTGTCTGATAATTTTAGTTGTGTATAAATAGTTTTTTTTGTCAAAATTAGGTCAAGTTTTGAACACCTGAAAGTTTGTAGCCGTTTTTCTTTACTGGTTTTAGCAACTTTAGCTTATTTTAGTGATTAAACATCAGATTTTCATCTATTTATCATTCAATATGAGTTTAATCATCTTTTCTTCTTTAATTTCTTCATTTTTATCTATGAGTAACTAAATTTCTAGCTATGGTTGTGACCCAACCTTATTGTGGGTACCTAATGGGTGTTTGATTTAGGGCTTGTTTATGGTTGGGTGTGTGATATTTAGCCTAGTTCTTGTTTTAATTGTAGAATTAATGGTTGCAAATATTGATTCAAGCCTATTTGACTTGGTCTCTACTTGAGAAAGAGGGATTGAGTCTAGAAAAACTTGGCTAACAAAAAATTGGTGTGAACTCATGAAATTGATAGTCCCAATTCAAGGGTTGAATCTAGAGATAGTAAAACCCGACTTGAGCATCTATCAATTGTTTTGTGAATTACCCATTTGGGCTTGAGAAAGCCAAATTGGGCAAAACCACTCAATTAACGAGAGGTATTAAGTGGGTAATTATGTATTGATTGCAATATTACACCCCGACCAATGAAACTCGCTCTAAAGACCACAACTCGTTAGGCAACCACCTAGGTGGAAGTCACATCCCTAGATTTTTTACAAACTTGAAAAACAACATCAAAAATATCATTCTCTAGTTTTACATTTGCAAACAATAGCTTAATTTAAAAATAGACAAAAACAACAAAGTTTATGGAAGTGCATTTTGGACACATTATACGCTTAGTCCGAGTATATACCAAACCCCATCTGTGCTCCCTGTGGAATCGATCCTGACTCCTAGTTAGGTAATTATAATTGCATCAACCGCTTCACAACCCCAATTTGAGGTGTGAATTTGAGTGACATCAATTTTTGAAATTGCTTAGCTCAAAATTTCTTAAAGGTATTCCTAAAAACTGATGAAATGTTCTTAGTTGTAGGAGTGTTAGAATATGAGTCAAAGAGATGAAAATCAACTCAAGAAGGAGTAATTTTGGACAAGGACTAAAATAAAGCAAAAAGAGCAAAAATGCGGACCGCACAATATTGAGTGCGGTCGCAGACCATGAAGAAACCTCAGACAGATTTCCTTTGCAAAGTGCGGACAGCACAATTGTTGTGCGGCGGCAGAAGATCAGGTTCAAAGAGATGTAATTCTGGGTCCATGAAAAAGTAAGGACCGCACCATTATTGTGCGGCCACAGAATTCAAAAGTGCGGCCGTACTTAGAAATGTGTGGTCCACAGAAGTCTCTCATGTCAAGCTCAAATTCAAGAGTTCGGCCACACTCAAAAATGTGTGGTTCGCAAAATCTAAAGAAGTGCGGCCGCAACCCAGAATTGTGCGGCCGTAGAAGTCCATCCTGACAAGCCAGCTACCGCGCACAGAATTACCTGATAAGTAGGAATTTTGACTACTTATTTGCACTTTTTTACTTTTGTTTTAGCTCAAAATTGCTTAAAGGTATCCCTGAAAACTGATGAAATGTGCTTACTTATAGGAATGTTGGAATACGAGTCAAAGAGATGAAAATCAACTCAAGAAGGAATAATTTTGGACAAGGAATAAAAGAAATCAAAAAGAACAAAATGTGGACCGCACAATATTGAGTGCGGGCCGCAGACCATGAAGAAACCTCTAATAGATTTCCTTAGCTAAGTGCGAACCACACAATTATTATGCGGTCGTAGAAGATGAGGTTCAGAGAGATGGGATTTTGGGTCATAAAGAAGTGCGGACCGCACCATTATTGTGCAGCCACAGAATTTAAAAGTGTGGTCACACTCATAAATGTGCAGTCCGCGAAATCTTAAGAAGTGCGGCTGCAACCCAAAATTGTGCGGCGGTAGAAGTCCTTCCTATCAAGCCAGCTTCAAAGTGCGGACCGCAGACAGAATTGTGTGGCCGTTGAACCTCCGCAAGGGTTATTTTGTTCGATAATTTCAGTTGTGTATAAATAGTCTTTTTTGTCAAAATTAGGTCAAGTTTTGAACACCTGAAAGTTTGTAGCCGTTTTTCTTTACCGGTTTTAGCAATTTTAGCTTATTTTAGTGATTAAACATTAGATTTTCATCTATTTATCATTCAATATGAGTTTAATCATCTTTTCTTCTTTGATTTCTTCGTTTTCATCTATGAGTAGTTAAATTTCTAGCTAGGTTTGTGACCCAACCCTATTGTGGGTACCTAATAGGTGTTTGATTTAGGGCTTGTTTATGGTTGGGTATGTGATATTTAGCCTAGTCCTTGCTTTAATTGTAGAATTAATGGTTGCAAATACTGATTCAAGCCTATTTGGCTTAGTCTCTACTTGAGAAAGAAAAATTGAGTCTAGGAAAACTTGGCTAACAAGAAATTGGGGTGAACTCAAGAAATTGATAGTCCCAATTAAAGGGTTGAATCTAGAGATAGTAAAACCCGACTTGAGCATATATCAACGGTTTTGTGAATTACCCATTTGGCTTGAAAAAACCAAATTGGGCAAAATCACTCTCTTACCGAGAGGTATTGAGTGGGTAATTATGTGTTGATTGCTATATTACACCCCGACCAACGAAACTCGCTCTAAAGACCACAACCCATTAGGCAACCACCTAAGTGGAAGTCACATCCCTAGATCTTTTACAAACTTGAAAAACAACATAAAAAAAATAATTCTCTAGTTTTACATTTGCAAACAATAGCTTAATTTAGAAGAATACAAAAACTACAAAGTTTGTGGAAGTGCATTTTAGACACATTATACGCTTAGTCCAAGTATATACTTAATCCCATCTATGCTCCCTATGGATTCGATCCCGACTCCTAGTTGGGTAATTATAATTGCATCGACCGCTTCACAACCCCAAATTGAGGTGTGAACTTGGGCGACATCACATACCTCTTTCGTTCCGGTGAGTCCCTGTCCTTGATCTGGATGGGCCCTCTTCGTGACGGGGGGAGGATGCAATCGTGGTTCTGACATATGGTAGATGTCGTTCCCAGGTGGGTCGCGAAGCTGCGAGGTCCCTTCCGATATCATTTCTTTGATTTTTTCTGGATTCAGCCTGTACTGAGGTTACTCGATGGGTTGGTCCATTGAGGTCGTCCTCATCTGCTCGTACCTCGGCACTATACACATTGTCTATCTCATCCCAAGTAGTTCGGGGTACTTCATGAGGCGACTTAATAGTTTCCTACTCGCCCTCGACTTCCTTCTCAACCTGTTTCTGGAAAGCTGCGGCTACCATCCCTTCCGACACGTTCTACATGGTCATCCTTACTCGATTGAAACAGGCAAGAAAGTCCCTCAGTCACTCTCCCGGAGACTATTTAATGGCAAATATGTCGTTCACTCTTGCTTCGAATTTCTTGGCCCCAATATGGGCCATTACGAACTTGTCTATCATCTCTTAGAAAGTTTCAATGTAGCGTGCAGGCAATTGTGAATACCATGTCAATGCTCCTCCTGTGAGGGTCTCGCCGAATTTTTCAATAAAATGGAGGATACTTGTTCTTTGGCAAGATCATTGCATTTCACGGCGGTGACGTAGTGAGTCACATGGTCTTCGGGGTCGGTCGTGCCATCATATACTTTTTTAGGTAGGGCGGCATCTTGAAGGTTTTTGGTATGGCATGTGAGGCGACGTCATCACTATATGGTTGCTCGACGAATCGGTTGGTATCTCTCTTCGGCAGGAGCTTAGGGGCGTCTGGTATCTTATCGACCCTTTCTTGGTGTTCTCTCATTTGGTCCCGGAGTGCTTTGTTCTTATTCTCCATTTCTTCCATTCTTTTCAGAATGGTTATGAGAGCATCGCCACCTGTGCTATTAATGACATTGTGAGTAATACCTGTCGTTGGATGAGGAGGGAAATGGTTAGGTTGCTCGTCTACTGTTTGTATAAGCAAGTCCTCACATTTTCTGTAGTTGTGTCCTGAGTAGGCTTATGGAGGATGCTGGTTAGCGTATCAGTTAGCGAAGCCTTAAGGAGCTATTTTACAACTGGTGGCGTCTGCTCCACCACAGACGTGAGGCTCCCTTACCAAGAGATTCTGTGATGCTGCAGTGAGCAGGGGTGAACCATCTCGCCTAGGGGAGGCATTGGGCGTTGCGTCTTTTCTACTGTTTCACAACTTTCATTGATGACATTCATGGGGTTGGTTGGGAAGTCACTTATTATTCTAGTCCTTTCTTCTCTATTACCTACCATATTGGATCTGTGTATACAAAGAAGGGAGATCTTGTTCTTGCTTTTCTTCTTTTATTTTTTATGTTAGCAATCCGTGTTAGTTACAGATCTAGAGAAAACTAAAAATTTAACTAGAAAATTCCAACAGACGACGCCAAATTGTTTCACCAAAAAATGTGACTTTCGGTTAAAACAATTGTATTTGTATAGTGATAACTTAGTTAATAATAATATCTCTAGATATGAGTTCCAAAAATGTGGCTAATACTAAATAGATCTGATGGTGGATTTACCACATAGCATTAAATATTTCAAAAGGTATGAGCAATAATGGAGGAATAACTAGCAATAAATAACAATAAATGACATTTAAGAAAATAGGAGAAGTGGCTCACCCAATAAAGGATGAACTAGATGATTGTTATTCCTGAAAATAATGAGTGACAGATAAATCCTGAAATGTTCAAATTATTTTCGAATCTGATGGAAAAGTAGGGAATAATGTGAACAAGAATCTTGATGAAAAGGTAGTGTTTGTAACTTTACAAGAGAGAGGATCTTTTATTAAAAGTCCGCTCTTATCAAATGAATGTCACACGCCCCCATTCATTATCTTTTTTCTTATTTATATGGGAGATACCTCCAACAAACCCTAATAGTACAAGTGCAGAGAATATCCATTAGAATATTCTCTTTAATATCTGATTCTAAAAACTAGTCGTTACAGCTCTTTTTGTGGTGCTCGACCTCGACCATTGTTGACGCCTTGACCACGAGTCTCGTTGTTTCCTGGTCGACCTCGACTGACTCTTTCCTCGATATTACCTTGCCCTAAATATACTGAGACAGATTTTGACCTATACAGTACGTATGTAATTGGTTCACATAAATTAAAACTGATAGAGTAATAACTTAAAGGTTAATAGTAAAATAATTTTTTTTGTGTTTAAATAATTAAATACTTAATTTAAATTATACTGGATAATTACTCCACACATATTCTATCAATACTAAAGAATAAACATCAACTCACTCACTCATTAAATTTAACTCTTCCTTTCGTGTTCATGCTATATCGGTGGGAGGACCCAAACTACACTGACCTTAGTTCAATATTTCATGGGGATTTGATCATGGCATTGGAGGGAACTGCAGGAATTGGAGGGGTGGTTAGGAACAGAAATGGGGATTTGATCATGGCATTTGCCAAAGCTCTTCATTTCTGCACTAACAACCAAACTGAAGTTCATGCAGCATTGTATGCTCTTAATTGGTGCAAGCAAAACAATATGACCAATTGCATTTTAGAGATGGATTCCCTTATGACTGTTAATATGATGAAGGGAGTTTATAAACCTCCCTGGGAGCTTACAGATGACATCAAATACATGACTCAAATAGCTCACGATTTGAACATAAAAGTCCAGCATTGCAATAGAGAGGGAAATGAAACTGCTGATGCCTTAGCCAAATTTGGAGCCAACTTGCTAATGTCTATAGAGGCAAGAATTTTCTCTCAGGTGTGTGAATTACCACCTGAAGCAAGGGGAGCTTCCCGTATGGATAAAGCACAATTCTCATGTTTTAGAATTAGACTTAGGAGGGATGGTGCAAACTTTCATGGTGATTATGTATGTAATTAGCCCCATATTTTTATATATCCTCTATCATTGTGGAACGGGAAATAACCCCTCACAAATTCTCAGTAATCACCACTCATGTACCCCTCATCATAGGAGCTTTTGTGTAATTAGTAGATCTCTAAATAGGCCTAACTCGGACTATGATCCAAAGGAGATAAGGCACTATGTCCCTCTCCTCCATGTACTCACTTTTTGGCTTTTGGTAATATACAGGTAAGGGGTCATGCCTCAACCCCAACACCTCTATGGTGACATTCAAATAAAAAAATATATATATTTCATAGTGTTTTGCCTTTTTGGGGTTTAAATATAGAGAGTACACTTTAATAAAAAATACAAATACTTCGTTGCTTATTTATAGCAAAGAGCTTATTTAGCGCCAGATTTGGAGAAAAGAAAAAAGAACATAATTAGCAGTCTTCTTGATTATCTAAAGGTGCACTTATTTTGAAGAAAATTATTCAGCTAAAAATACCCTAATTTTTTCTCCGATACAAAGAAAAAATATTAAACAATTTACTTATATTTTGGAAGTTAATAGAAGTGATCAAGAATCCTATAACTAAAAATATTGGGCAGGACCTCTTATCCTATAGCAAAGCTTTACACCTTATTTATTATAAATAAGAACTCTTTTAAAATATTATTTTCTATAGTTACCTTTTAATTTTTAGAGCAAAATATGCATTCCATAGTATCTTATTTCTCTCTACACTCTCTCTCTCACAGTGTCATTGTCTTCCCCATTATTGAATCACGATTCTCCTTTATTTGCAGGTTCTCTCTCTAGATTGTTCTCAAATCCTAGATCTCGATTTGCTGGATTTCATCTCTTAACATGAGTTTCAGAATGTCTTGATCAAAGTTTCTGATATGAGTTGTATCTTTTCCCAAAGTGGAGCGGACACGGTCTCTTCATAGCTGAATTGATTTTTAATGTTGACATGGAAGAGGAAAGGACAAAGGAGAGGGTGGCAAAGGCTAATGAGATTAGGATTAGGTTTGAGGAAATGGGTTATACCATTCACATATAACAATGGAATTGTATTTGCAAGTTCATCGGCAACCATTGAAGCTGAAAGGAGAACAAAAATATACAATGACGCTAATTGTAAATGTATTTATATGTATTCGGTCTGTATACATTGATTTTTAGTTTGTTTAGTAGTTTTCTCTTCTTGTATTTAGATGTATTTATATGTATTCGATAAGGCATACACTGATTATTATTTTGTACAATGATTTTTGACTATTGTATTTAGATGTATTTATATGTATTTGAGTTTATACAACAACATTTTTAGATACATTGTTAGTTCTATTATTTTGATGTTATTCATCAATTAGTTATGCATTCAACCTAACTGTATTCATTTGTATTTTCAACTTAACTGTATCCATCTATATTTAAAACAACAATACAATGAAATACAGTAAAATACTCTCAATACAAATAGAAAATCAATGAATACAACCAATGAAATATACTCAACGAAGCAGTAATACCATGTATTAAGAATAAATAAAATATTGTGAATACAAAAATAAACTTGAATACATTGAACACAACTGTTAGATACAACAGAATACAAGTACTAAGTTTATTATGAAATATGCGGGCAGTAGGTTATTATTACAGGTTGTATACAACAGAATACAAGCACTAGGCCAATTCCGAGCAGAACCTCGAACAATGTCAAGAAAAAAAACTCGAACTCTATCAGAAAAAAAAAAGAGGGACTGAAACTCTGAAGAATGCTCTGTTCTTTTGTGTTTAGCGTCTGATAAATCTTCACATTAATTGGATTGATAATGTTGTGTGTTATAATTGATTTAGGTAGTTATATTAGGAGTGTATCCCGTTAAATTAGCAGTTTTCCGTCATTAAACAACTGAAGAGACCTATCATTACATTGTATTCATGAATACATAGTATGAATACATGTGAATACAACGGCTGACAGCTGGACTACCCTATTTTTTAGCCGATTTTTGCTACTGTATTCATGAATACAGTAGCTCGAATACACCAAATACATTACCATAACAACTGAAAGATAGCTACGGAAAGTAATTATGTATATGGTAGCTATAGGAAGTTAATAGCCAGTAAACAATAATTCCTCTTCCTGCAACCCCTGGCTTTCTCTGTTCAATAACTCAAGGGGGGGGAAAACACATGAAACATTCGAGTCAATAAACTTTGATACAGCAGAATTCCTAAATAAATTGGGTCGAAATGAGTAATGAGGTAGGTATAAAATGTATAAATAGAAGATTAGATCACTAGCAGTTAAGTTGTATACCACAACAATCTGTGCAATAGTGACAAGAATCTTAACTGGCAAGTGGCAACATATATATGTGATTGCTGTTAAGAAAATAACACATTCTGCTAAACCATCGAATGGACTATTTCTCAATAGCCAGGAAACTTTAATCAGAAGCAGACGATTAAACAATATACCAAAAGACTGAGAATCATATCAAAGACATTGACAAATACTGGTCTTTCAAAATATCGAGGGAAGAACATATTTATCACCACATGTTTACAAAATTTGCCATTCATCCCTTCCTTTGAGTTAAAATCCTAATCCTAATATCGAAAATAGGACAGCTCTGCCCTGGGAGAAGCTCTGGGAAAACGCATCAACTCTAAGGCGATATCAACGTCTATGTCTGTCTTCTGACTAATGCACATCCTTAGCAGAGATGGAGTGCGAGAAAGCAATAGCTTTACAAAACGCAGCTCAACTTTTGAGATACCAAAAGATTTGATGGTCACATGCTCGAGCTTGTTGATTGGCTGTTCCAAGCAGGACGGCGTATCCAGATACTTCAAAACTGCTTCGTCATTATCAGTGGTAGATAATACCTAATTGTACAAAAAGAAATCACCAAGTCGTTTTAGCTTTTCGTTTTTACCAATAAAAGGGTAGCCCGGTATACAAAACATCTTACATTCACGCAGGGTCCCGGGAATGGATTGCACCTCAAAGATGTGATGTAGACAGCCTACCCTAATTCAAGTATTAGTAGTTGTTTCCATGGCTCAAACCCGTGACCTATAGGTCACACAGAAATAACTTTGTCGTTGCTCCAAGGCTCCCCTTCCATGTTCCCAAATATGAAGTGCAAAAATGAACCAAATCATACACATATCAAGTGCAAGACCGCATAATTTACTAATATTACTTACCCAAATCTCAAGTTTACTCAAACTGGGGGAATTCTTAATTAGCTGTAGAGCATAAGAAGTCTGACCCAGATGGTCAAAGGCTACAAATAGCGACAGATGCCTCAAAAAGTTGAGCGTAAAAGGAAGCCCATTTGGAACTACATCTGCACTCAAAATCTATGAAGCAAATATTAATCAGAACCACATGAATTTACAATCACTATAAGCAAATATTCAAGTGAAAAAACAAGTAATGAGTTTCTTACCTCAAGGATATATGAACTCAAATAGAGTACCTCAAGTGCAGGCAAGCTAATAAGAAGCTTCTCCAGAGTTAATTTTTCATCATGATTTTGATTATCAACCACTTCACAAAGAAGTTTGACCACTCTCAATTTTTTGCAGTTGATAAAACAATTTAGCATGAGATAGTAGTGACTATCTCGAACGCCTAAGGATTTCAACACCGGTGAAATAATGTTTAGGTACTGAGTACCAGGACACATGTCCAAGGACAAGTACCGAAGAAGGGGGGCGTTGATAACGCAAAATGATGTGGTTGGCACAAAGGTTGTAACTTCCAGATGAAGTGCGATAAGATTCGGAAAACCAAGAAAAGAACTGGGTGGTTTGAAGACACAGTTGGTGAGTTCCAAACTTGTCAATGTTGAACATTCAAAAATAGAAAGGGGCAGAGTATATGTATTGAGATTTGAAATGCGAAGGGTTAGCTTCTTGACGCCATTTCTGGTGACAAAAAGCACCCATCTATCAATATCTGCACACGACAAATATGCTCCGCTGATGTCAAGAACGAACTTCACAATATTCCCCATGCGCAGTAGCAGGATCTCATCTACTGCTAGTTTGAACTTGGATTCGGACTCTCCTATTAACTTACGACAGAAGTCGTAATCCAGCACCAGATTTGAAAGAGTAGACCAAATATATCTCCAGTTACTCGACAAAATACTAGTTCTTGCAGCATCTTGAACCGGTAAAAGCTCAAGGATATGATCTATAACATTTCTTGGTAAACCGCTGATCCTATCATCTCTATCCCCTTCAACGGCAACTCTTTTTCCATCTGTTTTGGAGGGGAAAAAATCAGAACAGTTCCTTAAGTATAGTGGTTGGTGTTTTTCTTGTATGACAATGGTGTTCGAGTACCGGCCATTCTTGTTCATAGTGGTTGAGAGTCCTCTTCATGCCACTAGTAACATGTACATACCTTGACTATTACCGGCTACGTAATAGGTAGATAGGTAGAAATTACCTAGTATATTTTGCCTCCTACCGTATAAGATTTGAACGTGAAACCTCGTGGTTCTCCTCTCACTTCATCGACCACTAAGCCATACCCTACGGTGCACGAAATGACCAGACTAAAAGTGCTTCTACTCAGAAGGGTTTGAATCCTAATTCTCTCAGAATGTTCCTTTTTCCTTATTTATGTCTTCTTCTTCGACTACTTAATAGGAGTAAAATAAAACATTTTCATTTTGAGATCTGTTGACAGATATCAGGTATAAATTGAGGAATCTGAGTTGCTTTGTCAAATTTTAAAACTTCAAATTTCATCACTAAACAGTAAAACTTCCAATTCATCGTAGTAAACAACTCGTGAGAAAAACACTACTACTACTTAATTTTTCCTTCAAGCATAGACTCAAACTGCATTTACAACCTTAGGATTACAACAACCATACAAACACTAAGCAGAAGAATTTGAATACTAATTTTTAGGCTTAAAATTTATGGAAAGAAGGAAAAAAAAAGGAAAGAAAAGTCAATACCTTGAGTCATGTTGATTAGCAAATGTTTCCACTCTTCAAAAAAGACATAGCACGATATTGGTTCTGGATTTCTTTATCTACCTCTCTCACCTCTGTAAAGGAATGTGTGGAATTTCAGCAAAACGGAGGCGTCTGTCGGTTTTTTGTTTTTTCAGATATCAATTAACTTCTTATTTTTAAAGTTGCACTTACAATAACAACAATAACAATAACAACAACAACACAATATAATCTCACTTAATAGGGTCGGAAGGGTGGTGCGTACACAGACTTTACTCCTACCCTGGGGTAGAAAGGCTGTTTCCAAATAGACCTTCCCTTCAAGAACTTCCCACCTTGCTCTTAGGGAGACTCGAACTCACAACTTCTTAGTTGGAAGTTGAGGTTGTTTATCATGAGAGCACTTGGATATCAGAGCACTTGGAGTACTAGAGTGTAGAAATATTTGTGATAGTTTCAAGGAATAAATTAAGGTTAATATGATAAATTTTACTGTTATTAATGCTAAAATATGAATTATTTAATATGTGTTATGTGTGAAAATAGCCAAAAAATAATTTAAAGTGGACCGAGACTCCCCCGGTCCCAATTTCAGCAAAAAGGAGGCATCTTTCAATTTTCCTTTTCTTTTATGTCTGGGAAAGGAGAGGGACAGTTGCATCTATACCCGTTTTTATGTCACGTTTTAACTTGTGCCCGCTTTGGGGAAAAAATTGCAAGCGTATCTGCTTTTTCGCATAACTTCAGCATACGGGGCTGAATTAGCAAAGGCAATCACGCAAAACTTCAGCATTCTAGTAGTCGAGCCTAAAGTTCAGCTCTAGAGCTGAAGTTTTTATTTTGTAACTGGCGAACTTCAGCTCTAGAGCTGAAGTTTTTTTTTTGTAACCGTCAAACTTCAGCTCTAGAGCTGAAGTTTTTGTTTTGTAACTGTCGAATTTCAGCTCTATAGCTGAAATTTTTGTTTGTAACTAGCGAACTTCAGCTCTAGAGCTGAAGTTTTTAAAACCCTTGAGTATGTATTGTTGTAGTTTCTATTTTTGGGGGAGGAACCCATACTTTCTGCGGGGATATAACATGACTAGTACTACAGAAAAATCATTGATTAACTGCTATAATCATTGTTTAAGGATACAAATGCTATAGTAGACTCCTGAATTAACAAACGACCAGATTTTCATGAATCCTCTTCAGCAATGAGATGAATAAGTTTTATCGTCGCACGAATTAGTAGAATAGTTGATAGCAAGTCAAAATCACAAAAAGGTTTTCTTACGTTACAATTATTTTAAATGTATAGTAAGATGACTTTTGAGGAATTGATTGAAGCCACAGAAGGAGAAATATTGTTATATCAATGTTAAGTTCCAGAGAGATATGAAGATCACTGGAGAAGGAGGAGGAGAAAGGGGACTGAAGTTATTTAAAAAGTGGGTACAAGTTAAAAGTAGAATAAGTTTTATCGTCGCATGAATCAGTAGAATAGTTGATAGCAAGTCAAAATCACAAAAAGGTTTTCTTACGTTACAATTATTTTAATTATGTATAGTAAGATGGCTTTTGAGGAATTGATTGAAGCCACAGAAGAAGAGATATTGTTATATCAATGTTAAGCTCCAGAGAGATATGGAAATCAATGGAAAAGGAGGAGGAGGAGAAAGCGGACTGAACTTGTTTAAAAGTGGGTACAAGTTAAAAGATTTTAAAAAAAATGGGTATAGGTTAAATGGGGCGACCAAATAGGACGCCCCGTGCAATTTTTACGAAAGGAGAAGGGGGTTGTGTTTGGGCTGGGCCTTAAACCGTACTCTCTTGGGAAAAAATTGGAAATGGCTTGATTTATAACTGATAATTAACTGTTAATTGAAAATTAATCATAATTTTAAAAGTAATCAAAATTTAGTGATTTTTTCATGTGAAAATAAAATCTAAACAAAATAACCTTAAATTCCAAAAATATTTCATCATAATATTGTAGAGTTCGAATTTTTTATATATGAGATTCCTGCATAATGTGTTGGAATTCATAATATGATGGAGTGCAAACTTAATATGTTGGAAGTTTATATACAAGAGTTCCATAATCTAATATATTATGCTGAAACTTTTTATGTTTCAGCTAGGATATTTTTGTTCAAATTTTATCTCCGCCTTAAATAATAGATACTTTTCAGTAACTTTGTTGACTATTTTTCAATAACCACCTATAAAAATAGCCATGACATAGACATTTTGACTATTCTCTTGCATATTTTTAGATAGGAGTACACTCTAATTTAATGGAGTATACAAATATTTCAATGCTAATTTATCTCAAAAGAGTTTATTAGCCTAGGTTTGGAAAAATATAGGAATTTTTACCTCATATAGCAAAGGTTGATACCTTATTTATTTTAAATAAATACTCTTTTAAAAGATTATATTCCATAGCTACCTTTTGATTTTTATTGCCAAATATCTATTTATAGTCACCTCCTACCCTTAAGCCATAAAATAAGCTTTGTATTATTTTTCTCTCTCATTCTTTCAGATTTTTCTCCACCCTTTCTCTCTCTCTCTCAATGCCAGTCTTTCTCCATGAATACAACCATGATTCTCCACCGATTCATCTCCATTGTCGAACGAAATTTTCATTGTTAGTGGACCGGGGTTCTAAATCAACATTGAAATCAAGCCCTAGAATACAATCATTTTTTGATTTGATGCGGTTTTCCGGTTCGGTTTGTACACCCCTACCTTTCCATTTCACTAAACTCCATCGGGATAAAAACACCCTTCTAGTTCAAAATCAAGTCGGTGGAATTTTTCATCTCCAAATACCGTGGAAAACAAAAGTGGATTCAGAGGAGATAACCATGAAATAGGTAACCCCGATGGAGTAAGAAAAAGAAAAAATGGTGGTGGTAGGGTTAACTATAAAGCCACCAACTTCACTAGACCGGAAGTGGATCCCCTCCTTCTCAAAGCCATCAAATTGGTGGTCCGTTTCCTCTGATTCGGAGCTCCGACTGGCCGCCCATACCCTAATGTCCCTCATGAAACATGACCACTCTCAGATCCCCAACCAATCTTTATAGTATTTGCAAAGTACAATTTTGGTCGATAATTTTTATAGGGTAAATTAGGGCTTACAATAGAGGTTCGACATCTGCTATCGACGAAACGACATTAGGTTTATTCTTGCACAAAGATGACGGAGTTTGGGGCTGTGCAACTTGAAGAGTCTGTTATCTTTTTTCATTGTATTTCAATGTATCTCGATGTATTCTATGTATTTTATTGTATTTATTATCTTTTTTTTCAATGTATCTCGCTGTATTTCATGTATATCATTATAATCACTGTCTCGCTATATTCCATGAATGTATTCATGTATTTTTTTTAATTAATATAATTTATGTATTCAGATTTATAATTGAGTTTGTTAAGTTATATTAAGAGTCAATTATGTTAATTGATTCGCTTTCTGTTTAAAAACAATTGAATAGATCATGAATTGCGCTATTTATGTTACTGTGTTCACAAATACATATCGTGAATACAGTCGAATACAGTAATATGTCTAGCTGTAATTCCATAATACAGTCGAATACAATAATTTGTCTAGCTGTAATCCCCTGTTTCACGCCGAGAAATGCTAGCTTAAATACATCGAATACACTCTAAAAACCTGAAAACATAGTTATAGGAAGTAATATAGTAAATGATAGCTACAACTAGCTAATAACCACTAAACAATAGTGGTTTGTGAAAAAATTTCAAAAATATACTTAGGCCCCATTTATCCATGAATTTTTTTTTTCTTTTTTTTTTCAATTTTTTAAAAATGTGTTTGTCCATGAAATTTTACAAATTTTTAGAAATTTTTCGAAAATGAATTTTAAAAAAATAAAAATTGATTTTGACCACTTTTTCAAAATTTTCAGATAGTTTCTCTTTCCTCACTCACAAAGCTACAATATTTTTTCAAGTGAAATGCATGTTCAAACATAATTTCAAATTTCAAATACTATTTCTCAACTTAACTTCAAATAATATTATTATTAAAAAAATACAATTTTTATATCCAAACGGCTTCTTAATATTTTCTTTATTTTCCAAAGCGGAACTTATTTTGAATCAAACTGATGTGACAGAAAAGAATACTAATTTTTCCTCCACTATAAGGAAATTTTTTTGAACAATTTGCTTATCCTTTTGAAGTCGTAGAGGCGATCAAGAATCCTATGAGGAAAAAAAACAGTAGGGTGGGTAGTGTTGTACATTGGAGTTGGACTTTAATAATAGGAATTTTTATATAAATAGCTGACCATATTTATTGTTTACTCTTTTAGGTTAAGCGGCTATTTAGGTTAATTCTTTTAAGTAGAATTATTACATGCCATAGTAGCATAAAACATAAAGGAATTTTCAAAAACCACTATTGTTTAGTAGTTATTAACTTGTTATAGCTACCATATTCATAATTACTTCCTATAGCTACTGTTCAGTTGTTATGGTAGTGTATTTCGTTGTATTCACGTTGTTGTACTCATGAATACAACAACAAAAAGCGCATAAAAATCAGAGTAATCCAGCGGTACGCGCATGTATTCACATGTATTCATGTCATGCATTCATGAATACATCGACAAAAAATACCTAAAATCAAGGCAGTCCAACTGTACGCATATATATTCGCGCCGTTGTATTTATGAATACAGCAGTAAAAAGCACCCAAAATCAGGGCAATCTAGTTGTACGCGCATGTATTCACATGTATTCGCGCCATGTATTCATGAATACAACAGTAAAAAGCGCATAAAATCAGGGCAGACCAGCTATTCGGGCATGTATTCACATGTATTCGCGTTGCTGTTATTCATGAATACAGTAGTAAAAAGCGCTTAAAATCAGGGCAGTCCAGCTGTATGTGCATGTATTCACGTGTATTCGCGCCATGTATTCATAAATACAGCAATCATCTTAAAAATATGTATGTCCAGCTGTCTAAGATAGAGGAAAAACATAAATAGCATATTTCATTTCATGCCTCAATAGTAATATATACCATAAATACTAATTTTGTTATAAAATATAAAAGGTAGCTATAAAAAATAACATTTTAAAATAATTTTAATTTATAATAAATAAGGTGTATACATTTGCCCTAGGAGACAAAATTTCCTAAAATATATAATAACAGTAGAAACTATAAATGTAGCCTATCATCAAGTCCGAATTGAACCGTCCAAACATTATCCAAGCAAATATTGGACGAGTTATAATCTGGCTCGTTTATTGACAAAATATCAATAAACCTTATTTATTATCATGTTGACAACCTTATTTCTTTTCTATTCTTGACAAAATATCATGTTGTAACCGTCATTTAACCATTGCATCTGTCTCTCTTTTCACACTCAAATTTAATTGCCATAGTCAAAAGGATCATCATAATTGATAAGAAATCACTATCCGGTGTCCCTAAATTAGCTATTGAAGAATGAAAAAATGACGTTGTATAGCCGCTGTAAAATTAATAGCTGAAAAATTATATATAATTTGTATATTTTTTGTGCATATATATATTATGTATGTTATATATAAAAATTATACAAGTTTTATATACTTTTTCGGCTACCAAATGTAATTAGTTTCTGGCGTGGGCTAAAAGTAATAATGAGTTATTACATAGGAGCATGAATTGGGGAAATTACCAGCTATACCCATTTATAAGTAGCTCATTACAAAAATTGGTCAATTAATAAAATATTACTAATATTAGCCAATTAGCTATTTGTAGCAAAAAATATCAAATTTTTGCTTTGTTTTAAGTGGGTGTTATTAAAATATATTGGGCACAACTTAAGGAGCATGAATCTCAGTTTTGGGATGATTTAGTGAAGTTTTGAGGTGGTTTGAATTGAAAATTCGAAGTAAAAGTTGAACATGAAAAAAAATGATATGTGTATCACACTATGTATCATTTATGTATCACATATGTATCATATTTGTATCAATTGTGTATCACATGTATATCCACGTATACGTGTGTGTGAGATACATGCGTGATACATGTTTGATACATGTGTTGCAGAAGACTTTTTTGAACTCGATTTAATTACGAATTTTGATACAAAACCAGTCCAAATCACCTCAAATCTTCCTCAAATTTTGTATATTGACTTATATTTATATTTTCAATGAATTTCAACTATACCCATTGAAAAAGTTCCTTTTTTGTTTAAATTTTTGGAATACTGTATAGATTTTTGTATTTCATCACCTTATTTGCTACCCCGTCCATGAAATTTCCTTTTCGTCTTGTATCTAATGTTGCTAATCACGCTTAAAAATATGGAAGGTAATTTTTGCATGTGATTCTTTGATAGAAAAAACCCTATTATTTGATTTTTTAATTTTTGTTGGCTAGTTTTGGTAAGTCTATGACTAATGACTAGATGTTGGTAAGTTGAGATTTATTTGGGACATTTGTGTAAGTTTCCCCATGAATTATCCTTTGCGCACTCGAAGAATAGCGGCTGATGGTTTCCTTATTAAAAAGAAATTATTTTTAATTAATTTCTTAACATAGATGAATTGGAATAATATCGACAAATGACAAATAAAGAAAATTGTATTCTAACTTCAAATATGTTTGACAATTGCTTGTAAAGTATACCTCGGGATGATATTTTATCCACTACTCGTCCTCAAAATCTAGTCTAGTTCAATCATAGAGGATTTGATACTTATCTTCGACAAACCTCAAATCGGACAGGTCAATAACAAATGCGAATTTATTTATTTTCGCTTGCTTAATGAACTTTTCTTTTGTTTTCACACGAGCTTCTCACACGTGTAAATTCGTTTATTATTATTCCATTTCCCCTTTTTTCCATCTTTCCCTGTCCACGGAATGTAATAAATACGAAAAAATATTTTACAAATAGAGACGTGGGTCGTTTTCTTTAATTATTAAAAGACTTTATCTAAATTCTGTTGAGGATAAAGACGAAATGAAACAGAAAAAAAAAAAAACCTACGATCCAAAAACTTTTGGCAAAATATAGTCAGTGCATCACTTTCTTTTACCAACTTTTGTATCACATCATGTTGTGGGTGCGGTTATGAGTTCTTCTATTTATACAATACAATTATTTTTTAAAAAATAAAAGAATTAATTCAAATACCGTTCACCTAATTTCTTAAATTAAATATAATTAACAGATATATAATATATGTAAAATTATGTATAATTAATATATAATTTATATATGACGGCTAGAAAATGTAAATATTGAATCTGGTCGGCTATTTGTGCAACAATCCCAAAAAATATCGTTAAAGTGTATATCCATTTTTAAAAAGTTATTCATTTTTAATTTATGTTTAAAGAATTCGTGAATATGAATACATTTTTGAGTTCAAACAACATAAGTATTCAGTACCTTCAACTTTAAATTTTTTTATTAACTATAATTTATACGAGGTATCATATTAGGACCGTCTTTGGTCAGGGATGGAGCTAGATGGGTAGGCGGGGGTTTTAGTCGAATTTCTTTCGTCGAAAATTATACTGTGTCTATAAGGTTAATTTCTTTTCTATATATATATATATTAGATATTGAATTCCCTTAATCTCTTCGCGTATTTACTTTTTTTATTTTTTGAATTTCGTTGACAAAGATTCTACTTCCGTCAGTGTTTTCGGTCTCAAAGAGACAAACGTGCATGGTCAGTGTGGAAGACTCCATTCAGGAATCCACGTTATTAAATACATGTAGTTCAGCCTTAAATTGTCACAATTTTACCATATGGTCTCATGTTATTGATAAACTTTCCACTAAAATTTCGTCTATGTTCTATGGTCTACTAATACAGTAAGAGAATTGAGTGATTGACCCCTCTAAAACTATGTGCGGTCATATGGGCCAAAATAGCAGTAAGCCATTTACGCATGATTGTCACATCCACGTCCAAAAGTATATTAGAGAAAGAAAGCGACCCATCTTCTTAATTTATTTCTAATTAGGTCCACAAATAAAATACAAAATTCTCTAAGTTAGCCTAAGTTACTTAGCCCAACAAAGAGCTTCTAGCCTCGACCTCTTATTCAGTGGAAAACAATTAATTTAGAAGCTTTTTTAAGAGTGACTTTGATTACCTCGAAAATACGAATAATAATTAAATTTGTTTAGTGATTTTAAAGATATGTGATTTAGTTCAATACCAATTAATAATCAAGAAATATGAAGTAGAAATGAAAGAAAAAAGTGAATCAAACCAACGTTACTCAGCGTAGTAATCTCGAGCTTAGTGACCTCGAGGTGGGTCTACAACAATAAGAACAATTAGGCAAGAAAAGTAAAGTAAGAGCAGTAGAGCTAAGGACAATTCCGATGAATAATAGGCGAAAAAGGAGAGAGTATATTCTTTTCTCAATCATTAGATAGATATTACAATGATTGGGGTCCCCTTTATATAATAGGGGAACCCTAAATAAGGTATATTTCTATTTACAGTAAGGAATATTTTTGGTACAGTTGTCGAACCGCGTAGTACAGAATCGTATAATCCATAACGGTACTATTTCAGGGTCGAGCATACTTGGCCCTGGTATTCCTCGTACTCCTATCTCCGGGCATTGCACTCTGTCTTTGAGCTCGAGTCTGGTCCACCGGTCTCGAACTCGACCTTGCCCGGACTCGGGCCTAGGACGAACCCTCGAGCCTATAAATCAGAGGCATATGATTTTGACCGTATACAGATAGTCCCCGCGTTTCTTAGAATAAGATGATAGGAAACGATTTGAACCTCGATTTTCGGAGTCCATAACGATGATGTCATCCCTGTGATGCAGGCGCTCGAAGTGACTGAAACGTCCCGTCGGTCCGCTTTCCCAAAATATTAAATGCACGTCAGTACTGGTCGGCCACTAGTGTCGTCGAACTGTCGTCGCCCTTCTATAAATATGAGGTTATTTCTTTGAATAAAGAACTTTACTCTTTCATCTCATCTTTCACTTCTTCATCTCTTCTTATAATCATATGTTTCCACCGCCCCTTTAAGCATCGAAAAATGCCAAGTTCTTGTAAAACACCACGTTCTCCCACCATTCATGTTCTTTAGCTTAGAGTCGTGGCCAAAACTTCCAAATCAGTTCCTAAAAAGATAAAGCGTCATCTTCTTCTACATCCCTGCCAGCCAAACTGGTGATGCCGCCGACTCTTGAAGAAATCACCCTCGGCCCTTGCGTGATTAAGAAGGACTTCAATATTGAAAATCCCCCTGATGTCCCAGGCCGATGCGAGCATGCATCCCGATACATTAGTTTGATATTAGAGAAGTACCTCAAAGATATGAAGAAGGATTGTGGCTGGGGAGATGAGGTCGTCGTTCAGATCTCGGGCCCCGAGGAGAGCATCACTACCCACGTGGAGGGATTTTTAAATGTTTACCCTTATCCTTTCACACTGAGTCCCCTCGACCCGGTAGTGATCGACTTCTGTAAAACATACGAGGTCACCATTGGTCAGATCCACCCTCTTTTTGGTATATCGTGACCATGCTGCTCTATTTTTCCGGAAAGGCTGAGGGTTTGGAATTCACCTTGAACCATCTTATTCGACTGTACCGGCCCCAGCTATTCCGAGGCCTCATCAAGCTGCAACGTTGGACAAAGAAAGCCTTTTTTGCTAGCAACGATGAAGACAAAGATCGAGGTTGGATGAGCCGCTTCATCAGAGTGCGGACTTCGGATATCATTCCCCGGGACAAAATGCCGTTTTCGGAGAGATGGAATTTTAATCGTAAGTGGGGCCTTTCTTCTCAATACTTATACATACTCAGCTTCCGCATCTCATAATATTTTTATCTTTTTTGTAGTTACTGCTTGGACACATCACGTTGTCCCGAATCTCGAGGGCTGGGTCTGAAAGTTGGCCGCTACCTCCTCTTATGATGAGCGCAAATGGCATGATTTGTCGAGGGGAAAATGGGAGGCCAAGAACCATGGTAAGTGCTTTTCCCAAGTTTTGGATACTTTTCATATAGTTGTGGTTTCAACTCATTTTTATTTACTTGTGCAGGCATCAGAGACGTCTACGAAATGAGGCTAGCCCTGCTCGAGGAGAAGACTGCATCCTCGATCCCAAAATCGGGGAAGGACAACAAAAGAAAGAGGGCTTCAAAGCCCGAATATACCTAGGACGAGTCGCCCTTACTCGGAAGTCAAGGAAGAAACCTGCCCACATGGAGTTGGATTCTTCCATTCAACTCTCGGAGGATGAGGAGAACGAGGGAGAAGAATCGACGCTGGTCCCCCGAACTAGGAAACCAGTTGAGGCCGTCGAACCCTTCGACCCTGAAAATTTTCCTCCTGGCGAAGGATCTCCGAAGAAAGACTCGGGCAAAACCCTTGAGTCCCCCGAGATTGAAATCGTTCCTCCTCATTCAACAAACACGCCGGAGGGGACAAGTGCTGAGAGGGTCGATGCTAATCAGAGCTCCCCGAGTGAGGAGCTCGGGGTCGTGACAATGGATCACTCCCTTTCTCTACCATCTTATTCCGAGGAGGCAATCGAAGATGCTTACGCTTTGTGTACGCCCAATCCGAGCAAAGTGCTTGAAGAAGACCCCTTTCAGGGTTGCTTTGTCGGGGTTGATGACGCCGCTGACCTTAATGATGCATCCAACATCTTCGAAGAGGCTCAACATCTCCTCTCTCGGGTAAATACTAACTTTCATTATTGTGATTTTTTCTTTCTTTCCTTTCCTTTGATTGATATGTATTCATTTCATGTATAGGCCAAGTTTAGATCTGAGCTGAGCCAATGTGAGGCCCGGCTCAGGAAAGTCTCGGGTAAAGAGAAGGCCTTGAGGCTCTTTTGTGGTTAAAAGGAGGAAGAGCTTAAGGATATTCAGGCTGAATTGGCCAAAGCTCGAAAAAATGAGTCCGAGCTAGATGAGCATGTAACTGTAATTTTAACAGAGTATGGCCTTCTTGGCCTTACTTCGAAGGCTAATACTTCGATGTCTTAGCTGCAGCAGAAGTTGGAGATGATTGGGCAGCTTCGGGCGAGGTTGACCAAGTTAGGGATTACTGCCATAGATGGATAAAGAACATGGATCAGCTCGCTACCGATAAGGAAGTCGTTACAGCCCAACTAACATCGGTTGAAACTCAACTCCGAGGCCTTAAAGTGAAGGGTCTGGCCCAGGATAAGAAAATCGAGGAGTTAGAGGCGGAGCTTTCTAGAGCCCGGGCCGAAGCTGCATAGGCCAAGGTTGAAGTTGAGAAGACGAAGGCCAAGGCTGAAGTTGAAAAGACGAAGGCCACGACTGACAAGACCATTGCCATGTACCTAAGAGATACTGAGGTTGTTTGTGATGACCCTAAAGGTCATCTCTTGTTTTAGAAGTTAAAACTATGTTCCGAGGCCTTAAAAACCTCTTCTTGTATCACCTCGATTTGCATGCGCAGTCCGGGCGCGTTTCCGGAAAGCTTTTATGTGAAGTTTTAGAAAAATAATGAATTTAGCCTTTAAAATGGGTTAAAGTTGACTTTGGTCAACATTCTTGGTAAACGGACCCGCACCCATAATCGGACGGTCCCGTAGAGTGCGTAGTAAAATATGGGACTTGAGTGTATGCCCGGAATGGAATTCGGAGGCCCCAAGCCCGAGAAAAGAATTTTTAAAGAAAATTATTTGCTGAAAAATATAAAGGTTTTTTGAAGTGAAATGATGCATTTTCTTGATGGTATCGGGTCCGTATCTTGGCTCCGGAACCCAGTACAAGTTTAAAATAATAATTAAGTTAGATTTGTGAAATATGGTAAGAATCGGAATTGGTTTGGTATAAATCAGACATATAGTTGAGAAAATGGAAATTTCAATGTTCTTGAGTAATTTAATGAATTTGAGGTTTAATTTGTAGTTTTGATGTTATTTTGATGATTTGATCGCAGGAGAAAGTTCCTATGATGTTTTTAGACTTACGTGCATGATTAGTTTGGAGCCTGGAGGGATCGGGTGAGTTTTAAATAGGCTATAGAGTGAATTTGGACTTAGAAAAATTGATGGTATGTTGCAGCTGTCTAACAGGCCTCTGATCTCGCAATTGCGAGATCAGGCTTCGCAAATGCAAATTTCTCAGGCTTGGAAAATGCGACCCAGGCGTCTTGCGAAATAAGCCTAGGCAGGCCATACTCGCAAATGCGACAATTTGGTCGTAAATGCGAAAGAGTCAGGAGTCGCAAATGCGACATATCCTTCGCAAATGCAAAGGTAGTAGACTTTTGAAGGGTTTACAATTGCGAACTCCTCTTTGCAATTCTAGCTTCTCACTAGCCTTGGCGACTCTCTCTTTTCATTTTTCATTCGTTGATTTGGTTGCTCGATGGGAGGTTTTCTCCACCAAGTCTACAAGAGTGAAGGTATGTTTACCATACCGAAGTCAGGAACTTTGTCATTCATTTTCTGAAAAACAAAAGGATTAAGACCTCACCCCCACCGGACTCGACTATTTAATACCAATAATCAGCATAAAAAACATTTAGTTCTCCAAATAAATGTACAGAATATGGTGGTATCCGTTTGGGTTTCAAGGAAACCCAGTGGACTTCGGACAAGGCTATCTTAATGAGTCAATAACATAACTGACTCGGCTAGGTTTGACCATGATGCATGCACAGTTAAACAGAGTAAGGTTTCTATTGGGGTATTAGACAGGTACCCTTGAGCGGACAACTCAAGAGGGAAAGGCACGGAACCGTCGACTGCACCGTTGATCGACTGGTTTTACCGCAAATACGCCTTTGCCGAATTTAAAGGGTGATAATATTGGAAAAGTGCAACCACTCATTATAAGCGTTGCTATGGTATTTGTTTGGCACGAGTGGAATATGATGTTGAAGATGCAGCTTACAAGAATGAAACAAATTGACATGTATTTCCACGTTCATAAGATAAATGATTACAATAATTGCAGTAATCACAACAGTATTGAAATAAAGCAGTAAAGGAAAGCAGTTAAAGGAAAGAAAAGACATGAAGAGCCAAGTCAGTTTCGTAGTGAAAGAATAAAAGACAGTAAATAAAGCAATTAATGAGATAGTAAAGTCACAAGCAACATGCAATGGTAAAAGCCTAAAGAAGTTCCCCAGCAGAGTCGCCATGTTGTCGACGCCCCCTTTTTCTACGGGTCGAAATCGGGTATACGACATTTGAAGGACAACTCTATTCCCTTTCGAGAATTAGGTTTTGGAATTGGAGAATCGCCACCTAATGATTATAGTGCATTAGGACACTTTAAAAAAGGTTTGAGTTGGAAAAAACCAGAGTTCGGGTAAGGGCTAGAAATTATCTCGAGGGGAAGGTGTTAGGCACCCCTCAAGATCCACTAGTATGGTCCCGGCCATGTTACAATTGTGACTTTACAAGTAAACAATCAAGGCTCAAATAAGGACTTGCATACAACATTGCAATTAGGTTGAAAACTTTTGAAGGTAAGTAGAGAGGACATAAATTTATGAAAAAAAGATTTGAATGGTTTCACGAGAAGAGATGAAAGCAAATAAGGGGAGGGGGTCCTAGGTTTACGATTAATATGGATCACTTCAATGCAATACCCAGCAATCACTCCTCAAAAAAGAGGGGTCGCACGTGATATTAGCGCATCGGTCATCATCTCCATATCTACCCGTCCCACCCCGTTAAGGTATTAAAGCGCGGAATAGTATCGTTACTTATTGCATGCTATTACCCGTCCCAATCCTATCAGTTCCGGAGGCATATGGGACTACTAATCCTAAAGGGGAGGGAGCTGGGGCTTTTGCAGTTTTTTTAAAAAAGATAAAATTCTCAGGCGATATTCAAAACATATACAGTAAGTATTGGGAAAGCAAGTAAGCAGATATGGTTCAAATAAACTTCCTTAAATCAGAGAAAATCATATAGTTTAGCATGTCTTACACGTACTGATTAGGTCTGAATTAAACTTAAACATTAAGGCAGGCTGATTTATCACATATTTTTAGATAAGAAGTCCGAATTAGGCCTGCCTGCTGGTTGTAATTATCAAAGACTGATGCAACTACAGTTTTTACCCTAAAGCTTGCCTAGGTGTTAAACGGAACCTATAGGCATGATATCTATTAGTTTCAGAAATAAAGAAGCAAACTGATTGCAGAAAAAAGAATTGTCAATTACAGGGACATAAGATCTGCAGGCATTAAACATTATTGCTACTGATTTTAGGGTTATAAGCGAGTTGACGATTCAGGTTTGGTTGACAGCTCCTATAGGCATGCTTTCTAGGCGTTACTGATTTTAAGCGCTATTATTGTCATGCAGAAACCCTATAGGCAGGTCATCTATATGCAGTTAGTTATTTAAATCTTATAAACAGGTTTGCCTAGTGATAGATGCATATGCAAAATGCAAGAAGTCCTATAGGCATATTATCTATATGATATGCAGAATTTCAAAAAATGACTTATAGACATGGTATCTTTCAGAAGTATAGGAATTCCCTATGAACATGGTATCTACATGAAATGCAGAATTTCAGAAGTATAGGAATTCCCTATGAACATGGTATCTACATGAGATGGAAAATTTCAGAAGTATAGTAATTCCCTATGAACATGGTATCTATATGAGATGCAGAATTTCAGAAGTATAGTAATTCCCTATGAACATGGTATCTACCCCTTTGCATGCAGGACTGACCCTCCCTTTTTCACTAACACCCCAGCAGTTTATTACAAGATTATTACAAACCAGAATGAATAAGAAAAAAATAAGAAATATATCAGAAATTAAAGATTCCAACCAAGGAGAGCCTAATTCAGACCCATGTCTGAAATATAAAATAAACCAACTTCCAAAGATCAGATTTCCAAAGCCTTTCTCTTATTTGGGATGTGTCAAAGTTCCAAGGAGCTTCAAGAACTCCAGGCAATGCTTACACCCCCAAATATCATTGCAGAATCAGATTATAGTGCAATGTGGAAGGGCCAACCCTCAAATGTCCAAGCTCATAGGGAACTCAAAGTCCCAAGGCAAGGCTCATAGGAGGGAGGGGAGAACTTAGATGCTAGGAGTAAGTGCAAGTGCAATAGAGGGGAATTAGGGGAAGTCCAGTGTAAACTGGTGGTCATACCCAATAATAAGGAGTGCTGGCACACCCTAACCAGTCTACTAGGCCATATTTTGGGAGTTAAGATCCATTGAGGATCAGGTTCAGACCTGAGCAGCAATTTGGATACTGCGAGACCATAAACCTTAACTCAAACACATAGAAGGGAGTAGGGGTATGGGGAATTCACAACAAACAACAGATGCAAAGAGAGAGTAGCATATTCAATACAGAACATGAACAGGAAAGTAGCCAAGAGTGTAGCAATTGTAAAGTAAACACATAGGGATGATGCTGGAATCAAAATTAGGACATACCAGTTTCAGGGAAACAAATAAGTGAAAGCAAAAGTCTTGTAAGCCAAATTGCAAGCAAGCAGTACAAAAGATCTCAGAAGAGAGTAGAGAATTGAAAGAGTATTGTAATTGAGAGTGTGTGTGTAAGAGTATGCAATTCAAAGTGTGTTCAAGTGCATAAGGGTAGTCCCCTTTTATAGTGCAGAAAACAAGTAAGAAAAGGTAAGGAAATAGTTTGCAATCAATCACATAAAGTCTCCCTTTGGTTAAGGGATTCTGATTTCGAACGGGCATAAGACAATTAAGGAAAGAATTTGATTAAAACCTTTTCCAAAGTAACATAATAAGGGTAAATACACAGGGTTTATTTAAGGCAAAAGTCCAATGGTACATGGTTAGTGAAAAATAAGGAAAGGGAATCAATCAAACAGCCAGTAAAATCAAAGCTGCAAGCTTTGTTCGAATGAACCAAGTCAGAAAAAGGGTAAAGAAAGGTTCAATTAGGGAAAACCAGTAACAATCAAGTAAACACCATTAAAGGAATTCGAAATCAGTTAGTAGTTGGCAAAACCTTTTGAAAGAAGAGTTCTCATATATAAAGCACACAAATATATAAATCAAGAAGAGGCTTGTCAAATTATTTAGAAGAGAGTTTAATCGAAGAGAAGTTCAGAATCATAAGCAAAAAGATACAGGTTCAATTTGCAGACTCATAGTGAGTCCGAGAGTTCAGGGTCCCAAAGTAGAGCCTTAACTCGAACACAAAATCAAAATCGTCAAAGGAAACCCCCCAAATCCTAGGGTTTCAAAATTGAATCAGACATGGAAGTGAGAAAGCAAGTCATTTGTTTTAGAGTCTCAACAAAACAGATATGATAGCATGTTTGAATGACAAAGGAAGAAAAATCATGAAGAGCATATTTGAGAAAACTCGGAAGCTAAACAAGTTCAGAAGAAGGAGATAATACAAACGTGAACACAAATAGATGAAGCATGTAATAACATGAACAGAGTACAGTAAACAAGATCAGATAACTTAACGGTAAACACACATAGTAAAAGAGTAAAGAAAACTAAGCAGGGATTAACACGCATAGTAGAAAAGAAAAGGTAGAAGACAGTACATGCGTAATAAAGAGTAATCACACCAACAGGGTATGGACAAACACACATAAAGTAAAGAAGAAGAAAAATCAGAAAGATTTTTCCTAAAAAATCCTTTCAGAAACCCTAAAATCGAAGAGAAACGATTTTGAAAAGAAACTTTTGGGGAAAACACTTTAGATGGCAAGAAAAGCATAGATACAATATAGATCTAAGCAAATAATGGTGAAAGGACCTTGAATAGCTTAGGGTTTCGGATAAACCCTAGAAAGGAGAAAGGCTTGGAAACAAGTCCGATATTGAGTCGGAGAGGTCAAGAATCAGGCTCCTGAGTCTTGACTATGTCGGAGCATGGCCGGAGGAGCCATGAAATCAAAGGTCTGAGAAGATCGGAGATGGAATCATCGAGGTCAGGCCTCGAAGCTTCGAACAACCCTGGCTTACTGGTGAAGATAGGTGAGTACCAACTATCCATGGCCTGAGAAGCCATAGATTCCGGTGACCGGTGGTTGAAAAGAGGGTAGGATGAGGCTAGGGTTTCGGAGAGTTTTTGAGAGGATTTGAGAGGGTTTGGGATTCAAAGGCGGCAGGCCAGGTGAGAATGAGGGATTAGCGTAGTCACCTGTGTTTAATTATGGTAGGGCGAATAGTGGTCGTTGATCCGAATGATCAACGGCCTAGATTTAAGAAGGTATGTGGGGAACCAGGTTGGGTCGTTTGAGTTGGGTTAGGGGTTGGGTCAAAAGGAATTGGGCTAGTCCGAATTTGAGTTTGAAATTGGGTCAATTTTAGGCTAAAATCGAAATGTAATGGGGCTACAATTGAAATGAACTGAGGCAAAAATTTAAATAGCCAATTTTCGTTTTTTATTTTATAAAAATAGTAAAAAATGATTTTGAAAGCAAATTAAAAGCACTGGATCCGTTAATAGTATATAAATATTAATTTAAAAATATTGGAACCAGTTTCATAATTATAAAATGCTATTAAATCTTAAAGCAGGCTAAAATTGCAATTATATGCAATTTAGCTTTTAAAATACCAAATTAATTTGTAAAAATATATGAAAAGTAACCTACCTATATTTTGGTATAAATATGAGAATAAAATAAGTTATTCACCAAAGTGATAATTTTGGGAATAATTATTGAGCAATAAATCAATTTAAAAATCTTTTAAAAAATTGGAAAAATACTAAAACACTTGGGCATACTTATATATGTATGTATATAATATTTGAAAGTATTTGCATGTAAAAGAAATACATAGGAAAAAATTGGGTATCAACAGCTACCCCTCTTTACCCGAGAAGGATGAAAGAGTTATCGGGTAAAGATATGATGGCCAATTTTGACCGAAAGAGACGATTTGCAAAGAATTCTGACCGAGCTCTGGCTCTTGAGCTGCCTACATATCCCTGGTCTTACAGGAATCAGTCCATATGTAGTTCAGGATCCATCGGCGAAATATGCCGATACAGTTATTGAAAGGAACGGACGCGATGCCTAAGTTGAGAAGGATAGTTGAAGTCTGATAGGCTACGAGAATCGGAGCGGGATCGCTACTACTGAGACGAAAGTTTGCTAGCCGGTGTACCTGCAAGTGGGCAATACAACATAGATTGTACATAAATTTTAACGTGATGCAAGTTCCCATTGGACCATGAATGCTGTCTTTGGACGGTTAGGATGACGTCCTTGGACCATGACGTCCCAGGCTATGAAGAGCATAAATAAAAACTCGCAGGACATGAAATGATGTTCTCGGGCCATGTAGATGGTGCCTCCAAACTATGATGCCTTTGAATAGGTTGGCGATCTTTCAGCCCATGAAATGCAAAAGGTGGCGATCTTTCAGCCGGTACAGAATTTAAATGAAGGTGGCGATGTTGCAGCCGTGCGAGAAAAGTAAAGAGGCGATATTTCAGCCATGCAGGATGGAGACAATGCTTAGTCTCGAAAGGCAGATAGAGTAGCCTTATGCAGATGGAGACATGGCTTAGTCTCAAAAGGCTGATAAGTAGCCTTATGCAGATGATGATAGAGGTAGAGCTTAACCTCGGAAGGAAGAAAAGTAGCCTTATGCAAAATGCAGATGGAGACAGGGCTTAGTCTCGAAAGGCAGAGGAGTAGCCTTATGCAGATGATGATGGAGATAGAGCTTAACCTCGGAAGGCAGAAAAGTAGCCATATGCAAAATGCAGATGAAGACAGGTCTTAGTCTCGAAAGGCAAATAAGTAGCCTTATGCAGATGATGATGGAGGTAGAGCTTAACCTCGGAAGGCAGAAAAGTAGCCTTATGCAAAATGCAGATAGAGACAGGGCTTAGTCTCGAAAGGCAGATAAGTAGCCTTATGCAGATGATGATGTAGGTAGAGCTTAACCTCGGAAGGCAGAAAAGTAGCCTTATGCAAAATGCAGATGGAGACAGGGCTTAGTCTCGAAAGGCAGATAAGTAGCCTTAAGCAGATGATGATGGAGGTCGAGCTTAACCTCAGAAGGCAGAAAAGTAGCCTTATGCAAAATGCAGATGGAGATAGAGCTTAGTCTCGAAAGGCATATAAGTAGCCTTATGCAGTGCAAGAATGTAAAAGGACGATTAGTAGTAAGATCTCTTAGCTGATAGCCGATTACGACAATATGACTGCTGGGGAGATTGTGTACGGATAGCAATTGCGGGCAAGTGATGATTCTGAGAAGTTGCATTCTTGGGAAAGTATGCGTACATAAATATACTTAACGATACTGCAAGTCGAGTGCCTGCATCCAAAGAAAAATCGTGAGTTCTGTAAGGGGAAAAGGTTAGTTCGTCTTCCCCGGGCTCTTGACGTTGTGTGTCATTGGGGTAGCATCGCTAAACAACAGCAATTCGGATAATAGTTATGCATGATTTAGTAAATATAATGTAAGTATATAATCGAAAATAGTTTTCTTTAGATGAACCAATGACTGCGACGTGATTCAAGACATTGCAACCTCTTTCGCTTCGGAATTTTGAGGGTCCTTCTCAAAATTATGCCCCAGTTTGCCGAGCGGACATTTTTGACGGTTGTGTTGAATGACTAAAAAAATCATCTTCGGAATTTTAAGGGTCCTCCTCAAAATTCTGCCCCAGTTTACTGGGCTGGCGCTTCTGGCGATGCATGGACTAAAATCAACTTCGGAATTTTGAGGGTCCTCCTCAAAATTCTGCCCCAGTTCCAATAGCGGGGAAAAAAGGAATTTTTAGTAAATTGTGACCGAACCCATAGGGCTGCCTACGTATTCCCTCTTAAACGGGAATCAGGTCAGGCGTAGTTCAAATTACATCATAAAGGGAATCATAAGTGGTTACACATAATATCGTTTCACTGCATCTAAATTGATTGGCTTCGGCCAGACTTCTCCATCCATCTCTGCAAGAATAAGGGCTCCTCCAGTTAGAACCCGGTGAACTATGTACGGACCCTACCAATTGGGAGAGAACTTCCCCTTGACTTCATCTTGATGTGGGAATATTTTCTTCAATACCAGCTGGCCCGGTGTAAACTTCCTTGGCTTAACTCTTTTGTTGAAGGCTCTGGACATTCTGTTATGATACAACTGACCGTGGCAAACTGCATTCATCTTTTTCCCATCTATAATGGCTAACTGCTCGTAGCGACCTTTTACCCATTCTGCATCATCCAACTTTGCTTCTTGTATGATCCTTAAGGAGGGAATTTCTACCTCGGCAAGGATGACCACCTCTGTACCATAAACCAATATGTAGGGAGTTGCTCCGATCGATGTGTGAACTGTGGTGCGGTATCCCAATAAGGCAAATGATAATTTCTCATTCCATTGTTTGTGACTTTCGACCATCTTCCTTAGTATCTTCTTGATATTCTTGTTGGCTACCTCCACAGCTCCATTCATCTGAGGCCTGTAGGATGTAGAGTTCTTGTGTTTGATCTTGAATGTTTCACATATTGCTTTCATCAAGTCGCTGTTGAGATTGGAACCATTATTGGTGATGATTGATTCCGGAATTCCGAACCGACAAACAATGAGGTCACAGACGAAATCTGCCACAACCTTCTTAGTGACCGCCTAGTATGATGCTGCTTCGACCTATTTGGTAAAATAATTGATTGCCACTATGATGAACTTGTGCCCATTTGATGCGGCAGGCTTGATAGGTTCGATAACATCCATTCCCCAAGCGGCGAATGGCCATGGTGAGCTTGTTGCAGTAAGCTCGTTTGGAGGCACCTTTATCATATCTGCATGTATCTGACAGTGATGGCATTTGCGAACATACCGGATATAGTCTGTTTCCATAGTCATCCAAAAATACCCTACTCGGAGTATCTTCTTTGCTAAGACAAAACCATTCATGTGTGGCCCGCAGGTCCCTGCATGCACTTCGTCCAATAGCATGGATGCTTCTTTTGCTTCGACACACCTTAGTAAACCCAAATCGGGAGTCCTCATGTACAGGATCCCTCCACTGTGAAAGAAGTTGCTGGATAACTTACAAAGTGTGTGCTTTTGAGTAGCTTTGGCATGTTTTGGATATTCCCCTGTTGTCAAGTACTCCTTGATGTCATGGAACCATGGTTTTCCATCCGCTTCTTCCTCAACGTGGGCACAATAAGCTGGCTGATCATGAATCTTTACTGGGATGGGATCAATGAAATTTGTATCTGGATGCTGGATCATGGACGATAAAGTAGATAATGCATCAACAAACTCGTTCTGGACTCTGGGGACGTGCTGAAATTCTGTTTTGTGAACCTTTTCCTCAACTCCTAAAGTATCTTAGAGTTCTTGGTTGCCCACTCTTCTCGAACCTGATGTATGCGCAAGTCTGAATCCCCGATCACTAACAACTCCTTAACGTTCATGTCAATGGCCATTTTGAGCCCCAAGATGCAGGCTTCATATTCGGCCATATTATTGGTGCAAGGGAACCTGAGCTTGGCGGATACCGGGTAGTGCTGGCCGGTTTCTGATACTAGGACTGCTCCTATGCCAACTTCTTTGAAATTTGCAGATCCGTCGAAAAACAACCTCCAACCATCATAGGATTTTGCAATATCTTCTCCTATGAAAGATACCTCTTCATCGGGAAAATACGTTTTTAGGGGCTCGTATTCTCCGTCCACGGGATTCTCGGCGAGATGATCCGCCAAGGCTTACCCTTTGATTGCTTTCTGGATCACATAAACAATGTCGAATTCACTTAACAGGATTTGCCACTTGGCGAGCTTGCCAGTGGGCATGGGTTTCTGGAAGATACACTTCAAAGGGTCCATTCTAGATATGAGATAAGTAGTGTAAGTATAGAAGTAATGCCTCAACTTCTGCGCAACCCAAGTTAGAGCACAACAAGTGCGTTCTAAAAGAGAATATCGGTCCTCGTACGCTGTGAACTTCTTACTGAGATAGTAGATGGCTTGCTCCTTTCTCCCTGTTTCATCATGTTGTCCCAGAACACAACCGAATGCTCCATCCAATACCGCAAGGTAAAGCAATAGGGGTCTTCCTGGCTCAGGCGGAACCAAGACCGGCGGCGTTGATAGGTATTCCTTAATTCTGTCAAAAGCTTTCTGACAATCATCAGTCCACTTGGTGGCAGCGTCCTTTTTTCAACATTTTAAAGATAGGTTCACAAATAACCGTGGACTGAGCTATGAACCGACTGATATAGTTGAGTCTCCCCAGGAAACTCATCACGTCCTTCTTGTTCTTTGGCGGCGGCAATTCTTGGATAGCTTTGACCTTTGACGGATCCAATTCTATTCCTCGACGACTCGCGATGAAACCCAATAATTTACCAGCAGGAACCCCGAATGCACACTTGGCGGGATTCAGTTTCAGATTGTACCTCCTCAGTCCGTTGAAGAACTTTCTTAGGTCTTCCATGTGATCCCTGGCTTTCTTGGATTTGATGATGACGTCATCCACATATACCTCGATCTCCTTGTGTATCATAACATGGAAAATAGTAGTCATGGCCCTCATGTAGGTGGCTCGTGCATTCTTTAACCCGAATGGCATCATCTTGTAGCAGTACATTCCCCACGGCGTAATGAAAGCCGTTTTCTCATAATCTTTTTCGTCCATTCAGATCTGATGATATCCAGCGAAACAATCTACAAATGATTGCAACTCATGCTTGGCGCAATTATCAATCAGGATGTGTATGTTCGGCAAGGGGAAGTCGTCCTCTGGACTAGTTCGGTTGAGATCCTGGTAGTTGACACAGACTCTGACCTTCCCATCCTTCTTTGGTACCAGCACAATGTTGGCTAACCACGTCGGATATTCTACTACCCTGAGAACCTTGTCTTTGACCTGCTTAGTGACTTCTTCTTTGATTTTCAAACTCATATCAGGCTTGAACTTTCTGAGTTTTTGCTTTACCGGTGGACATGTCGGATCAGTTGGTAGTTTGTGCGCCACAATAGATGTACTCAAACTAGTCATGTCATCATATGACCAGGCGAATATGTCCTCATATTCCTTCAAAAAATTTGTGTATTCTTTCTTTTCTGACGGTGACAAATGAACGCTGATCCGAGTTTCTTTGATATTTTTTGCATCTTCCAGGTTAACAATCTCGGTCTCGTCCAGGTTGGACTTAGGTCTGTTCTCAAAATTCTCAACCTCTTTAACAATCTCTCTCGGTATATCGTCTTCCTCTGAATTTATGTCTGTTTGTTGTGTTGTCTCATTGCATGTCACAGTCATTAGTTCATCAAGATAAGTAATAATAATGTTGTATAAATAAAGTAATGAGAGAAAAATAATAAGAGTAAGATTTGTAAGGAAACCGAAATGATTTGATAAATTTCATAACTATTTTGAACATTGGAAGATCTTATTGCAAAAATTCAAAATGTGAAAGGAAAGTCAACTAGTAAAAATGAAAGATAGTGCATGATGCTTGTTCAGCCTTGCTACCCCGAGGCTTTCCGGGATCTGGTGGTTCTGATGGTCCAGTTATTAAAACATGCTCCTCGGCTTACGACCTGTATGGAAGGGCCTTTTGATCTTGTGGAATATGATGGCGATGCTAGAGTGCACTAACTAACCTTTGGGGAGGGGAATAATAAAAGAAAAGAAAAACCAAAAAGGTAACAAGTTAGTGCGGATTATGAGGAAAAAATGTTGCAATATTTAAACATATTGTGCAAGAATATAAATCGTGTCCTAATTTGGGTGCCTCGTTGTGCCCGAGATAGGCCTATTGACAAGTTAATTTGGAGAACTTATAATGCTAAATGCCTCATTTTATTGACAAAAATAAGATGAATCCCAAAATAGCGGAAAGTAAAAATGTCACTAATGGACATTGGCTTTATTATATTAAAAGCAAAAAGAAAGACTCCTAACTACTTGGTCCCAGAAGGACCTTCTTCAGGTTGAATGTTCTCGTTGATCAAGTCCTCCAGCTCGCGCAGATTTTCCAGTAAAAGTGCTATCGCCAGACGTTCTCCTTTGCCTTCCTCAGCATTTTGATAGTCGATGACTCTTTTCCTCACTTTTCCTTCCAATTCCAGCAAGCTGTACTCCAGGTATTCTAGCTTCTCACTAGCCTTGGTGACTCTCTCTTTTCATTCGTTGATTTGGTTGCTCGATAGGAGGTTTCTCCACCAAGTCTGCAAGAGTGAAGGTATGTTTACCATACCGAAGTCAAGAACTTTGTCATTCATTTTCTGCAAAACAAAAGGGTTAAGACCTCACCCCCACCGGACTTGACTATTTAATACCAATAATCAGCATAAAAAGCATTTAGTTCTCCAAATAAATGTACAGAATATGGTGGTGTCCGTTTGGGTTTCAAGGAAACCCAGTGGACTTCGGACAAGGCTATCTTAATGAGTCAATAACATAACTGACTCGGCTAGGTTTGACCATGATGCATGCACAGTTAAACAGAGTAAGGTTTCTATTGGGGTATTAGACAGGTACCCTTGAGCGAACAACTCAAGAGGGAAAGGCACGAAACCGTCGACTGCACCGTTGATCAACTGGTTTTACCGCAAATACGCCTTTGCCGAATTTAAAGGGTGATAATATTGGAAGAGCGCAACCACTCATTATAAGTGTTGCTATGGTATTTGTTTGGCACGAGTGGAATATGATGTTGAAGATGCAGTTTACAAGAATAAAACAAATTGACATGTATTTCCACGTTCATAAGATAAATGATTACAATAATTGCAGTAATCACAATAGTATTGAAATAAAGCAGTAAAGGAAAGCAGTTAAAGGAAAGAAAAGACATGAAGAGCCAAGTCAGTTTCGTAGTGAAAGAATAAAAGACAGTAAATAAAGCAATTAATGAGATAGTAAAGTCACAAGCAACATGCAATGGTAAAAGCCTAAAGAAGTTCCCCAGCAGAGTCGCCATGCTGTCGACGCCCCCTTTTTCTACGGGTCAAAATCGGGTAAACGACATTGGGAGGACAACTCTATTCCCTTTCGAGAATTGGGTTTTTGGAATTGGAGAATCGCCACCTAATGATTATAGTGCATTAGGACACTTTAAGAAAGGTTTGAGTTGGAAAAAACCAGAGTTCGGGTAAGGGCTAGAAATTATCTCGAGGGGAAGGTGTTAGGCACCCCTCAAAATCCACTAGTGTGGTCCCGGCCATGTTACAATTGTAACTTTACAAGTAAACAATCAAGGCTCAAATAAGGACTTGCATACAACATTGCAATTAGGGTGAAAACTTTTGAAGGTAAGTAGAGAGGACAGAAATTTATGAAAAAAAGATTTGAATGGTTTCACGAGAAGAGATGAAAGCAAATAAGGGGAGAGGGGTCCTAGGTTTACGATTAATATGGATCACTTCAATGCAATACCCAGCAAGCACTCCTCAAAAAAGAGGGGTCTCACGTGATATTAGCGCATCGGTCATCAACTCCATATCTACCCTTCCCACCCCGTTAAGGTATTAAAGCGCGGAATAATGTCGTTACTTATTGCATGCTATTACTCGTCTCAATCCTATCAGTTCCGGAGGCATATGGGACTACTAATCCTAAAGGGGAGGGAGCTGGGGCTTTTGCAGTTTTTTTTAAAAGGATAAAATTCTAAGGCGACATTCAAAACATATACAACAAGTATTGGGAAAGCAAGTAAGCAGATATGGCTCAATAAACCTCCTTAAATCAGATAAAATCATATAGTTTAGCATGTCTTACACGTACTGATTAGGTCTGAATTAAACTTAAACATTAAGGCAGGCTGATTTATCACATATTTTCAGATAAGAAGTCCGAATTAGGTCTGCCTGTTGGTTGTAATTATCAAAGACTGATGCAATTATAGTTTTTACTCTAAAGCTTGCCTAGGTGTTAAACGGAACCTATAGGCATGATATCTATTAGTTTCAGAAATAAAGAAGTAAACTGATTGCAGAAAAATGAATTGTCAATTACAGGGACATAAGATCTGCAGGCGTTAAACATTATTGCTACTGATTTTAGGCTTATAAGCGAGTTGACGATTCAGGTTTGGTTGACAGCTCCTATAGGCATGCTTTCTAGGCGTTACTGATTTTAAGCGTTGTTATTGTCATGCAGAAACCCTATAGGCAGGTCATCTATATGCAGTTAGTTATTTAAATCTTATAAACAGGTTTGCCTAGTGACAGATGCATATGCAAAATGCAGGAAATCCTATAGGCATATTATATATATGATATGCAGAATTTCAAAAATGACTTATAGACATAGTATCTATATGAAGTGCAGAAAAACCTATGAACATGGTATCTACATAAAATGCAGAATTTCAGAAGTATAGGAATTCCATATGAACATGGTATCTACATGAGATTCAAAATTTCAGAAGTATACTAATTCCTTATGAACATGGTATCTACAGATGCAGAATTTCAGAAGTATAGTAATTCCTTATAAACATGGTATCTACCCCTTTGCATGCAGGACTGACCCTCCCTTTTTCACTAACACCCCAACAGTTTATTACAAGATTATTACAGACTAGAATGAATAAGAAAAAGATAAGAAATATATCATAAATTAAAGATTCCAACCAAGGAGAGCCTAATTCAGACCCCAAGTCTGAAATATGAAATAAACCAACTTCCAAAGATCAAATTTCCAAAGCCTTTCTCTTATTTGGGATGTGTCAAAGTTCCAAGGAGCTTCAAGAACTCCAGGAAATGCTTACACCCCCAAATATCATTGTAGAATCAGATTGTAGTGCAGTGTGGAAGGGCCAGCCCTCAAATGTCCAAGCTCATAGGGAACTCAAAGTCCCAAGGCAAGGCTCATAGGAAACGGGGGGAGAACTTAGAGGCTAGGAGTAAGTGCAAGTGCAATAGAGGGGAATTAGGTGAAGTCCAGCATAAACTGGTGGTCATACCCAACAATAAGGAGTGATGGCACACCCTAACCAGTCTACTAGGCCACATTTTGGAAGTTAAGATCCATTGAGGATCAGGTTCAGACCTGAGCAGCAATTTGGATACTGCGAGACCATAAACCTTAACTCAAACACATAGAAGGGAGTGGGGGTATGGGGAATTCACAACAAACAACAGATGCAAAGAGAGAGTAGCATATTCAACACAGAACATGAACAGGAAAATAGCCAAGAGTGTAGCAACTGTAAAGTAAACACATAGGGATGATGGTGGAATCAAAATTAGGACATACCAGTTTCAGGGAAACAAATAAGTGAAAGAAAAAGTCTTGTAAGCCAAATTGCAAGCAAGCAGTACAAAAGATCTCAGAAGAGAGTAGAGAATTGAAAGAGTATTGTAATTGAGAGTGTGTGTGTAAGAGTATGCAATTCAAAGTGTGTTCAAGTGCAGAAGGGTAGTCCCATTTTATAGTGCAGAAAACAAGTAAGAAAAGGTAAGGAAATAGTTTGCAATCAATCACATAAAGTCTCCCTTTGGTTAAGGGATTCTGATTTCGAACGGGCATAAGACAATTAAGGAAAGAATTTGATTAAAACCTTTTCCAAAGTAACATAATAAGGGTAAATACACAGGGTTTATTTAAGGCAAAAGTCCAATGGTACATGGTTTGTGAAAAATAAGGAAAGGGAATCAATCAAACAGCCAGTAAAATCAAAGCTGCAAGCTTTGTTCGAATGAACCAAGTCAGAAAAAGGGTAAAGAAAGGTTCAATTAGGGAAAATCAGTAACAATCAAGTAAACACCATTAAAGGAATTCAGAATCAATTAGTAGTTGGCAAAACCTTTTGAAAGAAGAGTTCTCATATATAAAGCACACAAATATGTGAATCAAGAAGAGGCTTGTCAAATTATTTAGAAGAGAGTTTAATCGAAGAGAAGTTCAGAATCATAAGCAAAAAGATACAGGTTCAATTTGCAGACTCATAGTGAGTCCGAGAGTTCAGGGTCCCAAAGTGGAGCCTTAACTCGAACACAAAAATCAAAATCGTCAAAGGAAACCCCCAAATCCTAGGGTTTCAAAATTGAATCAGACATGGAAGTGAGAAAGCAAGTCATTTGTTTTAGAGTCTCAACAAAACAGATATGATAGCATGTTTGAATGACAAAGGAAGAAAAATCATGAAGAGCATATTTGAGAAAACTCGGAAGCTAAACAAGTTCAGAAGAAGGAGATAAGACAAACGTGAACACAAGTAGATGAAGCGTGTAAGAACATGAACAGAGTCTAGTAAATAAGATCAGATAACTTAATGGTAAACACACATAATAAAAGAGTAAAGAAAACTAAGCAGGGATTAACACGCATAGCAGAAAAGAAAAGGTAGAAGACAGTACATACGTAATAAAGAGTAATCACACTAGCAGGGTATGGACAAACACATATAAAGTAAAGAAGAAGAAAAATCAGAAAGATTTTTCCCAAAAAATCCTTTCAGAAACCCTAAAATCGAAGAGAAACGATTTTAAAAAGAAACTTTTGGGGAAAACACTTTAGATGGAAAGAAAAGCATAGATAAAGTATAGATCTAAGAAAATAACGGTGAGAGGACCTTGAATAGCTTAGGGTTTCGAAGAAACCCTAGAAATGAGAAAGGCTTGGAAACAGGTCCGATCTTGAGTCGGGGAGGTCAAGAATCAGGCTCCTGAGTCTTGACTATGCCGGAGCATGGTCGGAGGAGCCATGAAATCAAAGGTCTGAGAAGATCGGATAGGGAATCATCGAGGTCAGGCCTCGAAGCTTCGAACAACCCTGGCTTACTGGTGAAGATAGGTAAGTACCAACTATCCATGGCCTGAGAAGCCATGGATTCCGGTGACCGGTGGTTGAAAAGGGGGTAGGAGGAGGCTAGGGTTTCGGAGAGTTTTTGAGAGGATTTGAGAGTGTTTGGGATTCAAAGGCGGCGGGCCAGGTGAGAATGAGGGATTAAGGTAGTCACCTGTGTTTAATTATGGTAGGGCGAATAGTGAAGGTAGGTGGGGAACCGAGTTGGGTCGTTTGAGTTGGGTTAGGGGTTGGATCAAAAGGAATTGGGCTAGTCAGAATTTGAGTTTGAAATTGGGTCAATTTTAGGCTAAAATCGAAATGTAATGGGGCTACAATTGAAACGAACTGAGGCCAAAATTTAAATAGCCAGTTTTCCCTTTTTATTTTATAAAAATAGTAAAAAATGATTTTGAAAGCAAATTAAAAGCACTGGATCCGTTAATAGTATATAAATATTAATTTAAAAATATTGGAACCAGTTTCATAATTATAAAATGCTATTAAATCTTAAAGCAGGCTAAAATTGCAATTATATGCAATTTAGCTTTTAAAATACCAAATTAATTTGTAAAAATATATGAAAAGTAACCTACCTATATTTTGGTATAAATATGAGAATAAAATAAGTTATTCACCAAAGTGATAATTTTGGGAATAATTATTGAGCAATAAATCAATTTAAAAATCTTTTAAAAAATTGGAAAAATACTAAAACACTTGGGCATACTTATATATGTATGTATATGATATTTGAAAGTATTTGCATGTAAACGAAATACATAGGGAAAAATTGGGTATCAACAGTTGGCACTTAGGCTCTTTAAATTGGGCCGATTCGACATCTAAAGTGGCTATAATTTTTCCCTCTTTTTGTCTAAAAGACTTAGTGAAATTTTTTGTATGTCTTAGCATGTGTTTTTTGTACCCGTTTGGGTTTTTTGAAGGTTCTACGTATCGGAACCTTATTGATAATTAGTTTGTGTAAACATAATCGAATACCTCTTGAGGTTTTTTCGAAGGCTGATGTTATCGAAGTCTTTAAATTATTCGAGGGCTGAATTTATCGAAGCCCTTTATATTATGCTTTTGCCGAGGGTAGCCTGATTTAACCAATTTTTTCAAAGTGTTTGAAGGCCTTTAATTTATGGCGGAAGTCGGACGTCTCCGAGACGCATTATTTTGGTCGTAGACTTTTTATATGACCATAGTCTTTAATATGGCCGTAGCCTTTGGGTATGTCACTTGGACTTGTTCCCGATAACATTTCGAACTTGTCCGAAAAGTTAGTCCCCGAGCGTATTGGCCTTGGCCTTTGTTTCGAGGGGATGCCTCTTTGAGGTCTTACGAGTCCGAGTTTTTGATGACTCAGATGTGTTGACTGTCGATGACAGTCAATGAGTATTTCGGGGTTGCATTTGTGCTTTGGATCTTGAGCCGTTTCGTGTAGGATTATAAGTGTAGGGCTCGTATAATAGTAGACTTCTTTGAGACACAAAGTGTTTTTGATATAAACAAAATGCTTCTTCATATAATTGATACATGCGTACATGTTTTGTCGTAGGGGATCGAGTATTCTATATGGATACGGTTCATCTGACCGTTTGGCCCATTACAAAGTTCTCCTATCGAGGGTCCTCTTAGGCGTGAAGTATTTTCCTTGAAAATATAACCTCCGAGGGTGATGCCCCCCAGTATTCGAGGTTGATTGATAAGAAGCCTTGGATACTGTTGAGTTCTCCTTAGGTAGCACATAGTTATTGCCTCGTTAAAAACCTTGCCGGTAAAATCCATTTGGGACAAAATCCGATCTAAGGGAAAAAGAATGCAACGCATGTTTTGAAACCTAATGCCTTCGTGTAAAAAGGGGGTCTTCGAGATTGCGCGCCTTCGATAGCTTCAATCGAAAATCTGTAATAAATTAATTTTAAACTCAAATGAACAAAAGGATAAAGTCAGACCTTAGCAGTAGTATTGTTTGAGTAATGATATGTTCCAATTGTTTGGCAGTTGTTCACCTTCCATTGTGCTAAGTTTGTAAGATCCCTTACCAACAACTCCAAGGACTCGGTACAGTCCTTCCCAATTTAGGCCTAGTTTTCCTTCATTCGGGTCTCGAGTATTGAGGGTGACTTTTCGTAGAATTAAGTCCCCGATTCCAAAATGTCGAAGGTTGGTTCTTCTATCGTAGTATCTTTCTATTATTTTCTTCTTTGCGGTCATCCTAACAAGCATTGTTTCTCGCTTTTCATCTAATAACTCGAGGCTAGCATTCATGGCCTCATGATTTGACTCCTCCGATGTATGTCGAAACCTGGCGCTGGTTCTCCGACCTCGACGGGGATGAGGGCCTCGGAGCCATATACTAGAGAAAATGTGGTGGCTCCTGTGCTAGACTTCGATGTTGTCCAATATGCCCAAAGGACCTCGGGTAAAACTTCTCTCCATTTTCCCTTTGCATCGTTTAATCTTTTCTTTAGGTTTTGAATGATAGTTTTGTTTGTTGACTCGGCCTGTCCATTTCTAGTCGGGTGGTACGGTGTTGATAAAATTCCTTTATTTTCTGTGCTTCGAGGAACTCCGTTACCTTGTTGTCGATGAATTGCTTTCCATTGTCACATACAATCTCGGCAGGTATCCCGAATCAGCATATGATATGGTCCCAGATAAAGTCAATAACTTCTTTTTCTCGGACCTTCTCGAATGCCTGTGCTTCCACCCACTTAGAAAAATAATCAGTCATAAACAAAATAAATTTAGTTTTACCTAGGGCCGTTGGTAGAGGGCCGACTATATCCATTCCCCATTTCATGAAAGGCTACGGGGATAGGACTGAATGGAGTTGTTCTCCAGGATGGACCATCGGTGCAAATTGTTGACACTTATCACATTTTTTGATAAATTCCTTAGTATCGTTTTCCATGTTATCCCAATAGTAACCTGCTTTGATAATTTTGCGCACCAAAAATTTGCCACTGGAATGGTTCCCATAAGTGCCTTCGTGGATTTATCATAGAACATAATCGGTGTTCCCTGGCCCCAAGCATACCGCCAATGGTCCATCGAATGTTCTTCGGTACAATGTTCCATCTTCATCTAATGCAAACCTAGCAGCCTTGGCTTGTAGGACCCTCGACTCTTTGTTATTCGATGGGAGTTTTCCGCTCTTCAAATAGTCGATATACTTATTCTTCCAGCCCCACGTTAAACTCATTGAATTTATCTCGGCATGACCCTCTTCAACCACAGGCCTCGATAATTGATTGACAATCCCTGGGACGATGTCATTTTCTTCGACCGATGATCCCAGATTAGCAAGTGCATCGGCCTCGCTATTTTGTTCTCGAGGCACATGATCTAGAGTCCACTCCCTGAAGCGGTGCAAAGTTACATGTAGCTTGTCCAAGTATCATTGCATCCTATCCTCTCGAACCTCAAAACTTTGTTTACTTGGTTTACCACCAATAGAAAATCGCACTTGGCCTCGATGACTTCTGCTCCCAAGCTTTTAGCTAGCTCGAGACTTGCAATCATGGCCTCATACTCGGCCTCATTGTTAGTTAGTCTTGGAGTTTTAATAGATTGCCTAATGGTATCACACGTGGGAGGCTTCAAGACAATGCCAACCATGGACCCCTTCACATTCGAGGCACCGTCCATGAAAAGAGTCCATACCTCCAATGATATACCCAAACTCAACAGAAGTTCTTTTTCCACTTTGGGTACGAGGGTCGGTATAAAATCAGCCACGAAGTCAGCTCGGATTTGAGAATTGATGGTCGTTCGAGGTTGATATTCGATATCGTACCCGCTAAGTTCGATGGCCCATTTGGCCAATCGGTCCGATAGCTCGGGCTTATGCAAAACATTTCGAAGGGGGTAAGTGGTTAATATAGATGACATTGAATATATGGTTTTAACTTTTGAGATGCGCTTATCAATGCAAGTGCTAATTTTTCTAAGTGAGGGTACTTAGTTTCAGCATCTCCTAGAGTTCGGCTTACTTAATAAACGGAAAATTGCATACCTTGCTCTTCTCGAACTAGTACCCCACTTACCACTATCTCGGGCACTGCCAAGTATAGGTAAAGTTTTTTATTACCTTTAAGATGTGAATCAAAGGTGGGCTTAATAAGTACTGTTTTAATTATTCTAAGGCTCGCTGACATTCTGGGGTCCATGCGAAATCCTTTTTCTTTTTGAGCAAGGAAAATAACCGGTGACTCTGATCTGATGACCTCGAAATGAATCGACCCAAAACATCTATTCACCATGTTAGACTTTGCACGAGCTTCACGCTATCCACGATCGTGATATCCTCGATAGCCTTGATCTTATCGGAGTTGATTTCGATACCCCGATTTGACACCATGAAGCCGAGGAACTTGCCCGAGCCAACTCCGAAGGCATATTTCTTCGGGCTAAGCTTAATGTTGTATTTTCTCAAAATTGTAAATGTTTCCTTCAAATGAACTAAATGGTCATCTGCGCACAGGGACTTAGCCAACATATCATCAATATAGACTTCTATTATTTTACCTATTTGTTCTTCGAACATTTTGTTAACTAGGCGTTGGTATGTAGCTCCTGTATTTTTAGCCCGAAGGGCATTACGTAGTAAAAATAAGTTCCAAATTTAGTAATAAACGAAGTCTTTTCCTGGTCCTCCGGTTTCATCTGAATCTAATTGTACCCGGAATAGGCATCGAGAAAAGTTAGGGTCTCGTAGCCAGCCGTGGCATCGATCATACGATCAATGTTTGGCAAGGGGAAAGAATATTTTGGACATCCTTTGTTCAAGTCCTTATAATCTACACACATTCTAAGTTTGTTTCCTTTTTTAGGAACTACAAATACGTTGGCTAACCACTCGGGGTACTTTACCTCCCGAATAGATCATATTTTAAGAAGTTTGGTTACCTCGTCTTTTATGAAGGCATGCTTTACCTCGGACTGAGGCCTCCTTTTGCTTCACCGGTTTGAACCTGGTATCGGTGCTTAGCCGATGCGTGGTGATTTCTGGTGGAATCCCTGTTACATCTAAATGGGACCAAGCAAAGCAATCCATATTATCAATAAGAAATTGAATGAGTTTTTTCCTGAGTTGGGGGGTCAATCTCGTTCCCAGGTATAACTTTCTCTCGGGCATGTATTCAATCAAAATGACCTGCTCTAGATCCTCGATAGTTGATTTGGTTGCATCGAATTCTTTGGGAACGATGAAGGTTCGAGGAGTAAGGAAATCCTAATCTTCGTCTTCGATTACCCGTTGCTCTGACTCCATCGAGGCTGGAGACGGTGCTATTTGGCTGTCTGCTTACGTTTGGTGCTCGATTTCTCCGAGGTCAAAGGCTCTGGTATCGACACCACTTCCTCGATTGCAAACATCTCTTTTGCAGCATGTTGCTCTCCGTAGACTGTTTTCACTCCTTCCTTTGTTGGGAATTTTATCATCTAGTGAAGAGTTGAAGGCACTGCCCTCATGTTGTATATCTATGGTCTCCCGAGGAGTGTGTTATACCTCATGTCACCTTCAATGACATGGAATTTAGTGTCTTGTACGGTCCCGACTATGTTTACTGGCAAGATAATCTCTCCCTTTGTTGTTTCGCTTACCATGTTGAAGCCATTTAGGACCCGGGATGCATGTACAATTTGATCTTGTAGGCCGAGTTGTTCTATGACCCTCGATCTGATTATGTTTGTTGAGCTACCTGGATCCACTAAAACACATTTAACTTGAATTTTATTTAAAAGGATAGAGATTACCAGGGCGTCATTGTGAGGCTAAGATATGCCTTCTGCTTCCTCGTCACAGAATGATAAGACGTCCTTGGGCACATAGCTCTGAGTCCGTTTTTCTCAAGTGATTGATACTTTGGTTCGCTTGAATACAGTCGTTTAGGGACATCGACTCTACCAATGATCATGTGGATTACATGTTTTGGTTCTTCTTGCTCATTTTTCCTTGCATCTCTCTCCCTGAAGTGATTCTTAGCCCGATCACTTAGGAATTCTCGAAGGTGGCTCTCGTTGAACAAACAAGCCGCTTCTTCCCTTAGCTGTCTGCAATATTCTGTTCTATGACCATGTGTGCCATGATACTTGCATATCAAGTTCGGGTTTCTTTGAGAAGTATCGGTTTGTATAGGCCTTAGCCATTTGGTGTCTTTGATTCTCCTAATAGCTGACACGATCCTCGATGCATCTATGCTGAAGTTATACTCCGATAGATAAGGTGTCTCTACGGGGTCGATATGTTTATAGAACCCGCTCTTACTCATGAGTCCCCGAGAATTTTTATCTTGGTCATTTCTCCGATCGTTCCGAGGAGCGTTACGGCTCGGGCCGTTGTTCCTTCGATTGATATATGGCTGATACCGTTCTTTGTTGAATCTCGATTCCCTATCTGCATCCCTCGGGGGCTTGGCTGCGAACCTGTTAGGATGAACTGAACCCGAAGGGGCTCCCAACTGGTCGTCCTCGACCCTAATTTTTGATTGATAACGGTTGTGCACATCTGACCATGTCACAGTTGGATACTCGATCAAGTTGTGCTTTAATTGTCGAGACGCAATCGAGCTCCTTTCATTCAAACCCTGCATAAAAGCTTGTACTTACCAATCATTCGAGACCGGTGGTAACTCCATTCTTTCCATTTGAAACCTGGACACGAACTCCCTTAGCATCTCGTCATTCCTTTGTTTTATTTTGAAGACGTCTGATTTTCTCATGGCCACCTTTATGGACCCGGGGTGTTCTTTCACGAAGGCATCTGATAACATAGCAAACGAGTCAATAGAATTGGGAGCTAAGTTGTGATACCAAATCATAGCTCTTTTCGACAATGTTTCTCCAATTTTTTTCAATAAGACTAATTCAATCTCATCGTCATTCAAATCATTTCCTTTGATTCTGCATGTGTATGAAGTAATATGCTCGTTAGGGTCGGTTGTTCCGTTATATTTGGGTATATCAGGCATACGATTTTTTTTTGGAAATGAGCAACGGAGCCGCACTCTGAGGGAATGGTTTTTGTATGAACTTTTTGGCATCTAAACATTTCAAAACTGGAGGTGCCCTCGGTATTTGGTCAACACGGGAGTTATAAGTTTCTACCTTTTTGTCATTGTCTTCAATTTTCTTTTCTCTGGACTCGATCCTCTTAGTGAGTTCTTCGAGCATTCTTATAATTGTGGGGTCAGTCCCTGAGCCGCTTTTATCTGGACTTTCTAACGCTGGTTCAGTACGTCGAGAGTTTACTGGTTCGGCTGTATTCGAAGTCTTATTCTGACTCTGAAGTTAAGCGATGGCGACTTGCTGAGCTTGCAGCATCTCAAATATCATTTGGAGGCTGATTCCCCCATCTCCCATTCCTTACATTCTTTGGCTACCAGACCGAGATTCCCTGTATATATTTCCTTCAGGGTTTGCGCCTAGATCTGCATTCAAAGCAATGTGCGAACTAATATCAACTGGTTCCACATGTGGCACTTCCCCTGGATTTATCGGTGGTACACCGATTCCTGCGTTGCTATTTTCTCTAAGACCTTTGTTGTCATGAATAGGTACATTTTGTGAGCTAGACATGTTTCAGCCTGAGACTCAAAAAAACTTGACAGGAAAAAGTGTAAAAACAACGCGTGTAATGAGAATCAGTAAAGAAATAATCACTATTATCTTTAACCCCACGGTGGGCGCCAAACTGTTTACCTCGAAAATACGAGTAACAATTAAATTTGATTAGTGGTTTTAAAGATATGTGATTTAGTTCAATACCAATTAATAATCAAGAAATATGAAGTAGAAATGAAAGAAAGAAGTGAATCAAACCAATGTTACTCAGCGGTAGTGACCTCGAGCTTAGTGACCTTGAGGTGAGTCTAGAACAATAAGAACAATTAGGCAAGAAAAGTAAAGTAAGAGAAGTAGAGCTAAGGACAATTCTGATGAATAGTAAGCGAAAAAGGAGAGAGTATATTCTTTGCTCAATCATTAGATAGATGTTACAAATGATTGGGGTCTCCTTTATATAATAGGGGAACCCTAAATAAGGTATATTTCTATTTACAATAAGAAATATATTATTGGTACAACTGTCTAACCGTCTAGTGCGGAATCGTACAATCCTATTTCGGAATTTGTGCCATGATCTTGGGGACATGACAAAAATCTAGTTCATTCTATTACAAATCCATAACGGTACTATTTCGAGATCGAGCATACTTGGCCCCGGTATTCCCCGTACTCCTATCTCCGGGCATTGCACTCTGTCTTCGAGCTCGAGTCTGGTCCACCGGTCTCGAACTCGACCTCGCCGGGACTCGGGGTTAGGACGGACCCTCGAGCCTATAAATCGGAGGCATATGATTTTGACCGTATACATATTTCTGTCGTTAATCATTCATTTTAGGACACTAAAGCTATCACGACCCAAATTAGGATCATGACCGGCGCTCAGGAGCAAGTGCCCCCAAGTAAGCCTCATCGGTAATTTATAGAAAATTGGACAGAGTTTCCCCTGTTTTAGGACTATTCAAAATAAATTTGTCTTAGAAATCAACAACACAACCAATCTATATCGACCAAACAAGTTATAATCCTCATCCACGAAGTATTTCCAACACAATAATACTAACTTCATCTCCAAGTATACGATAGGAAAGTCTAATACAAGCCATAAGTCTATATCAATAAAAGAATACTTATGACACTAATGAAAATTACTATGGAGTGACTCTAAGAGTTTCAAGAAAGAGATTATAACAAATAAATAACAATCTTTGCCCAAGCGAGTAAATGCGGGGCTCACCAGGAACTGTCAACTCGTGTACTCTAATTAACTGAATCCTCACATGCGTCTACTGATGTCTCTGTAAAAATAATAACGGGGAGTGAGTCGCTAGCTCAGTGAGTAATAATATTTAACCACAACCGTTTTTAATAGGGGACAAGTCAGAAAACGTGTTTGTGTAGTAATCAGAAAATGTCATGAATAAATGCCCTTTTTCATAGATAATAAACAATAATCACTCTCACCATGTGTTTCATGTAACAAAAAAATTAATTTAATAATTCGGTAATAAACTCGGTAAGCACTGTGTCATATCAATTCTTTATGTTTGGGAGGTTTCCAAGAAAGGAAGTAATCTGTATCACTATGTACACGCCTTCGTAAAAGGAGTCAACTTTAACGGTAGGTCCCTACTCGAGGGAAAACTGTAACTGTATGCTAGTTCTACCTTCCCACTAGCGAGGGCTATAATTATACTCGGTAATCAGTAAATACAAGGTGCACCAGGTCTAACGAACCCACCGTTAGCTACGGGATCCTTCAAAGTCTCCTCCCATTTATACTCTTTCTTGTAAACAGTAAATACTCGTACAAAAGCATTTTCAAAATAATAAAAGGGTATATCATTTCTTATCAAATCTTGTAATTTTTTTATGTCTAGTAACAGTGAGAATAATTCAAATAACTGTAACATCTCAAGTAACGGTAAAACATATCTAGTAACAGTAAAAACGTTTAGATTAATTGGTAAACATCTCAAGTAAACTGTTCGGTACCATATCAAGTAAAGGACTTATCCCACATGCAATTTTTAAATATTCGGTGACACATTTTATTTTCAAAATAAGGTATAAACCACGCAGGTTATGAAAACACAAATTGCGGTAAGATTACTACTCATAGTACTCCTGTCTAAATACCATGCCTGCCACCTTGAGTAGTCCATGAGACTCCTTTCAATAAATCTATAATCACATCATATCGACCTCGTGTTAATTTCTTTGCGCATGCTAATTCATAACTAGATTAGAATACTAAACCCTCTAGGGTTCATATTTGAAAATCAATTCGTCAAATTTTATTTATCTGTGCTATGAGAAATTCAACTAATCCATAATTTAGCTTACGCATATTATATAAAAGTCAAATTCATGGTCATTAGTTAGAGAATTATCTTTCAAATCTTGGTTCTCTATATATTTGTTCCCCTGCGTGAGGCTTTACTGAAAAAGAGCCAAGAATTTCCCTTTTTTCTTTATTCTTATGATCTTGCTGCCAAAATTCCTTTTTCAAACTCCCTTCAATCACGTCTCCTCTAATTGCTAGAGAAGGCTTGTGAAAGCTTCTTGAAAAGGATGATCTTCATAGCTTTTTAAATCTTTGGTTCTTCCCTTCTTTCTTCCTATTGTTCTTTTCTTTCTTCATAATTTTTTCCCCGTCCTTTGTAAGAATCTGTGTTGAGTACTCCCCGTGTTCCTTCACTTAAAAAAGAGGCACCAGTCTCATATTAATTTTTTTGGTCTCCAAAAGTGGCTGGTTAAAACTTTTTCCCCAAATCTCTTTAACCTATTTTTTTTCCCCTACTGCTATTTACGTTTCTGATGGGCTAAGGCCCACTTGTACTTTTTTTTAATTTGCTTTTATAGTAATTAGGTAAATGCTCTTATTTTAGTAAGGGGTATTACAAAAGCAGTTTTGGAATTGGATTAAAAATTTATAAAAAGCATATAATATTACTATTGATTAAATAAAAAGGTTAAATTAGTGAAGCTAGTTAAGATGTTTCTTTTTTAAATTCATTTCTTTTATGTGATACTATTCATCACTTGTTATGTGACACTAAACTATTTTAATTAGAACAAGGAAAATGTTGGAACTTGTAAACCAAATAATGTTGCGTTTGATTGAAGTTGGTATTGAAGAATTTGGTGATATGGATTCATTACGAGTGTGGTTATCTATTTAACTATCACATGTCATATATGAATGTTAAAGGGGTTTTTTCATTCCTATACACTATTGGAAACTTTATTACCTTAATGTTCATGTTTAGTAAATTATCCGATATAAACAAGTTTTGTTTATAAAATATGTACAATCCACCTTAAAAGGTGTCACACCTCCTTTTTCACCTACACCCCGCAGGGGGCGTAAAAGGGAGTTTTTCCAATTAAAGGACAATCGAAACGGGATTTTATTTAAAGATTCAGAGTCGCCACTTGAGAGATTTGTGGTGTCCCAAGTTACCGGTTGAATCCCGAATCGAGGAAAAGAATGACTCTGTTTAACAGTCTGCGCACCAGAAATCCGGATAAGGAATTTTGTTAACCGGTAGAAGGTGTTAGGCATTCCCGAGTTTCGTGGTTCTAGCGCGGTCGCTCAACTGTCATATTCGGCTTATTTATATGATTTTAATACATGTTGAACCTATGTGCAAATTTTAACTGTGTATTGCTTTTTTTATTATTATTTTTACCGAGAATTGCAACATCGTGAAAATACATCTCGAACCACGTCACATCAATGCACCCGTGGTTATTGACACATTTCAACTCTGTTGAGATTTGGATTTGGGTCACATAAATGTGAACCCGAGTTTAAGAAGATAACATTATTAAATACGCGCCTAAAGCGACTAGCGTATTATTATTTTGGGTAGGGCCGTGAAATTTTGCTAAACGGCCCATCCCGAAGTCTAAGTAATTTTACCAACACGTATAGAGGGCCCCGCAGCTTGTATATTTTCTTTTTGTCGAGGCTCATCTCATTCATTATTATTTTTTTTAAAAGGAATTTACAACGTCGTGGAAATGCACCTCGAACCACGTCACAATCAATGTACCCGTAGTTAGCGACACATTTCGACTTTCGTTGAGATTTGGATTTGGGTCACATAAATGCGCACCCGAATTTACGAAAATAACTTTATTAAAATATCGCCCTTAAAAGCCACTACGCGTTTTTAACTTTACGAGGCCATGAAAAATTCACTAAATGGCACACCTCAATTTCTAAAGGATTAAAGTTAATTAAGTGAGGACCATAATTGTTGGCTTGGCTAATATGGCACATCTCAAACCAATCGTAAGAGTCTAATTAATTAAGGAGAGCTTAAAGGAATTCTAATTATTTTAGGCTAATGTTCAGGCTAACTTAATAACTATTGGGCTTGTGTTAAATTGAAGCTAAGCGTTCAGCTGAAATGACATTGGGCTGGCAGCTGGCCCAAATGAGTTGCAAGGCTATACATTCTTTATTTCAGAATGACCTTATGGCTTAAACATTTATCGAAACGGCTCATTAACAGAATAATTCAGAACCAAAATCAGCACAACCAAACAAATATTATATGACATCATTCAAAATCTCAAGTTCGTTGGTCTCTATTTTCGTCGCTTATTAGACATAAGCTTTTGTAACAATAATCAACTAGTATTCAAGCATAAAGAGATGGGTTGTTGTATTTCATTTTTAATGGATTTTGTTGCCTGGACTCCTGGAAAGAACATGGTATAGAAATAGAAACAATAGAGTGTACCCTGAACATGAATGCAGGTAACATGAATGCAGGTTCATTGTCAGCCTATTGGCAATGCCCTGAAGCTAAGTGTCCACAGATCAAGCATACACAATAACCATTTGACGAACTTATTGGTCTACAAAAAAGAACGAATTAATCGACAAAAACTAATTAACCGATTGCTTACAACAATTGACAGCAATTACTCAGAAATAGATAATCGGGCCATTCAAGTAACAACAACAAGAACATGGATTTGTAATAAAGCTTAACTAATCGACGAAACTTATTTGAATTGATTATACAACCTATAATTATACACAATAAAGAACAGAAACAAATTCGACCAAATAAAAAGGTCTGAGGGAGAAGAACAGAACAATCGACAAAACTGAAAAATTAATATAACAATACTAAACACATAAACAGACACTTAAAACATCAAAAAATAGAATAAAAGAAAAAAAGGAAAAATACCTTAAATGGAGCAAAGAACAGACGGACTCGAATCGACTCGAATTTGAACTTTTTGAGGTCAAACGGACCTTAATCGAGTGTTCCCAACTGAGAACACTTCGACTAAGGTCAGTTAAACACCCAAAGCCCCTTGAACTTCGGACAGAAACCAGTTTTGGTTTTTCTAGGGTTTTTACGTTTTGATTTGGGATTCGAGTGTTTCTAGCCAGATTCGAACCAAACCAACGGTGGTTTGGTCATGAGGGAGGTCAAGGGGTGCCAGGGTGTGAGTTCAGGGCGGATTGGGGTAGGTCTAGGTTTTGTTCGAATCTTCAAATGAAGATTCGAGAAGTTTGAGGATGATTCGAAACAAACGGGTATTAGATCTGTGTTGAGGGTGGTTAGGAGTTCTAGGGGTGTTAATTTGGGGGTCATCGGATGAACTAGGGTTCTAGACTGATTCTTCGATCTGATATTCGAAGCAGACAGTGATGATTCAAGGACAACGGAGGGAGGATCTGGAAAGAGGAGGGTGTGGTGGTTCAGGGGTGTGAAGATGGGGGTCATTGGACCACCGGAACCGTCATGAGGCGATTTCCGGTGGGCAGAGCACGGTGGTTGAAGGTGGAGGGTTTGTTTGGTCTCTGAAGCTCAGAGACGAAGAGGTGAAGGGGGGTTTGGTTTAGGGGGCAGGGGTAGGATTTAGGAATATATACCATGTGGGGAATTTAATCTCGGCCGTAAGATCAATTAAGATCAACGGCCAGGATCAAGGAGGCTAAACCATACGGCGTCGTTTGGTTTAAGTAGGGGGTCGGTCTGAACCGGGTAATGGGTCGGGCCAAGGGATGGGTAAGGAGATTGAATCTCAGCCGTTGGATCGATTTAATCCAACGGCCTTGATTAAAAGTGACCAAACGACGTCGTTTTAATATGCCTCTGGCCAGGCCAGACTGGACCTGGTCCATGGGTGATTTGGGCCTGATTTTTGCACTGAAACTAGCCCAAATTTCACTCTTTTCTTCTTTTCTTTCATTTTCTTTTAATTCCTTTTCAACCAAAAATCCTAATTAAATTATAGAATTAACAATTAACTAAAACATTAATCCTGACAATAGCTACCACACGAAATTAAATATCAAATAAAGATAAAATTACACAATTCGGACATTAAATGCTAAAATACAAAGCATATATTTTTTGTGATTTTTCTATTTTTGTAAAACAACTTGCTTAATTAAATCCTAAATTATAAAATTAAATCATAATTTGCAAAATTAAATCCTAAATGCACATGCAACACATATTTTATGCATTTTTCTCATTTAAAATAGAAAATAGACAAAATATACATAAATTACAAACAACACAAAAACCATTTTATTTTGAATTTTTGGGAGTAGTTCTCATAGGGCAAAAATCACGTGCTCACAGCTGCCCCTCTTTGTCCGAAAACACAAAATGTTTTCGCACAAAGATAAGTGAGCAGATACAAGCGTTTTTTGCCCGTTCGGCTACTCCGTGTGAAGCATTTTTTTTTTTGAATTTTTTTAACCGAACCTCTGCTTCAAAGGTTTCCTACATATCTCTGGCTAAAATAGAATCAGGTCAATGTAGTTCGGGAAGTTTTGGTAGCTGGGACTACCATGAGACTGTGATTTTGTTGTTACTGCTATTGTAAGTTGCTGCTACTGCTTACCGACCTCCTTATTACACCATGCTATAAGAAAACAAAAAGCTAGACTAAATTATGAATTACAAACTCCTATATTTTCAGCTTGATCTTGCATCTCTTGTTGCCTTGCTGTCTTGTTGATTTGTGTTTCCTCTGTTGTTTCTTTATTTCTGGCTCGACTTGCGGTCTTCCTTCTGATCTCTGTTGGGGATTTTTGTTGTAACCCTCCATTTTACTGACTTCAAACTTCAATGTATTCCTCTGTTATATGGGCGGGCTCTTGACTTCATCAACTTCAAATATAACAACCTCCGTTCTAGCAGGCGGGCTCCTGACTCCTTCAACTTAAAATTTAACAACCTCCATTCTACAGGCGGTCTCCTGACTCCATCAGCAACTTTGAAAATAAATCATACCTCCATTCTCCAGGCGGGCTCCCGATTTCAACAACTTCTCAAAATGTAACACCTCCATTCTCCAGGCGGGCTCCTGACTTCAACAACTTCTTAAACATATAACACCTCCATTCTCCAAGCGGGCTCCTGACTTCAACAACTTCTTAAAAATACAACACCTCCATTCTCCAAGCGGGCTCCTGACTTCAACAACTTCTTAAAAATACAACACCTCTATTCTCCAGGCGGGCTCCTGACTCCTTCAACTTAAAATTTAACAACCTTCATTCTACAGGCGGGCTCCTGACTCCTTCAACTTAAAATTTAACAACCTCCATTCTACAGGCGGGCTCCTGACTCCATCAACAACTTTGAAAATAAATCAGCCTCCATTCTTCAGGCGGGCTCCTGACTCCTTCACCTTAAAATTTAACAACCTCCATTCTACAAGTGGGCTCCTGCCTTCAACAACTTCTCAAAATGTAACACCTCCATTCTCCAGGCGGGCTCCTGACTTCAACAACTTCTTAAAACGTATAACACTTTCATTCTCCAGGCGGGTTCCTGACTTCAACAACTTCTTAAAAATATAACACCTCCATTCTCCAGGCGGGTTCCTAACTTCATCAACTTCTTAAAAATACAACACCTCCATTCTCCAGGCGGGCTCCTGACTTCAACTATTTCTTAAAACATAACACCTCCATTCTCCAGGCGGGCTCCTGACTTCAACTACTTCTTAAAAATATAACACCTCCATTCTCCAGGCGGGCTCCTGACTTCAACTACTTCTTAAAAATGTGTTTTATCGATGTTGTTCCTTCCTGTATCCCAAACCATTTTACTTCTAACATGAATCATCTTCTTTCAGAACTGCTTCCCTCAAAACTGGTGTTTTATTCCTGCGAAAACTGCTGGGGATAACACCGGTGTTTTATTCAAAAATATGTCATTTTTCTACTTCAAAGACTACTTTCTTTAAAGCTGGCGCTTTCCTTCCACTGGAATTACTTCCCTCCGACTGGTGTTTTCACTTCTCTGAAACCTGCCGGGAATAACACTGCTGGGGAATTATCTTCCTTCTTTAAGACTAGTTACTTTCCTCCCTTTAACAATGGTGGGGATGACACTGATTCACGGACCACTACCCTTAAAACTCGGGTTATCTTGCTTCTTCCAATATTGCTTTCTTTAAAACTTATATTGCCTTTTCCCGTATAATGTTGGGGATTTCACTTCCTTCAAAACTTGTGTTATCTTCCATCTCCCCCAAGTGGCTATCTGATTTCAAGAAAATTTTGCAATGAGAGAAAATTTTCTGCCCCAGTTTGATAATCTTCTTTGTGGCCATGTCTTCCTGCTGTCAATAATATTTCCTTTCCCTGCTTCAAATCAAAGAAAAATTTGTTAGTTTAAAATGCGGTGAGTGGTCGTGCCACTTCTGCTGGGGATGGTTTTTTCCCTTTTTCCTTTCCCTGCTTTATTACAAAACTTGCTGGGGATGATATTACTGATGGGGATGGTTTTTCTTTTCTCTCCCTTCCCCGCTCTGTGTTGTCCGACCATTGCGGAATTTGGTCGAGAATCTATCGGATTTGTTCCTGTATCTCGCAAATCTGCTGAGGATCCTCATAACCTTTTAACTGTTGCTTTTCCGTTTTTCTCCAACTTCCCCTGGAAATTTGGTCCTCTTGGGATCTAGACCCATTCATCATTTGGTCTTACGAAAAACTTCTTTTTGCTTTGTCGCCTTATTTTTGTCCTGTTCTATTCGCATTTTTCTTTGCACCATTTTGGAAACTGGTAGTAAGCTCTGAAAATCCTTTTCAAAAACAAACTGCTGGGGAGATAAAGTCTTTAAACCAAGAAACGAAAAAGTGATGATTTCAAAAAAAAATAGAAAAAGAAGTAGTCTTTCTAAACAAATACTGGTGAAAAAGAAAGAAAAGAACTTATCTGAATGATATAACCGATCCCAATGATCATGTCGTGCATTCCGGATTAATCAACCCAGTCTATTTATATCAATCAATCTTTCGAACGGCCTAATCTTGCTGGGGATAAACAAGCATTTAACTCTTTGCCAAATGCGGACCCTTTTTGCCAATCTTGCCTCGTCGCCTCATAGTACCCTTCGAGGGGTTTTCACTAATAAGACTCTCTCATTTCTCTCAACCCTCGTCACCTTATGGTGCCTGTGAAGGTTTTCACCGATAAGACTCTCTCATTTTATATTATTTTTCAGCTGGGGATCAGAGTGTTACCGATATGACTCTCTCTGTCGGGGATTCTTTCGACTATCAATTCATTTCCAGCTTATGATCTTCTTCTCTGCTGGGGATCAGAGTGTTATTCCCGACTTTCGTTTGCCTGACTTGGCACTTCTCGGATACTGATCGGGAGGTCTTTTTGGACATCAATATCGGTTTTTGTGTATGGCTAAAAGGAAAAGGGGTATCAAAAGTTCAAAAATAATTTTGATGGGTAAAACAGTACAACTCTTGGAATCAAACTTTCTTTCCAAAATTACAAACACAAACTTCTGCCCCAGTTTTCTTGCTTGGGGATTTTTATTTTTTGTTACACTATGTTACATTATGCACACTACGTTACACTATGACCGAGCCGTGAGGCGCCTACGTATCCTTCTTTGAGGAATCAGGTCAAACGTAGTTCCTAATTCCTTTGTTTTTTTTCTTGTGACTTTTCTTTTGTCTTTATTATCATTATTTTTCTCTTCTCTTTTTCTTTCATTTTCAATACTGATTCCAAAAGAGGGGTATGAAAGAATAAATAAGGCTCAAAAAGGGAAGCAAAGGTTAAAGTGTTTGGATAGAAGAAAGAATTGCCTCCGTCATTTTATTCTCCGATAAATGCCAAGTACAAACAAACAACAATTACAATTAAAAGAAATCATACATAATATCTCTTAACTGCGTCAGAATTGATAGCCATGTCGACGCATTTCCCTTCGATATCTGTTAAACATAAAGCGCTATGGGACAATACTCTGGTTACAATGAATGGTCCTTGCCAATTCGGGGCGAACTTACCCTTTGCCTCAGCCTGATGTGGGAGGACGCATTTCAGCACTTGCAGGCCTACTTCAAACTTCCGGGGACGCACCTTTTTGTTGTACGCTCTTGCTATTCTCTTTTGATATAACTGGCCATGACACACGGCTGTCAATCTTTTTTCATCAATCAAGTTCAACTGTTCCAAACGGGTTTTGACCCACTCGTCATCATCAATCTCAGCTTCAGCGACAATCCGAAGGGATGGAATTTCAACTTCCGCCGGTATTACTGATTCAGTTCCATATACCAACAAATAAGGAGTTGCCCCTACTGAAGTACGAAGTAGTGCGATAACCCAATAATGCAAATGGTAATTTCTCATGCCATTGTCTGGATCCTTCTATCATCTTCCTCAGTATCTTCTTTATGTTCTTGTTGGCCGCCTCGACCGCTCCATTTGCCTTGGGACGATATGGGGTGGAATTGCGGTGTGTAATCTTGAACTATTGACATACCTCTTTCATCAAACTGCTGTTAAGATCAACACCATTGTCCGTGATGATCACTTTCGAGATCCTAAATCTACAGATGATATGGGAATGAACAAAATCTACCACTGCCTTCTTGGTTACCGACTTGAAAGTTTTAGCTTCAACCCACTTAGTGAAATAATCGATGGTCACCAGAATGAACCTATGACCGTTGGTAGCTGACGGCTCAATAGGTCCAATGACATCCATGCCCCAGGCAACAAATGGTCATGGTGCTGACATTGTGTGCAATTCTGTCGGCGGAGAATTAATCAAATCTCCGTGTATCTGACATTGATGGCATTTTCGCACAAAATTGATACAATCACGCTCCATAGTGAGCCAATAGTACCCTGCTCGAAGAATCTTCTTCGCCAACACATATCCGCTCATATGTGGTCCACAAACTCCAGCATGTACCTCTGTCATAACTGTCGTGGCTTGACTAGCATCTATACATCTCAACAATCCCAAATCTGGGGTTCTTTTGTACAACACTCCTCCACTGAGGAAAAATCCATTTGCCAATCGCCGAATGGCTCTCTTTTGATCTCCGGTGGCCTGCTCTGGGTATATCCCCATCCTGAGGTATTCCTTGACATCATAAAACCATGGCTCGCCATCCATTTCTTCCTCTATCATGTTGCAATAAGCATGCTGATCACGAACCTGGATATGCAACGGGTCAACATGAATTTTGTCTGGGTGGTGCAACATCGATGCTAAAGTGGCCAAAGCATCGGCAACCTCATTGTGAACTCTTGGGATGTGTCTGAACTCCACTGATCGAAATCGCTTGCTCAGATCGTGCAAACATTGTCGATATGGTATGAGCTTCAAATCCCGTGTTTCCCATTCACCCTGAATCTGATGCACCAGGAGGTCCGAGTCTCCCAAGACCAAAACGTCCTGGACATCCATGTCTGCAGCTAGTCGCAGACCCAAAATGCATGCCTCATACTCAGCCATGTTGTTGGTACAATAGAAATATAGTTGTGCCGTAACAGGATAATGATGTCCTATTTTAGAGATAAGTACCGCTCCTATTTCAACTCCTTTCGCATTTGCGGCTCCATCAAAGAAGAACTTCCAACCTGGTTCCTCAGGTAATTCCAACTCATCTATATGCATCACTTCTTCGTCAGGAAAATACGTCCTCAATGGCTCGTATTCTTCATCAACAGGATTCTCAGTCAAATGATCCGCCAATGCTTGGGCCTTCATGGCCGTCCTCGTCACATAGATGATATCAAATTCTGTGAGTAATATCTGCCATTTCGCCAATCTCCCTGTTGGCGTAGGCTTCTGGAAAATATACTTCAGTGGATCCAAGCTTGAAATGAGATAACTAGTATATGATGACAGATAATGCTTCAATTTCTGGGCCACCCAAGTTAGGGCGCAACATGTCTTCTCGAGTTGAGTGTACTTACCTCATAGCCTGTAAACTTCTTGCTGAGATAATAGATGGCTTGCTCCTTCCTTCCTGTAATGTTGTGTTGTCCAAATACGCATCCAAACGAATTCTCCAGGACCGTTAGATAAAGAATTAACGGTCTCTCCGGCTCAGGTGGAACCAACACAGGTGGATTTGATAAATATCCTTTGATTTGGTCAAATGCCTCCTGACATTCTGCCGTCCATTCTACCGCAGCATCTTTCTTCAGTAGCCGAAAAATAGGTTCACAGGTTGCTATGAGTTGTGCAATAAACCTGCTAATATAATTCAACCTTCCCAACAGACTCATTACTTCTGTCTTGTTCTTCGACGGTGGCAAATCTTGGATGGATTTGATCTTTGACGGGTCCAACTCAATACCTCGCCGACTGACGATGAATCCCAACAACTTTCCAGATGGAACACCAAATGCACATTTGGCCGGGTTGAGCTTAATATCGTACCTTCGAAGTCTTTGGAAAAAATTCCTTAGGTCTGCTATGTGGTCTTCCTGATGCTTGGATTTTATGATCACATCGTCCACGTATACCTCAATCCCTTTGTGTATCATGTCATGAAACACAGTAGTCGTTGCTCTCATGTACGTCGCCCCAGCGTTCTTCAAGCCAAAAGGCATTACCCGGTAGCAATAAGTCCCCCACGGCGTAATGAATGTCATCTTTTCCGCATCTTCTTCATCCATCAGAATCTGATGATACCCAGCATAGCAATCTACAAAAGACCCGATCTCACGTCCGGCACAATTATCGATCAAGATATAGATGTTGGGTAATGGAAAGTTGTCCTTGGGGCTTGCCCTGTTCAAATTTCGGTAATCGACACACACTCTGATTTTCCCATCTTTCTTCAGCACTGGCACCACATTAGCCAACCAATCGGGATATTGAGTGACCCGAATAACCTTTGCTTGCAGCTGCTTGGTTACTTCCTCTTTAATCTTTACACTCATGTCTGTTTTGAACTTTCTCAATTTCTGCTTGACGGGAGGACACGCCGGGTCAGTGGGCAGTTTGTGAACCACTAAATTCGTGCTTAACCCTGGCATATCATCATACAACCATGCAAAAACGTCTTTGAACTCAATAAGTGATTTGATTAGTTCCTTCCTGATATTCGGTGCAATGTGGATGCTTATCTTAGTTTCTCGGATATCATCTGCATCCCCTAAATTGATGGCTTTTGTGTCATTTAGGTTGGGCTTGGATTTCTCTTCAAACTGGCTTAACTCTCTGTTTATCTCTTCGAAGGCTTCATCCTCATCGTATTCCGATTCATTATCATAATCGACCTCTTGTATAACTAGTTCAGAATCAGATGGATTTTTTAGACTAGGTTGAAGATCCATTGTGCATGCCATGTCATTAGAACCAATATAAAGAGAACTGTTCAGAAAGATAAAAGAAGAAAACAAAGTTAAAACAAAATAATAAGAAAAAGCTTTCACTTTATTAAAATACGGGATAACAGAGTTTCACATTTTGCCGAATACAAAACAAAACTGGATTACAAACCTGGAATAATCCAAAAACAAGAAAGAAAAATCAGAGCCCACTACCAAGACTCCCTCTGAGTAGGAAGAGGAGTAGCCATCCAATTGTTGATATTGGCCCTAGGCCCCACAAACTGTATGTCTGCCTTACTGGAACCTTCTCCAGCTTCTATCATGTTGACATCAGCGAACAATCTTTCAAAGCCTTCATTTAAATCTCCATCTGGCCCGATCAGTGGTTCGAGAACTTTCGGGACCGACAACTTTCTGAAATTTGCTCTAACAAATGATCTGGATAGGCGCGAGATTGGCTTAGGAAGGACCTAGACTCTTTTCTTCATGGGCAAAGAAAATGACTGGACAATACCCTGCAGATCAACCCCCAAACCTTTTCCTGGTACAAACCCGCTGTTTAACATCTCCGAGGCTATCATGAAGGTCGCAGCTGCGATTCTGGGAAGTGGAAGGCCCCCGCCCTCAGGAATTTTGTCCACTGAGACTGCGTCAAAAACCTGATAAACCCATGGGCCCTTGTCATCATCGGTTTCTATGAAGGGCACAATGGCATCACTAACGACGCCTGTACCGTCATCCCCGTGTACCACAATCTCTTGTCTATCCCACTAAAATTTGACCATCTGATGCAGTGTAGAAGGCACTGCTTTGGCTGCATGGATCCAGGGTCGTCCCAACAGAATATTATACGACACCGCCACGTCTATCACTTGAAATTCCATGGTGAATTCGACCGGACCAATTGTCAATTCCATCATGATATCACCCACTATGTCAGTACCACCCCCATCAAAACCTCAGACGCAGACGTTATTCTTATGAATCCTATCATCATCAACTTTTAGTTTGTTCAGAGTGGCCAAAGGACAGATATTGGCATTGGACCCATTATTAATCAGTACTCGAGTGACCACCGAGTCTTCGCATTTCACAGTCAAATAGAGTGCTTTGTTGTGTTCTATACCCTCTATTGGCAACTCATCGTCAGTAAATGTCACTCGGTTTACCTCGAAAATTTTGTGCACTATCTTCTCCAAATGGTTCACTGAGAGCTTGTCCGGAACATGGGCTTCATTCAGAATCTTCATTAATGCCCGACAATGATCGCTTTAATGGATCAACAAGGATAGCAACAAAATCTGGGCCGGGGTCTTCCTCAACTACTCCACAATGGAGTAGTCTTGTGCCTTCATCTTCTTCAAAAACTCCTCTGCTTCTTCCTCCGTCACTAGCTTCTTTATTGTTACAGTATTGGCCCTTCTCAATTCTGCGGGAGCAAAACACATTCCCGAATGAGTTAACCCCTGGGCCTCGCATACTTTTTCCACAACCTCCTTTCCCTTATGCATCACTGTCACTTGACTGTAACTCCAGGGTACAACTTTCTCACTTGTTATCGGCAACTGCATTACTGGCATGATAACAACTGGTTCTACGCAGGCCCCCTTCATAACTAACACTGGTGCGCTTGGTACTCCCTGCAGCACTACCTTGACCGGCTCTAGCTTCTTCGCAACAACAGACGAACCTTTCCCCCTTACCACAACTGGATTGTCATCTACCCTTCCCAACTGTACCACTGCCTTTCCACTGGTCGGCTTTTCGTTTGGACTGGCACGAATCATCATTACCATTTGTGAGGGTTTCTTGGGCTCCCCTCCTTCATGCACTAGTTCGATCATGTAGGCCTCATGGTGCACCAGCAACGGGTTCTCATTGATATTAGGTGCCTCTTGTGCCTGAACCTCGATCCTATTTGTGTCAATAAGATCTTGTACGGTAGTCTTCAACTTCCAACACTTCTCAGTATCATGCCCGAGAGCCCCCGAACAATATTCACAACTTACCGAGTGGTCCAGATTTTTGGGAAGGGGATTTGGCAATTTGGGCTCAACAGGACTCGATAGGCCTAACTGCCTCAGTTTGTGGAACAGAGTAGTATAGGTTTCTCCCAGCGGAGTGAATGTTTTCGGCCTCTGCACCCTTTCATTCCTGAAAGTCTGATTCCCACGGAAACCTGGTCCCGAAGGATTCCTGTAGGCCCTTGGTGGTGGATATGTGCTTTGCGGAGGTGGGTATGTGTTTTGTGGAGGTGGATATGTATTCTGGGGAAACGGCGCACGCCATTGTGGGCGAGCCGGAGGCTGGGTGTAAGTTTAGGCATGATGGACGGAGAAATGTGGCTCTTGTGGTGGATAATAGGGCTGTGGAGGGTTGTATGGAGTGTGTGGGTAATTTGGGTGATGGGGTCTGGGTTGGTAGTGAGGGGAAAGACCTCTGGATCTAGACCAAGTACCTACTTCGACTGTTGCGACCTCCTCTCTCTTCTTTTTCTCGAGCGCACCTCCCGTGCCGCTTTGGATGGCCTGAGTTGTGGCCTTGATTGTAGAATAGCTCATTATCTTGTTGGACCTGAGTCCCTCTTCAACCATACCGCCCATTTTTACTACTTCGTTGAAAGATTTACCAACTGACGTCACCAGGTGACCAAAGTAAGTTGGCTCCAAAGTTTGTAAGAAGTAGCTCACTATTTTACCTTCCCTCATTGGTGGATCGACTCTTGCTGCTTGTTCTCTTCAACAGAATCCGAATTCCTTGAAGCTCTCTCCAGGCTTTTTCTCAAGTTTCAACAGTGTGAGACGGTCAGGGACGATCTCAAGGTTATACTGGAAGTGACCTACAAAGGCTTGTGCTAGATCGTCCCAGGTATACCACCTGCTAGGATCCTGCCTCGTGTACCATTCCAGTGCGGACCCGCTTAAACTTTGACCAAAATAAGCTATCAACAGCTCTTCCTTTCCACCTGCCCCTCTCATCTTACTACAGAAACCTCGTAGATGTGCCATGGGATCACCATGTCCCTCATATAGATCAAACTTTGGCATCTTAAAACCTGCCGGCAATTGAACATCGGGGAAGGGACACAGATCTTTGTAGGCCACACTAACTTGGCTGCCCAATCCTTGCATATTCCTGAAGGATTGCTCCAGGCTTTTCACTTTACGAAGCATTTCGTCCTGCTCCGGATTCTTAGCCGGCCTCTCAGTTTCTGCCGGGAGTTGAAGGTGAAGGGTGTAAGTGTATGGCTCGAGTGCTTTGAAGGTGAGTTCGGGAGGATAGTATTGGTTGTTGTGAACCTGAAACACTGGTTCATCGGATGATTTTTGCAATGTGGCGGGTGAAGGTTCCACGAAAACAGGAATAGTTGGTGGAGGAGGGTTTTGTTTGGGTGGTAGAGCTTGGGGATTATAGGAAGTTTCCCCCTGATAGTATTGCGAAATGGGGAAGCATGTTGATGGACCAATGGGAGGGTGTTCCGGAGTCCGAGCCGGTGAGAGGGTAGGAGTAGGGGGAAGTATTGGTGATGTTTGTCCCCTAGCCCAGGCTAGGTGTATCTCAGCTATCTCCTGTCTCAACCTGTCTACTTCCTCCTTCATCATTTGCATCTCCGTCTTTTCCTCCTCAACACTTTTGTCTGAACCAGACATACTTTCCGGAATGGGCCCTTTAGATCTTGTGTGGTAATGGTAATCTGCCAAAACGTTCTATCGAGTTAACTATTTTGAAATCTCTCTCTAGATAAACAACAAACTTGTTAGCGTTAGAGTTTAACACATATTGCAATTTCACGTTGGAGAATGCAATGTTCCTAGGCAGTTTAACCATTTCTAACATGTCTTTGCTTCGACTACATGCGTCAGTCCGGCTTACTTTCTTTATCTCTCTTTTTATGTCATTCTTTTCCTTTCTTTTCCTTTTCTTTTTTCTTTTTAGTGGTGGTCGAATCTTATGTGGATTGCCTACGTATCACGTCCTCGCATGAATCAGACTGGGCGTAGTTCTGTCACATAAATGTGACAGCAAATTTTTGGGAATTTTCCATTTTCTTTACTGAAACATTATAATACAAACTAAACATTTTTGGAAAGGAGAACAAACCCGAAGTAAAACCAATTAAAAAAAACTACTGACACATTTTGATGCAAAAGAGAATATACAGACAGACAACAGACTCTAAAAACAAAAACATTGACTCGAACTATGAATACATTAAAGCTCCAAAAGTTGGTGCCCGCGAGGCATCGTTCGGCCTTGCCGCGGGCTTACTTGCGAGATCCCTTTCAAGTTGCTCTAGTTCGTACATTGTCCGCTTTACGAAAATCATTACTGCTGACATGAAGGTAGTGCGGGTCATGTCTTCGCACATTCGGCATCTCCTAATGATGACATGGGCAATAGTCACAATCTTGTTCCTGGTTCGACCTTTTTCTATGAGCAGGCACCTTATCTGATCCCTACAGCCCCCCAAAACCTGAGAATCCTGGAGATGCTACCTTTGCAGCTGCCGTATTTCATCTTCCATTCGAGCCAGTAAATCGTAACAGTGTCCACTTTTGATTTCATAAGTTTCAGCTTGCTTAGCTGCCTTGTCCTTGAGGGTGGTCATTTTCCCTTTTAGACTGACAATGGTCTTTTCATAATCTTTCTTTGCCTGCTATAGGTACTGTGTGCGCTCTTTCGTTCTTTTTGCCCATTGTACCTAGAGTTGTGCTATGGTACCCTCAGATTTCTTCAAATCATCCCGGCACTTACCGATTTCCTTCTTTAGTCCGTTAATCAATCTTTCATCTGACCGACTCCTTTGCTGATTGTTAGCATCTATCCTCATTTGTCGGATCTGAGCCTTGAGAGCCTCATTTGCTTGGGCTAACTTTTTCTTCTCTCCTTCATCGGCAACAACTTGCACCTTGTTCTCAAATTTCAGATCCTTGATCTGTTGTTTCAGCTTGCCTACTTCAGCCCGGTATTCGTGCTCTTTGGCCAACCAGTCCCACTGTTCTTGTGACACCTCAACGAATTCTTGAATGTGAGGTTTTTTGGTTGGCCGTTTTGGCTCGTCCTTTATAACGTCTCTCTTCCTGTACCAGGTGATATAAGCCGGTGTGACTTTGCCTCTTGATAGGTCGTGCACTCGAGTGTTTACCGTTAAATACTGGCATTCATTCCATATAGAACGAACGGCTTCTTCATGAAATTGGCCATTGGTGCTAACCTCGATTGCATAAACACTGAGATCTTCATCTGGGTGTACCACCTGACACCTCCCTAACTGTCTCATCACTCGGTAAGGCGCATAAGGCTGAATGCTTCAGAGTCCCATTAAGAGGAAGTAAGGACCCGTGGAGGGCATGTACACAATTTCTTCAACAGGAAGCCAACCCAATGTCCACCTTATTTGTGCTGCAGTGATGGCGCGAAGGCAAGATACCCAGTCTTCAGGCCCTTCTGGAAATTTGAGCCCTGAAACCCTTGTGATATATCTTTCAATACAACCTTCGTTTGTAGATCTATAGCTTATATACTGAGGATGATGACACAAGTGCTCGATCATCCATATTTGCAATAACAAATTGCATCCTTCGAAAAAATCTGCCCCGACTTTACAGGCTGTGAGAGCTCGGTATATCTCGGACACTATCATAGGGGCAAGCGTGCTTTTGTTGTAGGTAATTAGGACCTTGACGACTCCAGCCACCTTCAAATGAATATTTCTGTCTTTCCGAGGAAACACCACAATGCCCAAGAATGCTACCATGAAGGCGAACCACCTATGTTCATCCCATTTTGTCCGGTTCCCTCTGCTGCAAATCCCGCTTTCCAGATCGTCGAACCCTCCTATATGCCCATACCTCTGGTATATGAACTGCAGATTAGAAAAACCCCTATCCAATTCAGAGTACGGGACTCCCTTGCTTATCTTCAGTAGATCCATGAACTTGTGCGAATTGACGGCTCTTGGAGCAATCAGATATTTGTGCCTTAGCCCCTCAGTAATGTCCATATAACCTGCTACCTCTTCTAAGGTTGGGGTGAGTTCAAAATCTGAGAAGTGGAATACGTTGTGGGCCTGGTCCCAAAATGTAACCAAAGCTTTTATGATGTCACATCTGGGTCTGATGCTCAACAAACTGGTGAGACCTCCCAGATGTGGTTTGATCTTGTCTCGCTCTGAATTTTCCAAATCCTCCCACCACAAGCGCAACTCCAAAGGGATCTTGCTCCTGACTGTTACCGGCAAACTTGGACCCGGGCTCATTCTGTATGTTTTGTTTGGGGTGATTAACACTCATTGGACTCAAAGAAAGAATAAACTAAAATTGACACACATTTAAATAAAACTTCGGTCTTGCCAATACGACCTTTCAGCACTTCGAAGAAGATTTAAAGGCTGTGTTTTACCAACCGGACAAAACTTTGAAAATGACCAAAAGTGGCTATTTTCGCAAAAATAGCCTTCCGGCGTCTTTTTAGGGACATTCGGCTATTTTTACAAGAATGGAATCACCCGACTTATTTATGACGAAAGATTAAAAATTTTGACATTTTATTTTTGGCTATTTTTGCAAAAAGGGGAAGTTGGACCCGATGAGGGCTGCCTACGTATCTCACATCCTGTGAGAATCAAAACGGCGTAGTTCGGGCCACGACAATAAACTAATTCTGACAACAAGACTTGTTTAAACAAATTACAGTAAAAAAACTTTTTTTTTCATTTTCACAAAATTTTGGCAGAGTTCGCTGGTAACTCAGAATTATCACTCTACACTGCTATTTTTTTCAATATTCCAGTATTTTCAGAAGCCGGTCAGCATGCAAGTCTGCAGCAAATAAATGCGTAAAACAAACAGGATGCAGCAGGATGGTCTTTTTTATTTCAGGTCGCTTGTCCTAGACGGACCCAATCCTGTGTTGAGTCCCCTAAGTCAAGTGCACATGATGTAATTAAGCATTCCTACTAGGGATCTGGCATGAGGTTTTTTTATACTAGGTTTATCCTGGGTGTTTGTTCTAGACCTGGCTTACCCGAGCGGACAACTCGAGCCGAGGATGGGAACTGCGTACCGGTAACCAAAAGATCATCCGGTTTTGCAACTCCTCCGAATCCTCGTTCTATTTTGGGATAGGACACAAACAGAAAGAAGTCACGACCAGCGTGCACTCCTCAAGAGAGAGAAGAGAGGGATTTCGTAGCAGTTTATATATACAGTTCAGATAATATCAAAGCGGTAAGAGCAACATTTTGCACATTTAGGCTAAAACACGTAATAAAATCAGATAATAAATAAAGCCAAATAATAACAATTATTCTAAGCTCGAATTCTTGAACCCTAAACCAGAGATTATGGGTTCGGTCCCCAGCAGAGTTGCCAGAGCTGTCACACCTCCTTTTTTACCTACACCCCATAGGGGGCGTAAAAAGGAGTTTTTCCAATTAAAGGACAATCAAAACGGGAATTTATTTAAAGATTCAGAGTCGCCACTTGGGAGATTTGTGGTGTCCCAAGTCACCGGTTGAATCCCAAATCGAGGAAAAGAATGACTCTGTTTAGCAGTCTGTGCACCAGAAATCCGGATAAGGAATTCTGTTAACCCGGGAGAAGGTGTTAGGCATTCCCGAGTTCCGTGGTTCTAGCGCGGTCGCTCAACTGTCATATTCGGCTTATTTATCTGATTTTAATACATGTTGAACCTATGTGCAAATTTTAATTGTGTACCGCTTTTATTATTATTATTATTTTTACCGAGAATTGCAACATCGTGAAAATACATCTCGAACCACGTCACATCAATGCACCCGTGGTTATTGACACATTTCAACTCTGTTGAGATTTGGATTTGGGTCACATAAATGTGCACCCTAGTTTAAGAAGATAACATTATTAAATACGCGCCTAAAGCGATTTGCGTATTATTATTTTGGGTAGGGCCGTGAAATTTTGCTAAACGACCCATCCCGAAGTCTAAGTAATTTTACCAACACGTATAAAGGGCCCCGCAGCTTGTGTATTTTTTTTTGTCGAGGCTCGTCTCATTCATTATTATTATTTTTAAAAAGGAATTTGCAACTCGTGGAAATGCACCTCGAACCACGTCACAATCAATGTACCCGTAGTTAGCAACACATTTCTACTTTTGTTGAGATTTGGATTTGGGTCACATAAATGCGCACCCGAATTTACGAAAATAACTTTATTAAAATATCGCCCTTAAAAGCCACTACGCGTTTTTAACTTTGCGAGGTCATGGAAAATTCACTAAATGGCACACCTCGATTTCTAAAGGATTAAAGTTAATTAAGTGAGGACCATAATTGTTGGCTTGGCTAATATGGCACATCTCAAACCAATCGTAAGAGTCTAATTAATTAAGGAGAGCTTAAAGGAATTCTAATTATTTTAGGCTAATGTTCAAGCTAACTTAATAACTATTGGACTTGTGTTAAATTGAAGCTAAGCGTTCAGCTGAAATGGCATTGGGCTGGCAGCTGGCCCAAATGAGTTGCAAGGCTATACATTCTTTATTTCAGAATGGCCTTATGGCTTAAACATTTATCGAAACGGCTCATTAACAGAATAATTCAGAACCAAAATTAGCACAACCAAACAAATATTATATGACATCATTCAAAATCTCAAGTTCGTTCGCCTCTGTTTTCGTCGCTTATTAGACATAAGCTTTTGTAACAATAATCAACTAGTATTCAAGCATAAAGAGATGGGTTGTTGTATTTCATTTTTAATGAATTTTGTTGCCTGGACTCCTGGAAAGAACATGGTATAGAAATAGAAACAATAGAGTGTACCCTTTGTCAAGTAGCAGTAAGCAATAAGTTACAAACATATTTCAATCAGTCACCAAGGTGGAGCCATAATAGGAATCAAACTTCCAACTAATCAGGAAGGCCAACAAAACCTTATAATAATTGAGTTCTACCTTAAGATCACCAACAAACAGATACGCTAACCAATGGCTGAATACGTTCTAGTGCCAACAATCACAAAATCATCCTTTAAGTAAGCTCACTCCTAAAATACCGGCGTAGCAGTTATAACCACAAACTCTAGTTCAAATCATGTTTAGGTAAAGCGAACTGACAACCTAACAGCTCAAATTTGTAAACTAACAGCATGTCAACATGAGCATAGCAGTTCAAATTTGTAAACTAACAGCATGTCAACATGAGCATAGCAGTTCAGTTAGCTCTTAATTACAATCTATGGCTCTCATGTTCACATAATACAAAACACATAACCAATATCGACTAGGTATAATTAACTAATAATTCATCCAATTGTAAACAACATGCAACCTACAAATGAACACAAATCTGTAAATATTTCCATTTGTGAACTTCAAGGAACTACATCAAGGGAGTTCGAAGCATGTACCTGGTATTGACAATACAAGAAGAAGAAGAAGAAGAAGAAGAAGAGGAGGATCAGCAGCAGCAGTAGTAGCAAACAGAAGTTGCAACAGCAGTGCAACAACAAATAACCAGCAGCTATAAACTTTCCCAAATATAGAGCAGAAGTAAAAGGAAGAAAGTTCTAGCTATTTCAGATCCTAAACCAGGCAATGAAAAACAGTAGCTATTCTTTTTCAACTTCACCAGCTCTCCAAATTTTTTTCCCAAAAAAATCCTCCCTCTACAGACCCGATTCTTCTTTTTTTATACACACTTGCCCGACCCTGTTCAACTTACTGCCTTACCCCCCTTCCCTACTAAAAATCTGAATTTTTTCACTTAAAACCCACTAAGGAAAACCTTTCCTTATTTTCAGCCCCCCATTCTCTTTTGTTCCCCATTACCATATTAATTTAAAGACACTAATATCCCACTAACAAAACACTAACATTAAAATATTATCCTAATTGTTTCATTCCTAAATCACCCCTGAAACCCCTTAATATTACTGTCCCAATACAAACCATTCATCTGTATTAAAACCTTTAACTCTAAAATCTTGTTCAAACTAACAATTATCTAAAACTAATTATGATTAACAGCTATAACCAATTCTCCTAACAACTGAATGACTAAGGTTGAGTTCTCATTGAAACCCATGGACTGAATTTAAATCACAACACAGAACTCAACAGAATCATTATAACTGAAACTGAAAATTGAATCAAAATGAACATGAATGCAGGTTCATTGTCAGCCTATTGACAATGCCCTGAAGCTAAGTGTCCACAGATCAAGCATACACAATAACCATTTGACGAACTTATTGGTCTACAAACAAGAACGAATTAATCGACGAAAACTAATTAACCGATTGCCTACAACAATTGACAGCAATTACTCAGAAATAGATAATCAGGTCATTCAAGTAACAACAACAAGAACATGGATTTGTAATAAAGCTTAACTAATCGACGAAACTTATTTGAATTAATTATACAGCCTATAATTATACACAACAAAGAACAGAAACAAATTCGACCGAATAAAAAGGTCTGAGGGAGAAGAACAGAACAATCGACAAAACTGAAAAATTAATATAACAATACTAAACACATAAACAAACTCTTAAAACATCAAAAAATAGAATAAAAGAAAAAAGGAAAAATACCTTAAATGGAGCAAAGAACAGACGGACTCGAATCGACTCGAATTTGAACTTTTTGAGGTCAAACAGACCTTAATCGAGTGTTCTCAACTAAGGTCAGCTAAACACCCAAAACCTCTTGAACTTCGAACAGAAACCAGTTTTGGTTTTTCTAGGGTTTTTACATTTCGATTTGGGGTTCGAGTGTTTCTAGCCAGATTCGAACCAAACCAACGGTGGTTTGGTCATGAGGGAGGTCAAGGGGTGCCAGGGTGTGAGTTCAGGGCGGATTGGGGTAGGTCTAGGTTTTGCTCGAATCTTCAAATGAAGATTCGAGAAGTTTGAGGTTGATTCGAAACAAACGGGTATTAGATCTGTGTTGAGGGTGGTTAGGAGTTCTAGGGGTGTTAATTTGGGGGTCATCGGATGAACTAGGGTTCTAGACTGATTCTTCGATCTGATATTCGAAGCAGACAGTGATGATTCGAGGACAACGGATGGAGGATCTGGAAAGAGGAGGGTGTGGTGGTTCAGGGGTGTGAAGATGGGGGTCATTGGACCACCGGAACAACCGTGAGGCGATTTCCGGTGGGCGGAGCACGGTGGTTGAAGGTGGAGGGTTTGTTTGGTCTCTGAAGCTCAGAGACGGAGAGGTGAGGGGGGTTTGGTTTAGGGGGCGGGGGTAGGATTTAGGAATATATACCATGTGGGGAATTTAATCTCGGCTGTTAGATCAATTAAGATCAACGGCCAGGATCAAGGAGGCTAAACCATACGGTGTCGTTTGGTTTAAGTAGGGGGTCGGTCTGAACCGGGTAACGAGTCGGGCCAAGGGATGGGTAAGGAGATTGAATCTCAACCGTTGGATCGATTTAATCCAACGGCCTTGATTAAAATTGTCCAAACGACGTCGTTTTAAGACGCCTCTGGCCAGGCCAGACTGGACCTGGTCCATGGGTGATTTGGGCCTGATTTTTGCACTGAAACTGGCCCAAATTTCACTCTTTTCATCTTTTCTTTCATTTTCTTTTAATTCCTTTTCAACTAAAAATCCTAATTAAATTATAGAATTGACAATTAACTAAAACATTAACTCCTAACAATAGCTATCACACGAAATTAAACATCAAATAAAGATAAAATTACACAATTCGGACATTAAATACTAAAATGCAAAGCATATATTTTTTGTGATTTTTCTATTTTTGTAAAACAAACTTGCTTAACTAAATCCTAAATTGTAAAATTAAATCCTAATTTGCAAAATTAAATCCTAAATGCATATGCAACACATATTTTTTGCATTTTTCTCATTTAAAATAGAAAATAGACAAAATATACATAAATTACAAACAACATAAAAACCATTTTATTTTGAATTTTTGGGAGTAGTTCTCATAGGGCAAAAATCACGTGCTCACAAAAGGTATCCAATCCATTATTTGTGCGTACGGAATTTAGTTAGACCCTTCTCCTTTTTTCTCTCCGATCTCCCCTCTTCTCTCCGAATTGTCTCGTTCTCCCCTCGTCCGTCCAAATACTTACAAATTTATGTAAAGGGATCAACTTTTCCTGACCAAAAATTATATCCCAGTTTGCAAAACACCGTAAAAGTATCAAAAGCCATGTTTTTCCGCACCTCATTCACTTCTAGTTGTGTTCAATCCTGATACTCAGGGCTGATTCCACTTTTGGCAGATATTTCTTTTCATAAATTAAGTTAATAGAAAGAGAAACCGTTCTGTTATCTTTCTATCTTAATTTTACTTGGAGTTTCGTGATTTACACCATTGATGACTGAGAGGGTGTTTGGCTAGGCTTATATGCTGGTCAAATTGGCTTGTAAGCACTTTTTGGTTTATCTACGTGTTTGGTAAAACTAAAAGCACTTATAAGTTAAATGTTTATCTATACTATATTAAAAATATGAAAGCCCTTAGCAAAATATTGTTCGCTTTTTTTACCCTTTAAAAATAAATTTTACATTGGATTAAATTGTAATTTAATTATATTTCCTAATATTTAGGAATTTAAAATTATCTAAAATTATAGTTATTAAATTTTTCCTTATTTGAGTTAAGTAGAAACTCCTAATATTTAGGACCATAAATTCTATTAAGATTTTACCTTGATATTTTTCATAATATTTATGTTATTTTTAGCAGAATATATTAGTAATACCGAAGAATCATGAACCTACTATATCTTATATACTTCTAATAAATACGAAGGAGTCCTTCAATAACCACTTTTTATTTTTACATAAATATAAATAAGTAGCGAATTCACAACTATAGTCAAGGTACAAATTAGGGGTGTCAAAATAATTCTTAAAACCGACCGAACCGAACCAATTATTAGGTTTTTTTAAGTAAAACCGTAGGTTTCAATAAAAATTTATAACCGTACCGAATATTAGGGTAGGTTTTTTTATTTTACAAAAAATACCAAAAAAATACCGAACCGAACCGTTATTTTATTATATGTATAAAGTATATTTATATGTTAAGTCTAAAATAGAAGAAATTAAATATTTACCTTGGGCCTTGGACTTTGGGTGGATTTTGATGAAAATAATTAACTAAGATACTCATACGTCAAATTTACCTTTAACCTATTACTATTGAAACAATAAATATATTTTATACATTGACTGCTGCCCTATTATTTGAGTTTCTCCATTGACTGCTGCCTGCTATTGAAACAAAAGAACTTTCAACCCCCACGTTCCACACGTCACACACTAAGGTATATTTTCTATTCTTCTTTTCCCAATTTGACATTGAAGCTATTCTTGTAGTTTTCTTTTTGGAAGCATACATGATAGTAAACTATTCTCTTAGCTTTCTTTATATATGATGGTAAACTAAAACTTAGAAAAAGTACAATTGATAAATAAAGCCAAATTTGATAAGGCATATAACATCTTGTTTCCAGCAAATATTAATACATTGAATCATAGTATCTGTATGCTCTGACAGTTCACTATGTTCATATAATACCTAGAGAGATGTTTGTGCCAAATAATTAAGCAAGAATGTGATATCACATAATTCATAAACATTAAGTTTAACATTCATATTTTCAGTATTCATTTAATACATTCTTCATAACAAACAATTTTTTTTGAATTTTTCTTATTTCAGCTATTCATCGAAAATTACCAAATATTTTTGTCTTTCTTTAATCACTAATGATTTTCATTTTTATTTTTTTAAACAGGTTATATTCATGGATCAATCAAATGCTATGGGCAAGAGTCAAAGTTTTCAAGCTAATGGACATAATCAGGGAAGAACAAAGGATATTAGAACAGAACCAAAGATAAGTATACCTCCTCGACCACCTCAAAAACGAAAAAGAACTAACCAAAAAGCTCCTCAAAAGAAAAATAGTGATCAAGAGTCAGAGGTTTGGTATCATTTTACTAAGATAGAAGAAAGTGAACCAATTAAAGCTACATGTAATTATTGTAAAAAAGAAATTGTTGCTTCAGGGAGAAATTGCACTTCAGGCATGTGGAGCCATATGGATCGGTGTAAATTATATCTTTATAAAAGAGAGAAAAATCAAAAATCTATAACTGATTTCACCACCAAAGGTGAAAAGGGTGATGGTAAAGAAACTAGCAAATCAAAACCACTTAACATAGAAGAAGTTAGAAACGCATTGACTGCGATGATTATTATTGATGAGTTGCCCTTTAAGATTGTAGAAGGGGAAGGTTTTCAAAGATACAATAAAGCACTTGAACCTAGATTTATAATCCCTTCAAGAAATACAATTGTAAGAGATTGTTTGGAGATTTACGTAAAAGAGAAAGTCAAATTGAAAAAATTAATTGAAAAGCATCGTTTGTGCCTTACCACAGACACTTGGACATCAATTCAAAATCTTAATTATATGTGTCTTACATCACATTGGATTGACAATGATTGGTTGTACCAAAAGAGAATTTTAAACTTTCAGCTCATTGAGAGCCATGCAGGACGGATTATTGGCAGTTCTATTGAGGAATGTCTAAATTGGGGAATTGAAAGTGTTTTCACAGTGACAGTAGATAATGTAAGCTCAAACGATACTTGTCTTGATTACTTGATGAAGTGTGTAAAGTGGAAAGATTCAATTTTAGAAAATAAATACATGCATGTTAGATGTGCTGCCCACATTGTTAATTTAATTGTGAAAGAAGGCTTAGCTGAGCAAGATAAGGCCATAATTCAAATTCGAAATGCAATTAGATATGTGCGGTCTTCTCATGCTAAGTATAGTTTATTCAAGAAATGTGTAGAAAAAGAGAAGATTTCTTATAAACATCTTGTTTGTCTTGATGTTGATACGAGATGGAATTTCACATATAAGATGTTGGAACATGTTGAGAAATTTGAGAAAGCTTTTGTAAGGATGGAATTAGATGATCCAAGAATAAAAAGTACTTTGATGGAGGTTATAATGGATTGGCAAATGAAAAGAAAGATGCAAAATATAACAAGGAAAATGATAAAAAAACTATTGGAATTTTAAAGATCAATGATGTTGGTAATTCTTGTGAAGAAGCGAAAAATGGGAAGAAGTACGTGAATAAGAAAAAAAGAGATCAAAAAACCATTGGTCCTCCTAGGCATGAAGATTTTCAAGCGTCAAGATGCTTTGCGAATTTCTAAAATTATTTTATAGTGTGACATTAAAGTTTTCTGGTTCATTGTATACTACTTCTAATACATTTTTTCGTGAACTGGTTGCTATTCATTCTGCAATTGGGTCTCTTTCTGTTCATGAGGATGATGACATGAGAAGCATGACATTAAGAATGATGGAGAAATTTGATAAATATTGGTCTTTTAATAATAAGACTACTTACCTGTTGTTTGTTGCTATTGTTTTGGATCCACGTTACAAGTTAGATTATGTGGAATTTTGTTTTGGTGAGATGTATGGCCATGATAATGTCTTAACAAAATTGAGGACTACTAGTGTTGCCGAATCTTTGGATGAGTTGTATCATGAGTATAAGAGATTATATACAGATGAACAAGAAAAAGTTGGAGATGTAACATCTAAAGAAATTTCTCATGGCATGGATATTGATGAATGTGATAAAAGTTTAGACTTTCTTGATTCACAATTCTCAAAACGCATGGAATCATTAAAGAAAACAGAGAATGCATCAGAGATAAGCAAATACTTGAATGATGAGCTGATAGAAAAGAAACCTGAATTTGATCTCCTGGCTTGGTGGACAGGAAATAGAACTAAATATCCTATTCTCTCAAAGTTGGCCAAGGATGTTTTAGCCATTCCAGTGTCTACTGTATCTAGTGAACAGGCCTTTAGCACCGGTGGTCGTGTAATTGATTCATTTAGGAGTTCTCTAACTCCTAAAACAGTGGAAGCTCTTATCTGTGCACAAAATTGGTTGCGGTCTACTCCTATTGATTTACGTGAATCACTGGATAATATTGAGAAGATTGAGGAGATTGAAGAAGATAATAGAATCTTTTATTAATTTGATTTTTTTATTTTTATGTGAAACATTGATGTTTATTAATCCAATTTTGTTTGTCTTATATTTTACAGATTGTCTAAATTCTGCAGCAGTCAACATTACTAATATTGACGAATAGTTTAGGTCCAAGGTTCACTCGTAAAATAATTATTTTGTTAGTTTTTCATAAAATATTCATTCTTCGTGAAATAATATAGCTTAGCTTGATTTTTTTGCTATTTACAGATATAGAAGGACGACGATGTTTCTAAAATCCACGGCGTGGTGTGTTTACTGCCTTGATTCTTGCTAAATCACTTCTTAGTTCTTAGTTCCATTAATTTATATAGTTTTTTGATAGTCTTAATGCTAAAGTATTTTATAGAAGAAACAAATAGAAGCTTTGTTTCATGGTGTAGACAACTTTTTCTTTTATATTTATATATGTTGTAGGTATTATGAAGTCTCTTAAGGTGAATGACACCATAGAAACTTTGATGGTCAAGTAAGTTCCATTTCACATGGAAATTAGCCTGATCACATACTCATGTGCAACTTTTTTCAAGGATACTTTTATTGATATGACTATGCAAAAACTTTATTAAATTTTAAAAAAGAAACCTTTGCAGTTGTTGTTCATATAAGTTTTACTTTGAGTTTTGTGGCTGGAATTTGTCACATTTTTTAGAGCACCATCTCTCATACATACTTTAGATTATGTAATGTGCAGTTTTTACGGATAAATTCAATTTTCTTGATCATAAGTTATGTACAATAGCATGGTAAATTTTGCATCAGTTCTCGTGGCTATGAGCAGTCTAGAACCATATCAATCTTATATGGTTATGAGAATTGTATACTGTATGCATTTTATTACAGCTTGTTACTATTTTAGACAATAAATAGGGACATTACAATAACAATGCATTCTTAAATGACACTTTCAAAAAAATTACCGAACCGTACCGATACCGAAGAGAAACCGAGATGACATGGATGGTTTTAGAAAGTTTAATTTTGGTTATATACAGTAAAATAATCGAAAAATTGGTATGGTATAATTTTTTAAAAATAACCGGCCAAACCGTACCATTGACACCCCTAGTACAAATTGTGGACTTCAAAATTTGGATTTTAAGTCCTTGATACTAACAGAAAAAATGTCCTTGACTTTTGGTATAATATTTCCCCCCCCCCTCTATATATATATATATATTAGAGAATCATACTAATTATCATTTTATCCAATTTGAAAGTAAAAAATTAATCAAACATATTGTTTAAATCTTTCTAAGTTTATAGTATATAGACAAAGTGTATTCATCGAGACAGGTAAGACACAATTTTTTTGTATCTCATATTATAAGATACGTATAATTGCAAAACATTGTACAATTAATTTAACTGAAGTTATTATCTGTGCATATTCAGAAGATATTAAATTCAATTGTTGTGTAATGTGATAACATTTACTTTCATCATTTAAACAAATATTGCATTTCATTTTTACGTTAATGTGCTTTAGCGAAATATCGTTCTTCTTTTTACCCTTTTAAAATAGATTTTATACTGGACAAAATAATCATTTAATTATGTTTATAATATTTAGAAATATTCATTTAAGAAAGTTTTTGCTATTTATAAATAGTCATTTAATTATTCTTCAAATATTTAAAACTTTGGTTTGCAATCAACTCCTTATTTGAACTATATAAAAAATTTAAATATTTGAATCTTCAAATACTTAAATCTGAAAATCAATTCACTTTTTACTTTGTGCACATATATAATTTTTTTAACATAAAAACACGATAATTATATTACTTAAAATATATTATAATAGGAGGACATAGTCTTTAGGGCATTACTATTGCCCATACTTTCTAAGTAAGTACAAACATCACTAGAGATACTTTTAACACTATTACAGACTAAGTATGAATTCAAACAAATCTTTTTTCTTCCTACCGAACTCGAGTAATTAATCTAAATAATTATATTTCTTTTAGTATTTTTATGTAATATAGTGAAAAGATGAATTACCATCGTGATCGTGAATCCAAAACTTAAATTGCTGGCTCGAACTTTTAATCTCTTATTGATTTAGAAAACTATAACCCTTCTTATATTAATTATTTTTTACCATTAAAAAAAGAAATAATTGGATAAAATAGTAATTACTAAATATTTAAAATTTGTTATGAGCTAGCATTAACGATTCGAATCAACAAGAAAATAAAGTATTTTCTTATGTGAGAAGAAATATTGAGAATTAACTAATTAGCAAAATAATCCAATTCAATTCTTCCAGAATTGATCATACAAGTAAAATTATTTTCTTTAAATCAACATGATAAGATCCGTAAATTGTGCCCCTAAAAAGAGAATCAGCAGCAAAAGAAATAAAAAAATAAGAGAAATATCATTTTTAGTATAATATTAAGAGTCAAATTAATAAATTGCTATGCATTTAACTGAATTAACCTTCTTCACTTAGTTTCTTATCTTTTATTTTATAACTTAAGTATGGAATATAATTTTTTGACACAATATTTTGATAATTTAAAAAAATCTATATTTATTGAGTTGGGTACACGCGCAACGCGCGTAGCCTAAAATTAGTAAGTAAAAAATAAGCCAAAAGCCATAAGTTGGTGTCCCCCAACTTATTAAATTTCAGCTTATAAGCACTTTAGGTTTGACCAAAATATTTACTATTTTATCTCTAAAATACTTCTTTTTAAAACAAAACTCTTCGTAACCCAATTCTTCAGCTGCTTATTATTAATTTCAGCACTTTTATCTAAATACGTAATTGCTTATTTTTTAAATCAATTTCAGCACATAATACTCATCAGTTACTCTAAATCAGCTAAACCAAACGAAGATGGAAGGAGACAGCCACAGCCCACAGCCCACAGCCCACTAGGAGAAAGAAAGAGTCAATCATTGAAAGCCTTGGCGTTGACTTGATAAAAAAAAAACGTTTAATGGAAAAAAAAAAAAAAAAAGTTTAATGGATTGCACCTCAGTTGATGCATACCGAAAGCAAGCAATCATTTTGCCAAAACTGCATATGTTGTGAATTTACTACTATTATTGCCAAAATACTTAACAATACAGGGTAGAAAAATGCTTTCTACTCAATACGTACAACTACAATATTTCTACCCAGTTAAATACAACTACAATAACATACAATTTAAATACAAATTTTATACAATATATCTTTTTTATATTTTGTATCTGATTTATACATAGTAAAAATAAATTTCATACAACTAATTATATATTATACAACTTATCTATAATTTTCATAAATTATTTCTACTCAATTATATACAACTACAATATCATACAACTTAAATATAATTTTTATACAATGTTGTTCAACTTTCATATAATAGTTAAATAAATAAAAGAAAAATATATAAACAACATAATATAATTTTTCTACAATTTTTGCAGTATAATGTATGCCATATCTTCTTCTTCGAGTTTCAATCTGAAATTCAGCCAAAATCAAGTCTAATCTTCACCAAAACCCCTTAAAATTGAGATATAAACTCCAAACCATATTCTCAATTATTTGCAACAACACCCAATCCAAACAAATAATGATTTTTGAAAACCCAAATTCGAATTCAAAGCTTTTTAATGGATGTTAATGATGGAATTGTTGCTCTCTTTTCCTTTGCTTTACATTACTGAAATTTGGGATTGAGAGATAGAGAAAGACGTAGAGAGAATTCTCAATTTTTTGCAACAACATCCAATCCAAACAAATAATGTTTTTTGAAAACCCAAATTCGAATCAAAGCTTCAAAGTTTTTAATGGTTGTCCATGGTGGACTTGATGCACTCTTGTGCAAGATACGTGGGGAGTGGGAGTGGGATGTGAAGAGAGAAACATGGGGGAGTGGAAGATATGTTAAACTAATTTTAGGACACTTATTATTATCATTAATTCCCTTAAAATGTACATAAATGGTAATTGGGTATATAAAATGTAATTATAGTAATACTTGAGTAGGGAGGATAATATAGTTTCATATAATGTATAGAAATGTAAAAATTCTAATTTTAAATGTTAGCAGATAAAACAAGATTTAAAGTTATAGCTTCACGGAAAATATAAGTCGTATATATTGAAGATAAAATGAGAAAAGGTCATTTAAGATAATTTGATCGTGTCTTAGTGTGCCAGCCTCTAAATACACCTGTCTATAGGTATAAAACTATGTAATTAAGTAAAAGTATTAAAAGGGGGCGAAGTGGACCTAAAACCACATAGAAATTATCTCAAATACCTACGTACAATCTCTTAAAATCCATACAAACCAAAAAAATTATGGAACAATGGAAACAAAAGATCTTTATATGTTATATATACGTCTAATTAATTAAATTAGGTCTTTAGTTATGTTAATACATTTATTATAGGTCTAATACTCTTTAAAAGTTTTCTAATTTTGTCAAAATTTTATATATCGACGAACAATATGAAGAACGTCTAATAATTTTTATTTCATTCATATCTGATTGAAAAGAGTTTGAATAAAGTGACATGAACAGTGAGTATGCATATAGAATATCCCAAATTAATTGGGAGTGAAGTGAAGTTATTATTTAGTAACGAAAATAATACAATATTAAATTGTGATATTAGGCAATGAAGTGTGTCAGATTTAAAATTAATTATAACTAAGGCTTATGTTTGATGGTAGTAATGTTCTTAAATTTTTATTCTAGCCACTATGGTAGCTTTTAGTAATTTTTACAGACAATTTTTTTCCTTCAAAAGTTTGAAGATTTTTAAATTGCCCACAAAGTTATTTTAAACATCTTCTGCACTACCCATTTTAATCTACACACAGTCCGCAGTATAAAATACTTTTAGTGGGCGTTTGGACATAAGAGTTGTAAAATTCCAAAAATAGGTGAATTTTTTGTAAGTGAAAATGCTATTTAAAAATTAGAGTTGTGTTTGGACATGAATATAATTTTGGGTTGTTTTTGAAGTTTTGTGATTAATCTGATTGAAAATTTTGAAAAATAGTTTTTTTGAGTTTTTCAAATTTTCGAATAAATCCAAAATTAGGGGCCAAACACTGATTTCGAAAAAAATAAAAATATTAAAAAGTGAAAAAATTCTTATGTCCAAACAGACTCTTAATTCGCGAAGTTAGACGTAAATGGAAATGAAAATGAATTAGTCACCAAAAGATTGTTACCAAAAACGAAAGTCTTTATTCAAAATCAAATTATTGATACTAACTAGAATATGTCACATCAGCGTTGGAAAGGAATATTAGTAAAAAAAATTTGGATAGATTTTGTTATAATCACTTGCTTAATTATATTTCTTTTTCCTTTTTTGTTATCTATCTATTTGGATATGAGATATATATCTTATAGCTAAAGTATTTTAAAATGTGTTACTCTTTGTTCTTTCCAAGATTGTCCAAATTCAAATGTTAGAGTAATGTATACAAGACAAATTTCAATTTTTCCTTTTTCTTGAAAAAAGAAAGTTCGTTAAATAAAAATATATTAACAAAAATTTGGCAAAACTCATGGATTTCCCCTTTGTTACAAAAGGACCACTTTTTTTTTTTAATTTAATTTTTTAATTTTTTTTTTTTTTTTGGTCAAAGACCACTTCTTTATATTCATAAACAGTTATGATGCATGTCTATGTCAAATAGAAAAACCAAATTCCCTTTTTAGGAGTTAGGTAATCAATATTAATTACTCTTTGCTGTTAAGGCTGTTTATTTCAAATTTCAAAATTCTAACAAACTAGCAATATGAGATTTTACTGAATTTACTCTAGGATTACGAATATCTCTTCACCCAAACATTAACTTCAGAATTATCTCAAAAATATCAATATGATGTTTTAGTGAATTTATTCTAACATGAATTTAAATTATTTACAACTTTTCATCGAGCTTAATTAAGTAATACCGAAATATAAAATTTAAGAAGAAAAAAATATTTAATCATCGTACGGTAGTAAAATATACTAAAATATGTGTTAACTATTCAGCACTTGTGCTAGTGAAATGAAGCAAGTATCCGATAAAAAAGTCGAGGTGCGGTCAAGCTTGCACGAGCACCACTATTTAAAAAAAATTGTCTAAATTTAATTATATTAGTACTAAATAATGCAATTATAGCTTTCAATTTGCATTCTTTCCAAAATTGTTCTTTTTCCTGTGTTAGAGTAATATATATTAGACAAACATCAATTTTTTTTTCCTTAAGAGAATGATAAAAATTGGGAAAAATTCATCACTTTTTCTTTGATACAAAAGGACTACTACTTCATTTTGCTAAACAATGATGATGTCATGCCCACATCAAATAGAAAAACTATTTTTTCACTCTATATAGATTTAGGCAATCAATATTAATTACTTTTGCCCTTAAATGGAGTAGGCTTTTTGTTTCAATTTTTCAAATTCTAACAAACTGCCTATATGAGAATTAGGTGAATATGTGATAAGATTACCAAATTCTCCTCATCAACGTTATTTTTTAATGATATAATTTTAGTTTTTAATATGTCAATGGGATGTGATAAAATATTATTATTTTTTCATATAAAAAAATCTAAAATAATTGCAATTGTGATAGGATATTATGCGCCGTTTGGCTATGAAATTTTTTTTCACTTTTTTCGAATTTATTTTACTTTTTTTTTGAATTTATTTTACTTTATTTTTCAAAATCAGTATTTGCCCATAAAATTTTCAGCTTTTACTTGAAGATGAATTTTAAAATTTTCAAAAAATTTGAAAAACTCTAAAAAGTTATTTTTCAAAATTTTCACTCAAATCATTCACAAAATTAAAAAACAACTCAAAATTATATTAATATTCAAACACAACTCTAATTTTCAAATACCATTTTCACTTGATTTTTTTTTTACTTTTTTCCGAATTTTACAATTCTTGTGTCCAAACGCCCACTAAGTATCAATATTCACATTATAAAATTGTAATTAATTATACATTATTGATGAGTTAGAAACCTAGAATTTTATTATATTAATTGTACTTTAATATTTCACATATATATTATTTTTTCTTAATGTTGACCACACACCATGTCTTGAAACTAGTTCTTCCCTATATAGAGATTTAGGCAATCAATATTAATTACTCTTTTCCCTAACATAGTATAGTAGGTTTTTCATTTCAATATTTTAAATTCTAACAAACTACCAATATTAAGAGATTTAATGAATTTGTTATAAATTTACGAAAATATCCTCACCAAACATTAATTTCAAATTTATCTCAAAACTACTACCCACTGCTAGGGCCCCACAAGGGATGGGATAAAAAGTCTTTGCAAATATCGCACTTTTTGTTCTTCCAATTTTGTCCCTATAATGTACATTTATTTGCAAAAATGCCATGGATCTCCTTTGACTTGCTTGTAATAATTTTTAATTATTTTTAAGTACAGAACATGGAGTGAAAGTGGAGCTATGCTACGCTGTGTTTGAAACCGTGCAGTGTATGGTGCTTGTGGATTAATTAAAAAATTACGACATTATTGGATTTAATAAGACTCTAATCATGTTGACAATGCATGGGCAGTTGATTTTATTTATTTAGTAATCCAAAAATCAAAAGCCATTGATTAAGCATATTTGTATCTTCTTTTTTCTAGTTAAATAGTTTATAAAATGCATTTAAAAAATTCGGCTTAAAATTGACTTAGAATTTCTTTTGAAAAATAATTTTACAAATATTGCGTCCAAAGTATCTTCTCGTAGACTTTTCAATATTAATCTCATATACGGTAAAACAAAGCAGAATAAAGATGCTTCATACCTTTAACACATGAAGATGTAAAAGTTCGAATGACGGAGCATTCGATCTGCTATGATCATACTTCAAATAAACAAAATCAATTGGATCTATAAAAGCAGATTGTATTAATTATCAATAAAACGCTCATTTGGTTGAAGATTTAACATAAGATATTCATTCATTATAAAAATATATCGAGAAACAAATGATGGGCCGGGGAGGTGGAGGAGGCAAGAAACAAAAGCATCAAATAGGAAAGAAGTAGGATTGTAGCGCGTCCGACATAGTCATTATTTCTCCATCTTTTGCTTTGAAAGAAACTCGAGAAGAGAACTCAATAAAAAGATTTGTCTTCTGTAAAATATAGGCGTCTTTATATAGAACTTACCACCGACAAAGTTCTAAAAGAAATATGGACCGGCCCCAAGCTTCGACAACGAGTCCAATATATATGTTGTCCTAAATATAGTATTACACAACGGCCCTAAAAAGGTATGATGACAAACTCACGACATAATCATACCTAGCTTGTTACCAAACAACCTCCTTATCTAATTATTGCCGTATTGGGCCAACATAATAACGTTTGTTTAAATAGTTATAATAATTATAACTAAATTAGCAAGTATATATGTTTTAAATTTTTTCCTAAAGATATATCTTTTTACGTATATAAAAATACCTCAAATCGACCATAATAATTAGGTTTCATGATATATCAATGAGTATACTGAGAATACTCGTAACTAAGACTTTAAAGTTCTAAATCTTCTCGTTTTTAATACATGTTTATGATGTAATAATCCTTTCTTCATTCTTTATCAAACCTCTTTGAATTATTTCCGAAGAAAATAGGAAAGATGAAATTCGTCTCTTAATATAGTCTATATCTACGGCCGACGCAACTCCATATCAACGCCTCGCTACTTTCATTTTGGGAATTGAAAGGCGTGGATTATCTGCGATGACAGCTTATCGTGGCTGTCACAACAGCAGATCAAAACCACATTACCTAAATCCCAGCCTGACATACAATGACAATATACGTAATTTATTAAAATCACAAGGGCAAAAAAGACAATGAGCAGTAGCCTTCATACATCCACGTGTAAACTCTTTTCTCACTCCCTCTTCTTGTCCACTTCTTACCCGACCCGATTCAACACTCCTATATAAACCCAACCTCCTCCGATCACTTTCCCCGCGATCTCTCTCTTTCTCATCGTCGGAAAATTTTCAAAAGAAAAAAAAAAAACAGTGAGAGGATAACGCAAAATTTCTTTTCATTTTTCCGTTTTATTTGCCGTTAATTCCTTTGTTTTTTGTGCTCTTTCAACATGGAAGATTATGATTCTATGCTAATTGAGGAGAAACTACTTAACGGCGTTAATATCGGAGAAGATCACGGCTGGCAAACGGTGTCGTATCAGAAGAAAAACAAAAAGCAATCACTGAAGAAGCAGCCGGAGGATGACTGGATCGCCGGCGTCGAGAGCTCCGGCGGTGATGTTTTTCGATCGATCGAGGAACATGCGGAGGAGAGACGGAAGCGAATAGTTGAGGCTCAGAAGCTCTATGAAGCTGAAAATTCAACCGCCGTTATTGATAACGGTAACGGGGAGGAGTATGGTAGCAGTGACGGTGAAAACGCCGCCGCTGTTAGTGGTGGTGCCGTCGTTGAGAAGAAGAGTAAACCGAAGAAGGCGAAGAAACCGAAGGTTACAGTTGCCGAAGCTGCTGCGAAGATCGATAACTCTGATCTCGTTGTTTTTCTCGTTGATATATCAGTAAGTTTTCGTAAATTTTGGAAAAGAAAAACTTTTTGATCTTTTTTATTTTTATTTTATTTTTTTGTTTGTGAATTTTGTTGAAGGCGTCGTATGAGAAGCAGGAAGATATACAGCTAATGAGATTTGCGGATTACTTTGGACGTGCATTTGCGAAAGTGAGTTCATCACAGTTCCCTTGGATGAAGATTCTCAGGGAATCCGCAGTTGAAAAAATGGTTGATGTGAGTTAATTTCTCTCTTAAAGGTTTAATCTTTTAAAAAATGTTTAAATTTTGACATGCAAAATGTGCTTTTGAAGCTAAAGAATGAGTCTTTGTATTTTGGTTTTTCATTCTTCTATTGTGAATAGAAACTAGAAAGTACATGGTATAATTCTGCAAGATTAATTTTCTTTTAAAATATCCGAATGGTTTTTGTATTAGTAGATGGATGTCTTTCCATTTTTAATGGGAATGCCTTGCATGTTTTATGAAGTGTTCTGATCTTGAAATTGGTATTTTCATCATTAGAAACAACTTGATTTCCGACCTCTTGCAATCATTAACATAATGAAAAGAAAAAAGAATTCCCCCCACAAAAAGGGATTGCTCTTGGTCTTGCTTGGGGTTTTGGATAAAAATCTTAGGTTGGTTTACTGGAAAATCCAAGTGAATAATTTTTTTTTTCTTTTTTCTTTCTTTCCTTTTCCCTCTCTATTATTGCCAGTGCTTTTAATCATCTGAATGCCTGCACAATTCATTTTTTTCAGTAATCATTTCGTTATCTTATTATTGGTAATGGTGTTTCTTTTGATGTGTTAACTTTTCTTGATATTGAACAGATCCCTCTTTCTCAAATTTCTGAGGATGTCTATAAGACATCGATTGACTGGCTTAACCAGCGATCGTTTGATGCTCTTGGTTCCTTTGTGTTATGGTCATTGGATAGCATTCTTGCTGATCTTGTACAGCACCAAGGAGCTTCAAAGGGATCCAAAAAGGTGGTTCAGCAAGTACCTTCAAAATCTCAGGTTTGTGTTTTGTCTTTTCTGCATGTTATTTTGAGAGTTTTGTGCCATGTGTGGTGTGGTTACATGAATCAGCCGCTGTTGTCTTTTTATGGTGATGGAGGAAAGAAGCAGTTGCATGTGTGTTATTGGAATTAGATGAAGCTATTATTTCGAGGAACCTTATCCTCACCATAAAGGAGAAAGAAAAAGGGTGAATGTGGGGAGAGGGCATGGATATCTACACCTTGCATGTGTTTCGTGGTTACATCTTCCTGGTAGCAATACTTATCTCAGGGTTTCAATACAATCTAGTAATCTATAGCATCATGGTTAATTAGTATTTAATGCCCGATTAACTGACAGCATATAGATTATGGCCTTAGTTTGGTAGGTCATTAATGAACAGAGGTAAATATCACTACCACATTCTTTGTCGTTACTATAGCGAATCTAGGGTATTAAAATACACTACCTCAAAAGTTATAGTGATTATGAAAATCACTTTCCAGGACAAACAGAACACCCATGTTAGTAATGGTAAGAGCTCAATTTTATTAACAACCCTCCAAAACAAGCTTGTTTGTATATCCGGATGTATTTCTATAGCAATCTGTATTAAATGCTCATTTTGCATGTTGGATTTGAAGCCCTAAGGGGGTAGCAGGAGGAATCTATCCGGAATAAATGTAATAATTACTGGGGATTTGAATTCTGTCCTTATCTAACTAAAAGCTTCGTACTTTTTTTTCTAAAAAAAGAACTCCAAAGTAAAAGCTTTGTAAAAACCTCAGTTTGCCTCTCGCCTTTCTAATATTTATTAGTTAAAAAGTTTGGAGTCTGGAGTTATTTCTCTTTCATATCTGTACATTTGTGTCGTCATTGACTGGTTTTGCTACATCGCATGATATGTTCATTTATTAAATGGTTGGGGTTGTGTAAATTTTATCTTTTCATGTTAACAAATCTTCTTTCTCGACTAGAATAATAATTATCTGATCCATTCTTTTATGAAACTTGGGTCAATCGCGTCAATTGCAGCACATTGGAAACTGTGTATTTACTCTGCTTGTCTAGATGTTCTCCATTTCAGCTTCTCATTATCTTCTTCTCAAATTTGCGTCAGCCCTAAAAATTTAAGAATACTTACCTTGATCATTGTGTACTTCAACCTTCTCTATTGAGAGTTCCCTCTAGGTTCTTGCTGAACTCTCTAATAGACACTTCAGTGGAGAAGAAATGTCTGAAACTCTATCATCGCTTCGTGAATCTGCATGACTAATTTTCTTCTCTCGCGTTTCTGCTTCCTAAGAGTTACTAGATGCAGTTTTACAATTGTTTGCAACTGCTTTCAAATATAAGAAAAGGAAAAGAGGATGTCAATGTGGTGTTGCTTAATTAGTAGACTGGTCTAAGTCAAACTTTATTCTGGCTTAGTTTTCTTCATTTGGTTCTTTCTACTGTATATTAATCATTCAAAATCTGCCACAAGTTGGTAAACTTGGATATGAAGGATCTCATAGCTAATATTTGTGACATCATATAAAGTACTTATCTAATATATGTCATTGAACTGCAGGTTGCCATGTTTGTGGTTCTAGCAATGGTATTGCGACGGAAACCTGATGTTTTAATCAGTCTCTTGCCAATAATGAATGAAAATGCGAAATACCAAGGACAAGATAAGCTTCAAGTCATGATTTGGGCAATCACTCAGGTAAAAATCATCATTCGGTGGTGTTGATTTCCTTTCTAGATAATCTTTGGGATATTCCCATCATCTATCATTTCTCCTGTGCTATTTTGTCTCTAATTCTTGTAGGCTTGCCAAGGTGATTTGATCGTGGGATTGTTCATGTGGGTACATTTTCTTTTACCAATGTTAAGCAGTAAATCGAACAGTAATCCACAGGCGAGAGACTTAATCTTACAGTTGGCTGAGAGGCACGTATTTCTATTCTTGTTAAGCTTGTCAAAAAGGTGTTCGATCAGTTCTTCAGGTGGTAATGTGGGTTCTTTTCTCTTTCAGAATTGTATCCTTGCCAAAAGCTCGTGCTATCCTCATGAATGGTGCAGTGAGAAAGGGAGAACGCGTTGTGCCTCCATCAGCTCTTGAGGTTTTGATGAGGATCACCTTCCCATCACCTTCTGCTCGAATCAAGGTGATTTTTACCACTGTCATTATGCTCTTTTCCCTCGATATTCTAATAAGTTGCTAAAAGAAATCTTCTGTATCTGAGTAATTTGTGATGCTACTTGTTATGTTCAGGCCACTGAAAGGTTTGAAGCTGTGTATCCCATACTGAAAGAGGTCGCTCTTGTTGCTTCCCCTGGGAGCAAAGCAATGAAGCAGATAACACAGCAGATAATGCTTTTTGCTATCAAAGCCGTTGCAGAAGGTAAAGCAAGAAGTTATACTCTATGTTGGCTTTGTGGCTCCTTTACTAGCTTCAGATTTGTCTGTGATTGGTTATACGGCTTTATAATCCTGATTATTACATGTTTTATAGGAGTCCCTGAGCTAACAAGGGAAGCTAGTGAGCTATCTATGTGGTGTTTGACTCAGAACCCTGACTGTTACAAACTGTGGGTAAGAAAGCTCAGTTCTTGATTTTTTTCCTCTGTTAGTCTAGTGATTCCAAACTCAGTCTCTTTTGTCTTTACATTTCTAGTGACTGCTCTGTTATGTGATTGTAACAGGACAATGTTTATCTGGACAATGTAGAAGCAAGTCTAATAATAATAAAGAAGCTGTCTTCAGAGTTCAAGGTGCATTCTGCCAAGGGACCTGGTCTTGATCCCTTGAAGGTGGCCTTAAACAGTATCCGACTTAAGGTACCTTAGTCTTTCTGTAGTTAAACATGCCACTCTGATATTTGTTAAACAAAAAATGAAGTTTATCCATATAGAGTAGGGTGACAAAAGTTTTAAAAATTGTTGGTTAGTCTTGTATTATCGCCTGTTTGCAGTAAAAAAAGGCAATTATGGCTTTCAGTTTCCCTTTTGGGTTGTTTTTTATGGAGTGGGGGGTGGGGGAGACAATTGCGTTAGAATAGGAAGCCTACAAGGCCAGATATCATCATCTTTTTTCCACATTTATATTGATGTTGTATCATTTCTGTGCTTATCATTGAGCACCGAGTGACCTAAGTTAAGGAATGGCATGGTGTCATTGGCATCAAATATGACACACGAGTTTCGGCATATTAAATCTTATTCATCTTTCTGGATTAGTCAAGTAAACAATGAAGGAGAATAAATAATGGTCCTCTCTGTGAAAGGAAACTAGTAATCTGATGGCCGTCTTATAACTGAATAATGTAAAGAAATTTATCAATCCATCATCATATAGTAAGCTGTTGTTAATTTAGCTGATCTTTTTATCTTTATGATAATGTAGAGTGAGAAGGCATTGGCCAGTGTGGATGATGCTGCCCGTCAAGCATCCTTGAAGGAAGTGCAGAAGCACAGCAAGATTTTGCTCGGGCGCTTATCCCATGGCAACGGATGCATGAAAGCTCTCCTTCTTATCGGTATCACAGTGGCTGTGGGTGCTGCTTTTGTCTCAAAGGACTTGCAGTCCCTGGATCTCAAGAAGCTGTTGGCTGTTGTCTCTAAGGACTTGCAGTCCCTGGATCTCAAGAAACTTCTGGCTGATCTCAACTTGGCTTGATCCTTCCCCTCTATGTAGAGGAGGGTTGTAAGTCAATCACCTTACCTTGCTTTGTTATATGTCTAAATTATGTCCCGGCGCAGAGAAGATAGGCGGCCCATAACAAAATGGGTAGAGATTGAGTTGTTATAGGAAAAAATAGATACACTAAATATGATGCCTAAGTTTGTGGCCTCATTTTTACAGGGTTTGTGTTTTTTTTTTAAGTTTCTATGAAACAAAACTATTTAAGTAATCAAGTTTCGTTGACTGAATTCTGTTTGGTTTTCCTTTTCCAAACCATTTTCAAATGATTTGAAATGGTTCTATGTATATGAACGGAATGGTAAGATGGCTATGGTTGAAAAGCTTTCCCTTGACTTTTTAGCTGCTATTATGTACAATGGTTCTCTCATGAGAACTTGGGCCTTTTCCCTTATGTACTTTTTCTTATAGTCTCATTCAGGAGCGGGAAAGGAAAGATGAATTACGCGGTCATCGAGATCTTTACATAAAGTATAAGCATTACAATAAATTCAAAGCCATGAACAAAGGGGATTGACTGAGAAGTAGAGCTAAGCCATCTATTCCAAAAACTGTATCTGCTAGTGCGGCCAAGCTTCTCTAAATTGAAGTGTTTGGCCAAAGTGTTTTTGAGCAGAAGCAAAAATTGTTTTGGAGAAGCAGAAAAAAATCATCTATCTCCAAAAGCATTTTTTTAAAAGTACTTTTGAGAAAAATACACTTAGTAACACTTTTTAAAGCTTGGTCAAACACTAATTGCTGCTTAAAAGTGCTTTTCAAATTAATTAGCCAAACACAAACTGCTTCTCACCGAAAATACTTTTAAAAAAAGCATTTTTGAGCAAAAAACACTTCTCAAAATAAGCTCATTTTAGAAGCTTGGCCAAATATGCTATTAGTAGAAATGACACCAGATAGCCATTCTAAAGTGATGCTATTTAGGAATTAGTCAATGCGTCTTGAATTTAAATTTTTTCGTTTAATTTTTCAGGACACAAATGTCTTGAATTGTTTGAAATTAAGATTTTTAGTTCAAAATTTTCGGAACAAAATAAGTATTGGCTAATCCCTAAATAGCAGCCCTAAAAATGGCGGTTTGTGCGCTTCTCCCTTTTTTTTGAGTTTTGGTCGTTGTATTGGGCAATTTACTTTGTAACTATTATTTGTTTGATTTTTGGTTTCTAATCTTATTTTATTAGTAGCCATGATTAGTTTTCTACCCTTAGTTTCTGTTCTCTTTGTTCTAACTAAAGAATTAACTTTAAGTAGGAGTTTAAGAACTCTACGTTAGAATGAGTTAGATTTTAATGAGCTTTTTGGATAATTCAATATGAGCGAACTCTAGAAACATCATACCATATGTAATGGCTCTTACATATATATGTTCAGTGGATTAATTAGTTGATTTAATCAATATTTTTTAAAATTATTGAGGGTCTCCTAACGGACATTGATTTCACCTTGAAAAGCAAAAAAACATTATATATACTTGTATTCTGATAGTTATTTTTGTTAGGTTTTCCTCCGATTTTAAATCTTATTCTTCATGTTTTTCCTTTTTCTCTAGCATACACAGACACGTGTCCAGTGCCGGCTCAAGGCTAAAGCAATTAAAGCAAAGACTTTAGGCCCCTAAAATTTTTGGCCCCCCCCAGATTTTACTAAAAAGGAATTTTTACCTCATATAGCAAATGTTAACACCTTATTTATTTTAAATAAATACCATTTAAAAAAATTATATTCTATAGATACCTTTTAAGGTTTATAGCAAAATATTTAATTTTGGTTACCTCCTAGCCCTAAGCAACTAAATACGCTATTCAGTTACACGATTTTCTTTCTCTCTCTACTTTGATACATCCCATTCTCTTCCCCCATTCTTGAAAACACGATGCTCAATCTCAAAATTTCTCTCACACGCACTATTTTCTTTTCATTCCAATCATTTCTTGCACCGAATTGAATGTTGGGTAGCAGCGGACCTCAGGCTTCCTGATCGAATCTTCCCCAGGCAAAAATCCATTCGCAATCCATCAAAACTCAATTATGAGTCTTTAGCGTCGTTAAGCAATGAATCAATTTCAAAAATTCTGGATTCGGTTGCAACGATTGGGTGCTTTGAGGTAGGTAACCATGAAATTTCAGGGGATCTCATCAAATCAGTCTTGTCCGCCGGTGACGGAGTCTTTGGGATTTCATCGGAGGGAATTCAATATGACCACCGACAAAATATAAAACCTTGGATACAGTGGCCGATGGAGCAGCGACGACAGAACAGCGGGGTGGACGACCGAGATTGAATCTGTTGGGTAGCAGGTAATGAAAAAAGGTGTCGCATATTGTACCTTCAAACGTTGCTACGACGGATTCGCCGGAAATTAGAGTTTGTTCTTGAACAAAGACGACGGAGTTTGGGGCTGAGCAACTTGATTTTTTGTTAATATATTTCAATGTATTTTCATGTATTTCATTGTCTTTTTTTTTCATTGTAATTCAGTGTATCTCGTTGTATTCCATGTATTTCATTGTATTCACTGTCTTTTTTTTCATTGTATCATGCTGTATTCTATGTATTTCATTATATTCACTGTCTCGCTATATGCCATGAATGTATTCATATATTTTTTTAATTAATATAATTTATGTATTCAGATGTATTATATAATTTCTCTGAAGATTGCTATGTTTTTGGGGTATTTTTCGGTTGAGGATCTTTTTTATAACTGAAAATACAATTTTTGTGTATTATAATTGAGTTTTTTGAGTTATATTAGGAGTCTATTATGTTAATTGATTCACTTTCCATTTTAAAAACAGTGTAATCCCCTATTTCACGTCATGAATACAGTCGAATACAATAATATGTCCAGTTATAATCCCATGTTTCACTCCATGAATACAGTCGAATACACTTGAATACAACAACTGTTTAGCTGGACTTCTCTGATTCACTCCTATTTTTGCTACTGTATTCATGAATACAATAACTTAAATACATCAAATACATCTTATAACCACAGAAAAAGTATCTATAATTCGTAATATAGCAAATGGTATCTATAGATGACTAATTACTACTAAAAGATAATGCTTTATTAAAATTTCCCTACTAAAAAATAGGTTTTATGGTTAACTTTTTTCAAAATATATTTAATCGAGCTAAAAATTAAAATATTTTTATTAAAATAAACAGAGAATTATTTAGCCTTGTGATTGATTAGCTATATTATCAATCGAAAAAATACTAGTAGAAATTTATTATAAAAAAAAATATTAACACTATTAACTTTGCATCTCAAAAAAGCTATCAAGATAGACTTGATATAAAATTATATATGAAAGTTTTAAGAAGAAAGTTAAGGCCTCGTTACAAAATTTTGCTTTAGGCCACTTACTTTGTTAAGCCGCCACTGCACGTGTCGATAGCAGCAGAACCTTTGCTTGGTCCATACTACGAAACAAGCAAAGTTCTAAAGGGTTGTTTGGTTGAGAAACAAGTTATTTCAGGATTAATTATCTCGAGATTAGTTATTCCGGAATTATTATCTCACCCTCTCATATGGATAAAATAACATTATAATCCCGGGATTAGTCATACTGCGATTTTATCCCAACCAGACGTAAAATTAACTAATCTCAAATTTAATTCCAGGATTAATTATCCTCTATCCCTTGTACCGAATGGGCCCTAAGGCTTTCTTTACTCTGCGAATGTTTTTTGGTCAGGTCTATGACAATAGTGTATTGGGAAAAAACTGAGTTTGAATATTGAAGATGATGTGTCATGACACGTGGACTGGTCAAAAGGTCAAAACGCAATAAATAGCCAAGAGGCACGGGTGACAACAGATAGGGGGAAAAGAAAGCAACATAGGTGTGGACCGTTACTAAAATAGGTACGAGTCTCGTACCTATTCGAGTCGTTTAAAGATCAAAGATCAGAAGAAGTTGAAGACACGAATCTGATGACGTAAAAGAGTCTAAATACAGCATTAAATGTCAAATACGTTAGAGAATCTGAATTAAATAGAAATGATTTTGTAACATTTCTTTTAAATATCATTTATTGCTCATAATTGCCTCATTAAGACAAAGACATTATATCTTCTCCTAGAATCAACTATAAAAGGGGAAAGACTCAACATCTGTAAGGACACGAAATACTATTGAGATCTTACTGAAATACAAAACTATTTATTGATTTACCATCATTCTCAAAAATATTTTATTTTCGTCTCCTGATTATCAGTAACCCGAATTTCTTTCTAGCTTTGACCAAAGACTGAGATTTTTGGTTAAACAAATTGGTTCCGTTACCGGGAATCTGATAATCTTTTTTTAAGCTACATCTTGTCCATTGTTATCACCATGTCAAACAACAACACCAACAATAACAATGAAAACACTTCGGGAAACCCTGAAAATCAAATCCATCAAAATCAAAGAGATTTACATAACATTGAAGTGGTTCCCTCCCCTCAAAATTCACCACGTCAATCTCGTGAAGGTACTCCTGAATCTTGTGCTGATCAACATGAACAATCTGAACACTTTGAAGGTGGTACAAATGAAGCTTTACAAAAGCTAATTGATGCACAGGTCGGCAAAGCTCTTCAGGCTCTAGTTAGTCGATTGCCTGCTGCACTACCCACACCAACTCCTAATAATAATACATTGGAGAATCCTCGTTCTGGTCTTGTTAATTCTAGAAATGGAGGAACTACCAGTGAACCACAGGAAGGGGAACCAGGTAATTCAAATAATTCCTATTTGCAAAATTTAGTACTAACCTTGCAGAAACAAATTAAGGAACAAAATGAGCGTATTGAGCAAATCCCTAGAGTTCCGCCTGTAATAAAAGGAGTAGACATGGACAAATACTCACAACAACCTTGGAAGCCAAGTGCTGCTCCCCTTCCAATTCCGAAAAAGTTCAAAATGCCTGACATCCCGAAATATGATGGTACTACAGACCCACGTGACCACGTGACTGCATTTACAACAGGCGTGAAAGGCAACGACTTGACCAAACAAGAAATTGAATCAGTACTGGTCAAGAAATTTGGAGAAACACTCACCAAGGGTGCATTAACCTGGTATTCTCTTTTATCTGAAAATTCTATAAATTCTTTTGCTGAGCTTGCAGATTCTTTTATTAAAGCACATTCGGGAGCTCAAAAGGTTGAGAAAAGAATGGAAGATATTTTGAAAATCAAACAAAGGGATTCAGAATTGCTCAGAGACTTTGTTGATAGATTCCAGCGTGAAAGAATGACTCTACCCTGCGTACCTGACAACTAGGCTGCAATAGCTTTTGCAAGTAATTTAAATGACAAAAGTTCTGAAGCCACGAGAAGACTCAAAGAAAGCCTTCGAAAATTTCCTGCAACCACGTGGAATGATGTTTACAACAGGTACAGTACGAAGCTGCGAATTGAAGAAGATACCGTACCTAAGTTTCATCATGAAGAAATGGGCGGTTCCAGAAGATCAGAAACCGAAAAAAGATCAGGTAAAAACAGGTACGATCCATATATGGGACCTGCAGGAAAAGACTCACGGTCAAAACAAGATAGCCAGCAATATGATCAAAAATTGAGGAACAAGGACTCTAGTTCTTCATCAAGATTCAGAAATGATCGGAACAGACAACAGTCACGAGATGATGACAGGAGTTTAAAGGCACGGTTCGGCGGATATAACTTTAACGTCACTACCTCCGAGCTCGTGGCTGTTTTGAGAAGCATGGGAGATAAGGTACGATGGCCAAAAGAGATGCGGTCAAATCCAAATAGATGCAATCCAGATCATTGGTGCGAATTCCACAATGATCACGGGCACAAAACTTCAGAATGTAGATTCTTGCAGAGTGAAGTGGATCATCTATTGAAGCAAGGGTACCTCACTGAGTTATTTAGTGAAAAAGGTAAACAAGCCTATATAAAAAATAGGCAAGAGCCACCAAAGCCTCCTTCACCCAAGAGAACAGTGAATGTGATAAGTGGGGGAGAAGATATTCACGGCATAACCTACACAACTTCCAAAAAGATTTCTAAAGTAACAATTACACACGGGAAACAAGTACGACAGGTTTTAGAAAATGAAAGTGTTTCATTCGATGATGCAGATACCGAAGGAGTGATAACTCCACATAATGACGCACTGGTAATATCTTTACTTGTACATGATACTAATGTAAAACGAGTTTTGATTGATCCAGGGAGTTCCGTAAATATTATACTACTAAGGGTATTACGTGAAATGCAAGCTAAAGACAAAATGATACCCAAGGCGCATACCTTGTCAGACTTCAACAATTCAAGTGTGGTAACAAAAGGAGAGGTAATTCTAATAACTTTTGTTGCATGTGTTGTTAAAGAAACTAAATTTCAGGTAGTTGATATGGAAATGGCCTACAATATAATCATGGAGAGGCCTTGGATCCATGATATGGATGCTGTTCCATCGACTCTACATCAAGTTATTAAATTTCTGTCACCGTGAGGGATTTGTCGAATTCGAGGGGATCAGCAAACAACCAGGAGTATCAACACTGTAACAAATACGAGCACCGTAAACAAAGAAAAATAGCAATTACAGGAAACAGTTGAAAGTGCCAGCAATCAAACCTCAACTGAGCAAGAGAAAACAGATTTAGACTCGAGACTCGATACAATTCAAGAACCTGAGGAGAATGAAAGCATCAAAACAACCATCGAAGAACTCGAGGCTGTGATATTATTTGAGCATTGGCCTGAACGAAAAGTTTATGTTGGAGCTAATTTAAACTCAAACATGTGAGGTATGTTAATTGAATTTCTAAAATCTGACGCAAACTGTTTTGCTTGGTCCCATGCTGACATGACAGGAATACCACCGGATGTGATGACTCACAAGTTAAACGAAGACCCATCCTTTACACCAATAAAGCAAAAGAAAAGAAAGCAAAGAGCTTTCAAAAACCAGGTGATTCAGGATGAGGTCCAAAAACTATTAAAAATTGGGTCAATCCGCGAGGTAAAGTACCCTAATTGGTTAGCCAACACAGTTGTTGTACCTAAGAAAAATGGTAAGGGGCGAGTCTGCATAGATTATACAGATCTTAATAAAGCTTGTCCAAAAGATTCTTTTCCTTTACCACATATAGATCAATTAATTGATGCAACTGCAGGACATGAAATTTTAAGTTTTTAGATGCATATTTAGGGTACAACCAAATTAAAATGGACCTTAGTGATGAAGAAAAAACTTCTTTCATCACAGACAGAGGGACTTACTATTATAAAGTAATGCCCTTTGGTCTCAAAAATGCTGGGGCAACCTACCAAAGGTTGGTCACCAAAATGTTCCAAGAATATTTAGGAAAGACAATGGAGGTATATATAGACGATATGCTCGTCAAAACCCAGCAATCTCATGATCATATTTCTCATCTATCTGTTACATTTGAAATTTTGCGAAAATTTAATATGAAACTCAACCCAGAAAAATGTGCATTTGGAGTTGCATCAGGTAAGTTTTTGGGTTTTCTTGTTTCTAACCGTGGTATTGAGGTAAATCCTTCTCAGATCAAAGCAATAGAAGAAATCCCTGATATCCTTACTAATAAAAAGGAAGTTCAAAGATTAACGGGAAGAATTGCAGCTTTGGGGAGATTTATTTCCAAATCCTCAGAAAAGTGTTTTAAGTTTTTCTCTGCACTCAAAAAGCAAGATCATTTTGAATGGAATGAAGATTGTCAACAAGCCCTTAGAAATTTGAAAGCTTATTAGTCAAAACCACCGTTATTGGCAAAACCAAAGGTGGGAGAAAAGCTTCTCATCTATCTGGCTGTATCTGAAGTTGTGGTAAGTGCCGATTAGCCTTCATTACCACTAGTGCACCGGAGCATACTCTCATCACTCCATTTTCTGCAATGATTTTGAACCCTTTTGATTCTAGGGCTCCCACAGAGATGAGATTCTTCTTCAAATCCGGTACATATCGAACATCTATCAATGTTCTGATCATTCCATCATGGTTCCTTAATCGTATTGAACCAATGCCATATGAGGTAAGAGGGCTGTTATCCGCTGTGTGGATGACTCCATATTCTCCTTCTTGAAATTCCATGAACCAGTCCCTGTTGGGACACATATGATAGCTACAAGCCGAGTCCATCAACCATATGTCTGATGATGTTGATGACTCTGTTGTAACTAATGAGAAGTCTGAATCATCACAATCAGCTACATTTGAATCCATAATGGCCTTTCCATTGTTATGTTTGGCCTTATTCTTCAACTTCGGACAGTCTTTCTTCCAGTGCCCTTTTTCTCGACAAAAGGCACATTCATCTTTGCTGGGTCTGGATCTTGACTTGGATCTTCCCTTCTTTGTCCTCGTTTGATTTTGAGGACGACCCCTCACAAATAGTGCTTCTCCTTCTCCGCCCTTCTGTTTTTCTCGCTTTCTTTGTTCATAGCTGTACAAAGCCGAACAAACTTCTCTGAGAGAAACTTCGTCATTTCCATGGAGTAGAGTAGTTTCAAGGTGCTCGTACTCATCAGGAAGTGACGCCAACAACATCAAGGCCAAGTCACCATCATCATAAGTTGTATCCATATTTTGCAAATCTGTGACCAACTTATTGAAACTGGTGATATGTTCATTCATCGTGGTACCAGGAACATAGGTGAAGTGAAACAGTCTCTTCTTCATGTACAATTTATTTTGACTGTTTTTCTTCAAAAATTTATCCTCCAGTGCTTTCCATAATTTACTTGCAGAAGTTTCCTTTGTGTATGGATATTTCTGCTCTCTAGCAAGGTAGGATCGAATGGTACCGCAAGCAACACGGTTGATAATTCTCCAATCTTCTTCTCCAATAACATCTGGTTTCTTTTCTTCAATGGCCAGATCTAGCCCTTGTTGAAAAAGGACATCTAGAACCTCGCCTTGCCACATCCCAAAATGTCCGGACCCGTCAAAAATTTCTACCGCAAATTTCGCATTTGACACAATTCTTGTCATAAGCGAAGATGCCAATGATGACGTATTGTTGACACTTGATGTAGATTCTTCTTGTTTATTGTCTCCCATATTTGACACAAATATTATTTAATAGCTGACGACACAAATCAAGATTATTTCCTTTCTGATGTAGAAGATCAGACTAAGCTGCAACTACAGAGCATACTCAGACAGAACCTTGACTCAGTTACCAAGATAAATCTTTTCTGATGTGGAAGATCAGACTATGCTGCAACCACAGAGCATACTTAGACAGTACCTTGGCTCTGATACCAATTGTTGCGGAAGCCAAATGTATATAGTGTGAATAAGTCACAACTACTATACCAAAAATTATGACAGCCACCAAATAATAAATAAGACAATAAAGCAACAATAAAGGGAACACCAGAATTTACGAGGTTCGGCTAATTTTGTGGAACCGGCCCGTGACGGGCCTAAGCCCACATGGTCCTGTGCTTAACGGGCCGGGCTCGTGGGCTTCGCGGGCCTAGCGGGTTTTTTTTTTTTTAAGACAATTTCTTGTAGTATCATGGCTATATTAAAAATATATATGTAGTATATATGTATATCTAATTATTAAAGTGCTTGACGAAAAAGAAAATAACAAAACAATAGTAAAACACTAAATTGTCATGCATAAATATCACTTCTTGAAGTATATTATATTGTATCTTATGTATATATATTCTCTTATATATTTTCTTTTAGTATATGTATTGTATCTTATGTATATATATTCGCATAATAATATATTTTCTTGTAGTATATATATTGTATATTATGTATATATTGTAGCATAATATATTTTCTTGTAGTATATTATATTGTATCTTATGTATATATATTCTCTTATATATTTTCTTATAGTATATATATTGTATTTTATGTATATATATTCGCATAATATATTTTCTTGTAGTATATATATTGTATATTATGTATATATTGTAGCATAATATATTTTCTTGTAGTATATTATATTGTATCTTATGTATATATATTCTCTTATATATTTTCTTGTAGTATATATATTGTATCTTATGTATATATTGTAGCTTATAAATATATTTTCTTGTAGTATATATATTGTATATTATGTATATATTGTAGCATAATATATTTTCTTGTAGTATATTATATTGTATCTTATGTATATATATTCTCTTATATATTTTCTTGTAGTATATATATTGTATCTTATGTATATATTGTAGCTTATAAATATATTTTCTTGTAGTATATATATTGTATATTATGTATATATTGTAGCATAATATATTTTCTTGTAGTATATTATATTGTATCTTATGTATATATATTCTCTTATATATTTTCTTGTAGTATATATATTGTATCTTATGTATATATTGTAGCTTATAAATATATTTTCTTGTAGTATATATATTGTATATTATGTATATATTGTAGCTTATAAATAATTCTAAGTATAGACAAAGAAATATTGCGAAAAGAAGCTCATGGGTAGAAGCAATAAATTTTATTACCAAAAAATGACATATCTTTCTTAGTCATCCTTCCCCCAATGGAATGAGCACAACAAGGTACTAATACCACCATTAGAAGGAAAAAAAACTAAGGAAGATGTGCCAAAATACAAGTTACATATTATTCTATGTATTATCTCTAACAAATCTCATAAATCCTTCAAGGTTCGGAGGAGGTTGCGTTGGTGGTGGTGGAAAAGAAGCTTGTTCATCACCACTTCCGGGCGAAGCCGAATCCTCCGTAAGTTCCGCTATCATTTCTTCATAAGCTTCATCTATCGCCGGTTGTGCTTCTGCAATTCCAAAGTTTCTTCTTTCCGAGCGGATCCAATCTCTAAACAATACTGATTTTTCCAAGCTATCCCTCATAGACGCTCTATGATCACCTATTTGCAGTCTTGCTTGACTGAAAGCGCTCTCTGATGCAACAGTTGAAGCTTGAATTGATAAAATATCCCGAGCCATCCTTGCAAGAACAGGAAAATGTTTTTCCCTTGCCTTCCACCATTCCAAAAGATCAAAAGAGCCGTCTGGATTCTCCTTTTCAAGTCCCTGAGACAAATAAACTTGAAGCTCATTTAGATGTGAAGTTTCATCATAATTTTCACCTTGAGACCCCCTGAACTCCGTCCAAGATTTAAGAGCTTTTAAGCCCGCAACTCTTTTAGAGGATTGTGAGCTAGACGAAGTAGGGGTTGGAATAGTTGGCCTAGCATGCTCTAAGGCAAGTTGATAAGCATTATAAACTGTTTGAGCGTTAATCTTAATTGAAGCTTTTGCATCTGCAAGTGTCGCAATTTCCTCATTTGAAAGATCTAAAGCCTTATAAATATTTGAATACCAAAAATGAGGACCTCCCAATTTCATTGTAGGATTTAGCATTGCAGCAAGACCATAAATAGGAGGGATAGGAAAAAAATATTTTTTAAACTTTTGTTTCATTTCATTTATAGCAAGTTCATAAATATCCCCACCCTCACTAAATTCAACAAACAAATCAGATAGTGCTGCAATATAAACTAAACAGTTTGAAATAGTAGGATAATATTGCCCAGAAAATGCATTTGTTGCAATTTGAAAATGTTCTAAAAAATCTAAAAGAATTTTAACATTAGTCCAATCTTGAGTGGTAAGCATTTCATCATCATCTTCACCACCTACCCGAGAATTAAACGTTGCATTAATTGGGTTTCTATATTCATATGCTACTACTAAACTTTCGTACATACAATTCCATCTAGTCGGGCAAGGTTTAGGAACCTTTCTTTCTCTAAGGCCATATTCATCACATTTTTTAAAATACTCTCTAAGTCTACTTCTACGGTTTGAATAAAAAAGCCAATTAAGAGCCATTCTAACCTTTTCAATTTCTATGTTTAATATTCGCATACCATCACCGACAATTAAATGATAAATATGACAAATACATCTAACATGGAAAATATTAGTAAATGCAGGATTTAGTGTTGTTGTAAGCATGCCTATAGCACTGGTGTTACTAGAAGCATTATCCATTGAAATTGCCATTATTTTATCGCTAAAGCAAAAATATCTACAAATATCTGCAACAGTGTTAGCTATAAACTTACCTGTGTGACGCGAATTAATTATTCTATATGCAATTATGCGTTTTTGCATTATCCATTCCTCATCTATCCAATGACTTGTAACAGTTAGGTAATCACAATCATTACCACTTCTACCAATATCAGTAGTAATAGAAATCCGATTAGGTATATGAGTAAATAAATAACGCAAATATTGTTCATATTCATGTTTGAATTTATAAATATCACTCTTAACTGTTGCGCGAGGCCAACCTTTATAAGTAGGATTAAACACTCTTCTAATATAATGAACCCAATTAGGATTAGAAGCAAAAGTATAAGGTAAGCACATAACAGTAATCATCTTTGCTAATTCTTCACGATCTCTATTTGGATCGTAATATAAAATACCTCCAGTGACAGTGTTAATTCCTGGTTGAACTAGATTTGAACCTGTACTAGGGTTAACCGCAGAATCTACACTTGTCCCCTCTAGATGCGCTTTCATTTGAAAAAATCTAGCCTTATCTCTAGGGTGTGTTTTTATGTGCCTAGTCAAACTACCTGTGCCGCTACGGTCTCCTACATATTTATGCGACATTAATTTCCCACAAGTTTTACACTTAGCCTTATTTTTTTCTCTTACTTGAGTAAAAAAATTCCAAACTAATGATGTTTCTAAGCGTTTAGCAGGTTCTCTATTAAAAGTAGGAGTTTCTACAGGTGGGTCGACCGGTGCATCACTTGGGTTATTAAGAGGACTAGTAGGTGTATCATCTAAATCCGGTGCTTGAGTTTCATCATCATCCTCATTTTCCTCATTATTTTCTAAGATGGTTTCATTAGGATAAAGAGCATTCATAATTTCATCATCTAATCTATCACCTGGTGCAACATTATGATAAAATTCACTATCGGTAAATTGAAAACAAGGGTGATCACTATCAAGAATTACGGAAGGAGGAGGACGTCTAGGTTGGCGACTACTTTCAACTTGCTTATCTTTTCTAGGTCGGGGAGCCGGGGGAAGGGTAGTTGGTTGGCCACTACTTTCACCGGTTTTATCTTTTCCTTTACCAAACATTTTTTTCAAAGTAAATGCCATATTAATTATAATTATGCAAACTAAACCACACAAAAATATATTCTAAAAACGTAAGAGTTGAAACGAGTTTACCGGATTGCCGAACAACTTCTTGAAAATTGAAAATCGTTGAACACTTGAAAACTTCAATTCAACAACTTCACAATTTTTCACGAAATTTCAACAATAAATTAAGTAATTGTAGTAGAGAGATTGAGAGAGATTGAGAGATATTGAGAGATATTGATGAATTGGTGAATAAAAATGAAAGAATGAGGGGGTATTTATAGTTGAGAAATGGGGAAAAGTGTAATTATATAAAGTTTGGGGTTAAAATAAAGTTTGGGGGCCAAATGGCCATTTTTTTTCTTGTTTATTGTCTCCCATCTTTGACACAAATATTATTTAATAGCTGACGACACAAATCAAGATTATTTCCTTTCTGGTGTGGAAGATCAGACTAAGCTGCAACCACAGAGCATACTCAGACAGAACCTTGACTCAGTTACCAAGATAAATCTTTTCTGATGTGGAAGATCAGACTATGCTGCAACCACAGAGCATACTTAGACAGTACCTTGGCTCTGATACCAATTGTTGCGGAAGCCAAATGTATATAGTGTGAATAAGTCACAACTACTATACCAAAAATTATGACAGCCACCAAATAATAAATAAGACAATAAAGCAACAATAAAGGGAACACCAGAATTTACGAGGTTCGGCTAATTTTGCCTACTCCTCGGACACAACCAATATTTTATTCCACTCCAAAAATACAAGTGAAATAATACTAAAGAGAGAAGATACAAATGCCTTAAACAGATGAGAAGGCAAATGAGAGGTGTGTTTAAATCCTAAACATTAGGCCTTCTTTTATAGGGGGAAAATCCCCCCAAAATTCAAGAGCCCACCGATGTGGGACAAAAATTTGCCAAATTCAACAGAAATTTCTACCTAGAGCAGAGAGGACACTTTCATCATTCAATCTGTTAATGCTTAAATCTAAGATTTCCAGATCATAAACCTAAGCCAAATCTGAATGACACCGAACCGGTTAATTTAGGAACTCCTGAAGAAATCCGGGAGACCAAAATAAGCATTCACACGGACAAGAAAATGCGAGACGCGATAATTCAACTTCTTTTTGAATTTAAAGATGTGTTTGCTTGGTCATACGATGACATGCCGGGATTAGGTGTCGATCTAGTGGTTCATAAATTGCCAATTCACCCTGATTATCCTCCAGTTCAACAAAAGCAACGAAAGTTCAAAACTGAAGTCAGTGACAAGATTAAAGAGGAGATCACCAAACAACTGAAATACTTTTTACTTTTGGGTCTGTATATAAAGTTACGTTCTTATGTATATATTCATTCTCCTTATTCTATATTCGATTAAATCCCCTCTTGTACATATCCATTTTACTTTCCGCATTTTTCCTTTCTTAGCTTCTTATTTAATGTTCGTAGCTTCTTGTTTTGAGTTTTTGCAATAAGCCTTTGGTTTTCTTAATGCCACGGTTCTTTCCAAAGGTGGAATTTTTGTGAACCGAGTGGCTCTTCCCAATAATGCATGGCATGACAACCTTCCTAAGGGTTTGAGTCTGTTTTCTTTTTGCTTTTTAGTAGTTAGTTGGTAAGGGTGCCTCAAGCAAAACTTTACTTGGGCCTAGCACATTCTCATTTGATCCTATGTTCAAAAACAAATCGTTGTGTATATGATGGTGATAGTTGTGACCTTTGTGTTGGCCGATAATCATCAAATGGTTTTTTCGGGACCATTGTGTAGCTCAAATCTTAGATAAGGTTGTTGTGGGCCCCCGACTCTGTGTCTTTAGCAATCTCATAGCTTGTGTGGTGAGTATTTGAATTTCAAGTCCAAGTCCCGAGCCATTGGTCTAGAACTTGCCCTGAATATTTGTCTAGGCGAAATCCTAAGTGTAATTTGACTTGAGATGTGATTATAGGCTCTCCTTGATCCGAATGATATATTGAACACTTTCATAGCCTACCAATTCAAACTAAATGATGAACATCAAAGAAACAAACTGGAATTATTTTGACTGAACAATATTTTTATTTTATTTTTTTCTTTTAACAACAAACCTACTTTTAGATTCAAACAACAATAACAAACAAGTAGATTCAAATCACTAAACTCAAAAATCAATTGAACTTCAAATTAAATCTAACAACATTACAACCAAGATAAAGGATTCAAGTGATTAAACTAACACACTTCTATATTAAAACTAAACAAGAACAAATGCATAAAAACAAACTGAAGAAATAATCAAGAAACAACAAACAACGAACAAGAAAAGAATCAAACATATACTGATTTCAGATCCGAGAATATCAAACAAAATACGGACAGAAATGAAACTTAAACCAACTAACCAGATCGGAACAACGATGAACTCGAAGGGAAACAAATCTGCCCGAAAAATTTGAAGCCAAAATAACTCGAATCTGCCCGGAAAATAACTCGACGAGTAGGAACGCAGCAGTGGCGGCGCTGGGCAGTCCGTAGGGGGGTCGTGCGGAGATGGAGTTCGCTGGGGGTTTCAGGTAGACGGGGCTGGTGGTAACGACTGGACTGCATGTGACATAGCTGCTGGTCGTGAGGGAACTACTGGTCGTTTGGAGATGACGAACTGCACGCGTCGAAGCTGCACGTAGCAGCAGTTCACGTCCATGGCTGGAGCCTCGCAATTGGAGGAGATGGGCGTTCATGGCTTGGGTTGTCGCGGGTGGTCGCTTGGAACGGAGCTCGCTGGCTGCTGTAGGGTGGTTGTGTTGTTTGGTCGTTTCGTTGTGGAAGTTGCTGCTGGTTTGGGGGCGATGAGGTTGAAGGGGTGGTAACGATAAAGGAGAAGACGAAGTAGTGGCAGCCATGGTCGACGTCCATGGTGGTCGACGAAAAAGACGAGGCAACGGTGTTGTTTGGAGACAACGGACTGTCGTGGTGATGGGGCTGTGTGTATGTGTGTGTGTTGGCAGAGGATGAAGGGGACGACGGGAGAGGGGCAGCCATGGAAGGGGAGCTTTGGGAGTTTTAGAGAAGAAGGGGGAAAGAGAGGGGGCGGGTGGTTTGTTAGGTTTAGGGTTAGGGAAATGAAAAAATGAAAAATGAAGAAAGGGGTTGGGTCTTTGGGGTTATGGACTGGGTCGACCCGGTTTGAAATGGACCGGGTCGTAGGGGAAGGCTGGGTATTTGGTTTAAAATTTGAAGAAAAGGCCCAATCCGATTTCTTCTATTTTTGTTCTTTTCTATTTATTCAATTTCCTAAATAATAAAGCTAAAAATGCTAAGATTAAATTATAAAAACCCAAAATTATCTCAAAATACTAATTAACTCCTAATAACAATTATCGCACATTTAAATAGCAATTAACGATAAAATCACACAATTTAGACGTTAAATGCTAAAAATGCAACGTACATTATTTTTTATATTTTTTTCATTTTGTAAAATAAATTTAATTAAATATTAAATGCAAACGCGACATATTTTTTATATTTTATTAATTTAAACAAATAAACTTGCACAGACAAAAATACAAATAATTATCCAAAAATGCCACGAAAATTCAAAAATCGCACACAAAGGAAAATTGTTTTATTTTGGATTTTTGGGAGTAATTCTCACATAGGGCAAAAATCACGTACTCACAATAGTCATCATTTCAGTTATCAATTAGCAATTCTCAATTATCAGCTTAATTTCAGTTTTATATGGTTAGAATCAATATTATTCTTTATCACCCATAAGGTAAACAACACCCTTAACTTAATCAATAATTAACAACCCAAACTTATAACCGTTCATGCTTTTCTATCAAGCCCATCAACTCATATCTCATGAACTAGAGTCTATAATTATTAATTCAATGATAGAATCAATTAGAGGGTGAAGATATTACCTTTTTGCCGTTCAATCCCCTTGAATTCGAGTTCTAGGGTTCCTTCTCTCAACAATGATGTCTCAATCGAATGTCTAATGATATGGAGGGTTTACCCATGTTAATAAGATGTTGAAAAATTGAAATTAACTTAGAATCATCATTAGAACTTACCTTGGGTGGTGGAGGGACCCTTAAGGAGTTAGGTTTTTGAGAGCTTTCCTTTCTAGAGCAAGTTTTTATGTTTTGGGGCTATGGGGGACGAAATAGAGCTAAAATTTATTTTCCAAGTCGGCCACCACGTTCTAGTAGGCCTGACCGTGGTCGAATAGCTGGAGCACTGCCTCACGACTGCGGTCGCGGTCAAACGCGACCGAACGCTGTGGTTATGCATTATTCTTTAAAACGGGCATAACTTTTTGCACAGAGCTTCGTTTGGGCTCCACAATATTCCGTTGGAAAGATATTTTAAAGGCCTACAATTTTCATGCTTTGAGTTTTCCTAAATTTCTTATACAGTTTCATTAAACCCTGCTGGAAGACGGACCTTCTGCAAACTTAGTCAATTTTGTCAAATCTTATGCACCTCACTTTCCATCTTGATTCCGAAACAACTATTTTCACCAATAATCATCCTTCTAGGACTTCATATGTCTAAAATATCAAATTAATATCCATTTAATATATCCACACCTAGTCCAAATATATAGGGTGTTACAAGTGACAAAATTAATATTACTCGTAGTTTTCTCTCGAAGTACTACTAGCCTATTCAAGCTAACCTAACGCCTATATTCCCATAGAATTAGGATTAATAATAACGCATTAATAATTCCTGTATAATAACCAAGCAAGGCGATTAGGTATATCCATATCCTAACCGAAATCCATTCCAGATACTCAAGTTCAAAATCTTGCTCTACTCAATCCTATTTAATTTGTAATCTAAAATTCCCTCTCCCGTGTTCAATTCTAGATTCGTAGTTAGTATTAATTAGTGATCAAGCAATCAAATAATTAAATGCAAGATTGAATAAATAAACAAATACGATAAAATAGTAAGAACAATCCAAGCTTCAGACTACAACGTTCATGTAGCACCCACAACTCTAGAACTAATAAACTATGAGATTAAAGGAAGAGAAGAGAAGAAAAACTAGTTGAAAGCTTGCTCCAACATGTTCCCAATGTGAATTCTCCTTCAAAGTGTTGTCCCCCTCTCCAAAATAGGTTTAAGCTTCTTTTTATACGAGTTGGGGGTGTGTAGGGTCGAAATAACCTTGTCCCGGGCGAATTGCAATAGTTTCCCGTCACCCAGTGCCCAGAGTAGTGCGGGGCGCTAGCCCTGGTGCTGGATTTTTTTTTGCATCTGGAAGTTGTGCCACATGTAGCACTGGGCGCTGGCTTGGGCACTACAGTACTGCCTGAATTTCTTCTTTTGTTCTCTTCTTGCTTCGATTTGTGCACTTTCGTTCCATATTGCCTCCGGTTGACTCCTACACATCAAAATACCGTGAACTAGAATAATTCATTACATTCCACATCCAAATTCCACAAAAATACTAGTAAAATGCATGACATTAGCAGTGGTGTCATGTCGTCCCACTGTTGTGACTTTCGCGAAATTTTCTGTAAATTCTTATTTTGGTAGCTTCCTTATAATCATTTATAATAACGTTGTAAATACAAGATGAGGGCTAAATTGTGAGCCTTTAAAATTTAGTCGACTGTGCTAGTACTTAATCTGCTGAGTACGTAGAGAAATACTCAATTCGTTAGATAAAGATTTATTGTAAATGAGAGACTTAAAATACAATAAGTAAATGACACCAACAATTTTTATATTGGTTTGGATCACCAAAGCGGTGCCTAATATAGTCCCTTTAGTTTGTAATGATATCTTCTAGATCTCTTTGTAATTTGTGTTCACATTAACCTTTGTGATTTTCTGCATTCGCCACTAACATGTACAAGGTTGGTTTTTAGTTTTTACTATCTCGCTAACAATGGCCCTTTGATTTTCACTCGCCCACCAAAGAAATAAACAGTGACACAGGGAGAAGAAAGTTTGGGACAAAGCTGCATATTTTTTATAGGTTTGAACTGTCTCTTTAAATAAAGTCTTCATCGCAATCCTTCTAACCATTGCCTTGCATTGAACCCTTAGCAACTTTTTGTTTTCCATTAGAAGGTTCAGATTCAAATTCTGATTTAGACGAAACCAGAGATTATGAATATAAGGAAACTACATATATAAGGTGTAGAGATATACTCTTAAATGCCTTGAGCTGTTTTGCGGAATACCATGTTGGTTTGGTCCAAAATAGATAATATTATGTCATGTTATCCCAATAACTGATATCAGAATCTATGATTCAACAACAGGATGAATATTATGTCATGTTAAGAGTACCTTGGCTGACGTTTCTTTGAATTCTATTGCACTGCCAAGGGTCAAGAGAGACCAAGGGCACTTCCAAATGGATAAAAATTTTGTTCTCTTTCTCATATATAAGCTTCTTTAGTTTTATATTTTTCTTGTTTTAATGTCTGCAAGCTTTAGAGAAAGAAAGTGGAAGCGAGGCTACAAAAGTTGCGATTAAATATTGGTTGATTTTTTTTTGTGCGAGGGTTGGGGGCGGGGGCTGGTGTGACAACAAGCTATAGAATTCGAAGGATGACAGCTTTTTCTTGGAAACGTAACATAGAATGGGTTATTCTGCAATGAAGCAAATGATCTAGCCAATCATTCTTCTGCTAATATCCATTTTCAATAAATTGAAATGATTCCATTAAAAGTAAGATATCTTTCAAACAATAAAAGGGGAGAATATTACCCGATTTAATGTGTATACAAGAGATGAGATTCTCCATCACCACAAAAAAAATTTAAGAGACACAAATCCTTAATTACAGAGAGGGGACACGAGCTAATATTTGTTAAAGAGAAAATTAGCAAAAAATATGTTGTAACAGGCTTACAGCAGATAGAGAGCAGTAAAAAATCCCATGTCAAAGAGGAGTAAAGCATAGTATTACTTGGGATGTTAGGTAGGTATTAAAAAATCACCATTATTCATATCCAACTGGATCAAAGTATGAGCAACACACAATTATAAATATGTAAAACAAAAAGGATTACTGGAGTTATGGCAAATGAGTACAACAAAAAGATACTCCGTGTATTCCCACAAGTGAGGCCTGGGGAGGGTAGTACATACGCAATCGTTACACCTACCTTGCGAATGTGTAATGTAGGAGCTATGTAATGTAGATTCCAACAAATTACAGCTGTCATTGTCCCTCGAATCAGCTCTAATCGTCACCACTGCAGATCCATTGCCATTATGTAAATGATCCACATTTCCATTATTATGTACAACTATATTATCATCGGTATTAGCACAAAGAATTTCACTATTTTTATGAACTGAAGAACAAGAAGGAAAACTAGAGGAATTGGAATCGCCATCTAATTTTGATCGAACGATCCCAAAAACACTACATTTGCTACTACTACTACTACTACTAGTTTGACACTTCAAATGAAGTGATGAAACCGATCTGATACTAAGACCCATTTGACGAAAAAGACGAAAACGACGTTCTTCAATAGAGAAAGGTTCAGAAATCCAAACATCATAGTTGTTTAAAACGACGTTCTTCAATAGAGCAAAAAGGATTAAATGTCCTTACCCCTACCTTGTGAAGGTAGACATACTGTTTCTGGAAATTGTGGCAAATGAGTGAATGAAAGTGTTGGAGATGAAGGCATTTCAGATTAGTCTATGGTGTTTGATAAAGAAAAGGGTTTGGTTTGAGTATAAGGTTTGGTACAATTTAGGTTGTCTGTAAATGACAACAATTTGTCTTTTTTTGTTCGCCTAAGGATCCAGATATGGGCTGCTCAACATTGGGCCTCTTTAGTCTTTTGGGCCTCCTTATCCGTCTGCCAAATATCCAGCCCAATAGAAGAGAATAGAAGGGAATAGAAGAAAGACAACAACTGTAAATTTTATTCTTTGTTTGTTATAGACTAGCCAATACAATAAGGACACATAGGATAGTTAGTTATGCACAAATTCTTTTTATTTTGTATTTATACACGGTCCTTGTACAACAAAATTAGATTCAATATACAGAAAAGGAAAATTCTCTAAAATTGTTCTTCTATTTCATCATGGTATCAGAGCAGGTTTGATCTGCTATAGATTCACACTACATCATTTTCCTTTTCTTTCTTTCTCACTATAATGGCAACTGAAAGTCAGCCCAACGATTTGTTGAATTCATTTACTCCTGCTACTGGAGTTTCTATAGCTGCAGGATCTACTCTTTCTGGTGCTATTGATTCAGCACATCCTTATTACCTTCATCCTTAAGATTATCCTGGTATGAGCCTCGTTTCTTCTACACTTGATGGAAGAGGTTATGGAGGATGGAGAAGAGCAATAGTGATAGCTCTGTCTGCTAAGAACAAGCTAGGGTTCATTGATTGAACCCTAGTTGTTCCTGCTGCTGATTCAGGTCTTCAAAGAGCCTGGGCACATTGCAATGATATGGTCCTTCCTTGGCTTCTCAACTCACTCTCCAAAGAAATAGCATAAAGTGTGTTGTATTCACAAAGTGTTAAAGACCTTTGGGCTGACCTGAAAAATAGATTTGGTCAGGTAAATGGTGCTAAACTCTTTCAGATGCAAAAGGAGCTAAGTGTTGTGGTGCAGGGAAATTCTAGTGTTACAACTTATTTTACTAAGATGAAGAGCTTGTGGGATGCGCTTGATGCTCTTAACACTTTTTCAGCTTGTGTCTGTGATTGTGATTGTGGAGCTAAAATAAAGAACCATAAAGCTCATCAAGATTAAAGGTTGTTGCAATTTCTTATGGGGTTAAATGAGTGCTTCATAGGAGTAAGAAGTAACATAATTTTATCTTCTCCTCAGCCTACTATTGGACAAGCATACTCCTTAGTGATCCAAGATAAAAGCAGAGCTTATCCAGGAGAATCTGCTTCTTTCATTGCTGCTAATCTGCTAGGAGGGGAAGAGACACAATGAACATAGAGGTCAAAAAGGTATGCTTGATTCTAAAAAGGTTTCAACCATTTGTGCCTACTGTAAGAAGCCAGGACATACCATAGACAAGTGTTATAGGATCCATGATTTTCCAACAGATTTTAAGTTTACAAGACAGAATAAGTTCCAATACAAGCTAACAATGCTCTTAATGCAGTTGATGAAAGTGAACAGGCAATTAGTGTTTCAGAGACAAAATCACTCACCCAAGAAAATGTAGCTCAGCTACTCCAGCTCCTTCAGCAGGTTAAGCTTGGACAACAGGTGGCAGGAACTTCTTCTGATGTTTTTGCAAATGCTAATTGTGCTGGTATACCTTCCTTCTTTAATTCTCCTGCTTGTTTCATTGAAATCAATAGTCAGTCTTGGATATTAGACAATGGAGCCTCAGAACATATGACCTACAACATAAAACTTTTCTATGTCCTTAAACCTTTAATCAAGCCTAGAATTGTTAACTTGCCAAGTTCTCAAAAGGTTTTAGCAACTCACTATGGTTCAGTTATTCTGTTTTCTAATCTAATACTTCAAAATGTCCTCTATATCCCATCTTTCAAATATAATCTTTTATCTGTTCACAAGTTATGTAAATAGTTAAATCATCCACTCTTTTCTTACTTATTCTTCATGTTTTCTGCAGGGCCCTTCACTGAAAAGCCCTCTGGAGATTGGTAAGGAGAAGGCAGACTCTACATCCTTCAATCAAGTCCAACAGCAGCCATTCCCAGTATTCCATCCAAGTCTAGCAATAGTTTTCTTTCTAGCAGTAAGCTTAATCTAGGACAATATGTACCTATTTTACATTCCTGTTTTAGTTCTATTTCGAATGTAAAAGATAAGCTATGGCATTATAGGCTAGTCCATATGCCTTTCAATAATATGAAAAACATTTTTGATATTCCTATATTTGTTTCATCCAAGTCTTATATTCCTTGTGTTGTTTGTCCTATGGCAAGACAATCAAGACTCCCATTTCCCACAAGCAGCATTACTACAAAGCATATTTTTGAATTAATTCATATTGATACATATGGCCCTTATAATAAACCTACTTATGATGGCTTTAAGTATTTCCTAACTATTGTGGATGACTATAGTAGAGGTACATGGACCTACTTATTGAGCAACAAATCAAATGCCTTTTCAGTTTTAAAATCATTCTTGGCTATGATAGAAAGACAGTTTCATACAAAGGTTATGGCCATTAGATCAGATAATGCCTTTGAGTTAGGAAGTGGGACTGCCCAGTCAGATTTTTTTTCTTTCCCAAGGAATTATACATCAGACTACCTGTATTGCCTCTCCACAACAAATGGATTTGTGGAGAGAAAATACACGCATTTGTTGGAGACTTCTAGAGCTCTACTCTTTCAGTCCAATTTACCCATTTCTTACTTGGTGATTGTCTTTTAACAACAACTTATCTCATTAATAGGTTTCCCTCAAGGGTTCTTCATTTTAAAACACCTTATGAGGTTCTTTTTCATTCTAGACCAGATTACACAAAGTTAAAATGTTTTGGATGTTTGTGTTTTGTCTCTACTCCTTCCATCCACAGAACAAAGTTTCAACCTAGGGCCATACCATGTGTATTTCTGGGCTATCCACATGGTAAAAGAGGTTACAAAGTCCTAAATCTCAAAACTTTGAAGCCTTTTATCTCCAGAGATGTTATTTTTCATGAGGAAGTTTATCCTTTCTCTTCTAAACTACCTCAACATTCTCCAGATTCTTTCATGCCTCTCTCACCTTTACCTAATTCCACCAGTGGTATTCTTGACTTAATCCCAAAATTACAGTCCCTATCACCAGCTAACGATAATGCATCCCCCCTTCTCCTACCTCCATCTCTCACCCTACATCTCCTACTCCCATACCTTTCTCTCCTATTACTGCTCCCTCACTCACACCTTCCCAACTTCAACATTCTCCTGTTCCCACTGCCTCACCTTCTACATCTGAATCTATGATAGACAATTTGATCAGAAAGTCATCTAGACCCCATAACCCTCCAGTTTATCTCAAAGATTACATTTGTAATGCTATTCAACTTATAGATGTTAGCACTGCCTATTTTCTCTCCCATGTTACACCTCCTAGTTTTCCTTTCTCTGGTCTCTCTACCTCAAATTAGACTTTACTCAATTCCATGTCTAGTATTCAATAACCTATCAGTTATAGTCAAGCAGCACATCACCCAGGTTGGCAGGAAGCCATGGCTAAGGAAATTGAAGCCCTTGAACAGAATCAAACCTGGGAAGTAGTGGAACTACCCCTAGTAGAAAAGCACTACCTTGCAAATGGGTGTATAAGGTGAAACAACATTCTGATGGTAGTGTGGAAAGACTAAAGGCTCGGCTAGTAGTAAGAGGTGATATTCAAAGGGAAGGAGTAGATTTTACTGAAACATTTTCACCTGTGGTGAAAATGACTACAATTAGATGCATTCTTGCTACAGCTGTGAAGATGGGTTGGGGAATCTATCAATTAGATGCGAACAATGCTTTTTTACATGGTGATCTTAATGAAGAGGTTTATATGAAGTTTCTTATTGGTTTTTCACCAGCTTCTCCACCTCAAGTTCGCCGTTTGAAGAAATCACTTTATGGTTTACGTCAAGCTTCGCGTCAATTGTATGCTAAGTTAACGACAGCTCTAAATTTTAAAGGGTATTCACACCCATTGAATGACTACTCCCTATTTTTAAGAAGATGGATTCCTCAGTATCCATAGTTTCAGTCTACATGGATGACATTCTACTCACAAGAAATAATGTTGAAGAACTACATGCTTTAAAGATATTCTTAAACCAAGAGTTCAAAATCAAAGACTTATGGACCTTACATTATTTTTTGGGCATGGAAGTACTGCGAGAATCTGCCGGTCTGATCCTGTCCCAGCGTAAATTTGCCCTGGACCTCCTCACTAAGTTTGATGTCTTACACAAAACTCCTGCTTCCTGCCCACTTGATCCAACTATCAAACTTTTGGCCAACACTAGTGATCCTATACCAGATCCAACCTTGTATCATCATTTATTGCCCTTCGATATTTGCTCAAGGACCCTGGTCTTGGGTTGTTTATGTTTTCATCACCCTCCTTTCAGCTGCTCACTTTTTGTGATTCCGACTGGGGTACTTGTCCTGAATCCCGTAAATCTATTAGTGTCTTTTATATTTCACTTGGAGGTTCTCTCGTCTCCTGGAAGTCCAAGAAACAGACTTCCATCGCCCTAAGCTCTACTGAAGCTGAGTATTGCTCAATGAGGCGAGTAGTTGCCGAGCTCACATGGCTAGTACGTCTTTTTGAGGACCTGGCTGTTCCAATTTCTCTCCCTGTTCCTTTGCACTCCGATAGACAAGCAGCTATCCGTATCGCGAAGAACCCTGTGTTTCATGAGAGAATGAAACATGTGGAGATCGACTGCCACTTTGTTCGTCAAAAATTTCTCGCAGGTCTAATTTCTCTGTCTTTTGTTCGATCCTCTTTTCAGTTGGCAGATCTCTTCACCAAGTCTCTCACAGGGCCGCTTCATCATAGATTTTTGGGCAAGTTGGGTGTTCTTTCATCCCCTTCCAACTTGAGGAGGGGTGTTGGAGATGAAGGCATCTCAGATTCGTCTATGGTGTTTGATAGAGAAAAGGGTTTGGTTTGAGTATAAGGTTTGGTACAATTTAGGTTGTCTGTAAATGACAATAGTTTGTCTTGTTTTGTTCGCCTAAGGATCCAAATATGGGCTGCTCAACATTGGGCCTCTTTAGTCTTTTGGGCCTCCTTATCCGTCTGCCAAATATCCAGCCCAATAGAAGAGAATAGAAGGGAATAGAAGAAAGACAACAGCTGTATATTTTATTCTTTGTTTGTTATAGACTAGCCAATATAATAAGGATACATAGGATAGTTAGTTATGCACAGATTCTTTTCATTTTGTATTTATACACAGTCCTTGTACAACAAAATCAGATTCAATATACAGAAAAGAAATTGAAGAAGAGGGAACATGAAAGGAATTATTTTAAACAAAGAGGGAGGTCTTAGCAAGAACCACGTAGGCAAATCTATGTTGAGTTTAATAAGTTCAACTGAATTTACTGCTTTCAGAATCATGTTTATATATAATAGATCATTGTATATACAAACTTAGACTAAATGCTGGATTTATCTGTGACTCTCCAGACTATCATACCGAGCTTGTTATTACCATTTGAACATGAAAGTAGTCACATGATCAAACAAAGACGTGGACTTTAACCAACTATACCAAACGACATCCATTTCCTTCTCAGTTGTGTACGTACTGACTTCTTTCAGTTGACGCTGCCAATAGGAACACTTGGTTTTGGTATTATCTTGGCATCCTATTAAGGTAGGCAGCACCTGTGTATTTGAAACAAAACCATAAGATATAGAGAATAGGTTAACGATTATAGACAGTCAATCAACATTAATTTAACATGTATTAACAAATTACCTACCTTATGTTTAGGTCACTAATTCCAATTTTACCTGCATGTATTTTTTGTATGATCGGATTGTCTAACATTCAAAGTTAAACTCCTACATCTGGATATCTACTTTTAAAAGGACTAGTCTTAGGGTACGTGCGTTGTGATGAAATTGTCAAAAGTCCCACATCGGTGGGTGACAATTTTGAATGGATTATTTTACCTATAAAAGAAGGCCTAATATTTAGGATTTAAACACCACTCTCATTTGCCTTCTTATCTTCTTAAGACATTTGTATCTTCTCTCTTTAGTATTATTTCACTTGTATTTTAGAGTGGAATAAAATATTGGTTGTGTCCGAGAAAGTAGGCTAAATTGGCCAAACCTCGGAAATTCTGGTATTCCTTTTATTGTAGCTTTAGTGTCTTATTTATTATTTGGTGGCTGTCATAATTTTTGGTATAATAGTCGTGACTCATTCACACTATATACATTTGGCTTCCGCAATAATTGGTATCAGAGCCAAGGTACTGTCTAAGTATGCTTTGTGGTTGCAACATAGTCTGATCTTCCACATCAGAAAAGATTTATCTTGGTAATTGAGTCAAGGTTCTGTCTGAGTATGCTCTGTGGTTGCATCTTAGTCTGATCTTCCACACCAGAAAGGAAATAATCTTGATTTGTGTCGTCAGCTATTAAATAATATTTGTGTCAAAGATGAGAGACAATAAACAAGAAGAATCTACATCAAGTGTCAACAATACGTCATCATTGGCATTTTCGCTTATGGCGAGAATTGTGTCAAATGCGAAATTTGCGGTAGAAATTTTTGACGGGTCAGGACATTTTGGGATGTGGCAAGGCGAGGTTCTATATGTCCTTTTTCAACAAGGGCTAGATCTTGCCATTGAAGAAAAAAGACCAGATGTTATTGGAGAAGAAGATTGGAGAGCAGAAAAAGGCAAGATCTAGCCCTTGTTGAAAAAGACTGTTTGGAGAAATACGTCATCATTGGCATCTTCGCTTATGACAAGAATTGTGTCAAATGCGAAATTTGCGGTAGAAATTTTTGACGGGTCCGGACATTTTGGGATGTGGCAAGGCGAGGTTCTAGATGTCCTTTTTCAACAAGGGCTAGATCTGGCCATTGAAGAAAAGAAACCAGATGTTATTGGAGAAGAAGATTGGAGAATTATCAACCGTGTTGCTTGCGGTACCATTCGATCCTACCTTGCTAGAGAGCAGAAATATCCATACACAAAGGAAACTTCTGCAAGTAAATTATGGAAAGCACTGGAGGATAAATTTTTGAAGAAAAACAGTCAAAATAAATTGTACATGAAGAAGAGACTGTTTCACTTCACCTATGTTCCTGGTACCACGATGAATGAACATATCACCAGTTTCAATAAGTTGGTCACAGATTTGCAAAATATGGATACAACTTATGATGATGGTGACTTGGCCTTAATGTTGTTGGCGTCACTTCCTGATGAGTACGAGCACCTTGAAACTACTCTACTCCATGGAAATGACGAAATTTCTCTCAGAGAAGTTTGTTCAGCTTTGTACAGCTATGAACAAAGAAAGCGAGAAAAACAGAAGGGCGGAGAAGGAGAAGCACTGTTTGTGAGGGGTCGTCCTCAAAATCAAACGAGGACAAAGAAGGGAAGATCCAAGTCAAGATCCAGACCCAGCAAAGATGAATGTGCCTTTTGTCGAGAAAAAGGGCACTGGAAGAAAGACTGTCCGAAGTTGAAGAATAAGGCCAAACATAACAATGGAAAGGCCATTATGGATTCAAATGTAGCTGATTGTGATGATTCAGACTTCTCATTAGTTACAACAGAGTCATCAACATCATCAGACATATGGTTGATGGACTCGGCTTGTAGCTATCATATGTGTCCCAACAGGGACTGGTTCGTGGAATTTCAAGAAGGAGAATATGGAGTCATCCACACAGCGGATAACAGCCCTCTTACCTCATATGGCATTGGTTCAATACGATTAAGGAACCATGATGGAATGATCAGAACATTGATAGATGTTCGATATGTACCGGATTTGAAGAAGAATCTCATCTCTGTGGGAGCCCTAGAATCAAAAGGGTTCAAAATCATTGCAGAAAATGGAGTGATGAGAGTATACTCCGGTGCACTAGTGGTAATGAAGGCTAAGCGGAAGAACAATAATATGTACCGCTATCATGGCAGTACAATTATTGGGGCAGCGACAGTGACATCCAGTGACGATAAAGAGGCAGAAGCAACCAGGCTATGGCACATGCGCTTGGGACATGCTGGAGGAAAATCCTTGAAAACTCTATCAGATCAAGGATTGTTAAAAGGAGTAAAGGCTTACAACTTGGAGTTTTGCGAGCATTGTGTCAAAGGGAAACAGACAAGGGTTAAATTTTGTACAACGGTCCATAATACTAAAGGCATTTTGGATTGTGTACACTCTGATGTTTGGGGTCCTTCCAAAACACCTTCATTGGGTGGGAAGCACTATTTTGTAACCTTTGTTGATGATTTTTCCCAAAGAGTGTGGGTATATACAATGAAGAGCAAAGATGAAGTGTTGGGAATTTTTCTCAAATGGAAGATAATGATGGAGAATCAAACAGGCAGGAGGATCAAGTGTATTCGCACAGACAATGAAGGTGAATACAAAAATGATCATTTCAATAAGGTCTGTGAAAATGATGGCATCGTCCGACAATTCACTGTCAGACATACACCACAACAGAATGGAGTGGCAGAACGTATGAACCGGACCTTGCTGGAGAAGGTACGGTGTATGTTGTCCAATGCTGGCTTGGACAAAGAATTTTGGACTGAGGCAATTACATATGCATGCCACCTCATTAATCGCTTACTATCTACTGCTATTGATGGCAAGACGCCATTTGAAAAATGGTATGGAAAGCCTGTTGTAGATTATAACTCTTTGCACGTATTTGGCTCAACTGCATATTATCATGTGATAGAGTCAAAATTGGATCCAAGGGCAAAGAAGGCTATTTTCATGGGAATTACTTCTGGAGTCAAAGGATATCGCTTATGGTGTCCAATGACAAAGAAAGTAATATTCAGTAAGGATGTTACCTTTGATAAATCTGCTATGGTAAATAAGGTAACAGAAGATACCAAACAAAATGAGGGTGCTTCTAAGCAGGTGGAGTTTGAGAGAAAATTTATTTTTCCTACACAAGAAGCAAAAGAGGAAATAAATGAAGATTATCCTCTGGAAGAAGAGCCAGTAGAGAGGGAGATTCAAACTCAGGAACCTTAACAACAACTTGAATCAATAGCAACCAGCAGGCCAAAAAGGACAATAACAAAACCTGTTCGTCTTATAGAGACGGTTGCTTGTGCCGCCTCAATTGTAGCTGATGATGTTCCTACCACTTATAAAGACGCAGTCCAAAGTTCAGAAGAAGATAAGTGGAGGATTGCCATGAATGATGAAATACAATCCCTTCATCAGAATCATAGAAGAAGGTGGAGTCACGGCGAAGAAAATTCATACTACGGAGAATCCTGCTGATATGCTGACAAAAGTGGTGACTGTGGTCAAGTTTCAATATTGTTTGGATTTTATCAACATTGTTGAACACTAAAGATTGAAGATGAAGACATAATAAAAATTTGTTATTGAGAGAAAATTGAAGATGTGGAATTTTGCCAAAGGTGGAGATTTATTGAAATTGTCAAAAGTCCCACATCGGTGGGTGACGATTTTGAATGGATTATTTTCCATATAAAAGAAGGCCTAATGTTTAGGATTTAAACACATATCTCATTTGCCTTCTTATCTTCTTAAGGCATTTGTATCTTCTCTCTTTAGTATTATTTCACTTGTATTTTGGAGTGGAATAAAATATTGGTTGTCCGAAGAAGTAGGCTAAATTGGCCGAACCTCATACATTCTGGTGTTCCTTTTATTGTTGCTTTATTGTCTTATTTATTATTTGGTGGCTTTCATAATTTTTGGTATAGTAGTTGTGACTCATTGACACTATATACATTTGGCTTCCGCAACACGTTGCACGTGTACCTTATCAATAAAAATAAAACTTTAAAACATCACGCATAATATCTTTGAGTTGTAAACTAAAAATCAAAGGAAAAAAGTGTGAGTCGAAAGCGTTGAATATTCTTTTCATTTACTAATAAATGAAGAACCTTTGTCTCACATAAGTCTTCTGATGGATTAAGTGCCAAAATTCCTTTTACTTGATTATTCAAACATATTGATAAGTTTCGTGAAGAAACTATTTTATATGTGAGTAATCAAAGTTTTTGTACTCAATTTTCATTTTTTTTAGAACAAAAACGCCAATAAGAATAACAATTTTCTACTTTTCTTCCTTTCCTACAACCATCGTACAAAAAATTTCAAAACATCTTTTTAAAGTATATTTCAAATAGTTATATAATATTTATTGTCTCTTGTTTTATAGATAACAATAGTAATTTTCAGACTGATGATAGGTTTGGTGTAGAGGTGGTTTACATTGTTCTATGAAACAAAAAATATATAATTTATGTTTAAGAAATATAATGTTTACAAAATTTTATTTTATAATTCATACATATTTGATACAACAATGTTTATTTATATGTGTGATAGTTTAAAAAGTTTATACTTATTGATATAGGGAACACGTGCAATAACTTAAGCAAAAAGAATGAAGTAGAACTACTTAATTATAAGGTCCAAATCAAGCACCATAAAAGAAATTCTGGTCTTAAACTATACATGATTAAATAACTAAATAATTAAACGACATAAAATCAAGAATCAAGAAGCCAGTATGTACAAAAATCACAAGCTCAAAGTCGCTGGTTATGCATCTCTTTTCGTTTTCTCACTATTTGATAAGAGCCCAACATTACAATTTTATTTGAAAAAAATACATATAAATATAACATTAGTATTTATTGTCCTGAAAAGACTCACTTTATGAGGTCAAATTTTGGGGCGATTATCTGTATGATAAATGAGTAACCGCGTCATAATATTAAACCCTTACAATGGACAATCAAAGTGATATGAAATCCTCAACACATCCCCTCAACCCAAAAAAGCTCATTTGAAAAGAATATTGATTCTAATTTCGAAGATAAAAAATACCAAGAATAAATGGAATAGTACTAAAAATGCATCAATCATCACCGTGTTTGTCAGGAATCTAATTCCATAAAAAAAAAATCAAAATTTAATGAAATACATAATAATCGCATGATTAAAGATAATAAAATATACAAATATATAAGCATACATGCAATAAGAATATGAATAACAACTTACTGTTTTAGTTGAAAACACCATAGGCTTTTACAATAGATATACTAAAGCGAGATTCCTTAGAATCGAATTCTAAACCGGCGTGGTGCTGCTGGATGCTTCTGATCAATAGAACAAGAAGAGGACCAAAAAGATAGACCACTAAAAGTAACGACCACCAAGATAGGCATAGTAATTCGATCTTTTGATCACCCATTTTTTGAAAACTATTTTTGGGGGCTTCCGCCTTACACACGGAAGGTTGGATTGCCTGAATCACGAGTCACAGATTTGTTAGCTTTAGAAGATAAGAAATTCATGTAGTACTCTGGAAAAAATATTCGAAGCTCTACAAGATAAAATCCCAAAGTCATATTGAATGTTGGATATTTTGTCCTTAGTTTGAATCAGTAACGGTATCTTTTTTACTTAAACTTTTTGTGTAGAACATACTGAAATTGTCTAAAGGCTTCTTAGTATGCATATTAAAACTGTCTAAAAGCTTCATAGTTTGTTGCACTTATTTGTATTAGAAGTATGAAAATATAATAAAGGTGTTAGTCCAAAGCAATATATCGGAAGAATTAATAATATTTGTATATTATAGAATAAAAATAATACTCTTGGCTCAAAAAATAATAAAGAAAAATCTAAATAGACTGTGTTTTTTCCCCTTACCTGTTTCCCATTTCCGCTTAATAGATTGTACTGTCCAAATATTTAAGACTTCCAACGCATTTCGTTTAAATAAGGAACATTTTTAATAATAAAATATATAGTAGCTTTCAAAATTGCTTTCAAGATCCAAATATTAAAAAATAATCATATGACAGTTTTGTCCAATATAAAATCAATTTTTAAGGGTAAAAAAGGCGAACAACATTTCACTAAAGACATTCGCGCTTTTAATATAACTAGTCTTAGGGTACGCGCTTTGCACGTGTACTCTATAATCATAAATATATAACTGTTAAATATTTGTATATCCATATTAACCAATGTATATGAGTTATTAAAAAAATTATAGAAAATAATATAAGGTCCTAAAAATGACGAATGTTAATCCTATTTAGCTAGCTTAAAAAAATCATGTCCTACATAAATTCTCAGATGCTTTATTATGATTTCTCGCTTTTCACTTATCGAAGTTATTTAATTATCTTCTTAATTTTTGGATTAATTAGCATATGCTTAATATAAATAAGTGAATTGATAAGGCCGTATTGATATATCTCTTTATCTCCTCTTAAATTAGATTATTTGAACCTGAAGAACAATTTCAAGTTTTCTTTCAGTAAATTTGAAACATAATATGATAAAGTTAAAAAATAATTGAATTGAATTTTTTTTAATCAGTTAATTAAGACCATAATTTTAAAATAGCTATTTTAATATCAAAAATTTGCTGCCTTTGTTAGTTTTCAAATTATGGTCGGGATATTCTATTATAAGTTTGGTCGTTTCCTTCCATTGATTATATGCACATCCTTTTAGGAAATATAACACGTAAACATTTATATTTTTAGTATTATAATCTTATAATATTGTGTATGGTAAATGTAATTGATTTTGATATCCTAAATATTAGATTTTTTTGTGTAGTCGTTCAAATAAGGAAACTTTTAAATAAGTGAAGTTTTAGTTGACTTCAAAATGTTAAATATTAGGGAAATAATTAAATGACTATTTTGTCCGGTGTGAAATAATATATATTACTCGCACTCACACACAAATATTAATAAATTTGTATTTTAATTATTTTAAAATCATTTTTCCGACCGAAATCGGTCGGAAATATTTAATTATAACTTATCTCGGTTGGTTAATAAATATATATAATTTTTGTCTTGTGCATGAAATAATTATTTCAAACTTTCCAACTGATTTCGGTCGGGAATTTGGAAAATTTTAATAAATAATTATTTTTATACATTATATAAATATTTGATATATTTCCGACTGAAATCGGTTGGAAATTTGGAAATTTTTTAATAATTAATTGTTTTTGTATATTGTAGACAAGTATGACCAAATATTTAACCAAAAACATGTAATTTATTCATACCCTCGCAACTAAATAGTTGAAGAATGGGCATCTAACGATAACTCTTTGCAATTGGTCTTCTAAGACATGGACACTCTGCAAGTCGAGGATTTTAAGATTACAAAATGTTATGATTTTAGTTGTGCTAATATCAAATTCCAAATGTTGTCATCTCTCTAGCTGCATAAATAGTCTTAGGTAAATTATAGTACGTATCAAAATTCCAAGAGTGAAGCTCCAACACTTTGACGTTATGTTTTACCACCAAATCAATCCAACAATCTATATGAGAAGCCAATTCTTGATGATTATTTTCACATGTAAGACTGAATTGTTTAAGACGTATGTTTTGTTCAAGATGGGGCCGCAGGGATTGATCAACCAACTTGAAAAACTCGTTGGGGGACATATAGCTATCATTGGTGTAATCTAGTTCTTGACTGAGGTCAGCCGATTGAGTCTGAACCTTAATTTAAAGATGGAAGGAAGACCCGGATGGACTTAATTAGGAGCATGGGCAACCCTTCGCGCACGAGATAGCAATGACAACAGGAGATTGACCGGTCGGGGCCGAGTGATCCTCAGGGTTTAGGGCTCCTTCTACTGCTGCGACTACCTCTCTTCTCTTTTCTTTTAGAAAGGCCAGATTAGGTCGTGAAGTCAAAAGATTGTACCATCCCTTAGACAAGACACAAATTCTAGCCGCTGTCTTTTGGGGTCATTTCGGTCTGGCATAAGATCTGATGAATGATTTGTAGAGGCAACTATGATATTCTATCCTCGCCGCAAATTCTTTTTGCCTCCATAATTTACACAGAATTAATAATGCTACTTACCCTCTCTGCTATACCTCTATTAAAGAGTACAATATTTCAGATTCCTAGTGGAAATTGTTCACAAAAAAGTAGGATATCTTATGGAAATTTTTTGTGTCCGTACTACTTGTATATATCCTCTCCAGTAATTTTCTCAACTTATTACCTTCAGTCATTTAGTTTAAGAAAAAAATAATAATAAAAGGATATGTGGGGAAACTGTAATTTTTTATCACTTGGAAGAATGTTTGGGTTTAAAATAGGCCTGGTAGTTGGAACTTTAAAACCTGTGATTTTCAACTTTGATCACGTAGATGTGTATTTGATTCGTAAATGACTAAACAATAAATACTTTATAATACCTGGTTATCCTTTAAATAATTGTCATCCGAATGGCAAAAAGTGTTTGTGATGATGATAGAATATCAGAGTTGCCTGTGCAAATCATTCATCAGATGTTATACCAGACTGAAATTACCCTGAAAGAGGTGGCTCAAACATGTGTCTTGTCCAAGAGATGGTACAATTTTTGGATTTCACGGCCTAATCTGGTACTCAATCATGAACGAAAGTCTTGGGAAAATTTTGTCAAGTATGTTGATCGGTCCCTACGACCCCATGTTGAAAACAAGTTATGTCTTGAGCAATTCAGCATTAAATGTGAATATCATCACAAAAAATTGGCTTCTCATATAGATCGTTGGATTTATTTGGTGGTTAAACTTAACGTCAAAGTGTTAGATCTTCGCCCTAGGAATTTTGATACGTACTACTATAGTTTACCTAATGCTATTTATGCAGCTAGAGAGCTGAAAACATTGAAACTAAAGAGGTGCAAGTTTGAATTTGATCTTAGCACAACTAACATCATAACATTCTGTAATCTAAAAATCCTTGATTTGCGGAATGTCTATATATTAGACGACCAATTGCAGACAGTTTTCGCCAGATGCCCATTCATCAGGACTCTACAACTAATTAATTGCAAGGAAATAAACAAATTACATATTTTTGGCCTAGTACATCTGGAGAATTTGGTGGTTGTATTGGGTATATTGGACAGACTCAGAAGCTTGATAGTCCAGGCTCCAAATCTTCGATACTTTGGATGTGGAGAGATGGCACAGTTAAACAAGGGAAGTGAGGATAATCTTGTTCCTTGCAAAATTGCAAATGTGGATGCTTACAATACTATAGAAACACTCAAACTCTGGGGTGCGATCACAGAGCAACAGTTTCAAGACATGTTCTCTAAGCACTCAAACATTTCAGAATTGGATCTAGAAAGATGCTATGAGCTTAAAAATATAGAGATTGTGAGCGAAAAACTCAAGAAGTTGACCTTATCGAAGTGGAGGAATTTGGAACAAGTCAAGATTCAAGCTCCAAATTTGACAGAATTTGTTTTTGAGGGTCACAAAATGCCCTTCAACCTTTCTCACTTTGTTCAAAAGCTCAACTACTCTAATGGTTTCATATTAGAAATACTTTGTGAGAAGGTAAGAGTTTTCAATCTTTTTTTGCTCCATGAGTCTCAAAATAAAAGTTTAGTTGTTTGTATTACATCTTGAATTTGGTTAAAATTTTAGTCATTGACAATATTGCAGAGTGAAACGATCTTTCTATATGAAGATCCAAAAGAAACTGTTGTTCCTCCATTTGATAAAGTCACGATACTATTTAGACCTGTGAAGCATCTTGAATCATTCATAAATGAGTTCATGAAAATTTATTCCAAGACACAGTCAATACTTCCAATTACAAATAGCAAACTACTCCAGGTAATTTCTTGCTTATTTTGGATATCCTTTCAAACGCGTAGCTAGCTAATGTTGGATATAAGACTTTATTTTTAAATCATACAAAAAAATATGTGCAGGTAAAAGTGGAATTAGTGACCTAAAACATAAGGTACATAACTTATTATAACATGTCAGAATAGGCATTTGCTTAATGTTGATTGATTGTCCTATAATCATTAGTCTATTCTCTGTATCATATGGTTTTGTTTCAAATACACAGGTGTTGCCTACCTTAATAGGATGCCCAGATGATGCCAAAACCAAGCGCTCCTACTCGCAGCATCGATTGAAAGAAGTCAATATGTACACAATTGAGAACGAAATGGACGCCCTTCGGTATAGTTGGTTAAATTACGCGACTCTGTTTGATCAACTGACTACTTTCATGTTCAAATGGTAATAACAAGCTTGGTATGATTGTCTGAAGGGCCATAGATACATCCAACATTTAGTCTTAGTATGTTCTGAATAAATATGGTCTATTATAAATATTCATGATAAATTCAGTTGAACTTATTAAACTCAGTCTAGAATAATCTGCCTATGTGGTTCTGGCTAAGATCTCCCCCTTTGTTTTAATTATTTCCTTTCATGTTCCCTCTCCTCCTTCAGTTTCTCTCATACATTAATTATCGTGTTCAAATTATTGTATATTGCAAAGTGACTGAATTAAAAATAATATCTTGCTAGAATGTTTTATGATTGTCATCAAATCAAGATCTGTGTAGCTAGCTTTCTGTGTGAGAACATCTTCTGAAAAAATTGAGCAGCAGCATTTGAGATATCATCTCTTTTGTCCAAGCCAGACTCCCTGCTCATTTTTTAAGAATTTCTCAATGTTGAGTTTCCTTCTTTTGGAGCGGAGCATTAGAACAACGGTAAAGTTGTCTCTGTGTGACCTATATAGGTCAGGGGTCAAGCCAGGGAAACAGCCACTAATGCTTAACATTACGGTAGACAGTCTACATCACTCTCCTTTGGATGCGGTACTGCGTGAATGTATGATGCTCTGTGCACCAGGCTGCCCTTTCTTTTTTTTGTTGAGTTTCTCTCTTTTATCTTTAATAACACTATGAAAAAATGCAGTGTTTGCGTCCACGTCATCTAAGTCTAGCATTTTTGCTACAGTGTAGCTTCATGTTTTTTTTTAGACTTGAAGAAATTCAGCATTTTATCTATATTCAATCTTGTCCTGTTGTTTGAACTTTTCTCTCCATTTTATCCACATAATTAAAAGTTTCCTGGACCAAGAGCTTAACTTTTTGCTAGAAAGTCCACATGGGAATTCCATTAATGTTCTTCTTCCATATACTTGAATAGGGGTGTCAAATCGGCGGGTTGGGCCGATTTTGGGCTGGTCAAAATGGATTGAGTCAATAATGGGCGGGTCAATAGGTGCTGCAAATTGCAATGAGGTAAAAAGGCAGTACAATCTTCCTTTGTTATGATCATCAGCCAAGAAACTGTTCAAATAACGCGACCCTGCCAATTCAACAAAGAAAAAAGATGCTGCAATGCCCCTCAAGTTTTCTCAGCATTATATGAATAAAAGTTAAGAAATTGCAGTTTATTTGCAAAGATTCTTTGGAGACTGAATGTAGATTTTTAGTGTTTTTCTTCTATTTAAAACCTAAAAATTGGTAAGTAGCGTTTCCCTAAATTGCTCAATACATGTTATTACACATAATAATGCAACAGAAAAATCAAATTTGACAGGATGAGACATATAAAGAGTATATGTCTTTCCAAAATTTTCAAAATTTTCAAGTACGGATAGGAAAAACTTTCCATATGATATCGTAGTTTCCCTGTTTCAAGAACGTATGCTAGCATCAGTGGCGATGCCAGAAACTTTTTCAAGGGTGTTCAAATGAAAAAAATTCCGACAAAGAGTATTCAATATATGTTATATACCTATAAAACCTAATATTTTACTTATATACTCAGTATAATTTTCCGACGAAGGGTGATCAGTTGACCACCCTTTCAAGCATGTGGCTTCGCCCCTGACTAGCATAATCAAAGATGGAGGCAAAAAGAGTTGGTTGCAAGGATAGAATATCAGAGTTGCATGTGCATATCATTCATCACATCTTATGCCAGACTGAAATTACCCCGAAAGAGGCGGCTCAAACTTGTGTCTTGTCTAAGAGATGGTACAATTTTTGGACTTCACGACCTAAACTGGTACTCAGTCAAGAAGGCTGCAAAACCTATACCTATAAGTCCCCTGGAGATTTTGTAAAGTTGGTTGACCAATCCTTAAAACCACATGTTTAACAAAACTTATGTAATCTTAAAAATCTTCTTTCATTGGGAATATAATACTAGTTGATTGCGAGGGTATAAACAAGTTGCATGTTTTTGGCCTAGTACATCTGCAAAATTTGGTTGTATCAAGGTGCGAACTCGAAAGTGTGATAGTTCAGGCTCCAAAGCTTCGACTATTTGGATTGAGCAAATACATCGATGACAGTCTTGTTCCTCGCAATATTGCAATTTTAGATGCTTACAATACTTTAGAAATACTCGAACTGAATTGTACCAGCATCACAGATCAACAGTTTCAAGACATATTCTCTAAGCACTCAAATATTTCAGAATTGGATCTAACAAGTTGCTATGAGCTGAAAAATATAGAGATTGTGAATGAAAAACTTAAGAAGTTGACCTTATCAAAGTTGAGGAATCTAGAACAAGTCAAGATTCAAGCTCCAAATTTGACGGAATTTGTTTTTGAGGGTGACAAAATGCCCTTCAACGTCTTCACTTTGTTCAAAAGTTCGACTATTCTAAAGGTCTTATATTAGCAATATTTTGCAAGAAGGTAAGAGTTTTCAATCCTTTTTCAGTTCTTTGTATTACTTGAATAATTGATGCATTACTTCTTGAATTTGAATTAAGTTATGTCATTGACAATATTGCAGAGTAAAGCCATCTTTATATATGAAGATCCAAAAGAAATTGTCATTCCGCAAAGTGAAGATGAAGTCAGGATACTCATTAGACCTATATTGCATCTTGAATCATTCATAGATGATTTAATGGACATGTATCCCAAGACCATGTCAATACTGCATAGCAAAGTACTCCAGGTAATTTCTTGCTTTATTTGGATATCCTTTCAAACGTAGCTAGTTTGCGGAAGCTAGTAAAGCAAACATTGAACAACGATAAATTAGACAATAAAAGAGAAATATATCAAATGAGACACAAACATTTAACATGGTTCAGTTAATTGACTTACGTCTACGGATGAAGATAAGCAATCTGCTATATAAAAGAGAGTAGAAAATATTGAGAGAACAACCTCGCAAAGAGTCAAACACAAGTTGTAGGCTAACACTCGTACCGAAAATCCCATATGGCTACATTGTGGACATTGGCGGAGCCACATTGAAACAAGGGGTGTCAAGCGACACCCCTTCGCCGGAAAATTACACCACTTTGCTAGATAATTTTTTTATTTTACGTATATTTACTATACGTTGACTCCCCTTGATTTTTCATATCTAATTATTTATATTTTGACACCCCGTGATAAAAATTCTTGATCCGCCACTAATTGTGGATGCTACTGAATGAGAAGGAAGGATCCTCAATTTATAGAAGTCCAGACCTTTTCTTCCAAGAAAAGTGACTAGCCAAATATGAAAGATTTGTAATTTCCTTACAAGAAAAAGGAAAACTCAATTATGGTAAATATGTTGTTCATTCCTTCAAGAGATAAGAAAACTAAATATGATAAGAAAATCAAAACAAACAGCTAAGCTAGCAGTAAATTTCCAGATATACTCCATAAGAATTTAACTTTTGTATATTGATAGCGTAAAATAAATTTATACAATCAGATCATTAAAAAATATATCGTTCATTAAGTGCATTTGTGGCCTAAAAAAAATTAGGTAACACATTACAACAAGTAGAAATACGTTGTCAGTGAAATGTGTTAAGTTAAATCTAAGACGTAAACATGCAATAACCATTTGCCCTATAATCATTAGTCCATTCTTCATTTGAAGTACAGGTGCTGTCTACATTAATAGGATGCTCAGATAATACCAAAACCAAGTGTTTCTACTCGTGGCAACGTCAATTAAAAGAAGTCAGTACGTACACAATTGAGAAGGAAATGAAAAGCGTTTGCTATTGGTGGTTAAAGTCCCCGTCTCTGTTTGATCAAGCAACTACTTTCATGTTCAAATGGGAGGACAAGTCCATCATTCACTCTAAGCTGCGGAGGTCGAGTATTAAGGTTATATGTTAGGAGGTAGCTGAATCTATTTCTACTTCATACCTATGTGAGGCTAGTCTGACAGGATTTTTGTCTTAGACTACTAGTGGTTAATGTTATGTCTCTCTACTCCTTCATTTTCATAGTGCCGGGTCTTTTTACTGGCTATCACTTTTGCATTTCATATATTTTCTGGTCTTTATGATGCTGTTAATATTCATATGGTCTCTGTTGGTGGTACTGATATTGTCTTTTTTCGTCTTCTTGAGCCGAGGGTCTTTCGGAAACAGACTCTCTACCCCCTCTGTTGGTGTTAATTTATTAGAATTTCAAGAATTGTGAGTCGCGGCCATGTGGAAATCGAATACACAAGTAGGGGTGGTAAAACTAACCCAAATCCATTTGACCCACCCAACCCACCCAAGTTATAATGGGCTTGGGCTAGAAGGATTTTGAAAATGGGTTGTTTTGGGCGCGCATTTGCCGTAAAAATAGGACGGTATAGCCAGTTTTCGGACTGGTCATTCAAAAATAACCAGCGTTTACGAAGTCAATGAAAAATAGCCACTATTTTGCTGCAACAGAGACCGGTCTAGCATAATATACTAGAGTTCGGTGAGTTCGGTGCACCTGTGTATGAACTCCAGCATATTATGCTGGACCGGTATACTTTGCTGACCTAGTATAATATACCGGAGGCTGGAGCAACGGTGCTCTAAACTCCAGTATATTATACTGGACAATTATACTTGCTGGAACTCCATCATATTATGCTGGAGTTCCAGCATACTTATCCTGGAACTCCAGTATAATATGCTGGAGTTCAAGCATACTTATGCTGGAACTCCAGTATAATATACTGGCGTATTTTCCGGGTTTTGACCAGTGTTTTCGCTCAAATTTATCTTTACATGAAAAGTGGCTAAATTTCGATTACTTTTGAAACTGGACTATTTTTGAACGACTAGTTGTAAATCTGGCTATTTTTGAATTTCTCCCGCATTTGCCACCCCTAACGTCACAAGTATATACAAGGCACTAAGTTTGCTTTTTAAGTGTTTCAAACCCATTGCATCAGAGAAAGTCACAATTCAATGCTACAACAAAGCAAAACCTTTTAGACAAACAATATTTTTTCCTGGCAAGACAGAAGTACAGAGCAAAAAATGCTGCAAATCATGTGAAGAAATGAATGTCATCTCTGCAAATAAAACATTACAATCTAATCCAAAGTAAATGGACATTTTTGTAACAAATTTTGAATTCATTGGGCATATAAATACTATTCTATCAACTCAAAACGTCGACTTTCTTGCACAAGCAAGAATCTTCTACTCAGAAGTAGCAACAAGATCGAAAATCTCTACCCTTAACCAGAGATCTTTTCGAGCTCTAAGGAGAAATTACCGGTAGGGTGCTTTCCCCTTAAATGGGCCCTATGTGGCTCGAATCTATAACACCGGGCCAGTGGTAAAAGAAATTGCAACAGAAAATAACATAGCAAAAGAAGAAGCTAAAAGGATTTACTATTGGGTACTTGATATAGCTGTGGATGTCAAAACTGATCAAGCAGGTTGAAATAAACCAGTCGAAAACACTACTTCACTTTCTTACTCAAGTTTGAAGTTCCAAATTTTGCGTCATCCTTGATGAAACTCCACCAGATATAGGTCAAAGGGATTGTGGTGGCGTGCCAAAGTGCATGGGCATCTACTAGTCCTTGATATGGAGGGAAGTCATAGATCTCGAGGAGCATAGCGAGGCCACCTCCCCCAACCACCGTCCATAACTTCCATCGGGAAGGATGACGGCTAATTCCAGCCCAGAATGCCCAAATTAGAAGTTGAGAAACAGCTATCACTACACAAACTTTCATATTCCATCCTGAGAATTTATCACAATAATTATCATCAGATATAAACACCAGAAAGTAAGTAAAAAAAATAGAAGCTTCCTATGCTTTCCAACCCTTTATTGAGACCTAAATCGTGTCAAACAACAATTGCTGAAGTAGAACTTACTGAATCAATCATTTGGGCTCATAATAAATTAAAAGTTGCTCCCCCTACTCAGCCGAGAGCCTTGAGCATTATACAATGACCTTGTTGTAAGAGTAACCCGTTACATTCCGGGTGGAATTGCCACAACACGGCATTATTTTTACCAAGAATTATTGCAGTAGGATAATGGCTAAGAGGACTTAAAAAGCATTATGGCATTAAAATTCCAAGGCTTAGCTCAGGACCCCGCTACTCGTCGTATTTGATTTGGTATTGCTACCGCACATAATACCAAAACGCAAATAACTCGACCCAAAATCAATACTACATTCTATCCTTTCTTACTTGAGTTAAAGCTAGTTTATGCTTGTTTTACGTAAATACACTCGACATACCTATTGGCAATGCATGCACATTTTGACGTATTTAACTAGAGAGACTGCGAGATTACCATAATCCATTTGATAGTTGTTCAGGTACAGTATATGAGTGACTGTAAAGGCAAGCAGTGGAGCCGCAACCAGAACTCTCGCAGCCTCATTCTTTACACTGAAACTTCTTAGTATTGATATAATCAGTGAAAATCCAAGTAATGCCACAGCAGATGAGTAGTCCAGCTTTTCTGTAAAATCCATGTCTCTGCAATAAATAAATGAAAATTGGTACACTGAAGTAATATTGCAAGAAAATAGATAAACTTCAAGTCGTAGGCACTGCCAACAAATCCCAACAACATACGATTTTAAAAAAGCCTAAACTCTACATTGGTAAAGTTAGGAAATCAAAATCGGCATTATCGAAACTGCTAAAGTATAAACTTACCGGCTGTGGAAGACAGCACTCCATAGCCATGAGTTCATAGACAAGAACGCGTAAATGTGCCACAAACAAGTGTAATTGTAGCCGGTCTTCTCATCAGCTTTTGATCGTAACTTGTAGCAAATAAGCATGAAAAAGGACAGCCATCCATGGAAATGCATTGCAAGGTTAAGCGCGGAGAATGCAACAGACACAGGCTCCTGAGAGATTAAAATGTTACTACAGAAATAAGAGGACCTTTCTTGAAGCTGTTGGAACTTAGGACAAGAGGCCATTTATTAACATACCTGAAGCCCAAACACTCGTTTGAATGGCCATTTCCCATGATATTTCACAGGCCCAAATCCATGAGTGGCTCGGTCTTTTTCTCTTTGAAGCATGCAGTGATACTGGCAATCACTTTGGCAATTCGCTTGTTTCAACCACAGGTATAGAGACTCTTTCAAGTACCAGTTGTCATCAGAAGAAGAACCATTTAAAGGAATTTTGCAATGCGGGAAACATGTTTCTCCAGCACATCCAGTCTTTTTACATTGGTCAAAACAATCCCTAAATGATAGAATTTGATACTTCATAAATAACTTGTCTGATTCTTAAGTGCTAGACTACAGCGAAAATTCATAAATTGTGATTGTATTGGGTTTAGACTTTATTTGGGAGGAAAGGAAGTAGATTTTTTTCAAACTGATTTGGAAACAAAACAGACCAGTGAGCCACAATCATGTTGCACATCCGCTACAAGAATCACCTAAGTGATGAACTGCATTTGCTTATCAAAAAAAATAATGTTCTTCGACCAAAATTTTCTTGGATTGACAAAAAGGGCTATAACCAAACATACAACCAATTTACAAAAGAGTCGTTTTCAGCTTATATAAGGGAAACAATAGTAAATAGTTGGTCCCTTTTTGGTATTAGCTTCTAAGTTTCGTCTTTGGTGCAGCACCCGTCTCGACACGGGAGCGGGAGCGGGTGCGGGTGCGGGAGCGGGTGCGGGAGCGGGATATGTCCCGGATTCGGTCAACTAACTTCGGATACTTTGACTTGAGTCCATCGACAAATTTGGGGGGAAATTGAGATTTTGATTTTTCAAAATTTAAAATAAAAACAGATTTAAGACCTGGGAAATGGCATACCTTCAATATTGTAGTACTTTTGTCTCATATTTGCTGCTTTGTGTTTCAGAAAAACCAAGAATTCAAGGGGTCGTGTTCTAAGTTCGGACTTCTGGTAGACAGTAGCAGCGATATAGATGTAGAGATGGTGGAAGGCCTTGAATGGCTTTTTTTTTTTTTTCTCTTTATAGCTCTATTTTTTTATAATTTTGAATTTTTTAGCCAAATCCCCGCACCCGTATCCACTCTTGGATCCGCACCTCCGAATCTCAAAATTTAGATTTTGCCGAATCCGACACTCGGATTCGAGCCCGTATCGGATACCCGCACCCGAGTCCGAGCAACTTAGATTAGCTTTACTAGTTTGTGTTGAGCTATCCCCAAAGTAAATTAGCTTCTCACATAAGATGGTTCAACAAAAAAGCTGGTATTTCAGGATTTAAGTTAGAGCTACTGTTACCATTCTAAACTTCCTAGCTTCCCTAAATTAGAAATATATTCCATGATTATATTCTGAAATTAGCACAGGAATTCCTTCACAATATTTTCAAATACATTGCAAACTATCAGTGGTAATCCATGCAATATCTCGAGACAGTGAAAGCTTAATCCAATGTCTTTCAACCTTTAACATCACGAACTTGACAGATATGTGTTTAAGCTCTTCCTTGTCTCTTTTCCGACCTTAATATTTTCCTTAATTTCCCAGGCCAAATATCTCCCGCCTCCTCCAACAACTAGGGTTTTCATTACTTTCACTATTCAGGTCTACCTAATGCTTGCAACTTTACTCTCTATTTCCCACCAACCACCAACTAGCCAACTGTTGAGATAGTTGCCACTAGTCAACTTGCAAACCCCACATTTTGAGAAATGAGATAAGGTCGCCTGAGATGGTTCGGCCATGTTTTTGTTCACCTCCATAAGAACCGGTCCGTAGGTGGGACGCAGTGCAGTCCCCTTACGAAACTTTCGTTATTGGGTCAAGTGCCTGAAGAGCATATTTATCGAAAGAAATATGATTACCTCGATGAGATATTTCCTTCATTCTTCCTCTATGTTGTTTACAGAATCCGTCGCTCCCATCACTTCCTACTTAATGGTTAGGTCTGAATTCTACAATGGAGCTCAGAATGAAATTGGTTCTTGAGTCAATCTTCTCAGTCTTTATTGGCTCGAAGCTCTTGATTTTTAGTTCTATTTCTATAAGAAGATTCATTTTATTATGGTATGAATGCGTACACTTCCTTTTATGAGATTGAATGTGGTATAAAGGGTCGAGAGAAATCAAAGGTTACATGATCAAAGCTATCTAAAGAGACCTACAATCTCTCAAAATCAATACGGATTTAACTAAGAACAAAACACAGTTGAAGGAAAGGATCCATATAACCTATACCAATTAAGTGGAATTGAAATCTTAGTAGTTGTTGATAGACTCACATTTTGTTTGTTGTTTGTCGGCTTGTCATGAGTCATTTTATTCTAGTTAATATATCCATGGATTGAAGACTCGCATGATTAAAGAAACTCTAGTTTTAGTGAACTCCTAGTTTTATTAAATACAATTTATTTGGTATTGGAAAGAAATGAGCCCGAATAGGAAGGAAGAGATACGTAGGATTCATATGGACGATCCCAGCATGTTGATTGATATGCTGAAACCTTAAACCACTCTTAACTCGAGACCGACTAGACTCAATCTCCTGAGTATAATAATGCATATCATTCTTAAAGTCGTCCTCATTTAACGATTAAAGAACACTCATTTAATACCTCAATTATTGTTGCATGTTTTATAACCTACTACATAATCCACTTAGAAGTTTGAGGGCCTCTTAGGCGAAAAATAAACCTTTTCCACGACGAACCATAGTTCAAAAAAAAAAAAAAAAAACTTTTACAACACATTGGAATTGTGATTAAGACAAGAAATGAAACCCAAATCAGTTAAAATCAATCTTCATCAGTTCATTGTATCTTTGCAAAAGCAGAAGTAAAAATTGGAAAAGCTCACACAATATATGAAACATAAGGTAAAAAAATTGAAACATTACCTGTACAAAGGATCAGCATCTCCAGCACTAGCATCAAATGTTCCAAAAAGACAAAATAGAACTACCAAGAAAGTGATCCAATAAAGATCTGCCATCTGATCTCACACAAAATTGGGTAAAAATGAAATCTGTTAATGTCACAAGTTATATATAATCTAACCAATTTAGCAAACTTGTTGGGGGGGGGGGGGGGGCGTTCTAGCTCCAATACCCGGATAGAAAAGTTCCAATTTTTCAAACAAGATCTTATTTTTACAGTTTAAATTGGGAAAAATCAAATCTTCTGATGTTACATGTATCTAGCTCCAATACCCAGATAGGAAAAAGGGTCTAAATTCTCCAACAAGACTTCATTTTTAAGTTTAAATTAGTAAAAATCAAATCCTTTAATGTCACATGTTATATATAGTGTAACAAATTTAGTAACTGAATTCTGGCTCCAAAACTCAGATAGAAGAAAGGGTCCAAATATTCAAAAAAGATTTTATTTTTACAGTTGAAATTAAAATTTTGGAAGGAATTTAAGGGATTAGAAAAGGAAATTACCTGGTTGGATTGACAATTGCGTACTTAATTCGCGTATCGGACAGTAAATAAATAGAACATTCTTTAATTCATCAGCGGCATTTTGATATTCATGAGAACGTAGAAGAGAGGAATGGGAGTTGGAAAACTGAAGAGAAAAATAAAAAATAAAAAAGATTTAAAAAAGAAAAGGAAAGGGGAGAAGTGCACATATAACCACTTTACAAAGTATTTAAAGTTTAGCCTTCTCACAATTAGTTTGAGTCTTTTAGACTCGGATTACACTTTAAATCTTTAGGAGTTGTTTGGTTTGAACACATTAGTTATATTGAATTAGTTGTCCTGGTATTATTTTTTATTGATTGTTTGGTATATTGTATTAATTATGTGATTGTCAATGTTACTGTTTTACCCTGGGATAACTTGTTATGGGATTATTATCCATCCTCTGACAGGTATAAGCAGCTGCGGAGTCAAAATTTTCATTACATAGGTGAATGTAGAGATCACCGGTGTCCTATTCAAGACGAAGTACTTGTCGTCCCCAAACCAAAAGGGATGAGGGAAAAAGGCTCGAGAAAGCGCCCTTGGAAGGGGGAATATCTGAAAACCATGAGAGATAAAGCAGAACCGGTCAGCCTTTGCATTACGACGTCGAATCATCTTTCGACGAAACGACGGTATGATGCGAGGAAGCCTCGTCCGCGTCAATGATACATCGGGTGATAACTATTTGACTCCAGGGATGGCCTCATCTCAGCTGTGGATCTAATCAGCTCCATTTGACCGCCAGCCTCCACAGTGAAGCTTCCAGCTACAGCTTCCACTGCGGGACAGGAGTTGAAGTGAGTGCTTCAGGTAGATAAGCTTCGGCGCTTTCTTCGACACCTTTCCATGGATACAGGGAAAAAAATGGCTTATTCCGCATCAACCTAAGCCCGTTTATTCCGACTAAGTGATCCATTGGCGAAAAGAGCGCCTTCTTCTTTCTAGCATGAAGCTCTGTCAAAGAAGCATTCTATTCCGAAAAGGCTTAAGGCTAGGCTAAACCTCCCTCAAAGCTTCTCTGGCTTGCTCTTTCAAATAAAATTTTGGCCAGCAGTAATGTAATCGGGATTTTATCTCCTAAATTCTTTTTTCTATAAAAGTTGAGGAGTGTCAAAATATATAAAAGTAAACATACCAGGAAAGGGGAGTCAATACATAGTATGTATAAATATAATTTATTTTTTTACCTATCTACACAGTGTATTTTTTCCACGAAGAAGTGTCATCTGACATCCCTTCCTATAATGTAGCTCCGCCACAGGGTATAAGTTATCTCGATACTATTTTTAATCATGGGCTAACTTATCCCAAGATTAGTAACCAAAAAAAGGATAAAGTGGTACTAAATTTCTATCCCAAGATTATTTTTACATATCCATCGTACCAAACGATCCTTTAAATTAGACTCTGGCAGATAGATAGGAACTTCAGACTTCAAAGGTTTGAAATTTTAATTTTGGCATTTAAACTTCAGCCCTTCGAGTCTAAAGTTAAGAACTTAAGATGTGTTAGTTCAAAATTTCATACTCGAGAGAAGAAGATGAGCCGGAGGAGGAGCGGTTTGGAGTTTGCCAAATTTAACTAAACTTTAAATAGTTTAAAACTGGCTAAAGATTAAATAGCATATCTAAATGCAATTACTTGGTGCTATTTGGGCGAGAAAAAGATAGGTCAACATATAAATAAAAGAAAAATTAAATTATTTTTCGGAAAATTACTTCCATTGTATCTAGCACTTTTTTTTTCCTCAATGATAAGAGACAGAGAGACAACCTTTCCACCTGTTTATTTCTGTTATATGCAAAGGGATTATGATATGATCAAAGCTAGAGTAGATAGACAAGCCAAGCTTGCTCGGTTGGTAAAAGCACGTTCATCCACGCCAAGGTAAAGTGCGAAAAAACTATAGATCTCCTAATTCGAGGGGTTTTTAAAATTAAAAAATAAAAACTAGAGCAGATAAAGTTCAAAACTGAGTATACATTTAAGCAATCAAAGTTAGACAACCAAGTCAAGCAATGGATCCACCCACCCACCCCCACCCCCACACACACAAAAAAAATAAAAAATTGCAAAGACGTGGTAGTGAAAACTAATCAGATGAAATTTACACATTTAACTTTTGAAATTATAGGTTCATACTTATTATACGTTGAATTTTTATTGATTTTTAGGTAACATATTTATGATGTGTTAGATTCAATTGAACCCATGCAAAGCTCAATATTCTTGAGAGTAAATTTCTTGTAGATATGATTGGGTACATAGTTTTATGGATAACAGGTCCAATAGCATTAATTATAAATTTAGTGGCATTTAATGTCTCGATAAATTATTATTTCTCACTCAGATGAGTCCGTACTCACATTAGGGAATCAATTAATCTAATATGCATGGTGTAAAACATATTTAAGAGTATTTTCTATCAAGATTTTCTATTCAGAGCCAGGCCGGCTCTAATGTAGATTCAAGCAAGGCTTTTGACTCAGGCCCCCAAAATTTGGAGCCCCATTAAAATCTTACCTAAGATTAACAATGTTTCAAGATAGATTAAATTTGTTGGCTATATTATCAATTGAAAAAGAATTATTAGGGAAATCGATTATAAAAAATTATTAATAATTTTTTAAAAAAAAATTTAGGCACCACGTTAAACTTTGATTTTAGGCCAAACATATATTTTAGACGCCCCTGTTCAGAGCTCGCTTGAAATATTAGGTTATAGAAAATTAGTTGTCAAAGACAGTTGCCTTGGGCCATATTTACCCCTGACCACCTTCTACAACTATATATGCCAAAAATCATTATTGACCTTTTAGTAAAATAAAATTCGTCTAGTTTCTTTATTTGACCCTATTATAAGTAAGACTATTAAAGACCATAGTGTCACGTTCTTAGTAATTAATTAAGTACACATTCTTGCTATATCAAGAAAGCAATTCAAATTCTCTAATAAAAAGTTTCCTTTAATAATTCTTTTATATTTTTTCTAGTACTTAATTAATTAATAAATACGTGACAATAGTCATCAAAAAAAGTTAGAAGGAAATGCTAGAAAAGTCCCAATTCAAAGCTCAAAAAAGAAAAATATCAGAACAGTACAATTAAAAATCAATAAATAGACTTGATTCAATAAATAATTTATTACATTATATTCTCGTGATGGTAAAAACACACTACAACAACAGCTCAATTCCAAGCAAGTTACAGTCGGCTTATAAATCCTCACGGATCATATTGCTCTAGAACTACAACTCATCTTAAACATCAGTAGCAACAAGTAAACATACTTAAAACTGCAAAAGAAATTAAGTTACATCGATACAAAAACACAATAACAATAATCTTTTTTTCGACTATTAATTATATTGAAAGAATTTCGCCCTAATTAATATTTAAGGGCATTTTGATTTTCCTTCTTGAGTCTTCCAATTGTTGTAGCAAGGGCATGTTTGTTTGTGGCCATAAACCCCACGAGGCACACACAAGCAAGTAGCACAACACTTTTGACAAAAGAACATACATGGCTTCTTGTGTGATGTTGCTGAGCATCGATATGTGCATCTTGGCTTGCAATCTATTAACACCACATAAAAAAAATTAAAAACTAAAGGAAATTTACATCAAATATTAAGAATCATTACAATTATTAATTTATTAAACATCTCGGTCACCAATGTCAAATTCTTAAAATCTGTGGTACATAGGTTAATATACATACATATACATACATATATATATATATATATATATATATATATATGTAGCAAAGACTTATAGGGTGTTTGGATCAGTTTTTAAGCTAATCAAATCAGCTTTTAAGTTCTTTTTAGCTTTTTTTAGTGTTGACAAAATTAAAAAGTTCATGAAATAAGTTAAAAACTTCTTAAAACAAACCAAAAGCAATAAGTTGGTCAACAACTTGTTATTTTTTAGCTTAAAAGTTATTTCTGAAACTTTTTTTAAACCAATCCAAACAGGCTCTTACTCCTTGACTTGATGTCGGTTTTAGCTGGAAAGAGAAAGAGATGCTACGCTACGGATTGAGTTTGAACCAATGTATGGAGCTCATAAAATGAGTTAGCCCCCGACCCCATAGGCAAATCCAGAATTGTAAGTAAATGGGTTCCTATTGTAGTATCAAATTAATTTACGCTAATAACTGGATTCACATTTATATATTTATTGATATTTAATGATTTTTTTTTAATAAAAATACAAGATCTATGCAAAAGTTACTTGCTTCCCAGTAACCAGTAACTATGCTCTATATTCGCCATCACAAATAACAACATTTTCCTATACATAGGGGTCCAAAGGAAATAGCCAAATTGTATATATACCTCTAGGCTGGAGATTGTTGTAACCCTGCCAAAATGAAGAAAAACACACATAAAATTAAAAGGGTTTTCTAAACAAAATCTACATTGTTTTTTTTTTCTTCTAATGACTAATTAGTAGTGATATAAACATAAAACATGTATATATATATATATATATGTATATATATATATATGTATGTATATATATATATATGTATGTATTTACCTCAACCATATTGGTGAAAGTGAGCAATATCAAGAACATTGACAGAAGCAACAAGAAGCTAACATTGTATCCACTTTTTGCCATATTCTTCTTCTCTTCAAAGGGAACTAAACTGAGTATTTTGCTTTAGTAATGAAGATAACAAAAAAGATATAATAAGAAGAGAATAATGAAAATATTGGAAGTAGAAGAAGTGAAGTGAGAATATTTATAGAGGGTTTTAATTTCCAGGGGCAAAAAAAAAATTAAACATAGTGGCGAATATTAGGGCGTGAAAATGGGACCAAACCACAAGAAAAGTCCATGTTATAATTGATTGATAATTATGAAAAAGGTTAAGCGTTGAAGGCGCCGTGTTTGCTGTGTTATAATTTTGTCAAACTTTTTCTAGCAATTTGTTAGTTTAGTCGTTTTCGTGGATCTTGAAATATTAAAGACAAATAGAATTCCATTAATTTTTTATGTTGCTTTCGTTCCTGGGTTATATATAATTTTATCCATGGTCATTGAGCTTATTTGTTTATTATTTAAAAGTCACTTTTTTTTGTTACGTATAAATTATTTAGCTTTGTATTCATTACACAAAAGTCTATTTTCTAGGATACTCATATATTTTGAAATTAACGTTAGGAAAAATGAAATATACGAATATATTATAAAAATAATAAATAAAATAATATTAAGTTATTTATTTAAATAAAATACATAGTTAAAAATATATTATATAGTATATAATATAGAAGGTATTACATAAAAATGAAGGTTTATATACAGCTTGTTTGGATGGTTGTTACCAGTTGTATCGTATCATATTGTTACTTTAAATATATACAATGTTTGTTTTGATTGTTACTTAAATTTTATTGTATCGTATCGTTAAATCCATCGTTACGTAACGATGAAATGTGCCACTTTATGTAACGACCGATTTGGTGTGGTCGCGTCGTTTCCTTGTGTTTTTCTCTCAATCTCACCCTTTATTATTATTAAATAATTTTATTTTATCATTTACCCTACCTTTTTATACATCATCTCATAATTTTTCTTTATAATATTGCAAGTTTATTCATCATATTACTGGTGCATGATACCATGAAACGACGACAAAACGACACAATCCATCCAAACATTGTATTCATCAAACGATACAGTACAATACAATACAATACAATACAATACGATACATTATGAAACGATATGTAACAACCATCCAAATAAGCTGATAATATCAACGGCATAATAGACTTTTCAAGTAAATATGTGACTTTTGTGATAACTAGAGCAAAGTAAAATGATTTTTGTGTAACAAAAAAAAAGAAAAATGACTTTTGTGTAGTGAATACAAAGTTGAATGATTTTTACGTAATAAAAAAATGACTTTTGGGTAACAAACACACAAGTTCAATGACCATGGATAAAATTAACTTTACCAAAAAATGGATGATATTTGTCCAAATTAAGAGAAAATTTCACTAATGATCATTCAAGTTAAGGTTTGTAATACAAAAGTTACTTTTCTTATTTTTATTGTATTATAAAAGTCATTTTAGCACATCCTAATTAACAGAAATATAAAAATGACCAATATAAATTTTGGCGGAAAAACTGATGAAGCTATCATAATCCTCTAATTAATAGTAAAATGGATTAACTACTTTGAATTGAAATAAAAAAAATATAAATTTTGATCGAAAAATTGGCATGATGTTGTTGGTGTTTCTAAGAAGAATCATGACTAAACTACAGCATTTAAAAAGAAGTCTAGAGTTTTTAAGAACAAAGTATCTAAAGGGATTTTTGGATTTTTGTTGTAAATGTACAATTTAAATGGCACAACTATAGTAGAATCATTTTAAACATTTCAATGAATTACCATATTGATGAGCTTATGAAAATGCAATAACACAAATACACATTAATTAATTGGAGATGTTGGCATGATTGAAAAGTTTTTAGCAATTGTCTATTTTTTTTTCAATAATAATAAAAAAGAACAATGATAAAGATGTAAACTTTATTGACAACCATTAAAAATGTTCGAAGTTTTGAATTCAATATTCGGGTTTGACGAATTTGTTTGTTTGTTTGTTTGGATTTGGGTCATCACTTGTGTTGTAAGTGAATTCAGTGTTCCGAGGCCTAAAAACCTCCTTTTTTACCCCACCTTGATTTACGTGCGTGGTCCGGACATATCTGAAAAGCCTTATATGTGAAAATATGAGAAATAGAAATCTTTAGAGTTAAAAAATTGATTATGATTGACTTTGGTCAATATTTTGAGCAAACGGATCCGGATCCGTGTTCCGACAATCCCGGGAGGTCCGCAGTAAAATATGGGACTTGGGCGTATGCCCGGAATTGAATTCCGAGGTCCCAAGCTTTAGAAATCAATTTTTGAAAGAAATTATTTTACTGAATTATCTAAGAAATAAAGAAAAAAATTAATGTTTGAAACCATTGTTATCGGGGCCGTATTTTAGTTTCGTAACCCGGTACAAACTTATTTTCACACCTCCTTTTTACCCGTGCCTCAGGGGCGCAGATGGAGTTTTTCCAATTAAAGGACAATCGAAACGGGATTTGTTTATTTAATTCAGAGTCGGCACTTGGGAGATTTATGGTGTCCCAAGTCACCGGTTTAATCCCGAATCGAGGAAAAGAATGACTCTGTTAACAGTCCGCGAACCAGAAATCCGGATAAGGAATTCTGTTAACCTGGGAGAAGGTGTTAGGCATTCCCAAGTTCCGTGGTTCTAGCACGGTCGCTCAACTGTCATATTTGGCTTAAATATCTGATTTTATACAATTAGGAACTTATGTGCAAATTTTAACTTTTAGCCGCTTTTATTATTATTATTTTTTTTATTTTAGAATGTGAACATCGTTTGAAACATGTCTTTGGATTGCGTCACATGAAATGCACCCGCAATCCGGAACACATTTTATTCAATATTTGGGATTTGGATTTGGGTCGCATGAAATGCACACCCGAGTTTAAGAAGGTAAGATTATTAAAATGCGTGCCTAAAGCGACTAGCGCGGGGTTATTTTGGGAAAAGGCCGTGAAGTTCGCTAAGCGGCCGATCCTGAGTTCTAAGTAATTAATACATACATTCGTGAGGGCCCCGCAATCTGTACGTTTTACTAGGCGAGGCTCATCTCATTTATTTTTTATGGACAAATCCTAAAGTGACTATATTTTTCTATTAAAATTAGTCTCTAAAATAAAGAAAGAGAATCCTAATTAATTACGAGTTTTTTTTTAATTAAGAAATCATAGCATACTAATTGCTAGATTAATACAAATATAAATGGAAAGGAATTTTACTAAAAAATTTCGAAATTAAAATATAAGAAATTCGACAACTGATATTCAAAAGAATCAAATATAGTTAGATTGAAGCTCGCATTGTTATAAAAAAAACCATTGAAATTAATTATTCACAACCATTTGAACTAAATTTAACCATAATTACTAAAGCTTATTAGAAAATTTATTAAACTTAAACGTTTTTCTAATCTTGTTTGAACTCAAATCATGCCTTAATGCCTAATTCACGAAATTTAGTTCAAATTCATGCCTTAGCTAAATTTAGCTACTTATTCACGATTAACCTACTGTTCATAATCTTAAAACCTTCATAACTAGTGAATTAACCCGTTTTGCCAAGCCGATTTATTAAAGACTAACTTATGTTATTTTCTCTTATTCCAGTTATTATTCAGTAATACATGAAATAACTTAAATACAATCAATAAAAGGAACAAAGAAAAAGCGAAATTAAAACTTCAAAATTCCATTCTTCATATGTATTTATGCTTCCACATTATTAACTTGCAATAACTAGTATTACAGTCGTGTACCTGGTATTGGAAACAAGAGAAGATGAAGATGAGAATCAGCAGCAGTAGTAACAATACAGCACATCAACAACAGTCCAGCAACAGTAATAGCCCAAGAACAGAGTTTGCAAACCGGTGGAGCAATAAACCAAAAAACCCAACCAGACTTAGGAAAACCAAGCAAAGACCCAAAAATTCTCAATAACTCTCACAGACAAGACAGAATGAACCCAAAAAGACAGAAGAGGCCATGGGGTAATTCTGATTTTTGTTCTTTTAAGATTCGAAGTAGAACACTCTCAAGATTAAAAGTCTATTTATTCTTCTCTTCTTTTGTTCTTAAATTTCTATCTCCAAAATTCAGTCCCCTTTAAGTGTCAAATGAGTCCCCTTATATCCAAAGCAAGACCCCCTTTTTTCTTTTTACCTTTTTACTTTAAACTATTCTTATTACCCCTTTTTACCTCTTTTTACTTTTACCCCAATATTCTTCTACTATGTATAACTTTTAAACTTTTATTATTACCTACACTATTTCTAATTTTTACTTTAGTAAAAGTAGTCAACATGCCCCCCCCCCCCATGTTTCCTATTTTTGAATGGTCAAAAGAAGACATCATTATTAACCTTTTTCTTTTTATTTTTTATCATTATGTCTTGTTCCCCACTATAATTAAATAATCTGCAATTGGTTAATTTCCGTATTACCCCTAAAACTACTGTTACTGCCCTGATTCAAAAACCTGTTCAAACTTCAAAATTATCTAAGAACTAAAATTAAATTACCAGCTATAACCAATTCACATAATCAATTAACCAAAATATAGCAGCTATAACCAATTCTTAATTCAGTTCAATCAACAAATTCAAACTAAATGATGAAAAACAAAGCAACAACCGAAATTATTTTGACTGAACGATATTTTTAACAACACATATACTTTCAGATTCAATAACATTAACAAATTGAATCATAACAAACAAGTAAATTTAAATTTCTAAATTCAATAATCATTTGAACTTTAAATTAAATCCAACAACATTACAACCAAGATGAATATTCAAACTAAATCAAGAATTAAAACATAAACTCACATTAAATCACCGGATTAAGAACGAACTTCAAACAAAAGATGAACACGAATTAAATCTAAACTAATCAACAAAGATGGATGATTCAAGCGATCAAACTAACATATTTCTATATTACAACTAAATTCTTTTAAACGAATAAAAACAAAGCGAAGAAGAAATAATTAATTGAATTTCAACTTGAATCTAACAACATTAACAATTTCTAAAAAAAAATACATAAAAACACATGAAACAAACTGCAGAAATAATTAATTAAATTTCAATTTGAATCTAACAACATTAAAATTAAACTAACAATTTCTTTTAAAAAATAAATAAAAACACATGAAACAAACTGAAAAACTAATTAATTAAATTTCAATTTGAATCTAATAACATTAAAATTAAACTAAAAATTTCTTTTAAAAATAAATAAAAACACATGAAACAAACCGAAACCAATTAACAAAAACGATAAACACGAACAAAACAAGAATCAAACATTTACCGATTTTAGATCCGAGAATATCAAAACAATTTACGGACAAAATGAAACTCAAACCCACTAACCGGATCGAAACGACGAAGAACTTGAATGAAAACAAATCTGTCCGGAAACGATTATCGCACCAAAACAATTTGACGCCGAAGACGACCACGAACGGACGATCGAAGAACTGAAGAAGGAAGCAGCGGACAACAGCAGTGACGGAGCAGCAGCAGCGACGGGCAGCAGCAACGACGAGGGTCGTTTGGCCGCGACGAAGAAGAAACAGCAGCAGGCGACGGGGTGGAGAACAAGACGCAGCAGCAGCCATGGGTGTAGAGCTCAAGTTCGATGGCGATGGACGAGTGGTTGACGAAAAAAGACGCAACAGCCATGGTGGACTGCTGGTGGTTGCTTGGCTGCGTCGCTGGTTTTCCGGCGACTGGAGGAGCTCGCGACGGAGGGCGGGGTCGTTGGGATGTCGTGAGGACAATGAAGAAGAAGAAGAAGCAGCCATGGATGGGCTGCTGCGTGTGCGTATGTGTGTTTTGTTGTGTATGTGTGTGTGTCTGCGTGAGTGTATGCATGAGTGTGTGTGTGTGTTGTCGATGGGGAGGGGGAGGTCGTGTGAGGGAGAAGGACAGCAACCATGGCTGCTTGGGGAAGGTGATGGAGAAGAAGAGGGAAAGAGAGGGGGGGTGGTTTAGTCTTTTAGGGTTTGAGTTTTTTTTTTGTTAGGAAAATAAAAAATGAAAATGAAGAAAGGGGTTGGGTCTTTGGGGTTATGGACTAGGTAGACCCAGTTTTAAATGGACCGGGTCGTAGGGGAAGGTTGGATATATTTAGGCGTGTGGTTCAAAATTGAAGAAGAGGCCCAATTCCGATTTTCTTTGTATTTTTTGCTCTCTTTTCTTTTACTTTCTAATTAATAAAAATAAAATTCTAAATTAAGTTATAAACTAAATTAACTTATCAAAAATACTAATTAACTCCAAATAACAATTATCGCACATTTAAATAGCAATTAAAGATAAATCACACAATTTAGACGTTAAATGCTAAAAATGCAACGTACATTATTTTTTATGATTTTCTCATTTTGTAAAACAAACTTAATTAAATATTAAACTCAAATGCGACATATTTTTATATTTTTTATTAATCTAATAAATAAACATGCGTAGACAAAAATACAAATAGTTATCCGAAAAATGCTAAGAAATTCAAAAATTGCATACAAAAGAAAATCATTTTATTTTGAATTTTTGGAAGTAATTCTCATATAGGGCAAAAATCATGTGCTCACACTTGTTATAGTATTTGAAATATAACCGTGAAATTTGGGGAAAACGGAGTTTATTTGACGTGAGTTGGACTTTCGGTTGAAAAGTTATGAACTTTGAGAGTTCTTGATGAAAATGTTGAGCTTTGAGGTTTAATTCATGATTTTACATGTTATTTTGATGATGTGATCGCACGAGTAGGTCCATATGATATTTTTGAGTTAGTATGCACATTTGGTTTAGAGTCCCGAGGGCTCCGGTGAGTTTCGGGTAGGTTCCGGGGTGTCTTAGGCTTAAAACATGGCTATTGGAGGTTCAGAGAATTGCAAATCTCTGAACCTGCTACTGCGGTCCGCACTGGTTTTTGTGATGTCCGCACTGGTGACTGTGCGGCCGCAGTTGATTTTATGCGTTCCGCACAGGTTCACTGGTCCGAATTCGGAAGCCTATATCTTTTGATCTACAAGGAATTTTGAGATGATTCAAAAATGAAAGTTGTAGCCTTTTGTGTCAAGTTTCCAGAAAGGTAAATAAATTATAATTTGGACATTTGTAGAGAAAGTTATGGCCAAAATACTAAAGCGTGTCACTGCAGTCCACAGAAAGGGCTGTGCGATCGCAGTCGATTTTGTGCGGTCCACACAGGGGGTCTGAGAGGGATATATTTAGACGGGATTTTCAGTTATTTTTTATTTTTCAAAACCCCAAAAACATAAGAGGCGATTTTTCAAACAATCTTTCTTCTCCAAAACGTTGGTAAGTGATTTCTAACTCATTTTCTTCACTCCTTAACATCTTTTAACATGATTTCAACTCAAAGTCAATGATTTTCATGGGGGAAATTGGATGTTTTGGGTAGAACCTAGGTTTTTCAAAAATTGGGGATTTGGACCTCGATTTGAGGTCCGATTTCAAAACAAATTATATATTTGAGTTCGTGGGGGAATGGGTAATCGGGTTTTGGTTCGAACCTCGAGTTTTGACCATGTGGGCCCGGGGGCAATTTTTGACTTTTTGGGTAAAATTTTAGAAAACTCATTTTTATGCATTCGAATTGATTCATTTAGTGTTTATTGATGTAATTAAGTAACTTGTGACTAGATACGAGCGAATGGGTGGTTGAATCAAGGGGTAAAACTATAATTGAATCGTGAATTGTGTTTGTGGCATCAAGGTAAGTATTTGGTCTAACCTTAGCTTGAAGGATTAGGAGTCGAGTCCTATTTTCTATGTGGTAATTGTTGAGTACGACGTATAGTCATGGTGACAAGTATCTATACGTTGATGTCTAGCATGCCCGTGAGTCTTATATTATGATTATCATGGCTTCGTTGTATCTTTCATGCCCTGGTAATGGTTTCTACTTGTTGTGTAAAGTTTGTGGAAGGAATTGTGACCTATGAACATTGAAGAGCGTTGGCTCAAGTTGTATAACGAATTGTGAAAGTATAAGTGATAATTGAACCTATAGAGCATTGGCTCGAGTTGTGAAGTGAATTGTGAAGTAAAGGTGAGAAAGAGAAGAGATCATTATGTTATCGCCCTTGCCGGGCTACTGTTGATTTATTCGCTATCTCCCTTGCCGGGATGTTGAGGTTATTGATGTTGTTCCCTTGCCGGGATATTTATTGCAATTTCATTTATTCCCTTGCCCTATTGTTTTTTATTGTTGTTTGGGTGAGGAAGAGAGTTAAAGTACAAAGGGTGATGTCGTGCATTATTTGTTTTGTGAGGAAGGAGTGTAAAACACGAAGAGTGATGCAGTGTATTATTGTGAGGAAAGAGTGTAAAGCACGAAGGGTGATGCCGTGCCGCACGATGTACCATTCCGTGCCGATTTTATTGATTTTATGGTGAAGAAAGAAAGTAAAAGCACGAAGGGTGATGCCGTGCACATTTTTATTATATGACTGCTTTGGTAAGGACGAGAGTAAAAGCACGAAGGGTGATGCCATGCATTTATTGATTCTGATTCTTTGTTGATATCCGAGTTATATTGTTTCTTTCATTACTTGATGTCTTTCTATTCGGAATTGTTATCTCCCCCACAGCATGCTCCCCCTCCCATATTGACTAGTTATTTCTGTATTTCGTTTCGCTGTATATGTATTTGGACTGCACAGGTTATTTGGTAGTCTAGTCCTAACCTCGTCACTACTTCGCCGAGGTTATGCTAGACACTTCCAGCACATGGGGTCAGTTATGCTGATACTACACTCTGCACTATGTGCAGATCCCGGAGCAGCTTTTGGACCGTAATGTGGAGGCTACCTTCAGTCCACACGGAGATCCAAGGTAGACCTGCAGGCGTCCGCAGGCCCTGGCGTCTCCCTCTATCCCTATTTCCTGTTTCATTTTCCTTCTATTCAGAAACAGTGTATTGTTATTTCTTCAGACTTTGTATGTAGCAATCTTAGACAGTCTGTGACACTGTGACACCAGGTTTTGGGTGGTTAAGGCTTAAGTATTTGTAATAGATACATTTTTTTCATATATTTTATTGTTGTCTTCCGTTTAAATTTGAAATTCCGCTGTTATCACGTTATCGCCTTATGATTGTTAAACAAAAATAATTGGGTAATGAGGTAAGTAGTTAAAGGTTGGCTTGCCTAACTCATATTAGGTGTCATTACGATTCCCGAGGGTGAAAAAACCCGGATCGTGACAGGATTGGATGTTATTGCAAACCATTGATGTTGCTTACGAACAATTGGTAATTTTTAAAGTGAATTCAAATATGAGCAGTAGTTTTTGCATATAGTTTGTAAATTCAAATATGAGCATTAGTTTTTGTCATGATCACAGCTTAATAACTGCAACGACCAAGTTGTCATTTCAAATTAGAAAATAACTATGTGTAAAATTTTAATAAATTAATTAGAGGATTAGGATAGCCACGTCAATTTCCAACTAAAATTTATATTTTTCGTTTACTTTTATATATGTGTTTTCTCCTGGAAACAGCCTCTCTGCCCTTCGGGGTAGAGGTAAGGTCTGCGTACATATTACCCTCCCCAGACCCCACTTGTGGGATTATACTGGGTCGTTGTTGTTGTTGTTGTTGTTGTTTTATATATGTGTTAATTAGGCTACACTAAAATGATTTTTATGTTACCAAAATAATTGATTTTTATGTTACAAAGCTTAATTTGACTGACCATTGATGATATTTACCCTTACAAACTTTTTTCACATTCTGTATAACATACAGAATGTAAATATATATACATGCACATATATATACAAAAAGTATTTTTACATATCTATACATTATTAGAAATTTTATTACTTTCCCTACTTAAATTTTACTTTAATTACCTCATATATACAAAATTACCAATTATGTGCATTTTTAGGATTAAAGGATAATTAATCAATTCCTATATTAAAGTAACATACAAATCTCACTCCCTCACGTTTCTCTCTCTACATCCCACCCTCTCCCTCACGTATCTTGCACAAGAGAACAACAATTCCACAGTTGACAACCATTAAAAAGCTTTGAATTCGAATTTGGATTTTTAAAAAATATTATTTGTTTGAATTGGGTGTTATTGCAAAGAATTGGGAATTCTCTCTACATCTCTCTCTATCTCTCAATCTCTAATTTCAGTAATGTAAAGCAAAGTAAAAGAAAACAACAATTCCACCATTGATAGCCATAAAAAGCTTTGAATTCGAATTTGGGTTTTCAAAAATCATTATTTGTTTGGATTGGGTGTTGTTGCAAACAATTGGGGATACGATTTGGAGTTTATATATCAATTTTGAGGGAGTTTTGGTGAAGGTTAGACCTGTTTTTGGCTGAATTTCAGGTTGAAACTCGAAGAAGAAGAAGACATGACATACATTATACTGCAGAAATTGTAGTACAGTTGTAGTAAAATTGTAGAAAAATTGTATTATGTTATTTATATATATTTTTTTTATTTAAATATTTGTATGAAAGTTGAACAATATTGTATTAAAATTGTATTTAAGTTGTATGATATTGTAGTTGTATATAACTGGGTAGAAATAATATATGAAAGTTGTAGATAAGTTGTATTATATATAATTAGTTGTATGAAATTTATTTTTACTATGTATACATCAGATACAAAATATACAAAAGACATATTGTATAAAAATTATTTTTAAGTAGTATGATATTGCATTTGTATATAACTGGGTAGAAATAATATATGAAAGTTGTAGAAAAATTGTAGATAAGTTGTATAATACAATTATTATGTATATAATTATACTTGGTCATTGATGGTTTTTTATACACCTTCGTGATGCTATAGATATATGTTATAACGCTTCTGAGAGCCATGATTTTCATCAGAAAAAACGACTGTTGCATACAGATTGACCCAATTCAATCGTTGTTGAGGGTATGTTTTAGGAAAATAAGAGGCAAGAAACAATATCATGGGGTGCTAGAAAATTTAGACGTGACCTTCAATACCAAACTAGACAAATGGTGAAATTAGTCCCAAGGATAGATAGAAGATAATCAGCTGCATTTTAAAAGATGAACTTTAGGCTAGTTTCTTTAAAGGTTAACAGTTGAAGAAAGTAGCAGAACCACACAACAAGTAAGTTTTTAATATGTACAAAACAATCACTTGTATCATATCTTTGCTAATGGTGAAATCACTTTGGCTATCTTTGGCCAGTAAAGCCCGGATCGGTGTTCTTGGAAGATGAAATGCAGATTAGGCACAATTGAATTCGAATTTCCAACTCAAGCTATACACATCAGTTGATATTTGGGGGTTTAGATTCTCTAAATCCCTAAATATAAGTTCAATCTGAAGAGAAGAAGGGAGAAAAGAGATAAAAAAGGAAAATGGTGTAACTAAATCCTTAATTGAAAGCATTAATAATGGATTGAGAGTCTTCTAAGGTGGAATGTATATATTTTGTAGACTAAACATGGGTAAATCGGGTAATTATGTAAATATGGACATTTTTGATAATAAAATTTCTAATTTTATATAGGTATGAAAAAATCCCTATCTTATTTATCGGTTAACCTTGTTCGGTATCTGAAGCCCACCGAAAGGACCCAAGTCGAATTCATGTCAGATAAAGGGGAGAAATTCAAAAATAGCCAGATTTACAACTGATTATTCAAAAATAGCCCAGTTTCAAAAGTAATCGAAATTTAGCCACTTTTCATGTAAAGATAAATCTGAGCGAAAACACTGTTCAAAACCCGAAAAATACGCCAGTATATTATACTGGAGTTCCAGCATAAGTATGCTTGAACTCCAGCATATTATACTGGAGTTCCAGGATAAGTATGCTGGAACTCCAGCATAATATGATGGAGTTCCAGCATAAGTACACTAGAACTCCAGCATAATATACTGGAGTTCCAGCAAGTATAATTGTCCAGTATAATATACTGGAGTTCGGAGCACAGTTCTCCAGTATATTATATTGGATTCAGCAAAGTATACCGGTCCAGCATAATATGCTGGAGTTCATACACATGTGCACCGAACTCCAATATATTATGCTGGACCAGTCTCTGTTGCAGTAAAATAGTGGTTATTTTTCATTGACTTCGTAAACGCTGACTATTTTTGAATGACCAGTCCAAAAACTGGTTATACCGTGCTATTTTTACTGGATAAAGCGCTTCACATTCAAAGATCAAGAACTCGAAGCTAAACCTTGAGTTAAGGGTCTGAAAAAAATCAGTTTTAAATTTATCGACTTTAATTATTTATCACGTGCCACGTTTATATAGACGATGAAAGAAGAATACTAGTGGGCACATGAGGTAACATGGCCCATATGCATATGTTTTTCTTTTTCTCTTCTAATAATATAATAATTTACTAAATTCTGCATATCACCGACTGAAAATTACGAGTAAAAGTCGTTAACGTGCAATGGTACCTTATAACTACATGCACCGTACGGACGTCATGCCTTGTGACATTTGGTACATCCTGCACTAAAGGAAAACCCATGTTGATGTATTTATTGCAAATCTATATCTATATATATTGGAAATGTATCACATCTATTAACGGGTTTTACAGATTCAACTAAACTCATTATATTTGCATATCGATTACGTTCCTATGGTTAGTTATTATCCTTTTCTCGAGTTTTGTGTATATGTATACATGCAACAAAAAGGTTTTAAAATATATATACGCATAAAATAAAATTGTGTATTCATTCTTGTAACGATCCGGCCGGTCGTTTCGAAAGTTGTAGCCCCGTTCCCCCATTTTCTGCTTCTTTTGTGTTCTACAGCTGTATTATGACTTATCGGGTTAGTTGGCTCAGGTCCGGAGTGATTTCAAAATGAATTGAGACACTTAGTCTCTTATTTGAAAGCTTAAGTTGGAAAAGTTGACCGGATGTTGATTTATGTGTAAACGACCACGAATTTGAATTTCGATAGCTCCGTTACGTGGTTTTGGACTTAGGAGCGTGCCCGAATTGTGTTTTGGAGGTCTGTAGTAGAATTTGGCTTGAAATACCGAAAGTTGGAAAATTGAAAAGTTTGACCGGAAGTGAACTTTTTGATATCTAGGTCGGATTGGATTTTCGGAAGTGGACTAGGTCCGTGGTATCATTTATGACTTGTGTGCAAAATTTGAGGTCAATCAGACTTGATTTAATAGGTTTTGACGTTGTTTGTAGAATTCGAAAATTTCAAAGTTCATTAGGCTTGAATCCTTGTATAATTCATGTTTTTGATGTTGTTGGAGGTGATTTGAAGATTCGACTAAGTTCGTATGATGTTATGGGACATGTTGGTATGTTTGGTTGAGGTCCCGAGGGCCTCGTGTGAGTTTCGGGTGGTTAACGAATTATTTTTGGCCTTTGAGAGATAGGTGATCTGCTGGTTTTTGCTGTTGTTTGTTTCTTCTTACGCGTTCCCAAGGCAGGTCTCGCGTTCGCGAAGCGTACCTGGAGGTTGAGGAAGATTTGTTCTTCGCGTTCGCGAAGGAGAGGACGTGTTCTCGAAGGTCTGGGAGTAGAGTGCATCGCGGATGCGAGATGGGGAACGCGTTCGCGAAGAAGAGAAGAGGCAAGTGGGGACCCCATTCATTTGGTCTACGCGTTCGCAGAGGTGAGATCGCATTCGCGATGAGAGGGGTCAGTAAAGGTTCGCGTTCACGAGTGGTTGATCACGTTTGCATAGAAGAGATTTCTGGTTAGAGGCAATTTATGCTTCGCGAACGCGAGCGTGCTTCCGAGTTCGCAGAGGAGCCGTACCTGGGCAGAATAAAAGATTTAAAAACGAGGGTTTTGAGTTCATATCACAAAATTGAATTGGGAGTTCAGTAGAAGGCGATTTTTGGAGAGACTCTTGCGTGGGTGTTTGGGGTAAGTGATTCCTATCTAATTTTGGTCAAATCCCATGATTATGTCTTTAATTCCACCATTTAATTTGTGATTTGGGTGGGAAATTGGGAAAAAGGAGGAAGTGTTCTTGAGATGGAATTTTGAGGTTTTGAATAGGATTTTGTTATCGGATTTGAGTAAATTTGATATGGTTAGACTCGTGAGTGAATGGGGTTTCAGGTTTTGAGACTTTTGTCGGATTTTGAGACTTGGGCCTGGGGGCCAGGTTGAGCCAATTTCGGATATTGGAATCTATTTAGTAGTTTTCGGATATTGCGGAGTAGAGATTTGCTCGGATTGAGATAAGTTACAGTTATAAATCTGGTCCTGAGGGTATAAAATCCCGGATTTGGTGTCATGTGATTATTTTGGAGGTGACGCACAAGCTAGGTGACAGACGTGTAGGCGTGCACCGAGGGGATTGTGACTTGGTCCGTCCCGTGGATACTGTAAAGTTGAACAATTTACTGTTAGCTATATGCCCTTTATGTGTTATAGAAATTGATTGTAAACCATGTTAGAAACCATGTTTAGGCTATGTGTTGGTACAGTTGGGTCCCATAGAGGCCTGTTATATGTTGAATTGTATGTTAAATGCTATTTGTACTCAATCGCAGTTTTTACTCGCATATCATATCTTAGTCTCTATTATTCTATTTGATGCATCATGTTATTTCTATTTGTGATTATTTCCATGATTTCTAAGAGCCCGAGAGACTGGAGAGATTGATGACTGAGTGAGGCCGAGGGCCTGATTATGAGGATATTTATGGGATCGGGTTGTACGCACGCAATATATTTCATTGATTTTTGCCATGATTGGCCTGATATAGCGCTTGGGATGTAGGAGCCCCTCCGAAATCTGTACTCACCCCCAGTGAGCGCAGGTATCTACTGCGTGCGAGTATCGAGTGCCGGGTGCTAAGAGATCGTGAGGAATGAGTAATTGTGAGGTTGGAGTGATTGGGATGACTGAGTGATAATTGCTTGAGAGGCAGTATATGATTTCATTATTGATGCACACAATTGACTTATATCCTTATTTTGAAAATTGCTGAAAGATATCTTATCTGATTTTTACTTAAACTTGACTTAAACAAACTGATTTGACTTAAACTTCCGGATTAAAAGCATGCATATTCTTTACTGAAATTTCTAAGATGGACTGCATTTGTATAGCTCATCACTGCTTCTCAGTTCCTTATTTATTTATGTTAGTTACTGAGTTGGTGTACTCACGTTACTCCCTGTGCCTCGTGTGCAGATCCAGGTGTTCCCGGACATAGTGGACATTGATCTCGTGCGTGACTGATTATTGGAGACTTACGGATAGCTACTGGCGTTCGCAGTCCTTGTCTCTCCTTTTTTGTTGTCTTTCCTTTCTATGTAGTGGTATTTTGGGATATGGACTTTTGTAGACACTATTCTGGATTGGTTGTTTAGATGCTCATGACTAGTGGCACCCTGATATCGGGCTATCTTTCCGCACTTTTGTTTTGGGTTTATCCCGTTTTATGGCAAAACTTCAGTTATTTAAATGTCTTAATTCACTTCTAGTTAAATATTTGAAAGCGTTTGGTAATGTCGGGTGGCCTAGTACCTCGATAGGCATAATCACGACGGGTTCAGTTTTGGGTCGTGACAAGTTGGTATCAAAGCCTAGGTTACATAGGTCTCATGAGTCATGAGGGGGTTTAGTAGAGTCTTGCGGATCGGTACGAAAACGTCTGTACTTATTTTCGAGAGACTACAAAACCCTTAGGAAAATTTACATCCTTGAATTCTTGTCGTGTGAATATGTTGATTCTAGTAACTAAAATTATGTTATTCTATACTCTTACAGATTGTGAGGATACGTGTTACTAGGCAGGACGGACAACCACCAGTACAACCAGTTAGGGCCGCGAGAGGCCGAGTTCGCGGTAGAGGCTGTGGTAGGGGCAGAGGTGCACCTCGCACAACAGCTAGGGCAGCACCTGCAGATCCACCAATTGCCCCAGTTCAGGACCAGGTCTCAGTTATAGATCACCAGCGAGACCAGCTCAGGCACCAACTGTGCCCATTGTTATCCTAGGCTTTCAGGAGGCCTTAGCTTAGATTTTGATCGTGTGCACCAGTCTTGCTCAGGCGGTTTCTGTTCCTACTAAAACAATTACTTCTCAGGCCGAGGGAGGCACTCAGACTCCCGCCGCCTGCACACCCGAGCAGGTGGTGAAGGGACTCCAGACACCGGAGGCACCACCAACCCAGCCGGTTGCAGCTGCTCAGGACTATGTGGTTCCTGTCATGCTTGATGATGAGCAACGTAGATTGGAGAGGTTTAGCAGACTCCAGCCTCCGTCTTTCAGGGGTGTATAGGGAGAGGATGCCCAGGGTTTCTTGGACAGATGTCTGAGGATTCTCCGTGCAACAGGCATTTTGGAGACCAGTGGGGTCTCATTCACTACTTTTCAGTTTACTGGAGTTGCCTTCACTTGGTGGGAGGATTATGAGCGGTGTAGGCCGGTTAGTACAATGCCACTTTCATGGCAGGAGTTCTTCGTTCTCTTCTTGGAGAAGTATGTGCCGCAGTCTCGCAGAGAGAAGCTGCGCAGACACTTCGAGCAATTGCATCAGGAGGATATGACTGTGACGCAGTATGAGATGTGATTCTATGAGTTAGCCCATCATGCTATTTGGTTGGTTCCCATAGACAAAGAGAGGATCAAAAGGTTCATTGATGGCCACACATATCAGTTGCGAATACTTATGACTAGAGAAAGGGTGTCTGGTGCTACTTTTGATGAGGTTGTTGACATTGCTCGGGAGATAGAGTCTGTTCGCTGCCAAGAGAGGGTTGAGAGGGAGGCCAAGAGGCCTCGTGGATCAGGTAGTTTTGGTGGTGTTCCTTCTGGAGGTCAGTTTCACCACGACAGGGGTAGTCCTTACAAGCATGCTCGGACGGTTTGTCCAGTTCACTGTAGTGCAACATCTATCCATAGTTCACACAACTCTCATCAGGCCACTCATTTCTCAGTGCTCTTCTAGCTCAGAGTTCGTCCCGTGCTCAATCGAATTAGGGTTCCTCTATGCCAGGTCCTTCTACCAGTTATCCCGGTGCTCGGGGATTGCTTCAGTCCTCGTCACCAGCACCAGGGAGTTGTTTTGAGTGTGGGAAGTTTGGGCATGTGTGGAGACAGTGTCCTCGTCGTTATGGAGGTTCAGCGCAGCAGAGGAGCCAGACTGCATCTTTAGCACCAGTTACTTCACGGCTCGCCCAGCTAGCTCGGGGTGGAGTTCAATTAGCTATGGGCCGCCCTAGAGGGGGAGGCCAATCAGGTGGAGGTTAGGACCATTTTTATGAACTCCCAGCCAGGCCAAATGCTATTGCTTCAGACACAGTGATCACAAGTATTGTCTCAGTTTGTCATAGGGATGCCTCTGTATTATTTGATCTTGATCACTTATTCATAAGTGTCACCGTATTTTGCTTATTATTTGGATATGCCCCGTGAGTCTCTCATTTTATCTATTCATGTATCTACTCCGGTGGGCGATACTATTGTTGTGGACCGTATATATAGGTCGTGTGTGGTGACTGTTGGAGGATTGGAGACTAGGGTTGATTTATTGCTTCTTAGTATGATTTATTTTGATGTGATATTGGGTATGGATTGGTTGTCTCCCTATCATGCTATTTTAGACTTCCACGCTAAGACTGTAATGTTGGCAATGCCGGGGTTGTCTCGGATTGAGTGGCGAGGCTCTTTAAGATTATGTCCCCAGTAGGGTGATTTCGTACTTGAAGGCCCGACGGATGGTTGGGATGGGTTGTTTATCATATCTGGCTTTTGTGAGGGATGTTAGTGCTGAGACCCCTACTATTGATTCTGTTCCGGTGGTGCGAGACTTTCTGAATGTATTTCCTGTAGACCTGTCGGCCATGCCGGTGGACAGGGATATTGACTTCGGTATTGATTTGGTGCTGGTCACTCAACCCATTTCTATTCCTCCGTACCGTATGGCACCAGCTGAGTTGAAAGAGTTGAAGGAGCAACTTCAGGAACTCTTTGAGAAGGGGTTTATTAGGCCTAGTGTGTCACCTTGGGTGCACTGTTGATACCCAAATTTTCCCTATATATTTTTTAAATATGCATAAATACCTTCAAAATAGCATATATATGCATATATAAGCATGTACAAGGTTTTTATAATTTTCCCATAATTTTAAGAGTTTAAATTGATTTATTTTTTTCCCATTTACTCATAAAATCCCCAATAATTATTCCCCAAATTATTGTTATGATGATTTATTTATCTAATTTCTATACTTATACCAAAATATGGGCAATATAATTTTTGCATTTTTATAATTGCATTTGGTATTTTTTAAGCTAAATTGCATATAATTGCAATGTTAGCCCATTTAGTGTATAATTACATTTTATATGCGTAAAATTGGTCCCTATATTTTTAAAATGGTAATTATATATTTTAAATCATTTTGGTATATAAAAATTATTTTCAGAAAACTATTTATTATTTATTATAAATTAAGTAGGGAAAATGGCTATTTAAATTATAGTTAGATTTGGCTTTCAATTGTAGTCCAAATCGAACCCACTCCCCAGCCCAATTTCATACCCAATTAACCCGACCCAGACCCTATATACAGCTACCCAAACCCGGAACCCATCTACCCGGTCAAATCCTGACCATTGATCTCCCAAATCAACGGTCCACACGACCCCTTTCCTTTTTTAATTCCTAAGACCACCCTAACCCTAGTCATTCTTCACAGCCCACCGCCTTCAGATGCTCTCGTCTCCTCTTTTCTCTCAACCTAACCCTAATCCCTCTTCAACCGCCGCCTCCCTCTCCGGTCTTCTCCGGTGACCACCTTTCAACTCCGAGCCTCCAATGGTTCCTCTATCGCCTTGCTCATCCTCTCTAAAGCCTTCAAGGGCCCCTGGGCCACGCCGACTTGTATCTAGGGTTACTATTTTGGCTATTCATGGCTTCTCCGGTGTGATTTTGCGCAATATCACGCTACATTTGTTACGATCTTCGAAGTTTATAGCAGGTTCTTCCGTTTCTATTTGGGTTTCCTTTGAAACCCTAACTTTCGTTTGTATCTCTTAGATCTGTGCTATTTTTAATGATTCGAGTCTATTTCTTTCTATATTTTACACTATTCTCAAACCTCTTTTGCAAAAATCATCGATTGCGAGTTATTTTATTTTCTTTTAAAAGTTAGGGTTTTCGGAACTTTTTCTACACTCTGTTTAAATTGATTCTTCATGTTTAAACCTCTTTCCTTTACATATCTCGACTGACTCTGTGTTTTTTCTCCTTTTTCAACTCGTCTATGTTGAAAACCCCATTTCTTGATCTTAACCCTGGGTTCTGAGTCTGTTGTCACACCTCCTTTTACCTGCGCCCGCAGGGGCGTATGGGAGTTTTTCTAATTAAAGGACAATCGAAACGGGATTTATTATTTAATTCAGAGTCGCCACTTGGGAAATTTATGGTGTCCCAAGTCACCGGTTGAATCCCGAATCGAGGAAAAGATTGACTCTGTATTACAGTCCGCGATCCAGAAATCCGGATAAGGAATTCTGTTAACCCGGGAGAAGGTGTTAGGCATTACCGGATTCTGTGGTTTTAGCACGGTCGCTCAACTGTTATAATTGACCTATTATCTGATTTTAATACATGTTTTAACCTATGGTGCAATTTTAGCTTTATAACCGCTTTTAGCCATTTTTAGGAAGATTGCAACGTTATTAAAACACGTCTTGAACCACGTCATATAAATGCACCCGCGGTCCTTGACACATTTCAGCATCGTTGAGATTTGAATTTGGGTCACATAAATGTGCACCCGAGCTTAAGAAAATTAATGTATCACAACTACATCACGGGAACCGTACTCGTAGCTATGATAATTTTATTATAGTGCGCCTAAAGAAAACTATGAAGGTTCATGAATTATTTTTTTAAACTACTTTGAGATTACGCGTGAAAGGCCTGTGATTATGGAGCACTTTTACTAAAAGAGATTTCATGCTCATATCTTTTTAACTTCTTCTTTTATTAGGCTGAGCCTGATACCTAAAGCATGTCGACAAATCAATTGCTAATGGGCTTCGGTTTCTCCCCACTCCCACGACCCAACAATCGGACAAAAATGTCAAACAAAAGCATCAAGAACACAAAAGAATGTAAGAAGGATGAAACTATTCTGCCGACTTTCATAATTAACTTCCACCTTCCCGATTGCAACTTTAGCATATCCATTCAATTTTTCCTCAAACTAATTGGAATCTCGTCTGTGCACCCTGCTAATCAAACACACTCATAGCACCAGAACCTTTCAAAGAAGATTTAAACTAATCACAATGCATAGTTACCTGGTTAACTAACAGGGAGAGACCCAAACTCATGATGGAATACGAGATAGACCAATTTATCACACAAACAAGTGAAAAATAGCAATTTATACACATGACCAGCTCAATCATTAAAGCTTTTAACCTCACGGACCAATTTCGTGTATTGCTGCTATACAGAATATTTAGATTCTTCAACAATTATCAATTGACAAATGGAATCATGTCCTTAACAGGAACTCAATTACACACAAAATCCTTTTTTATTTTTTTTTCCTATGCTGCAATAAGCACTATAGTTCTCAAACAAATTGCTTCCTAAAAATCATGAAGGCAAAGAGAACAAAGACACGATTTAACAACGCAACCACAAGCTGCCTGGAAGCTAATTCAAGCAAATATACCAATTTTCATACTTAGATATAAGAACAATGAGTCACCGGGTACTACTCAACCTTATCGACACTTTTGTGTTAAGGGTAGAAAGTAACTTAATCATACAAGCAGAAACATCCGTGACAATGGCAACCAGCGACATGATGGCCTCACACTTTATTAACAGTTACAAGCCAATTAGAGTCTCCAACAGGTTTCAGTCTTAAGCCAACGAAATAGACTTCAGCATACCTCAAGCTAATCAACTAATGAATAGAGGACTCCTACATTCTTCTCATGAAAGCCTATTCAAAGAGAAACTAATACCAGCTCAAATGCAATTTTTTATGCTTACACTATCATCTTCAAAATCAGGTAAACTCTATAACTCAACCTCCAAGTTTCAACAAGCAGGAGAAGCTTTATGTTAACAGACCAACCAACACTAACAGAAAACTTTGCAAACGTCAGGGGAACTAGACGGCTTAAAACTAACAGTAATGCGACACTTCAGTAATCAATACCATTGTAAACCAAATCCGACTTCAGTCAAGCATGTTGAAATCAAGTCCGAGATTATACGATATCTGAACACAAAACGAAACAGAGCAGATGCGCGTAGCAAAGCAAATTCATCCAGACTCATCATCAATCAAAATCCGATAATTTGATTCCATTAGCACTTGAACTTACCCATTTTTAAGATTCAAACCAATTCTAACTTGAAACAAGTTCAGGTGCATGTCTTTATTTTTAAAACAGCCTAGACCAATTCCTCTTCTCTTAACATGAACTTTGCACACACTAAACTCGAGAATCATTCGGTTACTCAATAGCATTATTCAAAGGCAACAAGCACATTGTGACAGCAGAAGAAATAAAATCCATGACTTACTATTGATCAGACCACATATATTATTCATCAAGCTTGCTTACCCATTCAAATAAAATTAAAAGTGAAAGCTCGATAATTCGTAAAACTTTAATAGGACATTACATTCTATATTAGGTACCAATTAAATGCAACTCTTTGAAAGAAGTTATCAACAGCCAACAAAACAGTACGCATCAAGGACGAACTAGAACAAAAGGGATTCAAGGCAGGGAATAACAAACAATACAGAAGATAAACTATGATCAAGTCATTTGAGGCCACTCTTCGAACTACTATCTTTCATTTCATTCTTTCATTCGAACTTCACATAGATGAGATTCAAGAACATGTACGTGGAAGTAAAGATGAAACAGAAAGGTGAGGGTTTCAGCAGTGACAGTAGTGAAGTAGAATTCAGCAGCAACAGGTGACCAACAAACAAATTTCAAACTCAGGAAATAGCATATAGTGGCCCAGAAATCAGTTTCGATCGGACAGCAAACCAGATTTAATCGACTTTCGATGAAATTGACTCAAAATCAAGGAGGCAATGATTGTTATTTGCCTAATATCTCTGTGTCTATGAATTCAGTCTCTATATCTCCCTCCCTATTCCTCCCCGTATTCTCTCTTGCTATCTCTTAGGATCTGTCCCCTCTGCGTATGCCTGTCCTGCCCTTTTAAACTTCAAGACTCTTTCCCTCTCCCCCCAATTTTTCTCCTCTCTAGCCTCTTTTTTCTTTTTTTCCCTCCCATGTGCACCTCTTTAAACTTTTATCATTAGCCCATGTTGTCTCTGATTTCCAACTCCTAAAAGCACTTAACTATTAAGAAAATATTTCCTCCCATCACCCCCTCTGATTTTCCCACTCAAAAAACCAAGACAGAAGTGTCAGTTACCTTATTACATCCCAATTTCATTATTTTATTCCCCTACTTATGGGCAACATGGTTTTCTAAATTAAAAAGTGCCCTGACAGCCCATGCTGTCATGTTACCCTCAGTTCAACTTTTCAAATTAAAGCTCCCTTAAATCTCTACCTTAAGTTTCGATTGATTGTAACTCAATTCAAAAACGAATATGAATTAAAAACCTACTGATTCAGGTAGCAAAACTCAAAACTAACAATGAACCCCTGAAGCTGAGAATATACGGATCACAAAATGATTCAATCGACATCAAATATCTTGACGAGGACTACTAAACTATAAACATGAACGGATTAATCGACGAAACTATTTATACCATATGTTAATCAAAAGAAGAAAACTGGACCAAGAAAAAGGTCCGAAAGAGGAGGAAGAACTACTTGACAAAAATGACGAATTAATCAGTCAAAATAAGACAACAACAAAAGAAAAAGGAAAACAAAAGAAATACCTCGAAATTTCAGACCAAACCCAATCCGTTTCAGTCGACACTTCGTCTTGAAATTTTGAAGCCAAAACGAACCTTAATCGAGTGTTCTCGACTGAGAACACTCGACTAAAGTCAGTTAAAACCTCAAATTTTTAACTCCGTACACAGTCTGAAGTTTGGTTCTTTTAGGGTTTGCCTTCGATTTGAAATTCAAAAGGCTCTAACAAGATTCGGACAGAACTGGGGTGGGATTTGGGACGTGGGTAGCTAGGTGGTTCAATGGTGTAACTTTGGGGTCAAACGGACGAACTAGGGTTTTGGGACTAATCTTCGATTGAAGATTCGAAGCGTATGGTAATGATTCGAAGAAAACTAATTCGGGATTTGGAAAGAGGACGTCGTGGGGAGGCTGTGGTGTAATTTTGGGGCTGTTTGGACCACCGGAACCGCCGTGAGGTGATTTCCGGTGGGGCGGAGCACGGCGGTAGGGGTGGCGTGTTTTTGGTCTCTGAAGAGACGAGTGGGGGGGGGGTGTTTGGTATATCAAAAATTAGTTGATTAATCTAGGCCGTTGGATGATGGGAACCAACGGTCCAGATTAATTCACTTAAACCAAACAGGGTCGTTTAGTAGTAACGGGGTCGGGGAGGGTATAGGAACGGGTAAGGGAGAGATGATCTTGGCCGTTGATGGATTGAGATCAACGGTCCAGATTGAGCGTGACAAAAATGACGTCGTTTGGACGGTCGTATTGCCAGCCTAATTGGACCGGGTAAAAGGGCGTCGATTTGGGCCTAGTTGGGGGTGTGGTATTGGGCCTGTGGAACTTGGCCTGGTCCGAGTTTCTTTTCATCTTTTTTTTGTTTCTTTCCCTTTTTAGACTAATTTTTCCAAAACCTGAAAATCCTAAATTAAATTCTAAAAACCAAATTAACTTAAATAATATTAGATTAAGTACAAAATCACACAGTTAAACATAAAAATAAAAAATATATATATATATATATATTATGATTTTTCAATTATTGCCGAATAATTTATGATTTAACCCTAAAAATTATAAAATTGAATCCTAGATGTATTCTTTTTTTTGTATTTTTCATTTTATATAAACCAATGATTAATTAATTCTAAAAATGCAAGATTAATTCCTAAATGCAGAGGCTATATTTTTTGTATATATATTTTTTCTTTATTTAAACAAATAAATGCAGAGGCTATATTTTGTGTATATAGTTTTTTTATTTAAACAAAAAATAAACATGCACAGACAAATGTAAACAATAACAGAAAAATACTACAAAATCTACAAAATTACAAACAAAGGAAAAATTATTTTATTTTGAAATTTTGGGAGCAATTCTCATAGGGAAAAAATCACGTGCTCACAGCTGTCCCTCTTTGTCCGGAAACCCGAAGCGTTTTCGTGCAAAGATAAAGTGAGCGGATACGAGCGATTTTTGCCCGTTCGGCTACTCCGTGTGAAGCATTTTTGAAAGATTTGACCAAACCTCTGCTTCAAAGGTTTCCTACATATCCCTGGCTAAAAGGGAATCAGGTCAATGTAGTTCGGGAAGTTTTGGTAGCTGGGACTACCACGGAGCTGTGGTTTTACTGTTATTGCTATTGCTGCTGCTGCCGCTACTTACTAACCTCCTTATTACACCATGCTAAAAGAAAACAAGAAGATAGACTAAACTATAGTTTATGAATTACAAAATCTTATCTAGATCTTCAGTCGTGCTCTTGTGTCTCTTGTTGCTTTGACGTCTTGGTGATGTTTCCTCTGATGTTTCTTTCTTTCTGTCTTGACTCGTAGTCTTCTCTTGATTGTCGAATTTGAACTGCTTATTTCCTTCTTGTGAGCTTCGAATTATTTTCTTTCGAAGCTTGAACCGCCTTCTTTTGACTAGTGTTGCCTTCCTTCCGGCTTCTGAACTTTAATTTATGCTGGGGATCTTTGTTGCAACCCTCTGCTTCTCCGGGCGGGCTCCCGACTTCTACTACGACTTAAAAAGATTATACCTCCATTCTCTAGGCGGGCTCCTGACTTCAATAAACAATTTAAAGATAATACCTCTATTCTCCAGGCGGGCTCCTGACTTCGACTACTTCTTAAAATATAATACCTCCATTCTCCAGGCGGGCTCCTGACTTCAATAAACAACTTAAAGATAATACCTCCATTCTCCAGGCGGGCTCCTGACTTCGACTACAACTTGAAAAATATAACAACCTCCATTCTCCAGGAGGGCTCCTGACTTCAACTACTTCTTAGAATGCGTTCTATTGCCGTTGTTCCTTCCTGCCTCCTGAACCATTTTCTTTCTAACTTGAATTATCTTCTTTCAGAACTGCTTCCCTCAAAACTGGTGTTTCATTCCTCTGAAAACTGTTGGGGATAACACCGGTGTTTCATTCAAAAATATATTATTTTCCTCCTTCAAAGACTACTTCCCTTAAAGCTGGTGTTTTCCTTCCTCTGGAACTACTTCCCTTGAGACTTGTGTTATCTTCCTCCCGAAATTGCTTTCTTTAAAACTTGTTTAGCCTTCTTCCGAAAACTGCTGGGGATACCGCTTTTCACCGAACTTGTGTTATCTTCCTTCTTCCCCAAGTGGGTACCTGACTTCCAGAAAATTTTTAAAATGAAAGAAAATTTTCTGCCCCAGTTTGACAATCTTTCTTATGGCATGTCTTTCTGTCATCAATAACATTTCCTGTCTCTGCTTAAAATCAAAGAGAATTTGTTAGTTTAAAACGTGAGGATGCTCCTGCTGGGGACGGTTTTCCCTTTCGCTCTTTTCCATGCTCTGTGTTGTTCGACCATCTTGAAACTTGGCTGATAACTTCTGACCTTCTTGATGATTCTGTATTCACCAACCTCTCAACCGTTGTTTTCCACTTTTGCTCCACACTGTCCCGAAATCTTAGACCAATCCATCATCTAGTCTTACAACGACGTCTTTCTCGTCCTATTACATTATCATCGCCTGTCTTATCCCTATTTACCTTGCACCGTGTTGGCAGCTAGTAGTTAGCTTTGAAAATCCTTCTTAAAAACAAACTACTATTGATCAAAAAGAAATGGAAAATGATGACTTCGAAAGATAGGACAAGCAAAAATCTTTCTGAACAATTGTTTGAAGAGAAAATAACTTATCTTAATGGTATAACCGATCCCAATGGTCATGTCGTGCATTTTTAGATTAATCAACCCAGTCTATTTACATCAATCAATCTTTCTGATGTCCCTACTTTGCATTTCAAAGGTCCCGCAACTCATCTTCTTTTTGCCGAAACAACATTTATTCTGCTTGATGTCTCGACGGATCCTTTCCATCAAGCTTATCTCGTTTGCCCCCTTTTAATTCCTTGTTGCCTTATAGTGCCCTTCGAGGGGTTTTCACTAATAAGACTCTCTCGTTTTCTCTCAACTCCCGTCGCCTTATGGTGCCTGTGAAGGTTTTCACCGATAAGACTCTCTAATTTTATTTCTCTCAACTTCCGTCGCCTTATGGTGCATGTGAAGGTTTTCACCAATAAGACTCTCTCATTTTCATTATTTTCCCTACTTGGACCGGAGTATTACCCTGATATGAATCACTCTATTCGCTCGACTTGGCATCTCTCGAAAACTGATCAGAAGGTCTTTGTTTGGACCGTAATGTGGGCTTTTGGATGGGATTAGAAAGAAAGGGTATCAAAGGCTCAAAATAATTTGACATGGGTTTAAAATTACAACTTTTGGAATCACATTTCTTATTACAAAACAACCTCTGCCCCAGTTTCTTGCTTGGGGATCTTCTGACTTTTATTTTACTATGACCGAGCCGTAAAGCTGCATACGTACCCTTAACAGGGATCAGGTCAAACATAGTTCACACCTGAATTTTCCTTGTTGTTATATTTTTCAATTCTTTTCCTTTCTCTTTTTCTTTTCTTTCTTTTTCTCTCTTTTTCGTTATTGATTCCAAAAGAGGGGTATGAAAGAAAGAAATAAGGCTCAAAAAGGGGAACAAAGGGTAAAGTGTTTAGATAGTAGAACAAATTGCCTTCGTCATTTCAATCTTAGAAATAATGCCAAATACAAACAATCAACAATTATACCGAAGAAATCATACATAATATCTTTTTACTGCATCAGAATTTATAGTCATGTCTATGCGTTTTCCTTCGATATCTGTTAAACATAAAGCCCCATTGGACAATACTCTAGTTACAATGAATGGCCCTTGCCAATTTGGGGCGAACTTGCCTTTTGCCTCAGCCTGATGTGGAAGGATGCGTTTCAGCACTTGCTGACCCACTTCAAATTTCTGGGTATGCACCTTTTTGTTGTATGCTCTTGCCATTCTCTTTTGATATAACTGGCCATGACACACATCTGCCAATCTTTTTTCATCAATCAAGTTCAACTGCTCCAGACGGGTTTTGACCCACTCATCATCATCAATCTTAGCCTCAGCGACAATCTGAAGGGATGAGATTTCAACTTCCACAGGTATTACGGCTTCAGTTCCATATACCAACAAATAAGGAGTTGCCCCTACTGAAGTACGGATAGTAGTGCGATAACTCAGCAATGCAAATGGTAATTTTTCATGCCATTGCCTAGAACCTTCTACCATTTTCCGAAGTATCTTCTTTATGTTTTTGTTGGCTGCCTCAACTGCTCCATTCGCCTTGGGACGATATGGGGTAGAATTGCGGTGTGTAATCTTAAACTGTTGACATGCCTCTTTCATCAAATTGCTGTTAAGATTAGCACCATTATCCGTGATGATCACCTTTGGGATTCCAAATCGATAGATGATATTTGAGTGAACAAAATCAACCACTGCTTTCTTGGTCACAGACTTGAAAGTTTTGGCCTCAACCCATTTGGTGAAATAATCAATGACTACCAGAATGAACCTATGCCCGTTGGATGCTGCTGGCTCAATTGGCCCAATAATATCCATGCCCCAAGCGACGAAGGGCCATGGCGCTGACATTGTGTGTAATTCCGATGGCGGAGAATGAATCAAATCTCCGTGTATCTGGCACTGATGACATTTGTGCACAAAACTAATACAATCTTGCTCCATGGTGAGCCAATAATAACCTGCTCGGAGAATTTTCTTTGCCAACACATATCCGCTCATATGTGGTCTGCAGACTCCTGAATGTACTTCGGACATGATAGACGTAGCTTGTCTAGCATCTATGCATCTTAACAATCCCAGGTCTGGTGTTCTTTTATACAAAACTCCTCCACTCAAGAAAAATCCGCTTGCCAACCATCGAATTGTTCTCTTTTGATCCCCCGTGGCTTGCACTGGGTATATCCCTATTCTAATGTATTCTTTGATATCATGGAACTATGGTTCGCCATCAAATTCTTCTTCAATCATGTTGCAGTAAGCATGCTGATCTCGTACTTGAATATGCAAAGGATCGACATAGGCTTTGTCCGGATGGTGCAACATTGACGCTAGGGTAGCCAGAGCATCGGCGACCTCATTATGGACCCTTGGAATATGTCTGAACTCCACTGATCTAAACCGTTGAAAAAGATCATGCAAGCATTGTCGGTATGGTATGAGCTTCATATCTCGCGTTTCCCATTCTCCTTGAATTTGATGTACCAGAAGGTCCGAGTCTCCCAAGACCAAGACTTCCTGGACATCCATGTCTGCAGCTAGCCTTAAACCCAAAATGCATGCTTCGTATTCAGCCATATTGTTGGTACAATAAAAATGAAGTTGAGTTGTAACAGGATAGTGATATCCTGTTTCAGAAATAAGCACGGCTCCTATTCCCACTCCTTTCATGTTAGCAGCCCCATCAAAGAAAAGTTTCCAACCTGGTTTTTCGGCCTGTTCTAGTTTATCAATATGCATCACCTATCTCATTAGGAAAATGAGTCCTCAGTGGCTCATACTCTTCATCGACCGGGTTCTCGGCCAAATGATCGGCTAATGCTTGGGCTTTCATCGCAGTCCAAGTCATATAGATTATGTCAAACTCTGTGAGCAAAATCTGCCATTTTGCAAGTCTTCTTGTCGGCATAAGCTTTTGAAAGATATACTTCAATGGATCCAAGCGTGAAATGAGGTAAGTAGTGTAGGATGACAAATAATGTTTCAACTTTTGTGCCACCCAAGTTAGGGCGCAACATGTTTTTTCCAAGTGAGTGTACTTGACCTCATAAGCTGTGAACTTCTTGCTAAGATAGTAGATGGCATGTTTTTTTCTACCGGTGGCATTATGCTGCCCCAGTACACAGCCAAATGAATTTTCCAGGACAGTCAAGTAAAGAATCAAAGGTCTCCCTGGTTCTGGTGGTACCAGCACAGGCGGTTTAGACAAGTATCCCTTTATCTCATCGAATACTTCCTGACACTCATTAGTTCAGTTGACCGCAGCGTCCTTCTTCAGCAACTTGAAAATAGGCTCGCAAGTCGTCGTGAGCTGAGTGATAAACCTGCTGATATAGTTCAACCTTCCTAACAGACTCATTACTTCAGTTTTATTCCTCGGAGGTGGCAATTCTTGTATGGCTTTAATCTTTGATGGGTCCAACTCGATGCCTCGCCGGCTGACTATGAATCCCAACAGTTTTATGGATGGAACACCAAATGCACACTTGGCGGGGTTAAGCTTGAGGTTGTACCTGCGAAGACTCTGGAAGAATTTCCTCAAATCCCCGACGTGGTCGGCCTGATGCTTTGATTTTATGATCACATCATCTACGTATACCTCAATCTCCTTGTGTATCATATCATGAAATACAGTAGTCATCGCCCCCATATAAGTTGCCCCAGCATTCTTCAAACCAAATGGCATTACCCGGTAGCAATAAGTTCCCCATGGCGTGATGAACGTCGTCTTTTCTACATCTTCTTCATCCATTAGAATCTGATGATACCCGGCATAACAATCCACAAAAGATCCAATCTCACGCTTGGCACAATTATCGATCAAAATGTGGATATTGTGTAACGGGAAGTTATCCTTCAGACTTGCTTTGTTGAGATTGCGGTAATCGACGCATACTCTGATCTTGCCATCCTTCTTCGATACGGGCACGACATTAGCCAACCAAACAGGATATCGGGTGACCCGAATAACCTTTGCATCCAACTGTTTGGTGACTTCTTCTTTGATCTTCACACTCATATCAGTTTTGAATTTCCTCAACTTTTACTTGACAGGAGGGAACACCGGATCAGTGGGCAGTTTGTGGACCACTAAATCAGTGCTTAAACCTGGCATGTCATCATATGACCACGCAAAAACATATTTGTACTCGATGAGTGCATTGATTAACTCCTCCCGGATTTTTGGCTCGAGGTGGACACTTATTTTAGTCTCTTGGATATTGTCTATGTCCCCTAAATTGATGGCTTTTGTGTCATTCAAATTGTGTTTGGGTTTTTCTTCGAAGTGAATTAACTCCTTACTAATCTCTTCGAAGGCTTCATCCTTATCATCATATTCTGATTCGTAATCACAATCTACTCCTTGAACTAACATTTCGGAATCAGATTGAATTTTAAGACTGGGCTGAGTATTCCTTATGCACACAATGTCATTAGAACCAACGTAAAAAGAACTGTATAGAAAAGAAAACAAAACAAAAGGAAAACCATCAGGAATGATGAAGAAAGGGAAATTGTATTTCATTGATTGATAAAAGATAACAAGGTTTGCACACTCAAACAGACTGAAAAAATGAAATCTGGATTACAACCCTGGAATAATCCGTACAAACTTAAAGGAAAATCAAAGCAAACTACCAAGACTCCTTCCGAGTAGGGAGAGGAGTAGCCTTCCAATTATTAAGCTTTGTTTTTGGCCCAACAAATTGCACTTCTGCGTTGTTAGAACCTTCTCCAATCTCCACCATGTTCACACTTTCGAACAACTTCTCAAATCTTTCAATCAACTCCTTGTCAGTATTAATCACAGAACTGGGAATTGTTGTCACTGGGCGACTCCTTGTACCGAACTTGAAAAATGATCTGGGAAGACGTGGGACCGACTTTGGAAGGACCCATGTCCTCTGTTTCAATTTCCTGGCTCTTTTTATGTCTGCGACTGTGGGCTTGAATCCCAGACCAAATGTTCCTAAGTTTTCAGGAAGAGACACGGGCTGTATGATGCCTTGCAACGCTGATCCCAAACCCTTTCCTGGTACAAAACCATTCTTCAACATTTCATATGCTACTATGACTGATGCGGCGTTTATCTTCGGATTCGGGATACACTTCCCTTATGGAACTTTCTCGATTGACATTGCGTCAGAAACTTGGTAGACCCATGGTCCCTTGTCATCTTCCACTTCAATGAATGGCACAATGGTGTTGTTGTGAGTGCACAAATTATCTTCGCCGTGCACCACTATTTCCTGTCTGTCCCATTCAAACTTGACCATCTGATGGAGTGTTGATGGTACTGCTTTAGCGGCGTGAATCCACGGTTGCCCTAATAGCAAATTGTAGGAAACAGCTATATCCAGCACTTGGAATTCCATTGTGAATTCTACTAGACCTATGGTCAGCTCCAATATTATGTCCCCGACTGAGTCTTTGCCTCCGCCGTCAAATCCCCCCACACAGATACTGTTCTTATGGATCCTCTCATCTTCTACTTTCAGCTTGATTAGAGTGGAGAAAGGACAGATATTCACACTTGAACTATTGTCAACCAATACCCGGGTAACCACGACATCCTCGCATTTCAATGTCAAGTAAAGGGCTTTGTTATGCTCAGTAACCTCTACCGGCAATTCATCATTGGAAAAAGTGACTATGTTTACTTCAAAAATCTTGTTGGCTATCTTTTCCAGATGGTTTACCGAGATCTTGTCGGGAACATGGGCCTCATTCAAGATTTTCATCAGGGATTGGCGGTGCTCATCTGAATGGATTAGCAACGAGAGTAATGAGATCTGAGCGGGCGTTTTCCTCAGCTGCTCTACAACAGAATAGTCATGCACTTTCATTTTCCTCAAAAATTCCTCTGCCTCTTCTTTAGTTACAGCTTTCTTTACCGACGTTGAATTATCTTTAGCTCTTCTTAACTCTTCGGGAGTAAAACACCTTCCTGATCGAGTCAAACCGTGCGCTTTACAAACTTCTTCTTTGAATTCTTTCCCCTTGTAAATCATCGTCACCCATTCATAATTCCAAGGAACAGCCTTGCTGTTGATTACTGGAAGCTGAGTTACTGGTTTTATAATAACAGGCTTTGTGCGAGCATCCTTCACGACCACAACAGATTTACTTGCGACCCCTGGTATTACCACTTTAAATTTCTCTGGTTTCACTGCAACAATGCTTGACGACCCTCTCTCAGCTACCACAGCTGGCTTATCATCTACCCCTCTCAACTGGACCACTGATTTCCCACTGGTTACTTTTTCCTTTGAGCTGGTTTCACTGGAACGGATCATCATTACCGTCTATGAGGGCTTCCTGGGCTCCCCCTCTTTGTGTATCAACTCAATCATGTGTGTCTCATGGTGAGCTGGCAGTGGATTCTGATTGATATTTGGTGCTTCTTGGGCTTGAACCTCGATCCGATGAGTATTAATAAGCTCTTGCATAGCTGTTTTTAGTTTCCAATACTTCTCTGTATCATGCCCAGGGGCCCCTGAACAGTACTCACAACTCACCGAGTGGTCAAGATTTCTGGGGGAGGATTTGTCATTTTAGGCTCAATTGGATTCAACATGCCCAACTGCCTCAACCTGTGGAAAAGACTGGTATATGTTTCCCCCAGTGGAGTGAAAGTCTTTTGCTTCTGTGACCTCTCATTCTTGAGGGCTTGGTTTGGTCGGAAACCTATCCCGGGGGAATTTTTGTAGGCCCTTGGGGGTACGTATGTGTTTTGTGGAGCTGGGTATGGATTTTGTGGAGCCGGTGCATGCCATTGTGCGTGTGCCGGGGTTTGGGTATAGGCTTGTGCATGATGGACGGAAAAATGGGGATCTAGCGGTGGGTAGTAGTGCTGTAGAGGGCTATATGAAGTGTGGGGGTAATTTTGGTGGTAGGGTCGTGAGTGGCTATAGTAGGGTGACGGGCTTATAGATCCGAACCAGGCTCCGAACTCAATAGTCGTGACATCTTCTTTCTTCTTTTTCCCAAGCACACCCCCAGTGCCGCTTTGAATGGCCTGGGTGGTTGCCTTGATCACTGAATAACTCATGATCTTGTTGGACTTAAGCCCCTCCTCGACCATGCCTCCCATTTTTACAACCTCATTAAAAGATTTGCCAATTGCGGACACTAGATGACCAAATTAGGTAGGCTCCAAAGCCTGAAAAAAGTAATCAACCATCTCGCTCTCTTTCATTGGGGGATCTACCCTTGCTGCTTGCTCCCTCCACCGGAAACCATATTCTCTAAAGCTTTCACTGTGCTTCTTTTCCAGTTTGGTCAGGGACAGTCGGTCCGGAATGATCTCAAGATTATATTGAAAGTGACAAGCGAATGCTTGGGCCAAATCGTCCTATGTGTACCACCTGCTATGATCTTGTCTAGTATACCATTCTAACGCCAATCCACTTAAACTTTGGCTGAAATACGCCATCAGTAATTCATCTCTTCCACCTTGTCCCCTCATCTTGCTACAAAAACCTCTCAGATGAGCCACCGGATCACCGTGTCCGTTGTACAAGTCGAATTTGGGCATTTTGAACCGTGCCGGTAGTTGTACATTTGGGAACAAACACAGGTCTTTGTAAGTTACACTCACCTGACCTCCTAACCCTCTCATATCCCTGAAGGATTGTTCTATGTTTTTCATTTTTCTGAACATCTCTTCCTGTTCAGGATTTCTGGCCGGTTTTTCTGCTTTCCCCGGTAGGTCAGAATATGGATCATGTGGATAGGCTTCAGGCGCTTTGAAGGTAAGCTTTGGGGGATAATACTGGTTGTCCTGCGCTTGGAACACAGGTTCACTCGGGGATTTATGAAGTGCAGCTGGTGGAGATGCCACAAAGATAGGGGTGATTGGCGGAGGAGGGTATGGAATTGATTTTGGTGGTGGAGCTTGTGGCATATGAGAAGTAGTGCCATGGTAGTGTTGATAAATGGGAAAACCTGGATCGGTGGCGGGATGATCCTGAGACTGAGCTAATGGTTGGGTAAAAGCCGGGTTGGCTGGGTAAGATGGCGGTGATTTCCCTTTGGACTAGGCCTGGTACATTTCGGCCATCTGTTGCTTAAGCTTGAGCATCTCCTCTTTCATTTTATTGACGTCCAACTCCTCTACCTCAACACTAGTGTCGACATCCGGGATAGACATGATTCCCGGTATTGGTCCCTTCGATTTGGTTTGGTAATGATAATGTGCCAGTATCTTCTAAATAAACTAATTGCTTGAATTCTCTGGAAAACAACAAACTTGTTAGTTTTTAGAGTTTAACACATATGTAATTACACGTTGGGATGCAATGCACCTAGGCAATTAACCATTTCTATCATGCATTTGCTTCGGTTTCGTGCGTCATTCCGGCCTCTCATAATTGTGCCCCTTCTTTTAAGCTTCCTTTATTCTATCCTTCTTTATTTATTTTTCATTTTCCCCTTTTTCTTTTTTAGTGGTGGTCGAATCCTATAGATATTGCCTACGTATCACGTCCCCGCATGAATCAGACCGTGCGTAGTTCTGTCAGATAAGCGTGCAAGTAAATAAAATATTTTTGGGGTTTTTAGCTTTTATAAAAACAGATGTTTCGATTACAAAGACTCAATATCAACAAATTTCAAAAGACTAACAGACTCTGACACAAAGACGACAAACAGACTCCGAAATTAAGCTATCATACTCTAAAGAAATACAGACTCAAAACAGAAAGAAAATACAAACCTAACATGACTCACAGACTCTGACAGAAAAGGAAATACAAATTCAAACGAAAAATCATGAGTACATCAATGCTCCTGGTGTCCGTGGGACATCATTCGGTCTTGCCACGGGCCTATGTGCAAGATCCCTTTGAAGTCGGTCCAAGTTGTTCATTATTTGTTTAACAAAGGTCATCACCGCTGCAAAGAATGTAGTGCGAGTTATATCCTCACAAATGTGGCACTTCATAACGATGTAGTCAGCGATGTTTCTAATTCTCTCTCTTATGACGCCCTTTTCTTGTAACAAACGCCCAATCTGCTGGGCCCTGGCCTCCAAAGTTTGCTTGGCTGCATAGTTTTGTTCCTGAAGTTGTTGCAAGTCTATTTCTAATTGCGCCAACATCGTGTAACAGTGTTCCCTTTCAACCTTGAAGTCTTTTGCCTGCTTGATCATTTTGTTTCTCGTGGCGATAACCCTTTTCTTCAACCCCGCGACCTCATTGTCGTACCTTTCTCTCAACTGCTTAACCAGGCATACCCGTTTGTCTACATTTTTAGCCAATTGTTTTTTAGCCCCGGCTAGTTCACTTTCTGCTTTGTTCAAATAGAAACTATAGTTACTCACTTTCTGCCTTAGGTTAGCTACGAGCTTTTCATCTCTGTTACTTCGGACTGGATTTTCTGCCGCTACTTTCAGTTTCTGAATTTGAGCTCGAAGGGCCTCATTTTCTTTGGCTAGCCTTTTCTTTTCACCCTCATCCGCCGCTGCTTGTAAGCCATTCTCGAATTGAAGGTCTTTGACTTGCTTTTCCAGCTTTCCTATTGTGGCCCTGTACTCGTTTTCTTTGGCCAACCAAGCCCACGGTTCTTGCGATGCTTCGACGAATTCCTGAATGTGTGGTTTTTTGGCCGGTCTTTCTGATTCGGCCCTTGCAGCATTCTTCTTTCTATACCAGGCAAGGTAGGTGGGTGAGACCTCGCCTTTAGATAGGTTCCGCACTCGGGTGCTAGCCGTCAAATACTGGCACTCGTTCCAAACAGAACGAACTGTTTCTTCGTGAAATTGGCCGTCGGAACTAATCTCAACCGCGTGGATACTGAGATCTTCATCTGGATGCATCACCTGACACCTTCCTAATTCTCTCATCACTCGGTAGGGAGTGTAAGGCTGAATACCTCGAAGACCCATTAGGAGGAAGTAAGGACATGTGGCGGGTATATACATAATTTCTTCAACAGGAAGCCAACCTAGTGTCCATTCTATTTATCCCGTAGTGATGGCGCGAAGGCGGGCTATCCATTCTCCAAACCCCTCCGGTAACTTGAACCCTGAAACCCTTGTGTTGAATTCTTCAATGCAGCTTTTCTCTGCGGATCCATAACTCATATACTGAGGGTGGTGGCACAAGTGCTCGATCATCTACATTTGTAATAGCAAATTGCATCCCTCGAAGAAGTCTGCCCCAGCTTTACAAGCTGTGAGAGCTCGGTATATCTCAGCCACTATCATAGGGGCGAGAGTGCTCTTGGCGTTGGTAACCAGGACCTTGACGACTCCAGCCACTCGCAAATCAATATTCCCGTCTTTTCGGGGAAACACCACAAGGCGTAAGAATGCTACCATGAAAGCGAAACGCCTATGCTCGTCCCATTTTGTTCGGTTCCCTTTACTGCAAACCCCGCTTTCTGGATCATTGAACCCTCCTACATGCCCATACTTCTGGTATATAAAACGTAGAGTGGAAAAACCCCCTTCCAACTCGGAATATGGGATTCCCTTGCTTATCTTTAGCAAATCCATGAATTTGTGAGAGTTAACGGCCCTTGGAGCGATCAGATACTTATGCCTCAAACCTGCAGTACTTTTCATTTAACCTGCTATCTCTTCCAAGGTCGGGGTGAGTTCAAAATCCGAGAAGTGAAATACGTTATGGGCCGGGTCCCAGAACGTAACCAAAGCCTTTATGATGTCTCTTCTAGGTCTGATCTTTAATAACCCGGTGAGACCCCCAAATGTAGATTGACCTTATCCTGCTCTGACTTGCCCAGATCTTCCCACCACATACGCAACTCCAAAGGGATTTTGTTCATAACTGTTACCGGCAAATTCTGACTCGTGCTCATTCTGCATATTTATTGGGGTGTTTAAAATTTAAGACTTATTTGACTCAAAATAAAATTAACACACATTTTTTCAAAAATAAAATAAAAACCCGATTTCCAAATACGGCCTTTCAGCACTTCGAGAACGAAAATTTTAAGGCCGTGTTGGCTCACTGGTGAAAGCCTTGCAAAAAAATGACCACAGGTGGCTGTTCTTGCAAAAACGGCCTTCCGGCGCCCTTTTAAGGACATTCGGCTATTTCTGACAAGAATGGCATCACTCTAACTATTTTTCAAATAAAAGTAAAATTTTGTTCTTTTGGCTATTTTTGTGAAAAGGAAGTTGGACCCGATGAAGGTTGCCTACGTATCTCACACCCTGTGAGAATCAAACTGGCATAGTTCGGGCAAAGAAAATAAACTAATTTAGAAAACAAGACTTCTTTCTTTTGTTTGTTTTTCAAGTAAATCACACTAAAAAACATTTTTTTTTCAATTTCTCAAAATTTTGGCAGAGTTTCGACGCTATTTGGGCACTGTTTTTTTCTAAAAATAGGTAATTATCTCTCTACACTGCTATTTTTCTTTTTCTCTTTTTCCCACTATTTCCGATATTCCCGTATTTTCAGAAGCCGATCAACATGCAAATTTGAAGCAAATAAATGCGTAAAACAAATAGGATGCAGCAGGATGGTCATTTCATTTCAGATTGCTTGTCCTAGACGGACCCAACCCTTGTGTTGAGTCCCCTAAGTCAAAAAATGCATATGATGCACACAAACGTTCCTACTAGGGATCCGAGATGAGGTTTTGTTATACTAAGTTTAATGCCTGGGTGTATTGTTCTAGACCTGGCTTACCCGAGCGGACAACTCGAGCCGAGGATGGGAGCTGTGTACCGGTAACCAAAAGATCATCCGATTTTGCAACTCCTCCGAATACTCGTTCTATTTTGGGATATGACACTAACAGAAAGAAGTCACGACCAGCGTGCACTCCTCAGGAGAGAGAAGAGAGGGGTTACGTAGCAGTTTATATATACAGTTCAAATAATATCAAAGCGGTAAAAGCAACATTTAGCACATTAGGCCCAAACAGGTAATAAAATCATATAATAAATAAATCCAATTATAACAATTATTCTAAGCTTGAATTCTGGAACCCTGAACCAGAGATTTTGGGTCCGTTCCCCAGCAGAATCGCCAGAGCTATCACACCTCCTTTTACCTGCGCCCGCAGGGGCATATGGGAGTTTTTCCAATTAAAGGATAATCGAAACGGGATTTATTATTTAATTCAGAGTCACCACTTGGGAGATTTATGGTGTCCCAAGTCACCGGTTGAATCCCGAATCAAGGAAAAGATTGACTCTGTATTACAGTCCGCGATCCAAAAATTCGGATAAGGAATTATGTTAACCCGAGAGAAGGTGTTAGGCATTCCTGGATTTTGTGGTTTTAGCATGGTCGCTCAACTGTTATAATTGGCATGTTATCTGATTTTAATACACGTTTTAACCTATGATGCAATTTTAGCTTTATAACCGCTTTTAGCCATTTTTAGGAAGATTGCAACGTTATTAAAACACGTCTTGAACCACGTCACATAAATGCACCCGTGGTCCTTAACACATTTTAGCATCGTTGAGATTTGAATATGGGTCACATAAATGCGCACCCGAGCTTAATGAAATTAATGTATCACAACTACGTCACGGGAACCGTACTCGTAGCTATGATAATTTTATTATAGTGCGCCTAAAGCAAACTACGAAGGTTCATGAATTATTTTTTTAAACTACTTTGAGATTACGCGTGAAAGGCCTCTGATTATGGAGCACTTTTGCTAAAAGAGATTTCATGCTCATATCTTTTTAACTTCTTCTTTTATTAGGCCGAGCCTGATACCTAAAGCATGTCGACAAATCAATTGCTAATGGGCTTCGGTTTCTCCCCACTCCCACGACCCAACAATCGGACAAAAATGTCAAACAAAAAGCATCAAGAACACAAAAGAATGTAAGAAGGATGAAACTATTCTGCCGACTTTCATAATTAACTTCCACCTTCCCGATTGCAACTTTAGTATATCCATTCAATTTTTCCTCAAACTAATTGGAATCTCGCCTGCGCACCCTGCTAATCAAACACACTCATAGCACCAGAACCTTTCAAAGAAGATTTAAACTAATCACAATGCATGGTTACCTGGTTAACTAACAGGGAGAGACCCAAACTCATGATAGAATGCGAGATAGACCAATTTATCGCACAAACAAGTGAAAAATAGCAATTTATACACATGACCAGCTCAATCATTAAAGCTTTTAACCTCACGGACCAATTTCGTGTATTGCTGCTATACAGAATATTTAGATTCATCAACAATTATCAATTGACAAATGGAATCATGTCCTCAACAGGAACTCAATTACACACAAAATCCTTTTTTATTTTTTTTCCTATGCTGCAATAAGCACTATAGTTCTCAAACAAATTGCTTCCTAAAAATCATGAAGGCAAAGAGAACAAAGACACGATTTAACAACGCAACCACAAGCTGCCTGGAAGCTAATTCAAGCAAATATACCAATTTTCATACTTAGATATAAGAACAATGAGTCACTGGGTCCTACTCAACCGTATCGACACTTTTGTGTTAAGGGTAGAAAGTAACTTAATCACACAAGCAGAAACATCCGTGACAATGGCAAACAACGACATGATGGCCTCACACTTTATTAACAGTTACAAGCCAATTAGAGTCTCCAACAGGTTTCAGTCTTAAGCCAACGAAATAGACTTCAGCATACCTCAAGCTAATCAACTAATGATTAGAGGACTCCTACATTCTTCTCATGAAAGCCTATTCAAAGAGAAACTAATACCAGCTCAAATGCAATTTTTATGCTTACACTATCATGTTCAAAATCAAGCAAACTCTATAACTCAACCTCCAAGTTTCAACAAGCAGGAGAAGCTTTACGTTAACAGACCAACCAACACTAACAGAAAACTTTGCAAACGTCTGGGGAACTAGACGGCTTAAAACTAACAGTAATGCTACACTTCAGTAATCTATACCATCGTAAACCAAATCCGACTTCAGTCAAGCATGTTGAAATCAAGTCCGAGATTATACGATATCTGAACACAAAACGAAACAGAGCAGATGCACGTAGCAAAGAAAATTCATCCAGACTCATCATCAATCAAAATCCGATAATTTGATTCTATTAGCACTTGAACTTACCCATTTTTAAGATTCAAACCAATTCTAACTTGAAGCAAGTTCAGGTGCATGTCTTTATTTTTAAAATAGCCTAGACCAATTCCTCTTCTCTTAATATGAACTTTGCACACACTAAACTCGAGAATCATACGGTTACTCAATAGCATTATTCAAAGGCAACAAGCACATTGTGACATCAGAAGAAATAAAATCCATGACTTACTATTGATCAGACCACATATATTATTCATCAAGCTTGCTTACCCGTTCAAACAAAATTAAAAGTGAAAGCTCGATAGTCCGTAAAACTTTAATAGGACATTACATTCTATATTAGATACCAATTAAATGCAACTCTTTGAAAGAAGTTGTCAACAACCAACAAAACAGTACGCATCAAGGACGAACTAGAACAAAAGGGATTCAAGGCAGGGAACAACAAATAATACAGAAGATAAACTATGATTAGGTCATTTGAGGCCACTCTTCAAACTACTATCTTTCATTTCATTCTTTCATTCGAACTTCATATAGATGAGATTCAAGAACATGTACCTGGAAGTAAAGATGAAACAGAAAGGTGAGGATTTCAACAGTGACAGCAGTGAAGTAGAATTCAGCAGCAACAGGTGACCATCAAACCAATTTCAAACTCAGGAAATAGCATACATTGGCCCAGAAATCAGTTTCGATCGGACAGCAAACCAGATTTAATCGACTTTCGATGAAATTGACTCAAAATCAAGGAGGCAATGATGTTATTTGCCTAATATCTCTGTGTATATGAATTCAGTCTATATATCTCCCTCCTTATTCCTCCCCGTATTCTCTCTTGCTATCTCTTAGGATCTGTCCCCTCTACGTATGCCTGTCCTGCCCTTTTAAACTTCAAGACTCTTTCCCTCTCCCCCCAATTTTTCTCATCTCTTGCCTCTTTTTTCTTTTTTTTTTTCCTCCCATGTGCACCTCTTTAAACTTTTATCATTATCCCATGTTGTCTCTGATTTCCAACTCCTAAAAGCACTTAACTATTAAGAAAATATTTCCTCCCATCACCCCCTCTGATTTTCCCACTCAAAAAACCAAGACAGAAGTGTCAGTTACCCTATTACATCCCAATTTCATTATTTTATCCCCCTACTTATGGGCAGCATGGTTTTCTAAATTAAAAAGTGCCCTGACAGCCCATGCTGTCATGTTACCTTCAGTTCAACTTTTCAAATTAAAGCTCCCTTGAATCTCTACCTTAAGTTTCGATTGATTGTAACTCAATTCAAAAACGAATATAAATTAAAAACCTACTGATTCAGGTAGCAAAACTCAAAACTAACAATGAACCACTGAAGCTGAGAATATACGGATCACAAAATGATTCAATCGACATCAAATATCTTGACGAGGACTACTAAAATACAAACATGAATGGATTAATCGACAAAACTATTTATACCATATGTTAATCAAAAGAAGAAAACTGGACCAAGAAAAAGGTCCGAAAGAGGAGGAAGAACTACTTGACAAAAATGACGAATTAATCAGTCAAACTAAAACAACAACAAAAGAAAAAGGAAAACAAAAGAAATACCTCGAAATTTCAGACCAAACCCAATCCGTTTCAGTCGACACTTCGTCTTGAAATTTCGAAGCCAAAACGGACCTTAATCGAGTGTTCTCGACTGAGAACATTCGACTAAAGTCAGTTAAAACCTCAAATTTTAACTCCGTACACAGTCTGAAGTTTGGTTCTTTTACGGTTTGCCTTCGATTTGAAATTCGAAAGGCTCTAACAAGATTCAGACAGAACTGGGGTGGGATTTGGGACGAGGGTAGCTATGTGGTTCAATGGTGTAACTTTGGGGTCAAACAGACGAACTAGGGTTTTGGGACTGTTCTTCGATTGAAGATTCAAAGAGTATGGTACTGATTCGAAGAAAACTAATTCGGGATTTGGAAAGAGGACGTCGTGGGGAGGCTGTGGTGTAATTTTGGGGTTGTTTGGACCACCGGAACCACCGTGAGGCGATTTTCGGTGGGGCGGAGCACGGTGGTAGGGGTGGCGTGTTTTTGGTCTCTGAAGAGACGAGTGGGGGGGGGGTGTTTTTGTATATCAAAAATTAGTTGATTAATCTGGGCCCTTGGATGATGGGAACCAACAGTCCAGATTAATTCACTTAAACCAAACGGGGTCGTTTAGTAGTAACGGGGTCGGGGCGGGTATAGGAACATGTAAGGGAGAGATGATCTTGGCCGTTGATGGATTGAGATCAACGGCCCAGATTGAGCGTGACAAAAACGACGTCGTTTGGACGGTCGTATTGCCAGCCTAATTGGACCGGGTAAAAGGGCGTCGATTTGGGCCTGGTTGGGGGTGTGGTATTGGGCCTGTGGAACTTGGCCTGGTCCGAGTTTCTTTTCATTTTTTTTGTTTCTTTCCCTTTTTAGACTAATTTTTCCAAAACCTGAAAATCCTAAATTAAATTCTAAAAATCAAATTAACTTAAATAATATTAGATTAAGTACAAAATCACACAGTTAAACATAGAAAATAAAAATGCATATTTTTTATGATTTATATATATATATATATATATTTTATGATTTTCCAATTATTGCCGAATAATTTATGATTTAACCCTAAAAATTATAAAATTGAATCCTAGATGTATTCTTATTTTGTATTTTTCATTTTATATAAACCAATGATTAATTAATTCTAAAAATGCAAGATTAATTCCTAAATGCAGAGGCTATATTTTTTGTATATATAGATATATTTTTTTATTTAAACAAAAAATAAACATGCACAGACAAATGTAAACAATAACAGAAAAATACTACAAAATCTACAAAATTACAAACAAAGGAAAAATTATTTTATTTTGAAATTTTGGGAGCAATTCTCATAGGGCAAAAATCACGTGCTCACATCTGTATTTGACGATTTGTTCGTCTAATCTATATGCTTACTTGTTTCTCATGAATCCTCGAGTCTTGTGTGATTTTTACCCTACTATGCCCATTACGGTTTCTAATTTCTGCTTCTTCCGCCTATACTATGTTTATTCTATTAACTCCTCTAATCAGTGCTATGTTCTATACGAATCCCTGATTTTGTGTTATTTTTACCCAACTGTGCTATTAGGGTTTCTGATTTTACCTCTTCTTGCCTATTGTGTGTTTATTCCTTTTGTTCATAGAAATTTATGGTAATTTCCCCTAAATCAGTGCTATTGTCCATCAGAATCCTTGATTCCCTATGGTTGATATCCTTCTAATCTTTTGTGATATTCTATATTGATTTTCAACCGCTCAGTCGTCTTTCTTGCCTTATTTCATGGTCGATTATGCTGTCAACTGACTCTTATGTTATTTCCTTAATTGGAATATTATGTACCTGGCCTTATTTGCATGTTCTATACTTGCACTATGCTGAAATTATTTTCTTATGTGTTATATTCCATGTCTTATGTGATCTCTTTCCTTATCTGTTTTTACCGTTTGAAATTAAATCCATTAATTAAGGGAGTACTTCTACTAATTTTATACTAATTGATACCTAGTTCCATAACTACTGCTTGACTTTGACTCTTACCTTATTATTCTGCCTAGTTTCAGACTATATATAGACTCTCTCATTAACACACAGAGGACACAAACTCTTGGGTTCAAAACTATCTCTCATACTTAAAAAATCTCTTCTCTCTCTCTCTTGTGCTATTTGCTACTGCTCTAAGTTAGCCCGCTGCAAGCCATGGTTAACCATTTGTGTTCTCTTGTTCTTTCATTCTGCTTACTATCCTCTTCACTGGTATGTCCTAGTTTTAATTCAAAGTTCCAACAACAATATGATTCTCTTATTGTTTTAGTTCCTCTTGTTTCTAGTTTGCTTCTATTTGTGGTTCTGTTGTGAAACTTGTACTTAAGGGTTACATTATTAGCATGTCTTCCCCTCCCCTTGAGATCAGTACATTTTTCCTTCTGTTTTTTTCTGAGCATGTCTACACTAATCATCTCTTGTTATATGTTTACCACCATGGATCTCCCAAATCCCTATCCCCTTGTATGTGAGTCTATTCTTTATGTCTGATCTTGTGACTATGTCTAGCTAGCTACTTCTAGGCATGACTATTAATTTACAGGTCTTGCTTAACTATGTGTCTTATGTATTCCCAACCCCCTTTACCCTGTTTGTGACTACCAAACCTACCTTGATGCTATGACTCTTGGCTGTGTATGAACCTATCCTAAGGTGTTTGGACTTTGTTAACTACTCCAATCTCTTTTTCAAACAATCTCTATTGTTTTACTAAATTACTTTCAAAAAGACTTTTGTTAAATACAGTTTCTTACTAAAACTTTTCAACTTGTGTCCATCACTTTTCACTCTACTCTTAGTCAATAAGTTCTGCTCCCTCTAGTATATGTACTGCCTTGGGATCCTTTTGAGAACCCTCTGAACTCTGGCATACTGAGGTTGGCCTTTCCATACTGCACTTGTTCAATCTTTGGTTACTAAGTCTAGGTGTAAGCACTGCTTGGGATCCTTGAGATCCTTAGGGAACTTTGATGCACCTAGACTCTGATTTGTCTATGGAATTGAGGCATATGAGGCCATTGGAGGCTTTGGAAAACCTGGGCCTGATTGAAGGCTCCCTATAGAATAGCTTCTTGATTTTCTATTTTTACTTATTCATTCATTGGCCTGTAATAATTTGTAAACAGATATTGGGGTATTTAATAAAAAGGGTGGGTAGATACATGTTTTATGGGATAATTCGGGTAGAAATCATGCTAATAGGACTTTGCTTTTAAATCTGTTTGCTTTACTAAGTAGAAATCATGCTCCTAGGACTTCATGTTTAAATATGATTGTTTTCCAATAGAAATCATGCTCTTAGGACTTCCTACTTAAATTCGAGTGCCTCATCAAGTAGAAACCATGTCTATAAGGGTTTTTACATTCTGTCATGTTTAGAAACCATGCTTATAGGTTCCAAATAATCATGTCTTAAAATCAGTTTAATAATAGATGACATACCTATAAGACCTGATCCAAATTCAGTTACAACGAGTATTTATGTATGTTTCCATACCTGCAAACCGTTAAAACCTGTATTACGCCTAGATATCTTTCGCTGCCTCAAATTGAGATCCTTCTTCTGGAACAAGTGCTGGAGGATACGATGATCAGTAAACATCTCATAAGACATACCAAAGAGATAATGCCTCCAAATTTTCAACGCGTGAACAATGGCAGCCAACTCCAAATCATGAATAGGGTAGTTTTTCTCATGGGGCTTCAGTTGATGCGAAGCATAAGCAATCACTTTATCCTCCTTCATCAAAACACACCCAATACCGATTAGAGAAGCATCATAATATACTGTATAGGAACTAGAAGCTGATGGTAGAACTAGAACTGGAGTTGTGGTCAAGGCAGTCTTGAGCTTCTGAAAGCTCACCTCACACTCATCTAACCCCCTGAAAGGATCACCCTTTTGGGTTAATTTGGTCAAGGGAGATGCAATAGATGAGAAACCTTGCACGAACCGACGGTAGTAGCCAGCCAAACCAAGAAATCTTTGAATCTATATAGCTAAGGACGACATGGGCCAACTCTGAACTGCCTCTATCTTCTTCGGATCAACCTAAATACCCTCACTGGACGCTACGTGACCAAGAACGCCACCGAACTGAGACAGAACTCACACTTGGAAAACTTAGCATAAAGCTTCTCCTCCCTCAACCGCTGTAACACAATCCGCAAATGATGGGCATGCTCCTCCTAGCTACGAGAGTACACCAAGATATCATCAATAAATATAATAACAAATGAGTCGAGATATGGTTGAAATACGCTGTTCATCAGAGCGCTATTGGGGCATTGATCGGCCCAAAAGACATCACAAGGAACTTATAATGACCATAACGGGCCCTGAAAGATGTCTTAAGAATATCCGAGTCCCCAATCTTTAACTAGTGATACCCTGACCTTAAATTGATCTTGTAGAACACCCTCGCTCCATGAAGCTGGTCAATTAGATCATCAATACGAGGCAAATGATACTTGTTCTTGATTGTGACTTTGTTCAACTGCCCGTAATCATTGCACATTCTCATGGTGCCATCCTTATTTTTCACAAATAGAATCGGTTCACGTCGCATCCCCTTTTTCCTCCCTTTTTACAGGGAAAAGTCCGGGTTTCGACATTCACAGGGTGTAATGACTCATTTTCTTTTGGGAATTAGGTATTTAAAGAGTTGCCACCTAACGGATTATGGTGCGTTGGGGCACCTAGAGCAATTAACTCTTGGATTGGTTTGCATTACCAGAGATTAGGGTAAGGGCTCGAAGTAACCTCGAGGGGAAGGTGTTAGGAACCCCTCGCATTCCACAATGGTGGATCCCGGCCGAACTTATATCCATAAATTAGTCCATTACAAGTAAACAGTTGAATCAAATAAGTTGTAAGTAAAGCACGTTAGAACAACTCAAGTAGTAAGATAAAGGTTTGGACAAGTTGTAAAACAAAGGTTTAAATAAAGAAGAGATTTGGTAGCACGTAGTCATCATATCCCATGTCTACCCTTCCCATCCCCTTTTATTGGTCATGTAAAGCGAGTATTTGGTCAACATTTCTATTGCGTGCTGCTACCCATCCCTTCTTAATGGTCCTAAAGGGAGTTAGGACTTCTACCTATAGGTGGTTCTAGACGTACCCCTAAGGTTTTAAAAGGCAAAAATTCTAAGGCGACAATCAAAAACACTTAGGACTTTCAACATACAAAGGGAGAAATTAAGAGGCTCAGAGTTTCCTCCTCAAACAAACACATAAACAGCACGACCCAAGCATAGTTAAGGTTTTTTATTATACAATATTGATATCTAAGTGAATATGCAAAAGACAAACAACCTTTTTTTCTAGACTCAGAAGTTATACCCTTGCAGTTGCCTATGGACTCTTTTTTAAAAGCCTGTTAGGATCAGAAAATATTAAGCAATAGAGACAGTTTCAGAGATGCAGTTTTTGAAAACGCCCTTAGGGCTTGTCTATACGCGAAGCGCTGATGTCTGTATTAATGCAGAAATAAAGTAGGTTTTGAAATGGACTCCTTAATACCTATAGGTATGATATCTAGTGAGATTGAGGCAGTTTGAAGGAACTTGTTTCAGGAAATACTTAATACTTAATAAAACCAATTCAGAAATGAACTAGGCGCGATCAAGTTGACTTATTTAGACTAAATTAGATTAACAGACAGAATTGCAAGTAGGGCTCCCTATGGGCAGCTGCTAAAGTACTATGATATTACTATTCTGTATCATCCAGAAAAGGACAATGTGGTGGCTGATGCCTTGAGTAGGAAGGTAGTGAATATGGGCAGTTTTGCATTCATTTCTATTGGGGAAAGACCTCTTGCAGTTGATGTTCAGCCTTTGGCCAACCAGCTCGTGAGATTGGATATTTCTAAGCCCAGTCAGGTCCTAGCTTGTGTGGTTTCTCGGTCTTTCTTATTTGATTGCATCAGAGAGAGCCAGTATGATGATCCTCATTTACTTGTCCTCAAGGACAGAGTTCAGCACGATGATGCCAGAGATATGACAATTGGAGATGATGAGGTGTTAAAGATGCAGGGCCGGATATATGTGCCCTATGTAGATGGGCTACGGGAGTTAATTCTTGAAGATGCCCACAGCTCGCGATATTCCATTCATTTGGGTGCCGTGAAGATGTAACAGGATTTGAGGCAGCACTATTGGTGGAGGAGAATGAAGAAAGATATAGCTGGATTTGTAGCTTGGTGTCTCAACTGTCAACATATAACATATGAGCATCAGAGGCCAGGTGACTTGCTTCAAAAGATAGAGATTCCAAAGTGGAATAGGAGCTGATCATCACGGATTTCGTAGTTAGGCTCCCACATACTTTGAGGAAGTTCGATGCTATTTAGGTGATTGTGGATCGACTGACCAAGTCCGTGTACTTCATTCCTGTGAGTACTACCTCTACTTCAGACCAGTTGGCTGAGATTTACATCAGAGAGATTGTTCGCCTGCACGGTGTGCTAGTTTCCATCATTCCAGACAGAGGCACATAGTTTACATCGCAAGTTTGGAGAGCCATGCAACAAGAGTTGGGCACTCAGGTTAATTTGAGCACATTATTTCATCTCAGATGCACGGACAGTCCAAGCGCACTATTCAGATATTGGAAGATATGTTACGTTCTTGTGTCATTGATTTTGGTGGTTCATGGGACCAGTTTCTACCACTCGCAGAGTTTGCTTACAACAATATTTATCAGTTGAATATTCAGATGGCTTCGTATGAGGCTTTATATGCGAGGAAGTGTAGATCTCCAGTAGGTTGGTTTGAGCCAGGCGAGGCTAGGCTATTGGGTACTGACTTGGTTCAGGATGCATTAGACAAGGTGAAATTGATCCAGGAGTGGCTTCGCATGGCGCAGTCAAGACGAAAGAGTTATGCTGATAGGAAGGTTCATGACGTGTCTTACATGGTTGGGGAGAGGGTTCTGCTGAAGATTTCATCCATAAAGGGTGTTATGAAATTCGGGAAGAAGGGCAAGTTGAGCCCTCAGATCATTGGGCCTTTTGAGGTACTTCAGAGGATTGGGTAGGTGGCTTACATGCTTGCCTTGCCACCTAGCTTGTCGAGTGTGCATCCAGTATTTCATGTTTCTATGCTTCAGAAGTATATCAACGATTTGTCTCATGTTTTGGATTTCAGCACGGTTTAGTTGGATGGTGATTTGACTTATGATGTAGAGTCAGTGGCTATTTTGGAGTGGCAGGTTCGAAAGTTGAGGTCAAAGAATATAGCTTCAGTGAAAGTGTAGTGGAGAGGTCACCCCGTGGAGGAGGCTACTTGGGAGACTGAGCGGGAGATGCGTAGCATATATTCACACCTATTTGAGGCTCCAAGTATGTTTCTAGACCCGTTCGAGGACGAACGTTTGTTTAAGAGGGGGAGGATCTAACGACAAGGCCGGTCGTTTCGAGAGTTGTAGCCGCGTTCCCCCATTTTCTGCTTATTTTGTATTCTACAGCTGTATTATGACTTATCAGTTAGTTGGTTTGGGTCCAGAGTAATTTCAAAATGAATTGAGATATTTAGTCTCTTATTTGAAAGCTTAAGTTGGAAAAGATGACAGGATGTTGACTTATGTATAAACAACCTCGGATTTAAATTTCAATAGTTGCGTCAGCTCCGTTAGGTAATTTTGGACTTAGTAAGTCTGGATTGTTTTTTGGAGGTCCGAAGTAGAATTAAGCTTGAAATCTCGAAAGTTAGAAATTTAAAAAATTTGACCGGGAGTGGAATTTTTTATATCCGGGTCGGATTAGATTTTCGAAAGTCGAACTAGGTCTATGGTGTCATTTATGACTTGTGTGCAAAAGTTTAGGTCAATCGAACTTGATTTGATAGGTTTTGACGTCATTTGTAGAATTCAAAAATTTTAAAATTCATTAGGCTTGAATCCATGTGTAATTAATATTTTTGATGTTGTCGGAGGTGATTTGAATATTAGAATAAGTTTGTATGATGTTATGGGACGTGTTGATATGTTTGGTTGAGGTCCCGAGGGCCTCAAGTGATTTTTGCGTGGTTAACAGATTTTTGGCCTTTGAGAGATAGTTGAGTTCGCGAACGCGAGGGTGTTTCCGCGTTCGCGAAAAAAGGCTCGTGTTCGCTTCGCGAGTAGTTGATTGCATTCCCGTAGAAGGGATTTCTGGTCAGAGGCAATTTGTGCTTTGCGAACGCGAGGGTGCTTCCGCGTTCGCTAAGGAGCGTACCTGGGCATAATAAAAGATTCAAAAACGAAGGTTTTGAGTTCATATCACAAAATTGAATTAGGAGTTTGGTAGAAGGCGACTTTTGGAGAGATTCTTGTGTGGGTATTTTGGGTAAGTGATCCCTATCTAATTTTGGTCAAATTCCATAATTATTTCTTTAATTCCACCATTTAATTTGTGATTTGGGGTGGAAAAAAAAAAGAAGTATTCTTGAGATGGAATTTTGAAATTTTTAATGGGATTTTGTTATCAAGTTTGAGTAAATTTGATATGGTTAGACTCGTGAGTGAATGTGCTTTTGGGTTTTGAGACTTATGTCGGATTTCGAGACGTGGACCCGGGGGACAGGTTGAGCCAATTTCGGATTTTGGAGTCTAATTTAGTAGTTTTCTTGTGGAATTGATTTATTTAGCATATATTAATTATATTGTACTATTTGTGGCTAGATTCGGCACGTTTGGAACTTTGTTGGGACATAAAGGCCGTCACATATGACATCCCATAACTCAGATTCCTCAGCCATGATAAAATTATGCATTCTTGTCTTCCACCACCCATAGTATTGTCCATTGAACCTGGGTGGTCTGTATGTAGATTGACCTTCTTCAAAATTTAGTGGAGCAGCCATAAGGATCCTTCCTAGGCGTTAACCTGATAGGAGAAACCTGCTTTGATACCAATTATTAGTTTGTATGAGTCTACCAAACAATAGAGTACCTAGTCCTCTATGAGGTTTTACTGAGAATGCTAATGAACCAGTAAGTAAATAAGACACAGAATTTTTACGTGAAAAAATCCCAACTCAAGGGGACAAACTAGCTGGCGTGAAGGACAAATGCACAGTTATGGACGAAAGGGTGGCCTCATTTCACCTTACCAACCCCATGGAAACTCCGAATACATGCCTAGATCGTTTGTACAAACAGACTTTTTAGCTGCTAAAAATCCAAGGTCGAAAGGGAAACAGCTCAGATCGTATGCTAAGGTCCCTAAGCAATCGCTTAGTGGAAAAGGAAGTGATCGAGCCATCACAACCAAGAGCTGATAAAAGATAAAATTGTATTGTCCATAAAACTTGTTAAATATAAAAGATAACATATGATGCATTCAGATATAGAATCTAGATGCATGGTTATGAATGGGAAAGAAAGCTCTCCAGAGAAAAGAAAGAGTAGATTAATGGATGCCATTTTGCGATAGTAATTTTTTTAAAATATGTTATAAATAATTTCTACAATATTTTTTATTAATTAAGAAAAAAAAACAGTTTGAATAGACCTCTTATGTCAGTTAACTTGTGTCTTCTAGAATGAACTTGAGAATATATAACTTTTCAATTTCTTTTAGTTAACTCTTAAATCTCCAAAGGTTATATGTTCATATTGAAACTAAAAAAAAAAAAAGAAGTAAGATTGAAGTAATAAAATTATAAAACTTGGAGAAATATTAAGTTGAATATGTTAATTGAGATGGATGATTGAGAATCTCTATGGGTTAGAATTTCTTCTTTCTCGAGTAATTGGCTAAATAAGATCAACAATTATTATTCTCAAGAATTATTTTTTTGTAAATTTTTATTTTTGTAACTCAAATATAATATTTACTACAACAAACATAAAATTCATTGAGATAGTTTACACGCGCTAAGCGCGTACTCTAAGACTAGTTACAATAAATATCTATATGTATAAAATATTTTAAAAAATTATACAAATGTAATGTTGGGTTGGGTTGGTTTCGGTTTGACTTTTTTTAGTTAAAACCAAACCAAACCAATTATGGTCAGTTTTTTTTTTGCCAACACCAAACCAACCCACAATCGGGTTTATTTTTCCGATTTGACTCGGATTATTGATTTGGTGTGATTTATCGATTTTCTTTGTACACCCCTGCCTACCAGGATTACAATTTCAGCCGTGCATACTAGTTGTATAAGTAGGCCTAACATTGGATACGTGATAAACTTAAATCACGATTCTTTCATATTCTTTATTATAATTAATAATTAATAATTAATAATTAATTGTATTGTAATTGTTTGTATTCGGACTGAAGTAATTGATATTGATTTGTGCCAACATTTTTTTGAATTAGGACTTAAACCCAACTTAATTTTGTATGACTTTGTATAATAAAATTTATATATCTGTATAGGGACTATATAATGAAATCATCTAAAGGTTTAATTAGTTAGATATAGTGGATATTTAATCATGTCTCAATATTATCATCTAAAATTTGAGTCTATCTTTAACTAGGAAGCATTATATAAATCTCACATTAATTAATCAAGAGTAGAATATATCCAAGGTTTAATCATGTTGCCATAAATTCAATAGTAATTAAGATAAATCAAGATTTTGTGGGCATACTGAATTTTCTGTATAAAAACTCCAGAACCCCCTTTACTTTTGCCATACTCTAATTATTTTCTAAGTATGGCTCTCTCCTTAATCAATATCTTCTTTTTGTTATTGGTCACTCCCCTTGGCCTTTCATCAGCAAGAAAATGCTTCTTTACAGAGAAGATTGAGGTACATGTTATCAACAAACTTCCTCCTAATTCCCCACAACTGCAAATGCATTGCGCCTCAAAGGATGATGACTTTGGATACAATAATGTTGCCGTAGATGAAGACTTTAATTGGTCGTTTTGTGAGGCAGAATTCGAAAATACTTTATATTTTTGTCACTTTTGGTGGGGTTCAAAAGACAGAAGTTTTAATGTGTTTGACGACCCATATTATTGTGTCCATGATTCAAAAGTTATCAATGTGCTAGACTATTGTAAATGGGAGGTGAGGGAAGATGGTTTTTATTTGGAACTGTATAATGCTACTAACCCACAATTTTATATGTCTCACTATTTGGACTGGTCTTAGAGAATAGGATCCATGTTTGTGTTCTTGTTTAAGTAAAATGAGAAGGAAAAAAATACTTGATTTCTTAATTTCTTGCCTTTGAGAACAGTGGAATATCATTTTTCTTCCTTATTTGTCCTGATCTTGTTTTTCATATAGGATATGATATGATGCTATCAATTTTCGTTGTATGTGTTCAATCATTCTTATGACTTTTGAATCTGCAGTGGTATTTATACCTAAACAAACCATTTAATCTCTATAGTTAAATAAAAGTGAAAGTATACATTACTATCACTTAACTATAATTACAGGACACATGGGCATATAAAAACATGAATCTTGGATTCATCGATCTTTTGTAAACTTCTACTCCATTCGTCTTAAATTATCGATCGTGATTTCTAAAAATAGTTATTTTAAATTATTTGTCATTTTAAAAGTTTAAAATAAAATTAATTATCTTTTTATCATTTTACCCTTAATAGTAATTGTTCTTGAAGATGGAGATAACACATAAATAAAGTAAATATTCATGAAGAAAGAATATATCTTAAGATATAAATAAGGTTAAAATAGTCCAAAACCCCCTTCTAATTAATATTTTCTTAAGGATTATTGAAAACAAAAATACGATAAATAATTTGTGACGGGGAGTACCATCTTATAAAGACTATTGACACTTGCATCAATACATAGCTCGAAACTCACTAGGGGTACAAGTGTCTTAACGCTAATGCCTCGATACGTGGAGGGATCCTTTGTAAATAATTTTCGCAAGGGTGTTAAAGTTTAAAGGTGTTGTGCTCAACCAGGTCATAGATACTTTTTATATGATGTGAAATAATTTGCTTTAAGTTAAATTTATATGATTTTTTCTAAAAGATCTCACACCATTATGTATATTCCTACATATTATATGTAGCTTCCATATTTTTTCAGCAACTAATATGGAACTTTATTCGCTTACTCGTCAATGGAGTGAGAAATTATTATAGGAATTTTTATATTCCTATGTCATATAGTAAACTATATTACCCTTCATGCTTAACTTTTAACATAATTACCTTCTATATACCTAATTACCATTTATGTATCATTTTAGGATTTTAATGGTATTAATTAGTCTCCTAATTTTACTCAACCGTATATTCCCACTCCCCCAAGTTTCTCTCTCCAAGTTCCCACAATTTTCTCTTCAAACACCCACGATTCCCTCTTCTAAAACCAGCGAAAATCTGTAACCCCTCCACCATGACAACCATTAAAAAGCTTTGAAGCTTTAATTTAAATTCGAATTTGGGTTTTCAAAAGACATTGTTTGTTTGGATTGGATATTGTTGCAAAGAGTTGAGAATTCTCTCTACGTCTCTCTCTATCTCGCAATGCAAAATTTCAATAATATAAGATGAAAAGAAAATAGAGCAACAATTCCACCATTGACAGCCATTAAAAAGCTTTGAAGCTTTGAATTCAAATTTGGGTTTTCAAAAATCATTATTTGTTTGGATTGGGTGTTGTTGTAAATAATTGGGAATATAATTCGGAGTTTATATCTCAATTTTGAGGGGTTTTGGTGAAAATTAGACTTGGTTTTGGCTGAATTTCAGATTGAAACTCGAAGAAGAAGAAGAAGACATGACATACATTATATTGCAGAAATTATAGATAAATTATAGAAAAATTGTAGACTGTTGTTTATTTATTTTTGAGATTTGTATTTTTGTGTTAAAAGTTTTGATGGGAGCTTGTTATTCCACTTCGTCTGTTTTGGAGATAACTTGTGCAGAGGAGAAGATGTTTTTTTAAGTTATATATATTGCTATACCTTTAAATTCAAGAAGGTATGGTTGTATTGTATTTAAAGAGGCGTGAATTTGTAGAATATGTTGAATGTGAGGAATGAGTCATATAAGACTCACAATGGCTTGTTTTCTACATTTAATCTACAATAAAACTACATATCATTTGAAAAATTAATATGAAAATACAGAATTTCAATGTTTATACAAATTATCTAAAAAAAATTCTACAAACTGTTCATAACAGAATTTTTCTTTATTTTCATGCATGTTCGTCTGGAACACTAAAGTTACTTGATATGCCAACATCTCCCGTTATAGAGAAATACAACTTATCTATAATTTTCTACAATTTTCACACATTATTTCACCTAGTTAAATACAACTACAATAACATTAAATTTGAGCTTTATGTTTTTGTGTTAAAAGTTTTGATAGGAGCTTGTTATTCCACTTCGTCTGTTTTGGAGATAACTTGTGCAGAGGAGAAGATGTTTTTTAAGTTATATATATTGCTATACCTTTAAATTCAAGAAAGTATGGTTGTATTGTATTTAAAGAGGCGTGAATTTGTAGAATAGATTGAATGTGAGGAATAAGTCAAATAAGACTCACAATGGCTTGTTTTCTATATTTATTCTACAATAAAACTACATATCATTTGAAAAATTAATATGAAAATACAGAATTTCAATGTTTCTACAAATTATCTAAAATATTTCTACAAACTGTTCATTACAGAATTTTTCTTTATTTTTATGCATGTTCGTCTGGAACACTAAAGTTACTTTATATGCCAACATCTCCTGTTATAGAGGAATACAACTTATCTACAATTTTCTACAACTTTCACACATTATTTCCACCCAGTTAAATACGACTACAATAACATAAAACTTACATACAAATTTTATACAAAATTTATACAATATGTGTTTTGTATATTTTGTATCTGATTTATACATAGTAAAAATAATTTTCATACAACTAATTATATATTATACAACTTATCTACAAATTATCTACTATTTTCGTACATTATTTCTACTAAGCTATATACAACCACAATATAATACCACTTAAATATAATTTTTATACAATGTTGTTCAACTTTCATACAATATGTAAATGAATAAAAGAAAAATAAATAAACAACAGTCTACAATTTTTCTACAATTTCTGCAATATAATGTATGTCATGTCTTCTTCTTCTTCTTCTTCTTCTTCTTCTTCTTCTTCTTCTTCTTCTTCTTCTTCTTCGAGTTTCAATCCGAAATTCAGCCAAAACCAAGTCTAATCTTCACCAAAATCCCTCAAAATTGAGATATAAACTCCAAACCATATTCCCAATTATTTTCAACAACATCCAATCCAAACAAATAATGATTTTTGAAAACTCAAATTTGAATTCAAAGCTTTAAAGCTTTTTAATGGCTGTTAATGGTGGAATTGCTGCTCTCTTTTCCTTTGCTTTGTATTACTGAAATTTGGACATAATTGCGTTTGTTGCAGAAGAATTGTAGAAAATTTAGTCGTTTTTGATTTGTAAAATCAGAAAAAAGGTTGAAACAGAGTGTATCGCAAAAACAGAGTATGGAAAATTTGAAACGAATCCGACGATAATTATGAATGTGCGTGATTTGTGTTGTAGAAGATCTGGAAGAATATTTAATTCCTCAATTTTAGCGCGCCTAAATAAGGAAACTTACAGCTACAATGATTCCTTATTTAATGAATTGTCTATATTTTGTAGAAATACTATTAGCATGGTGAGTAATATGCAAACTATGAACATATTTGGTAATATAGTTTCCTATATGGTATAGGAACGAAAATTTTTCATTATTATATGCTCCCATTAATCCAAAATAAAAGCCCGTCTGGCAATGACGGATCCAAAATTTGAAGGTCATGGGTGCTCACTCTAGCATAAATTTGCTACTAATCGCATAGCATAAATGCATAATTATTTGAACGTGACATAAAAAGGTTAATGAAGATATTACGATTAATATTATCATTATCAAAAAAAATTCTACACACAAGTTATAATGAATTACTACTAATATTATCATTATTAAAGAAATTCTAGTCACGAGGTATAACTGTGCTCGATGATTTTTTATATGTTGAAAATAATGAAAAATAGCATCATTGCTTACAGTTCCGAAAACTTTTCGCTTTTTTGTTTTTCACTTTTAAAGTACCCAAAAAATATTTCCTGATTTTTTTTCTTTGAGCCACAAAATTATTAAGAGACAAAAAATTTCGATGGATCTTTAATGTTTTTGCCTTATATTTTGATGATCTAACAAACTTACTATCAAGGACCAGATAGGGAACCTGGCACACTTGGGCTATATTGCAAGTTAACGAATTCCAGCTAAATGTGAACTTCTATAGCTTCAGGAGATAGAGAACCAAACAAGGATCTGATACCCTTGTGGTTCCCTCAGAGCAGTACGAAGTCAATTGGACACAGTTGGAAGCGACATGACTGCCTGCACTGTTTCTGCCTGCACTGCACTATTTCTAGTGACCACTTATTCCTTGACCAACTAAAGTTCTTACATCATTTAAGTGATGTCATCAAGGTGTATTAACAAGGAGTTTATATCAAAACATCACTTGAACACTTGAGAATTCATCCAAGCCTTCGGCAAAACAGTGAACTTAATTCTCAAGAGCTTGAAGAACAAAGTTAAAACGCTACTATGGACCAGTTCCTAAATTTAGTATTTTGTTGTCCTTAGTTGAGTTGTAACTTTGTGATTGTTCTTATTGTATCTCCTAAATTGCTTTGCTAGAAGCATTGATTAAGAACCCTCTTGTAAAATTCATAAACTCTCTGAGTTTGTGTTGTGACTAGAGTTAGTCATAAATTAAAGTCTTTGTAACTAGAGAATGACAAAGTGGCTTGTGGTAAGGGTATCACAAATTAGTTGAGTTGAAGTCTTTGTAATTGAGTCATTACAAAGTGGCTTGTAATAGGTGTTTACAAGTTAGTGAAGTTGAAAGTCTACAAGTGTAGGTCGTGGTTTGAGAGGCAAAGACATTATGGAGTAGGGATTTGCTCAGATTGAGGTAAGTAACTATTATAAATTTGCTTCTGAGGGTATGAAATCTTGGATTTAGTGTCATATGATTATTTTGGAGGTGACGCACATGCTAGGTGATGGGCGTATGGGCGTGCACCGAGGGGATTGTGACTTGGTCCATCCCGTGGATACCGTAAAGTTGAACAATTTATTGTTAGCTACATGCCCTCTATGTGTTATAGAAATTGACTGTAAACCATGTTAGAAACCATGTTTAGGCTATGTGTTGGTATAGTTAGGTCCCACAGAGGCCGCGTTACATGTTGAATTGCCTGTTAAATGCTATTTGAACTCAATCGTAGTTTTTACTCGCATATCATATCTTAATCTTTGTTATTCTATTTGATGTATCATGTTATTGCTGTTTGGGCTGATTCTTCTGATTTTTGAGAGCCCGAGAGACTGGAAAAATTGATGATTGAGTGAGGCCGAGGGTCGGATTGTGAGGATATTTATGGGATCAGGCTGCACGCCACAACATGTTTCATTGATCTTTTCCATAATTGGCTAGATATAGCGCTTGGCTGTAGGAGTCCCTCCGGAGTCTGTACACACCCCCAGTGAGTGCAGGTACCTACTGAGTGCGAGTGTCGAGTGCCGAGTGCCGAGTGCCGAGTGCTGAGCGATCGTGAGGAATGAGTGATTGTGAGGAATAAGTGATTGTGAGGACTGAGTGATGATTGCGTGAGAGGCAGTATATGATTTCATTATTGATGCACACAGTTGCCTTATATCCTTATTTTGAAAACTGCTGAAAGATATTTTATTCGGTTTTTACTTGAACTTGACTTAAACAAACTGATTTTGACTTAAAACTTCCAGATTGAAAGCATGCCTATTCTTTGCTGAAATTTCTGAGATGGACTGTATTTGTATAGCTCGTCACTGCTTCTCAGTTCCTTATTTATTTATGTTACTTACTGAGTTGTTGTACTCACGTTACTCCCTACGCCTTGTGTGCAGATCCAGGTGTTTCCGGACACAATGGATGTTGATCTCGTGCATGACTTATTATCGGAGATTTACGAGGTAGCTGCCGGCGTTCGCAGTCCTTGTCTCTCCTTTCTTGTTGTCTTTCCTTTCTCGGTAGTGGTATTTTGGGACACAGACTTTTGTAGACACTGTTCTGGATTGGTTGCTTAGACACTCATGACTAGTGACACCCTGATGTGGGGCTATCTTTCCGTACTTTTATTGTGGGTTTATCCCATTTTATGGCAAAACTTCAGTTATTTATATGTCTTAATTTGCTTCTGGTTAAATATTTGAAAGCATTTGGTAATGTCGGCTGGCCTAGTACCACGATAGGCGTCATCACGACGGGTTCAGTTTTGGGTCGTGACAATTCTGAATCACTAACTCTAAAATAATATACGCATAAAATAAAATTGTGTATTCATTCTGAATTCACTAACTCTAAATCTTATGTACCGAGTAAATATTAAGCAATATGGACTTTAAGGTTGCATTTGGTATGCAGATTTTTTTAAATTTTATTTATGTTTGGTATACAAGTTCTTTGAAAATCAAGAAAATAACTTCTCTAACAAATTCTATTATTCTCTATATATATATATATACATACAAGTAGCATTTATGTTGATTGTCTCCCCCCCAACGCTCCATGCACCCCACACCCCCCTCCATTCGAAATCTCTCCTGCCCCCGCACCACCCTCGCCTCCAGCCCACCAAGGAAAAAAAAAAGAACAAATGGTGCTTTTTAATGTAAGATTATTAATCCACACTCATAGAAGAGATTAAAACACAAGCATAAACATAATCTTGGGTTAGAGTCCAAGGAAGCGTACCGTTAAACTCCATATATTCAACAGCGACAACAAACGACGATTAAGCCTGAGACCAACTTCCACAATCTACTAACTACGCGTTCTCACAGCTCGGAGAACTTGACTGATGGGACGTCTACCGTTACCACGTATTTAAGAGGCAGAATACACTAGGGTTTTCTAATATCTAGGGAAAGAGGGGTTGGCCTCTATTTATAAAGAGTGCCTACCCATCACAGACCAATAGTTATTGGGTCTCACATATCCACACACACAACATTTAATATTAGTCCTTTTATTTATCCACCACTTGGGCCATGTCACTATCCTTTCAGACTATAACCAATTAACGTAAGTCCAAATTCCAACATTCTCCCACTTGGACGCTAACGTTAATTGAGGACAAGAAAACAATTTTACATATTTGAGTTTTTAAGAAAACCATTTTGAAAAAGGATTTTAGACTCTACTGTGGCCACACTACTCACATAGCCAAGGATAGAATGACCCATATAACAATTCATTTAGTCTCAATAGAAAAGACTAACAATGAATCGTAGCAGGCATCACACCATTTTAAGGTATGAATTCTATCTACGACCACATATGCTAGAATTTCCATCAACATGGATCAAACATGTGTGCTAAGAATTTTATTTTTCTAATCAAGGTGAATAGATTCACACCTCTTAGAAAGAAATAATGCTCCAAGTGATATTATAACCATATCACCTCAGGAGCCTCCAAGTGACATAAAATCATATCACCTCAGGAGGATTCCCTTGTGCCTTACCCGAGATAATTAAGGCAACAAGCCGCAAGACTCAAAGATATCATGAGTTTATGCAATGTCCAATTGGAAATAAAAATAAATAAATTTTCATGTTAGTCATAAGCATAACAAATATCAAATAACACAAGTTTGCATTTATTAAAAGGAATATCTCAGTCAGCAATTATAAAGTAACTCCCACTGACTAAAGCACATCAAAAGACTCTAAAATACCCATATTTTTAACATGTTCATTAAACACCACAGGCCTAAGACCTTTAGTCAAAGGATCAGCCAACATAGATTTTGTGCTAATATGCTCAATACATATATCACCTTCTTTTACCATGTCTCTAACCTTAAGAAACATAAGGCTAACATGCTTAGAGCTTCTTGTTCTCTTGTTATTCTTGGAGAGGAACACAGTTGCACTGTTGTCACAGAAAATAGTCACCGACTTAGATATAAAATCCACAATTTGTAATTTAGTAAGAAAATTCTTCATCCAGACAACATGTGAAGCAGTCTCAAAACAAGCAATAAACTCAGCTTCCATTGTAGATGTAGCAGTGATACTTTGCTTCTCACTTTTCTAAGAAATAGCACCTCCACCCAACATAAAAATATACCCAGAAGTTGATTTCATAGTGTCTTGACAACCTGCAAAATCAGAATCTGAATATACTAAAAGACCCAGATCATCAACATTTTTGTATACAAGCATGAAGTCTTTGGTGCGTTGTAGATATCTCATCACTTTCTTTGCAGCCACCTAATGTGCCCACCCAGGATTAGAAGAAAATCTTCCCAACATGTTAACAGCAAATGCAATATCATGCCTTGTACAAATCTGTATGTACATCAAACAACCAACAACACTTGCATATGGCACATCTTTCATAGTTCTCATTTCAACTTCATTTTCCGGACATTGATCCTTGCTAAGTTTGTCTCCTTTTACAACAGGTGCAACACTAGGCCTACAGTCTTGCATATTGAAAGTTTTAAGAACACTCTCAATGTAGGAACGCTGTGATAAACCCAATAAACCACGTGACCTACCTCTTTTAATTTCTATCCCAAGAATAAAAGAGGCTTCACCAAGATCTTTCATATCAAAAGACCTAGACAAAAATTGTTTGGTTTCATTCATCAAGCCCAAATCATTTGTGGCAAGTAAAATATCATCAACATAAAGAACCATAATAATAAAATTCCCATTAGATGTTTTGAGATAAACACATTCATCAAGCTTATTTTCTACAAATCCAAATTTTGTAATAATTTCATCAAATTTCAAGTACCACTGCCTGAAGACTTGTTTAAGCTCATATATGGATTTGTTAAGCTTGCACACTAGATGTTCTTTACCATCTTCTTTAAACCCTTCAGGTTGAACCATGTAAACTTCTTCAAGTAGACCCCCATTCAGGAAAGCAGTTTTAACATCCATCTGGTGCAATTCTAAATCAAAGTGAGCCACAAGAGCCATCACAATTCTAAATGCATCTTTGGAAGAAACAGGAGAAAATGTTTCTTTATAATCAATACCTTCTTTCTGAGTGTAACCCTTAGAAACCAATCTTGCTTTATAATGGTCTATGTTTCCCTTAGAGTCTCTTTTAGTTTTAAACACCCATTTGCAACCAATAGGCCTAAAACCTTCAGGCAATTCAACTAACTCCCACACTCCATTGTGTTCCATGGAGCGCATTTCATCTTTCATTGTCTCACGCGATTTATCAACAAATGGAGAGGAAATAGCTTGAGCATATTATAAAAGGTCATTCTGCTCTCCAATATTACTAAGATTTTCAGTCACATACACGATAAAATCATCAGAGATGGCAGACCTTCTTTCTCTTTGTGACCTGCGGAGTGGTTCATTGTGTACATTTTGTTCAGGAATTATGGGATCTACGTCATTGTTCCCTTGATTCTCTCCCTCATGAATAGGTTGGTTTACCACATTTTTATGTATAACAGGTACAGGGACAATGACTTCCTTCTCTTTCAATACAATTTTCTTACCACATGAACAATCACAATCCCAAACATCATGCTCAAGAAATTTTGCATTAATAGACTCAACGATTCTAGTGCCACACCCAGGACAGAAAAACCTAAAACCTTTAGAGTGATCAGGATAGCCTATAAAAACAACTGGTAGTTTTAGGATCAGTTTTCTTTTTTGTGGGTGAATAAATACGAACATCAGCTGGACATCCCCAAATGTGAAAATGGTTCAAGCTAGGTTTTCGGGTTGTCCATAAATCAAAGAGAGTTTTCAAGACAGATTTTGTAGGAACTCTATTCACGATATAACTAGTTGTTTTTAAGGCTTCACCCCAAAGAGACTCAGGTAAGCTAGCCCTTGATATCATACTTCTCACCATTTCCATGAGAGTACGATTTCGTCTTTCAGCCATACCATTCTGCTCAGGAGTACCTAACATGGTATATTGTGCTACTATCCCACATTCTTGCAAAAATATTGCAAAAGGCCCCATACATTGACCAGACTCATCATATTTTCCATAGTACTCACCACCACGGTCAGATCTCACTATCTTAATGGACTTCCCAAGCTGTTTTTCAACTTCAGTCTTGTAAATTTTAAACTTATCAAGTGCTTCAGATTTTTCTTTTAAAAGATATATATATAACAATACCTTGAAAAGTCATCAATAAAAGTAATAAAATACTTATGATTGGTCAAAGTAGGTACATAAGGTCCACTAATATCAATATGAATTATTTCTAAGAGTTAGAGCTCCTAGTAGAACCCTTTCTCTTAACGTTGGTCATTTTACCCTTAACACAATCCACACAAGTTTCAAAATCTTTTGGATCAAGAATAGGTAAAATATTTTCCTTTATCAATCGTTCAATTCTTTCTTTAGAAATATGACCAAGACACCTATGCCATAATAGGTAAGATATTTTACTCATAGCAGACCTTTTGTGGGCAATATTTTCAACATGCATTGCAGAAAAAGCTTCATTCAATACATTCAAGCAATATAGACCATCACTTAAAATAGCATCAACAACATCATGTGAATCATAGGAAATTTTATTAATACCATTATTTTGTTGAAATAAATAACCAGCTTTGTCCAAAAGGGAAGCCGAAACTAATTTCCGTCTCATAGACGGTACAAAAACAGTATTTTCTAAACGAATACTAGAATTATTCTTAAAAGGTAAAATAGATATCCCTATAAACTCTACTTTTGCTTTGAGTCCATTGCCCACAACAACACTGACTTCATCCTCTTTTGGCTTCCTTCTGCTTACTAGGTCCTGCAAGTCATTGGTTACATGAACAGTTGCACCACTATCCAACCACCAAGAATTTAAAGGAACATGAACAAGACTAGTTTCAAAGCAGACAAAGGCTAAAATATTACCTGATTTCTTTTTTAGAGGACAACCAACTTTCTTATGACCTACTTGTTTGCAATCCCAGCACTTGATTTCTTTCTTAATTATAGCTTGAGGACCAAGAGAATTATGAGACTGACCTTGGTTAACACCAGGCTTATTAGTATGACCAATATTACCACCTGGATGATGAGAATGACCATGTTTCTTTTTGTGAAATTTGGGTCCACGTTTTCTTTTATAAGAGGGATAGTCAGTTGATCTAGACGAACTAACAAAGTTCACTACACCCTTAACTTTCTCCTTTTGGATCCTCCCTTCCTCTACCATACAAAGAGTAATAACCTCATCAACACTCCACTTATCCTTTTGTGCATTATAGGTTGTCTTAAGTTTGTTAAACTGCTCAGGAAGGGACCTTAGAGATTGGTAAACAAGAAAATCATCGGTAATGGTTACACCTAAATTGTTAAGTTTGGTAGCAATATTAACCAATTTCATAATGTGATCACGGACACTACCTACAAGGTCATACTTTATGGTAGACAAGGAATCAATGAGGCTACCTATCTCAGCTTTATCAGATTCTAGGAATTTTTGTCCAACGGCACTCAAGAAATCTTTTGCATTTCCATTATCCTTAATTGCACCTTTTATGTGATCAAAAATGGATCTCTTCATGATCATAAGACTCAATTTGTTAGCATTCATCCATTTTTCATACTTAGCCTTTTCATCAGCAGTGCTAGTAGTTGTAGGTTCAGCAGGTTTCTGTTCAGTCAATGCAAAGTCCAGGTCCGTCAGACCTAACACTATTTCAACATCCTGTTTCCATTTCTTGTAATTGCTACTAGTCAAAGTTTCGATGGAATTCAACTAAGTAGTCATGTTGCTAACAGCTGTATAAGCAAACAACACAAAAATTAGATAAAATTATCGGCTAGAATATATAGACCAAAAGAGTCAAAGACATCCATCACACCCCTCCTTTGGGTAGAAGATGCAACTGTCTCCCCTTTTAAAAATCAAGGAGTCCAAGGAATTCATTGCATCCTCACCTTTAGGCAAGAGATGCAAAACCTCCCCCTGTTATCCAAGAGTGCAAGGCATAAATTGTATCCTTCCTTTAGGTAAGAGACACAAAACCTCCTCTTACATCAAATTATCCTTATTTATTGTATATATACATGAGAATCCAAGATATGAAGCTTCATCCTTTGGGTTGAAATATAATATCTTATCTCATAAATTAATTTAGCATCACTAGTATTAAAAGGTAAACCTCCAACACTAGCATACAGTCACAAAGAACAATTTAGACATGGTATATTGAGAATATTTCAATGACTCAAATAAACAGACCACTTTGATGGAAACTATTCATCAATCATAAATCTCAATCCATGTATAATATTTTTCACATGTATAAAATTTTAAGGATTTTCAATGATTCCAAATAAATAGACCACTTTGATGGAAACTATTCATTAATCATCAATTCTTATTTAAATAATATCATATACATGTGGGATAAATTTAGCCCATATATTTAAATCTTTTACTTATTTATTCCATTCTCTAACTAATATCAAAAATAAAAAAGTCCCAACAACAATTTATTGTATCAATTCATATACAATATACCAACAAACAAGTCATAGACATACGAGAATCACTATACACAATCAAGTATAACGTTAAATAAGGAATATGATAACAGACAAAAGTCGTAATATCACGGTAAGTTCAAACAGTCTGTTTCAACTAAGTATTAAATATTCTTTCACTAAATATTCTTTCACTCCACAAAATAAATACTCTGTATAATTTAGTATGTCGGCAAAAGGATATTCTATAGTGGCTCTGATACCAACTGTAAGATTATTAATCCACACTCATAGAAGAAATTAAAACACAAGCATAAACATAATCTTGGGTTAGAGTCCAAGGAAGCGTACCGTTAAACTCCATGTATTCAACAACGACATCAAATGACGATTAAGCCTGAGACCAACTTACACAATCCACTAGCTACACGCTCTCACATTCCGGAGAACTTGACTGATGGGATGTTTACTGTTACCACGTATTCAAGAGGCAGAATACGCTAGAATTTTTTAATAGCTAGGGAAAGAGGGGTTGGCCTCTATTTATAAAGAGTGTCTAGCTATCACAGACCAATAGTTATTGGGCCTCACTTATACACACACACAATATTTAATATTAGGCCTTTTATTTATCCACCACTTAGGCCATGTCACTATCCTTTCAGGCTATAACCAATTAACGTAAGTCCAAATTCCAACACCTCGCGCATGCCTTGCACCCACCACATTAGGAAAAAAAAATGCTAATCGAGCTCATTTACTCAGATCGGTTACATGTAATTTTTTCTTGCTCAATTAAAATAATTGAGTTGAACATAGAGATTAAGCAAAGCTGAACTCGTGACATTTTAGTATCTCTTATACCTATCAGTAGCGGAGCAAAAATTTTCACTAAGGGAGTTATCATATAAAGAATTAAACTCACGAAGAAGTCAAAATAAGTCAATATATAGTATATATACGTAAAATAAAATTTTTTACCTAACTACATAATGTAATTTTTCGGTAAATAGGTATTAATTGATACCCCTTAAATACATATGGCTCCATCGCTACTTATAACGTATTATTATATTTTAGTAATCATTGGGAAGGGCAATATGATGCCTTCAGAAGCCAAAAAAAAAAGTGTTTATATTATGTCTTGTTTATCGAGCTATATAAATTCAGTAACATGCTTAACGTCTTAGTTTAGAAGATCAGTGGCGGATCCAGAATTTTCATCAAGGAGTGTCAAAATATAATTAATTAAATAAATCGGAAAGTCAAGGAGAGTCAATGTATAATAAATATACATAAAATAAAAAAAATTATCTAGCAAATAGTGTAATTTTCCTGCAAAGGGGTGTTGCTTGACACCCCTGGCTTCAATATGGCTCCGTCACCGTAGAAGACCCTTCTTTTTGGTTTCCTGAGATATTCATTTTACGATTTCGACTAATCTGAATATATATCACATAAGGTCGATTAAAGAGGGACATATTTTCTGCTAGGAAGTTTTTTATTTCTTGAGCTCAAATTCGAGACCTCTAATTAAATTTGGATGAATCTTATTAATCCTGTTATAATTCTTAATACAAAAAGGATTAACAAATACTACTACCAATATTATATTTGTATTCATCTTGCTTCTATTTCGTCCTCATCCTATCCGTAGAAATTGGGAATTAAATTAAGAAAGAGAAAACAATAAACCGGAAAAAAATAGGAATGAAAATGAAGAAATTTAACATAGACTCGAAAAATAATCTTCTCCAACCCTCTCTTCCGACTGTTTGGTACGAAAGAAAATATTTTTAGAAAATGCTTTTTAAAAATGACTTACTTTCTAAAATCTATTAGTGTTGTTATATAGATTGAATAATAAAAATTGATAACGGTATTTTAATATTAATTAGAACAGTAAAGAGTTATAAAATAACACTAGAAACTGGTATAGTTGTAAATTAAAATGATTTTTATATACGATCGAAATCAGGTACGCCCGATTCCGTGGGCTCGAGGGTCACTTTGAGAACAAGTTCGAAATGGATCAGGCTCGAGCCCGATGGCAGAGTACAAGACGCGAAGATCGAAGTGCTCGATGAACACCGAGGTCAAGTATGACCAACCTCGAGATAATACCATTATGGTTTCATAACAGAAAGAGCGAGATCCCCGCAATGGCCCTAAGATCACGGTGTAAATTCCGGAACGAATTTGTACAAGGCGGTTAAATAGCTGTATAATAAGATTCCCTACTACAATTAGAAGTGTACCTTATTTAGGATTCCCCTACTATATAAAGGAAACCTCAATCATTTGTAACGCATCAATCATTGAGAAGAGAATATACATATTTCACTTTCTTGCTTATTGTTCATCTGATTTGCCTTATTATTTTATTGTTCTTATCCACATACCTCGAGGTTGCCATTGTTCGAGGTCGAGGTCTGCTTATACGCTGGTTTGACTTACCTTACTCTTTAATTTATATATTAGATTTCTTGTTTATCAATTAGTATTGGATTAAATTATATATCTTTAAAACCACAATATAAATTTAATTGTTACTCGGATTTTAGGGTAAACAATTTTCATCCCCAGTATAAAGTAATAGTGTTTCAACGAAGAACTTCACTATCATATAGTTAACTCCACTCGAATTCCCTCTTAGTTATAGCATCTGTTACATTTGAGTATGATATGTCAAGCAATATGGAATCTGAATCATAAATCAAGTAACACATCTTATTCTATCGTTATAGGTAGGGGTGTTCGTCGGTCGGTACGGTATTTAGATATTTCGGTTCGGTATTTTTGTTATTCGGTTTCGTAAAATGCTATACCAATGCCGTACCTAATTAAATTCGACATGATTCGGGTTTTCCTCCTTTCGGTTTTGGTTTATTCGGTTCGGTAACTTCGATTTATTCGCTTTGAATACTAACTAGCGCATAGAGTCATAAACGGTAATATTCTTAATTGAAGTACTCAAAAGCACAAAGCTAAAAATGTTTGTTGACAAAAGTTGTCCAAAACCAGCATATACCAACCTAGAGAGAGAAAACTTAGAGAAATATCTTGTTACTTGCTTAGAGTTAATTGATGAACTTAGAGAATAAAGGAAAGTAAAATTTTAGATTTGTTATATTTATATTATAATTAATAAATGTGTATTGTATAATATAATATATATTTCGGTACGGTATCTATATTTCGGTATTTTATTTTAAAATACCAAATACCATACCTTATACCAATTTTTTTTTTAAAACTTAACCCAAATACCATACCGAATACCAAAATATCGAATACCAAAATTTTCGATTTTGGTGTGGTAATTCGGTATTTATCAAATTATGCACAACCCTAGTTACAGGCACCGAAAAATATATATTCAGTTTGAATTGTTAAAATAATTCGATATTAAAGTTAGTTAAAAAGAATTCTTAAAAGCAAGACCAGACTCCGACGGTTCCGGCGATCGAAAGTTAACAAATTTCTCGTAGTAAGTTAATCATACTAGAATTCTAGAATAATATATGAATCTAGAATTAAATTTGAGATGAGTTTATTCTACGTATGGTTGGGATAAAATGACGGTATAACTAATCTCAGGACTAGTTATCCCGGAATAATATAATAGTGTTATTTTTATCCGTATGAAAAAGTAGGATAATGATCCCAAGATAACTAATTTCGGAATAATTAATCCTGAAATAACTAACTTATTTTTCCAACCAAACAAACGCTTAGATCTTTGCTTGTTTCGTGGTATGGACCAAACCAAAGGTTCCGCTGCTATCGACATGTGTCTGTGTAAGCGAGAGAAAAAAGGAAACCATGAAGAATAAGATTTAAAATCGGAGGAAACGTAACAAAAATAACTATCAGAATACAAGTATATATAATGCATCCCTTTAAGATTGTAACCTACAGAAAGAAATAACGAAAGTTCAAACAAAAAAAAAAAGATAAAAAATTTAAAAAAAGGAAAGAAAATGGGAAAATCAGTTGTTATTTTCATTTGCTTGTTCTTCTTGCTAGGGCTTACTCAAGCTTCTGATGAAAAACCTGAATTCTTTGTAGAAGGAAGGGTTTATTGTGATCCTTGTCGTTCACTAATCAAACACAACCTTACTAAGCCCATAGAAGGTATTATTTAATTTTTTTTTCTTTTGCTCCATTTTTTGCATTTTATATTTTTTCCAATTATTCAGATTCAACAAACAAAAAAGAAAAACTTTATACATAATAAATAAATAAATAAAAACATGTCCTATTGTTTGTTTATCATGGAATTAGTTTCTATATTCAGTTATGTTATGTTTCAGTATTTTTATTGTTTCAATTGGCGTAGTGTTCATCAAATCAAATGAGACATACAATGAGAGATAAAGAGAAATTTTACACAAATAGTCTAATGATTGAAGCTATTAAATATCTTTCCTTTTAGATGTGCGAAAATTTTAAAAGACGATATATGGATCTAGCGAAATATTTTTGAGAATGTTACGTAAATGTCTAAACTAAGCTCAAACTTACCGACCTCTAGCTATTAATCACTGACTAGTAAAATTGGCCAAACGCATACAAAATTTAAAAATTAAGATAAATAATGATTCTTTCTCTCCAAGAATAACACGTAAAGATCTCCTTACATGTTTTTAAGTGTGATCAGCAGTATTAGATGCAAGATGGAGAGGAAATTTCATGGATGATATAGGTGATGAAACACAAAGAAAATAAATATACAAAATTCCAAAAACTAAGTAAAAAAGGACCTTTTTCAATGGTTGTTCTAGATAAGTCAATATACAAAATTTGAGAAAGATTGGAGGTGATTTGGACTGATTTGGTATCAAAATTCATAGTTAAAATCGAGCTTAAAAAATTATTCTGCGCCACATGTATCAAACATGTATCTCACACACAAGTATACATGTATATACATGTGACAAACATTTGATACATATATGATACACAAACGATACACAGTGTGATACATACATTTTTTTTTCATGTACATCTTCTACTTCGAGTTTTCTATTCAAACCACCTCAAAACTTTACCAAATCATCCCAAAATTGAGATTCAAACTCCTTAAGATGTACTCAATTCATTCCAACGACATCCACTAAAAGAAAGTAAAAATTTGACATTTTTTGCTAGAAACAGCTAATTGGCAATATTGGTAGCATTTGGCTAATATTGATAATATTTTATGAATTAACTAATTTTTGTATTAATTTACTTATGGACTGACATAATTTATCTTCAGTGCGTAATTTTCCATATGTATTCATTGTTCCACTAGTCGATAAGTATTGGATATGATTTTGTAGAACCTATTACAAAAGTTAGTCTATTCCTTAGACAATTTCAACTTATACACCTTTTAGTCCTTCATGCATCAACATGTACAACACGTACTTATTGATGCTATTGTTGATAGTTTTCGTTGACGTGAGTTATTAAAACTCACACTATGACTTAAATTTGGTTCATTTTTTTCTTTTAAATATGTTGACACCGCTTACAAAAAAATTGCAGGTGCCTCTATATTTATAAAATGTAAGAACCCCGAAACTAAACATATCACATTCATGACAATGGATAAGACGAACGCCAACGGAATTTATCGGGTGCATGTAGAAGGAGATTACAAGAATGATATTTGCAAGATCGAATTGCAGTTTGGTGATAATGAAGATTGCAAAGAGAATCCATGTGAAGAAAATTACAATCAAACATTTAGGATTTCTCTCACTCACAACAATAATACTAATGGAAATGTACGTAAAGTCAATGATTTCTTTTACTACCCTAAAAGAGCAGCACTTAAAGAGTGTATACGAGAATTCAAGAATATGAAACATATGCCTCAAGTTCAAGATATCGAGTGTGCATTATTCACTGACATGTAATTTTTGGACTAGTTGTTGAATGAAGACAAAATAAGTCATAAAAAGAGGAAAAACTTATTTTGGGGGATAGGGTCTATTAAGCTCTTAAATATGCTTCTGAGAAATTTTTGTATGTAATGTGCTTTCTCATAAAGAAAATAAATGAATAAATAAAGCACCTCATTTTGGTTAACTTTTTTTTTGGTACTAAAAATAGATATTATATATTAATTAAACATGCGTACAGAGATATTGGTGCCCAGGTTGCACTATATTACAAACTAAGTCATTAGTAGCAGTAGTTACCATAGTACAAACTAAGTAATTGGTAGTAATAGTTACCATATTACAAACTAAGTTATCACTACTAGTATCTATATTATTTGTAGCATCCCTAGCAGATCTATTACTAGAACAGCAGAAGCAACTTGGACTGGTGTTGTAAATGTTCCTTCCATGCACTGTAAGCTCTTCATCTGGCAATTCACCTGCAGTTAGTGGTAGTGAAGGGGTAGCTGACAGTCCTTGCTTATCGTCTTGCCAAATTTTTGTAGCAAAAAGTGGTGCCTGGTCCAAAACATGCATTGTATAGGTTCCTTCCAAAAAATTTCCCGATTTTTCTAGTTGATCTGCTAATCTATTTTGTTCTCTGTATGCATGACTAACTATTGGATCATGGAGCATCCACAACAGGTGTCTGCAATCAGTTAATAGATTAGCAAAGTTTAAATTGTCAACGTGCAGTAGTGTAATTACCTATTTGGCATCAATTTCCACGTGGATTAGCATTAGATTATGAAGTTTAGCCAAAGTAAGCCCCTATAATAATGCATATATTTCTGTCGTAATAATTGATTGATAGGGTATGTTTCCTGAAAATCCTATAATCCAGTCCCTATTGTGGTTACTAATTATTCCTCCAATGCCATTTTTATATCGAGTAGACGAGTGTGCTCCATCCGTATTTAGTTTATATATGTTAGGTTTTGGTGGTATCCATTTTAGAGGAACCCTGATATGGCGTTGTATTTGATGACTTGAAACTGCTAGATAGCAGAATTTCAGTAGCTTGTTGTGTTGTAAAATTGATGCTAACAGGTTTATGTAATCGCTCATAAATATTTTTGTTTCTAGTGGTCCAAATATTTCATAAGCTTAATGATATATAAGTATGTGGATGTACATAGTGTGGGAATTTTTGTTATTTGTAGTTAATTAATGGAGGAAGCCATTCTTGCGGTGTATTAAAGTTATGTAAAGTATTTATATGCCGTCCTATTCCCAGGTTGTTCCACTATGTTTGAGCATTTTCACAAGTTAAAAAAATATGATTTGCCGTTTCATCAGCTTTACGATAGTAAGGAGATTCCGCATTTGTGATAATGTTAAGATGTTACAGAAATTGAAATGTTGGCAGTCTATTATGGTTAAGTAACCAAATAAAGTACTTAATTTTTGGATGTATAGGAAGATTCCATATCCATCTGAACGTAGACACTATGTTGTGGTCGTCATTGGAATTATTTTCCAAGGCTTTGTACATTGAGTTGAATGTAAATCTACCATTAGTATTTAACCCCAGTAAATGCTATCACCTTTTTTATTATAAGGCGAAATGTAAAGAGTTCTTATAATATTTTTTATACCATCTGTAAGTTCAAAAGGTAAAAGATCCCATTTCCAACCATTAGCATCATATATGCAGTTAATTTTTATTGATTGATGTTCCAAAGGTATTGGGCCACTTATTAGTGAACGAATAGTTATCCCGTTTTTTACCCAGTAGTCATTTCAAAAATTAAAATTTGCACATATTCCTATTTGCCATTGTAAACCTAGTTGGAAGTGTTCCCAACCCTTAAGTATATTACGCCAAGTTGTGAAATAATAAGTAGGTTATGAAATATGTAGGAATTTATTAATTAATATCTTATCATAAAAATGTTGGGGAGAATGAAATACTCTCCATGCTAGGCTTGCCAGTAATACATTGTTCTTTTGGCGCAGGCATTGGATCCTAGACCTCCTATTTCTTTAGGTGTAGTAATTTTCTTCCATTTTACGAGATGCAACTTCTTTTTTGTTGTGGTTATTCCCCATAGAAAATTGCATTGGTACTGCTCCATTTTATTAAGAATGGTTGTGAGCACGTGATTTTTGCCCTAAATATGATTATTCCCAAAATCCCAAACAAAATGATTTTCCTTTATTTTTTACAATTTTCGTGCATTTTGGTGTCATTTTCTGATAATTATTGCATTCTATTTGCGCATGTTAATTCTATAAAGTACAAAATATGCATTTTTGCGTTTAGGTTTTAGTATCAATTAAGGGTTAATTGTTTTAAGAAAAACAAAACATGAAAATCACAAAAATTAGTTCACTTTTGCATTTTAATGATTTTATTGTGAATTTGTCATGAAATAGCTTTTGAACAGTTTTAGTAATTAATTAGTCTTTGTTTTGAAATAACTAGGATTTCATGTTAGTTTTACATTTCCATAAAAATTAGAAAAATTATAAAAAATTGTAAAAGTGAGAAAAGAAAACAAAAAGGAAATAAGAATAGAAATTGGGTCTTAATAAAAGACCCAAATTTGGGCCAAATCAGAGAATTTTTCAGGCCCAAACACCTTAAACCGTTGCAAATCAGCCCCAGCCCAAGTCCCCAACCCGATCCGTTCCTTCTTCTAATCGAAACGACGTCGTTTCGTGGTCTCCGAATTAGGACCGCTGGATCTCATCAATCCAACGGTCCGGAACTAACGAGGTTCCTAATTTAAAAGGGTCCGAAAACCCACCCCAGACCCTCATCTTCCTCACCCCACCCCTCCTCTCAAACCCTAATCCGCGCCGCCTCTAAATCCCTCGACGGCGGTGAACGCATACTACGCCGTTCACCCCCAGATTAACACCACAGATCCCCCTCACTCTCCTCTTTCCATTGCACCCACTGGTTCCCCTCGAATAAGGCCGGAGCTCGTCGAATCTTCGATTGAAGTTTTCGGCCAAATCGAAGGTTCATTTAAATCAGCCCAAAATCACACCGCATAACCCCCGGCCCTCACTCAACACCAATCCAGGTTTATTTTCCTTCAAATCGTTGTGAAACAGCTCGAATCTTAGATCTGAGAATTTCTGGCCAAAATCCTAAACCAAATCTTTGTGATTTCGAACCGTAGTATCCTTAACCATGTGTTCTCTTGTAAGAACACATGGTTAGGGATGTTACGCGTCAAAAATCTGAAAGGATTCAGACGTTTCTGACTGGCCGGAGTTCCTTGTGCCTCTGTGAGTTTTTACTGTTTCCTTTTACTCGCATGTTTGAAGTTTTACTTACAGTTTTGTTTCGCTAATTTTTCTGTTAATTTTTTGATTTATTTGTATTAGTTTAGTTCTGTCAATTGTTGATTAGTTCTGAGTTGATATTTGTTTGAATGATTATGAGTTTATGGATTAAGAATTAGTTTCAGTTCATTTAATGTTGTTCATGTTAGTTTAAGCTTAGTTTGATATCATTTAGTTTGATTGAGTAAATATAATTGAACAATTTGGTTTTGGTCAGTCGGATTAGTTGGTTTCTGAATGATAATTAATCAATTTCAGCTAGTTTTAGATTGGATTAGGGTATTGGTTACAACTGTTAAGAATGAGGGTAGGTTCGGTAACTTTGGGGAACCTTCAGGGGTAGTCTGGGTATGGAAAAGGGTAGTTCTGATAGGAATAGTAATTTCAAAGCATATGAAAGGGCAGTATAGGTATTGTATGGGTAGAAGAATACCCTAGGGCCTTCTAGAGTGGGGTACAAGTGTAGATTTTAATAATTGTAATGTATTTACTTGTTTAGCAAGTTAAGAATAGGGGGACTAAACTGAAGATAGGGAAGGGACCAATTAGAAAATAAAGAATCAGGTCTATTCTCTTTGGGGTTGCCTATAAAAGGGCATGAAATGCCTTGGGAGAGGGGGTCTTCTTTTCTTCTTCTGCCTTCAACTCTGAGTTTCAATTTCAGCTTTCTTTCCTGCTATTGATTTCAGTTGGCATTTTAATTCCAAGTTTATTCAGAAAATAAAACATCAAAAATGGAGAAATCCGAAACAACTTCACAGTTTCATTACTAGTTTTGGATTTCAGTTTGGGTTTTGGATTTAGCATCATTATAGAGGTGCTTAGGTTCATCTGGAAGGGCTAGGAGTGCATTTGAAGTGTGTTGAGTTGGTCTGTGGAGTCTGTTGGTATTTCTGGTTTTTCAAAAGCAGTTCCTGGCAAATTCTGTGGTATACGTTGTTGAGTTTGTTGTTGTTGTTGTTCAAAGTAGCTGACTCATGTCCTTTTATCTCTTTACATTTCAATTTCTAGGTACATGTTTTGTAGCTCTCAAGTCTATGGAAATGAAGTAAATATGCTGTTTGAAGTGGATCTCTGAACTCCTCCTGCTTTTGTTTGATTTTAATGCATAAAACAGTTAGCTTACTCAATATTTCATGTCATTTGTGTACTAGACTAATCCTGGATTGTATAAGTTGGATTGATGAACTGTTAAGCATGAGTTTTGTTCATTTTGACTATTAAGGGGGTGTTTGGGTATGTAGATTCGTGTATGTAACCAAAATTGTGGACTGTTAGACTGCTATTCGTCGCTTAGCTATGTTATAGTGTAATTTCAGTTGGTGTAGTGTAACTTGGAAATCAGAAGAAACTAAAAATGATTTGAGATCCATGACTTCTATTCGTGTTAATAGCTGGAGATTGAGCAGGAAATCAGTATGTAGTTTGGGTCAGCTTAGACTAAATGCTCGTATTACCCTGTGTTAATGCAAAAACAGGAATAGAAGTAGTTAAAGAGTAATTGCTTCAAATAGTCCACTCACTCTGGATTGATGTGTAAGTATCATTAACTAGTGTAGTTGTGTCAAATTTCACAATTGTTTGAGAATTGGTTTAAGACTGGCATGTGGTTTGTTAGTGGTTTAACTTGTTAATCACCACTAGTGTACCTTAATCATTTTAATTAGCCCACTAATGGTAGTCCCTGTCCGCGGGATATCACTTCCAGTTTTTGCCAATTGCTATAATCTCATGTCATTGTTGTATAATTGGATTTTTGGGCTCAATATTGGCCAACCAGGCCCACTCCCTTTTAACTTAATCGGTTTGAGGCTTGGAGAATATCATTTGACTTGGGCCAAAAGGTAATGCTAGAAGCCCAAGGGAGTGCGAAGCATGCCGTACCCGCTTGTTACTTAGGGCTAATTGTGAAGCCCCAGATTACTGAGGATTTTTGGACAAACCCGGATTTAAAAATAGTGATTCTTAACAATGCTAATTAATTAGGACTTTTACTTTTACTCATAGAGACAAATAAGTAGAGAAATATAGTTACTTCTAGGTTTGCCCTTAAAATAAAATGAGACGAGCCTCGCCCACTAAACACAAAATTGCAGGACCCTCAATATGGTTACATAAAATTACTTAGAATTTGGGAGGGCCATCTAGCGAATTTCACGGCCTTCCCCAAAATAATATTATGTTATAATCTTTAGACGCGATTTAATTAAATCACTTTCTTAAACTCGAGTGCGCATTGATGCGACCCAAATCCAAATCTCGTTGAAGTTGAAATGTGTCGATAACCACGGGTGCATTGATTGCGATGCGGTTCGAAACGCATTTTCACGATGTCGCAAGCCCTTTAAAATAAACAACGATAAAGCGGTGTAATATTAATAAAAAGCACATAAGTTAGCATGTATTAAAATCAGATGAAATCAAATACAACAGTTAAGCGACCGTGCTAGAACCACGGAGCCCGGGAATGCCTAACACCTTCTCCTGAGTTAACGGAATTCCTTACTCAGATTTCTGGTTTGCGGGCTGTTAACAAAGTCATATTTTTCCTCGGTTCTGGATTCAATCGGTGACTTGGGACACCATTAATCTCTCAAGTGGCGACTCTGAATAATTAATAATTAAATCCCGTTCTGATTGCTCCTTTAAATGGAAAACCCCATTTGCGCCCTTGCGGGTGTAAGTGAAAAAGGAGGTGTGACAGCTCTGGCGACTCTGCTGGGGACCGAACCCAGAATCTCTGGTTCAGGGTTCAGAATTCGAGCTTAGATAAATTGTTGTATTTAATTATATCTGATTTTCCTACATGTTTTTGCTGAGTGTGCTAAATGTTACCGCTTTGATATTATCTGAACTGTATATAAACTGTGCCGACACCATTCTCTCTTCACCTCCGGGGATGTACTTACTGGTTGAGACTCCCTATTCTGTTAGTGTCATACCTTAAAATAAAAAAGAGGCCGGATAAGTTACGAAGCCGGATGGCCTTTTGGTTCCCGGTAAGTTGCCCCCTCCTCGACTCGAGTTGTCCGCTCGGGTACACAGTCTAGAACACTGACCCAAGTTTTGAACATAGAATAACATGACTTCATGCCGGATCCCTAGTAGGAACGCTTATTCGCATCACGTTGCATTTGACTTAGGGGACTCAACACAGGGGTTGGGTCCGTCTAGGACTAGCAACCTGAAATGAAGAGACCATCCTGATGCATTCTCTTGTGCTGTGCATTTATTTGTTCCGAACCTGCATGTTGACCGGTTTCTGAATCTCGGGTGTTGGAAAATTGAAAAAAAGAGAAAAGAGTGAAATAAAATATCAGTTAAGGAGTTAATTGATTATTTTAGAAATAAGAAATCAATGACCAATTACCGGCGAAACTCTGCCGAAATGAAGAGGAAAAAAGGAAATGTTTATAGAAAAAGAGTCTTTGTTTTGACAAACATAAGTTGTTTCATTATTTTTGTTGAAAAAAAATGAAAAAGAAAAAGAGTCCATTTTTTAGCTTGGAAAAATAGGTTGTTTTAGTTGTTGAAAAAAAAAGGAAAAAGAGTTTTGTTTTAATAGTTGTTATTCGCTTATTCTAAAAACAAAAATGGAAAAGAGTCATTGTTTTAAAATAGTTCGGTTAATTTGCCCGAACTACGCAGGTTTGATTCTCACAGGGCGTGAGATACGTAGGCAACCCTCATCGGGTCCAACCTCCCCTTTGCAAAAATAGTCAAAAAAATGTGTCAAAAATAGCCAAATGTTCCTAAACGGAACGCCGGAAGGCTGACCTCGCGTAGATAGCCACCTTTGGTCATGTGTTTTCATGTTTTATTTTTATTATTTTATTTATTTTTATCTTAAAAATAAAAAAAAAGCTAAGTAGAGCCGTCTTGTCATAAATAGCCTTAAAATCTTTTTCCCAAAGCACTGAAAGGCCATGTTTGAAAATCAAGTTCTTCGCTTGAAAATATATAGGTAATTTTGGGTCGCAAATATAGACAATTTTCTTTGTTGAGTCAAACAAGAGTTTTCTTCTGCTTAAACGCTTTAATAAATGTGCAGGATGAGCACGATGGTGAATGAGCCCTTTTCAATAATGACCAAAATCTCTTTTGAGCTGCAGTTATGGTGGAATGATTTAGGTAAAGAGGGGCAAGACGAAGTGAGAAAATATTTGAAAGACCTTCCGGATTTATTAAACATTCAGCCTCGGGGGGATATTATCAGGGCACTGGTCGCCCATTGGGATGCGGCACATAATGTATTTCATTTTTCAGACTTTGAGCTCACCCCAACATTGGAAGAAATAGCGGGGTACATTGGAAGTGATCAAGCTCCATTGAGGTTCAAATACTTGATTGCTCCTAGGGCCATTACCATACACCGATTCTTGGATTCCTTGAAAATACCCCGAACAGTTCATCATCCAGATTTTGCAAAGGGTTTCTGCAGTTTCCGCTTCATGTATGATAGATATGGCCACGTGGGCGGGTTCAATAATCCAGACTTTAAGCTATGCAATAGAAATAGCCGTCAAAAATGGGAGGAACACAGACGGGTGGCATTTATGATAGCCTTTTTGGGCCTCATAATATTCCCAAGGAAAAATGGTAATATTGATTTGAAGGTAGCGAGAGTCGTCAGTACCTTGCAAACCATGGGGAAAAGCACTTTAGCACCTGTAAGCACGTGATTTTTGCCCTATATGAGAATTACTCCCAAAAAATTCAAAAATCAAGTAATTTTTATTGGTGTGCAATTTTGTAATATTTTGTGATATTTTGAATAATTATTTGTATTTGTCTGGAAATCTAAATATACTTGTTTGATTGTTGTTGTTGAATCTGAAAATAGGATTGTTTGTTGCTAAAAAATATTGTTCAATCAAATTTTAGTTGTTTTTTGTTGTTCAATTTGTGTTCATGTGATTTGTTGTTGAAGTGTTGAAGAAATCATGTTCATGTGATTTGTTGTTTAAATTTGTGTAGAAATTGGTCATATTAGCTATATTTTGGTTGAGTGTGATTAATTGATTTGTTATAGCTGATGGGTAGTTTGGTAATTTGCAGTACGTTAAGGGGTAGTTTGGTAATTTCAGTAAGGTCGGAGGGGTAGTTTAGGAATTGTATATTTTGTAATTGTTTATATGAAGCATGGGGGACAAAATGTAATGGGGTGGGTTGTGATATAGTTGTTTAATATAAAGGGGGGACAAGACAAAATTTAGTGGGGAGGAATCTTGTATTTATTTATGTTAGGCATGGGGGACAAAAAATAATGGGGTGGTGTGATATATTTATTTAATGTAATGGGGATAAGTGGGAAGATAATGGGTTTGGTAGAGAAAATGGATTGATTTTAATTGATTAAAGGGTTGAGATTATATATAGGAAGTCTTGAACACAAGACAAGGACACACAGAGATAGAGAAAAAAAACGGACAAAGAATAAGAGAAAAAAAAAGAGCTGAATATTTAAGAGAGAAAAATTCCGAAAAATATTCAAACTTTCAAATAAAAAAAAACTAAAAAATCTTCTGCTTTCTTTCATTGTTTGAAATCAGCATTAATTGTTGTTGTTTCATCAAAGCTTGAAGCTTTTGTTTTTGGGATTACTACTCCACCGGTCTGTTACTGGGTTGTTACTGTTGCTGGGCAGTTGTTGTTGCTGTATTGTTATTACTGTTGCTGATTCTCATCTTCATTTTCTTTTGCTTCCAATATCAGGTACACAACTGACACGCTGGTTATTGTAATCCGAAATATGAAGCATGAATACATATGAAGAATGAAATTTTGAAGTTTTAATTTCGTTTTTCTTTATTCCTTTTGTTGATTGTATTTAAGCTATTTCATGTATTACTAAATAATAATTGGAATAAGAAAAAATAACATAAGTTAGTCTTTAATGAATCAGTTCGGCAAAACAGGTTAATTCACTAGTTATGAAGGTTTCAAGATTATCAACAGTAGGTTAATCATGAATAACTAGCTAAATTTAGCTAAGACATGAATTTAAATTAAATTTCGTAAATTAGGCATTAAGGCATTTGAGTTCAGGCAAGATTAGAAACTTCGTTTAAGTCTAAAAGACTTTCTAAAAAGTTTTAGTAATTATGGTTAAACTCTATTTTTAAATGGTCGTGAATAATTAATCTCAATAGTTTTTTTTATAACAATGCTGAGTTTTAATCTAGCTGTATTTGATTCTTTTAAATATTAGTTGTCAAATTTTTATTTTATTTATAATTTCAAATTTTTTTAAATAAAATTCCTTTTCATCAATATTTGTATTAATCTAGCAATTAGTATGTCATGCTTTCTTAAATAAATAAAATAAAAGCTAGTAATTAATTAGGATTTTTTTCCTTTATTTTAGAGACTAATTTTTATAGAAAAATGTAGTCGCTTTAAGATTTGTCCATTTAAAATAAATGAGATGAGCCTCGCTTAATAAAATGTATAGATTGCGGGGCCCTCAATAAATGTACATTTAATTGCTTAGAATTCGGGAGGAGCCGTTTTAGCAAATTTCACGGCCCTACCCAAAAATAATGATACGCTAGTCGCTTTAGGCGCGTATTTAACAATGTTATTTTCTTAAATACGGGTGTGCATTTATGTAACCCAAATCCAAATCTCAACGGAGTCGAAATGTGTCGATAACCACGGGTGCATTGATTGCGACGTGGTTTGAAATACGTTTTCACAATGTTGCAATTCTTCGTAAAATAATAACAATAAATAAAAAATAATAAAAGCGGCTAAAGGATAAAATTTGCACATAAGTTTATAATACGTATTATATCAGATAATCAAGCCGAATATAACAGTTGAGCGACCGTGCTAGAACCACGGAACTCGGGAATGCCTAACACCTTCTCCCGGGTTAACAGAATTCCTTATCCGGATTTCTGGTATGCAGACTGTAATATGGAGTCATTCTTTTCCTCGATTCGGGATTAAAATTGGTGACTTGGGACACCCTAAATCTCCCAAGTGGCGACTCTGAAATAAATAAACAAATCCCGTTTCGACTGTCCTTTAATTGGAAAAAAACTCCTTGCACCCCACGGGGGCGGAAAAAGGAGGTGTGACAGCTCTGGCGACTCTGCTGGGGAATTTAATGTTGGACCCAGAACCACTGGTTCAGGGTTAGAATTCGAGCTTAGATAAATTATTATATTTGGCTTTATTATCTGATATATATTGCATGTTCTGACATAACATACTAAATGTTGTCTTTTACCGCTTTGATATTATCTGAACTGTATATAAACTGTGCCGAAACCCTTCTCTTCTTACCTCCGGGGAGAAGCTCGCTGGTCGAGGCTCCCTATTCTGTTAGTGTCAATACCTGAAATAAGAAAGAGGACGGATAAGTTACGAAGCCGGATGGCCTTTTGGTTCCCGGTAAGTTGCCCCCTCCTCGACTCGAGTTGTCCGCTCGGGTACACAGTCTAGAACATATACCCAGGTTATAAACCTAGTATAACGAAACCTCATGCCGGATCCCTAGTAGGAACGCTTATTTGCATCACGTTGCATTTGACTTAGGGGACTCAACACAGGGGTTGGGTCCGTCTAGGACTAGCAACCTGAAATGAAAAGACCATTCTGATGCATCCTACTTGCTCTGTACATATATTTGTTTCGAACTTGCATGTTGACCGGTTTCTGAATCTCGGGAAGGTTGGAAAATTGAAAAAAAAAAGAGGAAAAAGAATATATCAGTTAGGGAGTTAATTGATTATTTTAGAAAAAAATCAATGACCAATTACTGGCGAAACTCTACCGAAATTTTGAAGAAAAAAAAAAGAGGAAAATATTTTATTTTGTTTTACTAAAAAATATAAAAAAAGAGTCTTTTATTTTTGGAAAAATAGATTGTTTTATGTTGTTGAAAATGAAAAAAAAAATCGTTATTTTGTCTTTTTCAAAAAATAGAAAAGGAAAATAGATTGTCTTGCCAGGAAAAAATAAAAATGGAAAAGAGTCATGTTTTAAAATAGTTCGGTTAATTTGCCCGAACTACGCGGGTTTGATTCTCACCGGATGTGAGATACGTAGGCAACCCTCATCGGGTCCAACCCCCCTTTTGCTAAAAAAGCCAAAAACAAATAAAAAAAACAAAAAAAAAACATGTCAAGATTTTTAATTTTGTCATAAATAAGTCGGGTGATATCCGACCTCCCCTTTTACAAAAAAAATAGCAAAATATATATGTCAAATTTCTAAGAAGTCGGGTGACGTTGTTTTATCAAGACATAGCCGAATGTTCCCGAAGGGGACGCTGGAAGGCTGACTTTGCATAAATAGCCACTTTTGGGTCATATTTAAGATTTGGTCCAGTTGACCCACACAGCCTTAAAAATCTTCGTCCCCGAGACGTTGAAAGGCCGTGTTTGCAATATTGAGTTTTCTAATTTGAAAAACGATAAAAAGAGTCATAAATAAGTCAGGTGATGTTGTTATGTCATAAATAGCCGAATGTTCCCGAAAGGAACGCCGGAAGGCTGACTTTGCATAAACAGCCACTTTTGGGTCATGTTTAGGATTTTTGGTCTAGTTGACCCACACAGCCCTATAAATCTTCGTCCCCGAGGCGCTGAAGGGCCGTGTTTGCAACACCAGGTTTTTATTATAATTTTAAAAGTAAAAAAACAAAGAGTCGGCGGTCAGGTGAATACCGTTTGAATTTTGTCATAATAAGCTGAGCCAGCTTCGGCCGCGTCTTAAACCGTTCTTGCCGAAATAGCCTTAGAGTATCTTTCAGTTGTCGAAAGGTTATTTTCGTAAAAGAATGGACAAGTTGGTAAAGTGTCATAAAATAATCCTCCCCGGCCTCAAAATTCATGTGAGAATTGGAAGGGGCCACATTTGCAAAAATAGTCGTTTGGTTGCATTTGACAAACGGGGAAAGGAAGCTGGCCGTTTGTTTTTGAGTTTGTAAATTTTTTGATTAGAATATGCGGGTTGTTTGATTTTCAAGTTTGTAGGTCATCTTTAAACCATTGAAACTCAGTTTGTTTTAAATATGAAAATTAAAAAAAATGTTGAGTATTGTTTATCTTTATTGGTCCGAACTACGCAAGGTCTGATTCATGCGGGGTCATGATACGTAGGCAATCTCCATAAGATTCGACCACAACAAAAAATGAAAGGAAAAATGAAAAGAAAAAAAAATCAAAAAAAATCAAAAAAAAAGGAAAAATGAAAAAAAAAGAAAGATGTTGTTAATAATGAGGACCGACTGAGTCCATTCTAACCTATTTTGTTTTGAATCACAAAGAAAGTTAAGGTGGTTGGTTTGTGGTAAGCCGGAAATACAAGACCCAAAAACACACTTTGCGGGGATCAGGCCTGATAACAGAAGCACTCGAATCCTATTGGGACTTGTTGACTAAAGTTGATGATATTGAAGCTGGCAATGGTCTGGACAATACTGATGCGAAGCTCAGTGGCTAAGATGCCAATTTTGATAAAGTAGGAGGACGCTCCGTTCCTTGGTTAGCAAGAGAGAAGCTTGTGGTGGCGTATTTTGTTGTCATTTCTATTGTCTGGATTATTCTTAGGGTTGTAATCTAGATATTGTCTTGTGTCAAACCTTCTTATCTTTTCATTTCGTCATAGCAGTCTGTTTAAGTTTTGTCCAGTTTGTTTAAGATTTTATTCTGGTTTGTTTTGTTTGTCTTGTCATTCAAACCATTTCACTGGTAATCTAATGCAAAATCCGGTCCTTTTTATTTCCAGTTTTCTTTTGTTTAGTCCTTTTAACATTTTTGTTCAGCGCCGATTCTCGTGACATGACATGCGCACACAGTTTGGGCCTAATTTTAAAAGTTAATCATAAGACTCTGGGAAGGTGATCAAAGCATTTAAAGGAAATAAGAACGGTTTGGGATTATTTGAAGCCCGAGTCATGTGGAACTGGGGCAAGTTAAACACAAAGAAAACCGTTAAAAGCAAGATTCGCCAAATTGGCATGAGGGTCGTTCATGATAATGAGAGTGTCGCCCAACGGTGCTTTAGAAATGACAAAGGAAAAATAAAATGTTTAACATAATTGTCAAAGTCCAGCACCATCAGAAGAGACTATAAATCTATGTTCAATTGTGTTGTTTGCACTTGGCATGTTTTGAAGACTGGAATGACGAAGGCATTTTGTTCTGCTATCTAAACACTTTATCCTTCGTTACCCCCCTTTGAGCCTTATTTACTTTCTTTCATACCCCTCGTTCGGAATCAATAGCAACGACTAGGAAATACGAGCCTGGAAGGTAAAAAAAAAATCAAAAAAAAACGAAAAAAGAAGAAGAGAAAATGATAACAAAAAAAAAGTCAAATGAAAATAGAGGAATTGGGAACTACGTTCGACCTGATTCCTCAAAGGGGATACGTAGGCGCCTCACGGTTCGGTCATGGTGTAATAAAAATAATAAAAAATAAGTAAATAATCCCCAAGCAAGAAACTGGGACAAGGGTTGCGCTTGTGGTAAGCAAAATTGGTTCCGAAGGTTGTAATTTTAAAACCCCAAATTTATTTTGTTTTTGAGCCTTTAATACCCTTTCTTTATAACCTGTCCAAAAACCCACATTACAGTCCAAGGAAAGACCTTCTGACCAGTCTGCAAAAGATGCCAAGTCAGACAAATGAGAGTCTTACCGGTGAACATAACATTCTGTTCCACAGCAGAAAGGACTCTAATCTCCAGCAGAGAGAGTCATACCGGCAACACTCCAAATCCCCAGCTGGAAAGTGATACAAATGAGAGAGTCTTATCGGTGAAAATCTTCACGGACACCATAAGGCGATGAAAGCTGAGAGAAAAACCAAAATGAGAGAGGCTTGATAGTGAAAACCCTTCGGGCACTACAAGTCGAATAAGATTGGGAATCAGATGGGGAATTGCCAATTGAAGGTCTTGAAAGACGATTGACGGCAGAGGATAGGCCACATGTGCATGTCATGACCATTAGAATCGGTATTTGCGTTTGATAGGTTTTTATTTATAGTTTCTTTTGTTAAAGAGTCATTTTTTTTCGTTGTCTTTTATTCTGTTCCCTTTTATCTTTTCCTTTCATAAAAATTTCCCCAGTAGAGTCTTTTGGTCAGAACCAGTAGGAGATGACTTCAAAATAGGCCATCAGCTTTCCAAGATAAGATCTGACTAGTACATCCAAGTGGTATAGTCAGGAAGGAACAAGCGCGAGGCCAGTGTCAAGAAAGATATCTCCAACAAAAGGATTGACGAGTGTCAAGAGGGATATCCTTGCCAAAATCAAAGGTCATAAACCTCAAGGCCAAGGCCTGTGGACAAATCAAGGAGAGCAATGAGCATGATTTGGGAAATTCATGCAAGACTAAAAGGTCGGAAAATGCAAGTTTCCGAGCCATGCCACGAAAAAAGAGGGATATCCCCAGCAGAAAAGGATTATCCCCAGCAAATAATATCATCCCCAACAAGTTTTGGAACGCAGAGCAGGGAAGGAGAAAGGGAAAAGCCATCCCAGTAGGCGTATCACAACCAACCACCGCATTTCAAACTAACAAATTTTGTTTGATTTGAAACAGGTAAGAGAAATGGCATTTATAACGGAAATGCATGCCACAAGAAAGATTGTCAAACTGGGGCAGAAAATTTTCTTTTCAGTTAGAAAATTTTCTGGAAGTCAGGTACCCATTCAAGGAAGAATAAAGATAGCATCAGTCTCAAGGGAAGTTGTGTTTGAACCAGTGTTGCCCCAACATAATAAGTTTCAATGGAGGAAGTATTCCCCAGCAGACAGAATAAAGGGATGACACTTGTGCTCAGAAAAGCAAAAAGCCATTATCATCCCCAGCAGCTTCCAGAAGAATGAAGCATCGATTTGAAAAGATAAAATTCCCCAGCAGCGTTATCCTCAACAACGTTATCCCGAGAAGATAACACTTTTATCCCCAGCTGTGTTGAAAAAAAAAGAAAAAAAAAAGAAAAAAAATTGAATTTGAAGGAGGGGAAGAAAGGAGGCTTCCCCAGTAGTATTATCCCCAGCAATCAGGCGTCCACCTGGAGAACAAGGAAGAGCAGTTGGAGTATTAGCAATCAGGCGTCCACCTGGAGAACAAGGAAGAGCAGTTGAAGTATCAGCAATCAGGAGCCCACCTGGAGAATAAGGGAATACAATGGAAGTATCAGCAATCAGGAGCCCACCTGGAGAATAAGGGAATACAATTCAAATTTTAAGTAATCAGGAGCCCCCCTGAAAAACAGAATGGCGTTTTATTTTTGACATTATTGGTTGAAGTCAGGAGCCCCCTAAAGAACAGAATGGTGATTTGTTGGTTGAAGTTGGGAGCCCGCCCATATAACAGAGGAATACATTCAGTCTTTTCACTTAAAAAAAAGAAAAAAAGAAAAAAAAATGAAAAAAGAAGAAAAAGGAGGTGTGACAGCTCTGGCGACTCTGCACTGGGAAGCAGAAGGTTGCAATAAGAAGTCCCAGCAAAAACTCAAGTGCATGTGTCGAAAGGAAGAAAAGCATCGGAAGAAAAGCACCGTAAGAAATGCAAGCAGACAAGAAAGCAAGGCAACAAAAACAAATTGCAGTCTAGCCTAGCTTCTTGTTTTCTTTTAAGCACGGTGTAACAAGGAGATCGGTAAGCAGTAGTAATAGCATGCAACAACAGTAACATTGCAGTCCCACGGTAGTCCCAGCTACCAAAACTTCCCGAACTACATTGACCTGATTCCTGTTTAGCCCAGGATATGTAGGAAACCTTTGAAGCAAAGGTTCGGTCAAATCTTTTTCAAAAAAATGCTTCACACGGAGTACTCGGATGGGCAAAAATCGCTCGCTTTATCTTTGCACGAAAACCCTTCGTGTCTTCGGGCAAAGAGGGGCAGCTGTAAGCACGTGATTTTTGCACTATATGAGAATTACTCCCAACAAATTTAAAAATCAAGTAATTTTTATTGGTGTGCAATTTTGTAATATTTTGTGATATTTTGAATAATTATTTGTATTTGGCTGTGCATGTTTATTTGTTAAATTAATAAAAAATACAAAAATATGTCGCATTTTGCATGTAGGATTTAATTCTACAATTGTTAGTAATTAAGTTTGTTTTACAAAAATTAAAAATTACAAAAATAGGCATCTTTTGCATTTTTAGCATTTAATGTCCAAATATACAATTTTATGCTTAATTATTACTTAATTGTGCGTTAATTGTTATTGGGAGTTAATTTGCGCTTTTATAACTTAATTTAGTTCTTAATAATAATTTAAGTATTTTTATAATTTAGTTTTAGAAAATAAAAGAAGAAAAGAGAACAAAAATACAAAGAAAAATCGGATTGGGCCACTTCTTCAATTTTCAAACCATAGGCCCAAATAATTGCCCAATCTTCCCCATGACCCAGTCCACTTCAGACCGGGTCGACCCGGTCCGCCCCATTAACCCATTAACCTAACACCAATTCTTCATTTTGTCCAACACAAAACAAAACAAAAAAAAAAGAAGACAAAGAAACCCTAAAAAAGGACCAAAACCATCTGCCCCCTCCCTTGGCTTCTTCTTCTCCAAAATACAAAACACCACCACAGTAACGCCACCACCAAACAGGCCCGGCAGCAGCCCACCTCTCGCCGACCTTATTGTTGTCGTCGTTGTTTCATCTCTCGCGAGCAGCCGTTGGTCGCTGCGTTGCTCCCCCTTCATCGTCCGCTTCAAGCTCGAACAACCGAGCTGCTGCCTCACTTCGTCTGTTTCTCGTTGTTGCTTCACCATGAACGACCACGCCAGACGTCCGCCATTAACGACCTCCGTTGATGCTGCGCCAACCAGCTGCTACTGCTTCATCTTCTCCGGCTCCTCCGTTTCGCTGATGCTCCGCCATTGGTGTGTCGACCATTGTTGCTGCTGGCTGCTCGTTTCTGCTTCGGGCTGCTAGTGTTTCCTCGTCAACGACCAAGCTCGAACAACCGAGCTGCTGCTGCCTCACTTCGTCTTCTTCAGCTCGAACAACCATAGCCGCTGCTTCATCGTCCAAACCACACTGTCGCCGCTGCTCCATCTCCTCCTCGCGTCCGAGCTGCTGCTGCGTCCATTTCACTTCCGATGTCCAGCAGTAGCGGATGCTACTGCTTTCCTCTTTGCAGCATCCCAAACAAACCTACTACAGGCGTGAGGTCCATAGCAGTCCGAAAACCCACATAGCAGTCCAGTCGAGTTCGCGTACATGGATGAGTTTTGGTCGATGTCGTCGATCCCTGTTTGAGTTCGTCGTTGGTTGGTCGTTGTTCGTTGTTGAGTCCGGACAGATTTATTCCCATTCGAGTTTCGTCGAAACAGTCCGTACATATTTCATTTCGATCCGGTTAGTAGTTTTTGAGTTGTATTTTTTGTCCATATTTTTGTTTGATATTTTTCGGATCCAAAATCGTTAAAGGATTCAATTCTTGTTTTGTTCGTTGTTCATCGTTGAAATCATTTTCTAGTGTGTTCATGTGTTTGATTGAATTAATTTTCAGATTTCAAATGGAAAGTTAATTAGTGGTTTTTCATGTTTATTTCATGTTTGTTTTATTGTTTAGGTAAGAATTTGTTAGTTTGATGTTTGTTAGATTCAAATTGAAATTTAATTGATTATTTCTTCAATTTGTTTCATGTTGTTATATATTTTCCAGAAATTATTAATGTTGTTTGAGCCGTTTAATCCGTCATGTTTGTTGTTTAAAATATTTTCATTCATGTTCATACTTTGTTTGGTTGATCTTGAATCCGAAATTTGTATAGTTTGATTTCTTGTTTATCACTTATGATTATTTCTTGAATTTGTCTCATAATCTTGTTTAAGTTTAATATAGGAATTGTTTGTTGTGATGTTGTTAGAGTTGATTTTAAGTTCAATATTATTGAATTTGGAAATCTAAATATACTTGTTTGATTGTTGTTGTTGAATCTGAAAATAGGAATTGTTTGTTGCTAAAAAATATTGTTCAATCAAATTTTAGTTGTTCTTTGTTGTTCAATTTGTGTTCATGTGATTTGTTGTTGAAGTGTTGAAGAAATCATGTTCATGTGATTTGTTGTTTAAATTTGTGTAGAAATTGGTCATATTGGCTATATTTTGGTTGAGTGTGATTAATTGATTTGTTATAGCTGATGGGGTAGTTTGGTAATTTGCAGTACGTTCAGGGGTAGTTTGGTAATTTCAGTAAGGTCGGAGGGGTAGTTTAGGAATTGTATATTTTGTAATTATTTATATGAAGCATGGGGGACAAAATGTAATGGGGTGGGTTGTGATATAGTTGTTTAATATAAAGGGGGGACAAGACAAAATTTAGTGGGGAGGAATCTTGTATTTATTTATGTTAGGCATGGGGGACAAAAAATAATGGGGTGGTGTGATATATTTATTTAATGTAATGGGGATAAGTGGGAAGATAATGGGTTTGGTAGAGAAAATAGATTGATTTTAATTGATTAAAGGGTTGAGATTATATATAGGAAGTCTTGAACACAAGACAAGGACACACAGAGATAGAGAAAAAAAATGGACAGAGAATAAGAGAAAAAAAAAGAGCTGAATATTTAAGAGAGAAAAATTCCAAAAAATATTCAAACTTTCAAATAAAAAAAAACTAAAAAATCTTCTGCTTTCTTTCATTGTTTGAAATCAGCATTAATTGTTGTTGTTTCATAAAAGTTGGAAGCATTTGTTTTGGGATTACTACTCCACCGGTCTGTTACTGGGTTGTTACTGTTGCTGGGCTGTTGTTGCTGTGTTGTACTGTTATTACTGCTGCTGATTCTCATCTTCATTTTCTTTTGCTTCCAATATCAGGTACACATCTGACACGCTGGTTATTGTAATCCGAAATATGAAGCATGAATACATATGAAGAATGAAATTTTGAAGTTTTAATTTCGTTTTTCTTTATTCCTTTTGTTGATTGTATTTAAGCTATTTCATGTATTACTAAATAATAATTGGAATAAGAAAAAATAACATAAGTTAGTCTTTAATGAATCAGTTCGGCAAAACAGGTTAATTCACTAGTTATGAAGGTTTCAAGATTATCAACAGTAGGTTAATCATGAATAACTAGCTAAATTTAGCTAAGACATGAATTTAAATTAAATTTCGTAAATTAGGCATTAAGGCATTTGAGTTCAGGCAAGATTAGAAACTTCGTTTAAGTCTAAAAGACTTTCTAAAAAGCTTTAGTAATTATGGTTAAAATCTAGTTTTCAAATGGTCGTGAATAATTAATCTCAATAGTTTTTTTTATAACAATGCTGAGTTTTAATCTAGCTGTATTTGATTCTTTTAAATATTAGTTGTCAAATTTTTATTTTATTTATAATTTCGAATTTTTTTAAATAAAATTCCTTTTCATCAATATTTGTATTAATCTAGCAATTAGTATGTCATGCTTTCTTAAATAAATAAAATAAAAGCTAGTAATTAATTAGGATTTTTTTTCCTTTATTTTAGAGACTAATTTTTATAGAAAAATGTAGTCGCTTTAAGATTTGTCCATTTAAAATAAATGAGATGAGCCTCGCTTAATAAAATGTATAGATTGCGGGGCCCTCAATAAATGTACATTTAATTGCTTAGAATTCGGGAGGAGCCGTTTTAGCAAATTTCACGGCCCTACCCAAAAATAATGATACGCTAGTCGCTTTAGGCGCGTATTTAACAATGTTATTTTCTTAAATACGGGTGTGCATTTATGTAACCCAAATCCAAATCTCAACGGAGTCGAAATGTGTCGATAACCACGGGTGCATTGATTGCGACGTGGTTTGAAATACGTTTTCACAATGTTGCAATTCTTCGTAAAATAATAACAATAAATAAAAAATAATAAAAGCGGCTAAAGGATAAAATTTGCACATAAGTTTATAATACGTATTATATCAGATAATCAAGCCGAATATAACAGTTGAGCGACCGTGCTAGAACCACGGAACTCGGGAATGCCTAACACCTTCTCCCGGGTTAACAGAATTCCTTATCCGGATTTCTGGTATGCAGACTGTAATATGGAGTCATTCTTTTCCTCGATTCGGGATTAAAATTGGTGACTTGGGACACCCTAAATCTCCCAAGTGGCGACTCTGAAATAAATAAACAAATCCTGTTTCGACTGTCCTTTAATTGAAAAAAACTCCTTGCACCCCGCGGGGGCGAAAAAGGAGGTGTGACAGCACCTATGATCGTGGCTGATATCTTCCGAGCTCTCACTGCGTGCAAATGGGGGCAAATTTTTTGAGGGATGTAACCTGTTGTTACAAATGTGGATGACTGAGCATTTGCGCCCTCACTCTCAGTTATTGAGTTATGGTTCGGCTGAGAAAACTTGTATAGGCGAATTTTACACAAGAATTAAAGGGGCTAGTCTACCGGAAGGAGTCACGGCTTGGGCACTATTATTTCGGAACCTCAATGCCAGCCAGATACAGTGGGTGCTTGGATGGTTTCCTGTCGAAGAAATCTTATATATGCAAGCAGCCCGCCCGCATTTTCTGCCGATGGGACTCAAAAGCATCCATCCCTATGCACCATATCGGGTTCTGAGGCAACTCGGTAGATATCAAGTAGTACCGAAAGATGAAGATTTGAGTACCCAAGTGGTCGAAATCAGTCCTGATGGTCGATTCCCCGAGGAAGAAGTTCGCCAAATTTGGAGTGAGTGTCAACATATGATGGCAAACACTTGTGTGTCAGATAGGGTCAAAGGGGAAGTTGCCCCAGGGTATCACGAATGGTTCAGAGGTGATGTGCCATGTGGGAGACCGGCTAAAAGACCTCATCTCGAAGATTTCGCCAAGTCATCCCAAGAACAGTGGGACTGGTTAGCAAAGGAAGAAGGCTATCGAGTTGAGATCGGTAAACTGAAGCAGCAAGTTGAGAGTCTGAAATTCGAGAACAGTGTACAGGTTGTCGCGGATCAAGGTGAAAAGAATAGACTGGCTCGAGAAAATGAAGCACTTAGGGCCCAAATCCGACAGTTAAAGATAACCATCGATAAGCGACCGAGGAGCCGATCCGATGAGCAATTGGTAAAAAGATTGGAAAATGAAGTCAGGGAATGGCAGGATGAATTAGAAAAATTTGAGAATGTCATGGCAGAACTTAAAGCCCAGTGGGCTACAAGAACAGAGGAGCGTCGCCAATACTTGAATCTGTTGAAAAGGGACCATGAGAAAATTGTGGCCAGTTTAAAGAGAAAAGTGGTTGCCCTTGAGGGTAAAGCGGTTAGGCAGGCTAGAGATTTTGAAATTAAAAGTGGACACTGTTACAACTTGTTGGCCCAGATGGAGGTAGAAGTACAACGGCTGCAAGACCAACACCTGCAGGACTCTCGAGCTTTAAAGACATGCAGCGATCAGATAAGACGCTTGCTCATAGAAAAGAAGCAAACAAAAGACAGGATTAGAGCCATTGCTCATGCCATTTTCAGGAGATGCCGGTTTGTGAAGACATGACTCATACTACTTTTGTCTCAGTAGTGATGATCTATGTGAAGCAAACCATGAATGAGTTAGAGCATCTTGAAAGGGATTTGGATCCTAGGCCCGCAGCGAGGCCGAACGACGCCCTGCAGACACCTAAGTTTGAAGCACTAGAATATGCATAGTCCGTGTCTGTAATTTTCTACCATTTTGAGTCAGTCTTTCGTATGTCCGTTATCTTTACGGGTCAAGTATGTTCGTAGTCTTAGAGTTTGTATTTAATTTGCGTCCGTTAGTTTCATTCCGAAAAAGTGTTGAGTTTGTAATAGTTTGTTTTAGTAATGAAAATTGAAATTTTATTTCCACCCTTTATTTGTGCATTTATTTTCACGAACTACGCTTGGTCTGATTCGTGCGGGGTCACGATACATAGGCAATCTCCATAAGATTCGACCATAATCGTAAAAAAAATAGAAAGAGGAAAAAGAAGAAAATAGAAGGAAAACCGAGAAAGAGAGAAAGAAAGAAAAGAGCGGAAAAACAGAAAGAGAAAGAAACAAAAGAAAGAGAAGAGAACAAGAGAGGGATGAGGTGATAAAAGGGTAGAAAGAAACGAGGAACGAAGTGCCGGGATGATGCATGCGATCGAGCAAATGCATAATAAGAAATGATTAATTGTATAAATGCATTCATGCCAACGTGCTGTTGCTAAATCTGTTAAAACCTAATCGCTAACAAAGTGGTTATCTAAATGTGTGAGCCCAGGCAGGTGGTTAGTTGATTGGCAATTCTGGCAACTCACCCGTATAACACCCGATCGAAGGATCAAGTAAAAATGACAGGGCAAGATTCGGAAATCAGTATCGTAGACCCTTCAAATGAGGTTGAGGTAATAGATGTGGGTGCTATGAAAGAAGAGATGAAGAAATTAAAAGCACAAATGACTGAAATGCATCGGGCATGGTCTCAAGGACATCCGACACCACTATATCCTGCTAATCCATCTTACATCCCACCATCGTCCCAAGCTCAGGAGCCCACCACTCCTCACGCATCTTCAGTTTTCCCCTATCCCGCTCAGGGTTATGGTACAACTTCATACGATCCCCCAGCTCCACCTCCTCCAAACAGAACCCTCCACCACCCATGGTTCCAGTCTTTGTGGCACCTCCCCCAGCCCCACTACATAGATCGTCCAGTGAGCCGCTATTCCAAGCTCACGATACCCAATATTACCCTCCCGAACCCACTTTCAAAGCACCTGAGCCATATACATATTCTCCCCACTTTGAAATCCCTGGAGAGGTTGAGAAACCGGTTAAGAATACAGAACAGGAGGAAGTGATTCGTAAAGTCAAAAGCCTAGAGCAATCCTTCAGGAACATGCATGGTTTAGGTAACCAAGTCAGTGTCGCATACAAAGATTTGTGCCCTTTTCCTGATGTTCAGTTGCCTGCGGGGTTTAAAATGCCGAAGTTTGACTTGTATGAGGGTCACGGTGATCCAGTAGCACATCTGCGTGGCTTTTGTAGCAAAATGAGAGGTGCTGGGGAAAGGATGAATTGTTGATAGCCTATTTCGGTCAAAGCCTGAGCGGGTCAGAGCTAGAATGCTACACGAGGCAAGACCCCGGCCGATGGTATACATTGGATGATTTGGCACAGGCATTCATTGGCCATTTTCAATATAACCTTGAGATAGTCCCCGATCGTCTGTCATTGCTGAAGCTGGAAAAGAAGCCTGGGGAGAGTTTTAGAGAGTTTGGTTTCCGCTGGAGGGAACAAGCTGCAAGGGTTGATCCTCCCATGAGGGAGAGTGATATGGTAGATTATTTCTTGCAAACATTGGAACCTACCTATTTTGGTCATCTAGTGACATCTATCGGAAAGTCGTTTAATGAAGTGGTAAAGATGGGAGCCATAATTGAAGAATGATTGAAATCTAACAAGATCTTGAGCTACTCGGCGTTGAAAGCAACCACCCAGGCCATCCAAAGCGGTACTGGTGGGGTGCTTGGAAAGAAGAAGTTGCCACAGTTGAAGCTAGTGCTTGGTCCAGGCCCAATAACCCTCCACTCTATTACAACCAACCCAGACCCCACCACCCAAACTACCAATATACCCCATATGGCCCACTGCAACACTACTATCCACCACCGGAACCACACTTTTCTATCCACCACGCACAGACCTACACTCAGCCCCCGGTGCACTCACAGTGGCGTGCACCGAATCCTCAAAACACATATCCACCCCCACAAAACACCTATCCACCTCCCAGGGCAAACAGACCAGGAACCGGTTTCCGCCTAAACCAAGCTTTTAGAGGTGAGAAGGCCCCAAACAGAAAAACATTTACTCCGCTGGGAGAATCTTACACTGCTCTCTTCCATAGATTGAAACAGTTGGGAATGTTGACCCCGATTGAATCCAAAGCACCAAACCCCCTTCCCAGAAACCTGGACCATTCTGTTAGCTGCGAGTATTGCTCAGGAATGCCGGGGCATGATACTGAAAAATGTTGGAAGTTGAAAAATGCGATACAAGAGCTCATTGATAATCGTCGTATTGAAGTACAGGCCCCAGAGGCCCCGAACATCAATCAAAATCCTTTACCAGTGCATTATGAGGCCAATATGATCGAACTAACACGTAAGGGGGCAGAGCCTAAAAACCTTCGCAGGTGGTTATGGTGATTCGTTCTACGGAAGCCAAAGAAGAGACAGTGGGTGCAAGGCCAGTGGTTCAGTTAAAAGCAACAAAAGACAAGCCAGTGTTGGTAATGGGAAAAAGACCATCTGTGGCTGCAAAATAGCCGGAGCCAGTCAAGTTAAAGGCACCAGGGTCATCATCTGCACCCGTGGTGGTTGTGAAAGGAGCCTACGTAGAACCGGTTGTCATAAAACCGGTAGTCCAGTTACCCATGATTGATAGCAAAGCCGTACCGTGGAGATATGAACAAGGTAGTGGTGACATACAAAGGAAAGGAAATTGAGGAAGAAAGTTGTGAAGCACAAGGACTAACCCGGTCGGGACGTTGTTTCGCTCCCGAAGAGTTGAGAAAGGCTAAGGGCGCTAAAGACAATCCAGTGCTAGTCAAAAAAGCTGTGACGGAAGAAGAGGCAGAAGAGTTTCTGAAGAAGATGAAAGTACAAGATTATTCCATTGTTGAACAACTGAGAAAAACACCGGCCCAAATCTCGTTGTTGTCACTATTGATTCACTCTGACGAGCATTGCCGAGCTTTGATGAAGATATTGAATGAGGCTCATGTGCCTGACAAAATTTCAGTGAACCATTTAGAGACAATTGCCAACAAAATCTTTGAAGTGAACAGGGTAGCATTTTCTGATGATGAATTGCCTGTGGAAGGCACAGAACACAACAAAGCTCTCTATTTGACGGTCAAGTGTGAAGGTTCAATGGTTACTCGGGCACTGATCAATAACGGGTCGAGTGCTAATATTTGCACGTTGTCCACGTTGAACAAGTTGAAGATCTATGAGGATAGAATCCGGAAAAATAGCATTTGTGTTCGTGGTTCGACGGAGGGGGAACAAACACAGTAGGGGATATTGTACTCGAATTGACTATTGGCCCAGTCGAGTTCACTATGGAATTTCAGGTGTTGGACGCTGCAGTATCCTACAATCTTTTGTTGGGTCGACCATGGATTCACGCGGCCAAAGCCGTGCCTTCCACGCTGCACCAAATGGTCAAATTCGAGTGGGACAGACAAGAAATTGTGCTACATGGGGAAGATCCCACATGCGCCATGAATGATGCCATTGTGCCCTTTATAGAAACTGAAGATAATAAGGGACCATGGGTTTATCAAGTCTTTGACACGGTCCCGGTGAGTAGAGTGCCCGAAGGTAAAAGCATGCCATGTCCCAGGGTGGCAGCTGCGACCGTCATGGTAGTATAAGAAATGTTGAATAACGGGTTCGTGCCAGGGAAATGTTTGGGGGCTGAACTTCAGGGCATTATTCAACTTGTGTCCCTTCCCAAAAATCTGGACACCTTTGGATTAGGTTTCAAACCAACAACGGTAGATGTTAGAAGAGCCCGTAAATTGAAAAAGAAAGCTTGGGTTCTTCCTAAACCTATCCCACGTTTGTCCAGGTCCTTCGTCAGGCCGGGTAGCAAGAAACAGTCATTGGCAAAGATGTTAGGTTCACTGATTGGGACAGAGGGGAATTTGGATAAGGTGTTCGAGAGAGTATTTGCTAAAGTAAACATGGTTGAGGCCGGGACAGGGTCAAGCGGAGCAGATATACAGTACATCGGACCACGTGCTAACATCAACAATTGGGAAGCTACTCCTCTTCCAGTTCGGAGGGAGTCGTGGTAGTGGGTTTTGTTTTCCTTTTTGTCACCTGGATTATTCCAGGGTTTGTAATCCAGTTGTTATGTTCCGTCCGTTTGGATGAGTTAAAACCTTGTTGTCTTTACGTTTAATGAAATGCAATTTTCTTCGTCCCTAATTCTCTTTCCATTTTCTTTTCTTTTCTTTGTACAGTTCTTTTTATGCTGATATCAATGACATGACATGCATGAGGAATCTTCGGCCCAGTTTTAAAAGCCAATCTAGTTCAGAAGTAATAATACAAGAGATCGAGTGTGATGATGGGGTGGATTGTAATAATGATGAAGCTTATGAGGAAATTAGTAAAGAATTAAGTCACTTTGAAGAAAAACCCAAACCTAACCTAAATGACACAGAAGCAGTTAATCTAGGGGACCAAGACAATGTACGGGAAACTAAAATAAGTGTTCATTTGGAGCCACAACTCAAGGAGGAGATAATTAAAGTATTGCATGAGTACAAAGACGTTTTTGCATGGTCATATGATGATATGCCGGGTCTAAGCACCGATTTGGTGGTTCATAAATTGCCCACTGATCCAGCACTCCTCCCTGTCAAGCAGAAGTTGAGAAAGTTCAAAACAGACATAAGTGTGAAGATCAAAGAAGAGATCACCAAGCAGTTTGAGGCAAGGGTCATTCAGGTTACACGGTACCCCACTTGGTTAGCCAATGTCGTGCCTGTGCCAAAGAAAGATGGCAAGACCAGGGTGTGCGTCGATTATCGAGACCTTAACAAGGCAAGCCCAAAAGATAATTTCCCACTGCCCAACATCCATATACTGATCGACAATTGTGCCAAACATGATATTGGCTCTTTTGTGGATTGTTATGCGGGTTATCATCAGATTCTAATGGACAAGGAAGATGCAGAAAAGACGGCATTCATCACGCCGTGGGGAACGTATTGTTATCGGGTCATGTCGTTTGGTTTGAAAAATGTCGGGGCAACTTATATGAGCGCTATGACAACCATATTCCATGATATGATACATCGGGAAATCGAGGTGTACGTGGATGATGTGATCGTGAAGTCTAGACAGCAATCCGACCATGTCAGAGATTTGAGAAAGTTCTTTCAAAGGCTTCACAGGTACAATCTTAAGCTCAATCCTGCAAAATGTGCTTTCGGGGTGCCATCTGGGAAGTTGTTGGGGTTTATAGTCAGCCGGCGGGGTATTGAATTAGACCCGTCAAAGATCAAAGCCATTCAGGAGTTGCCATCTCCCAGAAACAAAACCGAGGTGATGAGTTTGTTGGGAAGATTGAACTATATCAGCAGGTTCATTGCTCAGCTCACGGCAACTTGTGAACCAATTTTCAAGTTGTTAAAGAAAGATGTCGCGGTCAAGTGGACTGACGAATGTCAGGAGGCTTTTGATAAGATAAAGGGGTATTTGTCAAACCCACCCGTGTTGGTTCCGCCAGAACCAGAGAGACCTTTGATTTTATATCTGACAATTGTGGACAGTTCATTCGGCTATGTACTGGGGCAGCACGATGTTACGGGCAGAAAGGAGTAGGCTATCTACTATCTCAGCAAGAAGTTCACATCCTACGAGGTTAAGTATACACATCTGGAAAGGACATGTTGCGCCCTAACTTGGGTGGCACAGAAGTTGAAACATTATTTGTCATCTTACACTACTTACCTTATATCTCGCTTGGACCCATTGAAGTATATTTTTCAGAAACCCATGCCCACAGGGAGGCTTGCAAAGTGGCAAATCTTGCTTACAGAGTTCGACATTATCTATGTGACACGGACTGCCATGAAAGCACAGGCATTAGCCGATCATTTGGCTGAGAATCCCGTCGATGACGATTATGAGCCTTTGAAAACCTATTTCCCTGATGAAGAGGTGATGCACATTGATGAATTGGAACAAACTGAGAGGTCGGGATGGAAACTTTTCTTTGATGGGGCTGCAAATATGAAAGGCGTGGGAATAGGAGCGGTACTTATTTCGGAAACAGGTCAGCATTACCCTGTTACAGCTCGGCTTCGTTTCTACTGTACAAATAACATGGCAGAATATGAGGCGTGTATACTGGGATTGAGATTAGCTGTGGATATGGGTGTACGGGAAGTCTTGGTCATGGGTGACTCAGACTTACCGGTACACCAGATTCAAGGAGAATGGGAAACACGGGATTTGAATCTTATACCGTATCGGCAGTGTCTGCACGAGCTTTGCCAGCGTTTTCAGGCCATAGAATTCAGGCACATTCCAAGGATTCATAATGAGGTTGCTGACGCTTTGTCTACTTTGGCGTCAATGTTGCACCATCCAGATAAGGCTTATGTTGATCCATTGCAGATTCAGGTCCGTGATCAGCATGCTTACTGCAATGTGATAGAAGAGGAAATTGATGGAGAGCCGTGGTTCCATGATATCAAAGAGTACATTAGAGCGGGAGTATATCCGATACAGGCCACCGGTGATCAGAAAAGAACGATTCAGCGATTGGCAAGCGGGTTTTTCCTTAGTGGAGGAGTGTTGTACAAAAGAACTCCAGATCTCGGTTTGTTGAGAAGTATAGATGCAAGGCAGGCCACAACTATCATGACTGAGGTACATTCTGGAGTTTGTGGACCGCATATGAGTGGGTATGTGCTAGCAAAAAAGATTCTCCGAGCGGGTTATTATTGGCTCACGATGGAGCGGGATTGTATCAGTTTTGTGCGTAAGTGTCATCAATGCCAAGTGCACGGAGATTTGATTCATTCTCCACCATCAAAATTACATACGATGTCTGCACCATGGCCTTTTGTTGCATGGGGCATGGATGTTATTGGGCCAATTGATCCAGCAGCATCAAATGGGCACAGGTTTATTTTGGTAGCTATAGATTATTTTACCAAATGGATGGAAGCTAAGACGTTCAAGTCTGTGACTAAGAAAGCTGTAGTCGACTTCGTGCACTCAAATATCATCTGTCGGTTCGGGATTCCAAAGGTAATCATCACAGATAATGGGGCTAATCTTAATAGTCATTTGATGAAGGAGACATGTGAGCAGTTTAAGATTACTCATCGGCATTCTACTCCATACCGTCCCAAGGCAAATGGTGCGGTTGAAGCAGCCAATAAGAATATAAAGAAAATACTCTGGAAGATGGTCGAAGGATCTAGACAGTGGCATGAGAAATTACCTTTTGCATTGTTAGGATATCGCACCACCGTTCGTACCTCGGTGGGGGAAACTCCTTACTTATTGGTATATGGTACCGAGGCAGTAATACTCGCAGAAGTGGAAATCCCATCTCTGTGAATCATTGCGGAGGCTGAGATCGATGATGATGAATGGGTGAAAAGCTGTCTTGAGCAGTTGAGTTTGATTAACAAGAAGAGATTGGCATTAGTGTGTCATGGCCAACTGTACCAACGAAGAATGGCAAGAGCCTACAACAAGAAAGTACGTCCAAGGAAATTCGAAGTCGGGCAATTAGTACTGAGACGGATTTTGCCTCATTGGGTTGAAGCAAAAGGAAAGTTTGCCCCAAACTGGCAGGGACCATTTGTAATAACCAGAGTGTTGTCTAACGGAGCATTGTATTATGTATGATTTCTTTATTTTCTGAATATATCTGTTTGTATTTGGCATATCTTAAAAATTGAAATGATGAAGGCGTTTTGTCCTGCTATCCAAACACTCTTATCCCTTGTTATCTCCTTTGAGCCTTACTTATTTTTCATACCTCTCTTTCGGAATCAACAGCACTATCAGGGAACACAGGTGCCGAACATAAAAGAAAGAAGAGAAAAACAAAAGGAAAAGAAAGAAGAGAAAAACAAAGGAAAAGAAAAGAAAGAAAAACAAAAGGAAAAAGAAAGAAAAGAAGAAAAGGGAAAGAAAGAAAAGCACAACAACAAAAGTTAAATACAGTGAACTACATTTGACTTGATCCCGAAAGGGTACGTAGGCAGCCTTACTCCGAGGTTCAGTCATACCAAAATAGAAATCAAAAAATCCCTAAGCAAGAAACTGGGGCAGAAGTTGTGATTTTTGTGAAAATTGGATTCCGAAAGTTGTAATTTAAACCCATTTGAATTGTTTTGAGCCTTTTATACCTTTCTTTCTAACCCAATCCAAAAAGCCTACATTACGGTCCAAAGAAAGACCTTTTGATCAATCTCTAAGAAATGCCAGGTCGAGCAGGTAGCGGTAATTTGTATCAGTGGCGACACTCTGGTTCAAGCAAGAAAGAACGAAAGTAAAAATGAGAGAGTCTTATTGGTGAAAACCTTCACAGGCACCGTAAGGCGACGGGAGATGAGGGAAAATAAATGAGAGAGTCTTATTGGTGAAAACCTTCACAGACACCGTAAGGCGACGGGAGCTGAGAGAAAATAAACGAGAGAGTCTTATTGGTGAAAGCCCTCGCGGGCACCTTGAAGCGAAAGTGAGTCGGAAAATGTTGGAATGGCAAAGGGTCTGTGGGTGGAAAAATGTCTCGAGGTACCGTAGGAAAGTAAAGTTAAGGTTTGGGCAATTCAAACAAGTGATGGAAGTTCGGGACAACCAAGTATGGTGATTGAAAGCTGGTTATTTGGACAGATTGGGCCGATCAATTCAAAACGCATGTCATAACCATTGGTACCAGCTGTCTCGTTCAAATAAGTTTCTTTTCCTTCTCTTTTGAAATAACCATCGGGTTTTGGATTCTTCTTATCCTTGACTCAAAAATCATCGCATTTCATTTTCTTTTAAGGGTTTTATCTAGTTGAGATGTTTCAGTGCTAGTCTTGGTCAATGCAAGCAGAAAGGACTTCAAAACTCACTACCGGTTTCTAGAAATGTAAAGAACAACGTGGTCATAGCATGTCAAAAAATAACTTGATGTCAGGTGGAACATAGGGAATTAACAGAAGTTCCATCGGTGAAATAATTGGGGAATGTCGTGGGAAAGGCAAAAACTTAAACAAAAGGTCAGAAAATGAAATAACAGCATGAGTGTAAAACATTTAGGTCGCCGGATGTTGGGAAATTTAAAAGTTGGTCAGAAAGCCAGGCGGTTCAGGGACAGTGCGTGGAAGGCAGTCAACACAAAGCAAGGCAGTGGAAGGATTTTTCAGCAGGAAGGCCATCAACTAACCACCATTTTAAACTGACGAAATTTTCTTTGACTGTAACAGGGGCAGAAAGTTAGCCGTTGAGAAGGAATCCTCCAAGAAGGAAAAACAAGCAGTAATCAGGTTTGATCGCAAAGTGCGGTCTGATTAAATACAAAATAATCTTGAAATGCATAAAGGGAATGGAATTTGATTGCAAAGTTGGTATGATTAGAATAAGTGCAAGTTGTCAGGACCTTCATGGATAATAGGACGTAGTTCATATACCCGGGTAAGATACCTTGGTACAGTAAGAAGTAACACCTTAGGTTCATAATTGTTTGGAGCAATTAGGAGCCTGCCTGGATAACAGAGGAATACATTCAATTTCAAATTCAGAAATCAGGAGTCCGCCTGGAAAATAGAGACATACCATTCAGAAGAACGGAGGTGATACAATTCAAGTTTTAGCTTCCCCTCAATCTCTTTGTTCATCTTGAAATCAGGAGTCCGCCTGGAGAATAGAGGCATACAATTTACTTTTAGTAATCAGGAGTCCGCCTGGAGAATAGAGACGTACAATTTAATTTTAGAAATCATGAGTCCGCCTGGAGAACAGAGGTGATATAATTCAATTTTAGCTTGCAATCAATCTCTTTGTTTATTTTGAAGACAGGAGCCCTCCTGGATAACAGAGGAATACATGCAATTCAAGTTTCGGAGGTCAGGAATCCGCCTACAAGAATAGAGTCAGGAGCCCGCCTGGATAACAGAGGAATACATACAGTTCAAGTTTCAGAAGTTGGGAGTCCGCCTAAGGGAATAGCAAAATGGATTTTATCGAGAAAGAACAAGACAACAAGGCAACAAGGAAGTACAAGAGCAAGTTTGAATAATTTAGATAGGCTTTAGTTAGTTTAGCTTCTTTTATCTTTGACATGGTGTAATAAGGGAGGTCAGCAGGCAGTAACAGCAGTAGTAACAACAGCAAGCGTAGTACAATCATAGTTCCTGGTAGTCCCAGCTACCAGACATTCCCGAACTACACTGACCTGATTCCTGTTTAGCCTAGGATATGTAGGCAACCTCCGAAGCAAGACGCGGTCAAACTTTTCAAAAATGCTTCACACGGAATTTTCAAACGGGCAAAAATCGCTCGTATTCGCTCACTTATCTTTGCCCGAAAACCCTTCATGTTTCCGAGCAAAGAGAGGCAGCTGTGAGCACGTGAATTTTGCCCTAAATATGATTATTTCCAAAATCCCAAACAAAATGATTTTCCTTTATTTTTTATAATTTCGTGCATTTTGGTGTCATTTTCTGATAATTGTTGCATTCTATTTGCGCATGTTAATTCTATAAAGTACAAAATATGCATTTTTGCGTTTAGGTTTTAGTATCAATTAAGGGTTAATTGTTTTAAAAAAAACATGAAAATCACAAAAATTAGTTCACTTTTGCATTTTAATGATTTTATTGTGAATTTGTCATGAAATAGCTTTTGAACAGTTTTAGTAATTAATTAGTCTTTGTTTTAAAATAACTAGGATTTCATGTTAGTTTTACATTTCCATAAAAATTATAAAAATTATAAAAAATTGTAAAAGTGAGAAAAGAAAACAAAAAGGAAATAGAATAGAAATTGGGTCTTAATAAAAGACCCAAATTTGGGCCAAATCAGAGAATTTTTCAGGCCCAAACACCTTAAACCGTTGCAAATCAGCCCCAGCCCAAGTCCCCAACCCGGTCCGTTCCTTCTTCTAATCGAAACGACGTCGTTTCGTGGTCTCCGAATTAGGACCGCTGGATCTCATCAATCCAACGGTCCGGAACTAACGAGGTTCCTAATTTAAAAGGGTCCGAAAACCCACCCCAGACCCTCATCTTCCTCACCCCACCCCTCCTCTCAAACCCTAATCTGCGCCGCCTCTAAATCCCTCGCCGACGGTGAACGCAACCTACGTCGTTCACCCCCAGATTAACACCACAGATCCCCCTCACTCTCCTCTTTCCATTGCACCCACTAGTTCCCCTAGAATAAGGCCGGAGCTCGTCGAATCTTCAATTGAAGTTTCCGGTCAAATCGAAGGTTCATTTAAATCAGCCCAAAATCACACCGCATAACCCCCGGCCCTCACTCAACACCAATCCAGGTTTATTTTCCTTCAAATCATTGTGAAACGGCTCGAATCTTAGATCTGAGAATTTCTGGCCAAAACCCTAAACCAAATCTTTGTGATTTCGAACCGTAGTATCCTTAACCATGTGTTCTCTTGTAAGAACACATGGTTAGGGATGTTGCGCGTCAAAAATCTGAAAGGATTCAGACGTTTCTGACTGGCCGGAGTTCCTTGTGCCTCTGTGAGTTTTTAATGTTTTCTTTTACTAGCATGTTTGAATTTTTACTTACAGTTTTGTTTCATTAATTTTTCTGTTAATTTTATGATTTATTTGTATTAGTTTATTTCTGTCAATTGTTGATTAGTTCTGAGTTGATATTTGTTTGAATGATTATGAGTTTATGGATTAAGAATTAGTTTCAGTTCATTTAATGTTGTTCATGTTAGTTTAAGCTTAGTTTGATATCATTTATTTTGATTGAGTTAATATAATTGAACAATTTGGTTTTGGTCAGTCGGATTAGTTGGTTTTTGAATAATAATTAAACAATTTCAGCTAGTTTTAGATTGGATTAGGGTATTGGTTACAACTGTTAAGAATGAGGGTAGGTTCAGTAACTTTGGGGAACCTTCAGGGGTAGTCTGGGTATGGAAAAGGGTAGTTCTGATAGGAATAGTAATTTCAAAGCATATGAAAGGGCAGTATAGGTATTGTATGGGTAGAAGAATACCCTAGGGCCTTCTAGAATGGGGTACAAGTGTAGATTTTAATAATTGTAATGTATTTACTTGTTTAGCAAGTTAAGAATAGGGGGACTAAACTGAAGATAGGGAAGGGACCAATTAGAAAATAAAGAATCAGATCTATTCTCTTTGGGGTTGCCTATAAAAGGGCATGAAATGCCTTGGGAGAGGGGGTCTTCTTTTCTTCTTCTTCCTTCAGCTCTGAGTTTCAATTTCAGCTTTCTTTCCTGCTATTGATTTCAGTTGGCATTTTAATTCCAAGTTTATTCAGAAAACAAAACATCAAAAATGGAGAAATCCGAAACAACTTCACAGTTTCATTACTAGTTTTGGATTTCAGTTTGGGTTTTGGGTTTAGCATTATTACAGAGGTGCTTAGGTTCAGCTGGAAGGGCTAGGAGTGCATTTGAAGTGTGTTGAGTTGGTCTGTGGAGTCTGTCGGTATTTCTGGTTTTTTAAAAGCAGTTCCTGGCAAATTCTGTGGTGTACGTTGTTGAGTTTGTTGTTGTTGTTGTTCAAAGTAGCTGACTCCTGTCCTTTTATCTCTTTACATTTCAATTTCCAGGTACATTTTTTGTAGCTCTCAAGTCTATGGAAATGAAGTAAATATGCAGTTTGAAGTGGATCTCTGAACTCCTCCTGCTTTTGTTTGATTTTAATGCATAAAACAGTTAGCTTACTCAATATTTCATATCATTTGTGTACTAGACTAATCCTGGATTGTATAAGTTGGATTGATGAACTGTTAAGCATGAGTTTATTCATTTTGACTATTAAGGGGGTGTTTGGGTATGTAGATTCGTGTATGTAACCAAAACTGTGGACTGTTAGACTGCTATTCGTCGCTTAGCTATGTTATAGTGTAATTTCAGTTGGTGTAGTGTAACTTGGAAATCAGAAGAAACTAAAAATGATTTGAGATCCATGACTTCTATTCGTGTTAATAGCTGGAGATTGAGCAGGAAATCAGTATGTAGTTTGGGTCAGCTTAGACTAAATGCTCGTATTACCCTGTGTTAATGCAAAAACAGGAATAGAAGTAGTTAAAGAGTAATTGCTTCAAATAGTCCACTCACTCTGGATTGATGCGTAAGTATCATTAACTAGTGTAGTTGTGTCAAATTCCACAATTGTTTGAGAATTGGTTTAAGACTGGCATGTGGTTTGTTAGTGGTTTAACTTGTTAATCACCATTAGTGTACCTTAATCATTTTAATTAGCCCACTAATGGTAGTCCCTGTCTGCGGGATATCACTTCCAGTTTTTGCCAATTGCTATAATCTCATGTCATTGTTGTATAATTGGATTTTTGGGCTCAATATTGGCCAGCCAGGCCCACTCCCTTTTAACTTAATCGGTTTGAGGCTTGGAGGATATCATTTGACTTGGGCCAAAAGGTAATGCTAGAAGCCCAAGGGAGTGCGAAGCATGCCGTACCCGCTTGTTACTTAGGGCTTATTGTGAAGCCCCAGATTACTGAGGATTTTTGGACAAACCCGGATTTAAAAATAGTGATTGTTAACAATGCTAATTAATTAGGACTTTTACTTTTACTCATAGAGACAAATAAGTAGAGAAATATAGTTACTTCTAGGTTTGCCCTTAAAATAAAATGAGACGAGCCTCGCCCACTAAACACAAAATTGTGGGACCCTCAATATGGTTACATAAAATTACTTAGAATTTGGGAGGGCCATCTAGCGAATTTCACGGCCTTCCCCAAAATAATATTACGTATAATCTTTAGACACGATTTAATTAAATCACTTTCTTAAACTCGGGTACGCATTGATGCGACCCAAATCCAAATCTCAATGAAGTCGAAATGTGTCGATAACCACGGGTGCATTGATTGCGACGCGGTTCGAAACGCATTTTCACGAAATCGCAAGCCCTTTAAAATAAACAATGATAAAGCGGTGTAAAATTAATAAAAAGCGCATAAGTTATCATGTATTAAAATCAGATGAAATCAAATACAACAGTTAAGCGACCGTGCTAGAACCACGAAGACCGGGAATGCCTAACACCTTCTCCTGGGTTAACGGAATTCCTTACTCGGATTTCTGGTTCGCGGACTATTAACAGAGTCATATTTTTCCTCGGTTCGGGATTCAATCGGTGACTTGGGACACCATTAATCTCTCAAGTGGCGACTCTGAATAATTAATAATTAAATCTCGTTCCGATTGTCCTTTAAATGAAAAAACTCCTTTGCGCCCTTGCGGGTGTACGTGAAAAAGGAGGTGTGACAATGGTTGTTAGAATGTGAATATATTTCATAATATGATTTGGCAGATTATTGAGAGTGGATTTGATTAGAGTAGCCCGTTCTACCATAGTTAGGACATTTGTTTTCCATCCTGCTAGTCTAGATTTGAAGTTGTCTAATAAGAATTGGAAGTCTGGCCTTTTTTGGCGTGATTAGAAAATTGAAAATCCTAAATACTTACCAAAGGTGTTCCCTTCTTTAATTTGGAAGTAATTCAGAACCAAGTTCTTATCATTTGTTGCACAGTTCCTTGAGAAAAATAATTTAGATTTTTCAAAGTTGATTCGTTGTCCTGAATATTTATTGAAATGATTTATCACATCTATTACTGCATTGCAAATTTTAGTAGTTATTTTTGAGAAAAGTATGATATCATCTGCAAAAAAAAAAAGATGTGAGAGTTTTGGTCCCTTTTTTGCAATATTGATAGATTGCCATTGTAAATAATCAACAGATAAGATAATGCATCTTGAAAATATTTCCATACACATAATGAATAAGTATGGTGATAAAGGATCACCTTGACGAATCTCTCTTGACGGTGTGAAATAAGGAGTACGTGAACCATTAATGAGTATGGAAGTGAAAGTAGTAGTAACACATGACATGATTAACTTAATCATAGATGTAGGGATGTCAAAATAGATAAGTGTTTTCCTAATAAATGACCATTCTAGTCGATCAAAGGCCTTTTCAAGGTCCAATTTTAAAAGCATATAAGCAGTCTTTCCTTTTTTTTTGCAAAGTGATTTAAAGCTTCTTGAACTATGATGGCATTATCAGAAGTTCGTTTACCCTGTTGAAAGCTGGTTTGTGTTGGTCCTATTATTATAGAAATAATAGGACTATTATTTTTGTTATAATTTTATAAGTGGTATTACAAAGACTTATTGGTCTATATTGTTGGAGGGTCTGAGCATGCCTCACTTTGGGTATAAGGCATATATAAGTTTGATTTAGTAAGGGAGGTATAAGCCTATTATTAAAAATTTCATGGCAAAATTGCTTTACCTTGTCACCAACACCACCCCAATATTTTTAATTAAAAAATGGGTGAAACCCATCTGGCCCAGGTGCTTTATAAGGGCTAAAACTGTATAGAGCCTGAGTGATTTCATCATCCTTGAGAGGTTCATTTAAAGATTGTAAATCCATAAAATTTAGTAGATAGGTATATGTTACATTAATAAAAGAGCTGAGTGATCTTGTTCTATAGTGAAAAGATTCAAGTGGTAATTTAGTATAAGTTCTTGAATTTCATTATGGTCATAACTCCAATTACCTACCGAATCTTTTAGTGAAGTTATCCTATTTCTCCTACGTCTATGTAGAGTAGACATGTCGGAGAATTTTGTGTTGGCGTCTCCTTAATTTAGCCACATTAATCTTGATTTTAACTTCCAAAAATCTTCCTCTATTCTAAGAATGCTACTAAATTCATTAGTCAATTGTGTTTCTAAATTTTGTAGGAAAAAAGTAGTAGGAATGTATCAAAGACTGTATTCCGGCTAACCTAGATAGTATTTTCCTTTTACGTATAAAAATATTTTCAAATATCAAATAATTCCAATTTGTGAATACTTCCTGAAATTTTTTAGTTGTCTCCATGAGCGGTTGAGTTTCAACCCATGTTTGTTGTACTAATTGAGGAAATTGTGGATGTGATACCCACATAGTTTCAAATCAAAATATTTTTTTGATAATATGTATTTTGGGCTCTAAAATTATTAAAAGAAGACAATGGTCTGAATATGTTCCAGGTAAGTGTTGTACCATAGCCTCGGGGTATATATTTATCCACTCATAGTTTGCCAAAAACCAATCAAGTATTTTAAGAATTGTATGACCATTTTTACGTTTATTAGTCCACGTAAAACTACTACCCTAAAATCGAAGTCAAGTAACTTGCAATAATTAATGCAATTTGCAAATCTGTCTACTCTATTAACACTAATAGGTAGCCCTCCAAATTTTCTCGTGCATATAATATGTCATTGAAATCACCACCTATTAGCCAAGGAATATTAAAAGTGTCATGCAGATTCATTAAACTTTCCCAAAGATTACTACGTCATTGATAATAATTGCTAGCATATATTGCAGATAGGAGCCATTTAGGTTTAGTGGGACATACCTGGACAAGGCAGTGAATTTTTTGTTCAGACATCCTCAATTCCTCCACAGTAATTAAAGCTTCATTACATAGCACAACCAAAGCTCCTATGAGTCCATTAGCGGACACCTAGGCCATGTTTGTGAAATTGAATTCCTATCGAAGCCTCTTATGATCTTGCATGTGTGTTTAGAAGGATTGCTAGAACAGGTCTATGATTATCTAATAGAGACCTAAAATGACGTCTAATCTCCAAATTGTGAGAACCCCTACAATTCCATACTATAAGATTCATAATACTAGATAGGGGTGTTGTGACTGGAGGAGTTAGGATCAGAGGATTGACAACAGTGGTTGTCATCTGATTCTGAGGATCCATGAATAGAGGAGGTTGACGAAGTGTAGGAATGATCAACATTGAGTACTTTCCTGCCTCTCGATTTGTTGTGACTCGAAGATTTAGGTTGTATGTGATCATTTCTGGGGGACACTTCAGAATGAACTTTTTTTCGTACTGTTCCTTGAGGTTGTAGAGCTGGATTCCTTTTAACCATAAGAATTTTGTCCTTGTCTCCCTTAATTCCACTAGAATCTGAGCTAATTCCTGCCTTGTTTCTAAATCTAGTGTGTTTGGAGATGGAGATGGAGTGTGTGGTGGACTTTATTGAGATGTCAGTGTTTCTAATGGGTAGTTGGGATTGGAGTATGGAGATAGTGGATTGAAGGAGTTAAGATGCTGGAACCATGGTGCATAAATCTGCCCCATGTGATGTAGAGGATAAAAAGGCAAGAGATTGGTTGTTGAGTTGAGAACTAGAGTTGGGGGATGCATGGGGTATGTATATTGTTATGGATTCGAAGTTGATGCTTGGTGCTCTAGTAGAAATGGTGTTTGAGTGTTGTACCATTGATTTTGAGCAAACGCTTTCATCCCTAATCTCATCCCTTCTGTTACTATCTCTGCCAAGTGTGTTGGATTTTGGAGAAGGAGAACAACTTCATGATTGTTAAGTTCCATGGTGAATACTAGTGCATATCCCTGTAATCCCATCTCCAACCCTGATTGAAGTGGAAGTTCCATCGTATTCTGTTGAGATGTGTAGACTAGTAGTGTGGTGATGTGTGGAAATTGTGGACCTCGCATGGTTAATCTCGGAAGATGGAAGAATTTATTGTTGTCCAGATTTCTCAGGTAAGTTTGGTTGGAGTTTGCTGGGAAAGTTGGTCGTTGCATGATTGTTTTCTGGAGAAGAAGGAAGTAGTGTTGTAGTGTTAGACGAAATTAGGGTATTTGCAGAACTAGGAAGTATAGGAAGTAATGGTATATTTGAAACCTTTGAGAGGTCTTTTGTTATAGTGAATATTTCCTGATGGGTATCACATGGGAGTAATGATTTGTTTTGCATGGGAAATGAGGTTGGCTAGGCTGGTGATGGACTTAGAGTATTGTAGCATGCAAATTAGTATTGCTGCTATCTACGTGGAGTCCAGGTATACCTTTAGTGTCATGTGAATAATCAGGCTTGTGTATTGTTGATTGGTCAGTAGTAATGTTATGCTTGTGATCTATTAGGGGTTCTTGAGGTGGCGTGTGTGGAATGTTAGGTGTGCTCTGATGTATAGTGCCTATTAAATATGTAAGAGTCGGTAGAGTAGTATGAGTAGATGTAGAGGATGTGTGATTGGAGGAAATGGTCTGTGGTCCTATCTCTAATGGGCAGGGTTTTGTTAATTTGTCTCCTACTAGATCAGCTTTGGGCTACATATTTGGTCTATCCATGTGCTTTTGTTATTGTCCATGTCCATATGATTTTCCATGTTTTCGTCCAGATTCGCTAATTCATTATATTTGTTAGCAAATTTTTTATTAGGAGGGGATTTGTTTAATAGTTTATGGGCCTCAAAAGGCCCAATAGAGATAGGAGACTTACCTGTATGTTCCCTGGCTTTGCCGCCTCCTTCGCCGCCCTATTGATGATTTGGTGGCGGTTAGTGTTGTAGCGTGGTAGGGATTTCTTTGGAAACTTTACAGTTTTCCATTCAAGTTCATGTGTTGTTTCTATATTGGATGAAGTAGAAAAGTGTGAACTAGTATTTGGATCTAGAGGTTGTTGTGATATGAAGTAACAGTTAAAATGTGCATGTCCAAATTGCCCACACTTTGTACATAATAAGTTAAGCCCCTCGTAGATTAGCATCTGATTATGACTATAAGCAAGTGTGTTTTGAGTGGCTTTTCTAGGGGCACTTCGATGCATATACGAGAATACCTTCCCCTAGTGGTAGAGAAGGTACATGCATCAACTTTTAGTAGTTGTCCCAGTTTGATCCCAATATGTGGGATCTGGGGAGGATAGTCTGTACGCAGACCTTACCCCTACCTAATAGAGGTAGAGAGGTTATTTTCAATAGACCTTTGGCCTAGTTTAGAGCCCACCTTTTGTAGAATTTGGTCATCATAAAATTCCGTAGGAAGTTCCGGTAGACGAACCCATATGATTGAGTATGTAAGTTGTGTAGATGATGCAATGAATTTAGGCTCCCATTTTCGAACAGACATGAAATGGTTTAGTACCAACCATGGACCTCCATGCAGTGCTTTAAGCATATTTTCCTCTTTTTGAAATTTGATGAGGAAAAATCAGAGTCCAAATCGATTACAGGTAGATCCTCAGTTGGATTCCATAAGGCAAGCAGCCTAGTGCGTAAGAGTTGATGTGTTATCTTCCTGCCAAATATGTAACAACCAGACTGGTTGTTTTACTTTTTAGAACCTCGTTCCCCTAAATAAGACTTCCCATGCTTGCTTTTACTGATTTATGACTTGCAGGAATAGTTAGTTGGGGATTTGAAAAAGTTTCGGTTGAAATCGGAACACTTAGTTCCTTAAGGTTGGCTTAAAAGGCCAAGTTTGACTTCGGTCAACATTTTGAATAAACAACCTCGGAATCCGAATTTGAATATTCCAATAGGTTTGTATGATAATTTCGGACTTGGAAGTATGTACGGATCGGGTTTTGGATGACTCGGGAGCATTTTGGCACCTAATCGTGAAAGTTGATTCCTTAAGGATTTTGACGTTCATAAATATTTGGTTTGGAGTGGGTTTTTGTGTTATCAAGGTCCGAATGGAGTTCCGAGACCGAGAATAGTTCCATATTGCCAATTAAAACTTTCACGCAATATTTGGTGTCAATCCGAGTAGTGTAAGTCTATTTCGTCGCATTTGAAGTAAATTGAAGAACTTGAAGTTCATAAGTTTGATTCAATTGGTTTTAGGGGGTGATTCGTAGATTTAGCATTGTTTCGGGCGTTCCGAGGGTTCGATCAAGTCCGTTTTATGATTTTAAACTTGTTGGTATGTTCGGGCGGGGCCCGGTGGCCCCGAGCATCAATCAGACGACGCTCGAGTGAAGTTGGAAAATTTTGGAAGGAGCTGAAGCTCCAGGAATCTGTCATAACCACACCTGCGGTTGGTCAGCCACAGGTGCGAGACCGCAGGAGTGGTCGAGCCCTTACAGGTGCGGCCAAGGGGGAGGAGCCCAGGAACCGCAGATGCAGTTCCTTTTCTGCAGAAGCGGAACCGCAGGAGCGGCCCATAGACCATAGGAGCGGTCCGATCCAGCCCAGCCCAAGTCCGCAGATGCAGTCCCCTAACCGCCAGTGCAGAAATCGCTGAAGGTTGTGCCTTCATTTCATACGTGAATGTGTCTTTTGTGACACATTTCCTTCATTGTTTGGGCGATTTGGGAGCTTCCAAAGAGGGGATTTCGACCTACCATTGAGAGGTAAGTTATTCCTACTTAATGTGAGTTTAATACTTGGGTTTAGGGTAGATTAATACATAATTATTAGTGAAAAATCATGGGATTAGAGTAAAACCTAGGGTTTTGATAAAAACAAGATTTAACCACAGAATTTGTCATGGAACGAACTAAAATCATACATTACAACTTCCCTAAAAAATTTACGGAATTCGGGCACGTGAGGCCGGGAATGGATTTTAGGAAACTTGTATTTAGAGTTGGAGAATTACTTTAATAGTTGGAATATGAAATCTTGAGCTTGTATTGACTAGTTCTTACCCCGTTTAACTAGTTTTGGATTGTTCGGCTCCAAATTGAGGGTTTGAGCACGTTCTTGATATTGGAAGTAAGCTTTGGAGTAAGGTGAGTCTCCTGTCTAATCTTGTAAGATGGAATTGTTCCTTTAGGAGAAATAATTGAATAATTGCCGCTAATTGCGGGGGCTACGTACGCACAAGGTGACGAGAGTTTGTGCTTAGCCACTATTATGCTTAAGTGCGGGTAGTCTAGGACCCAAAAGTATGCTTTATGTGCTATTCTTGTAGCTTCATTATCAATCTAGATTGCTTAAATCATGTTGATGAGGCAAATGAAATTATAAAGAGGAACACCATTTTCTTGACCATTTAAGAGAAGTCGACATTTCTTTGAGTAATTGCTCCCCTGATAAATTCTTGCTTAATTATTTGTTGTGTTTATTTATATTTGACTGAGTCGCATGTATAATTCACGAGCGGATAATAGATAAATCTATGGTTCACGCCGTTCGACCCTCCGGCAGTGCACACTTTATTTTTATGTTGGATTGGGTCGTACGACCTCGACACTATTTGCACATGCTTCTTGCTCGGTACTCTTTGTGATTTGAACCGTGTTAAATGCCCTGAAATGTAAATGGTTATATGTGATATTATCTAGGAAAGAAACTATCACTCCCTGCTTAAATTATTATTTATTCATGACATCCATGCTTAGCATAACACTTTAATTATATTATTTTGACCCTAGTAAGTGTCAAGTCGACCCCTCGTCACTACTTCTTCGAGGTTAGACTGGATACTTACTGGGTACATATTGTTCATGTACTTATACTATGCTTATGTACTTAATTGTATAGGTTCTGAGGCAGGTACATCTAGCTACTACTCCGGCGCACGTTCCTGATACCCACCCGAGATTCCGCGGTGAGTTGCCTCCTTCTGCGCCATTCAGCAGCATGCCGAAGTCTTTTCTTTTGTTATTACTGTCTATTCTGTTTCAGGCAATAGGATAGTTACATTCTTTTGTATATTCTACTAGTTGCCCTAGTACTTGTAACACTAGTTCCTGGCACACACATTGGTAAGACTATTCTTTTGGGTTATATATCTGTCATTATGAAATTCTAGTTATCACTTGCTTTAGATTTAAGTTAAGTAAATAATGGGATTGTTTTGGTAAAATAATTAAGAACTCACTAGCTAATTAGGGTTGGCTGGCCTAACAACGGTGTTGGGCGCCATCACAAGCCACCATGGAATTTGAGTCGTGACAACATGATATTAGAGCACTAGGTTCACGTATGTCTCACAAGTCATAGACAAACCTAATAGAGTCTTGTGGATCGGTACAGAGACGTCTGTATTTATCTTCGAGAGGCTATAGGGTGTTAGGAAACTACTCTTTATTCATTTCCTATTGTGTAGTGGTTACTAAATTTTCCTCTTCTATTCTCTCACAGATGGTGAGGACACGCACGACAGATGTTCCAGACCCGGGAGGAGCTGATCCCCCCGTTGCTAGAGGCCGAGGCAGAGGCCGTGGGAGGGCACCGGCCCGAGGTAAGGGAGGAGGGAATCTCAGAGTTATTCTAGTAGCACCGCCAACGGATCCTGCAAGAGATCCTATCGTTGAGGAGTAGGGAGAGGTGCCCGCAGCTGAGCCTACCCCGGTGGACTTCATGACAGCACTGGGTTTCCAAGAGGTCATGGGCCGTATGTTATGGTTCATGGACACCGTGACTCAGGCTGGTTTATTTCCAGCGGATCCAGCTACATCAGAGGCAGGAGGGAGAGCACAGACCCCTACTGCTCAGGCTTCTGGTCATGTAGCTGCAGTGTACTCCGGGTGCATTACCCGCGGATGGGGATCAGCTAGTTGTTGCAGTGGTACCCGAGCCAGACCAGCTGCGGATGGTGATCCGCAGAAGTTATTGGATAGATGGACCAGGCTGCACCCTCCTATCTTCGGGGGTGAGCGACATGAGGATGCTCAGGATTTCATTGTTAGGTGCAGGGACAAACTGCACAACATGAGGATATTGGAGTCTCATGGGGTTGACTTCACTACTTTCCAGCTTGAGGGCAGGGCCCATAAATGGTAGCAGTCGTATGTTCTTGGCAGGTCAGCAGGTTCTCCTCCTATCACTTGGGGTCAACTTACACAGTTGTTCCTGGACAGGTATATTCCACCCTCTAAGAGGGAAGAGCTACGGTATCAATTCGAGCAGCTTGAGCAGGATCAAATGTCCGTGACCGACTATGAGGTGAGGTTTTTTGAGTTATCCCGCCACGCACTGATGATACTTCCCACTGAAGCAGAGAGGGTACCGAGGTTTGTTGCAGGGTTGCATTCTGGCATTAGGGCCAACATGGCCCGAGAGGTGGAGATGGGCACTCCTTATCAGCTAGTAGTGGAGATTGCTCGGAAGATTGATGGCTACCATCTGAGAGGTAGAGAGCAGTCGCAGCAAGACAAGAGGGCCCGATTCTCTAGAGAGTTTAGAGGTGCCTCGGCTAGGGGCAGAGGTCAGTTTGGGAGGGGTCAGCCCAGCAGGCCCCCATACTCAGCACCACTACCTCCTCGAGATGCTCCAGCGCGCCCTTATTTCAGCGTCATACTAGAGAGTTCTTACCGCCCACCAGCTATTCAGAGTTCCTCCAGTGGGTATTCAGGCCATTAGGACCAGACTTCAGGACAACAGTCTATGGTCCCGAGAGGTTGTTACGAGTGTGGAGATTTGGGTCATATGAAGAGGACCTGCCCCACACTTCCGGGCAAGGTAGTACAGTAGGGTCAGCAGCCCATGATTTCAGCACCAGTTGCCCAGCCTCCCAGAGGTGGGGGACAAACTGGTAGGGGCCGTCCTAGAGGTGGAGGCCAGACAGGGAGAGGTCAGCCAGCTACTGCTCATTTAGGTAGAGGCTAGCCAGCCGACACTCCAGCCAGATTCTATGCCATTATAGCCAGACTAGATGCATTAGCCTCAGATGCCGTTATTACAAGTATTATTTCTATTTGTGGTAGGGATGCTTCAGTGCTATTTGATCCAGGGTCTACCTACTCATATGTGTCATCTCTGTTTGCTCATTTTTTGGATATTCATTGTGAGCCCTTGGGTACTCCCGTTCATGTGTCCACTCCAGTGGGCGATTCTGTGGTTGTGGATCGGATCTACCGGTCTTGTATGGTCACATTCTATGGTTTCAAGACTAGAGCAGATCTCTTGTTACTTGATATGACCGATTTTGAGGTCATCCTAGACATGGATTGGTTATCCCAATATCACATTGTCCTTGATTGCCATACCAAGGCTGTTACAGTAGCAATGCCAGAGTTGCCAAGGTTGGAGTGGAAGAGTTCCTTAGTTAATACATCTAGTCGGGTAATCTCCTTTCTGAAGGTTTGACATATGGTGGAGAATGGTTGTTTCGCTTATCTAGCTTATGTTCGGGACACCACTGCAGAGCCTCCGATGATTGATTCAATTCCAGTAGTCCGGGAGTTCGCTGATGTGTTTCCTTCTGACCTTCCTAGCATGCCATCGGATCGTGATATTGATTTCTGTATTGATTTGGCTCCAGGTACCCAGCCCATATCTATTCCACTGTACCGTATGACTCCGAAAGAGTTGAAGGAGTTGAAGGAGCAGCTTGAAGAGTTGTTATCAAAGGGGTTTGTTAGACCAAGTGTGTCACCTTGGGGTGCACCAGTGTTGTTTGTAAAGAAGAAGGATGGGACCATGCAGATGCGCATTGATTACCGCCAGTTGAACAAGGCTACCATCAAGAACAAGTATCCGTTGTCGCGCATTGATGATTTGTTTGACCAGTTGCAGGGTGCTAGGGTGTTCTCTAAGATCGACTTGAGATCGGGGTACCATCAGTTGAAGATTCGAGACTCAGATGTTCCAAAGACTGCTTTCCGTACTAGGTATGGTCATTATGAGTTTCTAGTGATGTCCTTTGGCTTGACTAATGCCCCAACAGCGTTTATAGACTTGATGAACATGTTGTTCAGGCCTTATATTGATTCCTTTGTTATCATCTTCATTGACGACATCTTGATATACTCATGTAGCCTGGGAGAGCACGAGCAACATTTGAGAGTAGTGCTACAGATCTTACGAGAGTAGAAGCTGTATGCTAAGTTCTCCAAGTGTGAGTTTTGGCTAGAGTTAGTAGCATTCTTGGGGCATATTGTGTCGGGAGAGGGTATTAAGGTGGATTCCAAGAAGATTGAGGCAGTTCAGAATTGGCCACGTCCTACTTCAGTGACTGAGATCAGGAGTTTCCTAGGGTTAGCAGGTTATTACTATCGATTCGTGCAGGGATTTTCATCTATTGCGTCACCTCTGACTAGATTGACCCATAAGCGTGCTCTTTTCTGTTTGTCCGATGATTGTGAGGCGAGCTTTCAGAAGCTCAATACGGCTTTGACTACAACACCGATTCTTGTGTTGCCTTCCGGTTCGGGGATACATATGGTATATTATGATGCTTCACGCATTGGCTTGGGATGTGTGTTGATTCAGGATGGGCGAGTTATTGTGTATGCTTCACGTCAGAAGAACTACCTTGTGCATGACTTGGAGTTAGCAGCGATTGTTCATGCTCTTAAGATATGGAGGCATTATCTATATGGGGTGTCCTTTGAGGTTTACACTGATCATCGTAGCTTGCAGCATTTGTTCAAGTAGAGGGATCTTAATTTGAGGCAGCATAGATGGCTGGAGTTACTAAAGGATTATGACATCACCGTTCTTTACCATCCGGGCAAGGCAAATGTGGTTACGGATGCCTTAAGCAGGAAAGCAGAGAGTATGGGTAGCTTGGCATTTATTTCAGCAGAGGAGAGGCCGCTAGCTTTGGACATTCAGTCCTTGGATAACAAACTTGTGAGGTTGGAAATCTCAGAGCCCGGCCGAGTTCTCGCATGTGTTGTTGCTCAGCCTTCACTTTTGGGGAAGATCAAGGCTCGACAGTTAGATGATCCGTATTTGGCAGTTCTCAGAGAGACGGTGCTATAGGGTAGTGCCAAGGAGGTTTCTATTGGCGAGGATGGTGTTCTGCGACTCCAGGGTCACTTGTGTGTCCTGATGTTGATGGTCTGAGGGAGAGGATCTAGAGGAGGCACATAATTCACAATATCCCATTCATTCGAGTGCTACGAAGATGTATTGTGACTTGAGGCATCATTATTGGTGGCGGCAGATGAAGAAAGACATAGTAGAGTATGTGGCTAGGTGTTTGAATTGCCAGCAGGTTAAGTATGAACACGATAGGATAGGTGGCCTACTTCAGCAGCTGCCTATACCTGAGTAGAAGTGGAAGCGCATTTCTATGGACTTCCTAGTTGGGTTGCCGCGGACCTTGCGGAAGTTTGATGCAGTGTGGGTCATTGTTGACAGGTTGACTAAGTCAGCACACTTTATTCCGATTGTGACTACTTATACATCATAGAGGTTGGCTCAAATCTACATTCGAGAGATAGTTCGGTTGCATGGTGTGCATGTTTCCATCATATCAGATAGAGGCCCTCAGTTTATTTCTCATTTCTGGAGAGCCGTACAAAGTGAGTTGGGGACCCGGATAGAGCTTAGCACATCATTTCACCCGCAAATTGATGGGCAGTCAGAGCAGACAGTCCAGATTTTGGAGGACATGCTTAGAGCCTGTGTGATTGACTTTGGAGGGCAGTGGGATCAGTTCTTTCCTTTGGTCGAGTTTGCTTACAACAATAGCTATCAGTCCAGCATTGAGATGGCGACCTTTGAGACTTTATATGGTCGGCGATGTCGTTCTCCTATCGGGTGGTTTGAGCCTGGTGAGGCTAAGTTATATGGTACAGACTTGGTGAAAGATGCCTTGGAAAAGGTAAAGTTGATTCAGGAAAGACTTCGCACATTACAATCCAGACAGAAGAGTTACGCAGATCAGAAGGCGCATGATGTATCATTCATGGTCGGTGAGAAGGTTCTATTGAAATTCTTGCCGATGAAGGGTATTATGGGATTCAGGAAGAAGGGCAAGTTGAGCCCCGGGTTTATAGGCCCATTCGAGGTGTTGAGGCGAGTTGGGGAGGTTGCTTATGAGCTTGCTCTACCACACAGATTATCAGGAGTCCATCTAGTTTTAACGTATCTATACTTCGGAAGTATCACGTCAACTTGTCTCATGTGTTAGACTTCAGTACTATTCAGCTAGATGAGAGCTTGGGCTATGAGGAGGAGCCAGTTGCCATTATTGATAGACAGGAGCGCCAGTTGAGATCCAAGAGGATTTATGCGGTGAAGGTCTAGTGGAGGGGTCAACCAGTCAATGAGGCGACCTGGGAGTCCGAGGAGGACATGCGGAGTAGATATCCACGCTTATTCGGCACTTTAGGTATGAATCTAAACCCGTTCGAGGACGAACATTTGTTTAAGAGGTGGAGAATGTAACGACCCGACTGGTCATTTTGCTTTTTAGAACCCCTTTCCCTTAGATAAGACTTCTCGTGCTTGCTTTTACTGATTTATCACTTGCGGGAATGGTTGGTTCGGGATTTGGAAGAGTTTGGGTTGAAATCGGAACACTTGATTCCTTAAGGTTGGCTTAAAAGGCCAAGCTTGACTTCGGTCAACGTTTTGAGTAAACGACTTCAGAATCTGGATTTGAAGATTTCAACAGGTTCATATGATGATTTTGGACTTGGGTTTTGGATGACCCGGGAGCGTTTTGGTACCTAGTAGTAAAAGTTGATTCCTTAAGGATTTTAAAGTTCTTAAATATTTGGTTTGGAGCTTTTTTTGGTGTTATCGAGGTCCGAACAGAATTCCGAGATTGAGAATAGTTCTGTATTTCCATTTAAAAATTGCACGCAGAATTTGGTGTCAATCCGAGTAGTATAAGTGTGTTTCGTCGCATTGGAAGTAAATTGAAGAACTTGAAGTTCATAAGTTTGATTCAATTGGTTTTAGGGGATGATTCTTAGATTTAGTGTTGTTTCGGGGTTCTAAGGGTTCGAGCGAGTCCGTTTTATGCTTTCAAACTTTTCAGTAAGTTCGGGTAGGGCCCGGCGGCCCCGAGCGTCAATTGGACGATACTCGAGTGAAGTTGGAAAATTTTGGAAGGAGCTGAAGCTCCAGGTATCTATCATAACCGCACCTGCGGTTGGTCAGCCGCATGTGCGAGACCGCAGGAGCGGTCGAGCCCTCGCATGTGCAGCCAAGAGGGAGGAGCCATAGACCGCAGGAGCGGTCCCAGCCAGCCCAGCCCAAGTCCGCATCTGCGCACTATCCCTCCCAGAAGCGATACCGTAGATGCGGTCCCCTAGCCGCAGGTGTGGATATCGCTGAAGGTAGTGCCTTCATTTAATATGGGAATGTGTCATTTTTGACACATTTCCTTTATTGTTTGGGCGATTTGGGAGTTTCTAAATAAGGTATTTAGACCTAGCATTGAGAGGTAAGTTATTCCTACTTAATGTGAGTTTAATACTTGGGTTTTGGGTAGATTAATACATAAAAATTAGCGAAAAATCATGAGATTAGAGTAAAACCTAGGGTTTTGATAAAAACAAGATTTAACCGCGGAATTTATCATGGAATGAAGTAAAATCATATGTTATTGATCCTTAGGTTATGGGTAACAACTTCCCTAAAAATTTCCGGAATCTGGGCACGTGGGCCCGGGAATGGATTTTAGGAAACTTGTATTTAGGGTTGGAGAATTACTTTAATAGTTGGAATATAAACTCTTGAGCTTGACTAGTTCTTACCTCGGGTAACTACTTTTGGATCGTTCATCTCCAAATTGAGGGTTTGAGCACGTTCTTGATATTGGAAGTAAGCTTTGGAGCGAGGTGAGTCTCCTTTCTAACCTTGTAAGAGGAAATTGTCCCTTTAGGAGAAATAATTGAATAATTGCCACTAATTGCGGGGGCTACGTATGCACAAGGTGATGAGAGTCTGTGTGTAGCCACTATTATACTTAAGTCCGAGTAGTCTAGGACCCAAAAGTATGCTTTATGTGCTATTCTTATAACTTCATTGTCAATCTAGATTGCTTAAATCATGTTGAATGTGGCAAATGAAATTATAAAGAGGAACATCATTTTCTTGACCATTTAAGAGAAGTCAACATTTCTTTGAGTAATTGTTTCCCTGATAAATTCCTGCTTAACTATTTGTTGTGTTTATTTATATTTGACCGCGTCGCACGTATGATGCGCAAGCGGGGTAATAGATGCATCTATGGTTCGCGCCGTTCGCCTCTCCGGCAGTGCACACTTTATTTTTATGTTGGATCGGGCCGTACGACCTCGGCACTATTTGTGGATACTTCTTGCTCAGTACTCTCTGTGATTTGAACCGTGTTAAATGCCCTAAATGTAAATGGTTATCTGTGATATTATCTAAGAAATAACTTATCACTCCCTGCTTAAATTGTTATTTATTCATGACATCCATGCCTAGCATAACACTTTAATTATATTATTTTGACCCTAGTAAGTGTCAAGTCGACCCCTCGTCACTACTTCTTCGAGGTTAGACTGGATACTTACTGGATACATATTGTTTATGTACTCATACTACGCTTATGTACTTAATTGTATAGGTTGTGAGGCAGGTACATCTAGCTACCAGTCTGGCACACGTTCCTAATACCCACCCGAGATTCCGCGTTGAGCTGCCCCCTTCCGCGCCGTTCAGCAGCATGCCGGAGTCTTTTATTTTGTTATTACTGTCTATTCTATTTCAGGCAATAGGATAGTTACATTCTTTTATATATTCTACTAGTTGCCTTAGTACTTGTGACACTAGTTTCTGGTACACACATTGGTAGACTATTCTTTTGGGTTTTATATCTGTCATTATGAATTGCTAATTATCACTTGCTTTAGATTTAAGTTAAGTAAATAATAGGATTGTTTTGGAAAATAATTAAGAAGTCACTAGTTGATTAGGGTTGGCTTGCCTAACAACGGTGTTGGGCGCCATCACGACCCACCATGGAATTTGGGTCGTGACAAAATACCTTAACTATTACTGAGTATTGCCATGACATATATAAGTAGCATTTATCTTCAGTAGTGATAGGGACAAAAATATCTTCATCTTGGTTGCTGTTCAGGCTCTCATCCGCTAGGTCAAATGTATAATTAACACACTGCTATATATGGGGAGTTTTTGGTGGGTGATTATTTGAGACTAATGTTTGAAGAAAGGATGTAGAAGGATTGACTTGGTTTTTGTCATCTATTTGCATAGTGTCAATGTCAGGTGGTTCAGTAATAGCGTTGTTACAATCAAGCTGTTGTGTAGGAGTATTCATTGCTGGTTATTGATTGCAAGGATTGTGGTATTTGAGTTAGTTGGTTAAGGAAAGAGTATGGCTGAAGTTTGTAGGAGTTTTAGAGAGAGAAGCTCTCACATTTTATATCCTATGGAAGTCATATATGAACATTCCCCCCTACTCTTTTGATACATAAATGAATACTAATTTCTCAAATCTTGAATGAACTGAAAACAGAAAGTAGTTGAGGAATATGGGGTTCATTTTTTAGAGTTAAATTCTCAAGCAAAACTCGAATAGAATTTTTGCTAAAAAAGTGTTCTTTACTACTAAGATGGATAATAACATGATATTCAAAAACGCAGATCACTGTTTCTGCGTAATTAATGTAGTTGGTTTGCAAGGAGACGTTCAGTTTTATTAAACTCTGCATAAAATACATGCATCGAAATTTTGTTGAAGTGTGTGACAATCTTAAATAGCTAAAAGCGTAAGATGTCACTATTAAAAAAAGCATAAGATGTCACTATTAAAAAAAGCAAGAATTAACAACGGAAAAATTTTGTAGTTAAATAGAAAAATTTCCCGCTTATCCTATTTAGCAATGGATTAGTGATAAATTATCAAAAAATTCCATCAGCGACAAATTATTTAGCAATAGATTAGTGATAAAGTTCGTAGCTAATTTTAATTTTTTGATAGTGTGTATAATGTGTGATAGAAAAAATATGCTTTAATTTACTTAATTATGTTTTTGCTCCTTTACATAAAAAATAAAAATAAAAAATGGATGAATGGCGATCCCTTCGCGTGAAAATAATGTGGGAGGGTGAGACCTTAAACCATGAATACTTTATTTGCTCTAATATCATATTGAAGTGTGATCGTCTTATCAAGTTCACTTCTTATCAACAGGAAATTAGAGAAACTACGGTAATCAAGTTCACTTACAAGTAACTTTTTCTTGCTCGGTTAAATTAATTGAGTTAAACGTAGATATTAAGATAGTGTCTGAGGGCCATGAAATCATTTAATCAAATCTGGACTCGTGACATTTTAGTATCTCTTATATTAGTAACCAAAAATTTCAATAAAGAGATCAAAATATAAAGAAGTAAACTCAAGAAGAAGCCAAGGGGATCAATATATAGTATATATACGTATAAAGAATCTTTTACGTACCTACTCAGTATATTTTTCGGTAAAATATGTCAATTGATACCCCTTGAAAACATGTGACTTCGCTTCTATTTACAGCGTACTATTATATTTTAGCAATCACTGGGAAGGGCAATATGGTGCCTTCAGAAGCAAATAAATGTTTATACTTTATATTATACATGGAATGACAGACATGGAAATAGTAGGATCTTATCCAAGATTGACTGGATGTTTATTAACTCAGACTGGATAAATTTTATGCCCAATTTTAATGCACAATACCTAGAAGAAGGAATCAGTGATCACTGTCCACTCAAGTTATCACCTATCAATGCACACAAGAGAGCCAAGGTAGCTTTTAAGTATTGCAATGTATGATGTAGTAAAGGACGGGTGGAATCAGTCAGTTCAAGGATGAAGAATGTTCAGAGAGACAAGCAGAATTACATAACAATCCATTGGATACTAGGTTACAGGCAGAAGTTTCAGAAGTGTTCTTACAACAACGAAGTAAAGTTACATGAATTAAATTGGGTGATGACAGTAATAGATATTTCTTTTTTGTAATCAAGCACGGGAGATTATAACAAGCTATAATTCAATTAAATGAAAAGTATGGGAGAATACAGACTGACTAAGAAGACATAGCGGTAATCTTTGTGGACTAATGTCAGGAATTGCTAAGGACAAAGGGTAAATATAGACCACAAGCTTTTCATAGTTTTCTTAGGAATGGGAAGACATTGTCAACTGCCCAACAAATGCAGTTGGTAAGACCATCCACAGCTGCTGAGGTTAAGGTATGTTCAGTATAAAGGAAACAAGGAGCCCTGGACCAGATGGATATGGAAGTGATTTCTATAAAGCTTCATGGTCTATTATTGGAAAGGAGGTAATAAGTGCAATATTGGAGTTTTTGAGAACAGGAAACTACTTATACAGATCAACTCTACTACCATTGTTCATATTTCAAAAGTGGACAATCCCTTAATGGCTAGTCAATTTAGGCATATTTCATGCTGCAATGACATTTGCAAGTGCATTTCCAAGATTATTTGCAAGAGATTAAGGAAAGTTATACCAATGATTGTTGCTGATAACCAAGCAATTTTTATATAAGTGAGATCTCTAATTAATAATATACTTATATGTCATGTCATTCTAAGATATTATAACAGGAAGACTATCCCAAGGTGCTTGATGAAAATTGATCTAAAGAAAACCTACGACATGGTTAGGTGGGAGTTTCTGGAGGAAGTGCTTAAAGGTTATGAATTTCCTATACCATTTATACACTTGATCATGTTGTGTGTTACAACTACCACATTTACAGTAAAAGTAAATGGTGGTGGTTTTGGCTACTTTGAGGGAAAGAGAGGACTCAGACAAGGAGATACCATGTCTCCATTATTATTTGTTCTAGTCATGGAATATTTAACTAGAGTACTGAATAACATGAGTGACCTTCCTGATTCCCAGTATCTACCTATGTGCAAGAGCACTAAGCTAACTCACCTCATCTTTCCAGCTGATCTGATGTTGTTCTGCAAAGGTAATCTTCAGTCCATTCACAGGATGATGGAAGTTGTGAACCACTTTAGTGAAGTATTAGGGTTGGTGGCTAACATGGACAAGTCCAATATCTTCTTAACAGGGATGGATGATGAATTAAAGCAGACAATCTTGAGTAACACAGGTTTCTCAGTTGGTAAATTACCTATGAGATACATTGCATTACCTTTAACCTCTAAAAAGTTGAGCAAAGTTGAATGTCATCAATTAGTGGAGAAGATTACAAAGAGGATCAACTCTGGTTTTTCTAAACAGCTCTCTTATGCTGGTAGACTGCAAGTTATAAATATTGTTCTCTTTTCATTTTATAATTTTTGGGGAGCTATTTTCATACTTCCACAAAGTTTCATCAAGGAAGTTGATAGGAAATACAGAGAGCTATTTTATAACTTCTCTCGTGAAGACAAGGCCAGCCGACGCACACCCAATTCATTTTAAGCAATTAAAATAATACAAACTAAGTCTTTAACATAATAAAAATCTCAAAGTAAAGGTGAATAATACAATTTGCGGAATAGACATAGTCCGACATCGGGGTGTCACCAGTCATGAGCATCTACTAACTGATTTAAAATAGGAAGGGTCTACATAGTCTATTACAGAACTAAAACAAAAGAAAAATAAGATAGGGGGAGAAGCACTGGGCTATGAACGCCGAGCAGCTACCTAGTGAACTCTGAAATCTGCTGGAAGCTCTCAACCCTCGCAAGCAGGACCTGAAGCGCCCGAATCTGCACATGGGGTGTAGGGAGTAAAGTGAGTACTCCAACTCAGTGAGTAATAATAATAAATGAAGACTGAACGATAATAAATCACGTAAAGGCACATCAACATGCCATAAAGAAGTAGTATAAAGCCAGTGAAACAGTGAAAACATATAAAGTCACCTTAGTTCAATTTAAGCTTCTTTAAAATACCCTTTTAACAGTTAAACAAGTAAATGACAGGCAGCTAGAAAATATAAACACATAAAGAACCGCCCCTCGAGCACAATACCAACAGAATCAGCCCTTTCGGGCAATATCTCATATCACAATGGGTACCCGCGCTCGCTAGGGGTGTGCAGACTCCGGGAGGGGCCCCTTACGACCCATGCGCAATATCAAGTCATCTCGTGGCATAATCAATAGGCTCTCGGCCTCATATCAACAAGCCACCTCGTGGCGTACAATCTTAGGCCCTCGGCCTCATAATCATAAATCGGTGTATCCTCACAACACAGGCCCTCGACCTTACTCAGTCAGAATCTCATAAGCCACTCGGAAAACAGTAAAACATGGTGATCAGCCCAAATTATCATTTAAAATATCATTTAATGTGTTAAAATAGAGTAAACATGGCTGAGTTATGAAAACAGTAGAATATATCATGACTGAGTACAAGTATAAAGTCAAAACAGTGAGGAAATATCTGTGAAAATCCCTTAAGGGTCCAAATAGTTGGCAGGAGGCCCAAATATGGCATTCTGCCCAAAACATGATAATAGCAAATAATTTTCAATCAAATACGCGTAAAACAGTCATTCGGGACGGACTAAGTCACAATCCCCAATGGTGCACGATCCCACGCTCGTCATCTAGCGTGTGTGTCACCTCAATATAGCACAACGAGGTATAATCCGGGGTTTCATACCCTCAGGACAACATTTAAAATTATTACTCACCTCGATCTGGTCCAAACTCTAGCCCGCGACGCCTTTGCCCCTCGAATCGGCCTCAACTCGCGTCGAATCTATCCATAATCAGAATCACAACGTCAAAATATGCTAAGGGAACGAAGCCCATTCGAAAATAATCAATTTACAATATAAATCCCGAAATTAACAAAAACCCGACCCCCGGGCCCACATCTCGGAATTCAATAAAATTTATATCAATAGATTCTTTATCTCCCCACGAGTTCATACATATCAAAAGTCCTAAAATCCGACCATAAATGACCCCTCAAATCCTCAAGTCAAGGTCTCCAATACCAAGCCCTAGTTTTCCAATTTTTAACTCTTAATCTCCATAATTATAGCTGTAATCCGTGAAATAATACCATAAAAACGAGTTTTCTTACCTCCAGACGATATCCCTTGAATCCCTCTTCAAAATCTCCCAAAAATCTCCAAAACCGACTTGAAATGGTGAAGAACAACTCAAAAATCGCGAAGGAATGCTTTTATACCTTCTGGCCCAGGCTTTTCGCATATGCGGTCCGCTTCTGCGGTCCAAGACGCCACATCTGCGGTCCTCACTTAAATCCTCAATTTCCGCATCTGCGATGTACAATTCGCACTTGCCCCATCGCAGGTGTGGTTCCTCAACCGTTTCTGCGGTTCCTGCCTTCCTAGGCTCTTTTCGCTTCTGCGACTAGTCTTCCGCATCTGCGGGGGTCGCACCTGCGGCCACCCAACCACAGATGCGGTTATGACAGCAGTCCTAAAACTTCATCTGCCATTTCCAAATTCCTATCTTTCCGTCAACCACCCGAAATCACCCTGAGGCCCCCGGGACCTCAACCAAAAGCACAAACAAGTCACATACCACCATCCAAACTTATACTAATCTTCAAAACACCTCAAACAACATCGAATCAACCAAAACGCATCGGATTCAAGCCTAAATTTCCAAATTCTTCCGAATTATGCTTTTGATCAAAAAGTCTATCAAACCACGTCCAAATGACCTGAAATTTTATACACACATCCCAAAATGATACAACGGTCCTACTGCAACTCCCAGAATTCCATTCCGATCCCTATATCAAAATCTCACCTACCAACCGGAAAACGCCAAAATTCCAATTTCGCCAATTCAAGCCTAAATCTACTCCAGACCTCCGAAACACATTCCGATCACGCTCCTAAATCTCAAATCACCTCCCGAATCTATCCAAACCATCGGAACTTCCATCCGAGCCCTTTAGAATATAAGTCAATATCCGGTTGACTTTTCCAACTTAAGCTTCCTCAAAAGAGACTAAGTGTCTCAACCTTACCAAAACTTCTCCGAACTCGAGCCAACCAACCCGATCACACATAGAACCGATAAACAAAGCAATAAGAAGCAGAAATGGGGGAAACGGAGCGGTAACTCATGAGACGACTGGCCGGATCGTCACACACCTACAGATTGCATTTGGTATTGGAAGAAGCTTAATGGACTAAAGCACAGTGTGACATAGTGGTATAATAGAGACACTTACATTCTGACTGGAAATGGTACCTACTCTGTCTCAAGTAGCTATATTACATTGCTTGGTCAAATATCAAGAATATGGGAAATGGACTTGATATGGAGTGGTGTAATGCTACCCAGGCAGAGATTTATACTGTGGTTAGCCAATCAACACAACTAGGGGAAACTTCTGAAGCTGCATATTCATGTTACTGGAGATATAGGTTGTTCCATGTGTGAATTGGATGTTTTAGAGACTCATCAGCACTTGTTTTCAGAATGTAGATGGGTGAAATCCATGAGAGGAGCATTAACAAGGTGGTCAGGTATAACTCTCCCAGATATGATAATATCTGAGGCCTTGCAGTGGATTAGAAGAAAGCATTGGAAGCAATTTAGAAAGGAATTAGTAGCAGCAATGCTAGGTGCGTTGGTCTATCATACATGAAAAGGCAGGAACTGGAAAATATTCAGACAAGTTAGTCTAAACATGGAGTTTTGTAATGGTCAAATCCAGAAAGAGATCAAAGAAAGGATAAGCACGCGTGCAGGGTCAAGAAGAGCAAGGAAGTGTCACGTATTGATTCATAGATTGTGTAGTTAGTTATGTGTAGTAGGTTTCTTTTTGTATTGAGTCTATGTATTTTAGACATGATTTCTTGGGGTCTTGATGTACTGGGAAGTTCCTAGTACTATCGATACTCCTTAGCGTGTAAAGCTTTTGGTTGTTATGATAATATTCACAGATTATTACAAAAAATGACTTATTTTCTAAAATCTATTTGTGCTATTATATAAAATGAATACTAAAAATTGATAATAATATTCAAGTGTTAAATAGAACAGGAAAAAGTAATACTGTAACAATAGAAATTGATATAGTTGTAAATTAAAATGACTTTGACCATCCGTGTAGAGTAAGACCTCGTTTGTTTGCACTTAATGGAGGCCTGAATCTTAATCATTCAGATCTCAGACATTAAGTGCGTGTGTTTTTAAAGTCTGAATCTTAATAATTCAGATCTTGATCATTAAGTGTGTTTTTTTTAATTCACAACCACTTAATGAGTCCGAATAGGTCTGTATGACTAAGATCTATAACAAAGACTTAATTTCATTAAGATTCTATCATCCGCATTAATTGTTACTTTTCACTACCGCCTACCATTATCAACTATCACCATGCCACCCATCACCACCAACAACAACAACAACAAGCCGTCACCATTATTGACAACCACCTCCCACCATCCCCACCCCGCCTATATTGTTTTCAACCACAGCCACAAATTCATCCACCTCAACTACCACAACTAATCACCCCATCACCATCAACAACCATAGTCGGCACTGCCCACCATTATAAGCTACCACCGCCTTCCTCAATCATAACTACCATTACCACCACCCACCATTATTAATTATTACCACTCATCATGACCATCCTCAACCATAATTGCCATCATTATCAATTACCACTAGCTACTATACAAAACCACCACCATTAACCAAAACCACCACCAACCGCCGCCTCTAGTCGGCATTCACAAGCACCACCGTTTGTCATTACCATCACTAACTACCATAATTTGAAATATATATATATATTAGTGATGGAATATTAGAGTAATTAGTATTTTATTTGAATTTATGTTTATTAATTTTAAATAATTTATATATATATATATATATATATATATATATATATATATATATATATATATATATATATATATTCATATGCTAAAAAACAAATAGTCTTAATCAAATAATATTCAGATCTTAGTACATATCTTTATATTCAGATTCAATGTCTTAATCATAATACACATCTTGATATTTAGATGTGTATTCAGACGCCTTAAAAGCACGAAGGCCCTTGGCGAAATGTCATTTGCTTTTTTTACCCTTTAAAAACATATTTTACAATGGATAAAATTGTATAATCAAAAAACTTTCCTTATATTTAGGAGTTCTAAATAAATAAAAAATCTAATATAATTTAGCGTTTGATATCTTCTCCTAACAAGGATACAATATATTAAGACATAAAAGAATATAAATAAAAAAAGTAGGAGGAAAGATTTTTGTTAGTTTCCAACAAGGAAACTTCACGTTTATATGGTATTTCTTTTCTTTGTCCTTGTCTTTTTTTTTTTTGGTTAACAGGGATACTTTATTAACAAAAACTAAGTAGCATTACAATGTTCTATCATGGAAGTCCCAATGGGATCGAGTCCATGATTTGTAGAGTTAAAGGAGCTATCAGAAAAAATAGAGGTGCCAATTATAGCACAGATATTCCCAAGACTAGCTAATTTATTACAAGAGTTCTCTGAAATAGTTCTAGTAAAGGAGGACTCCCTTTGATCTGCTAGAAAGTTGGCAGCCACAAAGTGAGGGACGGTATCAAGTTTCACTTGAGTGCTAAAATAGGCAAGCTTGGTACTTTCTGTTGCCAAGAGATGGGCTACTGAATTTGCTTCGCGAAAACTGTGCCTGATGTTCTGGATCTCTAGCTGAAGCATTAATTACCTGCATGACTGAACGATTAAGTTAAATGTAGGATGATTACTTTGAATCAGTTGTATTACTTCCACCGAGTTTGTTTCCACCTCTAGCGGCTTCAATTTTCTTTCATGGGCAAGATGTAGTCCTTGCTTTAAAGCAAGAAGTTCGGCGTAAGTATGATTAAGCACATGAGTATGTTCCTGGAAACCAACAATCCAATCTCCGGTGAAATTTCGGATGATACCACCCAAACCACCAATTTTATCATTGCCTTTATAAGCTCCATCTGCATTCAATTTATAAGCACTTTGCCTTGGCTTATGCCATTTAACCTATATGCTCTTTTTGTTGGTCGGGCTAGAGTGATTATAGGTAAGGAGCTTAAATTCTTGTGCAGGGGTAATAACTAGGCTTAGAGAGAGATCTTGTTGGTCATTGTTAAAGTTGTTATTGTTTCTATTGATCCACAGGTTCCAAAGTACAAACGGAAAAAATTCAAGCCACTCTAACATTAAGAGAGGTATTGGGGGTTGAAACTTTTTTACAGTATCAATCCAATGGCCCTCCACTAGGGTGATTCTAGTATTATTGATACCAATTTCATTCCAAAACCTGTTAGCTATGGGGCAAGAAAGGAATATATGGGTAATGGTTTCTTCAACACTCTTACAGATTGGACACGTTCTATCAATGTTGATGCCAATATTATTGAGATAGGTTCTAGTTGGAAGTCTATTATGGTAACAAAGCCAAAGAAAAAAGATGATTTTTTTGGAGCGCGAAGATGCCAAATCCAGTCAAAGTCATTGACAGACCTTTCATGGTGGTCAATAAGACTATATGTGGATTTAGTGGTAAAAACACCATTTGCATTGATGGACCAAATTGGACGATCGTGGAAAAGCTCATTCTGATAGATGTTGATGCTTGTAATATAATTTTTTAAATAATCAGGTAATTCGAAAGATATAGCAGAAAGATCCTATGTTGCATCAGACTAAAGATTATGGATATTAAGGCTTTCTTCGCGCAGGGTTAAGGGACCATGAATAATGGTTCGAAGGGAAGGAAGGTTAAGGATCCATTTATGGTTCCAAAAATTTATATTTTTACCATTGCCAATCTCCCAAGTAATAGCCTCCTTGCAGATAGACCAACCTTTGAGAATATTTTTCCAAATAAAGGAGCTATTTGAAGGATTCTTTTTGGAAGAGTATTGCGTAATGAGAGTGTTAGCCCAAAGGAAGTAGGATTAATAAAAAATCTCCAAGCTAAGCCGGTTAACAAGGCCAAAATTTTTGTAGAAGCTTTTACTAGACCTAACCCCCCTGGCGCTGGGCTTAGTGATGGTTTTCCAGTTAACAAGATGCAACTTTCTCTTAGTAGTAGTAGTCCCCCAAAGGAAGTTCCGTTGAATTTTGTCAATGTGATTAAGAATTTTAACTGGCAGATGAATATATTGCATAACATGATTAAGTATGCTAGAGAGAGTAGAGGAGATCAATGTTGATCTGCCTGCCATAGTAAGGCAACTAGTTTTCCAGTTGGCTAGCTTGGATCTCATCCTGTCAATAACAAATTGAAAGTTTGATGCTTTAGGGTGTCTACTTAAGATAGGAATTCCAAGATATTTGCCAAAGTTGTTGTAGCTATTAATGCCAAAAACATTAGAGATTTCAGTTCTAAGGTTATCAGGGAAGTTTAAGGAGAATATAATTTTTGATTTTGTAGTATTGATATTCTGCCATGATAAATTACAGAAAACATTGATGCCTTCTAAAATAGTAGAGCAAGATTTTTTATTGGCTCTGGCCATTAGAGTTAAATCATCAGCAAAGAATAAATGTGACAAAGGAGGGCTCCTAGGAGACAACTTAATAGGGTCCCAATTCTCACAATCAACTACATGATTAATATATCTAGAAAACATTTTCATGCATAGGATAAAAATATAAGGGGACATAGGATCACCTTGTCTAATACCCCTAGTTGGCATAAAGAAAGGAGTTCTAGTCCCATTAACTAGAATGAAAATGTTAGTAGTGGTAACACAAGACATAATCAATCTAGTAATATTAGGAGGAAAATTGAAGTAGCGAAGGGTTCTAAAGATGAATGACCATTCCAATCTGTCAAAAGCTTTTTCTAGATCGATTTTGAGAATCATGCCATGATTAGCACCTGTTCGTTTATTAAAGTTGGAAATGACCTCTTGAATAATAATAGAGTTATCACTAGCTCTTCTATTCTTTATGAAACTAGCTTGATAAGGACTGATGAGCTCATCCAAATAGGGCTTTATACGATTAGTAATAATCTTGGTAATGATCTTGTAGATAGTATTACATAGACCTATTGGTCTAAAGTTTTTGAGATCATTTGCATTCGGAATTTTTGGGATAAGGCAGATAAAAGTGTTATTAAGGAATTCAGAGATTTGTTGAGTGTTAAAGATATTTTTGCAATAACTAAGCACCGCAGGACCAACAATGGACCAATATTTTTGGTAAAAAAAAGGATGAAACTCGTCTGGTTCAGGAGCTTTAAAGGGTTTAAAGGAGAAGAGAGCGGAAATAATTTCTTGATCAGTAATCGGTCTGTCTAGGTTGTGTAAATTTAATTTGTTGAAGGAACTAATACTTGATGCCCTTCCAATTAGAACTAATGTGACTTGTGGTGAAAATATCCCTAAAAACATTTAATGTATGGTCAACTACCTGAGCGGGGTCTTCAATCCAATTTCTCACATTATCTTTGAAGTGCGTAATTCTATTATGCCTACGCCTATTGATGGTGGAGATATGAAAAAATCTAGTATTTGCATTTCCCTCATTGAGCCAATTAATTCTGGATCGAAGCTTCCAAAAATTCTATTCCATCCTAAGCACATTATTGTACTCAATAACTAGAGTAGATTCAAGCTGCTGTAAAAAGGGGCTCGAAGTGTACTTGTCGGAGGATTGAATACCATTAAGTCTAGCAAGAAGTCTACGCTTCTTATGAAAGATGTTACCAAAGACTTCGTTGTTCCACCGAGTAACTTCATGCTCAAAATAACTGACTGTTTCTTAGAGATGTTTGTTACTCCAGCATTTGTCCACTATGTTGATAAAGTCCGGATGGGAGCACCACATGGTTTCAAGCCTAAAAGGTTTGCTAGTGTTGCTCTTAAAACTAGAGTCTAATAAGGAGAGGGTTGTGATCTGAGTAGGTTATGGGGAGATGGTTTACTATGGCATTTGGATAAATACTAAACCATTCGTCATTAACAAAACATCTATCTAATCTCTCCATAATCAGGCCAGTACTTCTTTTCCTACAATTCGACCGGGTACATTTACATCTCTTAAAACCAAGATCTAACAACTTACACTTGTTAATACAGTTCCAAATCTTGAAGGCTCTAGTATTATTTATAGGGCATCCTCCCCACTTGTCATCAGACATTAAAACATCATTAAAATCACCTCCGACCAACCATGGACCAACATAAGTCTCATGCAACTTTTCTAAATTATTCCACATAATATTTCTATTATTAACAGTAGTATTGGCATATAGAGCACTAAAAAGCCAAGGTTTTTGATTCGGAAGTACCTTAATTATAGCATGAAGTTCTGGATCCACTCTCGCTAACTCATCTACAATCACCAAGTTATGCATCCACATAATCACTAAGCCACCAGAACGACCCTCGGCGGGGATTTCGACCATCTTACTTAAATGAAATTCATGTTGGAAGGGAGCATGGTCATGCATTCTAGTATCAAGGAGAGTTACCATACAAGGTTTATGAGTCTATATAATTTCCCTAAAATTTCTATGGAAGTTTGCATTATTCGCACCGCGTACATTACAAATAACAAAGGAGGTTGCTCTATTCATTAGAAATGATGGGTTTGCAGGGGTCACTGGATTCTCCTCCATAAGAGAAAGTGAACTTCACCTCATTGATGGGCTTAGTATTATTGAATATTTTTTTACTGCACGGTTTATTGGTAGCCTTATGTCCATCAAGCTTTTGAATAGTGCTACTGGGCATTTGAGAATATATTTCTTGTCTTGCTTCTCCTTGAATAACAATATTTTTATTTCTCTTGGGTTTGAAATCTTTGTGCGAGATTTCCTTATGGGTCATATAGCTTCCTCTTGTTCTCCCATCACATGATTTGTCATGTCTTGTGCGTTGGGAGATAGTAGTTTGTCTAATGAGACTGGATTGGTAGTCATCTGGGGATAATTGGTCTGTAGGGATTAGATTATCTATCTTACTTGATTGTTCTATTGCCATGGTAAGAAGATTAGACATGTGGTTATTAGAGTCTAAGGTGGAATGATTGAATTTTGACGAGGAGGATTGGGAAGTATTTTGTAAAGCCTTGTGCTGAGGTAAAGATAAAATTTTGGTTCCTAGAATTGTGTTGGTTTGGAGAGTACATTGGAATCACTTATGAGATAAGATTGGTTACTAGCAGAAGGAGAGTGCAAATCTATGGAGGTATTATCGATTTGCATGATTTTTGTATTGTGAATCGTGTGAATATTAGAGGATGTGTTGCTTATGAGTACCAATGTAAATAAAGGCTTTAACTGGATGTTCTAATGACATCTCAATACATCATCTTGCATATCTCCCTCTGAGAGTTGCTGACGTACAAGCATCAACTTTTAAGAGGCGACCCAATTTTTTAGGAACTCCGTTGGCAATTGAGGAAGTCGTACCCAAACTGCAGAAGTAGTTTGTTTTACTTTGAAAGAAACAAAATTCGGGATCCACTTTATTACTGATAAAAAATATCCATTAATAAATCATGGACCTTGGTGAAGAGCTCCAACCATGTTCTCTTCCTTAGAGAATTTAACAATATAATAATCTTCACTCAGATCAATTAGTGAAAATTGTTCGGTGGGCTTCCATAGTTCCTGGATTTTTCGTTTAAGATATTGATGTAAAATGCGATTACCCATTAATTTGATAATGATTAAGAATTTTCATGGATTGTATATGCGCATCATTTCTTCGGAAGATAGTTGAATAGTGTTATCGTCAGATCTATAGGTTGGTGAAGAAGAGTCCAGAAGTATTATTTCCTCGGAATGTTTCTCTGAAGACATAGCAAGCACATGTGCAGAGGGATTGAAGTGCATCGGGTCGCTGGCAAGTAGCTTGTCTCTAAAAGAGGAATTTTCAATTGTTTTGGAATTGGTAATAGGTTCTATGTTAGGATCTGGTGGTTTATGTGGGATATCCATCATGTTTGGCAAATCGGGTTCATCTACTGACATGGATAGTTTTGGGGATTTTAGTGAAGTTTCAAGAGTAAAGAAGAAGAGAAGAGAGAAAGAGGGTCTTTCTCTCTCTAGAAACTCGCTTTTTTTCTTTTCTTTGTCCTTGTCTAATCATAAAGACCAATTCTGCCTTTATTTTTCTTTCATATGATTTATGATTTATTTGTTTTTTAAAAAAATTTAAATCATAAGTATTTTCTTAGAAGCTTGGTTGTTAAATTAGTTAAAATTTACTACGGCATTAGGTTTTGAAATTGTAATTATTTTTGAAAAAAATAGTAATCATTAATCTGTGATAAGAAATTAATTATCATAATTTAATTTACAAAAATACCTAAATTACCTCAATGCATATGTTAAAATAAATAGATGGAAAAGGACTTTTATTTTTTTGGTTAAATAAAAACTAATATTATTACAAAGAAAGTTGGCTACAAAATGTAACTTTACAAAACAAGAATTAGTTAGTAAATTCATCTGGTAAATAATAGGATTTTTTATAATATATAATTGATTCTGTCACTAAGTAGGATTAGCGATGAATTTTATTATTTAACTACATAATTTATCTATTGTTAAATTTTCTTCTCTTTGTAGTTAACTTGTCTTAGAATACATACATAGATGACTATTTTGATACGAAATTAATATAAAAGAACGAGATACACAATAATACTAAACTTTCAAGATTATCTTGGTTGTTGTCATACTTAGATAGGACATCCGCTATTTATTTTTGTAGGCTCAATATTTGTCATATTCAAGAGCTTATATTTTTAAAAATCTTATTGTTAAGGACTTATATTTTTTATAATTTTATACGGATTGATAGAAAGTACATGCATCGCGCATATCCTAGCACGAAGACCCTTAGCAAAATATCATTCGTTTTTTTTTGCCCTTTAAAAATAATGATTATAATTGTAATTTAATTATTCTTACTAAAATCAACTAAATTTTGGTCATTAAATCTTTTCTTATTCGGACTATATTTATAGAAACTCAATTTTAAGAATTTAAAACCAAATAAAATTTATTTATAAATCCGTTCCTTAAATAAATTATGTAAAGTAATTATGACACGTGCATTAGACAAAATGTATATAAACGTGTTAGAAATCTACTAATTTCTAATTTTAAGCTTTTAAAAATTAAAGATTACTAATAATATGTAAACCAAACTTACAACATACTAGGTCGAGTATGAAAATATATATAAATAAGTTTAACATGACATGCTTACGTTTTGAAAATAATAGTTGTATTTTAATTTGAAGTAATAAGTACTATAATGTACTTTAAGTTAATTATTTGAGTAAGTTGAATACATATTGTAAATTTATACATATATTAAATTACAAATCCAATTACAATACTCGAAAAGTAAAACATAGATAAGATAGCTAAGTAATTTAAGGTAGTAGTTAAAAGAGCTAAAAGAAAACATAGAGAGCGAAAGGTATAAATTGATATTCCTTATTGAATTAGCTATACAGAATTAATATTCTTTGTTGAAATAAATTTACACATTTATTTTAATTCAAAAATAATATTTATATAATTTTTTAAAAGCTTTATACTCATTTAGATAGGTTACACGCGAAATGCGAGTACCGTAAGACTAATTTTAACAAAACAAATGAGGCCTAAGAGTCCTTCAACGAACAACTTTACAATCATATAGTCCAACTCCACTCGAATGTCCTCTTAATTATAGTATCTATAGCATCTTATTCTATCATTACAAGCACCGAAAAAAACATATTTGAGTTTGAATCGATTAAGATAATTCGACATTAAAGTTAGTTAAAAAGAATTCTTAAAGCAAGACCAGACTCCGGTTTCCAACGGTCAAAAATTAGCTAATTTCTCGTAGTGAGTTAATCATACTAATTAGTTTTTCTAAAATTTTTGTTGAGTTTGTTCCCAAAAAAAATAATTTGAGGGGATAACCTTAAACAAAGGTCACTCTTTCCCCAACTATTTGTTTAACCAAAAATCTGAGTCTTTGGTCAAAGCTAGAAAGAAATTCGGGTTACTGATAATCAGGAGACGAAAATAAAATATTTTTGAGAATGATGGTAAAACAATAAATAGTTTTGTATTTCAGTAAGATCTCAATAGTATTTCGTGTCCTTACAGATGTTGAGTCTTTCTCCTTTTATAACTGATTCTAGGAGAAGATATAATGTCTTTGTCTTAATGAGGCAATTATGAGCAATAAATGATATTTAAAAGAAATGTTACACAATCATTTCTATTTAATTCAGATTCTCTAACGTATTTGACATTTAATGCTGTATTTAGACTCTTTTACATCATCAGATTCGTGTCTTCAACTTCTTCTGATCTTTGATCTTTAAACGACTCGAATAGGTACGAGACTCGTACCTATTTTAGTAACGGTCCACACCTATGTTGCTTTCTTTTCCCCTTATCTGTTGTCGCCCGTGCCTCTTGACTATTTATTGCGTTTTGACCTTTGACCAGTCCACGTGTCATGACACGTCATCTTCAATATTCAGACTCAATTTTTTCCCAATACAGATAGTCCCCCCACTTTCCATTTATTTATCCATTAAATATTTGGGAAGTGGACCTTCACAAAAAAGGGAATTTTTTGCTGTAATCAATGCTATAACAGTACTGACGCCCCGGTTGTATTTTCTATTTAATGCTCTGCACACGTGTCACCTTCCGATTGGTTTTGTAATTCTGCAGCATTTTTCCAAGGTTTATTCATCCCTTATATTCACGAAGCGATAATTGCCTTTATTATAGGCTTTCCATCATTACACTTCTTTGATTGACGGTTGCTATTATATACATATATATCCTTTTTCCCTTTGTCCTTTTCTTCATAAACCCTTAACATATCCTTTACTACTCCTTTTTCCTTGAGTTCATCCTTTTCTCTACAATGACATCTCCGAATTCTAACCCTGAAAGAATTCCATTTCTTGATAGCTTCCCCAATGCCCCTGTAAGACATAGAAGAGGAAGAGGAGGCAGGATTCGTAGCCTAGGATCCGTTCGTGGTGGTGCCTCTGGTTCTGTCATGACTTCTTCTAGCTCCGGTACTTTTTCCAGAGGTTCTATCACTAAGAAATCTTCCTCTAAAGGTAAAGAACTTCCTGAGCCTCTTCAAGAGCCTTTAGTTGAGGAAATAGTACCCAACGACCTATCTTTTGAGAATGATAGGAAATCTCTTCGTGAGCAAGTTGTCAATTTAGAGAAAGCTGACACTTTTCCTTCTTTAATCACTGAACCTTTGGTTTCTATTGTTCGAAAAGATTGCAACTGGAGAAGTGATTTTCGTATAGTAATCCCTAATCCAAATCAAAGAATATCTTCTTTTAGGATTGGATTTTCTTTTGTTTATACTTACCCCTTCACTTTGGGATTTATTCCTGCTATTGACCCAGTCATACTTGATTTCTGTCGTTTTTTCAAAATTTGTTTGGGACAAATTGGTCCCCTTGTATGGAGAACAGTGGCTTGTTTGAGGTATTTATCTGTTAAAGCCGGTGTTGATTTTTCTTTCCCCACCTTATTCATCTTTACCACCCCAAGTTATTTCGCAATGGAGTTTTTACTCTAACTGCAAGAAGTAAAAGGGTCTTAGTAAGCCCTGAAGATGACAAGATCGCGGGTGGTACACTCGTTATGTTGCGGTACGCACAGCTGATTTGGTGGGTGAAACAAATATCCCCTTCCCTGAGAAGTGGAACTTTGCTCGTAAGTTTTTTTTTACTTACTGTTCTTACCTCTTAAGAATTTAAACTTCTTTTCTAATTTCATCATTTTTTGCTTTTTTATAGCAACCATGGGAGATGTGGAACCCGTTCCTAATTTCCGTGGTTGGGTAGATTTAATCATGAAAACCGTGCCTATGGAGGCGAGAACGTGGAAATCCATTTCCAATTTACATGGTTAGAAAGTGAAGACTCACGGTATGCATCTCTTTATCATTTTTTGTATGACAAGTTCTTTATCTTTTCTAACTTCTTTTTTTTTTAAATCCTTCTTTTTGTCAGGATTTGCTATTCGAGGAATGACAACCGAAGTGGCTACTGCCCTTCGAGCCTCTTCTGGTACTTCTCTTTCTGTGGAGAGAACACAAGCTAGGCTGTCAAAGAGGAAAATTGTAGAAGAAGATTCTGAGGACGATGAGACGAATACACCTCTTTGATAGCTAGACCAAGAGCCAGGATACACATAGTTTCCGAGAATGAAGTTGAAGTTACCCCTGTCTGTGCCTCTCTTACTGAACCTGTTCACATTCCCTCTGAAGATGAAACCACTCTGAGGGACACAACGAATCTATTCATCGTCTCTTCGTTGGTGGTTTTGAAAGTGGAGAACTAGGCCCAGTTTTAGATAAAGTTCCTCTTTCTTCCTCTGTTCCCATTCCTTCTTTTCCTGCTTCTTTACCTACTTCTGCTCCCTTACCTGCTTCGAGTCCTATGACTCCTGTTATTTTCACTTCTTCTACCACTCTTCCTTCTATAGCTCCCCCTTCCTTTGTTCAATATGCAGATGAGGGTTCTAGTAGCAGGAGCTTGGCTATGAAGAGCATTACGCTTGAAGTTCCTGCTAACAATAGCCTTTTAAGGAAGTCTGGTGGAGTAGATGACTGGCTTAGGCCTTTGATTGGAGATATTGAGAAGAAGAAGATGGACAGCGATAGCTGCTTAACTTTGATGAATGACATTGTTCATTCTACTTTGAAGGTATTCTTCCTTTACTTACTAACAAGTTTTTTAAAAAAAAAAATTCTTATTTCTATGAATTGTCACTGCAGGCTAACCTCATTGGTACAGAATTGATGGGAAGAATTTCCCTTCTGGAAAAGAAAGCCCGTGAGTCTGAAAAGTCTATCCATGAGGCAGAGGAAATAGCCAGGGGAGCACAGCTAGAAGCAGTCAATTGAAAAGAGCAGTTTGAGAATGCTCAGGGAACTATAGAAGAATTGCTAGAGAGTAGAAATCTCCTGGAGCAACAAAAGCGAGGTCTGACTTCTGAGCTAGCAGTTGCCAAGGCTTCTTCAAGCCAATTTGAGAAAGATAAGGAGCGCCTTGAGTGTTCATTTTCAGAACAACTATCAAATTGTAGTGAAGAGATCAGAGAACTTAAGGTACTCTTGGCCAAGAAAGAAGAGTATGCAGGGGAGTTAGTGCAAAGCTTGACTCAAGCTCAAGCTGATTTAAAAATCTCTTCTGATAAGGTACGTACCTTAGAGAGTTCTCATGCCTCCCTTGAAGCATACTTTGAATCCTCTTTAGCTGAAAATCAAGTGTTAAAGAATGATCTTGCTATGTGGGAAAGGAAGTATGAACTTCTTGAGGAGAATTTTAATATAGAGGTGAGTTGGGCTTTTTTAAACTCTCGTCGTGATGCTTTAATGGAGGCCAGTCAAGAAAACTTTGATTTAAACTCAGAGTTGGCCAAAGTTTTAGAGACAATTGAGAGAACCCAACAACCAGTTGACTTTCCCTCTCCATCAATTGAAGCTCTCGTAGCTGAAGAACCTTTAAATGAAGAAGTCGTTGTTATGGCAGTTGAAGTTGAAAATGTTGTAATTCCAGCTTCAGAGGGTGAAACTTCTATGACTCAGTCTGTAGAAGTTGAAGCTTCCGTGACTCTTGCTTCCCTCATTGATCCTAACATTTCAAGCTCAGCTGAAACCATTCCTGTTGCTGCTTCTTTAGAAGTTGCCACCGTGCATGTGGCTGAAAGTGAAATTAATATTGCAACTTCTGATGTGCTAACCCCTTCAATTGGATGATGGTTTTATCCCTTAGTTTTTAAGGGATTTTTTGGTGAAAGTCCCCAGTTATCATAATGGGGCACTTGTATAAACTTTTATTGACTAAGTTTCTACTTAGTCTTTTTAATTATATTAAGAAGTTTTGTTAGTACTTCAATGTGTTCTATTCTTGCCTTTTCCTTACTTATTTAGGACTTATAGAATAGTTTAGCATTTTTATCCTTTGAAAATGCTTTATGATTCTTCTCATGACTTATTAACATGAGGTTTATAAAAGAGGGCCCTTTTTATTTTATCGACACTTAATGAAGAAGACGTCTCAACTTCACAATGGTGTTATAATACGATGAAAGAAATAGGAATACACATGTTTTGTATGAAACAACTTTGACAAGTTTTATTCATGAACTTTAACAAGTTTTTTTTACTATTACATGTATTAAAATCCATCTATGACTTTCTCATAACTGTTTTTCTTGTAACAGATTTTTACATAATATAAAATAAACAAGGTTTTTCTTCATAACCTGTTTTAGTACATAGCCAAGACCCTATCTTTAATATTAAGAAGGATTTGAGAGGTGACTTCGTTTATGAGTTTGAGAGATGACTCTGTTGTTCTCATGGGAAAAACATTATGATGAATGTCTTGTGTTTGTTGAACATGATGATGAATGCTGAAGACTTCGTAACTTTTTCTCAACACTTGTCACTTTGTGGCAGACGTTTGTTCGATATTCGTATCTGTTTATCTACACATATCTGTGTATAATATGTAGTCCCCCAAGTGTTTGAGCGTTGAAGTATGAAGCCTCGAGCACTTGTTTATTTCTTTCTATTTGGTCCTTTTCCTGAAACAGAAAAAGATACAGGACTCGGAAGTGTGATTATAGATGAAGACTGCCTAACTCGTGTGTATTTCCATCAGATTAATTGTAACCCTGGGCTAGGAATTTTAGAACACTCCATTTTGCCTTGCAGGTCGTGACTCATCCTTTGGCACGAGTTAGGGTTTTTGCCTAGCATCTAAAATCGTTAGTAAAACCTTAATAATTCAAAGGAAAAAATTTTAACATGGCGATACCTGACAGTGGGTACTTTCTCAGAAGTAATACCTCTTTAAATGGACGGCATTCCAATGTGAGGGTAAAACTTTGTCGTCCATTGTCTCCAACTCGTATGCTCCTTTTCCCGCAATGTCACGAACTTTGTATGGTCCTTCCCACGTTGGACTTAGCTTTCCTGAATTAGCAGCCTTTGCAGATTGGAACACCTTTTTAAGCACGAAGTCCCCAATTTTGAAAAATCTGAGGCGTGCTTTCCTATTGTAATATTGTTCAATTACTTTCTTTTGTGCTGTCATTCTTATCAATGCATCTTCTCTTCTTCCTTCAAGCAAATCAAGGTTGACCCGCATCTCTTCATCATTAGATTCCTCTATTTCCCGAACGTACCATGTGCTTGGTTTACCTATTTCAACTGGAATTAAGGCTTCCGCACCATAAACCATTGAAAATGGTGTTTCTCCAGTGCTTGTTTTTGTCGTTATACGATAAGCCCATAATACTCTAGGTAATACCTCAGGCCAATTACCTTTTGAATCCTGTAACCTCTTCTTCAAGTTGTTGATAATGACTTTGTTAGTAGATTCCGCTTGTCCATTACCTACTGGATGGTATGGCGTAGACGTTATCCTTTTAATCTGCCAACTGTGAAGAATTCTGTGATTTGAGCTCCTATGAATTGCGGTCCATTGTCACACACGATCTCCTTTGGTGCTCTAAAAAGGCATATTATATTTCGCCATATGAAGTCTTTAACTTCCTTCTCTCATACCTGTTTAAATGCTCCTGTTTTTACCCATTTAGTGAAATAATTTGTGAGTACAAGTAGAAACTTTACCTGACCTTTTGCTTGTGGAAGTAAACCTACGATATTCATTCCCCATTTCATAAAGGGCCATGGGGCTATAACAGGGTGTAGTAACTCAGCTGGTATGTGCATATTATTGTCGTATCTTTGACATTTATCACATTTGGACATGAAAATATTTGCCTCTTCTTCCATCTTAGGCCAATAATATCCTGCTCGAATCAATGTTCTTACCAGCGACCTTCCCCCTGCGTGATTTCCACAATGTCCTTTGTGCACTTCCCTCATTACATATTCTGTTTGAGAGGGTCCGAGACACCGTGCTAGTGGTCCACCGAACATCTTTCGATAAAGATTTCCTTGATAAAAACAATATCGAGCGGCTTTTTTGCGAAGTGCGTGAGCCATCCCTTTGTCAATAGGCACGGTTCCGTGCTGTAGAAAAGTAATAATTTCGTTTCTCCAATCCCATGTTAGATGATTAAAATTTACCACATTCTTATCAGGTTCGAGAACGGAATGAAATAAATGTATGACTGAAGCATTTGCGTCGTTTGCTACGTCAGCTGCAGATGTGAGATTAGCTAAAGCATCTGCCTCCACATTCTTATCTCTTGGGATCTGCATTACCCTCCAAGTTTGGAATTGTTTAATTAGTTCCCGCACCTTTTCGAGATATTCAAAGAAGGGAAGATCCGAGTCAAGATCCAGACCCAGCAAAGATGAATGTGCCTTTTGTCGAGAAAAAGGGCACTGGAAGAAAGACTGTCCGAAGTTGAAGAATAAGGCCAAATATAATAATGGAAAGGCCATTATGGATTCAAATGTAGCTGATTGTGATGATTCAGACTTCTCATTAGTTACAACAGAGTCATCAACATCATCAGACATATGGTTGATGGACTCGGCTTGTAGCCATCATATGTGTCCCAACAGGGACTGGTTTGTGGAATTTCAAGAAGGAGAATATGGAGTCATCCACACAGCGGATAACAGCCCTCTTACCTCATATGGCATTGGTTCAATACGATTAAGGAACCATGATGGAATGATCAGAACATTAACAGATGTTCGATATGTACCGGATTTGAAGAAGAATCTCATCTCTGTGGGAGCCCTGGAATCAAAAGGGTTCAAAATCATTGCAGAAAATGGAGTGATGAGAGTATGCTCCGGTGCACTAGTGGTAATGAAGGCTAATCGGAAGAATAATAATATGTACCGCTATCGTGGCAGTACAGTTATTGGGACAGCGACAGTGACATCCAGTGACGACAAAGAGGCAGAAGCAACCAAGCTATGGCACATGCGCTTGGGACATGCTGGAGGAAAATCCTTGAAAACTCTATCAGATCAAGGATTGTTAAAAGGAGTAAAGGCTTGCAACTTGGAGTTTTGTGAGCATTGTGTTAAAGGGAAACAGACAAGGGTTAAATTTGGTACAGCGATCCATAATACTAAAGGCATTTTGGATTATGTACACTCTGATGTTTGGGGTCCTTCCAAAACACCTTCATTGGGTGGGAAGCACTATTTTGTAACCTTTGTTGATGATTTTTCCCGAAGAGTATGGGTGTATACAATGAAGAGCAAAGATGAAGTGTTGGGAATTTTTCTCAAATGGAAGACGATGGTGGAGAATCAAACAGGCAAGAGGATCAAGTGTATTCGCACAGACAATGGAGGTGAATACAAAAATGATCATTTCAATAAGGTCTGTGAAAATGATGGCATCGTCCGACACTTCACTGTTAGACATACACCACAACAAAATGGAGTGGCAGAACGTATGAACCGGACCTTGCTGGAGAAGGTACGGTGTATGTTGTCCAATGCTGGCTTGGGCAAAGAATTTTGGGCTGAGGCAATTACATATGCATGTCACCTCATTAATCGTCTACCATCTGCTGCTATTGATGGCAAGACACCATTTGAAAAATGGTATGGAAAACCTGCTGTAGATTATAACTCTTTGCACGTGTTTGGCTCAACTGCATATTATCATGTGACGGAGTCAAAATTGGATCCAAGGGCAAAGAAGGCTATTTTTATGGGAATTACTTCTGGAGTCAAAGGATATCGCTTATGGTGTCCTATGACAAAGAAAGTAATATTCAGCAGAGATGTTACCTTTGATGAATCTGCTATGGTAAATAAGGTAACAGAAGACACCAAACAAAATAAAGGTGCTTCTAAGCAGGTGGAGTTTGAGGGAAAATTTATTTTTCCTACACAAGAAGCAGAGGAGGAAACAAATGAAGATTACCCTCTGGAAGGTGAGCCAGTAGAGGAGATTCCAACTCAGGAACCTCAAAAACAACTTGAATCAATAGCAACCAGCAGGCCAAAAAGAACAATAACGAAACTTGTTCGTCTCATAGAGACGGTTGCTTGTGCAACCTCAATTGTAGCTGATGATGTTCCTACCACTTATAAAGACGCTGTCCAAAGTTCAGAAGAAGATAAGTGGAGGATTGCCATGAATGATGAAATACAGTCCCTTCATCAGAATCATACATGGAGATTGGCCAATCTCCCGAAGGGAAAGAAAGCAATTGGGTGCAAATGGGTATTTGCAAAGAAGGAAGGATTTCCTAACCAAGTAGATGTTCGCTACAAAGCAAGATTGGTGGCCAAAGGATATGCTCAAAAGGAGGGAATTGATTACAATGAAGTATTTTCTCCAGTTGTAAAACATTCCTCCATTAGAATTATGTTGGCTTTGGTAGCACAATTGGATTTGGAACTAGTTCAGATGGATGTAAAAACTGCGTTTTTACATGGAAACTTGGAGGAGGAAATCTACATGACTCAGCCAGAAGGATTCAAAGTTGCTGGAAAAGAAAATATGGTGTGCAAACTTGAAAAATCGTTGTACGGATTGAAACAATCTTCTAGACAATGGTACAAGCGATTTGACGAGTTTATGTTGCGGCAAGGGTACAAGAGAAGCAAATACGATCATTGTGTGTATTTGCACAAGCTTAAAGATGGTTCCTTTGTATATCTTCTCCTATATGTTGATGATATGTTGATAGCTTCCAAGAATTTGGAAGAAATTGATAAGTTGAAGATTCAACTGAAGAAGGAGTTCGAGATGAAGGATTTGGGTGAGGCAAAGAAAATTCTTGGCATGGAGATAATTAGAGATAGACGTTCAAAGAAACTCTGTTTATCTCAAAAGGAATATTTGAAGAGAGTACTTCAACGTTTTGGCATAGATGACAAGACTAAGCCAGTTAGTACTCCACTTGCTTCCCATTTTAAGCTAAGTACTACTATGTCGCCAATGGATGAAGCTGAACGAGAGTATATGTCAAAGGTACCATACGCAAATGTTGTTGGTAGCTTGATGTATGCAATGGTTTGCACAAGGCCTGACATTTCACAAGCTGTTGGAGTTATTAGCAGATATATGCACAATCCAGGGAAGGAGCATTGGCAAGCTGTGAAGTGGATTCTACGGTATATTCATAATACTGTAGATGTCGGGTTAGTTTTTGAGCAGGAAGACAATCAGTCTGTAGTTGGATATTGTGACTCAGATTTTGCGGGTGATCTGGACAAACGAAGATCAACTACTGGTTATGTGTTTACTTTTGCAAAGGCACCAGTTAGTTGGAAGTCTACTTTGCAGTCAACAGTTGCTTTGTCTACAACAGAGGCAGAGTACATGGCTATTACAGAGGCTGTGAAAGAGGCAATTTGGCTTCAAGGATTGCTAAAGGAGCTTGGTGTTGAACAAAAAGGTATCACAATTTTTTGTGATAGTCAAAGTGTTATTCAATTAGCGAAGAACCAAGTGTATCATGCAAGGACGAAGCACATTGATGTTCGGTATCATTTCGTACGAGAAATCATAGAAGAAAGTGGAGTCACAGTGAAGAAAATTCATACTACGGAGAATCCTGCTGATATGCTGACAAAGGTGGTGACTGCGGTCAAGTTTCAACATTGTTTGGATTTGATCAACATTGTTGAAAACTGAAGATTGAAGATGAAGACACAATCAAAATTTGTTATTGAGAGAAAATTGAAGATGTGGAATTTTGCCAAGGTGGAGATTTGTTGAATTTGGGCAAAACTATTTGTCCCACATCGGTGGGAAGAGAAGGGTTGGGGGGATTTTCCCCCTATAAAAGAAGGCCTAATGTTTAGGATTTAAACACACCTCTCATTTGCCTTCTCATCTGTTTAAGGCATTTGTATCTTCTCTCTTTAGTATTATTTCACTTGTATTTTTGGAGTGGAATAAAATATTGGTTGTGTCCGAGGAGTAGGCAAAATTAGCCGAACCTCGTAAATTCTGGTGTTCCCTTTATTGTTGCTTTATTGTCTTATTTATTATTTGGTGGCTGTCATAATTTTTGGTATAGTAGTTGTGACTTATTCACACTATATACATTTGGCTTCCGCAACAATTTCTCTCTTCATAGACCTTTATTTACCCTTTTACTTTGGGAAAACGGTCAAAATCACTTTTTGTACGCTATGAAATATCTTAAATTTAACTCTTCGTTATACTTTGGGGCTATTCAACTCTTGCCCTTAGCAAATTGTCTCATATTTGTCCTTCACTTTAACGGAGATCCAATGTGGATTTGGTGAATTGCCCTTACCATTCTACTTTGGGTAAATATGAACATTTTTCTTGAAGTATTTTGATACGTGAAAAAATTCACTCAGTCCATGCTAGATCTCTGTTGAAGTCAAGGCAAAATAATACAATTTGCTAATGTCAAAGGTATGAATGACTTCAAACATAAAGGATTGTTAAATTAAGATACTTCGTACAGTAAATGGGTAAATTTGATCCTTTTCCATTTTACCGTTGCTATTTTTGCGAAAGTTTCCTGATAACAGTTTATAAATACTTGGCCACAGCTAAATACATTTAGTACAACTTTGAAGAAGCTCGATATAAGGTACAACAGTTTTCAGAGCTTTATGCCAAATGAAGGTACATTTTGTTCCTTGAGTTTGTTATTTTCAGATGATCGTGTTGTAATTATGTGTATGCGATGTAGATATAGCTTATTATGTACTCAATCAAAATATCAAGCTCAAAAATCAAAAGAATTGAAAACCGCAAAAAAACCCACTTACAAGGGCTCCATTTGAATTAAAAATGTTTGAAATCCATAGTATTTTAATACCATTTTCAGATTTCAAATCCTAAAATTTTATCTATGTTGCGCGGAGTCTCCAAAATGCGGCCACACCCTTATTAGATCCTCCAAAAATAGTGTACTTTTGGAGGATCCGATATGCACCTGGTGACATTTCTTGAGAGTCCGACAACTTAGAAAATTATAGTCTTATAGTAGCTAAAAGTAAAGTTTGCTAGAAATACTTACAAATACCAAAGTTTTGCAAAGCATTTAGTCGTCCCATTTTTTAGACAACATTTAAAATATGCATGCTGTGATTTTGACATATTTATTGTCATCAGTAACACTAATTACAAGCATAACTTTGCAAACCTATAATGAACTATGTGTTGATGATTCTTTTGTGTTTCTTTTACATGCAAGAGTTGGGAATTCTGAGAAATATAAAGTATTTACTTTTGGATGGGAATACGTTGGACAAAAACTTTCTACAGAGCAGTGGTGTAATGCCGTCCCTTAAAGTATTATCAGTAGCTAACTGCGGCCTGACTGGAACCCTGCCTATTCAAGGTAATCTTAAACAACCAACTGCAATTATTTCTTTATATGATTATAAGAATCTTTCACATTTTATCACTTGTATGCAAATCAATGAGCCAACACTTCTAGTTCCCATACTCTGCTTGCAGTCTCACTTTGAGCAAAAACATAATTGAGAGTCTCCTCATTAGGGTTTCCAAAAGATATTTGAAATTTCGTGATCAGTTCGTTCTAGAGTTTTGAGGGAGATTTGGAACTTTGTTAAATAAAGGGTAGCCCGGTGCACAAAGCATCTCGCATTAACGCCGCACCAAGAGAGTATGATGTAGGTAGTTTACCCTGATGCAAGCATTAGTGGCTAATTCCACGGTTTGAAACTTTGTTAAATGTTTTAGAAAAAAGAGTTTTAGTGGTTGAAAGTTAGAATGAGTAATATATTTTCAATTGAAGTGCTAGCCTGGCAAGGATTATTCTCAATTAAGAGCATACGTTTGTCTGAGTCAACATAACATAGTTTACTTCATTTTAGTTTTTCTCAATTACCCTTTTTGTTTGAAGTTACCTAGCAGTTTGGTTTGCACGTTTCCTATATTTGCTGCAAAGGCTGCAATATAGACATGTAGTAACAGTTAGCTATTTGTTTTTCTTAAAGGTTTTTGCAATCTAAAATATCTTGAAGAACTAAGTCTCAGCTTCAACAACTTCCATGGAAATCTTCCTCCATGTCTTGGAAACTTAACATTTCTCCGGGTAATTGATCTCACTCAAAATCAGTTTACTGGAAATATTGCCTCATCTCCACTTTCAAATCTCTTGTCCCTTGAATATCTTTTGCTAAGAAACAACAACTTTGAAATCCCAATTTCATTCGAGTCATTTGCTAACCATTCAAAGCTCAAGTATGTCATTCCTGACGGCAATTCATTAGTTGTACAAACTTCTACTAGAAATTGGATCCCAAAGTTTCAACTGGAAGCCTTGTCTTTGACTAACAACTGCTCTGTAATACCAAATTTCCTTCATTATCAACATCAGTTGCGTCAACTTAGTCTATCTGATTGCAACATTGGTGGAAACTTTCCAAATTGGTTGTTGAAGAATAATCCTAGACTTGAAGAAGTTTATTTGGATGGAAATGCATTTACTGGATCTTTTCATGAGTTGTCCTTCCTAAAATGAAATTTTTTGATATCTCAAGGAACAAGATTCAGGGACAACTTCCTCCCAACATTGGTTCCATTTTCCCGAATATCTTAAGGTTAAAAATGTCCAACAATATGCTTGAATGCATGTTGCCTTCAAATTTTAGCGACATGAAGAACCTACTTTTCTTGGATTTGTCAGACAATAAGTTATCAGGAGAATTACCAATTGAATTGGCTCGTAATGGATTATTCTTTCTGAGACTGTCGAATAACATGTTGGAAGGCGAAATATTCCAAGGGTCAACCAACATCAATAATCTTCAGTACTTGTACTTGGACGGAAACAACTTCTCAGGCTCAATTCCACAAAAGTTGTCCTCTGCTCCCTTGAGTTCACTGGATTTAAGTAACAACAGTTTGTCTGGAAATCTACCTTCTTGGATTGGTTACATCCCCTCATTAACCTCCCTCGCGTTATCTAGAAACCATCTAAAGGGTCCTATTCCAGCAGATTATTGTAGACTTGAAAAGCTTGAGGTTTTAGATCTCTCAAGAAACAACCTTGTTGGTGTGATTCCATCATGTTTCAGTGCTTCCCAAAACCTTAAACGTGTCTATTTGAGCAAAAACAATTTACGAGGGCAATTCGATGTGTTCTCAAATAGCTCAAATTTAAAGGTATTGGATCTTAAAGATAACAACTTCACCGGTTCAATTCCAAAATGGTTAGGCAGTATTGAAATAACCACCTTACTCTTGAAAGGAAACTATTTTCAAGGCACCATTCCCACAGAGTTGTGCTATGCGAGTGAATTGAGAATTATGGATCTTTCTCATAATAATCTCTTGGGACCTATTCCACATTGCTTTGGGAACATAATGCAAATAGAAGGGATCAGTGAAGCATACCCATACGGTCCAATATTTAGTTATCCAAGACTCCAGACGTGGGGTAGAGATACCATGATATATGTAGAAGATTCAATGGAGTGATCGACAGTTTCCTATCAAGATAACTATGCATGGGTTGGGGCAGAGTTTACAACCAAATATAATACATATTCCTATGAAGGTAGCATTGTTGATTATATGTTTGGGATTGATCTTTCTTACAACCAGTTAAGTGGTGAAATACCTAAGGAACTCTGTAATCTTACTGAAATTCGGGCACTAAACTTTTCACATAACCACATAACTGGAGTAATACCATCAGAATTCTCAAATCTCCAGAATATTGAGAGTTTGGATCTATCATACAACAACTTGACTGGGAGGATTCCCTCTCAACTTGTAGAGTTGACGACTCTAGCAATTTTTAGCGTGGCACACAATAATTTAACAGGTAGGACTTCACAACGTACATCTCAATTTGCAACTTTTACTGAAAGCAGTTATGAGGGAAATCCTTTTCTTTGCGATCCTCCATTGCATATCAATTGCATGGAGACCAAAGAGATACCGATATCATCTCGTGTGCCAGATTGTTGTGAAGATGATACTGGTTTTCTAGATATGGAGTCGTTCTATGTTTCTTTTCTTAGTGGCATATGCAAATTTGGTTCTTGTAATGGTTGTAGTCCTCTGGATAAACCCCTATTGGAGATATGTTTGGTTTTATTATGTTGAGTCGTTTATGTATTCATGTTACGATCTTTTTGCTTCCAAATGTACATGACCTTGCATATTAAGGTCACTTTAATTACGTAGTATTTCATTATGTAAATCGTGTATGTGAGTTGTTCTTGGTACCTTCAAGTTTATTAATAATACTAGTGAAAGTTTTATTGTTTTTCCTTGTGTAATGTAAAAGCAATTTATCAAACGTTAGTGAAAAAATTAACTAGTGTGCTCTCAATAGGGTTTTATATCGACCTGCTTTATTAGTTTTGACATGGAGAGCTATAGTAAGTACTCAAAAGTAACTCGTTTTACTTTAACCATCAAAGAATGTGGTGCAGTGAATGGGTTGCTCCCTTCCTTTACCAGAGATTTTGAATTTGAGCCCTGTGTATGGAAAATATTTTAGTAGGGAGCTCTATTCCCCTCCCCTTGTTAGGATTTTGCCCTAAATTTCTAATCTATTAGGACTTTCTTTCTTGAAGGAATGGAAAAAGACTCCTAAAAGGATTAAATCTCCTTAATATATCTTATCCTTTTCTTGAAAAACAAGTTTTGCACATCTATAAATTAAAGATCTCTGCCTCTCACAAGAGCACAAAAAAATATCCACAATGTAGTCATTAAAGAGTTTTATTTAGGGGGAGATTTTTCTCTCGATAGTTTTTCTTCTTTTATATTAGTTTAATCATATGTAGATCAATTGACCAAACAATTATAAACTATTATGCTTAGTTTAGTATATTTTTCTTTTGTCGTTTGATTTATCGTCCATCAAGCTTTGTATTGTTAGTTTTTGCATGCACCATGTTATTTCGATCCCAACAAGTGGTATCAGAGCCAATGGTTCATAGTTAACGGTTGAACGAGGTTGAAGACAGATTCAATGCGTGTTTAGATCAAGACGATAATGAAGATTTATTCAACCAAAAAAAAGTTTGAATATGATGCTACATGTGGAGATAAATTTACAATCACAATTGTATTCAAAACGCCTGCTGCTGCATCTTTATTGGAATAAAAATTCTTTCTAACCCATATTTTGGCCACTTTAACCAATGCCACAATTCCCTCGTGTGTTATTTGTAAAGCTTCCCAAATCTCCTTTGCGGATTGACAGGCTGAAATCATGTTGTATTCATGAGGTCCTATCCCACACACCAAGATCTTCTTGGCACGAAAGTTTTTCTTCACAGCCTTCGTATCTGCATTGTTGTATTCTTTCCTGGTTTTTGGTCTCGACTCGGGAGGGTCTCCTACCTTCTTTGTTGGGACAAAAGGATCATCACATATGACATCCCATAATTCAGAATCCTCTATCATAATAAAATCGTGCATTCTTGTTTTCCACCACCCATAATATTGTCCATTGAACCTGGGTGGCATGGTTATCGACTGGCCTTCTTCAAAATTTGGTGGAGAAACTATGAATCCTTTCTAGGTGTTAGCCTTATAGAAAGAACCCGCTCTGATACTAATTGATAAAATATATGAGTCCACCAAACTATAGAGTGACTAGGTCCTCTATGAGTTTCTACTAAGAATGCTAATGAAACAGTAAATAAAGAAGACAGGGAGTTTTTACGTGGAAAAATCCCTGCTCAAGGGGATAAAAAACTACGACCTACACTGGTAGGCTTTCAACTTCACTAAGAGCAACTTTTAGATTACAACCTATGCAATCAAGGAATTAAACTCTTAATTCGTAGCTAACTTGTAATACACCTATTACAAGCCACTTTGCAATACACATATTATAAAGACTTCAACTCATAACTAACTACAAACACTAAGGGTTTATGGTTTTACAAAGGGTTCCTAAGTAACGCTTCTAGATAAGCAAAGTAAGAGTTACAATGAAGAACAATAACAAAGTTATAACTCAACTAAGAACATACAAAATACTACCTCTAGGAACTGTTCTGTAGTAGTGTTAAACTTTGTTCTTGATGCACTTGAGAATTTGAATGCTAGATGGAGATCCGGTTGAGTGCTTGAATGCTTGAATTGAATTCTCAAGAGTTCAAATGATGTTTTGTTGTAATGTTGATGTTAATACAACATTGATGACATCACTTGAATGATGTAATCACTTAGTAGGACAAATGAGCAGTGACTTCAAAACTGTGCTGCATTGTTTCTGTATACAGTGCAGGCAGTCACTTTCCAGCTGTAAAGAGTTGACCTCGTACTGTTGTCAGGGAAACACAGGGGTATCAGGTCCCTGTGTTGGTTCTCTATCTTCTGAAGTTGTAGCAGTTTATGTTAGCTGGAATCTGTTGATTTGTGATGTGTACCAAGTGTGTCAGGTTTCTTATTTGAATCTTTGACAGTAAGTTTGTTAGATCATCAAAACATAAAGTTAAGGCATTATGAATCCACCAAATATGATGCTACATGTGGAGATAAATTTACAATCACAATTGTATTCAAAACGTCTGTTGCTGCAACTTTATTGGAATAAAAAATCTTTCTAACCCATATTTCTTTTAACTAACGATAGTTTTAAGTCATGCCTACTTGCAACGCATGAGTTCCAATGCCAGTTTTAACTCACGCTTCTTTTTAATGCATGAGTTTCTTTTACCCCATGTTTATTCTTAACACGTGGGCTCTTTTTAACCCATACTTGGGCTTCTTTTAACCAATACCAAGATTTTCAACCTATACCGATTTTTAATCATGACAAACAGCAGTGATGAAGATTATGTGAAGAAGGTGAATCAACTTTGTCAAGAAAATTCAGGCCAAGGGGAAATTGTTAGGATTTTGCCCTAAATTTCTAATCTATTATGACCCTCGTTCTTGAAGGAATGGAAAAAGATTCCTAAAAGGATTAAATCTCCTTAATATGTCTTATCCTTTTCTTGGAAGACAAGTTTTGCACATTTATAAATTAAGGATCTCTTCTTTTCACAAGAGCACAAAAAAATATCCACAATATACTCATTAAAGAGTTTTGTTTAGAGAGAGATTTTTCTCTCGATAGTTTTTCTTCTTTTATATTAGTTTTATCATATGTAAATCAATTGACCAAACAATTATAAACTATTATGCTTACTTTAGTATATTTTTCTTTTGTCGTCTGATTTATCGTCCACCAAACTTTCGATTGTTAGGTTCCGCATGCACCATGTTATTCAATCCTCCCTCCCCCCACCCCCCACCCCCGAATAGGGCCCTATCTGGCACGCGGGTACCGGACACCGGGTGGGAAACCAAAAACTCGTTTTACTTTTCTTCTTTTTATATGTTCTCTTCTGATGCAATTTGCAAGTAGAGGATGGCTTGCTTGCTTAACCAAATTTATGTTTTCAATAGGTAGAAGAGTATTGATATGTACAATGGTTTTCAAAATGTGCTGCAAATATTTCCACCTTTCTTTTGCATTAGTTTGTAACGGCATACTTGAAAGAGGTGACTAAATCATTGCCTCACAAAAGGGGTTAATTTAACATACAAGTATTGTAATTTAACTGTTGGTGTTGCTTGTATTTTGATCCACTTAGACATGAATTATAATGATTTTGTCTCACCACAAAAGTAGCCTTAGAAATACTCTCCATTTCTCCTCTTTCATTTGCATCTTGCGAGACTTCTACTGGTCCATTTATGCCTGAGAAAACCTACAAAAAATCAGCCGCGATTACACAGCTAAAAGAAGTAACTGTTGAGTTTTTGTTTAAGATGAAATAGTCTTAAAATTAGAATGAATGGGAAATGGGATTTGGATTTGGATTTGGATTCGGATTTGGTCAAATGATCGATCGATTGATTAATTTTTTGGACCAAATTTATTTGTTAATAGTGAATATTAACGTGATATAATCCGTGTTTGTAACGGATGTTTTCCAATCCGTGTATTGTGTTGCAACACTAAGCAACAATGCAGCCTAGTGCACCTCCCACAATGGTGCAAGTGTTCCTCCCACCAAGCAAGTGTATATACCACCATGTAAGTGCTTTCTCCATGATCTAGTGCTTGTTGCACCATGGAAGGGGCGGATTTCTCTCAAATAACTGCTATAAATAGAGCATAAGTTGGAGAGAAAGAAGAACACATCGGAAAAAACACTTGAAACACTCTGTATACACTTAATATACACTCTGTATACACTGGATATACACTCTGCATATACTGGATATACACTCTGTATACACTGCGTATACACTGGAAAAACGAATTGCAATTTGATATTCTCTTCAGTAAGAATTCAACATTGGCTATACTTTGCATTCCTTCCTCTCAGAATTTCCATTCGACTTCTGAGTTGTCCTCCTTATTCTGCATTGTTTTTAACTACAAACAAAGCATCCATAAGTGTGATTTGTTGCCGAACTTTGTGTTCGTTGAAACACTGGGGTTTGAAGTACCGCTACACCAGTGTGTAATTCGTGAAATAATCTATAACCTTGGGTACTATGAGGGGATTAAATTCCTTAAGGAAACACTGTGAATTCAGTGGGCTCGAATTAATTTCTGTTTTATTTATATTTACGTTTATAAGCTAACGTTCTAATTTCCAGAATCATTATTTACAAATACAGGCAAAATAACAACAAGCTTAAGGAATTTAATAATTTTAATTTCTGTATTTGTGTTATTCTTATTATTCTGGAAACTTAAAACCTTTGTGGTTTTGTTTACTCCAGTTTTAAAACCTTCGTGGCATTTTGTTGGAGATTAAAATCTACGTGATTTTTCACTCCAGTTTTAAACGTTTATTAAACGTTTGATTGTGTCATTTTTACAGTAAAAATGGCGAATGACGGAAATCAAGCTGTTCCGATGATGACTGCCAACGCATCGACAAGTCGAACTCCGGCGTTGGCACCGGCAGAGAAACCCGGAAAATTTTCCGGGATGGATTTCAAGCGCTGGCAGCAAAAGATGTTCTTCTACTTGACTACGTTATGTCTACAGAAGTTCATCAAGGAAGATGTTCCTGATCTTCCAGATGAAACTCCAGAGAATGATAGCTTTCTCGTGATTGAGGCGTGGAAGCATTCTGACTTCTTGTGCAGGAATTATATTCTTAGCGGACTGGAGGATAATCTATATAATGTATACAGTGGCGTGGAGACGTCTAAAGAACTGTGGACTGCGCTTGAAAAAAAAAGTACAAGATTGAAGGATGTGGGAAGATATTTCTGAAAATGACTTCTGGTAAAGTGGTAACTTTGAACAACGTCCTTCATGTTCCCGAGATTAGGAAGAACTTAGTCTCTACTGGACTTCTTGTAAAGCACGGTTTCAAGTGCGTTTTTGTATCTGACAAGGTAGTGATTAGTAAGAATGAAATGTTTGTAGGAAAAGGTTACCTTACTGAGGGCCTTTTCAAGCTGAATGTAATAGTTGTTGAAACTAATAATAAAACTTCAGCTTCTTCTTACTTACTTGAGTCAAATGATTTATGGCATGTACGTTTGGGTCATGTCAATTATAAAACCTTGCGAAAAATGATAAACTTGGAAGTATTGCCTAAGTTTGAATGCGAAAAATCAAAATGTCAAATATGTGTGGAATCTAAGTATGTTAAACATCCTTATAAGTCGGTTGAAAGGAATTCAAATCCTTTAGACTTAATTCACACAGATATTTGTGACATGAAGTCAATACCATCTCGCGGTGGAAAGAAGTATTTCATAACTTTTATTGACGATAGTACTCGATATTGCTATGTTTACTTACTTAATAGTAAAGATGAAGCAATAGACGCATTCAAGCAATACAAAAATGAAGTTGAAACGCAACTTAACAAGAAAATCAAAATGATAAGAAGTGATAGGGGTGGTGAATATGAATCTCCTTTTGAACAAATATGTTTAGAATATGGAATTATTCATCAAACAACAGCCCCTTACACGCCCCAATCCAATGGGATTGCGGAAAGAAAGAATCGTTCATTAAAGGAGATGATGAACGCATTGTTGATAAGTTCTGGTTTGCCACAGAACTTGTGGGGGAAGCCGTTCTTACGGCCAGCCGAATACTAAATCGAGTACCCCATAGCAAAACACAATCTATTCCATATGAAAAATGGAAAGGAATGAAGCCCAGCTTGAATTATTTTAAAGTGTGGGGGTGTTTGGCAAAAGTGCAAGTTCCTAAACCCAAAAGGGTAAAAATAGGACCGAAAACAGTTGATTGTGTTTTCATAGGATATGCGACTAATAGTAAAGCATATCGATTTCTGGTTCATAAATCAGAAAATCCCGACATTCATAATAATACGGTTATAGAATCAGATAATGCTGAGTTCTTTGAAAATATATATCCGTATAAAAAGGAATGCGAGTCGATTGGTGAAGGATCTAAACGACCTCGGGAAGAAACAAAAGAAAGTACATTTAATCAGGGGGATCCAAGACGTAGTAAACGTCAAAGAACGTCTACTTCGTTTGGACCAGATTTTGTGACTTTCTTATTGGAAAATGAGCCTCGAACATTTAAAGAAGCTATGTCTTCTTCGGAATCATTGTTCTGGAAAGAGGCAGTCAATAGTGAAATAGAATCCATATTGAACAACCATACATGGGAATTGGTTGATCTTCCTCCTGGAAATAAACCTTTGGGTTCTAAATGGATTTTTAAGAGAAAAATGAAAGATGATGGCACTATTGATAAATTCAAGGCAAGACTTGTTGTCAAAGGGTATAGACAACGAGAAGGTCTTGACTACTTTGATACATACTCCCCAGTTACAAGGATTACGTCCATACGGATGTTAGTAGCATTAGCTGCAGTGTATGGTCTTGAAATTCATCAAATGGATGTTAAAACGGCCTTCTTAAATGGAGAGTTGGAGGAAGAAATTTACATGGAACAACCTGAAGGGTTTGTGGTTCCAGGTAAAGAAAATAAGGTATGTAGACTTGTTAAGTCCCTTTACGGACTAAAACAAGCACCCAAACAATGGCATGCGAAATTTGACCAAACAATGTTGTCAAATGGTTTTAAGATAAATGAATGTGATAAATGTGTGTACATTAAAAATGTTCCAAATCACATAGTCATTGTTTGCTTATATGTGGATGATATGCTGATAATGAGTAATAACATTGCCAACATAAATGCTACTAAGCGTATGCTAACTAGCAAGTTTGATATGAAGGACATGAGAATTACGAATTTAATTCTGGGGATTAAGATCCAAAAGACTCCTCAAGGTATGGCATTGTCACAATCTCATTATATTAAGACAGTACTTGAAAAATTCAAGCACTTAGGCTTTAAAGTTGCAAAGACTCCAATTGACGTGAATCTTGCACTAGCAAAGAACAAAGGCCAAAGCATATCACAATTGGATTATGCTCGTGTGTTGGGATGCTTAATGTACATCATGAATTGTACACGACCAGATATAGCTTGTGCTATAAGTAAACTAAGTCGATACACGAGCAATCCAGGCCAATCTCACTGGATGGCAATGAAACGAGTTTTGGGATACTTAGAACATACCCAAAACTTTGATTTGCACTACAGTAAATATCCTGCGGTGATTGAAGGATATTGTGATGCAAATTGGATCACCGGTTCAACAGATTCGATGTCCACAAGTGGATATGTATTCACTACTGGTGGAGGAGCGGTATCTTGGAAGTCGTCCAAACAAACATGTATTGCCCGCTCTACAACGGAGGCTGAGTTCATAGCCTTAGATAAAGTCGGTGAAGAAGCTGAATGGCTCCGGAATTTCTTGGAAGACATTCCATTTTGGCCCAAACCGTTGGCACCAATATGCATACACTGTGATAGCCAAGCGGCAATTGAAAGGGCTGGGAGCGTTATGTATAACGGTAAATCTCGTCATATACGACGAAGACATAAAACCGTTAGGCAACTTCTCTCTAGAGGAATTATCACGATTGACTATGTAAAGTCAAGTGATAATGTGTCGGATCTACTTACAAAAGGCCTAACTAGAGAGGTAGTTGAGAAATCATTGAGGAAAATGGGACTATGGCCGAGAACAAGTCATTGTGGCGGTAACTCTACCTAGAAGACTGGAGATCCCAAGATCTAGGTTCAAAGAGATCAAACAAAGTCATTAATGACTGTTTAACATTGTCAACAAAAAAAATTTTAGTCCATTCTCGTGATGAGACAATGTTCAGTACCAAGGATAAAACATTAAGGCTTTTTAATGATTTTTAAATTTGATACAGGGTATATCAAATAGTGTATCTACGGGATGACACGTTTAGGAATCACCTATGTAAGTGTGAAGTGTTAGCCGTTTCAAAGAGAATTTTGCAAGGCCAATTCTCTACGCACTTATGAAACCAGGCAGTGTTCATGGCTGAAACGAACACAACAATGAGAACCAAAGACGGTTAAAGGATTGATTGTGTGACTTATGGTTGTCTAGGTATACACTAAAGTTCGACGGTTCAAAGATATCAAATCTACCGATTGACCGAGTATATCCGACATAAGTTCACTACGGAAAGTTCAAAGGGAAACCTACTTATCCAGATGCAATTAATCCTTGCTTGCAAATCACACAAGTTTTTCATGCATACTTCCGTGATATAGCCATTACCCATTCATGTGGGGGATTGTTGAGTTTTTGTTTAAGATGAAATAGTCTTAAAATTAGAGTGAATGGGAAATGGGATTTGGATTTGGATTCGGATTCGGATTTGGTCAAATGATCGATCGATTGATTAATTTTTTGGACCAAATTTATTTGTTAATAGTGAATATTAACGTGATATAATTCGTGTTTGTAACGGATGTTTTCCAATCCGTGTATTGTGTGCAACACTAAGCAATAAGCAGCCTAGTGCACCTCCCACAATTGTGCAAGTGCTCCTCCCACCAAGCAAGTGTACATTCCACCATGTAAGTGATTCCTCCATGATAGCCTAGTGCTTGTTGTACCATGGAGGGGGCGGATTTCTCTCAAATAACTGCTATAAATAGAGCATAAGTTGGAGAGAAAGAAGAACACATCGGAAAAAAACACTCAAAACACTCTGTATACACTGGATATACACTCTGTATACACTGGATATACACTCTGTATACACTGGATATACACTCTGTATACACTGCGTATACACTGGAAAAACGAATTGCAATCTGATATTCTCTTCAGTAAGAATTCAACATTGGCTATACTTTGCATTCCTTCCTCTCAGAATTTCCATTCGACTTCTGAGTTGTCCTCCTTATTCTGCATTGTTTTTAACTACAAACAAAGCATCCATAAGTGTGATTTGCTGTCGAACTTTGTGTTCGCTGAAACGCTGGGGTTTGAAGTACCGCTACACCAGTGTGTAATTCGTTCTATCTTGGGAGGAAATAATCTATAACCTTAGGTACTAGGAGGAGATTAAATTCCTTAAGGAAACACTGTGAATTCAGTGGGCTCGAATTAATTTCTGTTTTATTTATATTTACGTTTATAAGCTAACGTTCTAATTTCCAGAATCATTATTTACAAATACAGGCAAAATAACAACAGTAATTGTATGAGGAAACGATCTCATTTAACCAGTTACAATTTGAATAGAAGAAAATAACTTCACAAAGATTTCATGTGTTTTATTACCAAAATAACGCTTGTAAAGGACCATAAAACTGATATGCTGAAACTGTACATTCAGTTCTTTACATTTAATGTATGGTTCCATCTTACTCAGAAATTTGGATCTGAACCTTCTAATGAAAGATAATGGAAGGCAAAAATCGACAAGCTGAATTTCCCACAAGTGGGGTTTGGTCCGGGGAGGGTAAGATGTACGCAGCCTTACCTCTACCCTAGGAGGACAGAGAGACTGTTTCCGATAGACCCTCGTTGAAGAGAACTGCATGTCAAGTATGACTACAATATATCAATATAAATAGCATTAAACGTCTTTACTTCATTACCCAGCCCGTCTGTTCTAAATTCTTTTCAAAAATAAAGATATATTAACAAATTGCCAAAAATTCTTAGATGCAATTAATGGTTTGGAAAAAATGCACACTGCTGAATGAGCCATTTCCTGTATATTGTCCCACTGAAATGAGTGCTAAGGACTTACCAGCTCCTAAAGTAGCTGAAATTCTTTGACATTGGCACAAATAAATTATAAACAAAATAAAAAGAAGGAAGAATAATAAAATCAAACATAAAAAAGAAGGAAGAAGAAGGCAGCTAAGGAATCAAATTTTGTTGACTTGTTTAGCACAATAATTATCAAAGTATTGAATGAAACTTCCCCAGAAGTGACGCGCTGAAATCTTTCCTCATGAGAAAGGGTCTTAAGTCATTGATGGTGATAGTCAAACTCGTCTATTTTTTTTTTCCAAGTTTACCTTAAGTCAATCAAATTGCAAGCAATATTTTGATGCAAATTAGAGAAAAGAACAAATGAAGTAATATTAAATTAGAGCAAACAATAGGCACAGAAAGACAACAACGACACATTGAAAAAATAAAAAATCTGAAAGGGAGATAACAAGAAAAGTTGTTGCACAAAAATCCACTCAAGTGTCTGCGTCAATTATTTTCTTGAGCCGAATGTCTTTCGGAAACAGCCTCTCTACTCCTTCGGGGTAGGGGTAAGATCTGCGTACACGCTACCCTCCCCAGACCCCATTAGTTAGAATTTAATGGGTTGCCATTAGTTGGAATTGAATGGGTTGTTGTTGTTGTCTGCATCAATTAGTGCACTAAATTTTTCTTCAAGAGAAAGGTATGATTTTCAGTTTGCACTAGGAATCTGTAGTGGACCTAAGAAGATAGTGTTTGTGCAAAGAAAGTTGTTGTTCTTTCCTTCTTCTTTTTTTCTTTTTTCTCTTTTATGTAAGGATATATTGATTCTTGAATCATCAACCTCCTCTTATATATAGTCTGGATATATCTTATAGTCTTGTCAATATTCAGTCGTCAAGTAGGTAAAGTAGGCATACGAACCACTTTGCCTTAGACTCGATTGGAACAAAGCAAAGGAGGCGGAATGGACAAGGGCGATCTTGCTTGGCACGAAGGCTGCTGGTTTGGGGGGTAAAGTACAGTACTGAAGTTCCTCGGACTTCTAGGCAGTTTTTCTTTTGTGCAGCTGTTCACCGTTGGATCTCATCAATACAGCCCCCTATAGTTTTCGTTCGGTCTATGTAACTAGAGATTGGTTTGAGTGACCTTGAGAAAATACAAGTAGGTAAAGAAGTAGAATATGACTAGCAAGATAGTATATTGGTGGTTGTTGATTTTGCTCATAGCAAATGGATGGTGGTGCTGTTATTGTTGTTGGAAAGAAGAAAGAACTGCTCTCTTGCAACTCAAGGCAAATATAAACTACACAGATCATAGTTATTTGTCATCGTGGGTTGCGAACGAAACCTCAGATTGTTGTCAATGGGAGGGAATTGTTTGCAGCAACACCACCAGAAGAGTCACTGAGTTGGCCATTACTGTCAAGAAAATTAGTCAAGAAGAACAACTTAGGACTAATGGTACAAATACTGATGATATGTTGAGGAACTGGCTTTTCAATGCATCTTTATTTATTCCCTTCAAAAATCTCAAAGCTCTGCTCCTCCCTGGACATGCAATTGCCGGTTGGGCGAAAAATGAAGGTTTGTTCTCTCTATATACAACAAACAACAAAAACAAACCCAGTGTATTCCCACAAGTGGGGTCCGAGGAGGGTAGTGTGTACGCAGACCTTACCCCTGCCCTATATTTAAAAGGCAAGGAGGTTGTTCCGGTTATATACTAGGCACAAAGTTTTCTTAAAACTTGCGACCTTAAACATGCTTTAACAATTCCATGGTTATAAGAGCATGTCATTACGAGTAAAATGAGAATTTAAAGTTCAAGAGATTTCAAATATAAAAAAGGTGTCATTCTCTTTTAAACAGACTAACAAGAACAGAATATCATATAAAATGAAACAGAGGGAGTAATACATATCTACAAAATGGTCCTGCCTATCCACATAGGACTTATTAGTATGATCACAATAATTTGAACTACAACTTCCAAATGTTAACTATATACTGGTTTAAGAATGTTAAGTTTAAAGTATAGTCTATTTGACTGTTGAAAACTTGTCTCTGACATGTAATTTAGCATGTCTGTTTTACAAGTTTCTTGATAATTTTGATTACAGGTTTCGAAAAACTGAGACAACTGAGGAAACTAGAAAGACTTGATTTGTCCGGGAATCAGTTCAATCGCAGCATCTTTCAATCTCTCAGTCAACTTTCATCTCTCAAGTCATTGAACCTTTCATACAACAATATTGGATCAGGTTCCGACATATGGTTTACACACAACAAAATTGTATCAGGTTCCAACATATGGTTTTCCCTCTGTTTTTCCCTTTGAACTATTGGTCTCCTCAGAAGAACAAGAATATTCTAACTAATCCATTTCCTTAACATTATAGGTTCTGAGAGATTGTCAGGTTTAGACAAGCTGGAAATCCTAGATTTGAGCAATAACAATCTAGATGATGAAAATGTTCTCTCTGCTTTAGGTAAGTAAACTTGTATAGTTTCCCTTTCCCTTCTTTTTTCTTGGTAGCTTCATAACATATTATAACTATAAATTCCTGGACAGAGCTAAATACATCTAGAATGGCGTTGAAGAAGCTCGATATAAGGTACAACAAATTCCGGAGTTTTATACCAAATGAAGGTAAACATAATTCCTGAAGTTTCTTATTATCTACATCTTGGTTAAATATATTTTGTTTCACCATTTTAGGGTTCATTTGCAAGTCGCTATTACCAATTCAACTCATGCATTTACACTTTCAAGTATACAATTTAACACCTATAACTACATGTTGACGATTCTTCTATGTTTCTTTGGCATGTAAGAGTTGGGAGCTTTAAGAAATTTAGAGTACTTACTGTTAGATGGAAACACATTGGATGAGAACTTTCTCAGGAGCAGTGGTGTAATGTCATCTCTTAAAGTATTATCAGTAGCTAACTGCAACCTCAACGGAACCCTACCTCGTCAAGGTAATTTCAGATACAGCATTCACCACATTATCTTTTACACAACTAATATACTTGTTCATCTTTATAGGCTGGTGTGATCTAAAATATCTGGAAGAACTAAGTCTAAGCGGAAACAGCTTCACTGGAAAACTCCCTACATGTCTGGGAAACTTGACATTTCTTCGGGTATTTGATCTGACCATAAATCAGTTTACTGGAAACATTGCTTCATCTCCACTTTCAAGTCTCTTGTCCCTTGAATATCTCCTGTTAGCAAACAACAACTTTGAAATACCAATTTCATTCGAATCATTTGCTAACCATTCAAAACTTAAGTTCGTCACTGCTGACTACAACTCAGTAATTGTACAAACTTCTTCCAAAAGCTGGATACCAAAGTTTCAATTGGAAGTCTTGTCTTTAAACAACTGCTCTCAAATGCCAAGTTTCCTTCATTATCAACGTCATTTAAGGCTTCTTCGTCTCTCAAAATGCAACATTGGTGGAAACTTTCCAAATTGGTTGTTAGAAAACAATCCTAGACTTGCAGAAGTTTTATTGGATGGAAATGCATTCACTGGAATTCTTGAATTGCCACTCCTTCCTAATCTAAAATCTTTCGATATCTCCAACAACAAGATTCAAGGACAACTTCCTCCTAACATTGGGTATATTCTCCCGAATCTTGTGATATCAACGATGTCCAACAATATGCTTGAAGGCTTGTTACCTTCAAGTTTTGGTGACATGAAAGATCTTGCAGTCTTGGATTTGTCATACAATAAGTTAATAGGAGACCTACCAATTGGATTGGCTCATAAAGGATCCAAGTTAAATTTTCTGAGATTGTCGAATAACATGTTGAAAGGGGAGATATTTCCAATTTCAGCGAACATCAACAATTTGTATTATTTATACTTGGACAGGAACAACTTCTCAGGCCCAATTCCACAGAAGTTATCCACTGCTCCTTTGATTACATTGGATTTGAGTTACAATAACTTGTCAGGAAATGTACTAGCGTGGCTTGGTAACATCCCCTCCTTAACCTCCCTCGCGTTGTCCCGAAACCAGCTAAAAGGCCATATTCCACCTGATTATTGCAGACTTGAAGGACTTGAGGTATTAGATCTCTCTGACAACAACATTGTTGGCGTGATCCCGTCATGTTTCAATGCTTCTCTCAGCTTAAAACGTGTGTACTTGAGCAAAAATAAGTTACACGGGGAATTCAACATGTTCTCGAACTCAGATCTAAAAGTCCTGGATCTTAGTGATAACAACTTCAGTGGTTCCATTCCAAAATGGCTGGGCAGTACTCTTGAGATAACCACCTTACTCTTGAAAGGAAATCGTCTTCAAGACACCATTCCAACACAGTTATGTCATGCAAGTAACTTAAGAATTTTGGATCTTTCTCACAATAATCTCTCAGGAACGATACCTCATTGCTTGGGAAGCTTAATGCAACAAGAAATGTTAATAGAACTATATCCATACAGTACATCATCTGGATATCCAGGATTCCAGACGTTCGGAGAAGATGCCTTGATAGATGTAGAATCCTCAATCAAGTTATCGTCGATAATTTTCTTTCTAGATAACTATGCATGGGTTGGAGCAGAGTTTACGACCAAATATAATACCTATTCCTATGAAGGTAGCATTGTTGATTATATGTCTGGAATTGATCTTTCTTGCAATCAGTTCAGTGGTGAAATACCTAAGGAACTCAGTAATCTTACTGAGATTCGGGCACTAAACTTGTCACATAACCACATAACTGGAACAATACTATCAGAATTCTCGAAGCTCCAGAATATCGAGAGTCTGGATCTGTCCTACAACCACTTGACTGGAAGGATTCCTGCACAACTTTCAGAGTTGACAACTCTAGCAGTGTTTAGTGTGGCACATAACAATTTAACAGGTAGGACTCCACAGCGTTCAGCGCAGTTTGCAACTTTTAATGAAAGCAGTTATGAGGGAAATCCTTTTCTTTGCGGTCCTCCATTACATATCAATTGTATGGAGAGTACAGAGATACCGATATCCCCTCCTAAACCAAATTGCTGTGAAGATGATACTGGTTTTCTAGATATGGAGTCGTTCTATATCTCTTTTCTTGTGGCATATGCAAATGTGGTGCTCGTAGTGGTTGTAGTCCTCTGTGTAAACCCCTACTGGAGAAATGTTTGGTTTTATTTTGTCGAGTCTTTCATGTATCCTTGTTACTACTTTTTTACTTCCAAAATGTAAACTGTACATATTAAGGTCATTGATAAGTTAATCATGCCTGAGTTCTGTTCCTATACCTTCTAGTTTCTTAGTACCAAGTAAATGATTATTGAGATGCTACTATCTGCTTTCCTAACAAATTCAAAATCAACATAACCATTTCAAAAATCATCAGCAAACACAAGTCTTTTCTACTCTAGAACACAAACACATGATAAATGTCGCTGTTAAAAGAACATACCTCAGCAAATTTAAGGAAAGACTGTATAGCCGCTGTAAAAATTAGATCCACGTACTAATCCATAACGATCAAAGTTGAAGCATCATCCTATTGGTCAAGCAAATTCAATGAAACAATAACTGGTACTATAGAGAAGCAGCCATAAACTAGAGTCTTGATCAATTTGAAAGATATAAGAAGAAAAAAAACTGAATTTTGAGTTGTTCAATCAAATAAAGGGAAACTGGAATTCATAAATGCCTTAAAACTATTTCAAGGTTAACTTTTAGTTAGATTCATTTATGTAATGGTCATTCAATTGCTTGTTGAGAAAGTAAAGGAGCAAACCATTTGGATAGTGAGAGTACAAGGGAAGAAGGACCAAGGACGAAGTCAATGGTTGCTTTTATTCATTTTCAAAAAGCATAAAAACACGTACTTTTGTATTATCAATTAGAAAGTCTTCCTTTTAGAAGATTATATCTACTAATGAACTTTAACATTTTTAATAAAAGTATAAGTAAAGTTACTTATCTACTATGCTTGGTATAAATTTGTGTCTGTAACTTCTCTTCCCGACCACATTCTTTCTCATAATAGATTATCTATTTCCATTCAGAAAAAAACTAGCAAAATGGCAACATTTTCAATTATTACGGTCTCCAGAAACCAAATCTAAAAGTGTAGTAAACATAGAATACAAAAAGAAAATAAACATACCTTAATAGTTTAAAGTCATACTCATCTCAATGTTTATTAATTCCATCATATAATTGACACATTTTCAACTATTCCAGTCTCCAGAACCCGAACCTAACAGTGTAATGAACATCCAACACAAAAAGAGAATGGACGTATACTTTAAAGTCATATTCATCTCAATGTTTATCAATAGTAAACAAGAATTAGTCATCGCTGTGGATTTTTCTTAGCCCCCATTTGTTGGGGGTGGGGGGGGGGGAGGGAATCAGCAGAAAAAGAATTGTAAGCCTCCAACTTCAGAAAACGCCTTAACCACCGAAAATCAAAATGATTTCTCAACTCCTCTTGTCCATCTGTCTTCTTTCATTACATGCCTTGAGAGCCTGAACTTCTGCAACCAACCAGTTTTCTAAAAAATTAGAAAGCAAAAACAATTCAGCACGCATTTTTTAAATTTCCCTGACCGTGTTAATCAAATTGATATTTTAAACAAGGGAATCTCAGTACACACATATATACAGACACACCTGAACACAAAAGTGTGCACTTCTGTCATACTGAATCACAAGCCGGATATAAACATGCACATGTGATTCTGAGTAGAGATCCCGGTAAACTATGTTCCAATCCGCCACTTGAACTATTTTTAATATTCCACTTAACTTGGATACTGTACTAACAGTAACAGCTATGTTGAACTCTCCAAAGATGTCGCCGCACCTGTGCCGGATCTTCCAAAAATATAGTACTTTTGAAGGATCCGACACACACCCTTTGAAGAGTCCAAATAACATAGACTAGCAGTGGTAGAGCTACCTATTAGGAAGGGGGTTCAATTGCATCCCTTTCGTTTAAATAGTATTATGTTGCATAAAGAGGGTAAAAATAACACCTAAGGGTGTACACTAGTAGTCAATAAAGTAGGTTGATAACCATGAGGTCTCAAGTTCAAACTAGGTGATTTCTTTCCATTTGACACAAAATTTGATGGACAAGAGTTACGTGGTACATATGCTGGTGGGAGACGATAGGCACAAGCTGGTCCAGACGCGGTTTTCAGAAAGAATGGTAAAATAATTTTTTTGTATATCTATACATTATTGAATCCCCTTGACAAGGGGTAAATGTTGTATTCTAGCATTTTTTGAATCCCCTTCCTGGTTCCGCCAGTGCGTACTAAAATACGTAGGTTTCATAATACAACCACAACTACTACTGCACATATGCTATATGAATCCTCATTATTCATGTCGCTCCATTTAAGCCATTTTGAGTAGAAATTATTGTGACCCTTGTTACTCGTTTTCATCATGTTCTTTAAGATAATCTATTCAAAACTAATCTCAGTTTGATCCCCTAAAGCAGAAGCTATAAATAACAACAAAGAGAGCAAACGCAAACCACTAAAAGATTCCTAAATTTTGCATTCCAATTTAAATAGTGCATTTTTTCTCTCTTTCTAAATACTAAAACTCGTATTCATCAACCAAAAACTTAAAGAAAATACCCGTTTGACACAAATGGAAAGAACAAAATTTCAAGCAAAATAGAGAGGGAAACAACAGAAGATACCCTTTTGACAAGACTTCCAATTCCTGTCAGTATTTATCAGACAATCCTGCAAATATAAATCCTTTGATCAGTTCCATTTCAGGGTTTAGAGTTTTAGAATTTAATACTATTATTTCCTAAAAGCGAAAATCTTAAAATATTTAAAGAACCTGTAAAGATAAGTATAGAGAAGAGCATTGGTTGAGCTGCTTCACAGTCTCATCATCTTCGTCGGCGTCGTCCTGGTGCAGCGGCGGCGGCAACGGTGGCGAAGAGGGTGGCGCGTTGGGAGTTTGCTTTCGGTCCATATATGTGCTACTTTAATTGGGACAATTTTTTAGTGGGTCATTTGACCGTATAAAAGTGAGAAACATAAAACAAATTTACCGGTGGTAATTCAAAATTAGCCGTAATTTCAAAAATAATTAAATTTAGCCCTTTTTTATGGCAATGTTCAAAATCCGAAAATATTCCAGCATAATATGCTAGAGTTCGAATTTTTTACATGTAAATTTCGAGCATAACATGTTGGAATTTCATAATATGCTGGAATTTCAACATAATTTGCTGGAAATCCATACACATGTGGAACTTTTAGTATATTATGCTGGAACTTTCAGTATATTATGTTGGAACTTTGTGTGTGCTGGAATTCCAACATAATATGATGGAAGTTCATATACAAGTGCTCCAATCTCCAGTATATTATGCTGCAACTTTCCGTGTGCTGAAATTCCAACATAATATGATGGAAGTCCATACACATGTGTTTCAATCTCCAGTATATTATGCTGGAAGTCTAGAACTTTCTGTATTGCCACAAAATAGTGGTTATTTTTCAATGACTTTGCAAACACTGACTATTTTTCAATTATTAGTCCGAAAACTTACTAGCTCGTGTTATTTTGACCATATAAAAGCCAAACGGGACATATTGCAAATTTTCCAAACCTCCTCCCTTTTATTTAATTCTTTAATATATTTATCTCCTAATTGCACTAGCTAAATACTCTTTGATTGCAAAATAAGAACAAAAAAAGAATATTTTGACCTATTCATCGGGTGTAGCCAGAAGGGTTTACTTTCTTAAGTTATAGACCAGATGTCCCATTAGGGTAGGAGTGGGTGGGGTGTAGGGGGTGGGTCGGTGAGATGGAAAATAGGGCGGGAAGATTGAAAACGGGCTCAAAAGGGAATATTTTCAATATTAAAATTTTAGAAGACATTATTTAAAAATGAGAAATTAAAGTGATAATTTACGTTATACAATAAAAGAAGAGGAAATATTTTACTTCATAGCAGAAGATTTGCTTCATTTAAAAAAGTAAAACTATAAGTATTGGGCTAATACTTATTATTATTTGAGAGATAAAATCTTCTGCTCTATAAGTCTACATGTTAAGGATTATTATTACATTCAAAGTTGGATCCCTAACATGTTCTAAATGAAATATAAGTATACGATAGTTCTAAATGAAGCAAATCTTCTGCTTTATAAGTATACATGTTAAGGATCCAGCTTTGAATGGAACTATTTGAGAGATAAAATCGTAGTAATAATAATAATAATAATAATAATAATAACAACAACAACAATAATTTTACTATCTAATAATGGTGACAACAATAATAAAAATAGCAAAAATAACGGTACTAATTAGATTTATTTTGGGATAAAAATAGTAAAATAAATATTCTTACATTATTAATGATATTAGAAGCTCAAAGAGATAGTTTGAAAGAAAGGAGGGACAAAATTGGATGTCAACAATGTTCTGGTACCATGATAAAGATTTGAGCTTAGCTCGATTGAAAGGAGAGAAGATAAATGAACCAGAAGGTTTTAGAACAGACGCTCCATTGGAGAGCAAATTGAGCTGAAATTATTTTCTCAAATCATACTGAATACAATGCATGTGGCTAGTATATATATACACTACAACTACCAGCTAGGCTAACCAATTTTTCTGCTTCCACTAATTCTCTAACACCCAATCACCATAATTAGTTATAACTAACTTCCTAATTATACTCACGTGTTAGTCACGTGCTACTCCTCTCTTTAATAGTTTGATATAGGGGTAGCAAAATGGTTAAAAGAAAACAGTTAACCACCCATATTATCCACTAAAAATGGATTAGATAATGAACTTTTTAAAAATGGGTCAAATATGGATAAGAACCATATTATCCATGGATAAGAACCATATTATCCATTTAGAAAATGAATAACCAATGAGTAATCAATGGATAACCAATGTGTCTAACTTTTACATTTATAAAGCCTCAAATTGAGGGTTCCTCAAGTTAGGGAGACTAAGAATTCTCCCAGAAGTGATCATATGCAAGAATTCATGGATAATATAGTTACCCATTTTATCCGATGGTTAACCCGTTTTTATCTCTATTAAATATTGATTGGGTCGGATAATTGATCTGTTTTTATTACCCGTTTTCAACGCGAACCATATCCGCCCGGACAGGCCCGTTTGCTACTCCTAGTTTGATATGAATAAACCTCTATTAGCACAAGTGTGTGTCTTATTCAAGTCCATACCTCAGTAGTTAATATTCTTTTGTTGGGTAGTGTTGGCAAATGAGGGGCCATATGCTATGGTTGTGGCTACAAATTCTCCAGTATTGCATGTCTACTCTTTTCTTCACCAATCACTACATCCAATTTCAGTAAGGACCCCTCTTTCCCTTTAGTTAAATCCATTTCCTCCAACCCCACTCCCTTTCCCCTCCTACTCTCTCTGTACTCTGTAGCAAAGGTAAGTCTTTTTTCCTTTACTGTTATTGACTTAATTCCCTCATATCTATCTTTCTTGTTCCAAGATTTTAAGTTTTTCTAGTAGCTTTGCTTATTTTTTCATGTGGGGTGTTCATCAAATTCCAAGATTGCAGCTTTATTATTATCACCTCATTTTTTTCATTAGTGGTACCTCTTTGTTGCTGAAACTGAAGTTTTTCTCTGCTTGCTTAGCTTTATTTTGATTGGTTTCATGTGGATGTCTATCAAATTCCAAGATTTCAGCTTTATTATTATCACCTCATTTTTTTCATTAGTGGTACCTCTTTGTTGCTGAAACTGAGGTTTTTCTATGCTTAGCTTTATTTTGATTGGTTTCATGTGGGTGTCTATCAAATTCCAAGGTTTTAGCTTCTTCTTTTTTTTTTTTGTAACTGTGGTTCGGGCTAGCTTGCGCACACCTCGATTAAATCCACGTGGTACCTGGTACCTCCTACCAGCACAGACCAAGATTTCAACTTTATTATTATCCCCTTACTATCGTTCATAAGTTCTACCTCTTTGTTGCTAAAACTGAGGATTTTTTCTGCTTGCTTAGCTTTATTTTGATTGGTTTCCATTCGGGTGTCTATTAAACTCCAAGATTTTAGCTTTATTATCCCCACATTCTGTTCATCAATGGTACTTCTTGGTTACTGATACTGCAAAGATTTCTGCTTTGAATGTGGCTTAGTTTAAAGCAAATAGGCAGTCAAAGTGTAGCTAATTAAGAAAAGAGTTTGAGAAACTGTTGCTAGAAAAAGAGTAATGAAATAAGGAACATAGATAATTGCCTTTTTCATGGACTTCTATAGATGACTGGTGGAATTCATTCAATATGATGGTATTTGATTGAAGATGGCGTTTAACACATTATTTTGACTTATGTGTATTACATTAGTGATAGCTCAAGGAAATATAAAAGTAATGGTTTATAGGAGGTTAGTTTGATGAACACTAATGAATTTGAATTCTTAAAAGTTGTAAAAGTTGGATGAAAATGACGTGTCAAACATTTTTCAAAATCCCGAGAAATCTTATAGATTGGCTTAGAGGGGTACTAATCAGTACCTAAATGGTTTCTTACAAAGGAAATAAAGATTTCTTAGCCTTGATTGAGTCTTTGGGTAAGAAAAGGAGATTTGACGGGACATAAGATAATTGTGGTCAAATCTTTAGTACTGATTTGTGAAGGCTAGGGTGCTTTGGAGTTACTAGTTATTATGCATTCATAGTTGCTTTTTTGGTGATCCTGATTGCCATTTACAATTGAAAACTATTTGACTAATCTAGCATCCAAATCTATTGTATAAAAATCCAAGTATTTTGCTATAGTATAGTAAAAAGAGCTTTTAATTTGTATCAACAAGAGCAGTCGCCTAGTTGAAGCATAACTTGGGGGAAAGCTTACATTCTATCATTCTATAGAATATGGACTCGAGTCTGAGTAAGAAGGACATTGTTGGTCATTTGATTTTGATTTGTAAGACAAAGAAGAAATAGATATTGCTTGGTGCACTACCGTCAAATGTAACTCATCATGATGGTGTGATAATTCATTATTTAGTAGATTGTTTACAATTTGATATGGGGAGAGTGCATTAATACCTTCCTTAAGCTACTACTTCAATATATGGAAAAATTCACACGAAGTTATTGCACCATATTTTGAATGCATTTCACTTCAAACCACAATATAAAATGCAAAATTACTTAAAATGTTGTAATTTAATTATTTTTTTTGTGGTACACTCTACCAACGAGGACATCGTAGAGTAACCTTTGTCTTTATTTACGTTAGTAACCATTTTGATACTAGACATTTATCTATAGTCTAAACAAAAAATCTTATCTGCTTAAAATTTGTTTGCTTTCAGGTTTTTGGTTAATGCTTTGTTGAATATTTCTTCGCCTCTCTGGAAAAGCCAGAAATTTTGCTTTCGGCTTGCATGATATTGTAGATAACCATGGCTACTTCAAATGGGATCATTTATTATTCCGCCAAATCACCTCAACACCCAAAGGTTCACACCCACAGTCAAGGGATTGAACTTAGCAAACACAAAGGATATTCCCCTTTGCCAAGACTAAAGTTTTCTAATAAGGGGTTCTGGGAGGTGTGTGGAAAACTAAGCAACCGTGTCATCTTCAGGGGATCTCCTGTGTTATGTCGTTCAACAGAAACACATGATACTGAGACAAAAGATTTTTCCAGAAACAGTGGTGATTATTCCAACATATCTAGGTAAGCATAGTTCAACAACAAATGGTCAATCAATACATACCAGCAAAAATATGAAAAGAACTGCTTACAAATGAAATTTCAGCTGTGCAACAGTATGATTATTATTACTTATTCAAAGTCTGAACATTCATTAAGAAACTTGATGTTGGCTTCATGCGGAGGCATTTCCTTATTTTTGAGGAGGATGTTGTTACTTGTAGCTTACTATAATACCAATCATCTTTTGCTGCTAAAACATGAGATCATTCTTAATACAGAACTCGGTCATATAGTTCTTTGCCTGATTTGAGCTATTGCACAAGATGGATTTAGATAGAGAATTGGACAGGATACTAACACTGGTTACCAAAAAATAGAAAAGGGTACTGTAGTCGGTACAAGCTAGAACTTCTTTCTTTGTTCCATTATTAGACTGGCTGTAAAAGAATAGGGGCATTCAAAACACCTACGAAGGATCAATGATGTGTATTTTGGACACAATCGATTCACTACTTCTTTCCTCTCCCACCTTTCCCTCCAAATCTTTCCTTTCAAACACTATTGTGATGTTGCTTCTTGGGTTTCTTGTGTTGATATATATTTTGCAGTGTACAAGAAGATGATCATGCAATCACAGTTGGGAAAGTTATTCCTTCAAGTCAGGCGATTGCTGAAGCTTGTAAATTTGCTTACAACGATGCCAAATTTGTGAATGAAAGGGCTAAGAATGATATCGTGCTGCTTTCTCGGTATATACTATGTGCCACATGTTTGTGCATCATTTATTCAAGTCTTGCATCAGTTTAATATAATTAGTCCCTCCGTTTCAATTTATGCTACAATTTTTGATGCGACCGCAACAACAACAAACCCAGTTTAATCCCATAAATGGGGTCTGGGGAGGGTAGTGTATACATAGACCTTACCCCTACCTTATAGAGATAGAGAGGTTGTTTACGATAGACCCTAGGCTCAAGGAACAGTGGAAATCAAGCAATCAAGTAGCAAGAAATAGTAACAACAATGTAATATGGTAACGGGTGTGAATGCCACAACATGTAATAATAAAGAACTGTGAATAAAAGGACAGCCCGGTGCACTAAGCTCCCGCTATGCGCGGGATCCGGGAAGCCTAGGAGGAACACACTACTACCGGTCAACCTACAACCCTAATCCTCGACATCCACTTTGATGGGACCGTAGAGTTTAAGAAAGAAAGACTTTTGGAACTTGTGGTATTAAACATGTCATGAGGTTTCTGCGGCTATAAAAGCATTCCATAAAGGGTAAAATGGGAAGTTTAAGTGAAATTGTTCCCAAATATAGAAAGGTATCATTCTTTTTGGAACAAACCAATAAGGAAATAGTGTCACGTTTAATGGAAATGAGGGAGTACCTTGTACACCCAGAAAGCCTCAAAGGGTCCAAAAACTTGATTATTGTCTTCACCGGCTTTTTCGCCTCAGTTGTTATTGATAAAGAAAAGCATTCTGTCATTTGCTGGTATTTTGGGAGTTTGTCTAGCTTTTACTTTTGGTTTTGTGAATTGTGAGAAGACTTCTTTAGTTTTGAATTGGCGTCAAATGAGGATATAATTTATGAGCCTCCACTTAGGTAGAAGGAGGACTGGCTCGCTGTTGAAAATGAGATTTTGATACTGTTGACTTCACTGTAGAATCAATCTGAATGTTCTCTAGCAAATTTTTGAGAGATTACAATTTATTTAACAATGGAAAATTGAGAGATAATTAGTGATTATGAACCATTTGGGAAGTGTCTGTTCGATGTTTTCTACCTCAAGTTGTTCTACTCATCGGCCGAAAGCCATTTGCAGTTAAAATTTCCATTATCATAATTTCTGGTTATTGACAAATGCCTCTATATATCATCTTCGAAAACTACTTTATGAAATGAAATATGAACATTAGCTTCATGTGGAATACCTTCTCAATTTATTTTTACCTAACAGGGAAATAATGAGGATGGATGCCCGTGCGCGCCAAGATGTTGCATTTCTTGGTTCAGAATTTCTTAAGCTTGATGGTAAATTCTTCACTCGGTTCTCAAGCTTTGACACATGATGAAAGAATCATATTCAACTGACTATTAACAATTGGAAAAGGTCTCCTGCTAGGAACCAAAGTTCAGTAGTTTGATGAATGCTTCTTATAGAATGCACATACAGAGAAATATTGTATAGTTGTATTCGTGAAGGAGATAGGGATAATAGCAGTTGGATAATAACTTTTGTTGTTTGATGTTGGTGATACACTCGTCAGAGTCTGATTGGTTACCTTTTTGTTTCTTTAAATAGCTCGGGCACGGGAAGATACTGAGAAAGTTGATCATGATGTCAAGAAAAGAGCCGAAAGAATCCATCATGTTGCCACAGTAAGAGAGTTTGTTCATATGCTTATCTACCATAAGATATGTCATCGCGAATGCTTATTAATTGTGCTTAATAGATTCTTAAAAACAAAGCTCAATCGGGACTGAAGAAAGCTGCCGATCGACACTGGAGTGATGGTGCCTTGGAGGTGCTCTTTTTTATCATTTTTATTAGCTTTATCTAGAATTTTGATGCAGTGTTCCAAGTTGCACAATTTTCTCCTGTCTTACTCTCGAATATCTTTGAACATCTTCTCTTAGTTTCTTATGGAAAATGTCTTAGCTAAATGTTATTGTACTCGGGAAAATAAGGAAGTTGAAAACTTTTTCTTTGACATATCATCCTTGCTAAAATATCTTCAGTTCTTTGAGCTTTTTGATCCTCAAAAAGGCATCATTTAAAGCGAAAAAGTCAATCATAAAATTGATAAACCAGAGGGAGATCTTGTTTAAAAGGGTAGTATCTTCGAAGATCTAAAAGGTTATAGCGTTCAAAGATCTAATGTGTAGAAGCGACACATGTAATCAAAGATCTAATTTATAGCAGCTTTTATTTCGCCTAATAGAGATTAGCAGTATAAAATATCCATAATGAGTCAGATATTATCTACTGGTGGTGGCTTGTCGTTTCTGCTGGCGTCTTCCCTTTGCACTCAAAGGACCTAACTGGGTGTGGAAGTGATGTTTAATGACTAGCACAACATGTGCACCATAAAATGCTGCAACCTTGTACAAGTCACCTTCTGTTCAATAAGTTTATTAATGGATTGGTCATGCATTGTGTTTAGCATTTTCATTGATAATTCAGAAGTTAAAATCTTCATCAACCTGCAGATTTGGTTTCTGTTACTGAATCTGAACATTGAGAGCAGATAGTAGCTTGTTGGCGGCATCACTGCCTTTGCTATAACTTTACGTTGCTTTTCACATAGATAGCTTCATCAAAATTTATTTGGTGGCTAATGTAAGTAATCTAAAAGTAGCTGTTTTTCCCAAAAATCAGGCTGATTTAAGACGTGCTGATTTTGTGGCAAAACAACGCGCAATGGAAGACTCTCTGATGGCTTTGGAGGTACTGTTATTGCAAAAAATGGATTCAGTCTTTCATATGATGTGTTATATGACGATATATTTATTTACTTCCTCTGCTTTTATCAATGACTGCACTCGTTTATCTATATTTCTTCTTTTTTTCATGGTTTCTTGTGTTTTGTGGTCTTTTAGTTTGTCAAGAACATTCATGATAGGATGGTGGGCAAAATGTACAAATTGTAAGTTCATCTAGTTATTTCCTTGCAGAAATAACCGATAGAAAATAATCTATCTGAATAAAAACTTCATTTCATCTTCCTACTTGATCTTTGCTCTGTTCAGGAAAAGAAGTTCAGTAGATTCAGAGAAAACAAGGCATATTACACTTGAGAAGAATGGGAAAACTCTAGAGTTTCTTCCTGGGGAAGTTTCTGCTGATCGCATCACTGCTATCCAGGTATTGAGCCTTTGTTTACTTTCGAAGTTCCAATGATTAAAATGAATCTTTCCGATATGTATAATTGTATGTTACCACCTGCAGGAAGCTTATTGGGATATAGCATCGGCACTTTCCGAAGCTGATGGAATTGACTATACTGATCCAGAAGAGGTCCTAACTTAAAAAGTTAAATTGATCCCTCCGTCCCAATTTATGTGGCACCCGTTTGACTTGGCACAAAGTTTAAGAAAGATAGAAAGACTTATAAGCCTTAGACATTTGTGTGGCCATAAATCATCTTAATAAGGGTAAACTAAAAATTTTGATACTAAATTGTTTCTAAATATAGAAAGGTGACATTCTTTCTGAGACAGACCAAAAAGGAAAGAGTGCCACATAAATTGGGACGGTGGGAGTACTAATTAGTTGCTATGACCTTTGATGTATTTATGCTCTCTTACATATCTCATTTCTATTATATATTTCCGGATTGGAGCAGCTCGAGTTGTTGGTTGCAACACTAATAGATCTTGATGCAATGGATGGTAAAAGTAGTGTATCATTGCTTGCTGAGTGTTCAAGTTCTCCTGATGTAAATACGAGGTTGGCTTTTTTATTCTCTTTTGACATTTCTATGAAATGAATGATAGATCCTGTGATATTCTACTCGCGCTATCCCGTGTAATCTGTGCGCCTAAACCTCAAATACTTAAATACTTGAGGCTCACCAAATTAGTATTTCTGCTCCTTGAAATCAACTGCACTTCCAACTTCTTTTGTCTAATATCATCTTGATACGAAGATGAAGGCGTTTTACCACCCTTGTTTCTAATATGCCACATTTACGGTGCCCTCTAGAATTGTCATGCTTGTTACATGTCTCACAATATCCATCATTTTCTCTATTTGCAATTGTTGAGAAGCCTTTGCCATTTTATATCTAATCTGTGACTTGGAGACACTTCAAAAAATTTCGGGAAATTTCATGGTGTAGGAAAGCATTAGCAAATGCTCTCTCAGCTGCACCGTCAATGTGGACTCTAGGAAACGCTGGCATGGGAGCGTTGCAGGTACTTGTACGGAAACCTGCATTTTCTCTTATTGACATCAGTTAATATTAAAGGTAATGGAATGCTTTGTTATGTGTCCATAGAGACTGGCGGAAGATGACAACCCGGCCATTGCTGCTGCTGCATCAAAAACCATTCTCGAGTTGAAAAGACAGTGGGAAATAGGAGAGGGAGATAGCTGGAGGTTAATGGTGGAGGAAGAGTCACCCGACGATGTAGGGAGCTAAGACGACAACTGAACATATTAGAACACGCGCGCGTAACTCAATACTGTAGATATCTAGATGAATGGACTAATTGATATTTTGGAGTCCTGTGAAAAATAGTTCATAAGCTCTACTTACATTAGAAAAAAAGAAACAAAACTATCCTAAATGATATTCATCCTTTCATGCTATGTAGCTTGTTGTCTCGTTGGATCCTTGATATTTATGTATAAAAGGTCTAAAGCAACACTTTATTCTTCTTATACAGAGAAGATTTCAGATAAATATTTTGTTCTGGTGAATGTTTGACAGACCGATGACTTTCTATAAAAAAAGAAAAAACAGTCCGGTGCATTAAGCTCCCGCTAAGTGCGGGGTCCGGGGAAGGCCGGATCACAAGGGTCTATCGAATGCAGCCTTGCCCTGCATTTTTGCAAGAGGTTATTTTCATGGCTCAATCACGTGACCTGACAAAGCTCCCCTTTAGACATATGACTTTCTATGAATAAAATAATGTCTTATATTAGCGGTATAAGAAGTGGCTATGTGCCTATTTCTCCCTTTAATTAAGTTGGTAATATATCCCATCATTACTCCCTTATCCATTTTCCCAATTAGCCCCTTTATTGGAAAAAAATAAAGGGAAAATTCAGTAGGGTTAGTAACGCATGGATTGTTTATGTAAGAATTAGTAATATAGTGATTGTTAATCCGGTGAGTAACAATGATGAGATTGTTATGCAATGATCAATACTTAGACAAACAGTTTAATCTACAAGTATTTTTATTCCACATTCTATTCCGCATATAATCATACATAAATACTTACAGGTTTTGATCTAGTTGAATGACTGTTTGGTTTATAAAGTGATTTCTTTTCCATTTTCTTCATTAATTTAGTACCGCCAACCAAACATGTATTATGTTATGCAGAATTTTATGTTGAGATTAATCATCATATCATATACTATATTATAAGTGGGAACATCTCAGGTGAAAGTTAAAATACCAAAATGTCTTTGTAAAGCTGAATGACACTATTGCCCTTCTCTATTAAATACTATTGTTGTAATATTGTAAAACAAAAATGAAAATACAAGTTAAAATAATATCTGAAAATTTATTATTGTGTTATAAATAGAGTTTTATTTAAGATGAATGTCTATATTTTAGAGAGATTTAGGGATTTTACTTGGTGGCTAAGTCACTCTTTCCCTATAAATAAAGGGGTTCTATTCCATTGTAATTCATCTAAAAGCAATAAGAATTCTCTCTCTCTCTCTACTTCTCTCTGCAATACTCTTCTTCTTATTTTATTGTTTCATAACACGTTATACTCTAACCAATTGAGTAGAAGCTTCGGGATTGAGCATAATGATTGTCAATTGTTCCATGAACTTCCTTCATGATTAAATTCTGGATTTAAGGTAAGTATTTTACCGTATTTTTCTCTTTTATTCTATAATTTGATTTTAACAAGTAAAGACAATAAATTTTGATTGTAACTCTAATGGAGTTAGTAAAAAATTATAACCACTCGAAGTGGTAAAATTTCTCTGTCTTGCCATGATCAAATTCATGTATGATTGTGGGCAAAGAAGTATAAACTCGTCCCATTGAATTTGTTTCATTCTCATTCCCTTAAGAGAATGTGATAGCAGTATGTGATAAGTCTGAAAAAAAATTATTACTATGAATGTATCAATGGATGTGGACGTGGTAATAGATGAAATTATAATCGTCATCATTGTGGTAATGAGAACAATAAGGATTCTCAAAATAATCCTTCACTTTATGAAAGTAATATTTGTTATCGATTTGACATGAGATTTTGTAAAGCACATATAAATGATTATGGTCAATTCATGATGTGAGTGTGACAACATGTGATTTATGAACACATATTCATTAAGAATATGAACGTGTTATGGTAGTGAATATACCATATTCACCTCTAGAATGAGGTTTGAGAGGAAATAAAAAAATAATGACATTATTATGGCATGAATGGTCATTGGTCAAATGCCTATTATACGCCAAAATATTTTGGCGATGTGATTATGAAAGGACAACAGCAATGCAAGGAACAAATCTTGTATAGAATTTGATCATGACTATAATGGTATAACTTTCTCTTTAAAAGAGATATTCACCATATGAATGTTGATGAATATGTGGTAGTGGCAAATTAATTGAGAGCTCCGAAAGAGCCAATTATTGCTATTTTAGAGGAATAAAATTGATTATCAATAAGGCATTGTGTTGTAGTAAGTCTCAAAGAAATTTAATTGAGTTTCTAAAGTATTCGCGAAAGCGGTTGGTTGTATTGAGACTATAAATAAAGGAAATATTTAATATCTTCTATTACTACAACTTGTAGCAGGATAATATGTATGTGAAAAGTTACCCGCTTTATTCTCCAATTTGTACTACACAAACAAAAGAATGCCACAATAAAGTAGAAGTTTATTGATATAAAAGTCCATACCATAATAAACTTAGAGTTCATAATTGCACACGTCATGGTGTAACCTAAAGTTTATCAATATTTATAATTTTTTCAGTTGGCATAATTTGTTTATCCATGTTAATTTAAGTATGATGTACAAAAATAAAAGAGAATTCACATGGATAAATATTAAAGAACTACAACGTTCTTTATGAATCCTCTTACATTGCTTGTTCTTATTAATTAATAGACCAACAAAAATTGGGATTGAATCCTGTGAATGCTGGAAATATCAAAGGTGAACATGGGCTCATTCACCTGTCATGTATACCACATAAGATGCATCTATGAGATGGTTACATGTGTGATTATTATTAACTCGCAACATGACCAATGTTTGCGAGGTAACTTTCTCAGTAATTTACTTTCGGGCATAATTTTCATATTTTCTATTCAAAACAGTTTATCTTGATAAGTTGGTTTATATCACAGTTGGTTTAGCAAAATGATTTATTGAGTGCCTCCACTTAATAGCTAAACTATTTCTTATGAGAACAAAGTTATATATATATATCAGTTTGATATATGTTATATACAAAAGTATATTATTTTCTCCCCTCACAAGTGGTTCAAGATCAAGAATCAAATAATTCCATCTTATTATTATTGATGTGCGGTGTATATTTTGATTAACACCATAACGCACAAAGATGGGTTCTCAAAGTTGAGGAAACAAGTTAGTTTTTCTAACATGAGGGAGAGACATGATAAACAGTCGAGAAAAAGTTACGTGGAATGAATTATCATGTGTATATCTAGATCCTCGAATAAAATAATATGAACTTGAAGTTCATAAAAGGATAATTCATTTGCTATATATTGCAAAGCATGCCAGACACATTTGCTGACCTAAAGAAAGTAACTATATTCTCATTGCAAATGCTCCTATTAAGTTCTAGAAGGACAAAGTCTATGGTATGCTTGAAGCGTATAGCTCGGTTTCAAATAAAATTCTTGATAAAGGAGATGAGAAAATGATCATAATAAAGGAGACAAGTGATCTAGAAGATCACATGACATAACACTTCATAAAATCTCAAGAGAGGATCATGTACCTGAAAATATGAATGAAGAGATCTCTATGTTATATCTTTATGAAAAAATACTGGAACCGATATAAAATGTTCGTCGACGACATCTATCATAGAGCTAAGTATAGATGATGATCTTAAGTCTGTCGAATACTGTAACGACCCGGCCAATCATTTCATGAGTTACCACTCTGTTTTCCCTATTTCTGCTTATTATTGCCTTGTTCAGCTGTATTATGTGCTATCGGGTTGGTTGGCTCGGGTTCGGAGAAGTTTTGGTAAGGTTTGAGACACTTAGTCTCTTTTGAGTGAGCTTAAGTTGGAAAAGTCAACCATATGTTAACTTATGTGTTAAAGGGCTCATATGTGAGTTCCAATGGTTCGGATAGCTTCGTGAGGTGATTTAGGACTTAGGAGCGTGATCGGAATGTGTTTGGAGGTACGAAGTAGCTTCAGGCTTGAATTGGCGAAATTGGAATTTTGGCATTTTTCGGTTGATGGGTGAGATTTTGATATAGAGGTCGGAATGGAATTCCGAAAGTTGCAGTAGGTCCATTTTGTTATTTGGGATGTGTGTGCAAAATTCCAGGTCATTTGGACGTGGTTTGATAGAATTTTTGATCAAAAGCGGAATTTAGAAGATTTTGGAATTCTTAGGCTTGAATCTGATGCGAATTTGGTGTTTTAATGTTGTTTTGAGTGTTCCGAAGGTTGGAACAAGTTTGAATGATGTTATGGGGTATGTTGTCATGTTTGGTTGAGGTCCCAAGGGCCTCGGGTGAGTTTCGGGTGGTTAAATGGACTATTCCATGTTGAAAAAAATTGCAGAAATCTGTTGTTGGGTGTTGTAGACAATTGGACTTCGCGTTCCCAAGTGGCCCCACGTGTTCGCGAAGGGTTAGGCTTGGAGGCTGTGAAGTTGGCCTTCGCGTTCGCGAAGGAGGTCCCGCGATCGCGAAGTGTTGAGCTTGTTGGTCATCGCGTTCGCGAGGTTGATGTCGCGTCCGCCAAGGGTTGAGTGCTGAGGCATCGCGTTCGCGAGGGGTGATCGTGTTCGCATAAAAGAAAATTCTGGTCAACCTAAGTTTGTGATTTGCGAACGCGAGGGGTTGACCGCATTCGCGAAGAAGGATTGAAATGTCTGGGCAGAATGTTTTAAAAGCTCATTTCCGCGATTTTGAGCATAAGTTCCTCCATTTTTGGGCGATTTTAAAACTTTTTGAAGGGGATTGAAGAGGGAATCAAGGGGGAACACAAGGAGGTAAGATTTATCGACTTTATACTCAATCCTAATGTGTTTTCCACCTAATTAATCATGGAATTTAAGCATAATATTGAAGAACTAGGGCTTGTTATTGGAGACCTAAAATTAGGGATTTGAGGGATCATTTGTGGTTGAATTTTGGTGATTTTGATATGAATGAACTCGGAGAGTGATAAAGAGTCTATTGATGTAATTTTTATTGGAATCCGATACATGGGCCCGGGGGTCGGGTTTGGTCAATTTCGGGATTTGTGTTGTCATTTAATTTCTTTCGAGTGGGCCTTGTTCCCTTAGCATATTTTAATGGTTTTGCACTGGTGTTGGCCCAAGAACAGTTAAAGTTTTGAAGAATGACAAATGAACTCAGTACCAGGTCCATCTTGTGAAGCACAGTCATGATCAACCTATACATGTGAGATGCACGTGAAGGAAATAAGTCCTACTGATCAACCAGCAATATCTCCTAATCTGATCGAAAAGGTTGCATATTATATAAGGGGAGAAAGTCTCCTTATATGAAGAGAACAGAATCCGGATAAAAGATAGTGTTAGAGTTTGAGATCTTCATGAACTCTTCTACGGTAGAAGATCAGCAATTGAGTCCTAATCAAACTTTGATTACTAACCTATCAGTGATTGTTCTCTTTTATAGGCAATGCACATACGCAGAAGTTAAACTAAACTGAGAGCAAAAGAGCAAGGCGATTTTGCAAGCAATTTATGTATGATTTGAGTGTGCACTCCTGAAGCTACTTGAACAAGATAGAAGAATCAGTTTCATTGTGTCTATATTTTATTCTAGTTCAATTGTAGTAGGTGGTTTAAAGTTGTACCTATCAGCTTTCATAGAAGCAATTGTATTAGGTACCTAGAGTGTTCAAGTTATAGCTAACTTGAAGTTATCGCAACAGTGGATGTTGTGTGCCACAACGGGATTAGATTTAATCCTTAGGTTTACAAAGAGATTTTGTAAATGTTGTTTTGGCTCGGTGATTTTAGTGGAAGTTTGGGAAATTCCTACTGAGTAGTAGGTCGTGGTTTTTTCACCTTTTGAGCCAGGTGTTTTTCACGTAAAAATCTCTGTGTTCTTTATTTTATGTACTTATTATTCTGCAAACAGTAGTAGTTAGAACACCTAGAAGATCTGCGAAAATTGGGTACCACGCAAATCGCCCCCCTCTTGTGTGGTATTGATGCTTAAAACATCAATTGGTATCAGAGCGCGTTATCCTTGAAGAGGCTAACACCTTAGGAAAATATCAAAATGAGTGCACCACCTGGGAACTGAGAAGGGCAATCCACTGCTAGGCCTCCAATTTTTAATGGTCAATACTGTAAACACCTAATTTTTGACAACCTTTAATTTTTTATCACTTCTTTTATGTAAATATTTTAGGGGGTTTTAACCTACTATTATTTTAGCTTTATTACACTTTTTATTATAGGATAAAAATACCAAAAAAAATTAAAAGGTAAATTATCACTATTAATATTTTTTATATAAAAAATCCGAAAATATTTATTTATTTTTTTTTAAAAAAAAATAATAATTTCGGGAATGATTTAAAAAATAAGAAAAAGGGAAGTAGTGAATAAAAAAAATAAAAGTAAAAATAAGTGGAATTCTTTTTTAAAAAAAAAGTAAAAGAATGTAGAAAATTTAAAAAAATAAAAAGTTTAGTGAAAATTTTTAAAAAAATTAAAAAGTAAAAGAAGGTTGGAATTAAAAAATAAATATAAAGGTATCTGAAAATTTAAAAAATTTAAAGTAATTGAAAGTAGCATTTTTAAAAGAAAAAGAAAAGATAGTGGTTTGTTTTTTTTAAAGAAAAGTTAAATAAAGTGAGATTCTCTTTTAAAAAAATAAAAAGTGGGATTTTAAATAAGATAAAGTAATTAAAGTTGGAATTTTAAAAATAAAAGTAAATAAAGGTGGGATTTCTTTTTCTAAAAAAATAAAAGCAATTTGTAAGTGAGATTTCTTTTAATTAAAAAAATAATAAAATAATAAAACAAATCTGAAAATTTCGAAAATTTTTCTATAAATAGAAGAGAAAATTTAGGAATAAGGGGGTTCCAAAAAGAAAAAAAACTAGATAGAGAGGAGAAAAAAAAGAGGGGGCGGATAGAGAGGTATACACTCAATATACACTCTGGATACACTGGATATACAGGGACAGAATTCATTTTGGAGAGAGTAAAAAAGATAGAACCAAATTTTCTGAAATATTGAGAGTGGAAGAACACCATAGAGAGTTCAAAGCTAGAAAGAAAAAACAAAGAGAGATTTCCGGACTATTTTTCTTCTCCATTTTTACTAGTTTTCTCCGTGTTGCTGGGATTTCTGGATTGAGGTGTTGAAGCTACTGTGTTGGGCTTTCTGCTGCTGTATGTTGCTGTGTTATATACTACTTTGCTGACCTTCTTCTTCTTGTATTGACAATACCAGGTACACAACTGTAACTTTGGCATATTGTAAGCTGAAATGTGAAAGCATGAATACATATGAAGAATGGAACTTTGAAGTTTTAATTTAGCTTTTTCTTTGTTTCTTTTACAAATTGTATTTAGGCTATTTCATGTATTATTATTCTGTAAATTTCTGTCGCTTTGCATAACTGGGCATCTTGTAGTGATGTATTAAATAATACTTTGCTTTAGCTTGATTATTAGGTAGTATATATTTAAGCATGCTCATTACTATCAAACTGTTTAATAATTGGAATAAGAGGAAACATAAGTTGGTGTCTTTAGTAAATCGGCTTGGCAAAACTGATTAGTTCACTAGCTATGAAGGTTTTAATATTGTCAACATTAGGTTAATCGTGAACATGTAGCTAAATTTAGTTAAAGTATGTAATTAATTAGGATTTTTTTCTCTTTTATTTTAGAGACGAATTTAATAGAAATGTAGTCACTTTAGGATATCCTTAAAATAAATGAGGCGTGCTTCGCCAAAATAAATACAAAATTGCGGGGCCCTCAATAATTATTTGTTTTAAAATACTTAGACTTAGGGACGGGCCGTTTAGTCAATTTCACGGCCCTACCCAAAATAATGATACGCTAGTCGCTTTAGGCGCGTCTTTAATAATGCTATACTCTTAAATTCGGGTGCACATTTATGTGACCCAAGTCCAAATCTCAACGGAGTTGAAATGTGTCAATAACCATGGGTACATTGATGTGACGTGGTTCGAGATACGTTTTTCACAATGTTGTAATTCTCTGTTAAATAATAATAATAATAATAAAAGCGGTAAAGAGTTTAAAGTTTGTACATAAGTTCATAATTGTATAAAATCATATAATCAAGCCGAATATGACAGTTGAGCGACCGTGCTAGAACCACGGAACTCGGGAATGCCTAACACCTTCTCCCGGGTTAACAAAATTCCTTATCCGGATTTCTAGTGCGCAGACTGTTAAACAGATTCATTCTTTTCCTCGATTCGGGATTCATCCGGTGACTTGGGACACCATAAATCTCCCAAGTGGCGACTCTTAAATAAATAAATAAATCTCGTTTCAATTGTCCTTTAATTGGAAAAAACTCCCTTTTGCGCCCCTTTGTGGCGGCGCGGGCGAAAAAGGAGGTGTGACAAATACTATTCTTAGTGGAAGAACAGGATGAGAGATCACATCATAGGAGAAGACTATGAAATCTGGGACATAGTCACTAATGGTCCTCTAGCAACCACAAAGAAGAATGTTGAAGGAGTGGATGTGCCAAAGACAAGAGCTGACTGCACTACTAAAGATTTGAAGAAATGGGAGAAGAATTCCAAGGCCAAGAAATGGCTTGTGTGTGGACTGGGTCCAGACGATTACAGTAGAATTCAAAGTTGTACTACTGCTAAGGAAATCTGGGACACTTTGCAAGTGGCCCATGAAGGAACACCTCAAGTAAAGAGGTCCAGAGGAACGTTGTTGTATTCTCAGTATGAGAATTTCACCATGAAGGAAGGAGAAACCATCCAGGAGATATATACAAGGTTCACCACACTGACAAATGAACTTAAGTCTCTTGGAAGGGTTATTCTTGAAGAAAACAAAGTTGAGAAGATTTTGACAAGGGTTCTGCTAGTCTCTTGGGAAAGCAAAATCACTACTATTCAGGAATCAAAGAATATTGCTACCCTCAAGTTGGATGAACTGATTGGAAACCTCACTGCCTATGAACTGAGAAGGCAAACCATGAAAATGGATGCACCCAAGAAGGAAAGAAGTCTGGCTCTCAGAATAGTTGAAGGTTCAGATCTGGAGGATGATGAAATGACCATGATTACAAGAGATTTCAAAAAGTACCTGTGAGCACGTGATTTTTGTTTTTCGCGACAATCACTCCAAAAGAAACAAAATATTAGTAGTTTGGTCTTGCTGCACAATTTTTCGGATTTTTATATGGCATTTTCGGTATTTATTTGTGATCTTCCCTTTTCTTTTTGTATTTTTCATCAAAAGCAAAATATATGTGTCGTGTGTAAAAATATAAAGTGATGTTTTTTTTCAATTGTGTGATTAATTGTTTGTTTAAGGTTTTATTAGGGTTGTTTAATTTAATTAGGGGATTAAAGAGAAAAAGGGATTTCGGATTGGGCCAGTCCAATAAGACAAGCCCAAACTAAAATTATCCGGTCCAGTCTAGTTCAGCCCCAGAAATATCTCAAACGACGTCGTTTGGGTCGTGCTTGATCTGGGTCGTTGATCTCAGAATGATCAACGGCCAAGATCACACACCCCGTACCCACGAACAGATCCGACCCGTCTTACCCGAACCAACCTTGACCCCTAGTAAGCTAAACGACATCGTTTCAGTTAGACCTTCAGATCCAGGCCGTTGATCGCGTTCAATCCAACGGCCAAGACACAATCATCCACCCCGTATAAGAAGCCTCATATCATACCCTGCCCCCCTATCCAAGACCCCCGCCTTCGTCCTCATCCCCTTTCCCCACGAAACCCTAGCCGCCCCCTTTCCCTTCACCATTAATCCCGGCGGCATGGACGCCGGTGACCCCCTCCTTGACACCATAGGACCGCTTCATTACCCTGAGCATAGATCTGTTATCCTTTTCCCTCGAATCAGATCCTAGTTGCTTGAATCTTCATTTGAAGATTTGAGCAGAACTCGATCTATACCGATCTGCCCTAGATTTATACCAGACAGTCCCTGGACCTCCCTCGTGACCAAACCATGCTTGGTTTGGTCCGAATCTGACCAAGGAAACCCAAAAACCAAATCTGCCTCTAGGAACCCTAGGAATCCTCATGACCGGTCTGTGTCCGTTTGAGCCGAGTTGATTAGGGTCTAATGGACCTTAATCGAAGTGTTCTCAGTTGAGAACACTTCGATTAAAGTCCGTTCAACCCCAAGAAAGATCTATTCAAATCCAAGACAAGGTTTTCTGATTTTTTTTCAAGTTTCGAGGTAATTTTTGTTTTCTTTATCAGTTCATTTTGTCTGTTGTATCTGAATGTCTGTTTATGTGGCCAAGAGTTTTTGTTTAATTTGTGTCTTTAAAATTTTATCAACTGTTTTCGTCCACCTCTGTTCTGATCAAGCCTTTCTTTCGTTTACTGATAATGTGTTTGCGTGTAAACTGTATAGTCGATCGAATTTGAAATTGCTCGATTAATCAGTCCCCAAGGTCGTCTGTGTTTTGACATTGCAATCTGAACCCCTTGTTTGATACTGTTGGATTTCTGATCTTTGGCTACGATTGTATGTGTTACAATTAGTATAGTCGAGTCGACATACGTCGTCGATTAGTTTCAGCTGCTAAATGGTAACAATTTTATTCATATTGTTGGCTTTTCTGCTGAAGCTTTGTTTGAATGCAACTAGGAACTAAGTATAGTTGTTTGTGGTTGTTCAAATTGATTCCGAAACATTACAGGGCTTAGTTTATAGTTGTAGTTCAGATTTTGGTTTAAAATTGATGGCATGTGCATACTTGGGCAGCATGTGCACTGTGTTTCTTTAATAATTAGAGCAAATGGGACAGCATGTGCTGTCAGGGCATAGTCAGGCTGCCCATATCCTATTTTAATTTAGAAATAATAAGCCCATTCAAAGATATATCTGTCAGGGAATGTCATGGGAAGGGTCTTATTTTAAGTAGCTGAGTGAAAAAAAAAACAGACCACATGGGGGGGGGGAAGGTGGTTGAGGGTTTAACAGGCTGTGAATAGTTTGAGTTTAGGATATAAAAGGAAGCAGAACTTCCATTAAAAGGGGGACGGGATTTTTGAGCAACTCAGACAGATTTCGAGACTGGAAATTGGGGCTGGATTTTTTTTCCAGAAAAGATACATAGAGAGATAAGAGAAGTAAGGCATACACAAGGGAGGGAAAACATATAGATAACAATCAGAAACTGTTTCTTCTTTTTGTTTGTTTGGATTTCACTTGATTTCAACCTATTCAATCAATTCTGATTTCTTCCAAGTCTCAACTAAGTATATTGGTTGGTTGGAATTGTTTGTTTCTCCTGGACTTGGTTTGTTCTGGAGTTTTGTTTCTACTGCGCTGCTTGCTTCTGTCATTTGGCTATTTTTCCATCAGCTATAGTTGCATTTTTGCACTCGAGCCTGTTTTGCTGCTTGCTGTTTTGTTCTTGCTGCTGCTATTCTGTTTCTGCTGCTGCTGATTTTCCTATCTTCCTCCTCTTCTCCTTTGCATTTTCAGCATTCCAGGTACACATTTCGAGTCTCCTATTGGTGCAGTTGATTGTAAACAATGAAAAGCATGAATTGAAAGATCTGGAGAAGTTATAATCATCTGTTTGCTTTACTTACAGCCTTTGTTATTAAGTTGTATAAATTTTAATTTGTAGTTCAATAGGGAAGTACATTAGTAAGTTTGTATTTGATTGAAGCTTATGTCGATCTAAATATGCGATTCGTTTAATGGTATATAGGATGTAACCATAATTCATGGAATATGCAACCATTAGTATGATTGTTAATTCAAACTCGTTTTTTAGCATGTTGTGAATATATAGGGTGGACGGTTCCTTTTAATCTCGCCAAAAATACAATACAGTTTTTTAGACTCTAGAGTTGCAATTTCATTAGGCATGTTTAAGATGAGTTTTGAATACCATAGGTAACATCCTTTAACAAGGAGTCCTATTAATCCTGTTTAAATGAGTTTAATTTAGATTCAGCTTAAGGAGTGTTCGGAGTAAGCGTAGCATTTCATCAATCTCGTATGTATTTCCTTTTATCAAATTAAAAGTATGTTCCATGAGATACAGCGTTCTTCACCTTGTAATCAGATAATTAATAAGAAGTCAGGATCAGCTAAGCATGCCATTTAATCAGCATACATTTTTCTTTCTTTCATTTTTTAGAAACGAACATAATAGAAATGTAGTCACTTTAGGATATCCCTTCCAAAATAACGAGATGAGCCTCGCCGAATAAAGTGCAAATTGCGGGGCCCTCAATAATTAATCATAACAAAGATTTAGAATTTGGGATGGGCTGTCTAGTGAATTTCCCCGCCTTTTCCGAAGACAATAACGCGTTAGACTCTTTAGGCACGGTTTAATTAAATTACATTCTTAAATTCGGGTGCACATTGATGTGACCCAAATCCAAATCTCAACGGAGTCAAAATGGGTCGACGACCACGGGTGCATTGATTGTGACGTGGTTTGAGATGCATTTTCACGACGTTGCAATTCTATAAAAATAAATGACAATAATAAAAGCGGTTTTTAAACTTAATAAAAGCACGTAAGTCATAACATGTATTTAAATCAGATATTTAGCCATTATAACAATTTAAGCGACCGTGCTAGAACCACGGGATTCGAGGGTGCCTAACACCTTCCCTCGGGTCAACAGAATTCCTTACTTAGAATTTCTGGTTCGCAGACTTCATTTGGAAAAGTCGAAAATTTCCTCGATTTGGGATTCAAGATAAACCGGTGACTTGGGACACCAAAAGCCAAACCTTTCCCAAGTGGCGACTCTGAATTAAATAAATAATCCCATTTCGAATATTGTCACTTAAATTGGAAAAACTCCCTCGCGCATTTTCACCCTTCGGGGCGGGGCGCGCAAAAAGGAGGTGTGACAGCTCTGGCGACTCTGCTGGGGAAATGAACCTAGAACCACTGGTTCAGGGTTCAAGAATTCGAGCTTAGAATAATTGTTATATTTGGCTTTATTATCTGATCTTTATTACATGTTTTCGCATAACGTGCTAAATGTTGTCTTTTACCGCTTTGATATTATCTGAACTATATATAAATTGTGCCGAAACCCTTCTCTTCTTACCTCCGGGGAGAAGCTCGCTGGTCGAGACTCCCTATTCTGTTAGTGTCGATACCTGAAATAAGAAAGAGGTCGGACAAGTTACAAAGCCGGACGATCTCGCGGGTCTCCGGTACGTAGCCCCCTTCTCGACTCGAGTTGTCCGCTCGGGTACACAGTCTAGAACAAATACCCAGGTTGTAAACCTAGTATAACGAAACTTCATGCCGGATCCCTTGTAGGAACGCTTATTTGCATCATGTTGCATTTGACTTAGGGGACTCAACACAGGGGTTGGGTCTGTCTAGGACAGACAACCTGAAATGAAAAGACCATCCTACTGCATCCTATTTGTTTTGCGCATTTATTTGCTTCAGTTCCGCATGCTGACCGGTTTCTAAAAAGGGGAAAAATAGCAGCGTAGGGAGATAATTACTTATTTTGGAAAAATAAAACCAATGTCCAAGTAGTGTCAAAACCTCGCCGGAATTTTTCTAAAAAAAGAATAAAAACAAAATTTGTCTTCTAGTTTGATTTATTAAAAAAAAAACATATAAAATTTTTCTTTTTAATCACTTTCAAAATCAAAAAAGGGTATTTATTTAAAAGTAAAAAAAATGGAAAATTCATAATTCAGAAAAAAAAAATGTTGTTTCTTTCGTGGTACCTCTTTTATAAATTCAGACTAATAGTCCAAATATTTCCTTAAAAAAAATATTTGCTTTAGTCTTTATCTCTTTTCAAAAGAAAATAAGAAAAAAAAACATATTCTTGCTTTTCTGGGTTTAATTGATTTTCTCTATTCACGATATACCGAACTACGCCGGTTTGATTCTCACCGGATGTGAGATACATAGGCAACCCCCATCGGGTTCAACCCCGCTTTTACTAAGATAGCCAAAACTAAAAAAAAAAATATAATGTGTCAAAATAAGTCAGGTGGTACTGTTTTATCATAAATAGCCGAATGTTCCCAAAGGGACGCCGGAAGGCTGATTTTGCATAAACAGCCACCTTTTGGGTCATGTTTAGGATTTTCGTCCAATTGACCCACACAGCCTTAAAATCTTCATCCCCGAAGTGCTGAAAGGCCGTGTTCGAAAACTTGATCCTCCTTGTAAAATATTTTGAGTCAATTTATTTTTGTTAAAATCACCTTAATAAATGTGCAGGATGAGCACAATGCAAAATGAACATTTTTCAATAATGACCAAAATCCCTGTCAAGTTACGGCTATGGTGGAATGATTTAGGTGCTGAGGGGCAAGCCGAGGTCAAGGAATATCTGAAGGGTCTCACGGGTCTAATGGATATCCTGCCTCGAGGGAATATCATAAGAGCTTTGGTCACCTACTGGGACCCGGCGCATAATGTTTTTCATTTCTCCGATTTTGAACTCACCCCGACTCTAGAAGAAATGGATGGGTACATCGGAAATGCTGAACTACCATTAAAGCATAGATACCTAGTCGCCCCAAGGGTCGTCACAGTGCATCGGTTCTTAGATTCACTAAAGATACCCAGGACGGTCCACAACCAGATCTGGCTGCCGGTTTTTGTACTCCATGCTTCATATATGACAGGTACGGTCACGAAGGAGGATTCAACAATCCGATCAACAAACTGTGTAGCAAAGGTATTCGTCAGAAGTGGGACAAGCACAGACGGGTAGCTTTCATGATGATGTTTTTGGGCCTTCTGATATTTCCGAGGAAAGACGGGAATATTGATCTGAAAATATCTGGGGTAGTCAGTACTTTGCTCACTCAAAACAATAGCGCTCTCGCGCCTATGATAGTATCTGATATCTTTCGAGCTCTCACAACCTGCAAAGCCGGGGGGAATTTCTTCGAAGGTTGTAATTTGCTGCTACAAATGTGGATGACTGAACACCTTTGCCATCGTTCCGAGCTCTTGAGCCATGGTTCCTCGGAGAAAACTTGCGTAGAAGAATTTTACATGAGAACCAAGGAGATCAGTCTGCCCAAAGGAGTTATGGCATGGACCTCATTCTTTCAAGCTCTTACTGCCAGCCAAATACAGTAGACACTGGGATGGTTGCCTGTTGACGAAGTCATATATATGCCAACAACTAGAACTCATTTCTTACTAATGGGGCTTAAGAGCATTCAACCTTATGCGCCCTGCCGAGTTTTGAGACAGCTCGGAAGATGCCAGACAGTACCGCATGAGGAAGATCTTAGCGCTCAAACAATTGAGATAAGTCCTGACGGACAGTTTCCAGAAGCGAAAATTCGCCAAATCTGGAGTGAGTGTCAATATTTGAAATCAGATACTTGCGTGCGGGATCGAGCCAAAGGTGAGACGGCACCAGGTTACCTTGCCTGGTATAGAAGGGAACTTGAGCATGAAAGGCCGGCTAAGAGACCCCACATCCTGAATTTCGCCGAATCGTCGCAAATGCAGTGGGATTGGTTAGCAAAAAAAAGAGGCTATTGTGTCGAAATCAGCAGGTTAAAGCAACAAGTGGAAAGCTTGAAATATGAGCACAACGTGCAAGTTGCTACCGATCTGGGAAAGCGGAACAGGTTAATTCAGGAAAACGAAATGCTCAGAGCCCAGATCAAACAGATAAGGATGGATGCGGATAAACAGCCAAGGCGTCGATCAGACGAGCAGTTGATAAAAAGGCTAAAAAGTGAAGTCAGGGAATGGCAAGAGGGTTTAGAGAAATCTAAAAACGTCATAGCAGAGCTCAGGGCATAGTGGGATGCAAGAGCAGATAAGCATCGCCGATACTTGAATCAATTGAAAGGCGACCACGAGAAAACTGTTGTTAAAATGAAGAGAGAGATGGCTACACTTGAGATCAAAGCAGCTAATCAGGCCAAGGATTTCCAAATTAAGAGCAGATACTGGTACGACTTGTTGGCCTAGATGAAGTTAGAAGTACGGCGACTGAAGAATCAGCATATACAGGATGCTCAGGTATTCAAGATGTGTAGCGATCAGATAAAACGCCTACTCATAGAGAAGAAGGAAACTAGAGATAGGATCAAGGCCATTGCCCATGCCATCACCAGACGATGTCTACGATGTGAGAACATGACCAGCGTTATCGTCCTCTCGGCAGTGATGAGTTATGTCAAGCAGACCATGCATGAGCTGGAGCAGCTTGAGAGGGATCTCACACCTAGGACTGCGGCGAGGCCGAATGATTCCCCGCGGGCACCAATGTTCAAAACCATAATGTACTCATAAGTCAAGCATATTCTACCTGTTTTTCCCATCAGTTTGTTTTAGTCTATTTGAGTCTAGGTTTATTTTCAAAGTTTGCTCTTTCTTATGCAAAATGTAGTTTGTAATAGACCGTTTCAACAATAAAAGGTTGTTTCTTTTACGCTCATTTGTGTTTTTGAACTACGTAATGAGCTGATTCACGTGACATCGTGATACGTAGGCAATCCTCATCGGATCCGGTCACGGCTTAACCAAAGAGAAAAACTGAAAAAAAGGAAAATAATAAAAAGCCTAAAAAGAATGCTGGAATGACGCATGCTTTTGTCGCAAACATATAGGAATCCACTTAACTGTATAGGTGCATCATGCCCAACGTGAGATTGCCTATCTGTTATTTGTTTCGAATTAACCGCTCGTTTGTCGTTGAGTTCCTCCAGGTTTTTGGGAAAGACGGTTGGTTTGGTGAAAGTCTGGCCTCGCACTCATACTTCACGAGGTCAAAGAGGAGTGTTCAACTACCTGTTGTTAAGTCCGGAAGCAGTGCTCACACTTACTTCACAAGGTCAAAAGGAAGTGTAGAAATGTCTTCAGAGATTTCGTTGCCAACAATCCCTGTTTCCGAGGAAAGTTCTATCTCGGCCATCCTCACGCCCGAATCCGCAACTGCGGAAGAAAATAGAATCTTGCGGCTTCGCATGATGGAAATGCTTGATGACTGGAATAATGGAAAAGAGCCACCAAGCATCGTCCCTGGATTCCCTGAGTTATTCTCCAGGACAAGCGGGACTTCTAATGTCCCCATAAGTTATCCTGCTACTCCATTCGGATACCCAGCCATTTCAGCCTTCTCTGCTAGATCGCCCTCTGAGTCTCATCCTCGAGTGTCAACAACGGATGTAAACACCAATATCTTTACGGCACCACCTTGCCCGATCACGGCACAACCTGCTGCATACAAGCCGACTTTTGACTCGTCCTCGTTTACATTCCAAGCCCCATCTTTCTCAATGGAACCAACTAGGTTCGCCACCAGCACTAATCCTCCGCAGCCTCAGTGCGAGCTTGCACCTGGGCAGGATTAGAACCCCAGAATTGCGGAACAAAATGAGATGACCAGAAGAATGAGAAGCCTTGAACAAAGTTTGAAGAACATGCAAGGTTTGAGCGGACAGAAAAGCATCTCTTACACCAACCTATGCATGTTCCCTCACGTGAACCTACCAGTGGGCTTCAAGACCCCAAAGTTTGAGAAGTACGATGGTCACGGTGACCCCATTGCTCACCTCAAGAAATATTGCAACCAATTAAGGGGAGCCGGTGGAAAAGAGTAATTGCTAATGGCATATTTCGGGGAAAGTCTGGTAGGAATAGCCTCGGAATGGTACATGGACCAGGACATGTCCCGATGGCATGTTTGGGATGATCTCGCTAGAGATTTTGTGAGACAATTCCAGTATAACATCGACATCGCACCAGACCGAAATTCTCTATCGAACTTGAAGAAGAAACCTTCAGAAAGCTTCAGAGAGTATGCTATTAAGTGGCGCGAGCAGGCGTCAAGGGTGAAGCCTCCCATGGATGAAGTGGAAATGGTCACTACCTTTCTCCAGGCTCAAGAGTCTGACTATTTCCAAAACATGATGTCAGCCATGGGAAAGCCGTTCGCAGAAGCGATTAAGATTGGAGAGATGGTGGAGAATGGTCTGAAAACGGGTAGGATTTTGAGTCAAGCAGCCATAAGGGCGACTTCCCAAGCCGTCCAAAGCGGGTCCGGAGGAATGGCAAGAGGGAAGAAAAAGGAAGAAACGGCCATGGCAGCTTCAGGAACAAGGGAATATTGTAATCCCCGACCCCGTTTCCCGGAAAGAACCCCACAACACTACTACCCCCACTCAAATTTGGCATGTGCTCATCAACCCTATATGGTCATGAATGCCCAGCCTTATGTCCATCCGCCGCAACAAGCCAACCGAGGCCAAGCTCCACCTCCCAGAAATCAGCCCCCTTACCGCAACCACTATAACCCACAACCTCCGAAGAATAACTTCCGCCCTCAGGAGCCGCCTAGAAGGCGGACTTTCACGCCCATCGGTGAACCATACTCTACTTTGTTCCCGAAGCTAGTCCAGTTGGGCTTCCTGCAACCAGTCCCTCAAACAAGGCAAAACCCGACGTCACCTTCTTACAAAGCTGGAGTCAGATGCGCCTATCATTCAGGGGCCGAGGGGCACGATATAAATGACTGTTGGTCGTTGAAAAGAGTGGTCAAGAATTTAATAGAGCAAGGGAAAATAGTGCTAAGGGACGAGGAGGTCCCAAATGTGACTAACAATCCATTACCTGCTCATAATAACGGGCCGTTGATCGGGATGATTTGCGAAGACAAAGAATTTGACCCTGCTTTGAAAGCTATAATCGCCATTGTCGACGCAGGAAAAAGGCCTGAAACAGCCCAGAAACCAGAAAAAGGGGAAAAGGCCAAAGCTGTAAAGTGCGAGCCCGAAAAGAAGGTGGAGAAGAAAGCGGTACCGGTAAAGGGTGGAGTTCTTTACATCCCACGAGGTCGAGCAGAGGAGCCGCAGAACTTCGAGGTCAAAAAGGCAAAACCTATGTACGTACAAAAAGGGGCCTATGTGGTCCGGGGGATGATTCAACCACCTCGGCTGAATGAGTCAGTGGTTATCGGACGTGTGCCACAAAAGCCGATGACAAACCCGTCCACAGTACCGTGGAACTATCAGAGGACGTTGGTAACGTACATAGGTAAAGAAGTCACGGGGGAAATTCTAGAAGGTACTCTCATTGGAAGGTATTCAAACACCCAAGAGCTGAACAACGCCACACGGAGACGCTTCCCACCAAAGAAGCCTGTAAGCGTTGAAGAAGCAGAAGTTTTCTTCCAACAAATGAAAATGACAGACTACGAAGTGGTAGACCAACTACGCCAATGCCCCGAGCAAATGTCCATGCTATCGCTATTGATGAGGTCGGCCGAGCATCAAAAGATCTTACTGAAAACCCTGAATGAAGCATACGTGCCAGTTGAAACCTCAGTTGAACAACTGGAACGGATGACAGAAAGGTTCTTCGCCGTTAACCAAATCTCTTTCAGCAAGAATGACTTACCTCCAGAAGGAGCAGCTCACAACAAAGCCCTGCATCTAATAGTTAAATGCGAAGACTACTATGTCAAGAGGGTGATGTTGGACGGAGGTTCAGGTGTCGACATTTGCCCGCTCTCCACGCTACAAAGAATGGAAATTGGGACCGGAAGAATCCGACCCAATAATGTCTGCGTAAGGGCTTTCGACGGCATCAAGAGAGATACCATGGGGGAAATAGACCTGTTGTTGGTCATAGGACCAGTCGAGTTTGAAGTAACCTTCCAGGTGCTCGACATGGATACATCCTACAATTTTCTCCTCGGCAGACCTTGGATCCATGCGGCAGGAGCTGTGCCTTCCACTCTTCACCAGATGGTGAAGTTTGAGTACGAAGACCGAGAGATCGTGGTCCATGGAGAAGACGAGCATGCTATTTATCGGGACCCATCCATCCCATATCTTGAACCAAGAGAAGGGAGCGAACATACGGTCTATCAAGCTTTCGAGATTGTACTAGCAGAACAGCATGAAGAGGGAATACCTTGCCCCCAGCCTTTCTTGTCTAACGCCTCGGTTATGGTGGCCAAAGAGATGATCCGACACGGATTTAGGTCAGGGAAAGGGCTTGGACGAACCCTGCAGGGAATAACACAACCCATTACCTTGCCAACCACCAAGAAACCTTTTGGACTAGGCTTCAAACCCACTCCAGGAGATGAAGAGTGGGCAAAGAAAAGGAAAAATGAGGGTTGGAAGTTACCTCGACCATTGCCGGATTTATATGAAACCTTCATCAGGCCAAGGTACACAGAAGAAGAAGACGATGAGGTCTTCACGGCTGAGGAAATCGAGGAGATATGTGGGGCAATAAGAGAAATGCTCTACGAGACTCACATGGTTCAACCAGGTGAAGGCACGAGCACTGCTGAGATATTGTATGTGGGGCCGAACGCCAAACTTCGAAACTGGGAGGCCACACCATTCCCGACTAGACGGAAGTCCGGGTAGACCTGTCCTGCCACCTTTCCTGTGTCACAAGTTATCTCCAGGACATAACTTGAACGTTTTCTTCCTTTCATTTGTTGTTTTGAATTCCTAAGTTGTAAACATTGTTGTCTTCCAACTTCCCAAAGAAAATGAAAAAAAATCGTCATTGATTTCCCATTTTTTCTTTTGTTCTAATTTTTGTTATTTTTCCTTTTATCTTTCCTTTCAGTTATAATAATGCGGCTTTAAATATGACATGCTTGCGGACTTCACGCCCAGATCACAACGAGCTATTTAACTGTGAATTAATGAACCCAGAACCAGAATATGATGAAGAAGAAGCTTTTAGGGAAATAAACCGAGAGTTGGAACATTTTGAGAATAAACCTAAGCCAAATCTGAATGACACAGAACTGGTTAATTTAGGAACTCCTGAAGAAATCCGGGAGACCAAAATAAGCATTCACACGGACAAGAAAATGCGAGATGCGATAATTCAACTTCTTTTTGAATTTAAAGACGTGTTTGCTTGGTCATATGATGACATGCCGGGACTAGGTGTTGATCTAGTGGTTCATAAATTGCCCATTCATCCTGATTGTCCTCCAGTTCAACAAAAGCAACGAAAGTTCAAAACTGAGATCAGTGACAAGATTAAAGAGGAGATCACCAAACAACTGAAAACGGGAGTGATTCAGGTAGTCCAGTATACAACATGGTTGGAAAATGTGGTTCCAGTACCGAAAAAGGACGGGAAAACTCGGGTATGTGTAGATTACCGAGATTTGAATAGAGCAAGTCCCAAAGATAATTTCCCACTGCCCAACATCCACATCCTCATTGATAATTGCGCCAAACACGAGATACAGTCTTTCGTAGATTGTTACGCCGGGTATCATCAGGTATTGATGGATGAAGAAGACGCCGAGAAAACTGCCTTCACCACGCCTTGGGGCACCTACTGTTATCGGGTCATGCCATTTGGTCTGAAGAATGCTGGGGCTACTTACATGAGGGCCATGACTGCCATTTTTCATGACATGATGCATCAGGAAATAGAGGTGTATGTGGACGACGTGATAGTCAAGTCCAGGACGCAGGATAATCACATCCAAGACTTGAGGAAGTTCTTCGAGAGACTAAGGAAGTATGACTTGAAGCTGAACCCAGCCAAATGTGCTTTCGGAGTTCCGTCGGGCAAACTTTTGGGCTTCATCGTAAGCAGGAGAGGTATCGAACTAGATCCAACTAAGATAAAATCTATCAGAGATCAAGCTGTTAAGGAAAGATGCAGCGATCAAATGGACAACTGAGTGTCAAGAAGCCTTTGATAAAGTCAAAGAATACCTTTCGAATCCCCCAGTTTTGGTCCCTCCAGAGCCAGGGAGACCGCTGTTCTTGTATCTGACAGTCTTGGAAAACTCTTTCGGTTGCGTCCTCGGGCAACATGACATAACCGGAAAGAAAGAACTAGCGATCTACTACTTGAGTAAGAAATTCACCGGCTATGAGGCCAAGTACACTCTGCTGGAAAGAACATGTTGCGCTCTGACATGGGTTGCTCAAAAGCTGAGACATTATCTTCAAACTCACACTACCTTCCTCATAAGCAGGTTGGATCAACTGAAGTATATATTTTAGAAACTAATGCCTACTGGAAGACTAGCTAAGTGGCAAATCTTGCTTACTGAATTCGACATAGTCTATGTTACTCGCACGGCAATGAAAGCCCAGGCGCTAGCAGATCACTTGGACGAAAATCCGGTCGATGAGGAATACCAGCCATTGAGTACCTACTTTCCAGATGAAGAAGTAAACACCGTAGAAGTGGTCTCGGAGGACGCTCATGTTTGGAAGATGTTCTTTGATGGAGCCGTGAATGCCAAAGGTGTAGGGATCGGGGCAATTCTGATTTCGCCTTCTGGTCAGCATTATCCTGCCACAGCTAGGCTGCGTTTCTTTTGCACAAACAATACAGCTGAGTATGAAGCCTGCATTATGGGCATGCATATGGCGATCGATCAGGATGTCGAATACTTACTGATTATGGGAGATTCTGACCTGATTATCCGGCAAGCCCAAGGTGAATGGGAAACTCGGGATGTCAAACGTATCCCTTACCGACAGCACGTGGAGGACCTCGGCAAGCGTTTTAAATCAATAGAGTTCAAGTATATCCCGAGGTGTCACAATGAACTGGCGGATGCACTTGCTACTCTGGCTTCAATGCTACCCTACCCGGGCAACGCCCACGTCGATCCTTTGGAAATCCAAATTAGGGAAAGACACGGTTACTGCAACGTAATCGAGGCGGGATCAAATACGCAGCCTGGGTACCATGACATCAAGAGGTTCCTGAAGACGCAAGAATACCCCGAGCATGCTACTGGAGATCAAAAGAGAACCATTAGGCGGCATGCAAGTGGTTTCTTTCTAAGCGGTGAATTGTTGTACAAAAGGACCCCGAACCTCAACCTACTAAGATGTGTCGATGCCGAGGAGGAAAGAAAGATCATGCACGAAGTACACGCAGGAGTGTGCGGACTCCACATGAACGGGTACATCTTGGCAAAGAAAATCCTTCGAGCAGGTTATTATTGGATAACCATGGAAAAGGACTGCTTTAGTTTTGTTCGGAAGTGTCACTAGTGTCAGGTGCATGGTGATTTGATTCATGCACCTCCTACGGAATTACATCCTATGTCTGCACCTTGGCCATTTGTCGCCTGGGGCATGGACGTCATTGGACCAATCGAGCCAAAGGCTTCAAATGGACACACATTTATACTAGTTGCCATCGACTACTTCACGAAATGGGTAGAGGCTGTCACTCTCAAGTCGGTCACTAAAAAGCTGTAGTGGATTTTGTACACTCAAATCTTATCTGTCGTTTCGGTATTCCTGCGACTATCATCACAGATAATGCAGCAAACCTGAACAGTCACTTTATGGGAGATGTATGCGAGCAATTCAAAATAACGCATAGGAATTCTACTCCTTATCGGCCAAAGGCCAATGGCGCTGTAGAAGCGACAAACAAAAACATCAAGAAGATTTTGAGGAAAATGATCCAGAGTTCCCGACAGTGGCATGAGCAGTTACCATTTGCATTGTTGGGGTATCGCACTACGGTACGCACGTCAGTAGGAGCAACTCCTTATCTTTTGGTTTATGGGACCGAGGCTGTGATACCAGCGGAAGTAGAAATTCCTTCGCTTCGAACCATTGTCGAAGCAGAAATCGAAGACAGCGAGTGGGTCAAGACTCGATTAGAGCAATTGACTTTGATCGATGAAAAGCGAATGGCCGCGGTTTGTCATGGACAGTTGTACCAACGAAGAATGGCCCGTGCTTACAACAAGAAAGTCCGACCCAGGAATTTCGAAGTAGGTCAGCTGGTACTGAGGCGTATTCTGCCACATCACGAGGAAGCGAAAGGGAAATTTGCTCCAAATTGGAAAGGCCCATACATCATAAGGAAGATATTGCCGAGAGGAGCATTGTATCTAGGTGATATCGAAGGAAATGACCCCGAAACAGCAGTAAATGCAGATGCAGTCAAGAGATACTACGTCTGAATGACACCCCGGCGGTCTTGACACATTTGAAATGCTAAAGGTTTTATTCCCACTATCAACTCTCTCTACAAGCCTTGAGCCAGTTACATTAAAAAAAAATAAACAAAAACAAACAAAACAAAACATTGATTGAGGCCTGAACTACGTTTGACTTGATTCCGAAAGGATACGTAGGCAGCCTCTCCCTGAGGTTCAGTCACACCAACAATAAAATCCCATTTACCCTAAAATTGAAACCGGGGCACGTCAAGCGGCTTAGAAGTCGTAGTATCATCTACTTTGCCAAGCACAAGCCTTTCAGATCAATTACCAAAGGTAACAGGAAGCCAAAAGCGTCACGAATGGAGACCGACACACCCTGAATTGAGAGAAATAAAATGAGAGAGTCTCGTCGGTGAAAACCTTCGGGCACCGCGAGGCGACGGGAGTAGAGAAACCAAAATGAGAGAGTTTGTTTAGTAAAAACTCGCAAAAAGTGCTATCAAGCGATGACAGGAAGAGAAATGAGAGAGGTCAGCCAGCGAAAACCCGCAAAGGGCGCTGTTGGCCGAAAGAATGACTCCACCCAAGGAGGTCTCGGCAAAGTTCCGCCGGTTTGGAATCACAGATCCGTTTTGGTTCAGGGAAACGCAAGTTCATTGAAGGTCAGGCGTCCAGTCCAAAGAGCATGTCATGTCCATTTAAAGCCAGCATTGTCTTCCTCAGATAAGTCTTTCTCGTCCCGAAAGGGACACTCCTTTTCTGAAATTTGCTTTCTCCTTTCTTTGTTTTTCTTCGAATCCCTTTCATGTTTAACCCCAAGTTCCAGATATACCGGAAAGGACAGGTGGCAGGTTTGGTTTCACGGAATTCCGTTTCATGAAGGAAAACACCTCGTTTCGTTGGTACGTTTGTCCAAACCTGATGAATCATGATGTTTGACTGCATTCGAAGTAAAGAGGAAAGAGAGAAATTTCCCCAGCAAGTCTGCCTCGTACAAATCCCCACAAGGCTTCCCTTTTGTATAAATCCGCACAAAGAATCCACTGCGTAAATATTCCCCAAAGAGTCTGCCCCAGCGAAATCCACACAGATTTTCTCTCCTGTACAGATCCCCACAAGGTCTTCCCTTTGTTAATACTAATAAAAAAAAGGATTTCCCCAGCAAATCCCCAGCGAGTCCCTTTGTAAAAATTCCCCAGCGAGCTTACCCTAACAAATCCTGGAAAGTCCGCTCTGAAACAAATCCCCAGCATGTCCCCGTTGTACAAAATCCACACAAAGAATCCACTTTGTAAATATTCCCCCACAGAGCTTCCCTTTGTACAAATCCCCCCAGAATACCTCCAATAAAATCCCCGTTGAGAATCTCCAAGCAAAACGGGACGCAAAAAAAAAGAGCCTCACGAGGCAAATCATCACAGAATCTGGAAATACAAGCCTGAGCAGTCTAAAGGGTTTCGCCATTTGAATCCAATCAATGGCAGGACTTCGCAACAGAAATAAGGACGCAACAAAGCAACTAGAACGATCAAGGTCACCGAACCAACCGCCATTTCCGAACTAACAATTGTTTTTGTCTGAAAAGTTGAAACAGGTATAATCCAAGACAACCGGGCAAGAAGCAGGTGTCACCCAAAGAAGAAGGTACATGGGTACAATAAATATTTTGGCAATAAGGAATTCACTCGAAAGGTAAGTTTCCACGAGACTCCCTTTTATCTTCTACTAAAACAAGAAAATTCAAAAAAAAAAGAGGTCAGTTAGTATCCTCGAACTTTGTCCCCAGCCAGTCAGCATTAGGGTTTTAAACCCTAAACTGAACTTTTTCTCATTTAGTCAGTATTAGGGTTTTAAACCCTAAACTGAACTTTTTCCTTAAGTCAGCATGAGGGTTTTAAACCCTAAACTGAACTTTTTTCCATTCAGTCAGCATTAGGGTTTTAAACCTTAAACTGAACTTTTTCCATTCAGTCAGCATTAGGGTTTTAAACCCTAAACTGAACTTTTTCTCATTTAGTCAGTATTAGGGTTTTAAACCCTAAACTGAACTTTTTCCATTCAGTCAGCATTAGGGTTTTAAACCCTAAACTGAACTTTTTCCTTTAGTCAGCATTAAGGTTTTAAACCCTAAACTGAACTTTTTCCATTCAGTCAGCATTAGGGTTTTAAACCCTAAACTGAACTTTTCCAGCCAGTCAGTATTAGGGTTTTAAACCCTAAACTGAACTCTTTTCCTTAAGTCAGTATCAGGGTTTTAAACCCTAAACTGAACTCTTTTCCTTAAGTCAGCATTAGGGTTTTAAACCCTAAACTGAACTTTTCCAGCCAGTCAGTATTAGGGTTTTAAACCCTAAACTGAACTCTTTTCCTTAAGTCAGCATTAGGGTTTTTTTCCAGCCAGTCAGTATTAGGGTTTTAAACCCTAAACTGAACTTTTCCAGCCAGTCAGTATTAGGGTTTTAAACCCTAAATTGAACTCTTTTCCTTAAGTCAGCATTAGGGTTTTAAACCCTAAACTGAACTCTTTTTCTTTAGTCAGCATTAGGGTTTTAAACCCTAAACTGAACTTTTCCATTAAGTCAGCATTAGGGTTTTAAACCCTAAACTGAACTCTTTTTCTTTAGTCAGCATTAGGGTTTTAAACCCTAAACTGAACTTTTCCAGCCAGTCAGTATTAGGGTTTTAAACCCTAAACTGAACTCTTTTCCTTAAGTCAGCATTAGGGTTTTAAACCCTAAACTGAACTTTTCCCATTCGGTCAGCATTAGGGTTTTAAACCCTAAACTGAACTTTTTCCCATTCAGTTAGTATTAGGGTTTTAAACCCTAAACTGAACTTTTTCCTTTAGTCAGCATTAGGGTTTTAAACCCTAAACTGAACTCTTTTCCTTTAGTCAGCATTAGGGTTTTAAACCCTAAACTGAACTTTTTCCTTTAGTCAGCATTAGGGTTTTAAACCCTAAACTGAATTTTTCCCATTTGGTCAGCCTTAGGGTTTTAAACCCTAAACTGAACTTTTCCAGCCAGTCAGTATCAGGGTTTTAAACCCTAAACTGAACTCTTTTCCTTAAGTCAGCATTAGGGTTTTAAACCTTAAACTGAACTTTTCCCATTCAGTCAGCATTAGGGTTTTAAACCCTAAACTGAACTTTTCCTTTAGTCAGCATTAGGGTTTTAAACCCTAAACTAAACTTTTTCATTCAGTAGGCATTAGGGTTTTAAACCCTAAACTGAATTTTCCTTTAGTCAGCATTAGGGGTTTAAACCCTAAACTGAACTTTTTTCCTTAAGTCAGCATTGGGGCCCCAACCCTAAACTGAACTTTTTCATTTAGTCAGCATTAGGGTTTTACACCCTAAACTGAACTTTTCCAGCCAGTCAGTATTAGGGTTTTAAACCCTAAACTGAACTCTTTTCCTTAAGTCAGCATTAGGGTTTTAAACCCTAAACTGAACTTTTCCCATTCGGTCAGCATTAGGGTTTTAAACCCTAAACTGAACTTTTTCCCATTCAGTTAGTATTAGGGTTTTAAACCCTAAAGTGAACTTTTTCTTTTAGTCAGCATTAGGGTTTTAAACCCTAAACTGAACTCTTTTCCTTTAGTCAGCATTAGGGTTTTAAACCCTAAACTGAACTTTTTCCTTTAGTCAGCATTAGGGTTTTAAACCCTAAACTAAACTCTTTCCTTTAGTCAGCATTAGGGTTTTAAACCCTAAACTGAACTTTTTCCTTTTAGTCAGCATTAGGGTTTTAAACCCTAAACTGAACTTTTTCCTTTAGTCAGTATTAGGGTTTTAAACCCTAAACTGAACTTTTCCCTTTAGTCAGCATTAGGGTTTTAAACCCTAAACTGAACTTTTTCCCTTTAGTCAGCATTAGGGTTTTAAACCCTAAACTGAACTTTTCCCTTTTAATCAGGATTAGGGTTTTAAACCCTAAACTGAACTTTCCCCTTTTAATCAGGATTAGGATTTTAAACCCTAAACTGAACTTCTCCCCAGCTAGTCGGCATTAGGGCTCCAACCCTAACTGAACTATTTCCATCCCTCCAACCCTAAGCTGAGCATTCATATCTTGTGGTCGTACCGTGGATCCAATCCCGGAATTGGCATTTTGGAAACTGAAATTTTCCAATTCCTTCATCAATTCTATGAACTTCCTGGCAACTAACTCACGAAATTTTTCCTAGTGAAACTGGGGCAGAAATTTCGTTCGTTTGTTTTTCCCTGCAGGTCTAACCTCGAGGCGCATGGATCGAGATGACCCACGAGATGAGTCTCAACTCAGAATAAAAAGGGGGAAAAAGAAGAAGATGTCCCGAGATACCGGAGAAAATGGAAGGCGGATCGCTCCAGGACTTGATCAAGGTTCCGAATTCTGCCAATCACGTCTCACTCAGTATCCTAGAGATAAACAAGCAACTCCAACTCGCAAGCATCAAGATTCGGATCGAAGTCTCCAAGCAAAATCAGCTAAGACCCAAGATCAAGTCACAAAAGAATCATAGATAGGAATCTTGTAACTAGCAGTTGACATGCATATAAGTATTCAGTTCAGTTTCAATTTTTCTTTGGTTGTAATAAGGCGGTCAGTAAAGCAACGGTGACAACAGCAACAGCAGTAACAGCAAGCATTGCAATCCCATGGTAGTCCCAGCTGCCAAAATTTCCCGAACTACATTGACCTGATTCCTGTTTGGCCCAGGATATGTAGGAAATCTTTGAAGCAAAGATTCGGTCAGATTTTTCAAAAAAAATGTGCTTCACACGGAGTAGTCCATAGGCAAAAATCGCTCATATCCGCTCACTTTATCTTTGCACGAAAACTCTTCGTGTTTCCGAACAAAGAGGGGCAGCTATGAGCACGTGATTTTTGTTTTTCGCGACAATCACTCCAAAAGAAACAAAATAATAGTAGTTTGGTCTTTCTGCACAATTTTTCGGATTTTTATGTGGCATTTTCGGTATTTATTTGTGATCTTCCCTTTTCTTTTTGTATTTTTCATCAAAAGCAAAATATATGTGTCGTGTGTAAAAATATAAAGTGATGTTTTTTTTAATTGTGTGATTAATTGTTTGTTTAAGGTTTTATTAGGGTTGTTTAATTTAATTAGGGGATTAAAGAGAAAAAGCGATTTCGGATTGGGCCAGTCCAATAAGACAAGACCAAACTAAAATTATCCGGTCCAGTCTAGTTCAGCCCCAGGAATATCTCAAATGACATCGTTTGGGTCGTGCTTGATCTGGGCCATTGATCTCAGAATGATCAACGGCCAAGATCACACACCCTGTACCCGCGAACAGATCCGACCTGTCTTACCCGAACCAACCGTGACCCCTAGTAAGCTAAACGACATCGTTTCAGTTAGACCTTCAGATACAGGCCGTTGATCGCGTTCAATCCAACGGCCAAGACACAATCATCCACCCCGTATAAGAAGCCTCATATCATACCCTGCCCCCTATCCAAGACCCCCGCCTTCGTCCTCATCCCCTTTCCCCACGAAACCCTAGCTGCCCCCTTTCCCTTCACCATTAATCCCGGCGGCATGGACGCCGGTGACCCCCTCCTTGACACCATAGGACCGCCTCATTACCCTAAGCATAGATCTGTTATCCTTTTCCCTCGAATCAGATCCTAGTTGCTCGAATCTTCATTTGAAGATTCGAGCAGAACTCGATCTATACCTATCTGCCCTAGATTTATACCAGACAGTCCCCGGACCTCCCTCGTGACCAAACCATGCTTGGTTTGGTCCGAATCTGACCAAGGAAACCCAAAAACCAAATCTGCCTCTAGGAACCCTAGGAATCCTCATGACCGGTCTGTGTCCGTTTGAGCCGAGTTGATTAGGGTCTAATGGACCTTAATCGAAGTGTTCTCAGTTGAGAACACTTCGATTAAAGTCCGTTCAACCCCACGAAAGATCTATTCAAATCCAAGACAAGGTTTTCTGATTTTTTTTCAAGTTTCGAGGTAATTTTTGTTTTCTTTATCAGTTCATTTTGTCTGTTGTATCTGAATGTCTGTTTATGTGGCCAATAGTTTTATTTTAATTTGTGTCTTTAAAATTTTATCAACTGTTTTTGTCCACCTCTGTTCTGATCAAGCTTTTCTTTCGTTTACTGATAATGTGTGTGCGTGTAAACTGTATAGTCGATCGAATTTGAAATTGCTCGATTAATCAGTCCCCAAGGTCGTCTGTGTTTTGACATTGCAATCTGAACCCCTTGTTTGATACTTTTGGATTTCTGATCTTTGGCTACGATTGTATGTGTTACAATTAGTATAGTCGAGTCGACAGACGTCGTCGATTAGTTTCAGCTGCTAAATGGTAACAATTTTATTCATACTGTTGGCTTTTCTGCTGAAGCTTTGTTTGAATGCAACTAGGAACTAAGTATAGTTGTTTGTGGTTGTTCAAATTGATTCTGAAACATTACAGGGCTTAGTTTATAGTTGCAGTTCAGATTTTGGTTTAAAATTGATGGCATGTGCATTCTTGGGCAGCATGTGCACTGTGTTTTTTTAATAATTAGAGCAAATGGGACAGCATGTGCTGTCAGGGCATAGTCAGGCTGCCCATATCCTGTTTTAATTTAGAAATAATAAGCCCATTCAAAGATATATCTGTCAGGGAATGTCATGGGAAGGGTCTTATTTTAAGTAGCTGAGTGGAAACAAAACAGACCACATGGAGGGGGGGGGGAAAAAGGCTGAGGGTTTAACAGGCTGTGAATAGTTTGAGTTTAGGATATAAAAGGAAGCAGAACTTCCATTAAAAGGGGGACGGGATTTTTGAGCAACTCAGACAGATTTCGAGACTGGAAATTGGGGCTGGAATATTTTTCCAGAAAAGATACATAGAGAGATAAGAGAAGTAAGGCATACACAAGGGAGGGAAAACATATAGATAACAATCAGAAACTGTTTCTTCTTTCTGTTTGTTTGGATTTTACTTGATTTCAACCGGTTCAATCAATTCTGATTTCTTCCAAGTCTCAACTAAGTATATTGGTTGGTTGGCATTGTTTGTTTCTCCTAGACTTGGTTTGTTCTGGAGTTTTGTTTCTACTGCACTGCTTGCTGCTGTCATTTGGCTATTTTTCCATCGGCTATAGTTGCATTCTTGCACTCGAGCCTGTTTTGCTGCTTGCTGTTTTGTTCTTGCTGCTGCTATTCTGTTTCTGCTGCTGCTGATTTTCCTATCTTCCTCCTCTTCTCCTTTGCATTTTCAGCATTCCAGGTACACATTTCGAGTCTCCTATTGGTGCAGTTGATTGTAAACAATGAAAAGCATGAATTGAAAGATCTGGAGAAGTTATAATCATCTGTTTGCTTTACTTATAGCCTTTGTTATTAAGTTGTATAAATTTTAATTTGTAGTTCAATAGGGAAGTACATTAGTAAGTTTGTATTTGATTGAAGCTTATGTCGATCTAAATATGCGATTCGTTTAATGGTATATAGGATGTAACCATAATTCATGGAATATGCAACCATTAGTATGATTGTTAATTCAAACTCGTTTTTTAGCATGTTGTGAATATATAGGGCGGACGGTTCCTTTTAATCTCGCCAAAAATACAATACAGTTTTTTAGACTCTAGAGTTGAATTTCATTAGGCATGTTTAAGATGAGTTTTGAATACCATAGGTAACATCCTTTAACAAGGAATCCTACTAATCCTGTTTAAATGAGTTTAATTTAGATTCAGCTTAAGGAGTGTTCGGAGTAAGCGTAGCATTTCATCAATCTCGTATGTATTTCCTTTTATCAAATTAAAAGTATGTTCCATGAGATACAGCGTTTTTCACCTTGTAATCAGATAATTAATAAGAAGTCAGGATTAGCTAAGCATGCCATTTAATCAGCATACATTTTTCTTTCTTTCATTTTTTAGAAACGAACATAATAGAAATGTAGTCACTTTAGGATATCCCTTCCAAAATAACGAGATGAGCCTCGCTGAATAAAGTACAAATTACGGGGCCCTCAATAATTAATCATAACAAAGATTTAGAATTTGGGATGGGTTGTCTAGTGAATTTCCCCACCTTTTCCGAAGACAATAACGCGTTAGACTCTTTAGGCACGGTTTAATTAAATTACATTCTTAAATTCGGGTGCACATTGATGTGACCCAAATCCAAATCTCAACGGAGTCAAAATGGGTCGACGACCACGGGTGCATTGATTGTGACGTGGTTCGAGATGCATTTTCACGACGTTGCAATTCTATAAAAATAAATGACAATAATAAAAGCGGTTTTAAACTTAATAAAAGCACGTAAGTCATAACATGTATTTAAATCAGATATTTAGCCATTATAACAATTTAAGCGACCGTGCTAGAACCACGGGATTCGAGGGTGCCTAACACCTTCCCTCGGGTCAACAAAATTCCTTACTTAGAATTTCTGGTTCGCAGACTTCATTTGGAAAAGTCGAAAATTTCCTCGATTTGGGATTCAAGATAAACCGATGACTTGGGACACCAAAAGCCAAACCTTTCCCAAGTGGCGACTCTGAATTAAATAAATAATCCCATTTCGAATATTGTCACTTAAATTGGAAAAACTCCCTCGCGCATTTTCACCCTTCGGGGCGGGGCGCGCAAAAAGGAGGTGTGACAGTACCTCATGAGAGGAAAGGGACCTTCAAGAGGTACAACCTTCAACAAACCAAGGGCTCCTGAGAAACAGACCAACGAAGGCTGCTACAAATGTGAAGGTTCAACCAAAAAGGAATGAAGGATCAACAAAGGCTATGGTTGTTGCTTGGGGAGAAACATCAGATGAAGACTCAGAAGATGAAGCTGGAGATGAACAAACACTTATGGCCATCGGAGAATCAGATGATGAACAAGAGGTAAGTATCCTTCATCTCAAAGACAAGATTAAATTCCTGTCTAAAGAAAGGTTGTCTGAGCTATTTCTAGACTTCATTGATGAGTCTGAGATAATTAACAATGAGAAGGAAGATCTGTCAAGGGAATGTGTGATCCTAAAAGCCAAGTGCAAAAATCTAGAGTCTAGGGCTAATGAGAATGTGTAACGACCCGACCGGTCATTTTGAACTTTTGCACTTTGATCGCCAGTTCCCGGGCATGACTTGCCTCGTGTAACGTATTATGATTGATGTAGATCGTTGGTTTTGGTTTTCAGGAAAAATCGGAATGAATTTGAAGGAACAGTCTCAGTTGAAAGCTTTGAATTTGAAAGGTTGACTAAGAGTTGACTTATTTGTACATGAGCTCGGATCGAAAATTTTATGATTTGGATAGTTTCGTTGGGTGATTTATGACTTAGGAGCGCGAACGGAATGCATTTTGGAAGTCCGTGGAAGGATTTGGCTTGAATTGGCAAAGTTAATATTTTGGCGAATTCTGGTTGATAGGTGAGATTTTGATCTGATGGTTGGAATGGAATTCTGAGAGTTTCTGTAGCTTCGTTATGTCATTTGTGATGTGTGTGCAAAATTTCAGGTCATTTGGACGTCGTTTGGTCGACTTTTTGATCGAATTCGGATTTCGAAAGTTTTAGAATTCTTAGGCTTGAATCCGAAAGTGATTTGATGTTTTGATATTGTTTTGAGCGTTCCGAAGGTTGGGAAAAGTTTGAATTATGTTATGGGGTGTGTTGGCATGTTTGGTCGGGGTCCCATGAGGCTCGGATATGTTTTGGAAGAGTTTTTGGAAGATTTTGGCATTTTGATTATAAACATGTAATGATCCAAAGGTCCATTTTTAGTTCTAGAGATCGAAATTTAATTTTGAGACTTCCAGAATTTTGATAATGAATTATAGGACTGATCTGGAAAGTTTGGTCTAATTTTATCAAGTCGCGATTTGGTTTTTGACATGAAACATGAGTTAATTGTTTAACAAGCGAAATGGGTATTGAAGTAAGCAAATGAGCTCCAAATTGAGTTTTGACTGAAGGACTATGTTCGTATTATTATTTGTGACTCATAGGAACAAGAATCATCGAATTCTGAGTTTGTATGATGGAGTTAGAGCCTTTTTAGTGAAAAGAAAAGCTGCTACAATTTTCTGGGCAGTTTCTGCATTTTTCGTACGTGTGAACAGTAACCGCACCTGCGTGAACAGTATCGGTGTACAATACCATGTACAGTAAACATGAACAGTATCCGTGTACAGGACATATGAACATTATCCCGTATACAGTACCCGTGAATAGTGCCGTGAACAGTACTAATGAACAGTAAAATGCGTGAACAGTAATCGCGAAAATTTCTGGACAGTGTATGATTCGGGCAGTCCGAGAGTTTTCTCATTTTTGGAGCTATGGAGCTCGGATTGAAGCGATTTTCACCATATGGATTGGGGTAAGTGTTCTATATCCAAAAGTAATTATATTTAATGATTCCATGGTTATTTTCATCAAGAATTAGTGAATCAAATGGAAGAAATTGGAGAAAATTTGTAAACTTTTCAAAAACGAAAATTCTAAATTTGGAGGCCGAATTGTTGTCGGATTTCGGTAAAATTCGTATGGTTAAACTCGTGGAAGGATAAGGGACCCATTGATGTAAAAATTTCTGAGTTTCGAGAAGTGGGCCCAGGGCTCGGGTTTTGCTAATTTCGGGATTTTTGATACTTTTCGATTGTTTTCGCTTGGGCTTTGCTCCCTTAGCATATCGTGATGTATTCGTTCTGATTTTGGATAGATTCGACATGCATGGAGGCCAATTTGAGGGGCAAAGGCGTCGCGAGCTAGATATTTCGCCGGTTCGAGGTAAGTAATGATTGTAAATACTGTCCTGAGGGTTTGAAACCCCGGATTATACGTCGTTGTGTTACTTTGAGGTGACTTGCACGCTGGATGACGAGCGTGGGGTAGATCACCGCTGGGGATTGTGACCTAGTCCATCCCGAACGTATATTTTAATGCGTATTTGATAGTTAATTGTTTGACATTATTATATTTTTGGGATGTATGCCATGTTTGGGGCCTTGTGCCGACTTGTTGAGACCCTTAGGAGCATTTTTACTATCTTTCCTCACTCTATTTGTTTGAAAGCATATTCTCAGTCATGTTTTACCTATTTATTGCTCAAATCTGGCTTTATCACTATATTCTTAAAATGTGGAAATTGTTTTGGGCTGAGTTCCCTGTTTTACTGAGATAGACCGAGGGTCTGATTGTGAGATTGATGACTGAGATAGACTGAGAGTCTGATGGTGAGGTTAATGACTGAGAGAGGCCGATGTCCTAGTTGTGAGGATTATATATCTATGGATCGGGCTGCACGCCGCAACAATGTATATATATATATGGATCAGGTTGCACGCTGCAGCGATACTTATATGGATCGGGCTACGCGCCGCAGCAATATAGCGCTTGGGCTGTAGGAGCCCTTCCAGAGTCTGCACACCCCCAATGAGCGCAGTCGACTATTTATATGGATCGGACTGTGCGCCACAGTGATGCATGGATCGGGCTGCACGCCGCAACGGTTACTTTGATTTCAGTTATTGTGAGAGATATACGGATCGGCTGCACGCCGCAGCGGTTACTATATGGTACCAATTGAGCGTGAATGCTGAGTGCGAGTACTGATTGGTAAGAGTTGAGTCACGAGTGACAGAGAGGCTAGCCCGAGGGGCGATAGATATATACATGCATATGAGTGATGTTTTTGCCTGAGAGGCCTGTTTATGGACTTATTGATTTCACTCCTCTTTAAAGTGAATTTCTATCGAATATGTTGATTTATCGACTGATTTCACTCATCTTTATATTGAGCCTCTGTCGGAACGTTGAACAAATGTTTTAAAACAACTTTTATTTAAACTGGTGTTTATGAGATGTTCAGAAATTAATCACTGATTTGGTATTGGTTATTTCCACTGAGATTTTTAAGTTATGAAGTGTTTATGATTACTGTTTTGCCCGAGGGGCTATTTTACAAACTATGTTTTGTCTGAGGGGCCGATTATGGATTTAATCTCTATTATTATCTTAAATGGTATTGAATCCCTATTGAAATTGCTGGAAAGTATTTCAAAATGATTTTTACTAAAAGCTGTATTTTAAAAGGGAAAATTGACTCATATTATGATTTGAAGGCATGTTGTGTTTATTGAGCCTAACGTGAATATGGATTCATTGTTTCCTACTGCTCAGCCTTTATTTACTCTTATTACTTACTGGGTTGGAGTACTCACATTACTCCCTGTACCTCGTGTGCAGATTTAGGTATATCGGAACCCGATAGCGGGTGTTGATAGCTCAGTCGCGGAGTCATCATAGTTAGCAAGGTGGCTGCATGACGTTCACAACACCACTTCCTTCCCCTCATTGTTGTTATTGTATTTAGTACATTTTTAGACTTTTGTTGTATTCAGACCTTGATAGTTGCTCATGACTAGTGACACCCCGATGTCGGGCTGGTATTTTATTCCGCACTGTTATTCCAGGATTTTATTATGAAACATTATTTAATTTAAAGACTTAAAATTAATGACTCTTAACGCTTAAAGGGTTAAGGTGAGTGTTGTGTCGGCTGGCCTTGTCTTCATGAGAGGCGCCATCACGACCGGTCCAGTTTGGGGTCGTGACAGAATGATAGTAAAAACGCTGAGTTGAAGAACCAGGTTCTTGAACTTGACACCAATGTCCTAGAACTTAGGTCTGAGAACTTAAAACTAAAACTAGGAACAGGTAAGAATAAAGCTGATCACACATATCTCACTCTAGAAGAAAACTTAGGAAAAATGAAGGATGAGTTGTACAGGAAGGATGAGCAGATAAAAGTCTTAAAAGAAGATCTACGGAAGGTAAAACATGAACTAGACAGAACTTGCAAATGTAACAAGGCTTCTGATGCACTTTCCTGGCTACAAGAACATCATAGTAGCAACAAAAGAGGACTTGGCTATAGGACTCAAACACATAAGTGGGACCCTAAAAGCAAATACCTCACTCTTCCTGAGAACAAAATCTGCACACACTGTGGCAAGACTGACCATTACAAAAATGAATGTAATGCAAAAGAAAAGACCAGTCAAAAGAACAAAGCTTTTGTTCAAGAGAAAAATAGGCTACTTGGGTGGCCTAAAAGGAATTTGATGTATCTCTTTGCCTATATAAACGGTCCCATACTATTTTGGGTTCCTAAGACTAACCCTTGATTTCTTTTTGCTGGTCCAAGTGAAGAGAATAGCCAAATATGGTACATGGATAGTGGTTGCTCAAAACATATGACTGGAAGAAAGAACCGGTTCCTTTCACTTGAGGACCTAAAGGGAGGTAATGTCTCCTTTGGAAATGGAAAGAAAGGTGAGATTATTGGGGTTGAAAATGTAGGTAAGACAAATTCTCACTCCATTAAGAATGTCTACTTGATAGATGGCTTGAAATACAGCCTGATCAGTGTGTCACAACTATGTGACAGAGGTAACCTTGTAGCATTCACTTCTTCTAAATGCTTTGTGATTAACCTTACCACTGACAAGATTGTTTTGCCGGGAAAAAGAGTTAACAATATTTACATTATAGATTTGTCTACTCTTTTAGAAAATGAACTCACCTGTCTAAGTATGTTGGATAATGATCCCCTCCTGTGGCACAAAAGACTTGGTCATGCTAGTCTGAATCATCTAAACAAATTAGTCTTTAAGGACTTGGTGATAGGGTTACCTAACATCAAATTCAAGGAAGACAAAGTTTGTGAGGCCTATGCAAGGGGGAAGCAGGTAGATCATCCTTCAAAAGTAAGAAAATGGTAAGCACAACCAAGTCGTTGGAACTGGTCCATATAGATCTCTATGGTCCAATGAGAACCAGAGGTGGAAAGAAATATGTAATGGTACTTGTTGACGACTATTCTAGATTTACTTGGATACTATTTCTAACATCTAAAGATGAAGCATTTGTCATGTTTACTGCTTTTGTTAGAAAAACTCAAAAATAGTTAGGAAATCAACTTACATCTATTAGGTCTGATCATGGAACTGAATTTGAAAATGCTAAGTTTTCTGAATTCTGTGATGAGAATGGTATAGATCATAACTTCTCTTCCTCTAGGACTCCTCAACAAAATGGAGTAGTTGAAAGAAAGAATAAGACTCTTGAAAACATGGCTAGGACTATGCTTCTTTCTAGTAAACTGCCCCACAGCTTCTAGGCAGAGGCTGCGAACACTGCATGTTACATTATCAATAGATGCATGACTAGACCTCTAGTAGAGAAGACTCCCTATGAGTTACTTAAAGGGAGAAAACCAAATATATCCCATCTTAGGGCATTTGGATGCAAGTGCTTTGTGCACAATAATGGAAAAGACTCCCTAGGTAAGTTTGATCCCATAAGTGATAAGGGAGTATTCTTGGGATATTCTTCACATACAAAAGCATATAAAGTGTTCAATAAAAGAACTTTGTGTGTATAAGAAAGTGTGCATGTAGTGTTTGATGAAACTAACATTCTTTCTGAGAGACAGGAACATGAAGATGAAGCCATTGGATTGGTAAAGGATTTGACTGAAGCCTCAGCACAAGTTAAAGTGGCACCAAAAGAAAGAACAGGTAATGGAACATGTTCTTCCATTCAGGGCAACCTGACAGGAGGAACTGATCGAAGAGGAATTGAAACAAACCCTCTAAAAAAACTTGTTCATGACTCTATTCCTCAGCAACAGAACATGGGAGAAACATCTAGCAGAAATCAGTTGGTTGTGAAACCTCACAAGTATCAAAGTTCCCATCCTACTGAGAACATTATCACTCATCCAACATCTGGAGCCAAAACTAGATCACAATTAAAGAATTTGTGTGCTTATGATGCCTTTTTATCTCTTATTGAACCTAAAAATGTTGTTGAGGCTTTGCAGGATGCAGATTGGGTGAATGCAATGCAAGATGAACTCAATTAGTTCGAGAGAAGTCAAGTTTGTCATCTAGTTCCAAGACCCAAGGATAGATCAATTACTGGTACAAAATGGGTCTTCAAAAACAAACTTGACGAAGATGGAACAGTTACAAGAAACAAGGCAAGATTGGTGATCCAAGGTTACAGCCAAGAGAAGGGGATAGATTATGATGAGACTTTTTCTCCAGTTACAAGACTAGAGGCAATAAGACTCCTCATAGCCTTTGCAGCACACATGGAATTCACTCTTCATCAGATGGATGTCAAAAGTACCTTCCTGAATGGTTACCTGAAAGAAGAAGTGTTTGCGAAACAACCTCTAGGGTTTGAACGACCCGAACCGTCATTTCCTGTATTTTCGTCCCGTATTCCCCGTTAAATGCTTATTCATGTTTCAATATGTGTACTTGGTGAATTTGAGACAATTCGGATCGAGTTTGGTATGAAATGGGACAATTAGTCTCTTTAAGGAAGAATTAGTTTGGAAAAGTCAACCGGACATTGACTTGTGAGTTAGAGGGCTCGGAATTTATTTTCGATGATTCGGTTAGTTTCGGGGATGATTTAAGGCTTAGGAGAGCAACCGGAAGTAATTTTGGAGGTTCGGTGTAGAAGTTAGCCTATTTTGGCGAAGTTAGGATTTTGGCGAAATTTGGTTGGTAGGTGAGATTTTGATCCGGTGGTAGGAATGGGATTCCGAGAGTTGTTGTAGCTTTATTAGGTGATTTTGGACTTGTGCGCAAAATTTCAGTTGATTCGGAGGTGATTTGGTCGGGTTTTTTAACAAATGTGTATTTTGAAAGTTTTGGAAGAACTTAGGCGTTAATTCGATGTAACTTGATGGTTTTGATGTTGTTGAGGTGTTTTGATGATTGGAATAAGTTTCTATAATGTTTTAAGATATGTTCGTGCTTTTGGTTGAGGTCTCGGGGATCTCGGGATGATTTCGGATGGCTAACGGGAACTTTTGAAGTTGGAAATTTCATAATAGGCGAAAGTTGTAAATGAGTGCGCACAAGGCCTCACTTTGAACGATAATATCTCTCGTTATATAAGGAGTTGTGTGAGATATAACCTATCAAATTAAAGCCCTTTGAGTCTAGTTTCCAACGCAACAAACCGTTAGTCATTTGGAAGTGTATACAGGAAGTTATGACAATTTCACTGGTGAGGTGTCAGAGCGCGCGAAGATCGCGCGAAGTCGCACGTTTCGCGCATCTGAGGCAGAATGCTCAGCAAAAACGCGCGAACAACGCGCGAACAGTGCATGAACTCGCGCGACTGGAGGGTTTTTAAGTACTCTAAAGACCGGAAATGAGAGGAATTGAGTCATTTCTCAAGCTTAGGGCTTCCTCTACATCCCAACTCGACCAAGGCACCAATTGCACTCCTAAGTCAAGCTTTTAAGTGTGTTTTCATGGTGATTTCACTTCACAATCACTAGTTACAATATGATTTTGATTGGATTTCATAGGATTTCTTCAAAATCTCAAGAACACCCCAAAGTTGACTTTCAAGATTTGGTCTACAAGAGGTAATCCTACACCTTAGACTTACACATATGGGGTTAATATGGAATTATGAGTATGAATCATGTATTACAACTTATGGTATGTTGATTGGAGGCCATAAATTCCCAATTTAAATACATGAACATGGTAGGGATTTAAAGGTGTTTAATTGATGGAATTTTGTTGGTTGGGTATGAATGGATGGTCATACATGTGTAGTTGGAAGTTATAAATTGGTTAGGAATGATGGTGAGATGAATTGTTGGTTAATGGTAATAGTTGGAAGAACCAATACTATAGTTATGAGGTGTAAATATCTATGCCTACAAGGTGTTTGATAATATGCCTAAATGGCATAAGTTATGGAATTTAGTACTAATATTGGCCCTATTGAATGACGTATTGTAGATTGAAGTTTACCTAAGAGTAGTGGATCATTGTAGTACCATTAAGGGGCAAGTCCCATATATGTATGGTTACAACCCTGTCTTTTAGAAATCGAACTTCATCGATGTTTGTGTGATTTTTTTGGCAGATTCGTCGTACGAGGAGGCCAACCGGAGAGGCAAGAGCATAGCGAGCTAGAGGTGAGTAATGATTTTAAATGATGCATTGAGGGTTTGAAACCCCGGATTGCACAACATACTACTATGTTGAGATGAGACACGCGTTGTATGACGAGCGCGGGGTCATTTACTATTGGGGATTGTGACTTGGTCCATCCCAGTTGATATTTTTACCGCGTAATTGATAAAGATATATTGTTTTTCACTATGATTGGGCTTATTGCCATATTTGGGCTTCGTGCCAATTATCTAAAATCTTTTGTGAATTTACATCACTATTTTCCTCACGAATTGAAATATTATTTGAACTCAGTCCAATTGAATTATATTATTTTGTGAACTCAGCTACATTTATACTCAACTCGAGATTTAATGATATTTATAATGTTGTTGAGCTGAGCACTATTGTTTTACTGATGCCCAAGAGGCTTATGATTATTTTCTGGACTGATTGAGGCCGAGGGCCATACGTGAGGATATGTTGAGTGATGTGAGGAGGCTTTCAGGCCTCGAGTGTTATATGAGGAGGCTTTCAAGCCTCGTGTGTGACGTATGAAGGCTTTCAGGCCTATTGATATTGCGCTTGGGCTGTAGGAGCCCCTCCAGAGTCTGTACACACCCCCAGTGAGCGCAGGGTACCCAGGTGAGTTAGGAGTGGGCCCGAGAGGTTGTTGCTTGTGTGTGGTGAGTTGGGAGTGAGACCGAGGGGCTGATGTTGTGTGTTGGTGAGTTGGTAGTGAGCCCGAGGGGCTGATGTTATATGCTGGTGAGTTGGGAGTGAGCCCGATGGGCTGATACTATACTGAGATTTACATATTGAGCCCGAGGGGCAAGCTTTTGATTTATCCTTACTGTGGAAATTATTTGTCTTTACTGTTTTAAAAGAAGAATTATCCGATACTCACTATTTTACTGTATAACTGATTTTACTACTTGGGATAGCGCTACATTGTGCCGTTATGAGATTTCATGTTTTCAGTCGTTATTTATTTTTATTACTCACTGGGTCGGAGTACTCATATTACTCCCTGCATCATGTGTGCAGATACAGGCAGAGCTGAGTTCGCTCCTGAGCGCTGATTATTTCCAGACCAGGCGGTGACTAGGAGTAACGAGGTAGCTGTTGACGTCTGCAGCCCCGTTTTCTCCCTTATCTTTGTTGTTTATGATAATTCCAGTTTTTGTAAGATATTAGTAAACTCTGTAGTAGCTCATGACTTGTGACACCCCGATTTCGGGCTGAGTTGGGAGGGTTTTCCTTGTTCTATCACGTTTATTTCGTATTTAAGATTATATTGCACATGATTTAGACTTATTCCTGCTAAGTAATTATAAAGAGATGTATTGTTTTGTTTATTGGCTGGCCTTGTCCTCACGAGAGGCGCCATCACGATCGGGTTGGGATTTTGGATCGTGACAGAGAGCAAGGAATGTCGTGAGCATGTGTACAAATTAGACAAGGCTCTCTATGGACTCAAGCAGGCTCCAAGAGCATGATATGAACGACTGTCCAAATTTTTGCTTGAACATGGGTACAAAAGAGGTAAAATCGACAGTACCTTATTCTTAAGGGAAAAAGGTAAGGATCTCCTTATGGTGCAAATATATGTTGATGACATAATCTTTGGAGCCACCACTGATAAGCTAAGTAAGGATTTTGCAAAATTAATGGGGAGTGAGTTTAAAATGAGTATGATGTGTAAGCTTAACTTCTTCTTAGGCTTACAGATCAAACAAAGCCCAAATTGAACCATGATCCATCAGCAGAAGTATGCAAAAGAGCTTATCAAAAGTTTAAAATGGAGGAATCAAAGGAAATAGACACACCCATTGCAACTGCCACAAAATTAGACATTGATGAACCTGGTTCATCAGTTGATCGAAAGTTGTATAGGGGTATGATTGATTCACTCTTGTATCTTACTGCTAGCAGACCTGACATAGTCTTTAGTATAGGGCTTTGTGCTCGCTTCCAGGCCAATCCAAAAGAGTCTCACTTGATTGTTATCAAAAGGATACTAAGATACTTGAAAGGCACCACTAATCTGTGTCTTTGGTATCCCAAAGGTAGTAATTTAATCTAGCAGGATATGCTGATGCTGATTATGCAGGTTTTCTTGTGGATAGGAAAAGCACCTCAGGTATGGCTCACTTTCTTGGTTCATGTCTTTTATCCTAGGCCACTAAAAAGCAAAATTCAGTGGCCTTATCCACTGTTGAGGCTGAATATGTTGTTGCTGCATCTTGTTGTGCTCAATTGTTATGGATCAAACAGCAGCTGGTAGATTTTGGCATTGAAGTTGGTTGCATTCCTATATTCTGCGATAACACTAGTGCTATAAGTATGACAAAGAACCATGTTCATCGTAAGAGGACTAAGCACATAGATGTTAGACACCACTTCTTAAGAGATAACTATGAGAAAGGATTGATCTCCATAGAATTTTGTGCTTTTGATAAGCAAATTGCTGACATCTTCACTAAAGCACTGAGTAGAGAAAACTTTGAGAGGAACATGTTGGAATTAGGGATGATTAAGATCACCTACTAGGTCCAGCTCAGAATGCATAATGGAAAAAAAAATTGGCTAGGAATTCTGAACTTGTATAAATATCTAGATTAAATCTTACTCAGCTTCATACTTTAATTAGTATACTCCTGTGATATGTGTTTATATGACTCACTGATCTCTTACAAAATTTTCTCTATTATGGCGTTTGAGGCATGTTCAAGAGAGTTCTAAATGAAATACCTGGTTCATCAGTATGGGTTCATATGAAAGCTCAGGTATATTTTCTATACTCTGCACAATTAAAAAGATTAATAATTCAATCATGAGCAGAAGTTCTATACTTGTCAAATTCCTAGAAAATTCTATCTGTTAGCATTGAACCAGTTCCGTCCACCTAGAACTCTAAACCGTAGTTTTTGCCTAATATCTAGGGAAGCCAAATCAATCATTCAAAATTAGAATTTCAGGTTGATTAGACCTCTAATTGACCACTGTAAAAGGTTGTCATTACTTATTAAATGTGTATTTGTCTTTAAATACACATCAACTTTCCTACCTTCATCATAATTTTAAACCGTCAAAAAACTTTTCTTCAATTTCACTTGCCCTCTTTTCCAAAATTCCCAAATTCTCTCAAGAAACCTACAATCATGTCTAACCCATAAAACAATCTTGGAACTCCTCCACCACCATCTCCTTCCAATTCATCCTCAACTACTCCTCCCAGTGCATCTCCAAAACCTAGACTACGAAGGGTGAAAATGCTTGCTCGAAAGACTGTAGCATCTAGGGCTCTGAGGAAGGCTTTAAATAAAAGGTTGAAAGCAAGCCAAGTAAAAGAAAGCCAAGCTCCAAATTCTGACTCCAGCTCTGAGTCTGAATCCTATCAATCCGCTACTGAGGGGGGAGGACATGGGTCTTCTGACTCTAAAAAGATTCAAGAATCTCCTTCTGAGGTAAGTTCATATGTGATTGAAAATCTAGAGACTAGGTTTGTTCTGGTTGGACTAATTAGGGATGTTGAATTGCCTGGGATACGTAGGAGTGGAGGTAAAAAGAATTTTGAAAAAAAAGAGAGAGAGGGTTCATGTGGTGAAGAGAGGGGAATTGGGAAAGGTGTAGTGCCTGCTATCTGTGGGGTTGAACATGAAAGGGTAGAAGAGAGTGGCATGAAGTCAGGGGGAAGTGGTTCTGGGGAAGCTGTTGAAGGGTTGGTTCATCTGAGCACACAGAGAGATGAACCTGTTCCATCTACTGAAGAGACCCTAGCTGATCTACTGAAAAAGGTTGGGGCAAGCTATGACCCAAAGAAACGCAAAACTCCCACAACAAAAGCCCCAAATGTTCTTAAGCCCTCCAAGAAAAGAAAGTCTTCATCCCCAACACCTACTGCCTCCTCATTGCCAAGGGGTAGAGCCACAAGAAGCAAGATAAAACAAAGTGAAGCTGATCTACAAAGGGCCTTAGAAGAAAGTAAGAAAAAGAGAAAGGATAAAGGGAAGGGAAAGATTGCAGAAACCTCAGAGGCTGTTGAGGAAGAAGAGATGGAACTGGTCCATCAAGAAAGGGGTACAACATTGGAGGTTCCTACACCCAAGCCTAAAAAGCCCAAGACCTCTTCCAAAAAGTCTTCCTCTGTGCCTGTGACTGATGAACCCACACTAGCCAAGAGGACAAGATCTGCAGTGAAAACCAAACAATCAAACGTATCTGATGATGATGACTGGAGTGGAGAAGAAGAAGAAGAAAACAATTCTGAGAAGGAACAGGACAAGCTTGCCATTTTTGGCAGAAGAAAGATTTTAAAGGGTAGACTATTGAAGGACCTGGTGGAACCAGGAATGATGAGATTGGTGGATGCCTTAGCTGCTCAGGGATGGAAGGACATGGTCCTTCAAATGGATGGTAGGCTAGCCAGAAATGAGCTGATAGAATTTATGGCCAATGTTGTTGTTAAGGATGGAGTTGTTAGTAGCCTGGTGAAAGGAGTCCAAGTGCAGTTTGATGCAAAAGAACTGGGAGAGATCCTGGACATACCCTCTGAAGGGTTTGATGACTATACAAGGAAAAGGTGGACATGACTAGACTCACTCCCTACTGCCCTTGCAATCACCAAGAGTTATTGTGATTCAGAAAAGGTGAATGAAGCCAGGGCTGTGCAGAAAAGTGAGATGAGGCCTGAGCATAAGGTTGTGTTTGAATTTGTCAACAAGTGCTTATTGCCCAGACAGGAGAGAAGGCACACTGCTAACTACATGGATCTGGTTCTTATGGATGCCTGGAGAGAGGAAAGCAAATCAACTGGCATGCATTCATTATCAAACTGCTAGACAGGGTCATAAATGGCTCCAATGCTCATGCTACTCCATATGGCTTTATACTAACCGCAGTTCTGGACAGGCTAAATGTGCCTCTGAAGAAATGGGAAATGGCCTCTAGCAAGGAACACTTTGGCATCAAAACACTTCTTACCTGTGATTATCCAGTCAATGTCATCCCAATTGAACCTGGTTCATCCTAGAAGACACCCATCAACAGCAAAGTTAGGACTCTGGTTCAGGAATATACAACCAAGGATACTGAAATTGCTAGGCTCAAGGCTCATGTGGTGAAAGTGGAAACTGAGAGGGATGGTCTCAAAACTGAGCTTGCCAAAGAAAAGGAGAAGAATGATGGAATTCTTCAGAACATGCTGAATCTTCTCCAAACTCAAACCCAACCCTCCAGTTCCACCAAGCCTTAGGACTCATAGCTTCCGTCTCCTGAACTTGTTCAGTACCCCCAGTGACCCAGATTAGGGATTTTTCTATTTTTGCTCATGGTTTGAATGTTTTTCTTTCTTTTTGTAGATTGTAGGTGGCAACATATATCTATCAATGATAACTGTTATTTCTCTCTTGTTCAATGATTAATCTGTCATTGATAGTTTAAATATGTTTGTTGATTACTGATGATTGCACCATGATTGCACTTGCAGTTGCCCCAATGGCCATGAGTATTTATTAAAATCTGGGTATCGCACATCTTATGTAACTTTTCGATGATGCCAAAAGGGGGGAAGAGATATTGTGCTTTACATATTCTGAAAATATGTGATATTGATAACCTAATTAACCTGGTCCTTGATGATAAGTGAATTTTCTAAGTTCAGTGTTGATGGTTATGCTGAGTTCCTATAGGTTCCAAATAAGTAAAAAACACAGAGTTTGTCAGCATCAAAAAGGGGGAATTTCCCAAGAACAGGTGAAGTTTTGAAGAATGACAAATGAACTCACTTATGGACCAGGTCCATCTTGTGAAGTACAGTCATGATCAACCTATACATGTGAGATGCACGTGAATGAGATAAGTCCTACTGATCAAGTAGCAATATCTCCTTATCTGATTGAAAAGGTTGCATATTAGATAAGGGGAGAAAGTCTCCTTATATAAAGCGAACAGAATTCGGATAAAAGATAGTGTTAGAGTTTAAGATCTTCATGAACTCTTCTACGATAGAAGATCAGCAATTGAGTCTCAATCAAACTCTGATTACTAACCTATTAAATGACAGTGATTGTTCTCTTTTACAGGTAATGCACATACGCAGAAGTTAAACTAAATTGAGAGCAAAAGAGCAAGGCGATTTTGTAAGCAATTTATGTGTGATTTGAGTGTGCACTCCTGAAGCTACTTAAACGAGATAGAAGAATCAGTTCCATTGTGTCTATATTTTATTCTAGTTCAGTTGTAGTAGGTGGTTTAAAGTTGTACCTTTCAGCTTTCATAGAAGCAATTATATTAGGTACCTAGAGTGTTCAAGTTATAGCTAACTTGAAGTTGTCGCAACAGTGGATGTTGTGTGCCACAACGGGATTAGAGTTAATCCTTAGGTTTACAAATAGTTTTTGTAAATGTTGTTTTGGATCAGTGATTTTAGTGGAATTTTGGGAAAATCCTACTGAGTAGTAGGTCGTGGTTTTTTCATCTTTTGAGTCAGGTGTTTTCCACGTAAAAATCTCTGTGTTTTTTATTTTATGTACTTATTATTCCGTAAACAGTAGTAGTTAGAACACCTAGAAGAACCAGGTTCTTCTATAGCGAAAATTGGGTACCACACAAATCACCCCCCCCCCTTGTGTGGTATTGACGCTTAAAACATCAATTGGTTTTGGCTAGATTTAAAGCATCCGGAGGCCGATTCGAGAGGCAAAGGCATCGCGGGCTGGAGTTTGAATTGGATAGAGGTGAGTAATGATTGTAAATGTTATCTTGAGGGTATGAAACCACGAATTTCACATCGTTGTGTTATATTGAGGTGACACACACGCTAGATGACGAGCATGGGGTCGTGCACCGTTGGGATTGTGACTTAGTCCATCCCGAATGATTGTTTTACTGCGTGTTTGATTGAAAACTATTTGCTATCGTCATGTTTTGGGCTGCATGCCATATTGGGCCTCGTGCCAACTATTTGGACCCTTAAGGAATTTTTACTGCTATTTCCTCACTGTTTTGATTTTATATCTATACTCAGTCATGCTATATTATACTGTTTTCATAACTCAGCCATGTTTACTCTGTTTTTAACACTTTAAATGATATTTTAGGTTGAGCATCATATTTTATTGTGCCCGAGTGGCTTTCAGAGATTTCTGACTGAGTAGGGCTGAGGGCCTGTATTGTGAGGATTATTATGGGATCGGGCTGCACGCCGCAACAGTGTTGTACTAATTATGATTATGAGGCCGAGGGCCTGAATTGTACACCACAAGGTGGCTTGATATGAGGCTGAAAGCCTATTGATTATGCCACGAGATGACTTGACATTGCGCTTTGGCCGTAAGGGTCCCCTCCCGGAGTCTGTACACCCCTAGTGAGCATGGGTACCCATTGTGATATGAGATATAGCCCGAGGGGCTGGTGTTGTTCCATATTATTGCTCGAGGGGCTGATTATGTTGACATTGTACCCGAGGGGCGGATTTTATGTGTTTATCTTTTCTAGGTATTTTTCATTTACTTGTTTAACTATTGAAAAGGTGTTTTAAAGAAGCTTATTCTGAACCAAGGTGTTTTATAAGATTTCACTGTTTTATTGTGTTTATTTGGTTTTACTCTGCTTCTTTATAGCATGTTGTTATGTTTTTACGTGATTTCTTATCGCTCAGTCTTTATTTATTGTTATTACTCACTGAGTTGGAGTACTCACTTTACTCCATGCACCCTGTGTGCAGATTCAGGAGCTTCAGGTCCCGCCAGTGAGGGTTGATTGCTCAGCAGGCTATTCGGAGTCCACTAGGTGGCTGCTCGGCATTCGTAGCCCAGTGTTTCTCCCTCCTATTTTATTTCCCTTGTCCTAGTTATGTAATAGATTGTATAAACTCTTTCATACTCTTAGACTATGTTAGATGTTCATGACTGGTGACACTCCGATGTCGGACTGTGATTGGTTTTCCGCAGTTGATATATTTCACTCTATTATGGGATTTATCATTATTAATTAATTAATTATGAATTGTTATTTGTTAATTTTATTGGGGGTTTATGTCGGCTGGCCTTGTCTTCACGGGAGGCGTCATCACGACCGGGTCTAGGTTTAGGGTCCAAGTTAATACAATACAATACAATACAATACATTATAAAACGATAGAGAACAATGATCCAAGCAGAGTGTAAAGTTATTTTTTTGCAGTTTCAGAATTCAAGAGTGGCTTTTCAAATTTCTAGAAGATTTTAGATGAGATTCTTTGCGGAGACAATATTTAAAGTTAGGGTAGATTCAGAGATATTATAGAAATGGTGAAACTAGGCACGGAATTATTTGTTACATATATGGAGAAATAGAGAGATACATATAAGTATAGTTCAAGTTTTATTTAAGTTAAAAGAAATTAAAGGACATTTGTGAAACGGAAGGGACTCCATGAAAGAAGTCCAATTAATAAAATCAATAAGGATTTCTGGAATTTATCCGTGAATCATTGGCTGAGACAAAAAGTAAGTAATAATTTATCAAAAACAAAAAAGGTTCAAGAGCATCTTTACTGCAGCATGACTTCAGTAAGAGTACTAAGCCATAAAAGAACAGACTTTTTCTTTAGATGCACTGTTTTGTTCCGACCTTTAGTTTGATAACCTTAGATCTCCAGTCCACGTGAACTCAGACTTTATGACAACATTGTCATAGAGATTTAATTTATTATGATAGTGCTAATCAGAGGCGGATCTAGGATTTGAGGCTTATGGGTTCCTACCGTAATTTTAAATTAATATGCAATAATAACTTGGTTCACAGTTAGATATTTACCAATATTTAATGAATTTATTAATATAAATATAGAGTCTACGCAAGAGTTGCTGGATTCCTGGGAACCCGTAATCCATGCACTAGGTCCGCCCTTGGCTATATGTTGGTTTTGTTTCCGATCAGCATAATCACAATGTTTTTATCAGCATGTGCACGTAACTCTTCAAGCCAGCGGGGTATGTGATCAAAAGTTTGGCGTTTTGTTACGTCGTAAACCAACAGAGCTACAACAGGAGATCCCCTGTGACAGTTCTGTAAGTTATTTACTATGTGTATATATGGCCCAATAAAATTAGGCCCATAATTAATATTTAATTAATGAACAAATCTCTTTCGTCCGATCGGTTACTTGATGGACGTACCAGATTAAGTGAGAACCTCTATAAATTGGTCTTCTCCCCACCTATTAGGGTTACCGTATTTTCTACTCTCTCTTCCATCACTAAAGTCGGCGGTAACGAAAGCTAGGGCAAGGGGCGAGAAACCAATTTCAATTAATGCTTCCGCTTCACGATGATGGCTTATGATTCAGGTATGTTTTTTCACGATTTTGTGTAAGATTATCATGTTCAAGATCCTGGTGTAAATTAAATTTATGCTAACATGTGGTATCAGAGCATGGATATTTGAACAGTTAATCTTCATAAAATAATTTTGTATATCTCAATCCTCAATAGAATGAATAGAAAGATGGGTTCTGGTTTTGTACACCGACAAAGAGAACGACTGCCTTTGAGTTTGTGCATACCTTAATTACGGGAATCGTGGAATACCTTAGTTACGGGAACTTAATCCATTACATTGAATAGTTAAGGTGATAAAGCTATTCTCTTAAGTAATTAGTCCTTTAAGAAATTTTCAATCACTAAGGTAGTAAAGTTTTATCTCAAAGTTTCCGACCATAATTTTGGATATTATGTAATGATTGCCCTTACTTCCCACACTGTGCAATACCGAAAGATACCAACTGATACCAAAAGATACTAACTGATGTATGTGTTTCTAAAGCTATATAGGATATTTAAATTTACACATACATTAAATTCATGTTTGTTTTACACACGTATTGATGTTTATATAGTTTGTTAGTCACCACAGTGATCAAACTAGAATGTTTTAAAATATTCACATGCATAAAAATTTCTTATATTTATTTTATGTGTGCACTTATGTTATATAATATGTTAGTCACCAAAGTGGCCAAACTAGTATGTTTATGAAAAATATGCATACATAAAATTATTGTTTATCCATGAAATTAATAAAATACCTATAATTAAAAATTAGTGGATAAATTAATTTCACTGTTGCTAGAACTTAAGGATTTACCCAAAGGTGCATCAATTATTCTATGAATAGTGAATATGATGAGGTAAATTAATATTTTTAGTCAAATATATATTGTCTGTCCAAAGATGGCATATATATTTCGTTAAAAATATTTAATTACCAATTAAGACTAAATGGCATTTAAATTATGATAGTGTGTCGTAATATTTACCCAAAGGAGAACTACGATATGCTTTAACTGTTTTGTTAAATCCATATTGATTTGTGAGCATGTATTATCTATTTTGCAGTTATTCCTTTTCATTCGCTTGCTTCGTCTGTTACTATGTTCAATGGATTGAACTTCTCCGAATGGCGTGAGCAAGTCCAGTTCCTCTTAGATGTGATGGATCTTGACTTGGCTCTGCTGAATGATAAGCCCGCTGCTATTACTGATTCGAGCAGTGTGGATGAGAAGTCTTTCTATAAAGCATGGGAAAGCTCGAAGAGGCTAAGCCTTATGTTTATGCGAATGAATATTGCCAACAACATTAAGAGTACTATTCCACAAACAGAAAGTGCTACGGAATACCTGAAGTTTGTGGAAGAACGCTTTCGTTCTACAGATAAGTCTCTCACTGGTACACTAATGGTTGAACTCACGACCATGATGTTTGATGGGTCGCGTAGTATGCAAAATCATATCATCGATATGACTAACATTGCAGCAAGACTTCAGACCTTGGGGATGAAAGTGGATGATTCCTTCTTGGTTCAGTTTATTCTGAACTTGTTGCCTCCTGAGTATGAACCTTTCCAAATTAACTATAACACTATTAAGGATAAGTGGAATGTTAGTGAATTGTCCAGTATGCTTACTCAGGAGGAGTCAAGACTTAAGAAACAAGGGGGTCATTCAATTAACCTCATGGGTCAAAGAGCTGGTAAAGGACTTAAAGTGAAGGCCAACAAGTTCAAGAAGAAGAAAGCACCTGCTAAAGCTCAATAGGATGCTAACAAGGAACATAATGCAGATACGTATCGCTTCTGTAACAAGGAAGGACACTATCAGAAAGATTGTCTGAAACGTAAAGCTTGGTTTGAAAAGAAAGGTACAATTAGTGCTTTTGTATGTTTCGAATCTAATTTAGTAGAAGTTCCTAATAATACTTGGTGGCTTGATTCTGGTGCAACTGCTCATGTATCTACTATGTTGCAGGGATTTCCTACGATCCAAACTACAAATTTAAATAAAGATTTCTTGTTCATGGGAAATCGTATGAAGGCTCCAATTGAAGGCATAGGGACTTATCGTTTGATCATGGAGACTGGACGTCACCTTGATCTATTACAAACTCTTTATGTACCTTCAGTTTCTAGGAATTTGATTTCTCTTTCAAGACTTGATATTTTTGGATTTGATTTAAAGTTTGGAAATGGATGTCTCAATTTATATAAGAATGCTATTTTTTATGGTTCTGGTTTTCTTAGTGATGGTTTATATAAATTGAAACTCGATATTGTCTTTTCTGAATTATTTCTTACTATTCAACATAATGTTGGAATTAAACGTAGTTCACTAGATGAAAGTTCTACTTACTTGTGGCATAGACGTTTGGGTCATATATCCAAAGAAAGGTTAGAGAGATTAGTAAAGAATGAGATTCTTCCGAATCCAAATTTTCTCGATCTTACTATATATTTGGATTGCATTAAGGGAAAGCAAACCAAGCATAGTAAGAAAGTTTCCACAAGAAGCACCAAGCTTCTTGAAATTATACACACCGATATTTGTGGACCCTTTGATGTTCCATATTTTGGTGGAGAAAAATTATTTATCACTTTTATCGATGATTTTTTACGTTATGGATACATCTATTTGCTAAAAGAAAAATCTCAAGCAACAGATGCTCTCAAAGTATTTGTTAATGAGGTTGAAAGGCAATTAGATAAAAAGGTAAAAATTATTAGGTCAGATAGAGGTGGTGAATATTATGGAAAATATAATGAATCAGGACAATGTTCAGGTCCATTTGCAAAGTTCCTCAAGGAACGTGGCATATGTGCACAATATACTATGCCAGGAACACCTCAACAAAATGGTGTTGCAGAAAGGCATAATCCAATACTTATGGATATGGTTAGGAGCATGATAAGTAATTCCTCATTACCCAAATCATTGTGGATGTATGCTCTTAAAACTGATGTATATTTGTTAAACAGAGTTCCTAGTAAGGCAGTTCCAAAGACCCCTTTTGAACTGTGGACAGGAAGGAAACCTAGTTTAAGACACATGCATATTTGGGGTTGCCCAGAAAGGAAGGAAACCTAGTTTAAGAAGCTAGAATTTATAATCCACAAGAAAAGAAACTAGATTATCGAACAGTAAGTGGTTACTTTATTGGTTACCCAGAGAAATCTAAAGGGTATATGTTTTACTGTCCAAACCATAGTTCGAAAATTGTTGAAACCGGTAATGCAAGATTCATTGAGAATGGTGAAGTTAGTGGGAGTGTTGAAAAGAAAAGTGTGGAAATTAAAGAGGTGAGGGTCAATATTCTATTACCCATAAATGTGCCTACTTCCACACAAATACCAAATATTATTTCAGTTGTTGAAGAATACTTTAACAACACCGAGCAACATTTGGATGAAGCACTTCATGAAGAAACTAACTCACAAATATCTGACACAAATGAACCACAAGGAATGCCATTAAGAAAATCTCAAAGAGTTAGAAAATCGGCTATTTCGGATGATTACGTGGTTTATTTGCAAGAATCAGATTTTGACATTAGTTTTAATAAGGATTCAGTTTCATTTTCACAAGCCATAGAAAGTAATGAGTCTGACAAATGGATTGATGCCATGAAGGAAGAGTTAGAATCTATGGAATACAATAGAGTCTGGGATCTTGTTGAATTGCCAAAAAGTTCTAAAAGAATCGGGTGTAGATGGGTCTTTAAGACCAAAGCGATTCAAATGACAATATTGAGAGATACAAAGCCAGACTTGTTGCCATGGGCTATACTCAGAAAGGAGGCATTGATTATAAAGAGACATTTTCACCGGTCTCAAAGAAAGACTCGTTAAGAATTATCATGGCTCTAGTGGCTCATTATGATTTAGAGTTACACCAAATGGATGTGAAAACTGTCTTTCTTAATGGAGATCTCGAGGAGGAAGTTTATATGGACCAACCAGAGGGTTATGAAACTAAAGGAAAAGGTTAAATGGTGTGTAAACTGAAGAAGTCAATATATAGACTTAAACAACTCACGATAATGGTATATAAAGTTTAATGATACCATAACATCTTTTGAATTTGTAGAAAATACCGTTGATTGGTGTATATACCAGAAAATTAGTGGGAGCAAGTTTATATTTTTAGTCCTATATGTTGATGATATTCTACTTGCTGCTAATGATTTAGGCATATTGCGTGAGACTAAAAAAAATTCTCTAAGAATTTTGGAATGAAAGATATGGGTGAGGCATCCTATGTGATAGGAACATAAATATTCCGTGATAGATCACAAGGATTATTGGGATTGTTAGAATCAGTTGAATCTCATTTGTTAAGATGAAGGTGTAGTTATCTGAATGGTTTCAAGAGAATTGTGTTAGTTTGTCAAGCCCTCATATGTACCTGTTCTTTGTTTGAACATAATTGGTTGTGTTGTGCCTATTTGTGTATCCTCATAATGAGTATACTTGTATTGTCATCAGCTAAACACTTGTTGACTTGAGTTATTTGTATTATTTAATGAGTCTTAATTGTTGAAAATCATTTGAATCATATTTTGCAATATTGAGTATTTATAAAAACCGATACACTTGAGTAGTTGTCCTAAGTGAAGAATTAATATCCTTTGCCAATTTCGTGTTTGATGTTTTTCCAAAAATATAATGAAATCTAATTTTCTCAATTTGTCTTGATCGTATTTCTACTTTTATCAAAAAATATTCAGCATTCCTGTTTTTAACATATGCTTCTATATAATTTATTAGACAACTAGGCGGTTTTTAACATATGCTTCTACTCAATGGTGCAATTTTTGATACGCCATGTTAAAAATGAAGTTGTTGTTCGTGTTGATCGCTTTAGTATTTTGACACAGAGAGCTATCTTATGTCTTAGGCAATTGGGAGTGGTTGGGAAGTGGATTGCAGATTTTGCAGGTTGGGCTATCGAATTTAAGAAATGATGGGCTGCATGGCGTCGTCTTTAGTGGTATTGTTTTGCTTAGTCAAACCTTTCTCTCTTTGTTTAATTCCTAGCATATTGAGTAGACTGTTTCTTTGCTTTCTTCTTTAATCCCCGGAAAAGGATGAATGTCAGATGCATTCATTTAGTAATATTATTTTATATTATCAAGGGTTAATTCATCTTGATAAGATATTAGTCATGTGTTTATAATATATTATCTTGGATCTTGTTGTAAAAAATTTTATTTGCTAATATAAAGATTTGATTAGTTTAATTTAAAGTTCTAAATACCTCTAATATTAAAAAGTAGATATTCTTTATTTTTTCTTTCTTGCACATATTTTATATTTTTTTCTATAAATTTTAATATTGTCTAAGTAAAAAATTATTATTTATTCTACCATTATTACTTTTTGGGGCCTCAAAATTTTGGGGCCCTAAAGCAAAAGCTTTACTAGGCTTACCCTTGCACAACCGATGTTTGTAATTATTGCTTCTAATTTTATGGCTTCTTTAAAAGAGATTTTCATTTCAGTTTTACACGCCGGAGATATGAAATTATAAGATCTAAAGTCATTTGCTTCATTTCAAATTATAGATGATTTTCCCACTTTTAAATGTTTGATTTGCCTCATCAAATTTATGGATTTTCTTATTAATCTTTGCATTTTATTTTATGCAAAGGTTATCTTTGATGAAAGTTCTAATTTTTATTTATTTTGATGATGATCGCTTTGCCTATTGTACTTACGGTCTGTTTGGAAAGCCATTGGATAATAAGAATTGGTGTAATTACTAGGATAGTAATTACACAGCCTAGTAATTACACACTTGTATAATTACGACGACCTGTTTGTTTGTTATAGTGTAATTACGTTATTTACTGTTTGGCTGCATAAGTGTAATTACACAGTTAAATTAAATTTCAAATGAAGTAAGTATCAAAATTTAAAAGTTAAGATAATAAATATATGCCTATAAAGTTGTATAAGTATAAATAATATTATATTTAGTATTTAAGATATAATTATTTTCGTGAATATACAATAATTAGTAATCATATATTTATAACTTACATTATAAAAATAATTTATATATATTTTCCAAATTAATAATATAGTTTAGATACTTACAAAAACTAAAAACATACATTTGTAAGAACATCATGGAATTCATGTTTGATAAAATAAATTAATATTTATAATATAATATCATAACATTATTCAAATGTTTGACAAAATTAATCTATTAATTCTAACTAAAAAATGAACAACATGCAATATGAGCCAATACTGATAAAACAAGTAAATTGGAGCCATGAAATAACACAATTTCAAAATCCAAAAAAAAAAAGGTTAACATATGTCAATTTCTAACATATTAATAGTAAGTTCCGCTACAATTTAAGATTAAGAAATACAATAAGTTTATAACCACATTCAACAATGAAATTTTACTTTAATTTCATCATTCCTTATATGAAAAATTTGTTAATGACTCATTATTTCTAATATTATGAGGTGTAGTTTCAAAAAATAGAATAATAAAATAAATAAAAAATAAAATATAAGCAATTATACGAAATCACAAAGAGGTAAAGGTAGAGAAATAAAAGATAAATAATGTATAAAGAAAAATATATTTTAAAAGAGATTAAAAAGTAAAAATAAAATATAAAAAGTAAAATAATAGAAATAAAAAGTTATAAAGAAAATAAATTAAAATAAAAACAAAAAGGCAAGAAACTAAAAACAACCTTGTAATTACACAATGTAATTACCACCAATTCTCACCCCCCACCCCCCCTTGAGAATTGAAGAGTGTAATTACACCTCTCCAATTACACTCAATTTCATGTTGACCAAGTAATTACTTGGCCAAACAAACATGCCAAACCGTGTAATTACACTTAAATCCAATTTCTAGGTGGCTTTCGAAACAAGCTCTTATTAATCTTGGTCAATTACTATTGTTTTGTAGATTTATAGAAGAAAAAGAAAAGAAATGTGTGTAGTCAAGGTTATATTAGCCTCATCGAAGATTATCCAATGGAGGAATTCAAAAATAGCCAGATTTACAAGTGGTCATTCAAAAAATAGTCACAGTTTCAAAAGTAATCGAAATTTAGCCACTTTTCATGTAAAAATAAATCTGAACGAATACACTGTTCAAAATTCGAAAAAATACTCCAGCATAATATACTGGAGACTGAAGCACTGATGCTCCAATCTCCAGTATATTATATTAGAGACAACAAAGTATATCGGTCCATCATAATATGCTGGAAGTTCATACACAGGTGTACCAAACTCCAGTATATTATGCTGGATCGATCTCTGCTGCAGCAAAATAGTGGTTATTTTTCAATAACTTAATAAATACTGACTATTTTTGAATGACCAATCCGAAAACTGGCTAGTCCGTGCTATTTTAACATTATCTAATCATCTAAGAACATTCAGCCCAGTTGAATACGGTTTAATCGCTAGGCTAATTTCAATTGAGCTGACTTATTACCTTAGGCCCATCGCAGTCCAGTTGGGAAGGGTCTACTTAGTAGTTTCCTTTTTAAAAGGAATAATAATAATTATTATTATTATTATTATTATAATAATAATAATAATGAACTAGACTAATAGAAGGCGTAAGGATGCTAGACCGTTGCTCAATAGGGAAAATCCACATTCATAAGTCTCTGGTTCTCTGCCAATAAAGCAGTAACAAGGATCATTAACATTAATAAGATAATAAAGTAATTGAAGCAAAAAAAAATAACTGATAGTACTAGAAATTTAATAGCCTGTTTGGTCAAGCTGTAAAAATAACATATTTTAAGAAGTATTTTTTTCTCAAAAGTACTTTTGTTGAAAAACAGTTTGTGTTTGGCTAATTTTCTTGAAAAGTACTTTTGAGCAACAATTAGTGTTTGACCAATTTTTTAAAAAACTGTTTCTAAGTGTATTTTTCTAAAAAATACTTTTCAAAAAAGTGATTTTGGAGAGAAGCTACGTTGTTCTGTTTCTCCAAAATTGCTTCTGCTTCTACTCAAAAACACTTTTTTCTTCTAAAAACTTGGCCAAACATTTCAACTTTGAAAAAAAATAAATAATAACAACAATAACAACAGCACAATGAAATCCCATAAGTGGGCCTAGGGAGGTTTGAAATTTTCAGGACCCTCCTGAATAATGGGACTTAGCTTTAAGACCTTCATTAGATAACAAGATTTAGCGTAAGTTCTGCCGTAGAGAAATATAATTTAGCCTTAAAGTTGTCGCTCTTAAGATGAGATTTGATTTTAATTTTCAGGACCCTCCTAGATAATGGGATCTAGCTTTTAAATTCTTAGAGATATCGGGTAACATGATCCAATTAACACTCACAGGTGTACCCATACGCAGACCTTACCCCTACTCCGGAGAAATAAATAGACTCTTTTTGAAAAAAAGTACTCCCTCCAGTTTCAAATTAGATCATGTACTTTATTTTTTAGTCTGTTCCAAATTAAATGACATATTTCTAAATTTGGAAATAATTCAATTTTAAACTCTTCATTTTACCCTTCATAAGAAGCTTTTGTAATCACACAAATGTCATGGTCCCACAAAATTTTTACCCCTTAAGCTTTTAAGACTAGAAGTTTTAATTTTTTTTTTTCTTAAACTCTGTACCGAGTCAAACTAGCACATCTAAATTAAAACAGAGGGAATATTTTTTTAATTAAAAAATATTATTGGCTTCAAGAAGTTTGGCCAACACAAGTTATAAGTATAAAAAAGTACTAGGAATATAAAAAGAAAATATACTTAATTACCTACTAGCCTTATATCTTATTCTCGACCTTCACACCCTCTCAAAGCAGGTATTTACCTTAGGATCCCATAAAAGAAAATTGAGCTATAAAATGGGATATTACTGTACAAACCATAACTCTTATGACAGACAAAAGTCAGCAGAACCCAACAAGATTCAATGATACAAAGACAAAGGAGGTCCAAGTCATCTATCCTTGTGACACCTTGTAATAAGATTTATAACCGTTGGATTTTTAGTCCTATACCTGAATCTTAAGCCTCTCTTCTCCTTCAGAAAAGAATATTCTTTTTCCTGCTTTATTTTTATTTTATTTTTTTGTGGATAAGCTCTCTATTCACAATACTTATTATTTTACTGTGCTTTTGAAGCTGACACTCTCCTCTCTCTCTCTCCATCTCTTTGCGGGGACATCTTAAAATTCTCTCTCTCTCTCTCTGCAAGTTTCAATGGCTACTGAATTTGTCAACAAGGCTCAAACACAGCTTGAATACCCTGAGGTAAACTAAACTAGCAACTTTCCATAATTCCACTTTGACCCCTTAATTTCTTTCATTTTCAACCTTCATTTTCTTGATTTTTTGTTACCAAATCATCCTCTACTGTTCTATCTTTTCTCAAAATTTTGACCCTTTTTCACATATTTCAGAAAGATTTAAACTTTGGAGAATTTGAAGGGAAAAAAAACATTTTTGTGTTTTAATATATACACTCTTTGTAATGTTATGTCTGAGTAGTTCAGTTGTTTTCTGTGGTTTTTAAGCAAATTTTGATCTTTTTATATCTTATTTCACATGTTTTCTTTCTTTAGTTTTAGAATAAACATGCATTTGTTGGAGAAACTTTAGTTTTTTTCTTGGTTTTAGAAGAAAGATTTAATCTTTAACAACTTGGGAAAAGAAAAAAGTAAGAAGCAATTTTTTTTCTTTAAACAAAATTGTAACTTTGGTGCAGTAAATAATTCACTTAATTTCTACATTTTTTTTTCTTAAATCTTTTGCTTTTCAAATTGTAGGTACCACTTTAGTCTAGCTCTTAAGTTTTGCTTTTTACTGCTTTAATGGCTCCCACATGAGCACATGATCATCAAGAATGCTTTTGCTTTTTTTTTTTAAGCTATGCGTGAGGTCCGAGCCTTACCTTCCATTTCTACAAAAGGCCGTAACCTCCTGCTCACATGCATCAACTTTTATGCCCAGGCTTACCTTCAATTATCTGGAGTAGTATTTATTTTAAAAAATTAGAACTTATTTTTGGGTTTTGTTTTTTTTATTATCAGATGATTTATGAAGCACTTGATGCACTACAACAAAAAGAAGGCTCAAACAAGTCATCAATATCAAATTACATTGAGTCCAAGTATGGAATCTTGAATGATACTCACTCAAAGTTGCTAACTTACCATTTGGATAGAATGAAACAAACTGGTGAACTTATTTTTCTCAAAAACAATTACATTAAGCCTGGTCCAAATGTACCTCCTAAACGTGGCCGTGGAAGACCACCAAAGCCTAAAACTACATTGCCACAAGATACAGAAATTGCAGCTCCAAAACCAAGAGGTAGACCAAAGAAAGATCCTAATGCACCACCTACTCCCAAGAAATTAAAACCAGCAGTTGCTCCTATTAACTTAGCTAATCCTGTTTCTAAAACTGGAAGGCCTAGAGGTAGGCCTAGGAAAGTTAAGCTACAATCAGCACAAAATGGTGTTGAGTAAAGTACAGCCTGGCGCACTATAGCGGGAAGCTCCCGCTATGTGCGGGGTCCGAGGAAGGGCCGGATCACAAAATGGTGTTGAGTGAAGCTGAAAATATGTGGACTTTGTTGATGGTGATGACTCTTATTACTGTGTTATGTCTTAAGTTTTTCTTGGTTGATGTTGTATTTGGAATGAGTTGTGTGTAGTTCCTGTAGCTGTGCAATGTAGAATTTTAGATGAGGGTGTACTTGTTTAATGCTTGTTGTTTCAAGATTCATAGCAGATAGGATGGTTAAGCTATAGCCAGCACAGAATGGTGTTAGAATGAAGCTGAAAATTTGTGGGCTTTGTTGATGGTGATGACTCTATCTTATGACTGTTTTAAGTCTGAAGTTTTTCTTGGTTAACTAGTGTTTTAATTGCAGTGAGTTGTGTATTGTTCTTGTAGCCTATTTGCTAAGACTGAAAATGTTGTCTGTGCATGTCAGATCCTCTAAAAGTAGTGTATTTTTGGGGATCCAATACAGGTGCGACAATATTTTGGAGAGTCCGTACAATATAACTTGTAGCTATGCAATGCAATGTAGACTGTTAGAAGATTGTGTACTTGCTATTTCAAGATTCATGTAGTAGATAGGAAGGTTAAGCCACAGCCAGCACAAAATGGAATCTTAGCTCATTGGACTTTGTTGTGTTGTCTTTATTCTTCTTATTTAGGTAGTGGGTGATTTGTAGTTCTTGTATCTGTGCAATATGTAGATTGTTAGAAGAGGATGAACTTGTTTAATGCTTCTTGAGCCGAGAGTCTACAAGAAACAGTCTCTCTACCCTGACAAGGTAGGGGTAACGTCTGCATACACTCTATCCTCCCCAGACCCCACTTGTAAAATTATACTGGATTTCAGTCTCGTGTATATATGTTATTCGGAGTGCATTTTCTCTTCAACTGATTTTCTGCCATTCAAATGTCTTACTACAATTGTTAAAGTGTCCTGCATTGCTTAAGGGATGAACTGCTGTTGTCCGGATAAGTTTTTCCTTTTTATAACATGGCAGTAGAACTAGACTCATTCTTATTCTTAGTTTACCTAATATTAGCCGCTCTACCACAGATAGGGATAAGATCTGCGTATACATTACCCTTTCCAAACCCTACTTGTATAATTATATTGTGTGGTTGTTGTTGTTGGTTTACCTAATATTAGGTTGAGGGAATAGTATGTTGTCATGAAAAAATGTACAAGTGAACCTTATTTTGAGGAAAAAATTAAATTGCAGTGTTTGATGGTGACTGGTAAAGTGAGCATGTGATGGAGGTGAAGGTGAAAGAAAGGAGATAAGGGGATGATATATAAATGGAGACAGTTGGAAAGTGAATTTGTGACATGTTTTGTGAACCAAAAACATCATATGTACTACAAAACTAGATAGTCTCTGTCCAACACATTATCTCTTTATCTTCCAACTTTCCTACTATGAATTAGTAATGTCTTTGTCCAAGATGCTTGAGGTCCCACTTGGTTTTGGAATCTTGATTTTTTAACAGTTGGTCCAAAAATAATACTACTACTAACTTTTTTTTTTTGGTTTTTCACCCGGTAGCTGATACTCAAAATCCAATTATATTCGGATTCGCATCGCGTATGGCCCCACTTGGGGGGAAACGTTTCCTACTAAGGATTTTTCCATACCTAGGACTCGATCCGAGACCTTTAGTCAAGGGAAGAGCAGCTTCACGTGCTGCACCACATCCTTCTGTGGTAAAATAATACTAACTCCTCTAGAAGCACCAGGAGTACTGTATTAAGCTAGAATTGCATAACTAGCAAAGGCTGTATTAAGGGTACATTTGTACGTTAAGATATGGGGTTGGACCTGTTATGAATAATTTAGCCTAGCCCAATATGGATACTGACAAGGATGTCACACAAATTAATATTGGGCCGAGAAGAAGCAATTGGGCCAGGCCTTCACAAAGGTTACTCTGGTATCCAGGCTGAGGGCACTTTGTATTCGTTAAATAGTATATGGTAACACTATCCGTAGGCGATCGTGAATTATGTGCAAAGGCATTTCTGGTATCTTCCCATCCCCAATTCAGTATCAGTCTTTCTCATCCCCTTTCTTCTTAGTTCTGTTGCAATCTTCCCTGCTTTAGTTAGTGTTTGCTTTGTAGTTCCAGTTTAATGTTCAATATAATCGATCAGTTCTATTGAAATAGAGTCGGCTACCCTTAGTTTGTTACAGGACCACTCATTTTATTTGAATTTTTTTTTCCTAACAGAAACTGGTGTAGATTTAATGATCCTATCATGATGTTTGGTCAGTATCAGTCTCCTTTTAAGTAGTAGCGGAACTAGAATTTTTATTAAGGATGTCAAAATTTATATATATATATATATATATATATATATATATATATATATATATATATATATATATATAAATTAAGAAGATTCAACACATAATATATAAGTATATTATGTGTTCTCGCTCTTTTTTTTTTTTAAAGAAAAAAAGAAGCTCCACATACAAGTTCTCGCTAAGTTCTCTCTTCTTTTTTTTCACACTTCCCTTGAAATCGAATAATCAGAGTTTGTTAAATAATTGGCGGAGTTTAATATGCTCTCTTTTGGCAAACTTAAAAGATCAATAACGCTCATGAGTATATCTAAAGGACAATTGGGACCATTTTTATTTCTCTGTAGAATGCCATGCAGAAGAAACAGCCTCCTGTAGAAATGCAGGGTAAGGCAACATACAATAGATCCTTGTGATTCGACCCTTCTCCAAATTGAACCCCGTACATAGCGGGAGCTTAGTGCATTGGGCTGCCCTTTTTGTAGAATACCATAGAGCCATGGAAAAAAGATGGGTGAACTGAATCATACGGGTAATGTTCAAAAAAATATATATGCAATTTACTACTCTCATGCTTAAGTATTGTATGTATTATTTGTGAGAGTGGGGTCAGTTTGAAGAAAAAATATCAGAATATAAAGTGTTCCTTCCAATTTCTTCTGTTTTTTTCCTAAAGTTGTACAATGTATACTATTAAAAAGAAACCTTTGAAGGTAGAATCAGACTCACAATATACTTAGAACATGGTTCTCGACAACAATTTGGAAGAACGAGTATACAACAACAATAGCTACCACTACTCTATTTCAAGTCAGTTGGGATCGGTTATGAATCATCACTGACCATGTCGCTCCGTGTAGGCTCATGCGTGCCTAGGTGAACAAAGCCTATATTCATTATTTATTGAGTAGTCTTACAACAGTCATCAGTCTACTTCACCCTCCTCCTTTATCGAAGTTTCCTTTTAGTATAGTTGTAGAATCTTGTCATGGTTATTGTGGTAAAAGTAAAGGACCACAAAGCCATTCCATCTTTTTCACCCTTACTACTTAGTTCTCAATCTTTTCTTGGATAAATCAATCCCAATGGTCACATAAGGTCAATTTTGGTATAAAAAAAAAGAATATAAAATGTATTTAACCAAGTCTCTCTTATTTTATCCTGCCTGATATGAAAAAAGGACAACATTTGGCTGAAGTTGAAAAAAATGAGTAATTGAAACTGAAATCGAAAAAGAGTTTTTGAAAGTTGAAATCGCGTTTGAATATACTTGGAAAAAAGTCAACCACTACGAGCAAAAACCATTTAAATAATAGGAAAAAAATAGCCTAATTTACAATTGGTAACGGAAAAATAGCCACAATTTCAAAAAAAATCTACATTTAGCCACTTTTTTGTGTAAAGATAAAATCTAAGCAAAAACACCATTAAAATTCCGGAAAAATTCTAGCATAATATGTTAGAGTTTGAATTTTTTTACACAAAATTTCAGCATAACGTGCTGAAGTTCCAACATAATATGCTACAAAATTTATACGCAGAAGCTCCATAATCCAGTATATTATGCTAGAACTTTCTGTGTTTCAGCTAAAATAGTAGCTATTTTTTAATGACTCTACAAATGCTAGCTATTTTTCAACTATCAATCCGAAAGCTGGCTAGCCCATACTATTTTCGCTCAAATAATGCATATGCACTGTCTTCGAGAGTAGGACCATCTGTAAATATAGGAAATACAAACTGCTGAATTGTTTCAGGATAGTGTACTTCCAAAGGATAACTAGAGCACAATTTACAGAACTACAGCAGACACATAAAGCTTGATACAAAAGCCAGATGAAACTGGTGATGAAAAGCTAATAGAAAGGATGAAAACTAGACATTTTCTTAATTTGGATAGGCACCCTAAGCAATAAATAAGCATAGAAGTCATGTTCTGATGATACATACATTAGTATTTTACATCAACCTCTACTCACAACGCGATTTGCACGAGATGAAATAGAGAGATTCAGAAGTTCTACAGCTCCTCATATTGAACCGAAAACCCACAACGACAACGTTTTGTCCTTGTTGAACTTTCTTCATCAACAGTCTGATCTTCTACTACGAATACGTGCGCATGGTCTTCTGCAAGCACAGTTGGTGGACTATCAGATTGCGCAATCTCAGATTTTTCTTGCTGGTATTCAGGAGTCTTTTTTGTATCCTCAGCGTCACGAGCTAGTAGGGAGGATTTATCATTGGATGTTGCAAAATTGACAGCTGATTGTGAGGATGCCCCGTCCACGTAGCAATTGTGTAGCCTCTGTCGGGTAATAAGTGATGCAAGAAGTTGATACCACCTAGAAAGAGCTTCAGCTTCGGACCTCTTCCTCTCTTTGGCCTGTCGTCTCTCCTCTTCTTCTGCATATGTCTGATAACATCTCAACAAATTCAACATTAGTTCTGCCGGATGGCTTCAAATACAGTAATAATTGGAATTGTTTGATAGCGTTAGAAAGAAAACGTTCAAGCACTTCAGAGACAAGTGTGTGTGTGTGCGCGCGCGCCAAAACTTCAGAGAAGTCTATTTGGTAAATTTATGTCAAATAGGCCTTATTGAAAACTTAGTTGGCATGGACATGGAGACCCGCATAAACAAAGATAAGAAAATATTGAACATGCATGGGGAGGAAAGAATACGAATTAGAGACGCAATAAATATTTTTATAAAATCGAATTTTCCCAAAGTACAGTTCCGTACTAAAAAAGAAAGGTAGTCCAACCATAAGCTCTACTGACTGTTGCACACTAGGGACAAAAGAGCGATCCTATCATACATTTGTTTTATTCTCTATCTTTCGCCACCAACCAAGAACTTGAAAAGAAAAGGAGAAGACATTAGAAATATGTTGGTGTCCTATACGTCTAGTAAAGTGAGACACGAGGAACTTTGACCTCCATGTACACCAAAACACGAATAAAGAATGTGCTGGAACACCTTTTTTTTTAGGCAGCCCGGTGCACAAAGCATCCCGCATTTTCCCAAAGCATCCGCATTCACGCATGTTGCGAGGAAGGGCCACACCCTAAGGGGTGTGATATAGTCAGCCTACCTTAATGCAAGCATTAGTAGATGCTTCCAAGGCTCAAACCCGTGACCTAATGTGCTAGAATACGATTGTTCAAAGCATTTGGTACAAGCGATAAATACTTGCAAAGAAACATAAAGCACCTACATTCATTTTTCCGTTCTGCCTTCCTCCTTAAATTTGCAAAGCCGCCAACCTAAAATTGGCATCATTTATCTGATTGCAATACGGGATAAGTATTCCAGGTACTTTCTTAAGTATGACCAATTTTACAATGAGGACTCAGAAGAGGTGAAGAATGCGAAGTTACCAGAACATGATTGGTCCCCCATTACAAAGGACGTCAAAAATATGTAAGCAAGCAATGAAATTTATTCCAGTTATGCAATTATTTACCTCGAGAATTGCATCCTTGAACTCCGTACACACCACAATCCCCTCATATACAGGTAGAGATCGACCATTCCGGAATTCAAATCCAACCATAGCAGGTGCAAAATCAATTTCTAGCCTTTTAGCAACAGGAACCAACCTTGGCAATCTCAAGTGGACTGTACCCGGTGGAAGGCACTTCTCGGACCAGACATCCACTTGACCACGCCCATTCTAGAAAAAAATCCACATACCAACTGTCACTTCCTAGCCAAAACCATCCATAGAGACAAGATCGGCCAATAAACCAAAATATTGAGGAGATAAATCTAGTAACCAATTATTCCATCTGCTACACAAAGGAAAAGAAGCAAAACGGTGTATGTATAAATGTAGCATGTCTAATGTGTGAACAGGGACTGATAACATTCTTGAGCAACTGCTCGATGAAACTATCTCAAGAAGCCAACAAATGAACCAGAACCAAAAGTTGAAGGTTGTCAATGAGTGTAGTTGAAGAGGAAAATTTAACAGAACAGCTTATTCTCCAGATTGAACCCTTGTACTTTTCGACTCTTCATATGTAGATAACATGCAACTAAGAGCTGTTTAACTGAACATTCTAGCAGAAGAGATTTCAAAGTTTCAAATTGCAAATGTACAATTTGGACTGATTACACACACTTTAAGGTTGCTAACAAATTTCCTTTAAATATACACAAAATATTGAAATTCTTCAAAATCTGTTCTCTTATACGGCATGATGACTTATCCATGTAGATCCTGAAGTTGTTTCTCATCATGTTTATTAAGGTCAAGAAGTAAGGGGAAAAAAGAAATTACCTCAGTTGGGAGAGAAATGCAAAGGAAGAGGGAATGATGACAATGGAAGCTACGACAGACATTAAATCTGTCCGACTCGAATAAGGCACATGCCTCTGTCTCTAACTCTTTATATCAAAAGAAATATTTTTAAACAGAAGGAGAAGACAGAAAAATGAAAATTGCCCATATGAGAGATTCATAAACCAGATGGATAAAACAAGGTTTATACGCTATAGTCAAAAGAAATCCATAGCTTTACATCATGTTGTGAAAGGATAAAAAAGGTCTTTAGTGAAGAGGCTTTGAACCCGAAATAGGACTAATGCAGATTTGGGCTTTTGAAAAGATGAAGATGCAAAGGGCAAAGAGACAATCTTTTGAACAACTAAGCTAACATAAGACTCTAGCTTGCACCCACTTAGAGCAGATGAAGATTCTCGGATGGGAAAAAACTGTAAATACTCTATCCTAAGCACGGCCCAAACAAATATTAATCTTATTTTGTTGCCGTGCCCTAGCCAAATGTGCAATACCCACCAACACACACATCTGAACAAAATTGTACTACTTTTGCTATCACCAAAAACCACTGCTTGCAGCAAATGTCATGAAGGTCAGAAGGAAAAGACAGGACTCAGAGATGCCGCTCACCCTACCCCAAAAAAAGGACAGTAAAAACTGAAACACGATTGTCGGCATCGGCATCACTCACTTTACACCAAGACAAACAAGTGCAGAAAGATTATTTCTGTTTCCCTTCTCCAACCAAAGCTTTAAAGGTGGAACATGAATATGCATGTACCCTTCCGCTACTCCCTGTCCCTTCTTCAAAAGAAATAGGTAAAATCATTAACCCAATTAGCTACTTTTGTAACTTAGCACCAGAATAACCTAAAACCAAAACATAATGGGCGTGGAACATGTCAAAGAATGTGCTAAGCAAAATCCATTCAACCTCCTACTTTCTTTCTTACTCTCACCCAATCAGAAAACCTTTGTGTCCTCTATTCTCTCATTGTTTCTGCCATAAAACAACTCATAACCTATTCCTATTAAAGCGTGCACTCGTGAAGTATAATGCTTATAAATTAGCATAAAATGTCCAATCCCAAATGAATATCAACTTTCTCAACAGTTCTATCACTTGGAAGGCTTCACCTTAGGTACAATGCCATTTACTGCAGGAGGAAGAAACAGTGGTTCAGTTTGCCACTGTCCATAGAGGGCAACAGTTCCTCCACAATCTTCCTCGCCATAATCATCATCTTTAACATCCTGTTCTTTGTTCTGCTTTCCAGAATGCTTCAGAACCTGACCGTAAAAACAAAGCAGATTAAGGTACTTGCAGAGTTGTGGACAATCAAAAATCATATTGCAGGTGAATAAAAGATTTATGTGTAGACAAAAACCTTTGCAGGGATCTCGTTAGCTTTCACTTGGAGCCCCTCACGAAACCATTTTTCCTTTCTTTTGAGTGTTTGTACACAGGATCGTGGGTATACTGGATGACCAGAACAAAAACCTAATACAGGTCCTTTGGGGTAAAGAATCTGATACTTGTTAAGCCATCTTTCAATTATGTATAACCGATGGTTTCTGTAAGCCTGCAGAGCAAATTAGTTCAAAACAAATCTATCAGTGCAACGTAGTCAAATTTTAGTGAATATTTGTGTTTGTTATACCTGTTGATTTGTTGGAAGAGGTTCAGTCAGTGCCCTAGTTTCCAACTCCATATCTTCGAGAGAGCTCCTGGTTGCTGTAAAAGAATTCCTTGTTGAGAATTCTGCACAATTTTTCTCGCTATGTTCATGCAGATCCAGCATACCTGTTGATTGTGCTACTTCTCTTTTCTTGCTTTCATCAGAAGTTTCCCGTCTCAAATGAACAACATCACTGGTCGCCACGGACTCCAACTCCTTTAATGGTGCCAATACTGCATCCCACCAAATTGAGTTGACTCGTTCAGATGCTATCTTGTACCACTTTGTACAGTACCTGACAAGAAAATGAAAGACATATTACACAGATGCATCCACCAATGTAGTTTAATTCTTACAGAATCTCCCTTTTTTAAAAGTGATTTAAAGGTCAATTGCCGACCCCTACTGTTTGGGACTGAGGCATAGTTGTCATTGTTGTTTCTTATAAGTCAACTCTTCCAATTTATTTAAAAGCTTCTGAATTGATTACCAAATTTTGCTGTGGTGAGGAGGCACGCACTTCTTTTTTAATACCTACGATGGTAATGGAAGAGTATAGGTTCAGCAGCAGAAACCTAGATGCCCTATTTTTCTTTCCCTAGAATTTCGCCAAAATATTCCTCATTATTTTGCTTAATCATTAACTACTTTATGCGACTGAAGTGCTATCTCAGTATAAAACTGGAACAAAATAAATACATAAATATATAAATAATCATGACAACCATTAGAACTGACAATGATGATAATAATAATAATAATACGTGTACTTGTCCTAATTAGAATCATAAACAAAATGATGAGGACAATGATGATTGAGCAACAAATTATAAACCACAGACCTCATGGCTTGCACGTCGTTTATGTAGGGAAGGGATAAAATGAGGGGGAAATGACAGGGGAAAGAAACAACTCTTTAAGATTCTGCCTGTGAAACTATGATGGTATGACAAAAGTAATTTTATAGTAATAAGACCATGGAGTAAATCAAGATGGACAAAACATAGACATTAGGTCAAATCTAGAAATTTAAATTATAAATGCATGAAGAGGAGCATCATGCTGCAGATAACATGACTAAGATTATATATAAAACAATGATTAACAAAACCAAATCTAAGAGAAACTACAGAAGCCAATGAAATTTGGAACACCAAAGCAGCAAGAAATTGAAACCTGCGTGTAACATCTTTAGCTCCATTTCCAGCAAAAGCAACAACATATCGTAAATGCAATTTGCATGCAGCAGCTGCAGCTTCCACATTTTGCTCTCCATCGGTAATTGCATTTACAACATCAACATGCACCCATTTCCCCGTCAGATTCTCACCACTGCAATAGACCTCTGCCCAGTATAGAGGCGCCCCTACTTTCCTAGATCCAACAGCAGTTGATATTCCATGAGAGGAAGTCGAACACTCTTCTGCTTTAATTTTCTTCTTTTTGAATGGTGATACATTTGATGAAGTACTTTGCACATCCGCCAGTTCTGAGACCATAGTGTTCCTAACAATTTCAACTGCGGTGGAAGAAAGAGCCATTTCCAACTGCATCTCAAATTCAAGATCCCCTTTTCTCTTTGGACGCTCACTCTTCATAATACATTCATCATTAGCATCACGCTGAGCATCTGATGTTGATGGCGACATTCTTTTATCAGACTTATCTGTAATAGTTGCTCTAGACTTGCCATTGTTATGCTTGCCATCGGCCAAAGATTTAGCAGGAGAGAGAGGAGAATACTTTGGTGCAGCCACCATCAATGTCGAAGAGTTAAATATCCCGCTACCAGCCTTGCTAGGGGATTGACCAGAGGGATATAGTTTCTCAATTTCAGGCTTCAAGGAAGCCACATCCAAGATTGATACGAACCTGCAATGAATGTCGTCATATCTTTAAGGTAATTTCTCATGAGATAAAAAACTTGCAAGCTTTGGGGCGTTCCCAAAGCTTGCAAGATTGAGCATAGAAAAAATAAGCAGCTTAGATTGTCCTTTTTGGTATGTCACCAGGGGGTTTTCATGTTCGAAATGCATTAAAGGAACTGTAGAAAAGGGAAGTTTCCGGTGCAAGATTGTCACCTAACTTCCCAGCTCATGCCGCTTGTTACCAAAATAAAAGTGGCGCAGAAAAGGACTTCCACATGTGTCAAAAGCCACAGGGAATTTGAATTGTCAGCACTTAGCTAGGTTATATTTACGCACTTCCTTACTCCAAGAATAGACAGTTCACTGCTAAATGTGTTAACATCACCATCCAATAGCTCTAGCAACTAACCAAAAATATGTGGGGAAAAAGAGAAACAAAAATCACTTAATACAACTGGGGAAGACAAGGAATAACAATACTTCAACTGACTGGAGACAGTTTTGGAGTTTAAATGCTATGCACAATTTACTTCATAGTTTAAAGGGAATATTGCAGCTTACCTGGTCGTAAGATTCAAAGCCCTAAACAGTGCTACAGACAATGCAGCAACCTGTAATAATGAAAAACAAAAAGGGATGTTTCTCAGATCAATGGGCAATATACTAAACACTGTTTCTTCTATCAAGACATAAAAGCCTGCACAGCCTCTAACTATGCTTTTAAATTGGTAAGTTCCAAAGTTTTGCAATTAACCCTGATATTACATCAGATCTGAAGGAATTTTTTTTTTTAAAGACATGATGTTATGAAAAAGCTAGGCTAAGGACAGGAAAACGAGAAAACACTTATAATGCAAAAACATACTTCTTCTGAGGTCCCTTCCTGAGACTCAAGAGTTGATGCCAAAGCTGAATGAAATGACTTCTCTGTATCACTTGCACCTCTAACACGGAAATGACTGTGGAACTGCAACCAGTGGTAAAAGGTGAAATAAAGGAACAAAACTTGTAATATCAAAGGGCAGTTATGATGATAACATAAAACACATACCCAACTGACAAGAGGAGTTAGAGCCTTTGCAGTAAGTTCTGGAACATCTGTTAACTTCAACAGATGTGCTGGCAGCAGCGAAAGTAAAGAAGCCTGTCAAAATAAGTAAAATCTATCTTACTATTTTCCTCCCATAAGTATCAGTACTTGGAGGGAATGCTTTAAAAGGCCAAAAATTCACCAGCATTTCCATATCATGCACACAGAAGAGGCTAAAGCATGCTAAGTCAAAGATCAATGTTTTTTTTTTTTTCTGAAAAGTCATGTTAAGTCAAATTTTAATTTCATAAATAAACGAGATACCCAAAAAAAACACATAATTAGAGCTGGAATTATCTAAGACTATGTATCTATAGCTATAAAGTCTTCAATGATCATGTGCTGGAGAATCATATAGAGATTCTTCTTCTTTTTTTTTTTTGAGTAAGAGTCATATAGAGATTTTAAATTTCCAAAACTTGAAGTTTAACACATATCACAACCATAACAGCAAGTCAGCAACAAAGGTGAAGGATGACAAATCTAGTTGGAGATCAAATAGGATTTTCCTACAATTTTCCACATATTTCTAATTTTCTCACCCATTCAAATACTCCCCAAAACTAACATAAGTCTCTCTAAGTTTAAAATACGTGTGTGTATTCTAATCTCCATGATTTCAGAAACTTGTGAAAAAAAATTTCGGACACGACTTCTAAAAAGTAACGTCATCTCACTCCCTCGTTTCTGTTTCATTATTTTCCCCATCCCCTCTATATCGAGTTGCCTAATAGAGAATTATACTGCTGCTTAACCAAGAATTCCTCAATTCCCCAAAGCTGGAATAACCTTTCCTGTTCTCTTTATCTTCTATTTCTTTATCTTGGAGCCTGGGTAGGTAGGGGTGCATTCAGTTTGTTAATAAACAACAATCCAATAAGATAGTTGATAGGAGGTTTAGCACATCCACATTTTACATGCTAATATCGATGACAATTTGGGGAAGAATATCATGCTACAGGAATAAGAAAGAACCTGGATAAGAGGATCATTGCAAGCAGTATCTACCAACCTGCCCCTCGCTAGTAAACAAAGCAAGTTAACCTTATGCACAACCTCAGCCAATTCCTGCAATTTAAGGGGGGAAAAGTATAATTGATGCACGTCCGACAAGGGCCTAAACTGTTAGATCATGGCATTCATATTTCTCTGTGATATTCAAACCACCTTTTCTTCTGCAGTTGCTCGGCGTACTGTTTTCTGTTTACTAGAATCAGGCAGAGCATCAAACTCAACAGTCACACCATTGATTGTATCTTCATTAATATTGCTTTCGGACTTCAAAGTATGAACTGAACCGTCTTCCCAATCAATACCATCAAGTTCATCTTCCCTCTCGATCCTCTGATACTGAACATCTGCACCTTCATTTTCCACTTCCAATGGCACATTTGGTAACACATCTCTAGTGCAACATTCAGCATCTAATGTAGCCCTTGCAACTGTAGTGCCAGTAAGATGCTTTTCTGTCTCCCTTGATCTGTTCTCTGGCTATACATATAAACAAAGAACAACTAAGAAAATACATTTTTCAAATGCATTTCATGCCTAAATCATCAACACTAAGACGTGGAAAAACATATATGATTTTTTAGCATTACGAACAAAAAGGGTTAAATACTTCTTGCTGAAGGAAGTGTTTCACTCTACATTGCCTAACTGAAGCGATAGCGCAAGAAAGAAACAAACCTTCCCCGTAGAATCTTGTTTGCATAGGTAACTATCATCTGTTTTTGGACCCCGAGAGCTGCGTGACTTGTTGACTCGTTTCAAAAGTTTTCCCACTGCACCTCGAGATATGTTTGCAAGAGTTTCTGAAATCAAGCATGTTATTCTTACTGTAGTTTCGACCCTCAAGAACTCAAAACTCTACTGTTATTGTAAATGCATGTTTAAAATACTTATCAAGAGTTCTTAAAGTTGATATTAATAATGAATGATTGCAACATAACAAACCATTGTCACTGGCTCTATCTTTGCAGCCGCTTCGGCTCTTCATCTCACCATAGTTCTTCACAGAGTCTTCATTTGCTGTCCAAAATGGAAAACAAAAATTAACATAACCTCATTGCATTACTGTAATGAAGCTAATTAACTACCACACAACAAAAGTCCATCTATAACCATATTGATATTCTCCGGTGTTCAACAATCACTAGCCATTTGAAAAGTTTCATGGGGCAGCCCGGTGCACTAAGCTCCCGCTATGTGCGGGGTATGGGGAAGGGCCGAACCACAAGGGTCTATTGTACACAGCCTTACCCTGCATTTCTGAAAGAGGTTGCTTTCCCGGCTTGAATCCCTGACCTCCCAGTCACATGGCAGCAATTTTACCAATTACACCAAGACTACCCTTCTCATTTGAAAAGTTTCATGAATGTTACATTTTAGAAAGAAACTCAGGCACTCTTCCCAGTTGAATAAGGATGCTCTCAGGCACTCTTCCCGAGGTGCATGAAAATCATGAATCTTAGTATTTCAACACCACCAACCGAGAGACAAGCCTGCCGCGCCACTTCCCCAGAAATTTCACCGGCTCACGCGCTGCCACACGCGCCGGAGCTCCGGCGAGCCCTCATCCACGCGCCGACGCGTGGCTCAAATCCAGGCCAGATCTCTGATTTTTTTCCTTCATACAGCCTTTTCGCGAGGCTGGTCCGACCACTCCCATACAACGACCTCCAACTTCCGACCACTTTTACTTTTCCTCGCGCCGGTGAGGATTTTTCCGGCCAGACTCCAAATTCTTTTCTTCAGTAAGCCTTTTTCAGCCTCACTATGGAGAATACAATATATTTTACAGCGGGGGGCAAATCTTATGATATAACTGAAAAGCATATGGATGGAGAAACGTGGTTTGAATGGGTTGAGCGCACAAGAAACCTGATGAGAAGAAGGACTTTCAGCAGAAAAATTCTCTTGTGGTTGTGTAATTTACTGCATAAAGCTTCTGAAAGAAGGGGTAAGGTATCAAATAGGTGGAGGACCAGGGACCATTTATTCAACTTTTATTGCTCACAGAAACACAACAATTACGGGAGATTTATTAGTATTGTATCTGTACGTGGGGAAAGCAGAGCAGTTATTATTCTACCTGAAGTTGAATTAAATGCAGGGTGGGGAGAGATAGCCTCTAAAATAGAAAGGTTCATTCACAGAAACTTTCACTTTACAAGAGCAACAGAGGTTCCAAAATTACATAATGATTTTGCTCATACCCTACGTTCAAACAAATGGTCAGAATCGAATGCCAACATCGGGTTAATTCCACCAGAAAGCAGCCCTATCAAAATCGTTGCTTCAATGCCAACGGACAAAAGGCTTTTGAACAGGTGCATCGTCGGCAAGTTCTCGAGAGAACTAGATTTAATCCCCTCACGCACAGAGGTTCGGAGATGGGTAAACAACAAGTGGAGCAATGTTGTTGGAGTCTATGAACTGAATGGACTACAATTTCTTTCGAATTCCCCACCAGAAGGATGGCAGAGCAGACTATGGAGGAAACCTGGAGATGGAAGAATGCTACTCTATTGCTGAGCTGGTGGTCCCCGACAGCAGCTTGTTATCCTTCTGAAACAAAATTCAACTGGATTTGGGTGAGGATTCTTGGACTCCCGTTACATCTATGGTCACCAGAAATCATGAAAGCTATCGGAGAAAAATGTGGTGGCTGGATTGAGACGGAGGAAGAGACGCAGTTGCGAAATCACATGAGGTGGGCTCGTATCAAAGTTAAGGGACCGGCTGAAAAGATCCCTAGAGTCGTAGAAGTAGAAGAAGGAGGAATGCTTTTTTTCCTTACAATTGTGGAGTGAAATTCCGACGACCGTGAAAGTTCTTCAAGAAGATACAGGAGTGGAAGTACGTCCTAAGTTCTGTGATGATATAGATACAAGCCCTATTTTCAAAAAAGAGGGATCTAGGCACCAGTGCGCAGTAAAAGGGCCATTTAATTCAACAATTGATAGTGGTAGCCCACGTGCCATCGAGCGCGGGAATTGTTCTAATGAGATTAAGGAAAATACTAAGGCGGGCCAAGCTCACGAGAAGCCAAAGTTTTTACAAAAAATAAAAGATGCAGATTCTAGAAAATTGGCTGATGCAAAAAGCCCGAGTTCTATTATGGACAGCCGTGGGGCCAATCTAGCAAGCTTATGCACTTCTAAACTGTGGGCCCGATGTCATAAGTGAGGAACTGAATAGGGATATTAATTCACCCAAGCAAATAGAGCGACCAGACTTTCTATTCCTTGAGATAGAAGCATGTAAACATACAGAGAGGTGTACTTGATAGAGCAAAATGAAAAATCAGCAGCTGCTCAATAGTTATTATCTCAATTGGAAGATGATGGAAGTCACACGATTCATGACACACAAAAGGGGGAAATTGAGGGGGAGGTTCTGATGCTTGATAATCAGAATCAAAATCAACAACAGCTAATTCAATATAGAGGTGCAGATACAAGGGAGATAGAAGATGTTGACCCAATTCAAGTTCAATTCCAAGAAGCCGAAATGGAGGCAACTTTATGGGCACATAGGAATGTATTGAGACTGAGCAAGGAATATGGGGCAATGTTCAAAGGTTGTGAAGGGGAGGCCCCATCTCTTTTTATGAAACTAGACGCCAGAAGGAAGGAGGAGATGACAGAAACTCCTACTGCCAACTTTGGTACTCCAAAACAAAAGGGGGCAAAAGAAGTAGAAAAATTGGTTTTCAATGTGATGTATAAAGATGAGGGGAAAAGAGCAAGGGGGAGGTCAATTTCCAAAGGTGAACCATGAAGATAAAAATTATCTCGTGAATGTTTGGGGACTGAATAATAGGGAAAAGAGAAGGTTAGTGAACAGTTTGATACAAAGGTGGAAAGCAGACATTTACTGCTTTCAAGAAACTAAGTTACAGGGAAATATTGAACCATTAGTCAAGCAAATATGGACAAATAGAAGGGTAGAGTTTGGCTGCTTGCAATCAAATGGGAGAAGTGGGGGAATTATTATTTTATGGGATAATAGAGTATGGAGAGGAGAGGTGATCACCACTGGAATATCCACAATTACTTGTAGATTCAGCTCGGTGACAGATGAGTTCTCATGGCATCTCACAGGGTATATGCACCATGCAACAGGGTGGAAAGACAACTTATGTGGATGGAAATTGCAGATACTAGGGGACTTTTTGATGGTCCCTGGGTAAGATGCGAAGATTTTAACACAACTAGATTTGTAAATGAGAGGAGAAATTGCAGGAGAATAACAAGATCCATGAGAGAATTCTCTGATTTCATTAATGACATGGAAATGGTGGATCCTCCTCTTATCGGAGGAATTTTACTTGGGCAAAGGGTGACAATCAGCAATCTTTTTCAAGGATAGACAAGTTCCTATTCTCTACGGAATGGAATGATGAATTCAAGAATATTTCCCAAACGTTGTTACCCAGAGTTTCTTCTGATCATGCTCCCTAACTGTTAGAATGTGGAGAATAGGAGAATCATAAGTCTTATTTCAAGTTCGAGAATTGGTGGCTCGGGGTGGCAGGGTTTAGTGACATGGTGAAAACGTAGTGGCTTTCTTTTGAGGTACAGGGTATACCTGATTATATTTTGGCCTGCAAATTGAGGATGCTGAAAGGAAAGCTAAAAGAGTGGAATGGTACAAATCATGCTAACTTTGAAGTAAGAAAAACTCAATTTCTAAGTTCCATGGTAGAAATTGATGTTATACAGGAAACTAGAAACCTATCTGAAGATGAGCTTTTGCAGAAGGCCAGCATGTTCATGGAGCTGGAAGATATAGCAAAAAATGAGGAGATGGCTTGGAGACAAAGATCTAGAATTCTTTGGCTCAAGCAAGGGGATAGGAACACAAAAATTTTTCAGAGGATGGCAAATGCACACAGGAGAAATAACACAATTGAGAAGCTGAAAGTTAATGGTGTGACAGTGGAGAATCCAGAGACTAAAAAGGGAAATTACATTCTTCTACCAAAAACTTTACACTGAGACAGAGGAATGGAGACCAGAGTTTGTTTTGGCTGATTGTCCTTGTATAACTGAGAGTGAGAAGCAGTGGTTACAAAGATCATTTGAAGAGGATGAAGTTTGTACAGGAGTTAAATTATGTGCTTTAGACAAGGCACCTGGGCATGACGGATATACTATGGGTTTTTTTCTTTCTTGCTGGGATATTGTAAAGGAAGATGTTATGCAAACCTTGAGGAATTTTCATACACAGGAGTTTTTTGAGAAGAGCTTTAATGCATCATTCATAGCCCTTATACCAAAGAAGACCGGAGCTCGAGAGTTAAAAGATTTTAGGCCTATTAGCTTAATTGGGTCTATGTACAAAATTATTTCTAAGGTTTTGACCAAGAGATTGAAAACTGTGATCTCCAAGCTAGTAGATAGGCATCAGATGGCTTTCATAAAGGGGAGACAGATAATGGATGCAGCACTAGTGGCTAAGGAATGTGTTGATTCAAGGCTAAAGATGAAGACTCCTGGAATTCTTTGCAAACTTGATATTGAGAAAGCATATGATCATGTGAGCTGGGTTTTTCTTCTCAAAATGCTGAAATCTATGGGTTTGGGAAGAAAATGGATTAGATGGATGCTCTTCTGCATAAGCTCAACTTCTCTGTTCTCATCAATGGTTCCCCAGAAGGTTTCTTCCCTTCACATAGAGGTTTGAGACAGGGTGGCCCTCTCTCCCCTTTTTTGTTCCTAATAGCAATGGAAGGTCTAAATAACATGATAAAGGTAGCAAATAACAATAGGTGGATGACTGGTTTTAAGGTGGCAAGTACTGTAGGTGGAATGCAGGTAACTCATCTACTATATGCAGACGATACTTTGGTATTTTGTGACGCAAAAGAAGATGAGCTAAGACATCTCAAGTTAATTCTAACAATTTTTTAGGCAGTCTCTGGCTACATGTCAATTGGAGGAAAAGCCTTATTTTTCCAGCAAATGAGGTAACTAATATACAAAGGCTGGCAGGTGTTCTTCGATGCACAGTTGGAACTCTTCCAACAACCTACTATGCCATTGGGTTCTAAAAACAAGTCGTTAGATATTTGGAGTGGGGTGCTAGAAAGATGTGAGAAAAGATTGGCCAAGTGGAAAAGCCAGTACATATCCCTAAGGGCAGAGTAACTTTGTTAACAGTGTCTTAGATGCACTTCCCACATACATGATGTCCCTTTTTCCTATTCCTACAAAAATAGAGAAAATGATCAATGTTATGAGAAGGAATTTCATCTGGCAAGGAAATAAAGAGAAGGGAGGTTACCATTTGGTAAACTGGAATGTTTTGACGCAAAACAAGAAATCTGGGGGCTTACGCATAAGAAACTTGAGACTACATAATAAAAGTCTACTCATGAAATGGCTTTGGAGGCTTGGCAGGGAAGATCAAACTCTATGGCGACAGGTCATCACTGAAAAATATGGATTAGAGGGACAATGGATACCTAGAGCAATGACAACAACATATGGTGTTAGTGTATAGAGGTCAATCAGGGCTATTTGGCCGCTTTTTGTGGAGAATGTTTCTATTGTAGTAGGAAATGGAAGGAAAACATCTTTTTGGAATGATAACTGGCTAGGACATGGACCTCTGAAAGACCTTTTCAGTGACATGAAAGTTTTGAGTTTGAATAATGCAGCCACGATGGAAGACAGTTGGGATCAACACGGATGGATATTCAACTTTAGAAGAGAGCTAAATGACTGGGAATTACCTAGATTCACTGAATTTCTGAATGTTCTAGATCAGTTCAAGGGGACTACAGTGGAGGAGGATATGTTGAAATGGACGAGGCATAGGAGTGGCTCTTTTACAGTAAACTCAGCATACAAAAGGCTCAACAATCAAGGTCAGCAAACCCAATTATGGAGTTGGAAAACAATATGGCAAGCCAAAATACCAACAAAAGTAGCATGCTTTGTATGGTTAGCAGCCAGGGATGCTTGTCTAACACAAGACAATCTAATGAGAAGAGGCATGCCATTGTGCTTAAGGTGTTATATGTGTGGAAATGAGGCCGAAAGTAGTAGCCATTTATTTATACACTGCAAGTTCAACTTACAGCTTTATGGCAACTATTTTTGAACATGAAAGGGCTGTCATGGGCCATGCCCAGGAGTATAGGGGAGATGCTTGCTTGCTGAAATTTCTCAAGAGACCTGATCAAACAAAAAAAGTGGTGGAAAACTATCCCGGGATGTATATGGTGGACAATTTGGATGGAAAGAAACAGTAGATGTTTTGAAGGACACAACTCCTTACAGAGGATCAAGATGAACTGTTTATTTTTGTTTCACTTTTGGTGTAAGGAAGATTTTGTACACGATGTAGATTCAATGATAGATATCATAGGATCACTGTAGTAGGAGTTAGAAGATAGTCGTGGTTTTGCTCGTTTTTGATATATGTATCTATGGCCTTAGCACAACCTTTGTGCTACGATTAAATAATATGTTACCTTTCTCAAAAATGAATGTTACATTTTAGAGTAAGACTCTACTTGGGGCAGACAAAGAGAAATTACTTATCATGGAAAAATACCATCAATTGAAAATAAAAAAACAAGCCTAGGATGGTCTGCCTCTTTTCACTTAAACTACATTTTCTACAAGCTATAACCCAAACCAATAAAGGGTTACATAAGTAAAAAAAAAAAAAAAAAAAGATAACTAGCAAATAAACATGAAAGAACCTTAAAAAGGGGTTGTAAGAAAGACGAGAGAGGCAAAAAAGTGTGGAAAAAAAGTCTAAAAATTGAATTTTTATGCAATCAGGTTGTGTTTTTTGTAACATGTAGTGTGGTTAAGGAAAACATACCAGTAAATAAACTGAATCCTAAAGACAACTAGCAAATAAAGAAGAAATAGTCCAATAAAGGGTATTAAACAAGAGGAGAAATAAGCTGCAATTGTGAAAAAGAAGAATCAAAGATTGAATTTTTATGCATTCTTGGTTTTTTTTTTTCTTTGAAGAGTTAGGAAACATACCAGTTGATTGATTCTGTAGTTTTGCCTTATTTCTGGTTCGCATTTTTTGATCAATTGAAGAAGAAGAACAAGAAGAGGCGCGCGCTATATGCTTACGGTTGAAACCTATGAAATTCCCAAACCCGGGAAGAAAGGGGATTGTGTTTTTTTTTTTTCTTTTTAGCAAATCTTTTTTAATTATTTTCCACTAATAGAGTAGTTCTTGTTTGGATGGTTATTAGCTATTATATCGTATGGTATTGTTATTTTAACTATAATATTTATTATAATTATTACTTAAATTTTATTGTATTGTATCATTAAATTCATCGAATAATAAAAAGTATTAACAATCGATTTGATATAATTTCATTATTAACTTACTTCTTTTTCTCATCTTGTTATTTCTTATCATTAAATAATATATTTTATCATTATCGTATCTTTTTATATAATAGTTTTATCTCGTGCTTAATTTAATTGCTGCATTTACTTTTGAAAGGCTAGCCAAGCAAATATTGTGATGAAATTGACATAGATCAATTGTCCTTTTTTTTTTTGGTAACTAATATTTATTATTAATCACTAGTGATCAATATAAAAATCACACCTAAACACACTCTGTTAGCAGTCTCAAACAAGAGCTACAACTATAGTAACAACATGTTTGGCCAAGCTTTTAAAATGAGCTTATTTTGAAAAGTATTTTTTTTAGAAGGTACTTTTGATAAAAAGCAGTTTGTATTTTATTAATTAATTTAAAAAATATATTTGAGAAGTAATTAGTATTTGACCAAACTTTTGAAAGATACTTGTAAGTGTATTTCTCAAACGTATTTTTCAAAATCTACATTGTTCCTTGAGCCGAGGGTCTATCGAAAACAACATGTCTATCTTTATAAGATAGGGGTAAGGTCTGTGTATACGTTACTCTCCCCAAATCCCATTTATGAAAATACACTAGGTTTGTTATTGTTGTTTTCCCCAAAAAATGTTGTTCAAGAGCTCTTTTTTTCTTCTTCTTAAAAAATGTTTATACTTCTAACTCAAAAGTACTTTTTTCCTTCTAAAAGCTTGACCAAATAAGTTAGCAAAAAAATATCACCTTTGGCCGAACGCAAAAAAGGGGCTTGGGTAATTGCGACTTATAAATCGCATGTGGCATATGCGACTTATAAATCGCATGTGGCATATGCGACTTATAATCGTATTTAATTAGTTGCATTTAACAAATTGCGACTAATAATCGCATTTTAATAAAGCACTTTTTGCAACGGCTTACCTACCACATTCCAGCCTCTTAAAGAAAGACCTTCAAAATTTACTCTCAAGCCCTAATAATCTCTTCTCTCCTTAAAAAATCGCACATTTGCTCGTTCTTTGTGTATATCAACGGATTTTGGTAAGATTGTAATGATTTTTCTCGTTTTTATGGTGATTATTATTGAAACTGCAGAAAGTTCACGTTTTAGCGTTATTCAATAACCTTTTGATTTGGCTGATTTTCGATTTGTAAGTTTGCTTGTTGATCTGTTTGTATTATGTGTATATAGCGTATGCTATTTATTTTTTGTATTAAGCAACTGTCAGCTCATCTAGATAGGATAAGGTATTGTTGTTAGCTTTCTCGTATTGATTGAAGTGCAGAACTTTGACTTTGTTACTTGAAATGGTGGTCGTGCTTTCTAAACGAATAAATAAATTAGGTCAAGTTTTTCGAGTTGTTGGACAGCTAAAGGATCACTTTTGGTCAAGTAGTTGGCTACATTCAGTTTCAGAAACAAAAGATGACATTGAAACAATTGCTAGAATCATCAATGACCACCCTTTTCCTGTTCAGCCATTGCAACCAACACTTAAACTTCATATCTCTCCGAGTGTTTTGTCTGCCAAGTTTGTTGAAAATGTCCTAGGTCGCCTATTTGCAGCACATGCAAATGGACTTAAAGCATATGAATTTTTTGAGTTCTGCCTCCGCCATTCTGAATACAGTCCAACCTCAGATGCATTTGAGAAGACACTTCACATACTAGCAAGAATGCGTTATTTTGATAAAGTTTGGGAACTAATGAAGAAAATTCAACAGCTACACCCGTCCTTGCTCACTCTTAAGTCATTGAGCATCGTGCTATCAAGAATAGCAAAACATCAATCCTATGAAGATGCCCTTGAAGCGTTTGAAAAGATGGAGAAGCATTTATTCCCTGCGAAGAAATTTGGCACTGAAGAGTTCAATATTCTTCTTCGAGCATTTTGCACGCAGAGGCAGATGAAAGAAGCTCGTTCGATATTCAACAAACTCCACTCAAGGTTCCCACCTGATACAAAGACAATGAATATCTTGCTTTTGGGATTCAAGGAATCAGGGGATATTACTGCGGTAGAGTTATTTTACCATGAGATGGTTAAAAGAGGGTTTAAGCCTAATAACGTAACGCACGGTATAAGAATCGACGCTTACTGTAAGAAAGGTCATCTTGGTGATGCTTTGAAACTATTTGAAGAAATGGAGAGGGTAAATTGCTTGCCCACAGTTCAGACGATAACAACTTTGATTCATGGAGCAGGAATTGCTCGTAATATAGCTAAAGCAAAAGAACTTTTCAATGAAATTTACAAGAGAAATTTGCAACCAGATACTGGGGCCTATAATGCCCTTGTGAGTTCTCTTATCAAATCCAGGGATGTTAAATCTGCAGCAGGCTTAATGGATGAGATGGAGGAGAAAAATATTGAGCTTGACCATTTAACTTACCACACTATGTTCTGGGGATTGATAAGATCAAAAGATGTTGGCGGTGTCATTGATCTTTACGAAAAGATGATCGACAAAAATTTCTTGCCTAAGGCACGTACTGTTGTGACGCTGATGAAATTCTTCTGTGAGAACCGCAGACTTGATCTGGGCTTAAGTTTATGGAATTACCTGATGGATAAAGGGCACTGTCCACACTGCCATTCTCTGGAAATTTTGGTCACCGGATTGTGTTCCCGTGGGAGAGTTGAAGAAGCATTTGAGTGCTCTGAGGAAATGTTGAAGAGGGGTAGGCACATGAGTGAGCTAGTGTATCAGATGTTGAAGAGGTCTCTCTTACAGCTGGGGGAGGAGGAAAAGTTACAGAAGCTGTACGAAATGACAAAGAGGTTAGAAATGATATTGCCTCCTTATGGACAAACAATTGGGCACAGCCTAGGTGCAGATCTAGAAGTAAGGTGAATAAGGCTACTTTCTTGATTTACTTGAATCTACGTAGAGCTGAGGTGTTGCAGCGCTTTTGTCTCAATTCTCTCTTGGCACATGTATCTTTTGATCACATTAAGGCGGCCAGCACAGTGATCTGTTCTTTCTGTTGATTTATAAGATCTTAGATTGCTGATAGTTCTTCTCTTTCTCAATTTCCTTGATAGGAATTTTTCCTAGAAAAGAGGTGATCGCACTTCTTACAGGTTTGTTATTCGGTTTAGTCCTTATTTTGTGGATCTATAGAACTTACTTTGATGACTTACCTTCATATGGGACACTTTATGCAGTCACTGCAGTGCTACATAAGATGCACATAACTGTTAGAAAGTAAAATTTTGGCGGTGCCGTCTAAAACTAAAAGTTGGCTAGTTGTCATGGAAGGAGTATTGATTGCAGTGCTACGTGAGATGCATATCGCTGTTAGAAAGCAACATTTTGGCAGTGCCGCCTAATAGCACAACCTGTGGAAGTTGGCTAATTGTCACGGAAGGAATATTGGCTTTTTATGTACGTGCCAAGCACGCTAAGATCCCATCACAAGCAACTGGGAAGGATCTAAAACTAAAGGTAATTTTCCTATTTCTATTATCCCTTCCTGATTTACCTTGCAATCAGTGTGATGACACTATCAGTTATCTGCACTGTTCTTTTTTTTCTGTCATCAGCTGGTTTTGGAAACTATTTATTGACTTCTAAGCATGGGTAGTCTCATGTCACTTGTTAGATATGAATCCAGAATGTGAGCATAATGATAATGAAATCCTGGCGTAGACGTATTAGGCTAAATCGTCAAACATATACTGAATCCTTGAGGATCTTTTTCTTTTCATTTAACGACTCAAATTTGCTGGTGATGTAAACTGTGTTGTTTAATGTAAGTGTCTTTCTTACTTTGGCCCTTCCATTTACAAATTTACCATTCTAAGTAAAAAAAGATTTGACTACAGTGCATCCTCCACACAGCCAATTGACTTTGCCATCTTTTGAAGTTGCCATGTTCTTAGCTTTTAACTTGTAAGTATGGTATGAAATCACATTTACTAATCGAAATCAAGAAATTTGAAGACCCAAGAAAAATGTATTCTCTGATTAACTTAAACAACAACAACAACAACAACATCCCAGTATAATCCCACAAGTGGGGTCTGGGGAGGGTAATATGTACGCAGACCTTACCCCTACCCCGAGGGGCAGAGAGGCTGTTTCCAGGAGACCCTCGGCTCAAGAGAGCAACAAGAGACAATATATTAGTACTATCAATAGGCTCATAATAAAACATATAGTACATAACATAAAATAAAAATAACAACAATATAAGAAATATAAGAAATACGAAAATGATGGAGAAAAGGATGTAAGGTATACTAATATCCAACAGATATAGCGCTGCATCAGTAGCTGATCAGTAGCATCCTAAAACTAACTCCTAAATGGTTAGTCTCACTCTAGTGCGTTGTATTAATATTCACAAACTACCCTCTAACCTACAACCTTAATACTCGACATCCACAATTCCCTGTCAAGGGTCATGACCTCGGAAATCCTAAGTCGTGCCATGTCCTGCTTGATCACCTCCCCCAATACTTCTTAGGTCTCCCTCTACCTCTCCTCGTGCCCGCCACCGGCAGTCGCTCACACCTCCTCACTGGTGCATCAGTGCTCCTCCTCTGAATGTGCCCGAACCATCTGAGTCTTGCTTCCCGCATCTTGTCCTCCATGGGGGCCACGCCCACCTTCTCTCGAATGTCTTCATTCCTAATCTTGTCCATCCTTGTATGCCCGCACATCCACCTCAGCATCCTCATCTCTGCTACTTTCATCTTCTGGATGTGTGAATTTTTAACCGGCCAACACTCGGTCTCATACAACATAGCAGGTCTAACCACTGCTCTATAAAACTTACCTTTTAGTAACGGTGACACTTTCTTGTCACACTAGACTCCCGTTGTTAACCTTCACTTCATCCACCCCACCCCTATACGATGTGTGACATCCTCATCGATCTCCCCGGTCCCCTGAATAACTGACCCAAGGTACTTGAAACTACCCCTCTTAGGGATGACTTGCGAGTCAAGCCTCACTTCCACTCCTGCTTTCGTCGGCTCGGCCCCAAATTTGCACTCGAGGTATTCCATCTTCGTCCTGCTTAGCCTGAAACCTTTAGACTCAAGGGCATGTCTCCAAACCTCTAGCCTCTCGTTGACTCCGCGTCGTGTCTCGTCAATTAGGACTATGTCATCCGCAAATAGCATGCACCATGGCACCTCCCCTTGAATATGATGCGTTATGGCATCCATCACCAGGGCAAATAGGAAAGGGCTAAACGCAGACCCTTGGTGCAACCCCGTAACAACCGGAAAATGGTCGGAGTCGCCTCCTACTGTCCTAGGAGGCGATTAAATCTTAGTTAATAATAGAGTTTGAAGGTGTTTCAAAGGCCGTCAATAGATTATGGACGTAATTGCAAGCAATTTTGACAAAGTTGGGCTGTTGAAAATTGCTGATAAGTGCCTGCTATTGTTTTACGAGAAAGTGCTGCTTTCTACCGTTTAAGATATGTGTTGATATTAATTTTAAAGCTTTTTTCTTGTTATAATAGTGTCATGTCAAAATTTTATCCTTTAAGTCTAGCATCTAGAAGCACATGTCACTAGTCGGTGTAGCATACATTCAGGTATCTGTGTTTGTTGCTTTGGTCTTCGGCTTATGAGTTTAGCAGATTTATTTTCAATATTTAAAGTTTTAAACTCAGCATTGTTGGAATTCATGATGCTAATATGTATGGTTTTAGATTTGTCCTTAATTGTAAAGTTGATCTTATCTTAATTTTTAGGGCGCTGCTGAGGTGGTTTTTGCCGGAAGAAGTGACGCATTCCAAGCACTTAAAAGATATAACAATGTGAAGTTGGATGGGAAGCCTAAGAAGATTGAAATAGTTGGTTCCAACTAACGCTGTCCAACGGGTCGGCCCGTCCTGTCCCGCCCCAAGTTAAACGGGATGGGCCAATGTTAAACGGGACACGGGATGGGACGGGACGACCATTTCGTCCCGTTTGTCCCGTCCCATTTCGTCCCGTCCTGTCCCGTCCTGTCCCGTCCCATCTCGTCCCGCCTGTCCCGCGAGTTTTTATGGTATATTTGTGGAATTTCTGTTGTATTTGGTTAGTATAAAACAGATCCAACTTATGCACCGGCCATTAATGAAATGATTGCAAAATTTAAAAAGTATTTTTTCTCTATTCCCCAAGTTTATTTAATTTCTACAATACTTAATCCATATTTAAAATTAAGAGGTGCAAAGGGACTTGTTCGTAAAATTTATCAAAATTTAGCAATTCAAGAATATGAACAACCATCTCTCGAAGACTTCCAAGCTAACATATATTCTTATTCTAGAATCTAGATCAATGTTTGATAAATATAAATCTATAGAAACAACAAGTGGTGAAACTGCTCCTTCTACTTCTAAGTCTAGAGTAGAAATTCTTATGGGAAGATATTGATGATATAACATGTTTTGATTCCTCTATTGATGATGAACTTGACTCTTAGCACCGGAGAATGCTTTTAGCGCAACAATATTTCAAATCGGAGATCATAGACATTCATTAGCAGAGGACAACCTAGAGATTTTTGTATTATTCAGAGATTGGATTAATGTAGAAAGAAGAAATCTTGGTTTTGAAAAATTAAACACTAGGGAAGAAGAAAAATACAATGAGATACTTAGCATTGGGACCGATGACGGCATGGAGCTCATAGAACATCAATCAACATTCAACACTGCCAATTCCAAAACAATGTCCGAGAGATTTTATTGATAAGTTACAAAGAAGCTATATAGGAGCTTACAAATATTAGTATAATAATTTGTAATTGGCTACTAAGAAGCCTAGTTCAAACAGAACCCTTCCTAGAAGGTGGTTGCGTAGATTAGATGCTCGTCAAAAGAATTATATTTGTATTTGAGATTTGAAAGTTCCATTAATAAAATAAAAGGCTCTAAGCGTTGAATTTTTTTATGAATTGTCTTAGTTACTTAATAGTTAATACTTTAAAATTATATTAAATAAATTATAACTCTATTATAAATTTACAATTACTAGAATATTTCATTACAAGTCTTTTGTTTTAATATTTTATAATTCTTTACTTAGTTTTCTAATTTTCGTTTTAACATAATAACATTTAAGTTTATTAAATAAGTCAAAAATCTAGCCATTGTAAACTTTAAAACCACAGTAATTTTCAAAAAACTAGACGTTTTTTTAAAAAAAAAATACACTTAAGACCCACGAACCCGTCCCGTTTGTTAGCGGGATGGGATGAGACGACCGTTTCGTCCCGTTTGTCCCGTCCCGTTTTGTCCCGTCCCGCCACTGTCCCGCTTAAATGTCGTCCCGTCCCGTTGGACAGTCATAGTTCCAACCCAGAAGTTCCTTTGTCAGATCGTGTAAATGTAGTTGGAGGAGCGAACCAGAGGACTGTTGTGATGGTGTATGTCAATCGATTAACCATCTCTTTCTTTGACTGAGAATTTTGTATGTTTCATCTATGTGTATGTTTGAATGCTGACTGTGCTCTTACATACTTTCTGTATGCTTTTTGTCTTGACCAAGTCGCATGCAGTGGATGTATTATGGTCGGAATTGTGCCTAATAGGTTCTAGAGTCTGCTCCAATGGAATTGCTCTATTTCATGCTAGAGTTCTGAAGATGGGTTGAAATCTATTTCAATCTCTGTTTTCCTTTGTTGATAGCTCTGGGAAGTTATTTGTTTGCTTGTTTAGGCGTTCTATGCTTGAAGCTCTAATTTCTTGATATAGGCTGTCTTGTATTTTTGTTACCAAAGGTTTTGTGAAATGTTTGTTCTTTCTCTAACAGTTGAATTGGTACTTTGATTTCTGTATGCCGAGTGGCCCAGCTCGTGGAAGAGGAGGTGCTACATCTGTTACTAGTCTCGGGATTCTAGGTAAATTTCTGATGAGAACAGTTATTTATTCTTTTGATGACTTCGTAGAAAATAAAAAGAATAAAGGCTTTAGTGACTAATCGAGATAAATAATAAATTCTTCTTCTCTCTTCCCCCCCCCCCCAAACCTCCCCAAACAAAAAAAAGGAATATACTAAAATAGTATATGCGTATCTTTTGCACTGCCAAGTAAAACTAAAAGCCAATTACATGTATAAATATGGTAGATGTGCATGGTTGCATGTGCTTAACCTGGATTCCCTTTTGTTGTACAGTCAAGGGGCGGCCGTGGTGGTTTTAGAAATGCACCTGGGCACGGTCGTGGTCGAGGTCAGGTCAACGGTAGGGCAAGCAACAAGGGTGCTAAGAAGTCAGCTGAGGAACTTGACAAGGAGCTGGATAGCTACCATGCCAGTGCTGAAGCCATGCAGACTTAATGGTAAACTGCTAAACTTGTGACTTTTAACTGGAAGAGCCGCTCAGGGCTGGCTACTTTCTTTTAACTAGTGATCTTTTCCAGTTGTAATACTTGAGATTCTTAGCCTTTGTGATTATATTGATGAAGGGATTGTTTGATGAAGCCTTTTAATACCTATCAATGAATGGAACTAGAGTGGTTTGTGTCTGGCCAATCAGTTTTCCAAAAAGCTTGTGCCTCTCATTTAAGACCATTCCATTTTATTATATATTGTTTCCGATTGGCTATTGTTACTCTGTTGATGGATTCTTGATACATAGCTTCCAATTTTGGATGTCTGTACGTCGTTGATACAGGTACCAACTCTTATTGTATGATGTTAGACAGCTAAAAAAGAAAGCTGCAAAGGAAGAGTGCCAACAACTTAACGAGCAATCTCAACAGAAGTCTATGTTCTCTGATGTAAAACTTTCAACGATTACTTTTTGGATATTCTATGCTGGTTTGTTTTGTGTCAATCTTTCATTTAGAGTTGATAAGCAAAATTATTTGAAGGGGAACTTTGTTAAAGGGCAGCTTTGGCGTAACAGGTAAAGTTGGTGTCATGTGACCAGGAGGTCATTGATTCGAGCCGTGAAAATAGCCTCTTGCAGAAATGAGAGCATAGCTGGAGCTTAGAGCTTAGTGCACTAAGCTGCTCTTTTAAGCAAAATTATAAGATGGTATTATATCTGTGATGGACTTTCCATCTGAAAGAAAAGTTTTCTTTCTGAATTTATTCTAGCATCAAACTGTGGTATTACCAATAACAACTAAGAAATTTATGGAAAAAGAATTGCTGCCTTTTTCTATTATAGTTCACGAATGAATAAGGAAAGAACCAAAACTAGAATCATGGTACAGTTCGTTTAGCCAACTCAGGCATTTCACATACAAAACAAAACAAAATAAAAATGCAACTACAACCAATCATCATTTCTTTATGCTTCGGTTTCTATTCCCCTCTCTGGGGCTTTAGATTGTACATTCTATTTCAGATAGTGTTTTACAAAAGAAAAATGTACAGGACTTATGGATAGAAAGAATTGTGGAAACATGACTAATACTTTTCTTCAAGCATCACAAAATTTTGAAGAAAAAGGAAAGAATAGAGAAAACATCTTCAAAAGGAGTTGTTATTCAGTACCACTTGCTTCTTTCTTCAATCTCAAGTTCCCCGTTTCATCTTTCGCGAAAAGCTTTTCAACTACTTCATTCCAGTTAGTTCTTGCATCAGTGGAATGGCCTGTGCTTGTGGAAGCGTCTTCGCCTTCTATGAGAGAAGCTGCCTCTGTCGTGGATTCTTCCTCTTTATGCACGTGCACTGAGGATTCCTGATCATCTGCATCTGTTGGCACGGCGTGTGGAATATTTAAAGTGACAGCTCTTTCTAGTGCCTTCTTGTGTTCTTTTTCTAGTGTGTGCTGCCTTTCGATTTTCTGCGCTGGTGGTGGGGTAGTCGTGGTCTCAGCACTAACCTCCTTGAGCCTCTGCAGGGAAGCACTTACTCAGGAAAAATATTTCCTTGAACAAATATATTCAAGTAAATGACGACTGACTTTCTAGCATGCAGAAACATAGCAGGGTATAACACACTATTCTGCTACTTCAACTACAACAACAACAACAATAATAACAAACCTAGTGTAATCCCATGGTTTGGGGAGGGAGGAGCGTATAGACCTTACCCCTACCTTAAGAACGTAGAGGGGCTGTTTACGATACACCCCTGGCTCAGAAAAAATGAAAAAGAAGCAGAAACAGTAAGTAGTAACAACAGAAAGTAAAGGTGATAGATTAATCGAAGCGAAAGAAACATGTAGTAAAAGAAATATGCGGATAAGGAGAAACGAAAATACGAGACTAATACTAATGCTACAGGCATGAACAGAAGACATGCATGTTTAACCACTAACCTTCTACCCTAATTTTCAACCTCCATATCCTCCTATTAAGGATCATGTCTCAGTATTCTGCTACTTCAGGATCTTCGGAAATGAAACATTTTCATGGAAACTAAGCTGATAGATAATCTAGTTCCGCTATGACCTGGATTGGAGTAGAATGCTTTTCTAGACTTCAAACTTGAAACGCAAGAAAACTTCAAAGAATGAAATTCTGGTACTAATACCAAGAGAATGAAGGTAAAGCAATACACCAAACAGAGGCGGACCCAGGATTTTAGCACGACGGGGGCACCACTGTATGCTAATCACTAGCGATAAAATTCGGCGTGCAACTCTTTGAAAACTTAATGATTATGATGACTTATCATCCAAGTATAAACAAAAAGAAGTTCTAAAGAAAAAGAAAGCATCAAACAGAGGGAGAGATTTCTTCGCAAAATGGGTGCTATGCGAAGGGAAGGTGTTTGATTAAGCACGTTTCACACTTCAAAATTTCGAGTTTTCAATTAAAAAAAGGGGTCAGCGATCAAAAAGGCATTCAAACTTTAAATTATCAAAAACTTACTAAAGAAATCAAGATCAAGGGTATGTTGATAGTCAAAGAATTAGTTGTTAGTGCGTCAAAGTAATGTTGTTGCAGAAAGATTTGTTTTTTTCTATTTGTAGAGCGATAAGTTGCAATTTGAGACTTTTAATTTCAAGGAGAAATTTGAAAAAGAATAAAATAAAGTTGATTATTATATATTAATGCTAAATTATAATTGAATTTAAAAATGAAGAAGATAAAAGTAAAAAGTAAAGCAATTTGCTATGAAGTATAAATTACATTGTATTAAAATAAACGAGAAAAACTAAAATAAAAAAGGAGGAGCAAACATTACGTTGTATTAAAATAAAACGAGGAGAACAACTAAAATAAAAAAGGAGGAGCAAAAGCTGAAGAGGGGTTCGAACCCACGTCTTCGAGCAAAGGAGGGATTTGGACCGACCAAAGCAACCACTTCTCCTGTCTGCCCTTTTGTGTTAGGGGTCACAAGTAAAATATTTAAGGGGTCTCATATATGTGTGCAGATATATATAACATATATATCTATATACAAGGTTTTTGCCAACGCTAACGGGGTCCCGTGACCCCTCAACCAACAACGTAGGTCCGCCTCTGGCACCGAATACCAGACAGCTGGCACAAAGTTGAACTATATGAATTTAGAGAAAAACAGGCAGTATTTCATTGGCCATGGGAAAAATGCTATTACCCCCCAAAAAAAGGCAGTTTTTCATTGGCCATGAAAATCAAAATCTGAAGGGCAGAAAAGCATAACTCCCTTCGTTTTCTTATCCATGAAGAAAGGCCTAACTTTAGACTTGTCTCTTTGAAAATCTTCAGGTGATCAAGGTACATTTGACACACATGTTTGTTCCAAATGATATCATCAATGAAGGACTCCTTTTTTCAAATGACAAAATATTCTGAAAGTTCTTACCGCTAATGCCTTTTCTGATTCTCTTTGTATCCAAATAATTCCATGATCAGACGTTGCGTTGCATGACAGCACAATATGTTCAAATCTTCCATCAACTGGGATGGCTGTTCTAACATCTGGAGGGAATCTCCCACATCTGTCAAGCAATAAATGTGATTAAGAAAACGAGTAAAATATTCTTTCTGAGAGACTACAAGGAACAATGTGTTTTCTGAGAGACTTAGCGTAAAGGCCTGTTACAACATCATCACGAATTTGCAAAACTCTGATAGTACTGTGGAATAGTAGTATTACTATTTGAATGTGATTTACCTGCAAAATCTTCTCTCAACAATGTGATACATTCGGCCAGGCGCATATAATCTTCTCGGATCTCTGAGCTTCCTACCTTCAGGTATGAAGGTATCTCTCAAGCATACCATAAATAACAAGCAGGGTAAACTGTTGAAAGCATTAACGCTCTGTTTAAGAAGATACTTATAACAATTTCTCCAAAGAAAAAGAATCCACAGGAATTTTGAAAACTCAAGGGCTTTTGTTCTGCACCCAGAGAACGTAGGAAAATTGAACTAACCAGAAGACGGATTTGAATATATCTTCCAGTGGGGTGGGTGTTCGTGGTAAGAAATCATCCTGAGGAAGAAGAAGCCAGTATAGATATGTTAATTCAGAGAACATGATTGTTTCGTGAAGTTCAGATTTTCATGAGGAATAAGTCAACACCTAGTTTATTGTACTCGTGGCTTTTAGGGTGCGACTCTACAATTTTAGTTTGGCGATCATAGAAGGAAAAGAAATCCTCAAGTTGGAATCTTATCAAAATTCTATAAATTTCAGAATAAAAACAGCACAAACATTGTTGTCGTTAAGCATTTTATCGCAATATCCCAAAAATTTGACTGGTCCATTATTTAAATCTCAAATACCAGTAGCTGACAGAAAAGAGTGAGCATGATATCAATAGTGGTTAGATCCACCAATGTAAAGAGCCGACGCTGTTCCAATTCTTATCAGTGGGTAGGCCAAGCATTTCACTTGCTATACATACCATTTTGTTTAATCATTTTTTCTTAGTATGAATTTTAACCAACAGCTGTTCTGATCCACTCAAATAAGAGCTTGAACCACACCAAAGACCTTAAAGGCACATACAAACTCCCGTTCTCCCACTCTAGTGGCTTCAATTCCCCCCTCACTATCGACAATCTAACACTATAGATCTAATTCTTATTCTGTATTACCTTAAAGATATGAGTTGCAAGAGAAAACTACCTCTGGTATAAGCAATTGATCAGAACACGATAAGAGTTACACGGAGTGAATTCACGGAGCTACTTTTCGGTACAAGAGGAACTCTAAGCTAATTCGACAAAAAACTGACCACTTGGAAGTCTCTAATAGTCTGACTGGGAAGTTCGGACTACCTTCTTAGTCATGGTACCTGTAATATATCTGTCATAAACTTATGGTGCAACCTTTAATCTGCATTAATTTGGTTTACTATAGAAGAACTAAAACTGCCAGAGGCTAATGCAAATGTCTCCTAAAAAATCATGTGAAAACAAAGTATCAGCAATAATTGAGAAGCTAGATTGGTTCTTACATATGCGAGTATCCCAAATTCTTGATGATGTCTTTTTCAAGTTCTATATATACATGCCAATGAATCTTGACACAGAGACAGCAACTATAAACAAGAGACCACATAAATCTGCACTATAAAATGATAATCAAAACATTCCCAAGGCATTTTCACCATTCACTCATCACAAGTTGATCGCGAAAAAATTCAAACATTCAAAAAATTTCAACCTGTTCCTATATTTAAGGACATATTATGTAATCAGCCTCAGATTTGGTTCTTTTCCTCTAGCGTCCTACGTTCTGCTGCCCAAAATTAGTAGCTAAATCAACAAACTAAACAATCATTTTAGTCTAAATCACACTAAACACCACACCTAACTTTTTCAATCACAAGCTAGTCAGCTACTTATGTACAAAATATTAAACAACTAGTAACACTTTTCAGAGTATGTTGCTAAAGTATGATAGTACCAAATTAGAGTAGCCAAATCAATGACGACTAACCAACTCACCTGCAAAACTACTGAGTGTATAACATCAGCATACTTAACAGCTAAGTTGAGTGACATACACCGAGCAGGAGCAACAGCATAGCAGCTTATTAAACTCCTTGGAATACCCCCTAACCTATCCCCATGATTCGCCACAATTATAGTCAACAATGATGCAACTCCAGAACCCAAAGAATGACCAGCAAATATCAACTTGTAACTCTTCCCATTTTCAACCCAAAGCCTTTTCAAAGTCTCAGACTCCTTATTCAACATCCAAATTGCTGCCTTCAACAAACCATGATGCACATACCCACCATCAAACATCTGCTTCCCGAGCTTATTATCCATCAAAACTTTATAATCACTTTCTTTCACCAAATTTAAACCCCTTATGGCTACAACAATTTCATGGTGTTCATGATCAAGGTAAATCAAATAAGGTGGAGCATTACCTGTTGGAAAAAACAAAGAGAGAAAAATTATATTAAAATGAAATTATTGTTGGAAATAAAGGAAAAAGAAAACAATAAAATTGTTTATGAGCAAATGCACGCAATATTAGAGCCATAAATGCACATAAGGGGATTCAAAATATACTAGAATATCACACCACACATGATTTGAACCTGCTACCTAAACTAATGTTTCAACCCCCTTTGACACTGTACAAAATTTTCCTTTAAGTTTTTGCCCTATTTGCACATTATCACTCCCGGCGTAGGAGATTCAATTGAACCCCTTATCATTACCTAGCTCCTCCCCTGCATGTGCGTGGAGCTTGAGTCGTGCTAGGCAATGTTCTAAGAAACCCGTTTGAGACTCTGCAAAATTACATTTTTTTCCTATTTGCACAATACCATTTTCCGACAAAGAGGATTCAATTGAACCCCCTGTTATAACCTAGATCCTTCCCTGAATGCACATGGAGCCAAAGGCGGAGCCATCATTTGAAGCTTACGGGTTCTGGATTCTAGTCCTTTTAAGCTACTGATTGTGAACTAATAATTTGTACATATTCAATGAATTTCTTAAGACATAAACAAGATTTCGACCAAAACTAGTGGGTTCAGCCGAACTCATAAGCTAAAGGCTAGCTCCGCCTCTGCCTGGAGCTTAAGTCGTGCTAGGCATTATCCTAAAAATCTATTTCAACAATGCGAAAATTTACTAAGTGTTTCTTGATATGCAACTCTTAACCTTTTTTCCCTATTTAAGCAGTATCATTTTCCAATGAAGGAGATTCAATTGAACCTCTTGTAGTAACCTAGCTCCTACCCTACATGCATGTGTAGCTTACGTCGTGCTAGACACTGTACTTAGAAACTATGTCAGCAATTTACTTACCAAGTGTTTCTTGATATGCAACTTTCTTCACAGCCCAATCAGGGTTTAGCCTATAGCCTCCTTCAGGTGGAAATTTGGGGTCATGAAGGTCATCTTCATAGACAGCAAGAATTGTACGGCAAAGACGGGGAACAGGTTCAAATTCTTCATAGTTTGCTGATTGCCACGTGGCACTGTCATCATTGCCTATGTAAGTACAACGTTTCCATACCCAACGCATACATCCTAACACTACAACACATTCTACTCCGCAAGTAACTGACATTTATTATCTAACTCCCCACAATAACCAAAACTGGGAAAAATGAAAATCAAGAGCTGTTAAAAATCTGTACTTTTTATATATGTATGTGTGAAAGATTGTTTCTTTGAGGTTTGTAAGTGGAAATTTCAAATGGGGCTGTGAGAATTTACAAGAATAAGCTAAAATTCTCACAACCAAAACTGGGAAAAATGAAAATCAAGAACTATGAAAAATCTGTAATTTTTTAAAAAATTGTGTCTTTAGGGTATTTAGATGGAAATTTGAAGTGGGGTTGCAATCATTTACATGAAATTGATGGGTTTAGGATCTTTTGATTGTTTCAAGATAAAACTGGGGAAAATGAAAATCCAGTGATAGAACTATTAAAAATCTGTAATTTTTTTTATATGGGTGTGTCAAAGATTGTGTTTTTGGGGTTTGTAAGTGGAAATTTCAAGTGGGGTTGTGAGGATTTACAAGAATATGAGATGGGTTTAGGAATTTTTTTTTTTGGGTTTTTCAAGATTGAATAAAACTGGGAAAATGAAGAATATAACTGAAAAATCTGTAATTTTATATATGGAAAAAATGTGTTGTAAGGGTGGCTATGTGGAAATGTCACATGGGTTTGCTAGGATTTACAAGAAATGTTATGATTTTAGGATTAATTTATTTTTCAAGTTTGAATACAGAGGGGATTCATTTGATTCTATTATGGTGCTTGGCTTAAGGTCTAAGTAAGTATGTTGTGTTCCTCTTTTTTGTGCTTTGATGGAATCATGGAATGTGTATTTGAATTATTCTTTGTGCTAGTGCATGATTATTTTTATTTATGTTCGATGGCGAAGCCAGAAATTTTCTCAAGGGTATTCAAATTTGAAATAAATTAAAGAAAAATGTGACAAATGATATTCAATATATATATTATGAACCTCTAAAACTTAATATTTTACTTATATATACGGTGTAATTTTTCGACTAAGGTGACCACCCTAACTTAAGCGTGGTTTCGCCCCTAACCATGTTAGTTATTTTTTTTATAATTATGGTGTTCGAGTCACAAATTTCAGGAGTTATTTGGATTATTTTTTGCTAACACATATAATCTAGTATTTCCTTTGAATTAGAGTAACGACAAAGTTATTTTTGTGTGACCTATAGGTCACAGATTCAAGTCATTGAAGCAGTTATTAATGCTTGCATCAGGTACATTATACCAGTGGCGAAGTCAGAAATTTTCTGAAGAAAACTTGAAATAAGTTTAAAAAATTCCGACAAAGGGTGTTCAATAGATGTTATGTACCTTTAAAATCTAATATTTTATCTATATACACTGTTTAATTTTCCAACAAAGGATGGTCAATTGACCACCCTAACCAAAGTGTGGCTTCGCCCCTGCATTGCATTCTTTGAAATGTAACCCTTTTCTGGATCCTGCATGAATACAAGATATTCCGTGCACTGAAATGCTCCTATATTTCCTTTGAATTAGCTATTGGTTCAATGGCTTAGGGGCTGCGGAGAGGCATTGAATTATTGAGTGGGGAAAGGCCAAATGCGCGTGTTGTTAGACGAAATGACTAAACTCTTTCCACTCAATAAAAAGTTGAAAATGTATCTTCCAACAATTTGAATATCTTTATATGCAACGTCACAAGTCGCAACTGATATCAATTTTTGAAGTATATTTGACCATTACCAAATTTTCAAGAAGACAAAATAGTTTTCTTTTAGTTATTTTATTTAGGGGCGTAGCAACTTTGTACAAAAGGAAAAAATGACAAGAATAACATGACATAAGAAAACATTATAATTGGGGTGCTAAAACCACATTTAAAGTAATGGTATCGAATCTTCATTTTGAGGAGTCCTTTCCACGTGAAAGAAAGTGAAATTATTAGGCATAAATAAAGCTAAAAGGGGAGGGAATCAAGCAAATTATTAGGCACATTTTGGATTTCTGGAAAATAACTTACTTGTGTTGCCAAACTTCTACTAGCAATTAAGGATATGTAGTCAAGATATAAAATGGATTTAAACATTTAAGTTATATATGAAAAATCTTTACTCTATAATTTAACATAATATAACAAGTTGGTTATCATGTATAAAATTACATGCAACTGTTATCAGCAGATTGTTTAACTGCTTTTACACTATCAGTGCATAAAGCTTAAACTCATTATGTGCGGCCAAACTTATTTGCAATTGAGGCTAGTCAAGATATAATTGGATACAAATAAGATTTCAATGTTAATTACATGGTCAATATCTCCATTTGGTGATTTATTTCCATGATTATTCTCATTTGACTTTTAACAAGTTGAGAAGGTATTGACCATCTTCTTTTCCTATGGCCCAGAAGAAAAGGGGATTTGATAGACTTGTTGAATGTTTGAATTCCAAGATTAAATTGAGAAAATTAGTGTACAGTCCACCTTAGCTAGCCAATACAAAAGGATTAAGAAATAAAAAGAAAATAATACCCCACACTCTTCTCTATATTTCAAATTAGATGTCCTAATTTATTTTTCCATCATCTAGAACTTCAAATGCTACAATAGTTTCTTTCTTTTGGTCATAAACTAAAATCTATAAATTAGACAAGTTACTCAATAGGAAAGGGCATTTGTATTATAGACATAATTAAATAATTAAAATTATATATTCTACCAACGTAAGTTTTTAGGTGAGACTGTCACACAATTCAATATGGTATTATACAAGATAAAAGTACCAAGACCAATTTTCACCACACCCATTATAAAAATAAAAATAAAAATTACGTGCTTAGTCATGAAAAAGTAATCAAGCTCGCGGTGTTTTCGTGTATATGTATTTTGGGTAAATGATACTGTATAGCCGCTCTTAAAATAATAGCTGAAAAAATATACACTTTTTTGTATTTATTTGTATATATATACATTATGTATGTTATATACAAAAATTATACAAATTTTAAACACCTTTTCGGCTACCAAATGTAAATAGAAATAGAGAAAAACTCACTTTATACCCATTAATCCTAAACTATTTACCTTTTAATGCCCAGGTCCAAACTATTTACTACTCCTATCCATGAGGCCCAAACTATTTACCCGATTTTTTCCTTGCCAACCATCTTTCTTTCTTCTATCGTCCAGTTTATGCATTAGAAAACTGCTCTTTTCTTGAAATTTTATGACATATTTTGTTTTCAAGAATTCAAAATTTATTGTACATAAGCCTGTGACCATTAGGTGAATGGAAACCAAGCAATCCGGTTCACAGTTGTGACCATTAGAAGAATCCACACTGATCTTGACAAATTCTTTAGAGCTTCTAACATCTCTCTAAAAAACAACAATCCTCCTTTTTTTCCTGATGAACCAAGTACTCACTGTTGATGAAATCTTTCTGTGGCAATCGTTCTTCATCCACAGTTGTATAGATTCGTTAGTTATTGTTCTTTGATGTACGGATTGTACCTTTGATGCTGGTTTTTGGAGATTTATTGTACAAAAATTTAAATCCACCATTGAAGGACCTTGAAGCTTGAAACTCATAACTTGGTTTGTTTGAGTTTTTAATTATTTTGATCCGATCCTGTATGGGTTTGTTTGGAAAGTTGATTGGAGGTTGTATTGTATACTCAAATAGTATACAAATATACCATTTTAGTATACAATTCATTCCAACTATATACCCTATTAGAATAGCTATATACTATATTGGTATCATATGCTAGTTGAATCATTTTTTGGTTGTATTAGCTGCATTTAATTGGTACAATATTTGATTTTCTTTTAATAATAGTAATATATTACAATATCTTGAAATACCTTATTATATTAATATGTGGTACACTATTTTTTTATTTTTCTCTTTATGCATGTGTGTTATGTAATATAGTATAGTCATATAGTTGCCGGAAATTCACTAGTAAAATTGTATACCATATTGGTATAGTTATATGCCATATTGGTATCATATGGTAGTTGAACATTGTTTTGGTTGTTTTAGTTGCATCTTAAGTGAATTTTATTATGAAATTATTTATGTGGTTGTTCCAATAATTGCTTATAACTATAAAAACTATTACATAATACACATGATATTTAGCTTGCAATATACAAAATGAGCAAGTTGTTTTGCGAATATTTAACTTGCAATACGAGCATGTAATTTTCTCATACTTTTATTGTGTCCTTTAATGTTTTGGTACAGTATTATAGTCGCAGATAGTTGTAGCAATATTCTAGAGAAATCACATGCTCTGTTGGTATACATATATACCATATTGGTATCACATGGTACTAGAAGTCTTTTTTGCTACTTATACTTTTGTTGCATTTTTCAATATTTTATTGTCATTTTTATTCTAACTAGTATATATGGAGATTTGGTTGCCATAGATTATGTTTTCTTGCTCTATAACTGGTTGTATTACTGCTAATGGTAGAGTGTGTACTGATATTTATAGGAAAGCAGATCAAGGTTTGCATGGCAATCACGTATTGATTCTTAGAATCTGATTATGTAGTTTATGGTGCTCAACAACAATCAATGTGATATACAGTGAATTAGATCAAGTGACAACTAATATTATTTTAGTTTAATAATTGAATTTAATAAATGAGAAAAAAATAGAAGGTATATTGTACAAGTTATATTAAAAAAATGTGAACAAATATTTACTATATCAATTATTTTTTCTTATTGTATAAAAAAAGAATAATAAGAAATAGTGAAAACGGTAAATGAAATTAGATTATGAAGAGAAAAAGAATTAAAAAAAAAAAGAAGTTAAATGAAATTAGAAAAGGAAAAAAGAAAAAAATAAGAAGAAAAGGAGAAAAGAAGAAAAGAAGCATAAAAATAAAAAAAGAATTGGAGAATAAAGAAAAAATTCCCCACAAAAACTATTATGGGTAGGAAATATAATTAATTTATGGGTAGAAAAACAAATGGATAGACAAGGGTAAATAATTTTGTTTTTATGAGTAACTATATCAAAACCCTATGTAAATAGTATCTTGTACGAGCTAGTGAAAAAGGTCCATTTATTTTCCTTAACATTTACAAGCCCACACTCATTTTAAGAGAAGATTTAGGATAAAAAACATGATAGATAATAATAGGAAAGGTATGATAATTCTATATTGTCAATTTATTTTATTTTATTTTATCTGCATTTCAATGTGAAAATAAAAGAAAAAAGAAGAAGATAAATCACAAAGCAACCACTGAAAAATGTGTAGGAATTTGTTTTCTAAGATTGACTCATTTCTCTCCTACCTCATCTAACGGAATCAAAATTCTAGAAGAATGTCTATTTTATGAAAATGTGAAGCAAGTTTTATTAAAACATTTAAAAGCTGAGCTAATAGCTAAATAGTAGATCATAAAATGGTAGAGCTTCTATCTTGTATTGTAAAGTTAGATTCTCAAAAAAAGAAAAAAAAAGAAAAAAAGAAAAAAAAAAAAGGAACTCAGTTTTGGCCTACCCAAAAAATTGAAATAAAATCAAGATGATCATAATACAAATTTAAGATGAGGATCTTGAATATTTATAAGTTTAAGTATGTTGAGTTAAGAAAAAAGATGTAGTGTTTTTTTTTAATATAGGGATGATACGATAGGGGTCGTTTGGTAGGATGTATTAGAGAAAAATAATATATGTATCAGTTTTGGTATTATTAATTCCTAGTTTGGTGATATTTTTTAATCTATGTATAATTAATACTTATATTGGTTATACACCATATTAAGTATTATTCTTATACATAACAAGCTATGGTATTGCTAATACATGGATAAGTATGTATAAAGACAGAATTGCTCTATTAGGTACTATTCTTATATATAGCTAAAGAATGTGGATGATATTTTTGTATAAATAATTTTTTTAAACTTATGCAATACATGTTATTTTTAATATATTAAACCAAACAGTCGATAAGAAATAACCTCAGCATAAATACTACTAATCTCAACATACTAATATACCATAATCAGTACTATTCTTATACACCCCACCAAACGACCCTTAGTCTTAACAAGTTGAGACCTTTTTCTATTATCCATAGGACATAACAACAATAAAATGTTTTTTTCTTCCTGCCTAAAGCAAAAGCAAATACACTCACTGTGTTACCCAATTCAGTTGGTCAAATGCAAGAAAATTTTCAACCATTAAGAAGAAATTCCCAACTAACTACAAATTAAACACTTCAATACTTGAACTTAGCACTCATAATTCCAAGATTTTCATATTCAGTGAAGAACAAGAAAAATATCATCCATCACCTACTATGATCAAACTTAAAGGACATGACATGAATAAAAAAATGTTATAAATTCTTACCATAAATTGCAACATTTCTCAAGGACTAAACCAAAGAAAGAGCAGCAAAAAATGGTTGTTTTAGCTCAAATTCTTGGATTCTTGATTATGGCAATTGTTGCATCTGTGGCTTCAGCTGGAGAACCAGTAGTGACATATGTGTTTGGTGACTCATTGACAGAAGTTGGGAACAATAATTATTTGCAGTCTCTTGCCAAATCTAATTATCCTTTTTATGGTATTGATTATGAAGGTGGAAAAGCTACTGGCAGATTCACCAATGGAAGAACTATTGGTGATATTATATGTAATCTCTATAGACTTTGCTTTATAATTTTAAGTCCTAACTTATTCAATTTTTTTCCACTGTTTCTTGAGCCAAGGGCTTATCGGAAACATGCTCTCTATCTTTATAAGGTAAGGGTAAGATATGCGTACACACTATACCCTTCCTAGATTCCACGTATGGGATTACACTGGGTTTGTTGTTGTTGTTGCTTATTCATTTTCTTTTTCACTGTTTCTTGAGTCGGGGCCTATCGGAAACAACATTTCTATCTTTATAAGGCAGGGGTAAGGTCTGCGTACACGCTACCCTATATGTACACCGCGTATGGGATTACAATGGGTTTGTTGTTGTTATTGTTGCTTATTCATTTTCTTTTTGACTGTTTCTTGAGTCGAGGATCTATCGGAAACAACCTTTCTATCTTTATAAGGCTGGGGTAAGGTCTGTGTACACGTTACCCTCTCTATATCCCACATATGGGATTGCACTGGGTTTGTTGTTGTCGTTGCTTATTCATTTTCTACTATTATTTATATCAATAGAGGTAGAAAATGAATAGGTTGAATCATACTTGGGCAGATTAAAACAGGTCAAATCAATGAACGAGTTACGATCTAACCCGTTCTAAGTTTGCTTGGATCAAAATGAATTATGGTCCGGCCCTTTTTCAGACCCCGCATAAAGCGGAAGTTTAGTGCACCGAGCTGCCTTTTTTTTTAAAGTAACATTTTTCCTCTTCAATTTTCAGCTGCCAAACTTGGAGTTCAATCACCACCACCATATCTTTCATTAGCACCAAATGATGATGCAATATTGAAAGGAGTGAATTATGCATCTGGTGGAGCTGGAATTCTCAATGACACTGGACTCTACTTTGTAACAAATCACTCCAATTTTACTTCATATTTCTCTGATTTCTTTTCAGCAAATTCTATCCTTCTCTAACAAACACATCTTTACTTTGCTTTTTACACAAAACAGATTCAAAGAATGACATTTGATGATCAAATAAAGAGCTTTGAGAACACAAAAGAAGCAATCAAGGCTAAAATTGGTGAAGAGGCTGCAGAAAAACATGTCAATAAAGCTGTCTACTTTATTGGAATGGGTATATTTGTGCATATTCTTATATTTCTGTTATCACTTGTTGTTTCGTTCATTTCAATTTTCTTATATGCATGCTGGTGTTACTACTTGTTGCTACTCCTTTCTTCTTATCTTGCATGAGCCGAGTGTCTATCAGAAAGAACCTCTCTATTTTTTCAACGTAGGGGTATAAAAATTGGGGGCAATATAATCCTTACGTAAGGGCCATCCTATCCAACTTTCAGGCATTGAGATACGTTTCAAACGTGGATGATTATCATAAGAGATTCCCAACATATCATATCATTCTCGTTCTTGAAAAATCCATAGTTTTCCAAACCTCGAAAACAAACGAAATTCCTCCTAGAGGCAAATACTTTTATGCATACCTCTTCTGGTTGATCCACACCACCCTCTATTCTCGTAAGATGATAGAAACTAGCTAACAACCTGCCAGGCGCTACATCATAGGCACATTGACAACGGAGATAGTGGTATCCATATATATATATATATATATATATATATATATATATATATACACACACACAAAAGACAACAATTGAGCGTCAGACCTCACATATGGAACTATACTGGATCTGCTGTTGTTGTTTGTATATTTGTGCATAGCAATATATAACAGAACATAGCAGCGTACCTTATATGGAAAACAATAAAACTTTCAAATAAATAAGCCAAGAAAGACTTCTTTTTACATCTCTTACTATTCATCTGCCAAAAAAATACTTCAATTTCTCTGATGCTAATTTGTAATCCTTTTCAGGTAGCAATGACTATGTCAATAACTTCCTGCAACCCTTTTTAGCTGCTGGACAACAGTATACACATGATGAGTTTGTAGAGCTTCTAATCTCAACCTTAGGCGAACAATTCACAGTAAGTTATGCAGAGTTCAATACAGTTATGCAGAATTTTATGCTTAAAGCCAAACGATGTCTAAGTAATAGGTTGCCTGCATCAAACCCTTTTTGGGTGCGGCCTGCATAAACGCAGGATGCTTTGTGCAATGGCCTGCTCTTTTACTTGTTTCTACCGTTTCTTTTATCTTTCTTAAGCTGAGGCCGGTCTATTGAAAACAGTCTCTATACCTTCTCAGGGCAGGGTTACAGCCTATGTACGCACTACCTTCTCCAGAGCCCATTTGTGAGATTTCACTGGATTGTTGTTGTTGTACTCACTTGTGTTATTTTCATCTTCTTGAATTTTAGAGACTTCATCAACTTGGAGCAAGAAAGATTGTGTTTCATGGACTTGGACCACTAGGCTGTATCCCTTCACAAAGGGTGAAATCCACAAGGGGGATATGCTTGAAACAAGTCAATCTATGGGTGCAAGAATTCAACTCAAAAGTGGGAAAACTAATTGCTTCTCTAAATAAGCACCTCCCATATGCTCAGATAACCTTTGCAGACACTTATCCAATAGTTCTAGACTTGATTGAGAACCCTTCTGCTTATGGTAAGCTCAATATTCCCATAATACAAATATATTCTTTTGCTTGTAAAATACTCAAAAAACTTTCCATAGTGAAAAGATCAAGGCGTGCAACAACTAACATACCAAAAGTCTTTGATTGTGTGATGGAATGATAAATAATCTTTCATCCTAAACAAGGTCTCGGGATCGAACCCTAGGTATAGAGTCGTTTTTGTTAGAGAGCGCTTTACACCCTAATATGGGACTTCCACCACGAATTCAAATTTAATCCCAAATACAGGTACTGCCAGGTGGAAAACAAAAAAACTAACATAAAAGCAAGCGGAAATCCAAGGACATTCGCTTAGACAACTTATATTTAAGTGACAATCAATACACAATACATTTGCAACAATAACGTCAAGGACACCAAACCTTACCCCTGCCTTGACAAGGTTGAATGGTTGTTTCAAAAAGACACTCTACTCCAATAGTACTTCTACTTCTTGATTGTTTCCTTTTTTATGAACTCTTTCTTTACTTGTGGTTTTAAAGCTAAAGTTTTGGCTACTATTATTTTGTTTTTAGGTTTCAAGATTTCGAATACATCATGTTGCAATGTGGACACAAGTGTTGGAGGACTATGTTTACCAAACTCAAAGCTATGCAAAAATAGAACAGAATATGTATTTTGGGATGCATTTCACCCTACTGATGCAGCAAATGCAGTGCTTGCAGATAGAATTTTCACCACATTATTTCATGAAGCATCTAGCCCTGCACCAGCACCTTACCCTCGAAAGTTTTTGAAAACATAGATAGATACTATGCCAAATATATTAGTATTTGATTTGTCATGAGAGGATGTATTAATTGTTATTTATATTTCATACTAAGGAGTACATTTTATGAGTTAATACTCTAAAAAAATTCTTTGTTGTTTTGTCAAATATGCAAAATCAATGCATTTTTAACCTGAAATTGTTTGCCATCAATTTTATCCTTACATATAGTTAATTATGTGAAGTCAAATTCATAAATACCCTTACTTTTGATTAGATATTATTAATAAATACAATTTATACCATGTGAAGTCAAATTCATTAAACTATTTAAATTTGTTTACTCAACCACCATATCCAATTCGAGCCTCATATCTCTTGCTGATAACAATCCTTATATCCTCCCTCAAAATTGATTATTTTGTCCAGAAAATCAAAAACCAATCATTATTTTGTTAATTCTAATGGATTATCACAAACAAACAAAAACTAAATTAAACAAATAAGTTATAAAATAAAATTCAAAAAGGGTTATTTGCTCTCAGATATGGGCCAAAGTTTTTCCACATGAGAAGCTAATGAGAATAATGGTTCAGATCCAACAAGGATTTAAATCCGAAGAAATAATTAATCCCACTTAATTTCAATTTGCTCAACAAAAAGCTCTCATCTTTACACCAAAAAATGGATCTAAGATTCATAAAGCCCTTTATTAAGCAAAATAAAAATTAAATAAACACTCTTCAGCTAAAAATCCAAATTGGATCTTTCACCAAATCTCACCAAACTTCTTTTTTCAGTGTGGTTAAAGCAAAATAAATCATCACTGAGCAAAATACCCACCTCAAATTTATCAAAATAATAATTTTTTTTGATAGTGTAGAACCTACGAGAAAACGCAGAAAATCATTGAAAAAATATTGAAATCAGCGTGTCCATAAGTGCTAAAAAAAATTAATTTAGCATCTTTTCGTATTTTCTCTGTTATTGTTATTTTGAAACAGAGAAAATCATAGTTGATGCTCTAAGATTGAAATGAAAATTGAAAACAATAATAAACGTCAAAAGATGAAGAGTTAACCAGATCTGCTGATGAGAATTGAAGATTGAAGACTTTTGATAATAGAGCTGCATATTTATAGGATCCGTGGTTAGGGTTTCTGATGGACTTGGTCTTGGGCTTGTGCTTCATTTAGTTGTCATTGGAAGAGGCGGGCCGCTATTTCAGTAAAAATTGCACGGGACGTCCTATTTGATCGTTTTCATTTAACTTATACTCATTTTTTTAAAACTTTTAACTTACATCCACTTTTTAAATAATTTCAGTCCCTTTTCTCCCCCTCCTTCTTCTCCTTCGTTTTCTTCAAAGATATCTTTTCCTTTTTAACTTGCAAATTCAAAGCTAAAATTATGTAAAACGTCTTCTTGACACACTACATCTCCGGCTCTCACCACCTTCAAGTAAGATAAAACGCTGCCCCAAGGCTAGAATTTTCACTCATGTAAACAATGAACTTTACTGAACCAAAAATATTAAAAAAGTTCTGCTCTAAATTTTCCACGGTTACATGCAAAAGAATTTCGAAATGCACTAAATAGTGAAAAATTGATGACTGTCAATGACGATCAGCTGACAAATTCTCATGCGAACCAGGAAGGTAATTTCTGTAAGCAGTCCAAAATCCCCCAAAAGCTGATAGCTCCAAATGACCTAAATAGGATAGTAGTTGATCAAGCAAGTCTCTTTAGTAAGAACAGATAATTGCATGTCCTAATCAAACAAAAAAAAAAAAATGATTACTTTTATGATGAAACTAACAGGGCATTACTAAAGACTTCTTTTATTCACTGATCTTAACGACAACATGAATATTTTTTATATAGTGAAAAACTTCAGCTCTGAAGTTTGTCAGTTACAAAGCAAAAACTTCAGCTCTAGAGCTGAAGTTCGCCAGTTACAAAACAAAAACTTCAGCTCTGGAGCTGAACTTCAGGCCCGGCTATTAGAATGCTGAAGTTTTGCGTGATTGTCTTTGCTACTTCAGCCCCGTATGCTGAAGTTATGCGAAAAAGCTGGTACGTTTGCAATATTTTTTTGCAAAGCGGGCACAAATTAAAACGTGACACAAAAAGCGAGTATAGAGGCAAATACCTCACTATTTCAAGAAGCGACCTATTGGGCTGCTATTTCAATTAGAGACCTATGGGAGAATATTTTCTACGAAAAAAAAAGTAAAAATAGTAGGAGCTGTCGCAATTTCTATAAATTCTACGGGAGAATATTTTATTTTTTTTGAAAAAAAAAAATTGAGCAGTTCCCAAAATATTTTGACTTTTGCGGTATTTTCATTCATCAAATTTTAATGCAAATTTGATTTTATATTTTGATGTTTGGTTTTCAAATTTTTGTACAAATTCAGTTTTGACACTTTAAACTAAATGTTTTTTTAGTATATGTTCATCAACAAAATATCATGAAAATTAATAGAAAATCAGTTATTTTGTTATAAATAGAATTTTATTTATGGTGAATGTCTATATTTTAGAGAGATCTTAGGGTTTGTTACTTGGTGGCTAAGCCATTTTTTTCCTATAAATAAAGGGGTTCTATTCCATTGTAATTCATTCCAAATCAATAAGAATTCTCTTTCCCTGCTTTTCTCCGCAATACGCTTCTGTCACGACCCCAAATACCTGTCTTGATGATGCCTATCACATTACTAGGCAAGTCAACCAGTCAACTAACCCTAACCCATTCCTTTAGTAGTAAACCATTTCCAACACGAGTTTTAAATACTGATTTCATAATAGACATTTAGAATAACAGAAAATATGTGGAAGTCAAAATGAAAATAAACTGCACAGCCCAACTGATCTGGTGTCACGAGTCTAGAGCCTCTAACACAAGCCTGAATGTCTAATATATCAATAGCCTAGAAAGTGCGGGAAAATAACATGATAGAAGGGAGGAAGCGGGACTGCGAACGTCATGCAGCTACCTCGAAATCCCCCAACAGAACATTGAACCGGCTGAACAATGCTCACTCAATTGCTCAGGCACCTAGATCTGCACACAAGGTGCAGGGAGTAACGTGAGTACGCCAACTCAGTAAGTAACTAAAATAAATAAGGCCTGAAAGTAGCGACGAGCAATTCAAAATACATAACGGAATAACCAACAAAATAACATGTCATCTTTACAGTTCAAAAATCAGTTTACGTTATAAACCACATTTCCAATTAAACATTTGGAACCAGTTACCTAGCAGAAAATCAAACAGAGGCCTATTTAAAAGAAGAATGAAATTAGTGAAAAACATCATGATAAGGCCTCTCAGGCAAGGAATCATTTAGAATCTTGCCCCTCGAGCAGTCTCTCGATCACTCGGGGCTCAACTCCCGTCACTTAGTACTCACTCTCAGCACTCGGCTCATATATATATACCTCATAGTAACCGAATTTCAACTGCAAGAGGTCTCTCCCCAACTGGAATACATGCCAAACTCTCCATACTCACTGTCTTTCGGCTCAAAGCATCGGCCGCCACATTGGCCTTTCCCGGATGGTACAATATAGTGATATTATAATCCCTAAGCAACTACAACCATCTCCGCTGCCTCAAATTAAGATCCTTTTGCTTGAACAAATGCTGAAGACTGTGATGATCAGTGAACACCTCACAAGATACGCCATACATGTAATGCCTCCAAATTTTCAATGCGTGAACTATGGCAGCCAACTCCAAATCATGAAATGGGGAATTCTTCTCATCGGGCTTCAACTGACGAGAAGCATAAGCTATAACTCTATCCTTCTGCATCAACACACAACCAATCCCAACTCTCGAAACATCACAATACACGGTATATGAACCTGAAGCTGATGGCAAAACCAACATTGGAGCTGTGGTCAAAGCTGTCTTGAGCTTCTGAAAGCTCTCTTCACACTCGTCCGACCATACAAATGTAGCACTCTTTGAGTCAACTTGGTCAAGGGCGATGCGATAGATGATAATCCCTGAACAAACTGGTGATACTGTCAAACCAAGAAAATTGCGAATCTCTGTGGCTGAGGATGGTCTGGGCCAACTCTGAACTGCCTTTATCTTCTTCGGATCAACCTGAATACCCTCGTTGGACACCACGTGCCCTAAGAAAGCCATTAAACTGAGCTAAAACTCACACTTGGAGAATTTTGCATAAAGTTTTTCCTCCCTCAATCTCTGCAATACAACTCTCAAATGCTCCACGTGCTCTTCATGACTATGCGAATACACCAGAATATCATCAATGAAGACTATGACGAATGAATCCAGATACGGCTTGAACACGATGTTTATCAAATGCATGAACGCTGCTGGGGCATTGGTCAGCCCAAAGTACATCACCAAGAACTCATAATGACCATATCGGGTCTTGAAAGCAGTCTTAAGAATATCCGAGTCCTTGATCTTCAACTGGTGATAACCTGAACGGAGATCAATCTTGGAGAACACCCTCGCTCCCTAAAGCTAGTCAAATAAACCATCAATGCGAGGCAAAGGATACTTGTTCTTAATTGTTACCTTGTTCAATTGCCTATAATCAATGCACATTCTCATTGTGCCATCCTTCTTCTTCACAAACAGAACCGGCGCACCCCAAGGTGACACACTAGGCCGAATGAACCCCTTATCTAGGAGCTTCTGAAGTTGCTCCTTCAATTCCTTCAACTCCCTGGTGCCATACGATACGGCGAAATAGAAATGGGTTGAGTGCCCGGCACCAGGTCAATACCAAAATCAATATCTCTGTCCAGTGGCATGCCCGACAAGTCTGCATGAAACATATCGGGAAAATCCCTCACAACTGGAATAGAGTCAATACTGGGAGTCTCAGCTCCAACATCCCTCACAAACGCTAGGTATGAAAGACAACCCTTCCCAACCATACGCTGGGCTCTCAAGAAAGAGATCACTCTACTAGGAATGTAATCAGTCACACCTCGCCACTCGATCCATGGCACAGCCGGCATAGCCAATATGAATGTCTTAGCATAACAGTCCAGAACAACATGACACAGAGATAATCAATCCATGCCCAAAATGACATCAAAATCCACTAAGCTCAATACTAACAGGTCCACTCGGGTCTCCAAACCCCCAATAGGTCACCACACACGATCGGTACACGCAGTCTACAACAATGATATCGCCTACTAAGGTAGATACATGAATATGTAAGGCAAGAAACTCACGAGTCGTACCTAAATAATGAGCAAAATACGAGGATACATAAGAAAAGGTGGAACCGAGATCAAATAATACAGAGGCATCTCTGTGGTAGACTGAAACAATTCCTGAAATCACGACATCTGAAGCAGCAACATCTGATCTACCCGGAAGGGCATAAAAATGAGCCTGACCACCACCTGATCGACCTCCCCCTCTAGGGCGGCCCCTGGCTGACTGACCTCCACCCCTAGCTGGGTTGGTGGGTGGTGAAGTAACTGGAGTAGAAGTCGAGGGTTGATCCCTCTGCTGAGACTAACCATCATGAAGATGAGGACACTGTCTCCTTATATGACCTGATGATGCTCTACGGTAACTTAGGCGAGCTGAACGAGCCTGCCTGAACGAACGGCCCCTTACATGCTGGAACTGACCCTCGAAGGAGCACCGCTAAAACTACCAGATCCCTGAGGCCTCTTAGCCTCCCTCTCCTCTCGCTCCTACCGGCGAACCATCTCAATCTCACGGTCGATACCAACAACTTCCTCGAAGGTAGCACCCGTCACCCTCTCTCTAGGCATGAGAATCCAAAGATGATATGTGAGGCCATCAACAAACCTCTTAATCCTCTCTCGATCTATAGGAACCATCCAAATCGCATGACGGCCTAACTCAGAGGACCGCATCTCATACTACGTCACCATCATCTCCCCCTGACACAGCTGCTCAAACTGACTGTGCAGCTCCTCTCGGCGTGACTGTGGTACATACTTCTCTAAGAAGAGAACAGAGAACTGCTGCCAAGTAAGGGGTGCTGCACCAATAGGCCTACGCCTCTCACCAAGTGAAGGCATCTCCAAAAAACTGAAATGTAGTGAATGCCACACCACTAGTCTTAAGAATCCCTACTGTCCGAAGCATCCACTGGCACTTATCCAAAATGCCCTGGGCATCATCGCCCTTTGCACCACTGAATGACGTAGGCTGGAGCCTATCAAACCTCTCAAGTCGATGTTGCTCATCATCCGGCATAACTAGTACTACAAACTCCTACGCTGGTACAACCGGCTGGGCTGGAGGTGCCCCTGGTGTCTGTAGTCCCTGCACATTTTGCTCAGGTGTGCGAGCAATTGGGAGTATGGGTGCCTCCCCCGGCCTGGGAAGTAGCTACGGTCGTAGTAGCTGAGACTGCCTGAGCCAAACCGGTACACACTGATAAGATCTGAGCTAAAGCCTCTTGAAGGCTTGGGATCACGATAGGCACAGGTGGTGCCTACACTGGTGCTGATGCAGCGTCCACAATTGGGACCTGATCGGGGACTAGGACAGCTGATGGATCTGTCGGTGCTTCTCTAGCTGCTCTGCCCCTACCACGGCCTCGATCGCGACCTCGACCTCTAGTGGCCCCCGCTGGTGGGACTGGTGGTCGTCCACCCCATCCTATAGCTCGTGTCTTCACCATCTGTGAGAGAATGGAATAATAAGAGTTTAGTACTTAGATCAACAAGTTTGCATGACAAGAAATTCAAGAATATGAAGTTTTTCCTAAAGGTTTTGCAGCCTCTCAAGGATAAATACAGACGTCTCCGTACCGATCCGCGAGACTCTATTAAACCAGCTCATGACTCGCGAGAACTATGTAACCTAGGCTCTGATACCAACTTGTCATGACCCCAAATACCTGTCGTGATGGCGCCTATCACATTACTAAGCAAGCCAACCAGTCAACTAAACCTAACCCATTACTTATTTCCAACACGAGTTTTAAATACCGATTTCATAATAGATATTTAGAATAACAGAAAATATGTGGAAGTCAAAATGAAAATAAACTGCACAACCCAACTGATCGGGTGTCACAAGTCTAGAGCCTCTAACACAAGCCTGAATGTCTAATACATCAATAGCCTAGAAAGTGTGGGTAAATAAAATAATAGAAGAGAGGAAGCGGGACTGCGAACGCCATGCAGCTACCTCGAAATCCCCCAACAAAACACTGAACCGGCTGAACAATGCTCACTCAACCGCTCGGGCACCTGGATCTGCACACAAGGTGCAGAGAGTAATGGAGTACGCCAACTCAGTAAGTAACTAAAATAAATAAGGCCTGAAAGTAGTGACGAGTAATTCAAAATACATAACGGAATAACCAACGAAATAACATGTCATTTTTACAGTTCAAAAATCAGTTTACGTTACAAAACCACATTTCTAGTTAAACATTTGGAACCAGTTACCTAGGAGTATATCAAATAGAGGCCTATTTAAAAGAAGAATAGAATCAGTGAAAAACATCATGATAAGGCCTCTCAGGCAAGGAATCATTCAGAGTCTGGCCCCTCGGGCAGTCTCTCGGTCACTCGGGGCTCAACTCCCGTCACTTAGTACTCACTCTCAGCACTCGGCTCATATATATATACCTCATAGTAACCGAATTCATAGTAAACGCTGCGGCAACAGTCCGATCCATATATTTATAGTCGACTACGCTTACTGGGGGTGTGCAGACTCCAAAGGGGCTCCTACAGCCCAAACATCATATCAATGCGGCGTGCAACCTGATCCAATATATATATCGCTACGGCGTGCAGCCCGATCCATATAAGTATCATTGCGGTGTACAGCCTGATCCATAATGTATACATATAATATCCTCATAATTGGGTTCTCAACCTCTCTCAGTCATTAACCTCACAGCCTCTCGGACACAATAATAGAAGGTAGGGATCTCCGCCCAAACAATCATCACATTTAGGAATAGAGTGATGAAACCAGCTTTAAATCATTTAACATAAAACATGACTGAGGATATGGTTTTTAGCAAGTAAAATGAGTTAAAACAGTCAAAATGCCCCTAAGGGTTCTACAGGTCGGCACAAGTCCCCAAACATGGCGTATAACCCATAGTACAGTATAAAAGACTGAAACACGAAATAATATAAGATTTCCAAATCAAGTACGCGGCTTAATAGTCGCTATGGGACGGACCAAGTCACAATCCCTACTGGTGCACGCCCACACGCTCGTCACCTAGCATGTGCGTCACCGCTTTTACCCAATCAAGTCAAACACTGAGGTTTTGTACCCTCAGTTCCAGATTTACAATGGTTACTTACCTCAAACCGGTAAAAAAATACTATTCCACGACGCCCTTGCCCTTCAAATCGGCCTCCACTCGCATCGAATCTATCCAAAATCAGAACGAATACGTCACAATTTGATAAAGGAACAAAGCCCAAGAGAAAACAATCGAAAAAATCCCGAAAATCCCGAAATTAGCAAAACCTGAGCACGGGCCCACATCTCGGAATCGGGCAAAATTTACATTTTCAGAATCCTCATACCCTCACGAGTCTAACCATACCAAAATTATCCAATTCCGGTACCATTTGGTCCTTCAAATCATAATTTTATATTTTTGGAAGATTCCATAATTTTTCTTCCCAAATTCCATCCCAACTCACGATTTAAATGATGAATTCAATAATAGATTCATGTATTCTAGCCAAATCATAGTTAGAATCACTTACCCCGATGAATTTCTTGAAAACCCTTCGAAAAATCTCCAAAATCCGAGCTCTCTAGGTCAAAATATTAAATAAAACCAAAAACCTCATATTTATAGAGTACCCCATAGATTTACACCTCCGCGGACCGCACAAAATCGACCGCGGTCCTCACAAAACCAGTGTGGTCCGCACAAAAACGACCACGGCCGCACAGGCTTTCCTCTGCAGTGACAGGATTTAGTATTTTGGCCATAACTTTCTCTACAGATGTCCAAATTGTAATATACTTAGCTTTCTAGATACTAGACACGAAAGGCTACAACTTTCGTTTTTGAATCATCTCAAAATTCCTTGTAGATCAAAAGATACGAGCTTCCGAAGTATGACCAGTGAAATGTTCCCCACCGCGGCCGCACTGCATTTTGTGCGGTCCGCACAGCACCTACCGCGGCCGCACTTCGTTTTGTGTGGTCCGCACAGCACATACCGCAGCCTCACTTCTTTTTGTGCGGACCGCACGGGTGGGTTCCGAGGCCTGCAACCCTTCTGGACCTGCTACGGCTATGATTTTCGGCCTAAAACATCGTGGAACCTACCCGGAACCTACCCGGAACTCCCGGAACTTCAAACCAATTGTACCAACACATCCCATGACATCTTTCAAACTTGTTAAAAACTTCAGAACGCTCACAACAACATCAATCACGAATTTATCATAGGATTCAAGCCTAAGAACTCCAAAAACTCTTAAATTATGCTTCCGATCAAAAAGTCTATCAAATCTCGTCCGAATGACCTAAAATTTTGCACACACATCCCAAATAACACAGCGAAGCTACTGTCACTCTCGGAATTTTCATTCCAACCCCTATATCAAAATCTCGTCTATCAACCGGAATCGCTAAAATATCAACTTCGTCAGTTTTAGCCTAAATCTTCTCTACAACTCCAAAACCCATTCTGATCGCGCTCCTAAGTCACAAATCACCTCCCGAAGCTAACCGAACTATCGGAACTCACTTCCGAGCCTTCTAACATATAAGTCAATATCTGGTTGACTTTTCCAACTTAAGCCTTCTTAAAAGAGACTAAGTGTCTCAAACTTCACCAAACTCATTCCAGACTCGATCCGCCCAACCCGATACCATAAAAACACGAATAACGAAGCATAAAGAAGCTGAAATGGGAGAAACAGAGCGGTGACTCATGAGACGACTGGACGGGTCATCACAACTTCTTCTTCCTTTATTGTTTCATAATACGTTATCAGCCCGAGGCTTTAACCAATTGAGTAGAAACTTTAGGATTGAGCATAATGATTGTCAATTCTGGATTTAAGGTATGTATTTTTTTTATATTTTTCTCTTTTATTCTATAATTTAATTTTAAATATAAGTAAAGACAATAAATTTTGATTATAACTCTAATGGAGTTAGTAAGAAATTATAATCACTCGAAGTGGTAAAATTTCTATGTCTTGCCATGATTAAAGTCATGTATGATCGTGAGCGCAAGAAGTGAAAACTCGTCCCATTGAATTTGCTTCATTCTCATTCCCTTAAGAGAATGTGGTAACAATATGTAATAAATCTGAAAGAAGACAAAATTATTACCGTGAAGGTATCAATGGATGTGGACGTGGCAATAGACGAAATTATAATCGTCATCATTATGGTAATGAGAATACTAAGGATTCTCAAATTAATCTTTCACTCTGTGAAAGTAATATTTGTCATCGATTTGACATGAAATTTTATAAAGCATATATAGATGATTATGGTACATTTATGATGTGAATGTGAAAACATCTGATTTATGAATACATATTCATTCTTGGAAGAATATGAACGTGTTAATGGTAGTGAATATACCATAATCATTTCTAGAAGGAGGTTTGAGATGATATAATAAAATAATATCATTATTATGGCATGAATAGTCATTGGTCACGCACCTATTGCACGCCAAAATATTTTGGTAATGTGATTATTAAAGAATAACATCAATGCAAGAAACATATCTTGCATATAATTTTGACCATAACCATAATGGTATAACTTTCTCTTTAAAAGAGATATTCACCATATGGATGTTGATGTATATGTGGTAATACCAAATTAATTGATAGCTCTGGAAGAGCCAATTATTACTATTTTGGAGGAATAAAATTGATTATCAATAAGGAATTGTGTTGTAGTAAATCTCAAAGAAATTTAATTGAGTTTCTAAAATATTCGTGAAAGTGGTTGGTCATACCGAGACTATATAAAGGAAAGATTTAATATCATCTATTACTGCAACTTGTAGCGGGGTAATATGCATGTGAAAAGTTATCCGCTTTATTCTCCAGTTTGTACTACACAAACAAAAGAATGCCACAATAAAGTAAAAGTTTATTGATATAAAACCCATATCATAATATACTTGGAGTTTATTGATAATTGCAACACATCATGGTGTAAATCTAAAGTTTTTCAATATTGATAATTTATTCAGTTGACATAATTGGTTTAGCCATATCAATTTACGTATGCTGTGCAAAAATAATAGAGAATTCACATGAGTAAATATTAAAGAACTAGAAAGTTCTTTATGAATTCTCTTATATTGCTTGTTCTCATTAATTAATAAACCAACTAAAATTGGGATTGAATCTCATGAATGCTGGAAATATCAAAGGTGAATATGGGCTCATTCACCTGCCATGTATACCACATAAGATGCATCTATGAGATGGTTACATGTGCGACTATTAATAACCCGCAATATGATATTTTGCGAGGTAACTTGCTCAATAATTTAATTTCGAGCATAATTTCTAGATTTTCTATTCAAGAAGTTCATCTTGATAAGGTAGTTTACATCACAGTTGGTTTAGCAAAATAATTTATTGAGTGCCTCTACTTAATAGCTAAACTATTACTTTTGAGAACAAAGTTATCTATATCAGTTTGATATAGTGTATACGGTGGAAATAGACGGCTCGATTTCACGTGCATCAAGGCATCTCGAGGGCTTCCAGTGATCGACTCCAAGACATGTCGGCTTTGAGACAGATCAACTGCGAGATAGTATAACCAATAACCGACCCCGGGACATTGTGAATTGCCGGTCTTGGCGGATCTAGGTGGAGTTCCCAAGGCACGTGCATATGGCAGGTCAAGTCTAGTGGATTAGCCCAAAAGGCGAATCAGGGCATTTAACGGTTGTACCAGCCCCATATCTTTGTAATAAATGCACTTGTACTATGTCGGGATTCCCCCTCTTATATAAAGGGGATCCTTGTCATTTTGTAAACATCAGTTGCTCATACTAAATATACAAGAATATTCTCTCTGCTCTCTAACATATTCTCTTGATCTTATTACTTCATTTATTGCTTATATTTATTGTGTTCTATTCATTGTTCTTCATTTATTGCTTATTATTGGCCATAAAAAGCCGTCTTAGATCTATTTATAATTGTTATTCACCATCGACCGCCTCCGATAGCTCCCAGCAGAGCTTCAGACTCGACCCCGAGGCCCTTGAATAGGCAAGCTCGAGGCCCCGATTGACAGCGATTCGGTTTGATTAACACCTTGTTCTTAAGCTCTTATTTCAATTCTAAGTCTTTCACATAACACCAATTACCTAACAACTAGCATAACAATAGATCACGTATTTTTAGAACCACTAAATCAAATTTAATTGTTATTACCATTTTCATGGTAAACAATTTGGCGCCCACCGTGGGGCTAAAAATAATAGTGATTATTTTCTTGCTGGTTTAGCTACATAATGTAAGTTACCTTTCATGCTTTTTCTTGCCCAAGATCTTTGATTTCAGGTCAAAATGTATGACTCAGTGAACAACAATCTTGAGAAGCACGGAGATAATGGTGTAGATGTTCCAGGTGTTGGTGTACCACCACGAAACCCTAAGAACGCACCTGAACCGATTCCCGTGGACGCGGTCTCGCGCGATGCTCAACACGTCGATGTAAGCTCCCATATTAATAGGAGTGTGCACCAAATAGACCGACAAGAAGCTCAAGAGACCCTGGCTAGGAAAGAATTGGAGGTTAGCCTTCACGTTACTTTTGAAATGTGCAGGCACAACAGCTAGCGATTGCTCAGCTGCAAAGTCACTAGAAAACTCCCAGCACAATTGCGTCAGGGATGGCTCCACCGGCCGAGCAGGTATCGGAGAGGTCAAGCAATAACGGGTCGGTATCCGACCCCACCATCGTAAAGATGCTCGAGGACCTCACAAAGAGGATTGAATCAGGTGAGAAGAAGATAAAAGACAATGACAAAAAGGTTGAGACCTACACTTCTAGGGTCGACCAGATTCCGGGCGCACCTCCGATCCTGAAAGGTATGGATTCGAAGAAGTTTATACAAAGGCCGTTCCCAGAGGAATCATTTCCAAAACCCATTCCAAAGAAGTTCAGAATGCTAGACCTTCCAAAATACAACGGGACCTCAGACCCCAATGAGCATGTTATTGCCTACACTTGCACAGTGAAGGGCAATGACATAAAGGACGACGATATCGAGTTTGTCCTACTAAAGAAGTTCGGGGAAACACTTTCGAAGGGGGCCATGATGTGGTATCACAACTTAGCTCCTAATTCTATAAACTCATTTGCCATGTTGGTAGATTCCTTCATAAAGGTACACGCCAGTGCCATCAAAGTAGCAACAAGGAAGTCTGACGTCTTCAAAATCAAGCAGATGGATAACGAGATGCTGTGAGAATTTATATCTCGCTTTCAAATGGAACATATGGAACTACCTATAGTCTCCGATGACTGGGCAGTATAGGACTTCACTAAAGGTCTGAATGAGCGAAGCTCGGTGGCTTCGAAGCAACTGAAATAGAACCTGGTCGAATATCCGGCCATGACCTGGTTGGACGTCTACAACCGATATCAGTCAAAGATCAGGGTCGAGGACGACCAACTAGGAGCCCATCGGGCTCGGTATACCCAACCAGGCTTCTACCAAGGGAGCCAAAGTCAAACAAAGAAAGGTACCAACCATACACTGAAGATAGGAGAAACGCCCCGAGACGTAACATACCATGCACTAATCAAAGAATGAACCCGTTACACCCCAAGTTTTCATACATGAGAGTACGTCGTAAGTCATTGATGTAAGCTCGGAAATGAGATTATATTTGGAAGAAAATAAAGTAAGTTAATATTGTTACCTTGGAGGCTACAAATATTTAAGATCATGAATAACAAGTACCAAGAGGGTTGGAAATCTTAGAAGCTAAACAAGTTGAAGAAAAAAATAAGTTTCGTCGAAAGTCGACAAGATTGGAATGTTATAACATGTACTTTGGGGTGAGACTAGGGTTCTTAACATGATAAGGAGGTTATTCTATGAGTTATTTTAGTCGTATGATATTCATTTTCTACATTTTGAAGGCAAGCAAGTTGTGGAACAAGAGTTGGCAAAGGTCATCACAAGTTACATTCATAAATTTGCTGAAATTTAGGTCAAATGTATCTGAGAATTTCTCCAAATATACTTGGAATAATGGGGTGTTCTACCTACCAAATTGAAGGTCTACGAGTCTAGTTTCTAACGCATTAAACTGTTTGTCAATACGACATCGGAGTAGAGAGATATTTGTGTTTTCGCGAGACCGCGCAAGTAGCTCCCAATGGGACCCACTTAGGCGGTGGTTGACCTACTTCAATTTATAAACGATTTGGACGCCTATTTTTGCTCATTTTTCAACTAATATTCGTCTCCAAACTTCTCCTAACCCTCCTAAACATATACCACAAGGGTTTGAAGTGATTCCAAAGTGATTACACCATATTTCAACATCAAAACTTAGTTCTAGTGAAGAACAACACCTCTTTGAGGTTGTGTTGTCATTGAGGATTGTTGTGGGCTGTATTTGGATGAAATTCCAAGTTTTTGCTGCTGTCTAAGGTGAGTATAACAGCCTACTAATTGTGCTTAAGCTTTCTTGTATGTTGGTTAAGTTGTTAGGATGATAAACTACAAGATAATACTTGGATTAGTTTAAGTCACTTCTATGATGTTGTATTGCCATTGAGGGTTGTTGTAAGCTGAATATAACTTGGATTTCGACTTGAAGTTATTGTTGGAGGTATGTGTATTTTGTTCTTACCTGTGCTTATGGTTGTCTTGATATTGATTAAGTTAAATGGATGGAGTAGACATGAACTAGTGAATAAAGTTACTAATTGAAGATAGCTGGAGTTGTGGATTGTTTCCTTTGTTATAAATATATGGTATAAGGATGGAATCCTTGATGAATGACTTAATTATCATGTTAATGATACTTTTAAGTTAATGTAAGAAGTCTATAAGGGGTATATGGGTTATACGGATTCCAATTGGAGCTTACCGCTCGTCGTGAAGTAGTAGTGACTTATTGTTGTTATATGGTGTCTTGTTATCGACATTTATATGTTGATGGATTTCTCTGGTTGTTGTTGTTGGTATATGGTATTGGTGGAGGCCCTTGTTACAAGGGAAATGCTGCCCAAATTTACGTAAACGAGCTACTAGCTTAAGTTATAGACTTAGCCTTTGCTCAGCACTGATTTTGAATCTCCTTATACTATGATAGATTGAGTTGACTTGTTTAAAGAGTTGCTTGGAAGGGATTAAGGACTCAACGGGTTTAAGGTATGTTAAGACACTTACTTCTTTCTTTTGGCATGATCTAAAGTGACATGAACATAAACGATATGCTATTTCATAATGAATTTACTCCTAGTAACTAAGGTTGTCTATGTTGTTCTTTCTGTACAAAGTTATTCTAAGAAAGTCTGTATGATCTTTGAGTCCTAGTGAAGTTCATATTGATGGTAGGGATGTCCATAATGTTCATCGAAGGTGCAATGACCTTACATCACTCCGAAAGGGTTAGAACGTAATTCCATGAGTCGAGCATGCATTATATATATTTATCTAGTTTACTCTACCAAGTCGCACTATAGTCGGCCGGGTACGGCACCTATTGTGCAACCACTGATCAGTTGGGTTTTACCGAGCTCCACGTGGCCGGGTACGATTCTACCGAGCCTTATGATGGCCGGGTACGTTTTTACTGAGTCCTCTTTGAGGCCGGGTATGATATGATGATGATGATGATGCCCACAGAGGCGAATGTTTTTAAAAGTTTATGTATATATATGTATTATGCATTTCATATCATAGCCCCCAGAGGCACTCAGATGTTACAGGTTGTATCTCCTCTATCTCTCTTTACATTACTGTTCTTGTTTATACCTTCCTGCCTTACATACTCGGTACTTTATTCGTACTGATGTCCCTTTTGTCTGGGGACACTGCGTTTTATGCCCGCAGGTCCGATTGATAGGTTGACAGTCCTCCTAGTAGGCTATCAGCTCAGCGAAGGTGTTGGTGCACTCCACTTACTCCGAAGTTGCCTATTTGGTCAGTATGCTTTGGATATGTATTGATTGGTATGGCAGGGCCCTGTCCTGACCTTTATGATTTTATGTACTCTTAGAGGCTTGTAGATAGATGTCAGGTGTATGGATACTTGTATGGCCTTGTCGGCTTATGTTTTGAGTTTACAAATGGTCATGTCGGCCTTATAGGCTCGTATGTCATATATATAAGTTTGTATATCATGTTGGATCTTCATATGATGAGTATTCCCTTATATTTTATTCTTGTTATCTCATGATATGTTTTCTGGCTCATTTACTCATGATAGTATGATAAGAAAGATATGTTACGTTGGTACTCGATTGAGTAAGGCACCGGGTGCCCGTCGCGGTCCTTCGGTTTGGGTCGTGACAAAAGTGGTATCAGAGCAGTTCTATCCTAAGGAGTCTACAAGCCGTGTCTAGTAGAGTCTTGTTTATGGGTATGTTGTGCACCACACTTATAAGCAGGAGGCTACAGGGTATTTAAGTCTGTCACTCTTTCTTCTTACTCTAGATCATGTAGTAGAGCTTAGTTGTAAGAATTCAAACTCCTAAATTTGACTTTATTCGTAATACAACAATACTTGCATCCACAAAGACAATTGGTAAGAGATTGCATATGGATGTGGAAGAGTTGAGTCAGAGGAACTCGATTTCACATCATGCTTATGATGAGTAAATGTGAGGTCTTCAATAGATCATGTGTGTACTAAGATGTGTAAGCTTCTTAATAAGGAGCCTTAAGGCAAGGATATCTATTCACGAATATGGTGAAAAGCTATGAGGGATTCAGAATCTAGATACAAGTTTCAACAAGTAAAAGAAGTAAGGTGAAGAGGGGTACGAGGCACCCAAATAATGAAGATTATCAATATTTTCAAATTAGGCAGAGAAATATAAGCATTTTGGTATCTTCATCAATGACAGAGGTAAGTAAAATTGGCCACACCCATCTCAGTTATGTTCTATGGGAGCTAACATATATTATTTAAGAGAAAGATGGGATATTAGGATCCAGTTGGAGTTAGAGTAACCCAAAAATTGTGGATGGGTTGTTATCATTAACTAATGTTTCCAAAGATTGTGCAAATGTGATAATAGATCTCCTTCTAAAACTCCTAGATGGTGAACTTTAGAGTAGTACAATCAGATATGAATACTGGAATATTCAAAAAAAATTTAGAAGATAGGCAGTGGGATCCTAGAAGGGACAAATATTTACCTTAATATGACTCTAGCCCCGAATAAAAAAAAACAAAATAATGTTAGGCTTTCCAAAGAGCCAGTGAGATGAAGCTAGGGGAGCTAAAAGGGAAAGAATTTTTTGTTGAAGTTTTCAGAATAAAGTGATGGACAAAAAAAAATATTATTCGGAGAATAAGAAGAAAATAAATGATGCATCATGAGTAAGATGTGATATATGGGTGATAACAGTAAATCAAAATATGACACGATGACATAGTCTATAGTCAAGTGAAGGAAAATACAAGAGGTGACAAACCTTGAGGTAATAAAAGAGTATAAGCCATAAAGTCATATTCTTATTTCGAGAAATGATTTGATGACTTCAACGTGATTACCAGGAGGAAAGGTAGGACCCCGGAGTAATAAAAATCAGTATGGGCTGGTGAATAAGATAAAATCGAACATGAATTAGGGACCGGAGGATTTGATAATGGTCGACATCGTGAGAATTTCAAAGATCGTGCTCCAACAATAATAGAATAGACAACAGACAATTAGCCTTTAAAGGCCATTTAGGAAGTCGATTACCTAAAGCAAGCACTCTGAGCAGAGTTAATCTTAAGGGACTAAGTGTGCCAGTTACAGTAGGTGTCACCTTCGTGCGTAAGAAATTTAGTTATCCCTGGTACAGAAGGTTACCATAAGGCGATTAAGGTTCATTGATAATGTGAAAAGACGCCAAAGATGAAGAGGTAAAACAACTATAGGTAGATCGTCGTAGTACTTAATCTTAGTACTCACCTAAAGGGGGGAATATGGTGTGATATGGTATTAAGTCAGAGTTAAACGGTTCAGTTAACGATGGAATGGTAAAGGAAGAATGTGGTAAAAAAGAGAAAGGGATGATGTTGCATTTATTCAGTTCCTACAGATATGTTGCGACTCCAGAACATTATACAAGCACGACACCGGGGAGAGGCAGTAAAAGTTTCTGGCCATGATGTTATTGATAAATAAATGTGAATGGACACTTGATACATCAGGAGCTAGTGGCGAGAGATAAGTTAAGACAAAGGATATATCCCAAGAGGGATTATGCAGAATATATATATATATATATATGAGAATGGACCAATGAGTAATTAGTAGTTAATTCAGGAAGAGCCCAGTTATGGCTAGACAAGAGGTCACAGATAAATCAATAGATCATGCAAGATAAAAGTAGTGAACCACAGCATAGTGAATTCAATCTCGCAGATACGAGATCGCAATCATTTGAAAAAAAATTCAGATAGGAGTTGAGGCAGTTAAAGGTACCGTTTTTAAGGTTTATGAAAATAAGAGAGAGTGCCACTAAGGAGACAATAAAAATTTGAGCTTAGAAGTAATCCTACGAGCACAAAGGCACAAATTTATGTAACTAAGGATTATTATAGGCAAGTAAGAATAACGAAAATTACCTTCGGGTGTACGATATATCAAGCTCGCAACTTTACAAGAGCCAGAAGGTCTCCCTAAGTACTACAATGAAAGACTAGTTGAGGAAATAAGGAAGAAGGTTTCCACCTAAGCATAGTGAGCTAGAGAGTAAATGATCCTGTAACAACAGTCTCACTACAATATTGTATACACTCCATAAGAAAGTGGCACCTATCATGGCTAATGAATGGTAAAAAAAGAAGCTATCAAAGGTGATGTTTGAGATCATATAAGGTACAAGAAATTATAGTATTCGTGGGCAAAAAGGACAAGCCAAGTATTCATGCAACAAGTGATAGAACGACCATCAAAAGTAATTGCTTACATTTAAGGACAACTGAGAAGGCACAAAAGGAAATTTATGGTGCTATCAAGTTAAAGGAAGGTTGGGAGTAGTATAAATAGATCGGTGTAGGTCCTAAGGTAAAGTATTGTAGAGCAACAAGGTTTTAGGTAGATAGGAGTAAGGATATGAAAAGATGAGTGAGAAGGTGACGAGAATATGTATGTCCTCGGGATTAAACCCATCAAAACAAGGGAGCTGATGATTTCCATATGAATAAAAAACTCTATACAGCCTGAATGAACCCAGAGGAGTCTAAGACTAGGTGCATTTAGAAGAGATGGAATGTTGCCCTGGCGGTAGAATAAGGGTGTAATTGTGATAGATAAGAGGATGATTCTTAGGCCTTTGATTGAGTAATGATTTAACGAGAAAGGGATTTCATTAATTGCACGGGATTAGAATACCCCCATAAGATGAATCGCGTTGGGATGCAATGAAATACGGTTATTGAAGTATAGTATTATCCCTAGGTGGATCAGGAAAATCACTTCATATGTTCCCCGATAAGATGTGAGCCCTAGTGACAGTGTATTACGTAAGAGGTTGCAAGTTATCAGTGATAGATTATAGATCAACATTAAGGTGAATAAACAATAGATGGGTACAAGTTCCAAAGTATGAGATGAGATTTGTTTGTTATTCTTAAGATGAATAAAAATGAGGAAGCACTAAAGGACTTAGATTTATACATATAGGATAAGCAGCGAGAGAGTAACCTGGAGTTGGGTAGCAAGCCTCGGTAATTATAAAACGAAGTAAGTTTTATGGTATAGTATAACCTACCTAGATGTAGTAAATCCATAAGGATAGATATGCAAGGCTATGAAACAAGAGATAGCAATAGTCTTAAGTTCGATAAAGTACCAAGCGAAAGACATCAATACACCTATAGATGCCTAGAGGGACAGCTTTTCATAATTCTGTATATGTTCATACGGTGAGGCTTATAGATTGGCTAAAAGATGGAGGAAAAAGGGAAGACGAGTCGCTAGGCACTCATATAAGGACACAGTCGTACATACTGCATGATATAAGGTAGCAAATGTTACGATGTTGGAAAAATTCCGACCACATGTCATGGCGTGACAAAGAGGCCTAAAAGGGGGGAATGCCCAAGCGTTTGGATTTATTCACAAAACTGTTGCTTAGATGGCAAGATGAACATTAAAGTATTCGTAAGAGCCATAGTTTATGAAATTGATAAGTGCATCAGTCAACATTCGAGGACGAATGTTCCAAAGGGGGGAATGATGTTACACCCCAAGTTTTCATACGTGAGAGTACGTCGTAAGTCATTGATGTAAGCTCGGAAATGAGATTATATTTGGAAGAAAATAAAGTAAGTTAATCATGTTACCTTGGAGGTTACAAATATTTAAGATCATGAATAACGAGTACCAAGAGGGTTGGAAATCTTAGAAGCTAAACCAATTGAAGAAAATAAGTTTCGTCGAAAGTCGACAAGTTTCGAATGTTATAACATGTACTTTGGGGTGAGACTAGGGTTATTAACATGATAAGGAGGTTATTCTATGAGTTATTTTAGTCGTATGATATTCATTTTCTACATTTTGAAGGCAAGCAAGTTGTGGAACAAGAGTTGGCAAAGGTCATCACAAGTTACATTCATAAATTTGCTGAAATTTAGGTCATATGTATCTAAGCATTTCTCCAAATATACTTGGAATCATGGGGTTTTCTACCAACCAAATTGAATATCTACAAGTCTAGTTTCTAACTCATTAAACTGTTTGTCAATACGACATCGGAGTAGAGAGATATTTGTGTTTTCGCGAGACCGCGCAAGCAGCTCCCAATGGGACCCACTTAGGCGGTGGTTGACCTACTTCAATTTATAAACGATTTGGACGCCTATTTTTGCTCATTTTTCAACTAATATTCGTCTCCAAACTTCTCCTAACCCTCCTAAACATATACCACAAGGGTTTGAAGTGATTCCAAAGTGATTACACCATATTTCAACATCAAAACTTAGTTCTAGTGAAGAACAACACCTCTTTGAGGTTGTGTTGTCATTGAGGATTGTTGTGGGCTGTATTTGGATGAAATTCCAAGTTTTTGCTGCTGTCTAAGGTGAGTATAACAGCCTACTAATTGTGCTTAAGCTTTCTTGTATGTTGGTTAAGTTGTTAGGATGATAAACTACAAGATAATACTTGGATTAGTTTAAGTCACTTCTATGATGTTGTATTGCCATTGAGGGTTGTTGTAAGCTGAATATAACTTGGATTTCAACTTGAAGTTATTGTTAGAGGTATGTGTATTTTGTTCTTGCCTGTGCTTATGGTTGTCTTGATATTGATTAAGTTAAATGGATGGAGTAGACATGAACTAGTGAATAAAGTTACTAATTGAAGATAGCTGGAGTTGTGGATTGTTTCCTTTGTTATAAATATATGGTATAAGGATGGAATCATTGATGAATGACTTAATTATCATGTTAATGATACTTTTAAGTTAATGTAAGAAGTCTATAAGGGGTATATGGGTTATACGGATTCCAATTGGAGCTTGCCGCTCGTCGTGAAGTAGTAGTGACTTATTGTTGTTATATGGTGTCTTGTTATCGACATTTATATGTTGATGGATTTCTCTGGTTGTTGTTGTTGGTATATGGTATTGGTGGAGGCCCTTGTTACAAGGGAAATGCTGCCCAAATTTACGTAAACGAGCTACTAGCTTAAGTTATAGACTTAGCCTTTGCTCAGCACTGATTTTGAATCTCCTTATACTATGATAGATTGAGTTGACTTGTTTAAAGAGTTGCTTGGAAGGGATTAAGGACTCAACGGGTTTAAGGTATGTTAAGGCACTTACTTCTTTCTTTTGGCATGATCTAAAGTGACATGAACATAAACGATATGCTATTTCATAATGAATTTACTCCTAGTAACTAAGGTTGTCTATGTTGTTCTTTCTGTACAAAGTTATTCTAAGAAAGTCTGTATGATCTTTGAGTCCTAGTGAAGTTCATATTGATGGTAGGGATGTCCATAATGTTCATCGAAGGTGCAATGACCTTACATCACTTCGAAAGGGTTAGAACGTAATTCCATGAGTCGAGCATGCATTATATATATGTATCTAGTTTACTCTGCCGAGTCGCACTATAGTCGGCCGGGTACGGCACCTATTGTGCAACCACTGATCAGTTGGGTTTTACCGAGCTCCACGTGGCCGGGTACGATTCTACCGAGCCTTATGATGGCCGGGTACGTTTTTACTGAGTCCTCTTTGAGGCCGGGTATGATATGATGATGATGATGATGATGATGATGCCCACAGAGGCGAATGTTTTTAAAAGTTTATGTATATATATATGTATTATGCATTTCATATCAGTAGCCCCCAGAGGCACTCAGATGTTACAGGTTGTATCTCCTTTATCTCTCTTTACATTACTGTTCTTATTTATGCCTTCCTGCCTTACATACTCGGTACTTTATTCGTACTGATGTCCCTTTTGTCTGGGGACGCTGCATTTTATGCCCGTAGGTCCCGATTGATAGGTTGACAGTCCTCCTAGTAGGCTATCAGCTCAGGTAGGGTGTAAATCTCACAACACACACGGTCACAGGACCGAAGATTGCCGACAACTCCAGGAAGAGGTAGCCCCACTACTCAGTAAAGGTCACCTCCGGGAATTCCTCCGCGATCGAGCCAAAAATCAGTTCCGGGAAAGAGAGGCGACCAAAAAGAATGAAGCAAGTGAGCCGCAACATGTCACCCATATGATATTTTAAGGTGTCGGTGCCTCGCAGGAACCTGCGGTCAAGAGAACGAAAATGTTTCCCGCCAGGAAGAAGCAAACTCGAGGCTCTATCTCAGCCCTACAACAATGCACTGGTAACTTCTTTTCTTGAGGACACATTTTTAAATTAAACTTATGCTTGTGGGTCCAGGTAGCTCGGCCAATATTATCAGGTCGAATACAACAAAGCAACTTGGATTGCCTGACCAAAGTATGCCCGCCCTTTGAACCCTCAACGAGTTCAACACGGCGTTCACAAGGCATATTCTCGTCTATTTCCAAATGAACAAATAAAGGGTTGTACCACATCCTTCGAGTAGATAACTGAAGGCCTACCGAGGTTCATAGCATCATCGCCACTAAGGTACAACCATCTCCCTTTTCAAGTTACATCTCGTACCCACCTTTATGTAGGTGCCCGACTGAGATAGCAGAAGCGCTAACTCGGCTCGAAGACCTTAAGGTTTTAAAGCCTCCGTTGCGCTTTTTTCCTTAGATCGAGTTTTTATCCCGAAAAGGGTTTTACCGGTAAGGTTTTTAACGAGGCAACACCTACATGCTACCTAAGGAAGATCCAATAAGTATTCAAGACTTCTTTTGCAATCAACCTCAAATACTGGGGGCATCCCCCCGGAAGGTCACCTACTCGAAGAAGCCAAGATACGCCAAACAGGGCTCAATAGGAAAGTAATGTGCCGGGCCAAACGATCGAACAAATCGTGTCCGCTTAGAACAACCAATCCCACAATAGCAAAAACATGTATACTTGTACCAAGTAATCAAAAAATACTTCCCAAAAGCATTTTGCATCTCAAGGAAGCTCGATATTTTTGCAAAAAATGGCCGTAGAGCCAAAAAAAATGACCCGAACATTTGGGGACTGGCATCAACAACTTAAAACAACGCGACCTCCAGTTCGGATCTCCTGACTCATAAACCCTCAATGAGGCAACATCAAGATCACAAAGTGGCTCCAAAGCCAGAAACGTCCCGAACACTCGGGGATTTTCGTCAAAAACTCAAAACCACTTGACCCCCGGGTCGGGAACTCTGAAATCATAAGCCCTCAAAGAGGCAATACCGAGTTCACAAGTAATGGCTCCCGAGACAAGAAACCCTCGATGACTCCAGGATTGCCGTCAATCGCCATCTCCATTGACTTATCAAAATCCGAGGCTATAAGGCCGCATGCAGGCAACCTCAATCTCGTAAGACCTACATAAGGCAACAACAACATCTGTAAGACCTCAAACAAGGCATGAACAATATTTGTACCAAGTATCCAAAACTGTAAGACCTCAAAGACATGAAAAACTTGTAAGATCTTACTAAAGGTATAAACCTGATCTCAGAGTTTCGGCTATATATTGAACTTGTAAGACCCCTAAAAAGGCATACCCTCAATATAGATGTTGAAACTACTACACTCAGGACTTAATGGCTCCGTCCAAACACAAATAACGCCGGTCACAAGGCTGTACCAGCCAAACTCACGCGACTCGGGGACACCCGATCATCGTTATAAATCACATGCCTTCATTTACTTCGAATATACTTTGGAAAGAACCGGTTAAACAGGCTACCCTCGATATAGGCAAAAGAGCTTCGACTATGTCAGCTCCTAAACACTGGCTTCGAGATACTCAGCCTCTGAGCCAAACCTTTCGAGGTGCTCGATCATCACCATATAACGACTCACATTCGAGGTTTTTTATTAAACCGTCAAAGAGTCAAGCAACACTATTTCAAAAATCCTTATCGAGGAAAAAATAAAGCCTACATAAAAGGTCACATCGACCCAAGGCATAAGAGCCACTATCGCCAGCCCACATATATAAAAGGTCGTACCGACCCAACGCGTAACAGCCTAAGGGCCAGCTTGCAATTCAAAAACTTGAGGGTCGAATGAGCTTGAGTTGTAACCCAATTCAGATATTAAACCTAAAACAATTAACTAAATATGCCTAAGGGCAAAGGCGTAAGAGCCATTGTCGCCAGCCCACATACACTAAAACGTCTCATCGACCAAAAGCGTAAGAGCCATTGTCGCTAGCCTAAAATTCGACCACTTGAGGGTCAAAAAAGCTTGAGTCGAGTGAGCCCAAAATAGTTGGCCTAAATATGCCTAAGAGCAAAGCGCGTAAGAGCCAATAGGCCAGCCCAATGAGCCCCAAGGCCATACCGTAAATCTAAGGATTCATCTCAACTCGAAGACCAATTCATCTGGCTAAAATCAAGACAAAAAGAAATACAGAAGAAACAAAGCTGCAAGGTTTCCTCCTTATACATACATGCAAAAAAATACAAGCTCCATTTACAACATACTTCGAAAGTACTATGTACAAAATCAGAAAAGGAAATATACATCCCCCTTGGGGACTATGGCTTGTCGGCCTCATCCTTGATATCCTCGACATCGGATAGAAGGAATTTAGCATCGTGTTCTTTCGCCTTGGCTTGCTTAATCTCTTTCGAGAGGTCGAAGCCCCTGGCATGAATTTCCTCGAGGGTTTCCCTATGAGCCATAAAGTAATTGGGAACAAGTGGGTTCTTAAAATCAAACGTAAGGCTGATGGTAGTATCGAAAGATATAAAGCTCGCCTAGTATCTAAAGGGTATACACAACAGGAAGGAATCGATTATGAAGAAACTTTTTCACTTATTGTGAGATTTACCTCAATAAGGCTAATTTTGTCAATAGTGGCTAATTTGGATCTTGAATTGCATCAAATGGATGTAAAAACTATATTTCTTAATGGAGAACTAGAAGAGGAAATCTATATGGAACAACCTCTAGGTTTCGTGAAAAAAGGCGAAGAGCATAAAGTATGCCGACTTCATAGGTCGATTTACGGCCTTAAGCAATTTTCTAGATGATGGTATTCACGTTTTCATAATGCGATCATATCATATGATTTCACTATCGTCCACGAAGATCATTGTGTATACATTAAGAGATCCAAAGATAAGTTTGTAATCTTATCATTGTATGTAGATGACATACTTATAGCTGCAAGTGACATCGAGTATATAAAAGAAATATAAGAGTGGTTATCTTCTACTTTTGATATGAAGGATAGGGTGAAACATCATACATTCTTGGAGATAAGATTTCAAGAGAGCATTCAAAGCGATTGTTGTCTCTTTCCCAAGAATCTTACATTAAGAAAGTTCTTGAACGTTTTAATATGCAAGATTGCAAACCCATAAATACTCCTATTTCTAGAGGTGAAGCTTTAAGCCGGACGATGTGCCCTCAAAATCCACAAGAGAAATAACAAATGAGAAAGATTCCTTATGCCAATGCAATTGGTTGTTTAATATATGTTATGATGTGTACAAGACCCGATATCTGTTATGTTGTTGGATTAGTTAGCAGATATTAATATGACCCAGGACAACAACATTGGAAAGCAGTTAAAAGAATACTGAGATATCTTAAAGGCACAATTGACTATTCGTTATGTTACTGAGGAACTGATATGCAACTCAAAGGCTATATTGATGCTGATTGGGGAGGAGATTTAGATGAAAGAAAATCTACTTCTGGATACACATTCTTGCTTAACAATGGTGTTGTATCATGGAGTAGCAAGAAACAATCATGCATAGCCCTGTCTACAATGAAAGCTGAATTTGTAGCACTTTCAGCAGCTGTGCAGGAAGCTGTTTGGCTTAAACGTTTTTTGATCCACTTGGATGTGTATAACAATTTTGTTGAACCAGTAACCATCAATTGTGATAGTCAAGATGCAATAGCCTACACAAAGGATCCTAAAAATCATGGGAAGACGAAACATATTGATATTAAGTATAATTTTGTGAAAGACATGGTTGTAAATAAAGAAGTGAGCATGAAATACATCTTGATAGATCTTAAATACTCTTGCCTTGTGTTTTGATGATCTAACAAACTTACTAATAAGAACTAGATAGGGAACCTGACCTATTTGGATTGCTACAAACTTAAACAGATTCCAGCTAAGGATCAATTGCTATAGATTCAGGAGCTAGGAACTAATCAAGGACCTGGTGCTCCTATGGTTCCTATATAGCAGTACAAAGTCATGTGGACACAGCTGGAACTAAAGTGACTGATGGTATTGTTTCTGCCGCACTGCAATACACTGTTAGCCCACTCACTCTCTAACCAAACAAAGCACTCACATCACCTCAAGTGATGTGATCAAGATGTACCTGATGAAGCTTCATACAAAGACATCACTGGAAGGTTTCTGTTTCTCATTCAAGCCTTTGTAAAAACAGAAAACTGATCATCCTCTCAAGCTTGAAGAACAAGGTTGAACGCCACTACAGACCAGTTCCTAAAAAATTGATTGTTGTTGTCCTATTTGAGTTGTAACCTTGTTATTATACTTACTATATCTCCTAAATCGCTTACTTAGAAGCATACTGATTAGGAGTCCTCTTGTAAATCCTCAAATGCACTGAGTTTAGGTTGTGACTAGATTTAGTCATAAAGAAAAGTTTTTGTAATTGTAGAATTGCAAAGTGGCTTGGGGTGATAGCACCACAAGTTATAAAAAGCCTTTGTAATTAGGATAATCACAAAGTGGCTTGTGGTAAAGGTACCACAAGTTGGTTGAGTAAATCCTTTACAATCGAAAGTATTGTAAAGTGGCTTGTAATAAGTAAGATTACAAGTTAGTAAAGTTAAAAGCCTACAGGTGTAGGTCGTCGCTTTTTGATCCCCTTGTGCGGGATTTTTCCACGTAAAAATCCTCTAGCTCATTTACTTATTGCTTTACTAAGTGCTCTTAGCAGAAATTTGTAGAGGACCAGGTACTCTAAGACTTGGTGGACCCATACAAACAATCAATTGGTATTAGAGCAGGTTCTTCCTATCAGGTTAACACCTCGGAAGGATCCTCATGACGGCTCCACTAAATCTTGAAGAAGGTCAATCCATATACCACCCACCCAAGTTTGATGGAAAATGCTATTGGTGGTGGAAATCTAGAATTCATGATTTCATCATGGCTGAGGATTGCGAGCTTTGGGATATTATCTGCGATGGTCCGTTTGTTCCAATCAAGACCAGTGGAGAATACACTGAAGCAGACAAGAAAGCTTTGAAGAAGAATGCTCGTGCTAAGAAAATTCTGGTATATAATTTGGAACCTAATGAGTACGACAGAATTTCTACATGCGACACTACTAAGGAAATATGTGAGGCTTTGCAAATAGCTTATGATAGAACTACACAAGTAAAACAAGATAAATCTAATGCTGACGATAGTTCTAAGATGGCAGTTGAAGGCGAGGAGACTAGATATGACTCAATGCTTGCCTTGATGGGGCAATCAGATAATGGCAATGAAGAGGTAAACTTCAGGGATGTTCAGAAAAATTTGAAATCCTACTATCCAAAAAAAACTCATGTGTTTAGTTGATGTTTTAATTACTACATTTTGTAGTCTTGCGGAGGATAGGGATTCCTTGTTCTTAGAACTAGAAGAATCTGAACATACTAGGAAAGACCTAGTAGCTGTAATTACTGATCAAAAGAATGCCATTGTAACTCTTAGAAAAGAAAAGAGTGATCTCTTGGCAGAAGTTGCTGACCAAAGGGAACAAATAGTAGAGCCCTCGACTAAGTCAAAACCTGAAAACCCTAAAAGAGGAAAGGAGATAGTTAGTGAGGAATATGTTAGGCTTGAAGATGAGGTGAAATCCTTGAGATGTAGGATGAGCGCTGAAATTGAGAAAAATGAGCTCCTCCAAGCCAATCTAGAAAAAGTAATGAATGACCTTGAAAAGTCTCTAAAGTGGACCTGGTCCGTAGAGGGTACCACTGCCTTGTTCACTAATAATAGTGAAAAAGGGTGGGGAGTAGGGTTTTCAAGGAAAAAGGATCCTTACAACCCTCACAGTAAGAGCGCAACTGCATCAGATAACTGGCCTCGGACCCAATGTGGGAACACTGGGCACCCCAAGAAAGGTGTCCAGGCCAAAAATCAATCAGTACCAAAAGATAAGTGGTTGCTAAAACTGTGATAACAAAAGATGGACCAGGTTCCATTCATAGAAAACACACATTACCTGCATGAACTAAAAGAGCTCTTATTCATCCTTTTGGTTACTACAAGGGACCCAAACTTGCTTGGGTTCCTAAAAATAACTCCTAAAATTCTTGTGCAGGGGACAGTGAAGGAAAATGGTCAACAATGGTTCATGGATAGTGGATGTTCGAAATACATGACTGGGAATACCACACACTTTCTTTCACTAAAAGCCCTGTAGGGAGGGAGTGTATCCTTTGGCAATGGCAAAAAGGGGTACATTCTTGGAGTTGGAAAAGTTGGGAAGTCACTCACTCACTCTATTGAAAATGTGTACTATGTTAATGGACTTAAGTACAGTCTCCTGAGTGTCTCTCAAATTTGATATAAGTGAAACAAGGTGGAGTTCTTGTCCAAAAATATGTACAGTCACTGACCTTGTGACTGGTGAAATAGTCCTAGTGGCCAAAGATACAAGAACATCTATGTTGCTGATTTCAAATCTTTACAGAGTGGTGATCTGAGTTGTCTGAAGGCGGTTGACGATGATGCTGAACTATGGCACAGAAGACTAGGTCATGCAAGCTTCTCTCTCCTGAACAAACTAATTCAGAAGGACCTGGTCCATGGTTTGCCTATGTCACAATTAAAAACACAAAAAGTCTGTGATGCATGTGCTAGAGGAAAACATGTAAAGTCCTCCTTTAAGTCAAAAAGAGATGTGAGCACCTCAAAACCACTTGAGCTCTTGAATATGTATTTGTGTGGACCTATGAGGGTGCAAAACAGAGGAGGAAAAAGATACATTTTCGTGATCGTGGATGACTATTCCAGATTCACAAGGACTCTGTTTCTCAGAAAAAAAGATGAAATGGCTGAAGTATTTGTGGCATTTGTGAAGAAAATTCTGGTGAAGATGGAGTCTAGAGTTGTATGCATTAGATCAGATCATGGGACAGAATTTGACAATGTCAAATTTGATGATTTCTGCAATGAAAATGGTATCTCTCACAACTTCTCAGCTCCCAGAACTCCTCAGCAAAATGGTGTAGTAGAAAAAAAGAACAGAACTCTGGAAGAAATGGCAAGAACAATGCTGATTGACAGTGGACTTGCAAAGAACTTTTGGGCTGAAGCTGTCAACATTGCCTGCTACTTAGTGAACAGGTGCATGATCAGATCAATTCTGAACAAGACACCATATGAACTACTGAATGGAAGAAAACCCAAGCTGACCTACCTAAGAACGTTTGGATGCAAATGCTATGTTCTCAACAATGGAAAAAATCAACTTGGTAATTCGATGCCAAAAGTGACGAAGGGATATTTCTTGGCTATTCTTCTCAAAACAAAGCTTACAAGATATATAACAAGCGGACTCAATGTGTTTAAGAAAGCATCCATGTTATCTTCGATGAATCTCACCCATCATTTGAGAAGAACGCTGAGAAAGATCAAGATGGAGAACCCTTACTTGTTCCTGGCGAAGTCATTAACATGACAAATGGAAAGGCAGATATGATGAGTCAAATGAAGGAGGCAAATGGAGACAACACTGCCTCATCATCTACAGAACTAAGCACTTCAATTATAACTACTAAAGCTGAAGAAAGAGTGGTTGATGCAGTTCAGGGAACTCCACTTGCATCTGAGAGAAGGATAGAGGAAAATCAGCCAAACATACCTTCTTCTTCTCAGAATGAACCCCAATCATCTAACTAGAGACATCAATGTTCTCACCCCATAGACAACATAATCACTCCTCTAGATTCCAGAGTCCAAACCAGGTCAAGAGCTAGAAATTCACTTGCCTTCTCAACTTTTCTCCCCCAGATAGAACCCAAAAACATCAAGGAAGACCTAAAAGATGCAGATTGGATTACAACCATGCAAGACGAGCTGCATCAATTTGAGAGAAACAGTGTGTGGCACCTTGTACCTAGACCCCCAGATAGAACCATTATAGGAACCAAGTGGGTATTCAGAAACAAGCTCAATGAGCATAGAATTACCACAAGGAACAAGGCCAGGCTAGTGGTTCAAGGTTACAATCAGGAGGAATGGATTGACTATGATGAAGCTTTTGCTCCAATGGCTCGCATGGAAGCCATCAGAATTCTGATCACTTTTGCTTCTCATATGGAATTCACTCTGTTCCAAATGGATGTCAAAAGTGTATTCTTGAATGGACTACTTAAGGAAGAAGTCTATGTGAAGCAACCACCTGGGTTTGAAAGACATGAGCACCCTAAGTATGTGTTCAAATTGGACAAAGCCCTATAAGGACTAAAACAGGCTCCTCGAGCGTGGTATGAAAGATTGTCAAAATTTCTCTTAGAAAATGGCTTTAAGAGAGGGAAGATTGACAACACTCTTTTCTTAAAGAAACGAGGAAGGAACCTGCTCATTGTTCAGGTCTATGTTGATGATATCATCTTTGGAGAAACAACTGACTCTCTATGTGAAGAATTTGCAAAACTTATGGGGAGTGAATTTGAAATGAGCATGATGAGGGAATTAAATTTCGTCTTGGGTCTTCAAGTAAAACAGTCCCCAAAAGGTACTGTAAGCACGTGATTTTTGCTTCACGGACAATCGCTCCAAAAGAAAATAAAAATAGTGACAAATGACTTCGCTGTACAATTTTTTGAGTTTTCCGTGACATGTGTTGTTAGTCATTTGTGGGTCTGTCCATTTTGCATTTAATCATTATAAAACAAAATACAAAAAATATGTATGCATTTCTAGGTTGTAATTTAACCATTTAAAAGTTATTATATATATATATGTGTGTGAATAATTGTGTTAAGTACTGATTAATGGGTATTTCAAATTCATTTTTAATTTAGTTGTATTTCAAAAAATTAGAAAACAAAATAAAAAGTGCAAGAAATCGGATTGGGCCTATGATATTTCAAAATTTTGAAGGCCCAAAACCAGCCCAAGTCAGCCAACCCAAGACCCATCCGCATGTCATCGAAACGACGTCGTCCAATACCAAGACTACGTTGTTTCAAGGACGGCTCATCTCAGCCGTTCCAACCAATCCAATCCAACGGCCCAGGCTCCCTGTCAGTAACCCGTTTCCAAACCCGACCCAAGAACCAGTCCGAACCAACCCCCAACCGAGGCCAAACGGTGTCGTTCCGTTCTAAGTAAAAGATCCTGGCCATCAATCTCGATGCATCCAACGGCCAGGATCTAATTACTCTTTACGTATATAAACTTGACCCTTCACCCCACGCCCCCTACCCGAACCCCACCTTTCCTCATCTTCTTCACCAAGCCTTGACACCCCCCCGAAACCCTAGCAGCCGCCCTAATTTCCCATTCACCAGAACCCGGCGACACGAACGCCGGTGACCACCCCCTTCACACCCCTGAAACATCCAACCACCCTGAGCACGAATTCACTAACCATGTACCTCGAATCACCTCTCATCGTCTCGAATCTAGATTTGAAGATTCGAGACAAAACTCGATCTATGCCAAACCTCACCATCTTCATACCAGACACTCCCCTGACCTCCTTCGTGACCAAACCAGGCCTGGTTTGGTCCGAATCTACCCACAACTCCTAAAAAACCAGATCTGAAAATCCAAAACCTAGAACACGAATAGCCTTGGAATCCGGCCGGTCTTGACAGGGGTTTGAGGTCTAATAGACCTTAACCAAGGTGTTCTCATGTGAGAACACCCTGGTTAAAGTTTGTTCGGCCTCAAATGGTCAAAGTTGAGTCAGATTTGGGTCAGTTTGGTTTAAACATTTTTCGGTAAGTTTTTTTCTTTTCCTTTTTGTTTTTATTCAACTGCTAATTAAGTTGTCAGCATGCTTTGTTGTGATTGTTTGTTATTTTCTGATACTTTTCTTAATTTCTTCCATCTCTGTCAAAGACCTTTTTATTTGGTCGATTGTTTTCTGTGTATGAGTTGAACGTATCCTGTGATAAGCATGTCCGATTAGGATAGTCGTCGCATAAATAATTTATATAGGTTCCCAGTGATGTACCAAAGTTGTCTGAAGCCATTTAGGTCCCTGTATGTATTTGTTTATATGAACGACTGATTGTTACCTGTTGTAATTAGTATAGTCGACTTGATAAATGTCGTCGATTAACTTCCTACGACTGAATGTTCAAATATTCTAATTCGTACAACTTCACGTAAGTGAATGAACCTGTTGATTGTTAATTGGATGCTTGACGTTAGCTGTGACTACTAGCTTATAATTGCATTGTAAGCAAATTAAAAGAATCAGGCTAGGGCAGTCTTGAATTTGAACTCCCAGAAGTTCAAAATGCCCTGATGCTGCAAGGGGTTTAGGGAAGTAATAATCAAGGTTAACAAGGGTAGTCTGGGGTTCGAGAAAAACAGGAAAAGCTTAGTTTAAACGAGCTGACAAGTAGGGTACTAATTTGGGATTAAACTAATGCCAATGGGGAACAAGACACAAGAGTTTGGGGTTTAAAATGAATACTTAAATGAACCCATAACTCTTGATTAAAGAATAAGGCCAAGCGTGGGGAACAAATGGCTGGCATCAAAAAGATGCTTAGGCATGGGATTTAAGAGGTATGGGCAGTCTGCAAATTGGGGGAATCCAGGCAGCTTAGCTGCACTGGGTCGTTTGGCTTATAAATAGGCCATTTCAGAACTTAAAAGTGGCTGAAAAACTTAGTCTTGAGAGAGGTCTTGTGAGTTAAAGGAAACTGAAAAAAAATATAAGAAAATTTCCAGAAATACTGTAACCAAACACTGCCTGAAAACTACGGAAGAATTCACATTGGTCAAGCTGTCTTGGCCAAGTTCTGTTGTTTGCCCTGATTGAGCTGCTTGTGATTGTTGAACTGCTGGTGTTGCTGCATCGAATACTCTGTTATTTCTGTTGCTTCACTACTCTTTTCTGGGATTGCTTGTTTGGTGCTCGACCATCTGTTGGTTTTCTTTGTTCTGGAAACTGTTGCTGGTTGTCTGTGGCATGTGGAAAACACTTGTGGTTGTTGGTTTGTTGCTGTGTTGTTGCTGTGTATCTGCTGTTGCTGTGTTTGTTGCATACTACCCAGTTGATCATTCCTTTCTTCTTCTGTTCTCTATACCAGGTACACAACCAATACACTGTCAAATGTAATTGGAAAATTGAGCATGAATACAAAAAGAAAAGATCTGAAGTTTACTTTCATACATAGATTGTTACATTAGATATCATGTACTGTATAATAATTTTCATTCCTGTGTTGACAATAGAAGTAGCATGTATGCCCAGTGTATATCAATGTAGATTAGCTGAATGATAATTTATATATGTATGCTGATAGGTGAAAATATTCCCAATGTAATAGGTTGTATCTTAGACTTAGTTTAACTTTGTAGTATGTCCTTTAATGTAGGCCAAGCATGAAAATCGTACTCTACTAGTTAAGTTCTTTCCTTTCTGATAAACTGCTTCATATAACTGGTAAACCATGTTTTAAGACAAAGAACACGGAGTCTGCAATCTCAACCTCACGAAGGTCGAGCCCAGGTCGAAATAGACCAAGCAGGCCTGCATCGAACAAACAATGGCCCAGGTCTGGTCCATCACGCATGGGCTGGATTTGGGCCCTTAATTTTTGCTCGGCCGACTGTATACGTGGCCGTGCTTCTGATTTTGTGCAAGCACTCGGAATTCTGTATAGATAACTTGCAAGCATGTAATTAACTAGGGCTATCTACTATTTTCAATTAGTAGAGACAAACGCGACAAGAAACGTAGTTGCTATAGGATATCCTTTTAAAATAAGGACGAGATGAGCCTCGACAAAAATAAAGAAAAATGCACAAGTTGCGGGGCCCTTGTTAAATATATATATGTTGAAGCATTCAGTCCCTAAGGTGGGTCGTTTAGCAAATCTCACGACCTCCCGGAATAATAACGCGATAGCCTCTTTAAGCACGTATTTAATAATTTTACCTTCTTAAATTCGGGTGCGCATTTATGTGACCCAAATCCAAATCTCGGCGGATTTGAAATGTATTTCTAATCACGGGCACATTGATGGTGACGTGGTTCGAGATGCATGTCCATGACGTCGCAAATTCCTTTTAAATATAGAACGAGACGAGCCTCGACAAACAAATGTACACAGCTGCGGGGCCCTCTAGATGTATGTATATATCAAAGTATTTAGAATTCGGGATGTGCCGTTTAACGAATTTTTACGACCTTCCTCAAAATAACAAGACGCTAGTTGCTTTAGGCACGCCTTTAACAATGTATTTTCCTAAATTCGGGTGCACATTTATGTGACCCAAATCCAAATCTCAACCGAGTCGAGATATGTCAATAACCACGGGTGCATTGATGTAACGTGGTTCGAGATATGTTTTCACGACGTTGCAAGTCCTATAAAAATAACAGTGAATGATAAAAGTGGTTAAAAGATAAAATTGGCACATAAGTTCACATTTGTTTAAAATCAGATAAATAAGCCGAATATGACAATTGAGCGACCGTGCTAGAACCACGGAACTCGGGAATTCCTAACACCTTCTCCCGGGTTAACAGAATTCCTTATCCGGATTTCTGGTACGCAGACTGTAATATGGAGTCATTCTTTTCCTCGATTCGGGATTAAAATTGGTGACTTGGGATACCCTAAATCTCCCAAGTGGCGACTCTGAAAATAAATAAACTAATCCCGTTTCGATTGTCCTTTAATTGGAAAAAACTCCCTTGCGCCCTCTCCGGTGCGTAAAAAGAAGGTGTGACAGTTCTGGCGACTCTGCTGGGGACACTTGGCCCAGAACCACTGGTTCAGGGTTAGAAATTCGAGCTTAAAATAACTGTTATAGTTGGCTTTATTTATTATCTGATTTTTACATGTTTATGCTTAATATGCTAAATGATGCTTTTACCGCTTTAATATTATCTGAATTGTGTATAAAACTGCTACGAAACCCTTCTTCTTTCTGAGTCTTCTAAATTTATGGTGTACACGTGCGCGTGACCCACCTTTCTGTTAGAAGTCATACCAAATAAGACGAAGTTGGGACAAGTAACTAGGCCGGGTAGACTTTCGTGCTCCCGGTACATTATCCCCGCTTCGGCTCAAACTGTCCGTTTGAGTAAGCCAGGTTTAGAACAATACGCCTCAGGTTTTTACCTAGAATAACTCAGCCATGTACCGGATCCCTAGTAGGAACGTCTATTTGCATCATGTACATCTGACCTTGGAGACTCAACACAGGGGTTGGGTCTGTCTAGGACAGGTGAACCCGAAATAAAAAGACCATCCTGATGCATCCTACTTGCTACCTGTGCATTCATTTGCCTCGAACATGCTTGTTGACCAGCTTAATTGAAATCATTGTGAGAACCGAGGAATAAAATGGGTTGTTTTAAAAAATTAAATAAAAAATAAAATAAAATAAAATAAAATAAAAAATAAAAATAAAGTAAAATAAAAAATAAAAATAAAGTAAAATAAAAAGGGGAAAATATAGTTTCAAATCTTGAAATAAAGGTATTTAATCTTGAAAATAGTTTGAAAAATTCCCAAAATAGTTTTAAATCTTGAAAATAGTTTTAACTGAAAATGATTAGAGTATATTTTCAAAATGAGTCTTGACTTTATTAAATTAAATTCCAGATACAAAATGAGCACCACACAAAACCCCTCATCCACAAATACAGAAGAGTTTCTATTCCAGCTTCAAATGTGGTGGTGTGAATTAGGCGAAGATGGTCAAAAGTGGGTCATCAAGCATTTGGGAAATCTCCCGGATATTATGAAAGTTAAACCCCGTGATGATCTGATTGCGGCATTAGTAACTTTTTGGGACCCTGTTCACAATGTCTTTCGTTTCTCTGACTTCGAGCTCACTCCTACATTAGAGGAGGTAGCTGGATATGTTGGTTTTGACGGAAGTTTAAGGAATCAAAGCTTGATATTCACGAAGGCTCCCTCGGTACATCGATTCTTCGGTCTTCTGAACATCAGCAGTCAAATCAGGAAAAGCAATGTCGTCAACGGATGTTGTTCTTTCAACTTTTTGTATTCAAGGTTCGGAAAGTCAGATGGGTTCGAAATTCATGAGAAAGGCCTTACTAACAAACAAGACAAAGACGCATGGCAGGTTCACCGTCGCTTCGCCTTCATGGTGGCTTTTCTAGGAATCATGGTCTTCCCAAACAAAGAGCGAACAATCGATATTCGCACCGCAAAAGTTGTGCAAATCCTCACCACCAAGGAAAACCACACCCTTGTCCCCATCATTCTCTCAGACATTTATCGGGCTTTGACTTTATGTAAAGCAGGAGCGAAAGTCTTCGAAGGATGCAAAATTTTGTTGCAAATGTGGCTGATTGAACATCTCCAACAACAGCCCAAGATCATACAGTATGGGCCAAGCAACGATAATTACATCGAGGGTTATGAGGAAAGAGTGAAAAATTATCAGGTTCCAGAAGGGATAGAAGCATGGGTATCTCATCTAAGGGCTTTAACGGCAAATCAAATTGAATGGACTCTGGGATGGCTCCCGATGAGGGAAGTGATACATATGTCAACCTCAAATAGGTATCTGCTACTATTGGGATTGAGAAGCATCCAGCCGTATGCGCCATTGAGAGTCCTAAGACAACTAGGGAGATATCAAGTAGTTCCTGATGATGAAGATTTGAGTACGCAAGAAATCGAATTACACCCAGAGGCCACTATTCCTGAGGCTCTACTTCAGCAGATGTGGAATGGATGTCGATACTTGAAAAGTGATACTCAAGTCCCAGACACTACAAAGGGTGAGATAAATCCTGGATATGCAAGGTGGTTCGAGAAACGGTCTCGCGTGGATGATGTACCAGAACCTGAGCTAAGAAGGCCAACTAAAAGACCCCATATTCAAAACTTTAATGATAAAATCCAAGAGCGGTTGATCTGGGGAGAAAAAGAGAAGGGGTACAAAGCAACTATCCATGCCCTAAAGGAAAATCTAAGGAACCTCAGTCTGGAGAAAGATTTGCAAGCACAAGAAGCTGAAGGCGAGAAGAAGAGTCTAGCCTGTGAGAATGAAAGTCTTCATGCTCGATTTCTGAGAATGAAAAAGGCTTCTGAAACGCTAATGAGGAATTGGAAGGATCAAAAAACCATCGCTAATCTTTTTGAAAGAATGCAAGATTATGATTCCGTTCTTGCTGCAAATGAAAGGTCGTTGAGCAAAGCAAAAGAAAGGATCCAACAAATAAACGAAGAAGCCAGATCTGATAAGGAACGCCAAGATAGGAAATCCGAGAAAGACAGGGCACAATTCAAGAAGGAAAAAGACCATTGGATACGATCAGAAGACCAACTTTGTGCACAACTAGAAGAGGCAAGAAGGTACAGAGAGCATCAACAAGCGGACATTGACAGAGAAAGAGCGCAGGCGAGATTAGAGCAGGCCAGACTCCGAGCTCTATTAGAGTCAGCCCTAGATCGTGAAGACCGTATCAGAGATATAGCCACCACTCGCCAGCAGCAATTGCAGAATCAAGGCCAACATCTCCAAGATTTCAGGGCACAAATCCACGACCTGGCGGTCTACACCTCTCAAAGTTATGTAAACTGCCAAGGAATGGATTATGAAAGGTTTACAGAGCATGCACCCACTTTTGCCCGTCATCTAGCGATGGAGTTGGAAAGGATGTATCGTACGCTGGGAGGTCATCCAGGTCAAGCCCCGCCTTGAGCAAATGATCTAATAATTTACAAACACGAGTGGAAAGTGGGGCACGTTGTGAGATGTTAAGAATTGTATCTTTTTATTTCGATTTAAATGAGTGTATTTCAAGACATTTTCTTACAAAGTTTTCAAATGTAATGTCTGTTCATCTTTTTATAATGAAAATGTTAGCCTCATGGCAGAACTACGCCTGGTCTGATTCGCACGGGGACGTGATACGTAGGCAATCCCCATAAGATTCGACCACTTTTAAAGAAAGAAAAGAAAATACAAAAAAAAATAAATAAATAAATAAATAAAAAGGGGACAAATGAGCAAACCGGGATGACGCATGTTGCTCGAAGCAAAGCATGTAGAAACGGTTAACTGCCTAGGAGCATTGCATCCTCTATGTGTTATGATCAAATCTGTTAAACTCTAACGCTAACAAAGTTTGTTGTTGTCTGAACCAGACAAGTTAGTTGTTAAAGAACTCTGGCAACACACTCATACCAAACCAGATCCAAAGGACCGGTAGCAACAAGCATGACTACTTCAGAGAATAGTAATGAGGAAGAAAGGCCGATGAGCCAGTTGTTAAAAGAAGCAATGGAAAAGATCGAAAGGATGGGACTAGAGATGAATGCAATGCAGCTAGCCCTAGCCAAAGCCCAAAAGAGCCCTGAACCACTGGGACACATGCCGGAATACCCTCACTCCGGCCCTTCCACAAGTCTCCCAAATCCCCGTTATCATCAAGAAAGAAGCCCTCATGATTCCCAAGCTCCACCACCCTATCAACCTCTCCCAACACCCAATATTCCCATTTTTGTGGGACCAACATCAGCCCCTTTGCAAAGAACGACCAGTGAGCCATTGTTTCAGGCTCACGATACACAATACTACCCCCCCGAGCCTACGTTTCATGCCCCCGAACCACAGGCTTACAATCCACATTTGGAAGTGCCGGCAGAGATTGAGAAGCCGGCTAAGGCCCCTGAACAGGATGAAGTATTGAGAAAGTTCAAAAGCCTGGAGCAGTCCTTCAGGAACTTGCACGGGCTGGGCAATCAAGTCAGCGTAGCATACAAAGATCTGTGCCCTTTCCCAGACGTCCAACTCCCGGCTGGGTTCAAGATGCCTAAGTTTGATTTATATGAAGGGCACGGTGATCCCATGGCACATTTGCGGGGATTCTGTAGCAAAATGAGAGGGGCAGGCGGCAAGGATGAGCTGTTGATAGCTTATTTCGGCCAAAGTCTGAGCGGATCTGCACTAGAATGGTATACCAGGCAGGATTCCAGCAGGTGGTACACGTGGGATGATCTGGCGCAGGCTTTTGCAGGTCATTTCCAGTACAATCTCGAGATAGTCCCTGACCGTCTCACATTATTAAGAACTGGGAAGAAACCCGGGGAAAGTTTTCGCGAGTTCGGGTTCCGCTGGAGAGAACAAGCAGCTAGAGTCGATCCTCCCATGAGAGAGGGAGAGATGGTGGACTATTTCTTGCAAACATTGGATCCAACCTACTTTGGTCACTTGGTGACAACGGTTGGAAAATCTTTCAACGAGGTGGTCAAGATAGGGGTCATGATAGAAGAGGGTCTGAGGTCTGACAAGATCTTGAACTATTCGGCACTCAAGGCCACAACCCAGGCTATTCAAAGCGGCACGGGAGGTGCGCTGAGAAGAAAGAAAGAAGAGGTTGCCACGATCGAGGCAGGCAGTTGGTCCAGGGCTGGCAGGCCACACTACAACCAACCCAGACCTCACAGGTCAAACTACCCATACAACCCACCACAAAATTTCTATCCACCTCGAGAACCACATTGTTCCGTACACCAGGCCCAAGCATACACTCAGCCTCCGGTTCGCCCGCAATGGCGCGCGCCGGCTCCCCAGAACATATATACGCCACCACAAAACACCTACCCTCCACCAAGGGCGTATAGAAACCCTCCGGGGGCAGGCTTTCGGGGAAATCCAGATGCTAGGAATAACAGGTTGCGGAAACAGAGAACTTTCACATAGTTGGGGGAAACCTACACCGTTTTGTTCCACAAGCTGAGGCAATTGGGTTTGGTTAGTCCTGTCCAGACTCGAGAACCAAATCCCCCACCTCAGAATTTGGATCGATCAATAAGTTGTGAATACTGCTCAGGGATGCTCGGGCATGACACCGAGAAGTGTTGGAAGTTAAGGCATGCCATACAGGATCTTATCGACACCAATAAGATCGAGGTCCAGACACCGGAAACTCCTAACATCAACCAAAACCCACTACCAGCGCACCACGAGACTCACATGATTGAGTTGGTGTATGAGGGAGGAGAGTTGAAAAAACCCTCACAAACAGTGATGATGATCCAAGCCGCCCCGAAGGAAGTCTCAACCAGTGGGGGAACGAAGGTACAGTCACAGGGAGAAAGCGTCAAGCCAGTAGTGATATTGGGAAAGAGCCCGTCCGCCATAACAAGCAAACCCGAGCCAAACAAGTTGGTAATGTCAGGGGTTCCGCCCGCACCTGCTGTTGTGTTAAAGGGGGCATATAGAGAACTGGTCACCGTAAAGCCTGTAGTCCAGCTGCCGATGATTGATAGCAAGGCTGTGCCTTGGAAATATGAAAAGGCGGTGGTGATGTACAAAGGAAAACAGGTAGAAGAAGTTAGCTGTGAAGCGCAAGGACTGACTCGATCAGGTCGATGTTTTGCTCCGGTGGAGCTAAGAAGAACCAACCCAGTTGCAACCAAGAAACCTGTGTCCGAAGAAGAGGCTGAGGAGTTCCTGAGGAAGATGAAAGTGCAGGACTACTCCGTGGTCGAACAGCTGAGAAAAACACCGGCCCAGATCTCGTTGCTGTCATTACTGATCCATTCTGAGGAGCATCGTCGGGCCCTGTTGAAGATATTGAACGAAGCTCATGTACCCAGTGAGATTTCTGTAAACCACCTGGAAACCATTGCCAGCAAGATTTTCGAGGTGAACAGGGTAACATTCTCAGATGATGACCTGCCGGTGGAAGGTACGGAGCATAATAAAGCTCTATACCTAGCTGTCAAATGTGAAGACTCGGTGGTAACTCGAGTATTGGTGGATAACGGCTCAAGCGCCAATATTTGCCCACTATCTACCTTGAACCAGTTAAAGATCGACCACGGAAGGATCCATAAGAACAGTATCTGTGTCCGAGGGTTTGACGGAAATGGAACAGCCACTGTAGGGGATGTTGTACTTGAACTAACCATTGGTCCAGTCCTGTATACCATGGAATTCCAGGTATTAGACGCCACGGTATCTTACAACCTGCTGTTAGGTCGACCATGGATTCATGCAGCCAAAGCGGTGCCTTCCACCCTACATCAGATGGTGAAGTTCGAGTGGGAAAGACAAGAGGTCGTGTTACACGGCGAGGATACAACGTGCACCATGGGCGGAACCATTGTACCTTTCATAGAGACCGCTGATGACAAAGGTCCTTGGGTCTACCAGATTTTCGATACAGGGTCGGCCAACAAAATTTCTGAAGGAGAAATCATCCCGCACCCTAGGGTAGCTGCCGCAACAGTCATGATGGTCTCAGAAATGCTGGGTAATGGATTTGTGCCAGGAAAAGGCCTGGGAATCGAGCTTCAGGGGATTGTCCAACCTGTCACCTTACCTAAAAATCTGGAAACTTTCGGATTGGGGTTCAAACCAACCGCAGCAGATAGAAAGCAAGCGCGAAAAATGAAGAAGAGGGTCTGGTTTCTGCCTAAGCCGGTGCCACGTCTCTCAAGGTCTTTTATTAAAGCAAGTGCCAAGGGGTCACCGGTCCCAAAGATTCTAGGACCGTTTATCGGTACCAATGAGGACCTGAATCAGAGTTTTGAGAGGCGAAGGTTCCAGCAGAGCAGAGATACAGTTTGTGGGGCCTGAGGCCAAAACCAACAATTGGACAGTTACTCCTCTTCCTGTCCGAGGGGAGTCTTGGTAGTAGGCTTTGATTTATGTTTTGTTTGTTTTGTTTTGTTCGGATTATTCCAGGGTGTAATCCAAATTTTACTTTTGTTTTGTAAAAGTGTGAACCCTTTTATCCCGCAAGTTTAATAAAGTTCTCTTCTTTTGTCCCATTTTAATTTTGTTTTGTTCTTTTTCTTTCTGAACAGTTCTCTTTTTACTGGTTCTAATGACATGGCATGCACAGCGGATCTTCGACCTAGTCTAATAAATCAATCTGAATCTGACTCAATGATGCAAGAGGTCGTTTGTGACGATGAATCTGAATGTGACGAAGGTGAAGCCTTCGAAGAGATAAACCGAGAACTGTGCCAATTTGAGGAAAAACCCAAACCCAACCTAAATGACACTGAGGCTGTGAATCTAGGAGACGCTGATAACGTCCAAGAAACCAAAATCAGCATCCACATTGAGCCGAAGGTCAGGGAAGAATTGATCAAAACCCTCATGGAATTCAAAGATGTTTTTGCATGGTCATATGACGATATGCCTGGATTAAGCACCAATTTAGTGGTTCACAAATTGCCCACTGACCCGGCATACCCTCCGGTCAAGCAAAAACTAAGGAAATTTAAAACAGAAATGAGTGTAAAAATCAAAGAAGAGGTGATTAAGCAGTTGCAGGCAAAGGTCATTCGGGTCACTCGATATCCCGAGTGGTTGGCCAATGTGGTACCAGTCCCAAAGAAGGATGGAAAAATCAGGGTGTGCGTCGACTACCGCAACCTCAACAAAGCAAGTCCCAAGGACAATTTTCCATTGCCCAACATCCATATCTTGATCGATAATTGCGCTGGGCGCGAGATCGGATCCTTTGTAGATTGCTATGCGGGTTATCATCAGATCCTAATGGACGAGGAGGATGCGGAAAAGACAGCGTTTATTACGCCATGGGGAACCTACTGCTATCGGGTAATGCCATTCGGGTTAAAGAACGCCGGGGCAACGTACATGCGAGCAATGACTGCTGTGTTTCATGACATGATACACAAAGAAATCGAGGTGTACGTCGATGATGTGATCATCAAATCTTGGCGTCAGGAGGACCATGTAGCAGACCTAAGGAGATTTTTCCAAAGACTCCGGAGGTATGATATCAAGCTTAACCCGGCCAAATGCGCATTCGGGGTTCCATCAGGAAAGCTGCTAGGATTCATCGTCAGTCGACGGGGGATTGAGTTAGACCCATCCAAAATTGAATCCATCCGAGATTTGCCACCGCCAAGGAACAAAACAGAGGTAATGAGTTTGCTGGGTAGACTCAATTACATCAGCAGGTTCATCGCCCAACTCACAGCAACTTGTGAGCCCATATTTCGGTTGCTGAGAAAGGATGCTGCGGTAGGTTGGACGGCAGAGTGTCAGGAGGCCTTCGACCAAATCAAAGGGTATCTGTCTAATCCACCCGTATTGGTCCCGCCTAAGCCAGGGAAGCCCTTAATTCTTTATCTGACGGTCCTGGAAAATTCATTTGGTTGTGTACTGGGGCAACATGATGACACAGGAAGGAAGGAGCAGGCCATCTACTATCTTAGCAAGAAATTCACAGTACATGAGGTCAAGTACACTCAACTCGAGAAAACATGTTGCGCCCTAACTTGGGTAGCTCAGAAGTTGAAGCACTACCTGTCTTCATATACTACTTATCTCATATCCCGTTTGGACCCATTGAAGTATATCTTTCAGAAACCTATGCCCACGGGAAGGTTAGCAAAATGGCAAATTCTGCTCACAGAGTTTGATATCGTCTATGTGACGAGGACAGCCATGAAAGCCCAGGCGCTGGCCGACCATTTGACAGAGAATCCCGTTGATGAAAAATACGAGCCCTTAAGAACGTATTTTCCCGACGAAGAGGTAATACATACAAATGAGTTGGAATTACCCGAGGAACCGGGTTGGAAGCTTTTCCTCGATGGAGCCGCAAATGCGAAAGGGGTTGGAATAGGAGCAGTACTCATTTCCGAAACGGGACGCCATTATCCTGTTACGGCTCAACTACGCTTCTATTGCACCAATAATATGGCCGAGTATGAAGCTTGCATTCTGGGTCTGCGCTTAGCTGCGGACATGGATGTCCAAGATGTCTTGGTCTTGGGAGACTCGGACCTCTTGGTACATCAAATTCAGGGTGAATGGGAAACACGAGATCTAAAGCTCATACCATACCGACAATGTTTGCATGATTTGAGCAAACGATTTCGATCGGTGAAATTCAAACATATCCCGAGAGTTCACAATGAGGTTGTGGATGCCTTGGCCACCTTAGCATCAATGCTACACCACCCTGACAAAATATATGTTGATCCTCTGCACATCCAGGTCCGTGATCAGCACGCCTACTGCAATGCCATAGAAGAAGAAGCAGATGGCGAACCCTGGTTTCATGATATCAAGGAATACCTCAGAATGGGGATATATCCAGAACATGCCTCTGGAGACCAAAAAAGAGCCCTTCGGCGTTTGTCGAATGGTTTCTTCCTCAGTGGAGGAGTATTGTACAAAAGAACCCCGGATTTGGGATTGTTGAGATGCATAGATGCCAGTCAAGCAACGACGGTTATGGCAGAGGTACATGCTGGAGTTTGTGGGCCACACATGAGCGGATATGTATTGGCAAGAAAGATCCTTCGAACAGGGTGTTATTGGCTCACCATGGAACACGACTGTATCACTTTCGTGAGGAAATGCCATCAGTGCCAGATACATGGAGATTTGATTCATTCTCCGCCAACAGAGTTACATACGATGTCAGCACCCTGGCCGTTTGTGGCATGGGGCATGGATGTCATTGGGCCCATCGAGCCGGCAGCATCCAACGGTCATAGGTTCATTCTAGTGACCATTGATTACTTCACCAAATGGGTTGAGGCTAAAACCTTCAAATCAGTAACCAAGAAGGCAGTGGTGGACTTTGTTCACTCCCATATCATCTGCAGATTTGGGATCCCAAAAGTGATCATCACGGATAACGGTGCGAATCTTAATAGCAGCCTGATGAGAGAGGTATGCCAACAATTCAAGATTACACACCGCAATTCCACCCCATATCGTCCCAAGGCGAATGGAGCGGTCGAAGCAGCCAATAAGAACATCAAGAAGATACTGCAAAAAATGGTGGAAGGATCCAGACAATGGCACGAGAGATTACCCTTTGCCTTGTTGGGTTACCGCACTACCGTCCAGACTTCTATAGGTACAACTCCTTATTTTTTGGTGTACGGAACTGAGGCCGTAATACCAGCGGAGGTCGAAATTCCATCCCTTCGGATTGTCGTTGAAGCCGAGATTGATGATAATGAATGGGTCAAAGCTCGATTGGAACAGTTGAGTTTGATAGATGAGAAAAGATTGGCAGCAGTGTGCCATGGTCAGCTATACCAGAAAAGAATGGCGAGAACATATAACAAGAAGGTGCGCCCCAGGAAGTTTGAAGTAGGGCAGCAGGTATTAAAGAAGATCCTCCCACATCAGGTCGAGGCAAAAGGCAAATTCGCCCCAAATTGGCAAGGGCTTTATATCGTGACCAGAGTATTGTCCAACGGTGCTTTGTGTTTGACAGATGTCGAGGGTAGATGTGTCGACATGGCTATCAATTCTGATGCAGTCAAGAGATATTATGCGTAATTTCTTTAATTATGGCAATTATTGGTTTGTTTGTTTGTATTTGGCATTTATTGGATAATGAGATGACAGAGGCAATTCTTTCTTCTATCCAAACACTTTTAACCCTTGCTTCCCCTTTTGAGCCTTAAGTTATTCTTTCATACCCCTCTTTTGGAATCAATAATGGAAAAGACATGAAAAAAAAAGAAAATAAAAGAAAAAGGAAAAATGAAAAGAAGGAGAAAGAAAAGAAAAAGAATATAAAATCATAAGAAATACAAAACCGTGGGAACTACGTTTGACCTGATTCCTCAAAGAGGATACGTAGGCGCCTCACGGCTCGGTCATAGTATGCATCATAGTGAATATAGGATGCATAATGTACATAGTGTGCATAATAGGCACAGTGTGCGTAACGCACGTAGCTCAACACAAGTATAAAAAATAAAGTTCCCCAAGCAAGAAAACTGGGGCAGAGGTTAGGTTTTAAGTTCCAACAAAGGTTTGATTCCAAAAGTTGTAGCAGATCACCCATCAAATTATTTCATCTTTTGATAGCCTTTCTTTAACCCCACACCAAAACCAACATCAACGTCCAAAAGACCTCCCGATCAATATCCAAGAGATGCCAAGTCAGGCAAATAAGTTCGAGAATAATACACCGATCCCCAACAAAGAAGGGGACCGTAAGACTAGGAATGAATTGATGGTCAAAGGAATCTCCAGAAGAGAGGGCCGTATCAACAACACCCCGATTCCTCGATGAAGAAATAAAATGAGAGAGTCTTATCGGTGAAAACCTTCACAGGCACCGAAAGGCAACGTAAGATGAGGGATATCAAAATGAGAGAGTCTTATCGGTGAAAACCTTCACAGGCACCGAAAGGCGATGTAAGATGAGGGATATAAAATGAGAGAGTCTTATTGGTGAAAACCTTCACAAGCACCATAAGGCGCCGGGAGATGAGAGAAAAGAGAGAGTCTCATTAGTGAAAACCCCCGAAGGGCACTATGAGGCGACAAGACAGATCAACAAAAAGCGACCACATTCGCAACGAAATGGACACTCATTTATCATCCCCAGCAAGTCAGACCATCAGGCAAATCGATTGATACAAATAGACTGGGTCGGGAATCTATGGTGCACGTCATGATCACGGGGACCAGTCATGTCCTCCAGATAAGTTCTTCTGAGTTTCTTCTCTCACCAAATATTGGTTCAGAAAGATTTTCTCCTTTTTCTATCTTTTATTTCTCTTCCTAAAAATTTGTCTTGAAAAGGATTTTTTTTCAAAGCTTACTACCAGAGACCGAAAGGGAATTCATCCAATGCAGGATAACACAAACAGTCTTAAAGGCCGGCCCCAGGCAATGCAATGATCGTGCCTTGTAGTTTTGGAGTAAGTAAGCTCCCAAAGGGAGTGGTTTCGGGAGTAAAAGCAGATTCCCACAGCATGTGCTTAAAGAGAAAGCAGAAAAGGGAACAAATTGAAAACCAGCCCCAGCAGGCTAGAGACCCCCAGCAGGCAATTTTGTCCACCAACCAATTATGGGGACATAGAGCAAGAAAAGGGGAAGAGAGGAAAAATCATCCGCCGGAAAGGCACCCTCTACCACCACGATTAAAACTAACTAAATCCTTTTGTCTGCTGCAGGAAAACAAAGGATTGATAATGGCAGCAAGACGCAACGCCAGGGAAATCACCAAAAACCGGGATAGAAAATTTTCTGCCGATTGTCAAAATTTTCTCGGAAGAACGAGGAAACAATTTCAATACATTTAAGTTCTAGGTAGCCCACCAGTATAATGCGGGAATACATTTAAGTTCTAGGTCGCCCACCAGTATAATGCGGGAATACATTTAAGTTCTAGGTCGCTCACCAGTATAATGCGGGAATACATTTAAGTTCTAGGTCGCCCACCAGTATAATGCGGGAATACTTTTAAGTTCTAGGTCGCCCACCAGTATAATGCGGGAATACATTTAAGTTCTAGGTCGTCCACCAGTATAATGCGGGAATACTTTTAAGTTCTAGGTCGCCCACCAGTATAATGCGGGAATACATTTAAGTTCTAGGTCGCCCACCAGTATAATGCGGGAATACATTTAAGTTCTAGGTCGCCCACCAGTAAAATGCGGGAATACATTTAAGTTCTAGGTCGCCCACCAGTATAATGCGGGAATACATTTAAGTTCTAGGTCGCCCACCAGTATAATGCGGGAATACATTTAAGTTCTAGGTCGCCCACCAGTATAATGCGGGAATACTTTTAAGTTCTAGGTCGCCCACCAGTATAATGCGGGAATACATTTAAGTTCTAGGTCGCCCACCAGTATAATGCGGGAATACATTTAAGTTCTAGGTCGCCCACCAGTAAAATGCGGGAATACATTTAAGTTCTAGGTCGCCCACCAGTATAGTGCGGGAATACTTTTAAGTTCTAGGTCGCCCACCAGTAAAATGCGGGAATACTTTTAAGTTCTAGGTCGCCCACCAGTATAATGCGGGAATACTTTTAAGTTCTAGGTCGCCCACCAGTAAAATGCAGGAATACTTTTAAGTTCTAGGTCGCCCACCAGTATAATGCGGGAATACTTTTAAGTTCTAGGTCGCCCACCAGTATAATGCGGGAATACTTTTAAGTTCTAGGTCACCCACCAGTAAAATGCGGGAATACTTTTAAGTTCTAGGTCGCCCACCAGTATAATGCGGGAATACTTTAAAGTTCTAGGTCGCCCACCAGTAAAATGCGGGAATACTTTTCAGCTCTAGATTTTGGAATCAGTAACCCCACCTGAAGACGGAAGGTTACAACAGAGATCCCCAAGCAGGAAACAATAAAATCCCCAGCACCAAGGAGCGGAAGGCTGCAAAAGCAAGCGCGCGATTCAAAAGGAAGAAGGAACGCGTCTCAGAAGAAGCAGTTTGGGAACGTTATAACATGCCCAACATAACAGTTTTGATGAAGAAAGTCATACCACTGAAGAAACCATTGAAAGGCTTAAAGAAGAGAGCCATGTTCCCAGCAGAGCAAGCGAAGGGATGAAAACTGGCATTCAGAAAAGGCGAAGGACCAGTATCATCCCCCAAGTTCACAAAATAAAGGCATCAGAGGAAAGCGTTAGCCGACAAGAAAGCAAGCCAACAAGAACAAGTTGAAGATAGATGAGACCTCATGATCCATAGTCTAACTTAGCTTCTTGTTTTTCCTTTTAGAACAATGTAACAGGGAGATCGGTTGAGCGGTAGCATCCTACAGTAGCATGCAACAGCGCACAACAGCAACGAGCACTACAATCACACGGTAGTCCCAGCTACCAAAATTTTCCCGAACTACATTGACATGATTCTTGTTCAGCCCAGGATATGTAGGAAACCTTTGAAGCAAAGGTTCGGTCAAATCTTGTTCAAAAATGCTTCACACGGAGTACTCGGAAGAGCAAAAATCGCCCGCTTTACCTTTGCGCGAAAACCCTTCGTGTCTTCGTGCAAAGAGGGGCAGCTGTAAGCACGTGGATTTTGCTTCACGGACAATCGCTCCAAAAGAAAATAAAAATAGTGACAAATGACTTCGCTGTACAATTTTTCGAGTTTTCCGTGACATGTGTTGTTAGTCATTTGTGGGTCTGTCCATTTTGCATTTAATCATTATCAAACAAAATACAAAAAATATGTATGCATTTCTAGGTTGTAATTTAACCATTTAAAAGTTTTTATATATATATATATGTGAATAATTGTGCTAAGTACTGATTAATGGGTATTTCAAATTCATTTTTAATTTAGTTGTATTTCAAAAAATTAGAAAACAAAATAAAAAGTGCAAGAAATCGGATTGGGCCTATGATATTTCAAAATTTTGAAGGCCCAAAACCAGCCCAAGTCAGCCAACCCAAGACCCATCCGCAGGTCATCGAAACGACGTCGTCCAATACCAAGACTACGTCGTTTCAAGGACGGCTCATCTCAGCCGTTCCAACCAATCCAATCCAACGGCCCAGGCTCCCTGTCAGTAACCCGTTTCCAAACCCGACCCAAGAACCAGTCCGAACCAACCCCCAACCGAGGCCAAACGGTGTCGTTCCGTTCTAAGTAAAAGATCCTGGCCATCAATCTCGATGCATCCAACGGCCAGGATATAATTACTCTTTACGTATATAAACTTGACCCTTCACCCCACGCCCCCTATCCGAACCCCACCTTTCCTCATCTTCTTCACCAAGCCTTGACACCCCCCCGGAAACCCTAGCAGCCGCCCTAATTTCCCATTCACCAGAACCCGGCGACACGAACGCCGGTGACCACCCCCTTCACACCCCTGAAACATCCAACCACCCTGAGCACGAATTAACTAACCATGTACCTCGAATCACCTCCCATCGTCTCGAATCTGGATTTGAAGATTCGAGACAAAACTCGATCTATGCCAAACCTCACCATCTTCATACCAGACACTCCCCTGACCTCCCTCGTGACCAAACCAGGCCTGGTTTGGTCCGAATCTACCCACAACTCCTAAAAACCAGATCTGAAAATCCAAAACCTAGAACACGAATAGCCTTGGAATCTGGCCGGTCTTGACAGGGGTTTGAGGTCTAATAGACCTTAACCAAGGTGTTCTCATGTGAGAACACCCTGGTTAAAGTTTGTTCGGCCTCAAATGGTCGAAGTTGAGTCAGATTTGGGTCAGTTTGGTTTAAACATTTTTCGGTAAGTTTTTTTCTTTTCCTTTTTGTTTTATTCAACTGCTAATTAAGTTGTCAGCATGCTTTGTTGTGATTGTTTGTTATTTTCTGATACTTTTCTTAATTTCTTCCATCTCTGTCAAAGACCTTTTTATTTGGTCGATTGTTTTCTGTGTATGAGTTGAACGTATCCTGTGATAAGCATGTCCGATTAGGATAGTCGTCGCATAAATAATTTATATAGGTTCCCAGTGATGTACCAAAGTTGTCCGAAGCCTTTTAGGTCCCTGTATGTATTTGTTTATATGAACGACTGATTGTTACCTGTTGTAATTAGTATAGTCGACTTGATAAATGTCGTCGATTAACTTCCTACGACTGAATGTTCAAATATTCTAATTCGTACAACTTCACGTAAGTGAATGAACCTGTTGATTGTTAATTGGATGCTTGACATTAGCTGTGACTACTAGCTTGTAACTGCATTGTAAACAAATTAAAAGAATCAGGCTAGGGCAGTCTTGAATTGAACTTTCAGAAGTTCAAAATGCCCTGATGCTGCAAGGGGTTTAGGGCAGTAATAATCAAGGCTAACAAGGGTAGTCTCGGGTTCGAGAAAAATAGGAAAAGCTTAGTTTAAACGAGCTGACAAGTAGGGTACTAATTTGGGATTAAACTAATGCCAATGGGGAACAAGACACAAGAGTATGGGGTTTAAAATGAATACTTAAATGAACCCATAACTCTTGATTAAAGAATAAGGCCAAGCGTGGGGAACAAATGGCTGGCATCAAAAATATGCTTAGGCATGGGATTTAAGAGGTATGGGCAGTCTGCAAATTGGGGGAATCCAGGCAGCTTAGCTGTACTGGGTCGTTTGGCTTATAAATAGGCCATTTCAGAACTTAAAAGTGGCTGAAAAACTTAGTCTTGAGAGAGGTCTTGTGAGGTAAAGGAAAATGAAAAAAAATATAAGGAAATTTCCAGAAATACTGTAACCAAACACTGCCTGAAAACTACAGAAGAATTCACATTGGTCAAGCTGTCTTGGCCAAGTTCTGTTGTTTGCCCTGATTGAGCTGCTTGTGATTGTTGAACTGCTGGTGTTGCTGCATCGAATACTCTGTTATTTCTGTTGCTTCACTACTCTTTTCTGGGATTGCTTGTTTGGTGCTCGACCATCTGTTGGTTTTCTTTGTTCTGGAAATTGTTGTTGGTTGTCTGTGGACTGTGGAAAACACTTGTGGTTGTTGGTTTGTTGCTGTGTTGTTGCTGTGTATCTGCTGTTGCTGTGTTTGTTGCATACTACCTAGCTGATCATTCCTTTCTTCTTCTGTTCTCTATACCAGGTACACAACCAATACACTGTCAAATGTAATTGGAAAATTGAGCATGAATACAAAAAGAAAAGACCTGAAGTTGACTTTCATACATAGATTGTTACATTAGATATCATGTACTGTATAATAATTTTCATTCCTGTGTTGACAATAGAAGTAGCCTGTATGCCCAGTGTATATCAATATAGATTAGCTGAATGATAGTTTATATATGTATGCTGATAGGTGAAAATATTCCCAATGAAATAGGTTGTATCTTAGACTTAGTTTAACTTTGTAGTATGTCCTTTAATGTAGGCCAAGCATGAAAATCGTACTCTACTAGTTAAGTTCTTTCCTTTCTGATAAACTGCTTCATATAACTGGTAAACCATGTTTTAAGACAAAGAACACGGAGTCTGCAATCTCAACCTCACGAAGGTCGAGCCCAGGTCGAAACAGACCAAGCAGGCCTGCATCGAACAAACAATGGCCCAGGTCTGGTCCATCACGCATGGGCTGGATTTGGGCCCTTAATTTTTGCTCGGCCGACTGTATACGTGGCCGTGTTTCTGATTTTGTGCAAGCACTCGGAATTCTGTATAGATAACTTGCAAGCATGTAATTAACTAGGGCTATCTACTGTTTTCAATTAGTAGAGACAAATGCGACAAGAAACGTAGTTGCTATAGGATATCATTTTAAAATAAGGACGAGATGAGCCTCGACAAAAATAAAGAAAAACGCACAAGTTGCGGGGCCCTTGTTAAATATATATATGTTGAAGCATTCAGTCCCTAAGGTGGGTCGTTTAGCAAATCTCACGACCTCCCGGAATAATAACGCGATAGCCTCTTTAAGCGCGTATTTAATAATTTTACCTTCTTAAATTCGGGTGCGCATTTATGTGACCCAAATCCAAATCTCGGCGGATTCGAAATGTATTTCTAATCACGGGCACATTGATGGTGACGTGGTTCGAGATGCATGTCCATGACGTCGCAAATTCCTTTTAAATATAGAACGAGACGAGCCTCGACAAACAAATGTACACAGCTGCGGGGCCCTCTAGATGTATGTATATATCAAAGTATTTAGAATTCGGGATGTGCCGTTTAACGAATTTTTACGACCTTCCTCAAAATAACAAGACGCTAGTTGCTTTAGGCACGCCTTTAACAATGTATTTTCCTAAATTCGGGTGCACATTTATGTGACCCAAATCCAAATCTCAACTGAGTCGAGATATGTCAATAACCACGGGTGCATTGATGTAACGTGGTTCGAGATATGTTTTCACGACGTTGCAAGTCCTATAAAAATAACAGTGAATGATAAAAGTGGTTAAAAGATAAAATTGGCACATTGGTTCATAATTGTATTTAAAATCAGATAAATAAGCCGAATATGACAGTTGAGCGACCGTGCTAGAACCACGGAACTCGGGAATGCCTAACACCTTCTCCCGGGTTAACAGAATTCCTTATCCGGATTTCTGGTACGCAGATTGTAATATGGAGTCATTCTTTTCCTCGATTCGGGATTAAAATTGGTGACTTGGGACACCCTAAATCTCCCAAGTGGCGACTCTGAAATAAATAAACAAATCTCGTTTCGATTGTCCTTTAATTGGAAAAAAACTCCCTTGCACCCTCTTGGGTGCGTAAAAAGGAGGTGTGACAAGTACTTCCACCTGTTAGCAAAAATACATCACGGAACTCTTGAAGAGGTTTGACATGGAAGCGTCAAAGGTGATAGACACTCTCATTGCAACTGTCACTCGACTGGACATGGATGAAACATGATCTCATATGAATCAAACAATGTATAGAGTCATCATTGGGTCTCTTCTCTATCTCACTGCCAATCGACCTAATATTGTTTTCAGCGTGGGGTTGTGTGTGAGGTTTCAATCAAACCCCAAAGAATCTCACTTGAAGGCTGCCAAAAGAATACTGAGATATCTCAAAGGCACGTAAGACCTGATGCTATATTATCCATCAAGTGACAATTTTAATCTAATTGGGTATGCTGATGCAGACTATACAGGTTATCTTGTGGACAGAAAAGTACTTCTGGGATGGCTCACTTCTTAGGATCATGTCTTATCTCTTGGGGTACAAGGAAACAAAATTCAGTGGCTCTTTCAACAGCTGAAGCTGAATATGTGGTTGCAGCATCCTGCTGTGCTCAGCTTTTGTGGATCAAGAAGCAACTGGAGGATTTTGGAGTTCTCACTGAGAGTGTGCCTCTCCTATGTGACAACACCAGTGCACTCAACATGGCAAAGAATCCAGTCCAACATAAAAATACCAAACATATTGATGTGAGGCATCTTTTTCTGAGAGATAATGTGGAGAAAGGGTTAATATGCATGAAGTTCTGCAGTACTGAAGATTAAATTGCAGACATTTTTACCAAGGCACTAAGTAGGGAACAGTTCAAAAAAACAGAATAAAGTTGGGACTGTTGAGGCCAAACTAAGAACCTGATCCCTTTTTGAGTTGGCTAAAGTTATTAAGAAATAATAGGTTCAAAGTGTTTTCTGGCCCTGCCTAACTCACTTCAATACCGTTGCAGGTAAACACGCATGATGAGCATAGAAGCAGTAGATGCAGTACATGATTGATAAAAGAGGATTAATTCTTTTCAAAAAAAAGGGGAAGGAGGGCTTGAAGAAAATATTTCGCAAGAACCAGGTTCTTTTACTAAAGGTTAGTAGTTCTGTACATCCTTTAATACACGTCTTAAAAGGCACAAAATAAAACTGCCATGTCATCAACTTTTCAGATCCGGCTGTCATGTCTCTTCAATTCAAAACGTTCCATCTCCCTCTAAAACGTCACGATTCTCCACGCCCAACCGCCATTTCAGAACTGGTACCTTATTCTTCTCACTTCATAATTGTCCTCTCCGTTTAAAAACCCCTCTCGTCTGCTCTTCCTAACCATAAGCCCTATTCTAGATTCACCAAAAAAAGGAAGGATCATCACACCTCCTCTTCTAATGGCTGAGAAAACCCCCGACCCATCCATGGAACCTCTCCCCTTCACTGAGTCTGTGTCACCTTCTATCACCTTCACTGCTACAATCACACATTCCCTAGTTTCCCAACCTCCTCCCTACTCTGAAACTCCTGAAACCATTGTTCCGTCCTCAACGTCATCTGATGCCCACACCAGTAAAACCCTAATTGGAAAACAAGGTGAAAATACTGACTTCACAAAAGGCTCCGCCATCGTTACCGTCGACTCCATGGTCGTGGAAGCACCTGTTGAGGAAGAAAAAACTGTGTTTGTCGTATCCGCGGATGGCATACTGCATGAAGTTATTTCTCAGAGACAAGAGTCATAAACCGTGTGGGTAGAAGGGACCTTTCTGGCTGTTGAAGAGGATACAGTAGTATACACTACTGGGGCATCTCATGAGGAACCTGATCCCTCTCCGGAGGACCCAAGTCAGGACTCTCATCCCCAGTGTTGTACCTGCTTTCAATGATGTGCCCCTTGAAATTTAAGCACCAGAAATGAGGTCTAGTGATGAAGAAGACCTGGACAATGTAGCCCTAGATGCATTCTTGAGTCAGCGCAGGGTTGTCACCACTCCTGAGTCTGAAAGTAAGCGGCCTACCACCAGGCTTCAAGTCAAAGCAGCCTAGGATTCTACACTTTAAAAGAGTAAGAAAAGTAGTAAAAAGAAAAGAAGAAAGTTGATAAAGAATGGTGTCCCTATAAGTGATGAAGTTATCCCTATCATTGTGGTGGAGGAAGGAACCCCTGAGGAACCTGGTTCCCTTGTTAGGAGGTCCTCGGAAAAGGTTGAGTCTGTCTCCATAGAAAAAGGATCTACTTCCAAGTCCAAGACAAAAGAAGCAGTGAGTGATGAAGATATTCTTGTCAAGTCCAAAGGGAAAGGTAAAGTTAGTGGAGAAAAGCATAGGAAACACAAATGGGAAACAGTTGAAGAACCCAGTTCTGGGAAGAAAGCCAGAAGTGACGTCTGCCTTGGATCTAAGCGACTAAGGTATCAAAAGGTTTTGTTGTGTCGCATGTTTGACCCAACAATCTCTGAGATGGAAGGAATACGTCAGCTTCTAGAAATGGTGGAGTTCCAGCAATGGACGCATCTGTTCTACATTGACGCTCCTAAAGTGTATGAGGAGGAGGTCAAGAGCTTCTTCGCCAGTCTCTTTCCAATGGATACTGACCATGTGTGTGCTTTAGTAAATGGGGTGGATACTGTATTTGACGTGAAATTACTTGGAGAAATTCTGCAGGTTCCTACTGTTGGGGTGACTAGTGTGAGAGATGTTTGTCAATACAACTTTTGAAATGCAATCGTGAAAGATAACTCTAATTATAAGGGGGAACAGGTTCATAAGAAAGCATTGCTTCCCGTCTACCAGTTGTTGTTTGAACTGGTGAACAAAGTCCTGTTGCCTCAATCAGAAAGGAGATCTATCACTTCCAAATCTGATTTATTCTTAATGGAGCAATTAGACGGTTTCAACCATGTGAGTCTGCCTGCTATAATGGTTGAGCATATGCAGAAAGTAGCTGATTTCAAGGATGGCAATCACGGGCTTCCCTATGGATTCTTGCTCACGCAAATGTTCAAATACTTTGAGGTTCCGCTGGGAACAGGTAAAGTAGGGACCCGTAAGCAGACATTCTCGCAGACAACCTTGGAAGAGTGCGAGTGTATTGAGAAGTATAGGGGTGTAGGAAGCACTTCAACTGTGTCTCAACTCATCAATTCCCAAAACAATACAACTGAGGAGATACGTCGACTGAAGGCCAAGAATGCCATCCTGGAAGGCCAGCAAGCTCGAGCGGTTCCCATGTCGAATGATGAGGTGATCCGTTTGACTCAAGAAAATACGGACCTCAGGGCGCAAGTTGAGAACCTGAAAGCCGAACTGATCAACGAGCAAAAGTCAGGAAACACCCGAATAGACGTTGTTCTCCAGACACTTGCCACTACTTCCAAGCCTTTTCCTCCTAGTGCCCCCTAAGTTTCCCCTCAGTGACCAGTCATCTGGATGTGTTCTTTTTTTTCTATTGATGATTGGTGGATGTTTTTTTGTTGTTTTTTTCGTTGTGGTTGGGATGTACTACTACTTCTGCTCCCGTGATCAAGTCCAAATGTTGCCTCTTCCTTTTTCAAAGGAAGGGGCATATGAAACTATTATTAATCTAAATCCTCTTTTGTTTTGTCTATTACTTTCTCTTTGCATTCTGTTCTTTCTCATGCTAGTGTGCACATATGTGGCATGAGTTAGCTTGGGTGGACCTCTTTGTGCTTTTATTCTTTTTAATAATGCCAAAAGGGGAAAAAAGATTAATATGGACTCAGGGGGAATCATATTGGGGAATTGGTTCTTTATATATAAATTGAAAAAGATTAAGGCATCATCTTAGGGGGGAACTCTTTGACACTACTCTCTGCTGCCTTATTTATGAACTTATAACTGTTTAAGTTTTTCATCATCAAAAAGGGGGAAATTGATAGATCTTAAATACTCTTGCCTTGTGTTTTGATGATCTAACAAACTTACTAATAAGAACCAGATAGGGAACCTGACCTACTTGGATTGTTGCAAACTTAAACGGATTCCAGCTAAGGATGAATTGCTACAGATTCAAGAGCTAGGAACCAATCAAGGATCGGGTGCTCCTGTGGTTCATATGTAGTAGTACAAAGTCATGTGGACACAGCTGGAACTGAAGTGACTGACGGCACTGTTTCTGCCGCACTGCAATACACTGTTAGCCCACTCACTCTCTAACCAAACAAAGCACTCACATTACCTCAAGTGATATGATCAAGATGTACCCGATGAAGGTTCATACAAAGACATCAATGAAAGGTTTCTGTTTCTCATTCAAGCCTTTGTAAAAACAGAAAACTGATCATCCTCTCAAGCTTGAAGAACAAGGTTGAACGCCACTACGGACCAGTTCCTAAAAGATTGATTGTTGTTGTCCTAGTTGAGTTGTAACCTTGTTATTGTACTTACTATATCTCCTAAATCGCTTACTTAGAAGCATACTGATTAGGAGTCCTCTTGTAAATCCTCAAACGCACTGAGTTTAGGTTGTGACTAGATTTAGTCATAAAGAAAAGTTTTTGTAATTGTAGAATTGCAAAGTGGCTTGGGGTGATAGCACCACAAGTTAGAAAAAGCCTTTGTAACTAGGATAGCCACAAAGTGGCTTGTGGTAAAGGTGCCACAAGTTAGTTGAGTAAATCCTTTGCAATCGGAAGTATTGTAAAGTGGCTTGTAATAGGTAAGATTACAAGTTAGTAAAGTTAAAAGCCTACAGGTGTAGGTCGTGGTTTTTTGATCCCCTTGTGCGGTATTTTTCCACATAAAAATCCTCTGCCTCATTTACTTATTGTTTTACTAAGTGCTCTCAGCAGAAACTTATAGAGGACCAGGTACTCTAAGACTTGGTGGACCCATACAAACTATCACATCTCTACGCACCATATGGTACCAGATCCACTAACGAAACCTATAGCATGTGATGCTTATGAAAGACATGTGAAGTCATTGGGTTTGCGTAGATGCTAGTCTATTTATATTTTTTTTATTTTTCCCAAACATGTTCATGTATAACTACATTATTAAAGTTAATGTTAGTGATGCCTTATTATTCATTCTTGTTGGTTCATATACATATAGTATTTTTTATGTTGAGTACATAAGTTTTAAGGATAAAAAGTATGTCGGGCAGACAAACTGATTTGCCTATTCACACAGGAAATCGCCTCTGTTGTCAAGTGACTAATAGAGTTGAGACAATTATAAACTTATTATTATCAGAAGCAATAATAATAGAGAGCTTGATGTTTATAATGTGAATGTCATTTTTGAATTTATTTTTAATCATATGTGATTATATTTAACAGTCTACCTTAATGCCAGAAGTGAGTTATGATAGACTGATAAAATAAAGAGTAGATTTACGAACTCAAAGTTAGACATGAGTTGTCTGAACTATCATCTGCACAGTATTGATTTTGTAAAAGACATATGCTCTATGGGAAATAAGTCAATACTATGATACATGATTCATACCACGTATGTATAAAATGACCTATAAGGAAGATACAAGTTTTAATCTCTGGTTGCTATTGTGTGAAATCCTGAAAATTATTAATTTTCACTTCGTACCCTCATGACTCTGACCAGTTTCTTAAGATTCAATTTGGTGTTTGCTATCTTAGAGTGTTGTCAAAAGATCATGTTTGATTCGGTCTGGCGGAACATCTCTAGAAAAGCATATCAGATTGAGATTGAGAGATTTATGAGATGAGGAAGATCATTAAGTATTATCACATTAATTGTGTTCATTGATCGATCCATTATGTTTGTTCTTTGGACAAGAGCATAATGATGAACTCAAATTAAGACAAAAGAGATTGTGAAATATAAATGTGATAAATGGTCTAGGGTACTACATACTATTATTTACTCCAAATTTCATTAAATCGAGAAGCTGTATATTCCTAACAGATGTATAGCAGTGAAGCTCTCAAAGTATGCACCGGTCACACGGTCTAATTATTATGTATGAAAGATACAGAATATGAGGGAGAGTTGACCCACTATGTGTGAGTGGGAGATGAAAGAAATTAGACTTGGGCCACCGAGATGAGCCAACCCAGTCCATGTTTAATAAGTAAAATATTTTTATATATATATAATATCTAATTAAAATAAAAGAAGAGACACAACGGTTAGGACTCCCTTAACCGTTGTGTCGTATCTGTTCAATAAAGGAGGAGATGCGTGAAAATTCAAGCATTGTATTATCTCCTCCTTCAACAGAAAAAGATTCTCTTTCTTGTCTCACAAAATTCTAAAAAGTTCCAGTGAAGATCTTGTGAAGATTTCTTCTGCGAAACACTTGGAACGAATCTCTGTAACAAGGTACGATCATAGACTATGAACTTTATAATCTAATTCGTGTGCTAACATGTGATTGAACTATGTGACAGTGAAACAAATACAATGATCCTGCAAACTATGTGTTTGATTTAATTCTTCACTTTCCATCGGTACAAGTAGGGAATAAAATTCCTATTGTTAGGCAATCAAATGCTATCGTGTTTGGTGAAGAATTGAGCAACCAAGGTGCTGAATTTAAGAACAAATCCGATAACAAATGATACACCAAAAAAAAGATATTGAGGGAAGAATGTTCACCAGCTAAAGAAAAAGATAATCACAAAAATCAGAACTCAATTCACGAAACTAAAGCAATTCACATTTCACATACTACATGATTTATTAAAAGGAGATTATCTGGATCATATAATGTTTAAGAAGCATTAGTTATAATATTCCCTCCTTTAACATAAGTTCATTCTCTTTATTTTTTTTCTTCTACTAGTCTTTCTCTAGCTACGTACTTATTTAGCATGACTACCACCGCCGCCAACGCCACCAGTTGCACCACTGCCAACCCCGTCATCGTTGCCACCACCATCACCATTGGCACGGACACCACTGTCCATTGAGGCCGGCTCCAACAAAATAGCCTTTTTGCATATGCCACATTTATCGGCAGAGCCATTATTTAATGAGTAAAGAGTAGTAGCAGCAGCAATAGTAGTATTGATTACCTTGCTATTTGTGCAATCAATAACTATAGTAACGACTTTTGCACCAACTTTTGAACCATCGAGCACAACTTTACTTCCATCTTCACAACCATCACCTTTGGTGGCTCCATTGCCGCCACCATTGGCACGGACACCACCGTTCACTGCCGCCGGCTCCAATAAAATAGCCTTTTTGCATATGCCACATTTATTGGCATAGCCATTATTTGATGAGTAAAGAATAGTAGCAGCAACAGTAGTAATAGTATTTACCTTACCAGTTATACCATCAATAGAAATAGTAACAACTTTAGCGCCAAGTTTTGAACCATCACTCACAACTTTACTTCCATCTCCAGAACCACCACCTTTGGCGGCTCCACCGCCACCTTGAGCAGCTTCATTGGCGGCCGCAGTCTGGCCGCCACCGTAGACATTAACAAGGACAGAAATGAAGGAACAACAGAAGGATTTCCTCTTATAATTACCTTAGCTCTCTTATTAATGCATAATCCAATGATAAAAAAGAATACACCAACAAAGATAAAAAAAAATATTATAGGTAAAATGTTGCTTAACACGTCCAACACATCCATTTTCTAACCAGTAACCAAGTTATGAAGTAAAGAATTGAGCCTTCTTTTTTATAATAAGTTCAACAGAAATTTATTTTCTATTTATAGTCTACAAACGCGTGGAGTTAATTTCATTATTTTGCAAAACGCAATTACCCTCTTTGGCTAAGAGCTATTTAATTTAATAGTCTCGTGATTCTTGTAGGAAACTTCTACGTAATTTCATCAAGAAAATAACATTTCCTAAGTATAGCGTTATGCCAATTTACGTTACCTAAATTTCTTAGGAACAAATTTAGTATTTTGGCAACAAAAGTCTTGAGGAATTAAAGGCCAAAAATCAAAATTATCGATAAATTGCCTCTATAGAGTAGTGATTAACTTTGTTCAACGTCGAAAAATTTACCTAATTAGTTGCGTAATTGAGAACGTCTCGATACATATAAAAAGGAAAGCTTGATGCACAAAGTATTTCGTGTTCATGCAGGATCTGAGGAAGGGCCACACCCAAGAGGGTGTGTTGTGGTCAATCTAGCTAATACAAATGATAAACGAAAATGATAAGATCAAAACCAAGAAAATTATAAAATCAGAAATACGAACTAAAGTAATTCACAATTTTCATATAATATGTTTAATAAAACTGAATTGATCCATAAATTATCCCTTAACAGTTAACATAAGTCCATACCACTTATTGGTAGGAGTAGTAATTATCATTTTCTCTTATATATCTTTCTCTTCTTTCACTTTTCTTTTTCTAGTTACTTATTTAGTGTATCGCTACGACCACCAACACCACCTTTGACAACTCCGTCATTGCCACCACCACCGCCACCATTTGCATGAACCCCACCAGGCACGCCACCGCTCACAGTGACTCCGACTAAGTACTCTTTTTGATGGTCACAAATATTATCAGTGCCATTTGATGAGTAAACAGTAGTATCTACCTTACCTCTTGTGCTATCAATAACTATAGTAACATCTTTTGCACCAACTTTTGAACCATCATTCACAACTTTACTGCCACCTCTAGAACCACCACCTTTGGCGGCTCCACCGCCAGTTCGAGGAGCTTCCTTGGCGGCCGTCTGGCCGCCACCGTAAACATTAACATGGACAGAAGATGAAGCAACAATAGAAGGAGTTCCTCTTATTTCTTTAGCTCTACTATTAGTGCATAATTCTTTGATGAAAATTAATACACCAACAAAGATAAAAATCAGTAATATAGGTAAAATGCTAGTGAACACGTCCATTTCCTAGCCAAGTTCTGAAGTTCTTGTGAAGAATTGAGCACACTTTTTATAGTAAGTTTCTCAGAATTTATTTTCCGTTATAGTCTACAAACGCGTGGAGTTAATCCCACCTCCTGCAAAAAGCAATTACCCTCTTTTGTTTAGCAGTTGCAGAGCTATTAATTTCTTTGATAGTCTAATGATTCTTCTAAGAAACTTCTCTGTATTTTTATCAAGAAAAAAACAACATTACCCAATATATTCCCACAGTGTGAGGTCTGAAGAGGGTAATGTATACGCAGACTTTACTTCTATCCCGCGGAAGAAAAAAGGTTGTTTCCGATAGACTCTTAGCTCAAGAGAAGTAATTCTTCATCAAGAAAATAACCTTTGGTACAAATAGTATATGCTCATTAATGAAGGGGAGCCTTGGCGCGGATTTGAGTCGTGGAAACAGCCTCTTGCATAGATGTAAGGTAAGGCTGCGTACAATATATCCGTGGAAATAGCCTCTTGCAAAAATGCAAGGTAAGGTTGCGTACAATAAATCTTTGTTATCTGGTCATTCCTCGAACCCCGCATATAGTGAAAACTTAGTACACCGGGCTACCCTTTTTAGTATATGCTCATTTGTGTTACTTATTCTCATGAACAAATTTGGGAATGGTAAATTTAGAGATAATATCACAAAAATGCTTGCAATAATTGCTTGTAATTTTCCATAATTGCAAAGCAAAGAATAACAAAGTCTATAAGACTGCGTACAATATATTCGTGGAAACAGCCTCTTGCAAAAATGCAAGGTAAAAAATTGCGTACAATATATCCTTGTGGTCCAGCCCTTCCTCGAACCCCGCACATAGCGGGAGGTTAGTAAACCGGATTGTCCCTTTTTACTATATGCATTTATGTTACTTATTCTTGGGAACAAATTTGGGATTGGTAATTTAGAGATATTATCACAAAAATGCTTGCAATAATTGCTTGTAATTTTCCATAATGGCCTAGAAGAGAATAACAAAGTCTGTAGGGCATGCAGAATTTGCTTGTAATTTTCCATAATCGCCTAGAAGAGAATAACAAAGTCTGCAGGGCATACAGAATTTGCTTGTAATTTTCCATAATCGCCTAGAAGAGAATAACAAAGTCTGTAGGGCATACAGAAAAAGCAGCAACAACAACCACCACCCAGTAGAATCCCAGTAGTGGGGTCTGGGGACTCAGAGGCATATAAAAAAAGCATAGTGTAATAATAGGTAGTAAATGACAAGAATTAGGAAGACTTTTACGTAAGAGAAAGAAATTGGAATTCCAATGATCATAAGATAACCAATAGAACAAATGTAAAGAATTGTAAAGTGGTTCAATGTTTCACCCTACACTACCAAAGAAACTACATACAGGCCTTCCTCATGGCTTTGTACAAAATTATGCAGCATCTGAAGATCAGTAAACCTACTTCCTGTTCCAAAAAGGTAGTGGGATCGACGATTCTTGTTTCTTGAAAAGAAACTGTGCATCTTGCGCCTTCTGCAATTGCACTATCGCAGCTACAACAGAATCATGCTCCATACAAGAATTCCAAGAATCGTCAGTATTGTTGAATAGGCATTGTTGTTTAAATACCGAGAAGGAGAAGATGATGAGGTCGTGGAATCCATAGCTGGAGCTGTGCCATTTACAAAAGTGCCATTTCTGCCAAGACTGCAGAAAACATACAACAAATAGTTTAGTTGTGAACTCAAATGAAGAGAGATTAAGTGAAAGTAAACGCCTACAGTATTACTTAGTTCCTATGTATAGCCAATTTGATGCTAAAACAGGCTATATTTTAAGTAACGATATGACACAAAAAAACATCGGTTCATAAATAATAAGTACCTTCCAGAAAATACACAAGAACCATGACCTGCAATATACACGACATAAGAATAATTAGTATCAAAGTTTTCGTTCTTTTAAATTCTAAATATCAAATCCTGCAGGAAACTAACAAAAACAAAGTGTACTTTTGGCTAGACGGACGAAATGCTTACTTGGATTTGTTGTGGTGATAGTAGCTACCCCGTTGAAGTCACATGTCCCGGGAGCCCTACCCATCATGTGATAGTAGGCATCAAATGCATAGGTAGCGTGTGCAGCGACATTATCTGGTTCATAACACCGTTCCCCCTGCAACAACGCTGAACAATCCACCTTACCAGGTCCACAAGCCCAATCCAAAGCAGCCTGTAGCATTTTAGAATCCGCCCCGTCTTTGGCAGCACAATAAGTCTGATTTGAAGTATCATTTGCAAACATAGACCCTGATTCAGTCAAGCGTAGAATATAAACTGGCGTGCCATTTGCATTAAATAATCCCCAATTCTTCTCTGACAAATGCCCTGGCTTATTGTCCTCATTGTATAGCTCGTAGATGTACGTACTAACAGCAATGCCGGGATGCTTGGGAGTTCCGGTTTTGTTTAGGACATGCTTTATCAGATTGCTGTTGTAAGTGTTGGCATTGTCTAAAGTAGCATCAGGTTCATCGGAGTCGCCTTGTGATGGCCATCCCGATTCAGTCACCATAACCGGAATATTAGTGAAATTGAGATCAAGCATTGCAAAGTAAGCAGCATCGACCATTGCATCAAAGACGTTAGTATAATGCAAAAGTGTGTTGGAGTCCACTGCTTCTTTATTTGCGGCTAGGGGCCTGAAGAGAGCATAATCTAGTGGAATGACACCGTTGGATAGCATGTAGTCGTAATAAGGATACACGTTTAGCATGAAATAAGAACCAGTGGATTGCAGGAATTTGAGCATTGGTACTAATACTGGTTTCAGAGTGTGATTGAAGAAGGCCTGAGATGGGGGAAACGAGTCGAGGATGATGGAAGAAGCTAGAGGCGTTGAAACTTTTATTTGCCTATCCAGGTTCGATGCCACGAGCGCTGAATGGATGAACTTAAGGGCATTGTTGAGGATAGGTGCAGCATTTGGAAGGGCAGATAGAACCTCGGAACCAACACAAATAGTTGTGATGTTGGTAGCTGGATAATGTGAGACAACATTTTGAGCAACCCAATTAGCGGCAGTAGCATTTGATTGACCAACAGCAAGAAGCTGTTCATTGGGCACGGAAACAGCAACTTTGATGCCTGAATTTGCAAGTGCAAGGAGCATGCCGCGATCTGCATTGAAGAGCCGGACATGTCGAATTTGCTGGGCTCTAAGAAGTGCAACTACTTGAGTCGGATGAGGCATGTCCGAAAGTTCTGTTCCAATGTTCACACCAATAAAGACATCTGCATGGAAGATGAAAAAAATTGAACATCATATTGTCCTCCCCTCACTATATCACTGAAGAATCCAAGATCAAGTAAAAGTTCAAATCTACATCTAACTAACAATCAATTTAATCATGCCAATAATGAGGAATATACCAATCATCTGGCTTTCAATATGTTAAGATTCACAACATATGTTTGAAACATCCAGTATTCTTGAACTTGCCTTGAAATTTGACTACATCATCAAAATTGTATTTTTTTAGTGAAAACGAGCTTTCTGTTGTAGCATCAATAAAAAATGACAGTCCGATGTACGAAACATCCCGCATTTATGCAGGGCCCGGGAAAGAGCCGCACCCTAAGTTCTGTTCCAATGTTCCCTCGTGTTATTATTCCTATTTTGAACTAAATGTATGCATCAATTATTGAGGGCCAAAAGGACTGATTTCCACATCAGATTCCAAAATACCCAAGAGAAAAAAAAAATTACACAAGAAAGCTGGGACCAAGTACTTGAGCAACTTGCTGATAATTTGGGAGCATACCAACGTGGCTTGGTATAAAAAAGCACATTAAATTAGTTGTACATCAGGTTCTTCTTGATTCTTTTTCCATCTGAGATGTTTGTTCTCTTCTTTTCTTCCTGGTTTCTTCTATTTGTCTGGTTGCCTAAATACCTATATTCTCTTCTTTTCTTGAGAAAATGCAACAAAAATAAAAAGAAACATCAACTTGGAGCTATTATTGAGCTTACTAGAACACCCTAGTAACAATTTTTTTCTTTTGCTCGACTATTCCACCAGGTACCTATTACTATCTTTCACTAGCACAAATACCGAATAACTCTGTCCACGTGATTTATTTTTGTCTCTATTGGGATTTGAACTTGGGTCCTCATAGTTTTGGCCCATTTCATTGACCACTAAGTCAACGCTCCGGTAAAAGGTGCTACATTCAGCACTGCCGTTTGTACATGATTTTTTGGTTTAAGCAAAAAAGACATTTTACTAGAGTACATTCAGCTCTGAAGTAATGTAAAGTCATTCACATTAATGGCCAAGCAACTAAACTACAGGCAGAAAAGACAAAGGAAGAGGAAAGTTGGAAACTTTACTCTTTGAACTTCTTCCTTCTTACCATTTCTTCACAAAAAGACCTAATTCATACTCCATCTCTTAAATATTTAACATTAAAAAATACCATTGCATGACCAAACCAGAGAACACAAATACAAAAGTCTAATATTACCTAAACCTTCATTTAATGAAAGGAATTAATAAAATCTTGAAGATTAAAAAGGGTTCAAATTTCACACATGCAGAATAAAGAACAAATTTTTTACCCTTATCAGTCAACTACAGACCCCAGAAACCATATTAAAATAAAAACATTACCAACTAAAACAACTTACATCACTAGTAAAACAAACCATAATCAACCAAAATAACACTTTGCAACAATAATAGCGAAACCAAGAACTTACAAAGCTCAAAGGATTAACAAATGCAACCCTCATATATTATAAAAAAGAGAACTTGAACTATAATATTAGCTCACTTTCACCAGAAAATACTACAGAAACCACCAAAAATAGCGGGGGCGGGGGGATGCCATGTTTGGTTTCATTAAAACCCCATCTCACAAAAATGGAAACAGTAGGTCACAGGTTCAAGCCGTGCAAACAGCCTCTTACACAAATGACCCCTGTGGTCCGGCCCTTTCCCGGGCCCTGTGCATAGGAAGAGCTTAGTGCACCGGGCTATCCTTTAAACCATAATCAACCAAAATAACACTTTGCAACAACAATAGCCAAACCAAGAACTTACAAAACTCAGGGAATTAACAAATGCAAGCCTCATTTATAATAAAAAAGAGAACTTGAACTATAATATTAGCTCACCTTCACCAGAAAATACTACAGAAACCACCAAGAATAGCAGGGGGGAAAAATCCCATATTCGATTTCATTAAAATCCCACCTCAGAAAAAAGGAAACCATATTAAATCAAGACATTAACAACTTACATAACCAAGCAAAATAACACTATGAACAGCACTAGCCAAAACAAGAACTATACAAATAAACAAGAAAACTATTTTGAACTATAATAATAGCTCACCTTCATCAGCAAAAACGGCAGAAACAGCTAAAAACAGCAAGAAAAGCAAAGCCCTGTTATTTTCCATTAAACCCCACTTGAATAAAAACGGAAAAGAGTAAGAAAAATGAAGAAAATAGAGAGAAGATGCTAGCTTTGAGCAAAGGGAAGAAGCAAGAAATAAAGTGATATAAAAAAGGTATGGAAGGAAGAGAATATTGAAATGGAAAACAGAATCTCAGGAGAGAAAGAAAGAAGAGTGAGGTGAAAAGGTATTTATAACCTGCTCGGCCAAGCTTATCAACACAAAAAATTTACTTTTTTTCCAAAAGCATTTTTTTTTTTTAATTTGAGGTGTTTGGCCAAGCTTACAGGGAAAAAAAGTGCTTTTGGGAAGAAACAGAAAGAAGCAGAAAAAAATAACTTTTTTCCAAAAGCAGAAGCAGAAGCAGTTTTGACTTTTCTTCTTATCTAAAATACCCTTAACAAAATATAGTATATACCAAAATAACCCTTAAACCTAATACTTAGGATATTAATTTATAAATATTTCTTCTTATTTTTAGAAAACTTTCTAATATATAGTGTCTTTAGGGGTGAATGCTTTTATATTTGTTGAAGGAATTTTAATATATTTAACTTATATTAAAAGAATTAAGTACTTTTTAATTTTATTTTCATATTTTACTTAAATAAAATGATTTTTTTTAATTATTGCATGTAATAACAAAATTTTGATATTATTTATTTACTTATAATATTAATTATTAAGTAAATTTATTCATGTCTTTATTCTTAATTTGACACTTAAAAGCACTTTCTAAAAAGTTTGGTCAAACACAAATTATTTCTCAAGTGTTTTTCAGACTGATTAGTCAAACACAAACTGATTCTCTCCAAAAGCACTTTTTTCAAAAGCACTTCTCAAAATAAGCTGATTTCTCCGGCTTGGCCAAAGATGCTATTAATTTAGTAGAAAGATGGAGAGAAGAAGAAGACTGGTTTTTGCATCAATCACGTGGAGTCTTGTCAGAATATAGATCCTACGGTCAAGAATCCAGCATATTTTCAATTCATATTACTTTTTAAAAAAAAAAAAAAAAACTCTGCTTCAAATCATATTTATAGTTAGATAGATTCATCAGCTTGAATGTAGTTAAAGATTAACTTTTTTATCATATGAGAATATTGAAAAGAAAAGCTTATAAGTAGCTATTAACATAGAGAATTTCTTGCTCCCAGAAAATATGAAGTGACACTCTGTGTGACCTAGCAGTCTATGTTCAGTTTTAAATATACATAGAAATAAAAAGAACATTAGATAAAAGAAAAATTCTTTTCATAATTTTTATTGGACAGAGTTATATATTATCTTCGTTAGGAAAAAAAATAATTCATGCTCGTGTTTACACTAAATCAATAAATATTTATATATATTTGTATATAAGTTGTGTATGTAACTGAACTATGTAAATTAATATACTCCCTCCGTCCCACTTTATGTGGGGAGTTTGAATTTCAAACAACTTTTTCTTTGACCGTAATTTATTCATGTCTCTTTATATATTCTGAATTGTTAATTATTATAACTTGTAATATTATTTACATTATATCTAAATGTCAAATTTTTATTTTTAGAGATTTTATGTTTGAATTTACTGTCAAAATTAATAAGTTTAACTAACAAATATGAGTTTCATCACAAATGTTGGGACAGAGGGAATAGTTAATTTGACCATTTATGTAATCATTGTAAATCAATATGATTCGAATAAATCTTAAATTTTAATTATATTTTTTCTCGTGTGTTATTGACATGTAACAACAATAACAACGACCCAGTATAATTCCATAAGTGGGGTTTGGGGAGGGTAATATGTACGCAGACCTTACCCTTACCCCGAAGGGTAGAGAGGTTGTTTCCAGGAGACCATCTGCTCAAAAAAGCAACAGGAGCCGATATATTAGTATCATAAAAATGCATAATAAAATAACAGCAATATAAGAGATATGAAATACAGAATACGAAATACGAAATAGATGGCTGGTATAGTAAAACTAACAGGTAAAGCCCTGCATCAATAGACGACCAATGACATTCTTAGTTTAACTCCTAACTGGCTAGTCTCACTCTATTGTGCTGTAGAAATATTCACAACTTTCCCCTAACCTACAACCTTAATGCTCGACCTCCATAATTCCCTGTCAAGGGCCATGTCCTCAGTAATCCTAAGTCGCGTCATGTCCTGTCTGATCACCTCTCCCCAATACTTCTTAGGTCGCCCTCTACCTCTCCGCGTGCCCACTACAGCCAGTCGCTCACACCTCCTCACCGGTGCATCAGTGCTCCTCCTCTGAATGTGCCCGAACCATCTGAGTCTTACTTCCCGCATCTTGTCCTCCATGGGGGCCACGCCCACCTTCTCTCGAATATCTTCATTCCTAATCTTATCCATCATTGTATGCCCGCACATCCATCCTCGCATGTATCCATCTCATCTCAGGTTATTGACATGTAAGAAGTACTCAAATTAATTGAGTTAAATTGAATGTGAATAAACCATAATTTGACATGAAGAGTAATTTTCCGTTTCACAATGCAATTAAATTGAAGAGACAAAGGAAAAAACGAATTCTTGTGAATTTACTGCATGGAAACAAACAAAAGCACTTTATAGGTAGCCGTTACAAGCTAGTAAATTTAGCATGGGTTTTTTTTTTATTTTATATCAATGCCATTTTTGACATGTAAATGCTCAAGTAGATCAGAGACTGTAGCCAAAAACAGACACAGAGAGTGCATAGATAAATACGTGAAAAAAGAACTACTTAGTAGAAATTTAAAAAGGTTCAAAATATAAAAAAATGAATTTATGAAGAAGCCAAGAGGTATAATATCTAATATATGTATACAAATATATTTTTTTACCTAGCTAAACAAATTTCGAATTACCTCTTGAATACATGTAACTCTACCAATGATGAGAGCCAAAAGAGGACATAATCACATATGTATTAAGTACTTGATAAATACTTACTCGAGTAAGATATTTATATTGAATTAAATAATTAATTTTAAGAATCAACAAACCAAAATAAAAAATATATATATATAGTGGGGTGGGGTGGGGGGCCAAAAAGGACACAATCGCAGATGCAGTACTTTGTCGAGAAAATTAAATACAGCTGGTTCCCAACGGTCATATTTCTTTAATCTTTTTAGTACTACAACTACATATGTAACTGCAATTTTCTCTTTTTCTCGTAGGCTGTAACTATGTTAACTTGTTCGAGGTAGGCGTTAGAACTTTTCATGGGAAGTTTATTTTCCCCTGACATATCCCTCTTTAAACAATAAAAACCTCATTCCTCGGGAAATAAACGTTCAAAATCTAGCTTGTAATGTCTGTCAAAACCCTACGAATCTCTCTCATCCTATAGGTTGAAGAAGATTTTGGTGGGGAAATAAATTATTTCATTATTATTCGCTCCAATTCTAATAAGTGATCAATTTTGTTTTTTTTTTTATTTTGGTCCAAAATAAATGTCCATTTATATAATCAAAAAATAATTCAATTTATTTTTTCAAAATTGTCCTCATGTTCGTATCTCTAAAAAGTCGTTTACTTCTCACATTAACTATGTTGCAACATTTAATTACGGGTAGTTTAATCATACTAACTACTTTTGTCTAGAATTTAGAATTTACTTAATGGCGTACCTAAAACAAATTGGTCACTTATTGTGGACCGTAGAGAATAATTATTTCGGGATTAGTTATTTCACTTTCATAAAGATAAAAAAACATACAATCCCATGATAGCTAATACCAAGATTAGTTATACCATCATTTTATCTCAACCAAACATGGAATAAACACATCTCAAATTTAATCCCAAGATTAATTATCCCTTATTTCTTATACCAAACAAGCCCTAAGAGTTTTTTTTTGTTGATTTAAGTGTTATCTTTGTTGAGCTTAGAATGCAACAACAATACAATCTTAGTGTAATCCCACAAATAATATCTAAAAAATATAGTATTTACAATGATCTTATCCCTTATTTTGTAAACATAGAGAGATTATATTCGGTAGATTTTTAGCTCGGTAAAAGCATAGTCATAGCACTGTTGAAAAGAAACACAGTAGTAAATACATAAATAAAAAAGAAGCAGCAATAACAACAAGATGATAAGTTAACCGAAGCTAAAGAGACGACCGAATAGTAATACTAGAAATCTATGAGTTGAGTTTAGAATAGGGGTGTTCGTTGGTCTGTACTGTACGGTAGGTAGACATTTCGGTTCGGTATTTTCGGTATTCAATTTCTTAAAATGCAATACCAATACCGTACCTAATTAAATTCGATATGGTTCGGGTTTTTTTCTTTCAGTTTCGGTTTATTTAAAAAAAAGGGCTCTTTCTCTCTCTTCAAGCTTCTCTCTCCCCGCTAGTGCTCTCTCCTGCCTTCTGATTTTCCGGCGCCGGCAACCTCAGGTAAGTCAACCTCTCTCTCTCTCTCCCGCTCTTCTCCCTCCTTCCTCTCTCCCCCCCCCTTCATCTCTCTTCTCCACCAATTTTTCTCTCTTTTCTCCACCCCTTCTCTCTCTTTTCTCTATTTCAACGCCGAAATTTTTAGCCGGCGACCTCCAAGCGCCTCTCCTCTGCCTTTCTTCTCTTCTTCTCACTCCCTTCTTCTCTCATATCCCCATAAACACGTCTTTTTTCCCTGCTGATCATTTTTCCCAACCCTTCTTGAGCCCAAATTTTAGTTCTGAAACCCTAGCAGCCCCGCCGGCAACCTCTGTCCGGCGACCCACCATGTTGTCCCTCCCTTTTCGACTTTGTCCAGGTCCACCACAGCCCCCCTCCCTATTGATTTCATGGTGGTTGTGTGTAATTTTTTAGGGAACTAGCTGCGGCTGCCAAGGAAAGCGCGAGGCGTACGGGCGAGTAGAGCGGAGCATCACCGGCTAGTATGTACAAAGGTTAGCGGGAGTTGGAAGGACGCATGACCTCAGGTGCATCAAGTCATATTTCCAGGTTCTTTCCATCGAGAGTTCCCACTTTCTTGTCTCTTTTTTTAGGTTAGTTAAATTATGGCTATTTAGTTAGCATCACTTTAAGTATTTTATTAGAGTACTTGTAGTTGCTACCTATTATTTTCTAGTTTGGGTTTGTGTTAGTGTTTTCTAGAGTTTGTCGTAGGTATAGTGGCTGTGGTCTGGGATGGTAGAGTAAGGTCATGTCCTCGAAGGGTGCCGAGGGTGAGAAGGGGGTGGGGAGGGGGTCAATGGATGGGACGAGCGGCAAGGAGGGTAAGGGGAAAGAGGGAGCTTGTAGATTAAGGATCATGTCGTGGAACATAGGCACGCTGACGGGTAAGTCTATTGAGTTGGTAAAGATTCTCCAGAAGGGGAAGGTTAATATAGTTTGTGTCGAGGAAACTAGGTGGGCAAGGTCGAAGGCGAGGAATGCAGATGGGTATAAGTTGTGGTACTCTGGAGTCGTGAGGGGCAGGAATGGAATGGGTATCTTGGTGGATAGGGATCTTAGAGAATCAGTGGTTGAGATTAGGCAAGTTAATGATATGCTAATGTTTATTAAGTTGGTGATTGGTGAGTGCACCCTTAATGTAGTAAGTGCTTACGCACCGCAAGCGGGCTTAGATGAGGAGGTTAATAGGCATTTTTTGGGAGGGTTTGGACGAGATTGTGCGTAGTATTCCACCTACTGAAAGGTTATTTATTGGAGGGGATTTTAATGTCCATATTGGATCGGCTACTGATAGTTATGGAGAGGTGCATGGTGGCTTTGGCCTTAGGGATATGAACAGAGGAGGTACTTCACTGTTAGACTTCGCTAAGGCTTTCGAGCTAGTGATTGTGAACACGACTTTTCAGAAGAGGGAGGAGCATCTGGTTACTTTCTAAAGTTTGTCGGTGAAGACCCAGATTGATTACCTTCTCCTCAGAAGGTGTGATAGAGGGTTGTGCAAGGATTGCAAGGTTATCCCGGGAGAGACCCTCGCGACTCAGCATAGTCTCTTAGTGACGGAGGCATTATAATGAAGAGGAAGAAGAGGTATGCTCGTAGCCGATCGAGGATTAGATGGGAAGCTTTAACCAACGATAAAGCCTAGGAATTGGAGGGGAGGTTATCCGCTATGGGAGCTTGGAGGAGTTGTGGAGACGCGAACACTATGTGGTCAACGACGACGAACTATGTGAGGGAGGTGGCGAGAGAGGTGCTAGGGATATCGAAGGGTTTTTCTGGCAGGCACCAAGGCGAATGGTGGTAGAATGACGTAGTCCAATGTAAAGTGGAGGCGAAGAAGGTAGCGTATGCGAAGTTGGTTGGGAGCACAAGCATGAAGGAGAGGAGAGCGAATAGAGATAGGTGCAAGGTAGCAAGGAAGGAGGTAAAGTTAGCGGTCACAGAGGCTAAGAATGCAGTGTTTGATCGTCTATACGAGGAATTGGGGGAGAAAGGCAAGGACATGAAGTTGTTTTGGCTGGCTAAAGCGAGGGAGAGAAAGGCCCGGGATCTGGACCAAGTAAGGTGCATCAAAGACGAGGATGGTAGAGTATGACAAAGATGGCAGACATACTTCTATGGTCTTCTAAACGAGAAGGGGGCTGGGATATAGCACTAGGGGATTTGGGGGCATTCAGAGAGTCTCCTAGATTTTAGGTATTGTAAGCGCATTAAGGTGGAGGAGGTCGTGAGGGCTTTGCGTAAGATAAGTAGGGGTAGAGCGACCAGGCCAGACGAAATTCCGATTGAGTTTTGGAAGTGTGTGGGTAGAGCAGGATTGGAGTGGCTGACTGCGTTGTTCAATGTAATTTTTAGAACGAAGAGGATGTCGGGGGAGTGGAGGTCGAGTACAGTGGTACCGTTGTACAAGAACAAAGGTGGTATCTAGTATTGTAACAATTATAGGGGTATCAAGTTACTTAGCCATACCATGAAAGTCTGGAAGAGGGTGGTGGAGGTAAGGGTGAGGAAGACGACGTCTATATCCGTTAATCAGTTTGAGTTCATGCCGGGTCACTCCACTACGAAAGCTATCCATATTATTAGGAGGTTGGTGGAACAGTACATGGATAAGAAAAAGGATTTGCACATGGTATTTATTAACTTGGAGAAAGCGTATGACAAGGTCCCTAGGGAGGTGCTCTGGAGATGTCTTGAGGCAAAGGGTGTGTCGGTAGCCTACATTAGAGTGATCAAGGACATGTATGATGGAGCCAAGACTAAGGTTAGGACTGTGGGAGGCGACTCGGAGTATTTTCCGATTATTATGGCATTACACCAAGGCTCTGCGCTTAGCCCATTCTTATTTGCCTTGGTGATGGATACATTGACTCACCATATTCAAGGGGATGTGCCATGGTGTCTGTTATTTGCTGATGACATAGTTCTAATTGATGAGACAAGGTCGGGGTTAATGAGAGATTGGATGTTTGGAGACAGCCCCTCGAGTCTAAGGGTTTCAAATTGAGCATGTCTAAGATAGAGTACCTGGAGTGCATGTTTAGTGCGGAGTCGAGAGAAGTAGGCAGGGACGTGAGGCTTGGATCACAGGTCATCCCCAAGAGAGATAGCTTCAAGTACCTTGGGTCGATGATTCAGGGAGACGGAGAGATCGACGAGGACCTCACTCACCGTATAGGGGTGGGATGGATGAAATGGAGGCTTGCATCTGGCGTCATGTATGATAAAAAAGTGTCACCGATACTCAAAGGTACGTTTTATAGAGCTGTGGTTAGACCGACCATGTTGTGTGGGGCAGAGTGTTAGCCTATTAAGAACTCCCATATCCAGAGGATGAAGGTAGCAAAAATGAGGATGATGAGGTAGATGTGCGGGCACACTAGGATAGACGAGATTAGAAATGAAGATATTCGAAAGAAGGTGGGCCTGGCCCCTGTGGATGACAAGATGCGGGAAGCGAGGCTTAGATGGTTCGGGCACGTGCGGAAGAGAAGCCTTGATGCTCCGGTGAGAAGGTGTGAGCGGTTGGCCGTGGTGGGTACGAGAAGAGGTAGAGGGAGGCCTAAGAAGTATTGGGGAGAGGTGATTAAGCAAGATATGGTACGACTGCAAATTTCCGAGGACATGACCCTTGATATGAAGGTCTGAAGGTCATGCATTAGGGTTGTAGGGTAGGGGGTAGTAGAGCTTTCCTTACTTCATACCGGGGGTTAGGCGGGGTTGGATTAGGGTTTATCTTAGATGGCTTGCAGTTTATGTTTAGTCCACACTATACTTGTTGTTTATCTTAGCCCCGGCCTTAGATACTGGTTACCGTTATTGCATGTCATTTATCTTTTGGTTGTTATGCTTTTGTTAATATTATAGTTTCTACTGGAGTTACTAATGAATTGTCTTTTCTTGTTTTTTATTTCCGTCTTTCTGAGCCGAGGGTCTACAGGAAACAACCTCTCTGCCCTATCGGGGTAGGGTAAGGTATGCGTACACATGACCTCTCTGCCCTATCGGGGTAGTTGTTGTTGTTGGTTTTGGTTTATTTGGTTTGGTAACTTCAGTTTGTTCGGTTTGAATACTAATTAGTGCATAGAGTCATAGAATGTAATATTCTGAATTAAAGTACTCCAAAGTACAAAACTAAAAACATTTGTTGACAAAAAATTTGTCCAAAACTAGCAAATATCAACTTAGAGAGAGAAAATTGTACATAAAAGAATAAATTTGATCATTAGAAATGTCTTGTTACTTACTTAGAATTAATTGATGAACTTAGATAATTAAGAAAGGTAAAATTTTGGATTTTTATATTTATGTTATAATTAATAATATGTGCACTGTGTAATAGAATATATATTTCGGTACGGTATTAGTATTTCAGTATTTCATTTTAAAATGCCAAATACCATACCTAATACCAATATTTTTTAAAAATTAAACCAAACATCACACCGAATACCAAAATATCGAATACCAAATACCAAATTTTTTGATTTTGATATGGTAATTCGGTATTTATCAAATTATACACCGCCCTAATTTAGAATATCGTTAGATTATTCGATTCCTATCTACCACTTATGTTAGGGAAGAACTTTGAGGAGTCAATCATAGCATAATGAGCTAAGTCATGGACTTATGGTGTAACGGTTGTTATGCCAATGTATAGGTAAATTTTCGACCGTCCTATTTCCGAATTTTTTTTGAATTCTTATAGTAGAAAACCAAACTAGAAGAAAACTTTATTATTCTCATTGATCCATTATCATTTTCAAATTTACTTTATTTTGAAGTCTTATTCGGTGAAAAGATCACTAGCGTACAAGAATGCCATTGACCTAAGGTATAGCCAAATTAAAAGATGCCATAATGTCAAATATGAAAGTATCCAGCAATTAACTTCGACTGGAATTATGTTTACCCTAAAAACGGTACAATAGAATTTATACGTGATTTTTAGACAAGTAAATTAATTTGATCTTAAAATAATAAAATGATTGAAGAAATATATAACACTTAGTCTTGATATGAAGACGAAATAATAAAAAAACGAAGCCTCCGGCGCAACACTGATAAGAACAATAATAAGGACAGAAAATAAGAAGATAAAATTGTATGTAACTTTTTGTAGATTGTAGTCTTAGTTTTTTCCAGAAAATTTCTCCCTCTACAATGATAACAAAGCTCACTATGTATAGCTATGTCTAGGAAAAGAGGTCCTAGGATCGTGCCCTTTAATGCCAGTTGTGAGGATCATTGATAAAAATATAACAGTGAGCATAAATGCTAAATTTCTTGTAACGGGCAACATACTTAATGTTGTGGATTATTCTCCATTGAATACTACCATGCGAAGAATATTTATTGCATCCTTATGAGCGTTATTCTTTTCTGTGACAGACGGGACAATTGCCTTCGATTTTGGTTATCTCATCTTAGGTTCCACGCGTCCCTTTTTTGAGCGGCCACATAGCATTGCATAATTTACCCTATACAAATTACATGAAGTGTGTATATATAGTTGAATTTTTTTAAACCAATGTATTTAATATTCCCAAGGTCATATCATATCTGATCAAAAATCTTTTCTTTTTCATTCTTTAGTAGCAGTAAAAGTTACTCGTATTTGTTGATTAGTATCTCAAATTTTAACTTAGAAAAATCCGATACTACAACTTGTCTTGCATAGGATAAGTCCTCATTTAAAAAATATTACTAGGAGTAACAATTTAGACATAAAGTTGCAACATATATTTACCTTCTTATTTAATACCAACCAAGAAAGTTATAAAATAAATTTTGAAATCAAAAGATACTCCTTAAGAACCAAAATCTTAAAGCTAATTCATATTAAATGGAAAACGAAAGGAAAAAATGGGGCACACATTTCTGGTAAATACTTACCCTCACCGAGTGTTTACACCAAATTATATTAACTCACTATGATTAATTAATTTAATTAGATGAGAATGCATGTAATTTACCATGGTTAAATGATTGAAATCCATATGCAAGACACGCGACATATATCTATTGGTTTGGTGTAAATACCCGATGCGGGTAAGTTTTTACCCACATTTCTACTTATTTTGTCTTAAACTAAAATAATTTGCTTTTATTTTGTTTTCATACTTCATAGCTCTTAAAAAGTTTTAGATTGCGAATGAAGAAAAGAAGAAAAAAAAATTAAAAGTAAGAGAATAATTTTCTTTTCCATATACCATTTCAAAATCTCAAATGAAACTTTCTTTTTTGGTGACCAGTATTTTTATTAAACTATTTGATTATTATAATAAGATTTTATGTTCACTTTATAATACACTCTAGCATAATATATTCTCATTTTTCTTCTTTATGTACTTCAAAAATACTTATGCCCATGACAGCCCCCTCCCCCGGGTCCCACTTCTATGTATGCCCTATAATATCTCATATACATATAATTTATGTATAGTATATGTATAATTGTGTATAATTAATATATAATTTATATATATCGGCTAGAAAAAATAAATATTGAATATGACCGGCTATTTGTGTAACAATCCCTATAATTAATTGGTTGTAAGGTAAGATATTATCCTATTATCAACTTAGTTTAAAAATTTAAACTCTTCATTAATCATTATGGTTTATATATATTGAAATGTAGCGATTTCATGTATCGTTCTTTATTTATACTCTATATATTATCTTATTTATGTGGAGTGTAATTAGTTTAGACCATGATAAGGTAATATGTGCATTTGCACAGAGATATTAATTACGAGATTGGACTATATTGTATGATTGTAAAAGTGAGAATGCAAATTGTCAATTGATGGATTTAATAAGGAGTTAAGTTATAGATTTCCAATCCCAATTATTGAGTCTCAATAGCGCAAGTCATCACTGTTATAAATATGTATATATTATATTATAGATGTTCATTTAGTACTCCGTTGTAAATAAGTTTTCTGAAGAAGTTTATCATTTCGGTACTCCGTTATGAATAAATATTACCCTCGGCAAAAGATTATTTATATCTGGTACAGTAGCAGCTTACAAGCAACTTACAAAAAGCTTACACCGCAGGTTGTAGTAACAGCTTACACAGCAGCTTGCAGTAGCAGCATACACGCAACTTACAAGTAGCTTACACAGCAGCTTGCAGTAACAGCTTACAAGCAACTTACACAACAGCTTGCAGTAGCAGCTTCCTTCTATAAATAGAGGAGATTTCAATTCATTATGTACATGAATTTGAAATTGAATAATAAATCTCTCTCTACTTGTCTTCGATTTCTTTATTTTATAACACGTTATCAGCACGAGACTCTGCCATTTTGAGCACTTACTTCAAATTTAATTTCTATTTCAGTGTTCATCTTCGATGTAAGGCGATACTCTTACATCCGTGGTTACATCTTGTTCATTCCGAGCATCATAAGGCAGATTATATCCTTGAGGTGGTGAGCTTTTCTTCTTGGCGGTAGAGATGTGGATATCACTTATGTCTGGAGTGGCCAAATTTGTGTAAAGTAACTTGAGTCTTTTGCTTATATTTGGTTTAATATCTTTATCATCGATTGCTTGGTTATATGCTACGTATACAGTACCTATTTTGGTATTTATTTTCTTCATCCTAATTATCTTAATAAAGGATTATAAAGTGGATAACATTGTTAGATCCACTTAAACTCCAGCAGAGTTTGCATGAAATATATAACCACCAGAAGTGGTTATGTTTTGTATATCTCATTGTAACTAAATTTTGTTAACCACCAGAAGTGGTATATGCCTATGTCACGACCCTAACCCCGAACCCGGTCGTGATGGCGCCTCTCGTGAAGACAAGGCCAGCCAATTTACACAATTCACCCTCTTAAACAGTTAATAACATAAAGATACTTCAAACATGATTCAATAGCAATATTTAGCAGAAATAGAGATAACAAAACGGAAACTCAACCCGACACAACCCTAACCGGGGTGTCATAAGTCACGAACATCTATTAGAGTATAAATGCAACTACAAGGTTTGAAATATACAAAAACAGGACTGATGAGCAAAAGGGGAGAGAAAACGGTGTTGCGAATGCTGGCAACCACCTTGCTAAACTCCGATAACTCTGCCACCGATTAGCCAAAACCCACTACCGGATATATAAATACCTGCATTTGCACACAAGGTGCAGGGAGTAAAGTGAGTACTCCAACTCAGTGAGTAATAAAGGTAAAACAACTGAGCAGTAAGAAATCACGTAAGGCAAACCAACATGTTGTATAGAAGTAGTGTAAAACCTTTGAGAAAAGCAATGAAGTTGTGAAATCTTTAGAAACATCTTAGCTCAGTTCAAAACCCTCTTTCGAAAATGACTTTTTCAACAGTTACACGAATAAATGCAAAACAGTTAGTGCCGATAAGCACAGAACATCCGCCCCTCGGGCACAAATACCATAGTATAACAGGTAAAATGCCAAATAAATATGAAAGATGAACACATAAAGGTTTGCCCCTCGGGCAATCTCTCAGAACAGTACCAGCCCCTCGGGCTCACTCTCAGAATAATATCAGCCCATTGGGATCACTCTTAGAACAATATCAGCCCCTCGGGCTCACTCTCAGATCATGATGGGTACTCGCGCTCACTGTGGGTGTGCAGACTCCGGAGGGGCCCCTTACGGCCCAAGCGCTATATCAAGCCACCTCGTGGCATCATCTCTCGGCACTCGGCCTCACATCACTCGACATTTGGCCTCACATCACTCAAGGCACCTCGTGGCGTATAAAAGTATCTCAGGCCCTCGGCCTCATATCACTCAGCAAATCCTCACATATGGCCCTCGGCCTCACTCAATCCGAAAATCATCACAAGCCCCTCGGGCATTAGTAAAACAGCAGTTCTCAGCCCAAAACATCATTTAGAAATATCATTTAAGTTTCAAATATGAGTAACAGTGGGTGAGTTTGTAAAACAGTAAATATCAACAGGTCTGAGTTCAAGTAATAAGTCAAAACAATGAGAAAATAGTGATAAAAATCCCCGGAGGGTTCAAATAGTTGGCAATCAGCCCAAATCGTTATGCTAACAAAGAGGTTTCAGTCAAATACACAGTAAAATCATCAATCGGGACGGACCAAGTCACAATCCCTGATAGTAAACAACCCCACGATCATTATCAGCGCGTGTCTCACCTACAATGTGCAATCCGGGGTTTCAAACCCTCAAAGTATCATTTACAATCATTACTCATCTCGAACCGGCTACAACCCTAACTCGCGACGCCTTTGCCCCTCGAATTGGCCTCCACGCACGTCGAATCTATCCAAAGTCAGAATGAATACATCACAATATGCTAAGGGAGCAAAGCCCAAGCGAAAACAAACGAAAAATATCGAAAATCCCGAAATTAGCAAAACCCGAGCCCACTTCTCAAAACTCAGAAATTTTTACATCATTAGATTCCTTGTCACCCCACGAGTTTATACATAACAAAAGTTCCCAAATCCGACCCCAAATGGTCCTCCAAATCCCCAATCAAAGATTCAAAATCTCAAGCCCTAGTTCTTCCATTTTTAGCTTAAGTTCCATGATTTTCTAGCTGGATTTTACAATATATTCGAGTTTTAGGTTCGAAAATCATACCTCCAAACGTTTCTCCTTAAATCCCTCTTCGATTTCCTTCAAAAAGCTCTCAAAAGGACCAATTGTGGAGGAAAAATGACCCAAAATTGCGGATAAAATAACTTAAAATATTTTGCCCAGGGGTTTTCGCATCTACGACCCCTCCACCGCTCCTGCGGTATCACTTCTGCGTCATTTTCTCCGCATTTGCAGAATCCACTTGACGAGCCAAAACCGCATCTGCTGTACACTGCCGCATCTGCGAGTCCACATGTGCGGTCCCTATTCCGCATCTGCGGTTTCTGACCTCTCTCCTCAAATCCGCATTTGCGAAAATCCCTTCGCACATGCGATGCCGCACCTGCGGTTCCCAAACCGCAAGTGCGGAAATACCAGAAGCAGCAATCTTCTGAAATCTCTTAAGTCCAAAATCTTCCCGTTAACCATCCGAATTCACCCCGAGGCCCCGGAGACCTCAACAAAAAGCACCAACATGACCCAATACCTTATTCAAACTTGTTCCAGTCATCAAAGCACCTCAAACAACATCAAATTACTCAAAACACATCGGATTCAAAGCCTAATTTTTGAGAAATCTTCCGAAACACGTTTTCGATTAAAAATCCAACCAAAACATGTCCGAATGACCTGAAATTTTGCACACACATCCCAAATGACATAATGAAGCTACTGCAACTCTAGAAAATTCCATTCTGATCCCCGGATCAAAATCTCGCCTATCAACCGAAAATCGCCAAAATATCGACTTCACCAATTCAAGCCTAATTCTACTTCGGACCTCCAAAACCCATTCCTATCACATTCCTAAGTTACAAATCACCTCCCGAAGCTAACCGAACCATCGAAACTCACATCCGAGCCCTCTAACACAATAGTCAACATCCGGTTGACTTTTACCAAATCAAACCTTCTTAAAAGAGACTAAGTGTTTCATTCCTTACCAAATCCTCTCCAAACACAGACTAATCAACTTGATCACATAAAACACGGATAACGGAGCATAAAGAAACAGAAATGGGGGAAACGAACGGTAACTCATGAGACGACTGGCCGGGTCGCCACATCCTCCCCAACTTAAACAAACGTTTGTCCTCGAACGTGCCCAAAGTTGTTCTAAAAGCCAACCAAGCACTGAAAAACCTTATCATGCATATACCCGGGGGTGATCCCATGTCACCCTACCTCATATAGGTCCGATAACACAATGAAACTGCATTTCCACATTACAACCTAACCCATAAGCCTTAGAACCACATTTCCATTTCTGAATCATTCACAAGATCAGAATCTCACATCTATTTTTCAGAATAAGCCCGAACAAGCTGTAATCATCCATACTTGCAATCTCAGGTGCAATCACTTGATATACCACATAACTCAAACACTCATAGCGATAACTTCTATTCACAGCAGTTGCCCACAAAATCGAATACTGGTAGAAAACCTCTTATCAACTAAAGGCTCATTCCAACACTTTCATATACTGCCAACGATAAATGAAACGCAACAAACCATAACCATTTCTCATATCAACTATTCAGGAAGTCACTTCTCCTTTGGCAAATACCATAGCAAATTTTTGAGTCGGACCTCGATATTATCCTTCCAACATACTGAAATCGAATCCGTTCGTATTCATTAATGATCCTAATGATCTCCTTTAATCCAATACACTACTCTGGCGACACGACACATCAATACAGGCTTAAGTCACAACTTGTGCAATCTGTGCACCACAATCCGAACTTACTCAAATCATGAAATAACTCAAATGGAAGAGTTGTACCTCAAGCTCACCAGTACCACCACAACACAAGGCTGAGAACCCGTCTCACATCATAGAATAGAACACACGAATCTAACCCGTAAGGTCATATCTCCACATAGTTTTGCTGCAACGCGCGATCCTATCAAGCACTGCTCCACATAAAACACCCCAAGTCACTATGCTCGAAAGCGACAACCACGCACAATTTGATGTCTGGAACCAAAGCAAATTCATTATACCCACGGTGAAGCAAATAACATATACCACGCAAACCCGATAGGACATAACCGATACGCCATTCACCGAGCAACACCTAATTACTCTTCCCGCTCGACTTCGACTATGAACCCCAATAGAACCGCACCATATGTGCCCATAACCAATAAATCATACATCTCGCAACACAGAAAGGTAATTAATATACCTCCCCAGATTACTAATAAGCTCAATAACAGTAGAATCGACATATCCCTTAACAATGCAATTCGGAGCCAACCAAGCCGACTCAAGTTAGAACACGCGTCCACATCGGCCCACCAATGAACTCTTTATCAAGGAAATCCTGAAGTTGTTCCTTCCACTACTATAACTCATGTCGGTGCCATACGATACAGTGTCCGACACCAAATCAATATCGAAATCAACAACCTTGCCCGGCGCCATGCCCGACCACAAGAAACACATCTGAAAAGTCCCTCACCACCGGAACTAAATCAACATAAGGAGCCTCAGCACTGACACTCGTCATAAGAGCCCAAATAAGAAAGACAAATCCTTCCCAGTCGTCCGCTGGGTCTTCGGCATGTAAAATTCCTCCAATGAGACATAATCCGCCGAATATCACCACTCAATCCGTAGCATTTTCCGACATAGTCAACAATGCCGTCTTAGCGCAATAGTCCAGAATGACACAACACAGAGACAACCAGTCTGAACCCAATATCACTTCCAAATCTAACATACCAAGCAACAAAAGAGCTGCTCGGGTCTTCAAACCCCGATAGTCACTACATAGTGCCGACACACGCGACTCATGACCGCAACATAGCCTGAAGATGAGGACTCCTAGTCTCCAACTCCATACAACACACGAATCATCATACCTGATCCCAATTCCGCCGTCCGAACACATACCACACCTCAAATACCAAATTACTCCACGGGAGATATTCAAATATTCCCCTGTGCCCCCAAGCAAACTCGAATGTTAGCAGCCGATCTAGCCAGAAAGTGCCACAATACTACCGAAGTGCCATCAACTTAATCATATTACCTTTCCTGAAACATATATTCTCGTCAAATCACTTCTGATTGGCAATACCATTTCCTTAATCATCTGAGGCTACCCGCTGCCTAAGAGTTTCATGAACTTCCTTTTAGAGCTGAACCGTAACCTTACACACGCAAATCTCAGTCCGTACAACATACCGCATATACCATACCATCCTAGGATAACATGAGAACTTCATCTCCCTTCCGAGCCATAGACATCTACGCACTCAACTAGTCAAGAACTTTCCATCAGTCCCATCTAGAATAAAAACCACGATACATCCCATGTTCCGCATGCCCATAGAAAATATACATCTCCAAACCGCGGTAAAAACCATCAAGAACTCTCCGAGTCTCCTTTGCACAAATCAGACCTGCCAGGACTGAATCATTCTAACTCGACCAAGATAAGCAAGCCATCAAAACTTAAGTGCATTGCTGCAAAATACCTGCAAGAACCCATTACCTTGAACACACACACGAAATTAATCATATTCTTACCCTACCGGTCCGGTCTACTATCAAGCTACTCCATCTATCGAAATTTCCTTCTGATTCATCTTCAACTGGATATTCCCTCTTGCTGTATCACCATAATGCCTCAACCTAGGCTTACCACACGAGATCCAAGCATAAAACCACACTGTCTAAGACCCATAAGCCACTGAATACTCTCTCAAATACTCCTAGAAACACCACATCCCAGAATACTTTACTCTAAAGAGCTTCCTGCAAATTTATCTCCGTTACCTTTACTCTCTTGATACTGATACATAGAATCCCATAAATAACATAGAAATACCACAAGTCTTGACCTCTTCCAATGAAAACTCAATTTCTAACCGCATATAAAACTCTAAAATACACGGTTGCTCCCTGTAGAATCTTGAACACATTTGAACCATTCTCGAGAGTCATTCACTCTTATTCAAACTGCAATTTACTTGACCCAACGAACAGAACCACCCGTGCCTCATTGGCACTCCGACACGGCAGAATGAAGTCCTCATCCCAATACAACCAAGCAACTTCCTGCTCTATACACCGAGCATTCTTTACCAACCACAACTTAAGACATCCCGTGTTTTTCTTACCCTATGAATCATGATATAACCTTTGTCAAAAAAATTCCTTTACTCGAGCCATCCTCGGTCTCAATTTCCGCAAGCGATTACTGATTCACCCGCACACCTCAAACTGGAACCAATATAGCACCTAACCGTGCAATTAACCACTCACAGCAAACTCCCCCACTTTGCTCGAAGCTATGGATCAAAATACACTCAATAACTCATAAAACTTATACTCTATTGATGCCACAATACCATAGTGAGATTAAACTCAGATCCTTTGCAAGCTTGTGAAAACACAAATCATCTAGTACTTTAAATCTTCGGCAAATCTCGCACTCATTATCGTAACAGTTAAGCCCCCTCTCTCAAGCAACCCAAAATTCAAATTTCAACACTTACATTCCACTTGCACATGAGATCTTCTAACAGTCACATAAGAGTCACACAACCCCAGAATTCTTCGCAGGAGATAACCCACCTGCTTTGCCTTTAATTAACATTTTTGTATACCTTCCACCGTCACAAACCATACGCAGTTACTTAGTCTTCTTGAGTCTGAACTCATATCGCAACATGAAATCTACTTCACTCTCAACTGGGAAACATTGAAAGATCCTTCATACGCCCATAACTCGGGGCTACACCTCCAATCAAGATGAAAATCAAGCACCTAATAGTTCTTATCCTCCAGCAAACCTTCCTCGTCACTTCCAAGTCATATAGATACATCTCGCAGTACTAACATACTCATCACATAGTTATCTAACCGTCACTTCCACTAATAAGGACGATACCGAACATATAGGTTCAAAACATTTGTTCACACAGCCATAGGCAAGGATCCGACCTCAAGTCCTCCAGACTGGCCTCATATCAAACTCACAAATATCACATCTCGCCCCTCGATCAGGGGATCACAAACCAGCAAGGCACATCTGATACTGAGTGTTCATGCGCGCTGCGAATGCGTGGAAGGAATTTCAAAAGTTACTTTTCAAGATGAATCAAGAACGCACGAGAAGAATTCAAGAATGTAAAATTTTCCTAAAGGGTTCTGCAGCCTCTCGAAGATAAGCATAGACGTCTCCGTATCGATCCGCAAGACTCTACTAAACCTGCTCATGAATCGTGAGACCTATGTAACCTAGGCTCTGATACCAACTTGTCACGACCCTAACCCCAAACCCGGTCGTGATGACGCCTCTCGTGAAGACAAGGGCAACCAATTTACACAATATACCCTCTTAAACAGTTAAATAACATAAAGATACTTCAAACATGATTCAATAGCAATATTTAGAGGAAATAGAGATAACAAAACGAAAACCCAACCCGACACAGCCCTAACCGGGGTGTCATAAGTCACGAGCATCTATTAGAGTATAAATACAACTACAAGGTCTGAAATATACTAAAACAGGACTGATGAGTAAAAAAGAAGAGAAAACGGTGCTGCGAACGCTGGCAGCCACCTTGTTAAACTCCGATAACTCTGCCACCGATTAGCCAAAACCCACTACCGGGTGTATAAATACCTGCATCTGCACACAAGGTGCAGGGAGTAAAGTGAGTACTCCAAATCAACTCAGTGAGTAATAAAGGTAAATAACAACTGAGCAGTAAGAAATCACGTAAGGCAAACCAACATGTTGTATAGAAGCAGTGTAAAACCTTTAAGAAAAGCAATGAAGTTGTGAAATCTTTAGAAACATCTTAGCTCAGTTCAAAACCCTCTTTATAAAATGACCTTTTCAACAGTTACGCGAATGAATGCAAAATAGTTAGTGCTGATAAGCACAGAACATCCGCCCCTTGGGCACAAATACCGCAGTATAACAGGTAAAATGCCAAGTAAATATGAAAGATGAACATATAAAGGTTTGCCCCTCGGGAAATCTCTCAAAACAGTACCAGCCCCTCGGGATACTCTCAAAATAATATCAGCCCCTCGGGCTCACTCTCAGATCATGATGGGTACCCGTGGTCACTATGGGTGTGCAGACTCCGGAGGGGCCCCTTACGGCCCAAGCGATATATCAAGCCACCTCGTGGCATCATCTCTCGGCACTCGGCCTCACATCACTCGGCACTTGGCCTCACATCACTCAATCCACCTCGTGGCGTATAAAAGTATCTCAGGCCATCGGCCTCATATCACTCAGCATATCCTCACATATGGCCCTCGGCCTCACTCAATTCGATCATCACAAGCCCCTCAGACATTAGTAAAACACTAGTTCTCAGCCCAAAACATCATTTAGAAATATCATTTAAGTTTCAAATATGAATAACAATGGCTGAGTTTATAAAACAGTAAATATCAATAGGACTGAGTTCAAGTAATAAGTCAAAACAATGAGGAAATAGTGATAAAAATCCTCGGAGGATTCAAATAGTTGGCACAAAGCCCAAATATGGCAATCAGCCCAAATCATGATGCTAACAAATAGGTTTCAGTCAAATATGCAGTAAAATCATCAATCGGGACGGACCAAGTCACAATCCCCATTAGTAAACAACCCCATGCTCATTATCAGCGCGTGTCTCACCTCAATATAGCACCACGATGTGTAATCCGGGGTTTCAAACCCTCAGAGTATCATTTACAATCATTACTCACCTCGAACCGGCTACAACTCTAGCTCGTGACGCCTTTGCCCCTCGAATTGGCCTCCACGCACATAGAATCTATCCAAAATCAGAACGAATACATCAAATATGCTAAGGGAGCAAAGCCCAAGTGAAAACAATCGAAAAATATCGAAAATCCCGAAATTAGCAAAACCCGAGCCCCGGTCCCACTTCTCGAAACTCAGAAATTTTCACATCATTAGATTCCTTGTCACCCCAAAATTTCATACATAACAAAAGTTCCCAAATCCGACCCCAAATGGTCCTCCAAATCCCCAATCAAAGATTCAAAATCCCAAGCCCTGGTTTTTCCATTTTTAACTTAAGTTCCATGATTTTCTAGGTGGATTTTACAATAGATTCGAGTTTTAGGTTAGAAAATCTTACCTCCAAATGTTTCTCCTTGAATCCCTCTTCGATTTCTTTCAAAAAGCTCTCAAAAGGACCAACTATGGAGGGAAAATGACCCAAAATCGCGGATAAAATAACTTAAAATATTCTGCCCAGGGGTTTTCACATCTGCTACCCACCACCGCTCCTGCGGTATCACTTCTGCGTCATTTTCTCCGCATTTGAGGAATCCACTTGACGAGCCAAAACCGCATCTGCGGTACACTGCCGCATCTGCGAGTCCGCAGGTGCGGTCCCTATTCCGCATCTGCGGTCCCTATTCCGCATCTGCGGTTTCTGACCTCTCTCCTCAAATCTACATCTGCGGAAATCCCTTCGCACATGCGATGTCGCAGGTGCGGAAATACCAGAAGCAACAATCTTCTGAAATCTCTTAAGTCCAAAATCTTCCCGTTAACTATCCGAATTCACCCCGAGGCCTAGGGCTGGGCATTCGGTATATCGGTTCGGTATTTAAGAATTTAGGTTCGGTATTTTGGTATTCGATTTATCAATTGTACATACCAAATACCGTACCAAATTATTTTGGTACAGTTCGGTATTTATTATTTTGGTTCTGTACGATTTCGGTTTAAGCATAGTGTTAGTGCCTATTTGGGAATTAAGCCTAGTCTAATATATTCAAATTCTTGAAAGTTGGAAAGCTGTACAGATATATAATGGTGTCAAACATTTTTGAATGTTCTAAAATAGGAAGACTGACAGAAAATTGAGACGGATAGAGTAACAACAATAATAGTACATATTATGTGAAGTATAAAACGTCACATATTGAAGGAAATCGACATTTCTAGGATCAAACCAAACCTAAATTAAGTTTGCTCCTAACAGACAGTAATCTGGATGTACACTACGATTAGCTTTAATAAACAAAAGAATTTGCTAATAATCTCATAGTGAAGAGAATTCCTTATTTCAGACGAAGATATTAAAAAGTTATGGTAAATAGAAAAATTACAAATAGTATGGAAATTGAAAAAGTAGAAGATAGTTGGGATTTTGAAATAGGTAGAGGAAGTCATAATGGGCAACTACTATTTCATGGTATAAGGTTTTATTATGTTCATTTGCACAGCTATACCCTAAAAAAGCCAGAATCAAAGCTTACCTTTTAATGTTGTTTACTGTTTTGTCTTAAAAGAAAGCACGAGTAGGAATAGCCATGAAGAAGTCTAAGAAATTAGAGTGTGGGTTTGGACTGTTGGGCTTGAGGTAGGGGTGGGGCGATGGGAAATTGGAAATTAGATATAAAACTGGGCTTGGGGCTGGGCAGGGTCCAAAAAAAGGCTTTAAGAATTTCGGTATTTTGGTATACCGAAATTTCAAAATTCTAATACCGAGAACCGTACCAAAATATCGAAAATGCAATACCGAATTAGACCGAAATACCGAAAATAACCGAAACCGAAATACCAAATTAATTCGGTTCGGTTCGGAATTCGATTTTTCGGATTTTATGCCCACCCCTACCGAGGCCCCCGAAACCTCAACCAAAAGCACCAACATGGCCTAATACCTTATTCAAACTTGTTCCAGTCATCAAAGCACCTCAAACAACATCAAATTACTCAAAACACATCGGATTCAAGCCTAATTTTTGAGAAATCTTCCGAAACACGTTTTCGATCAAAAATCCAACCAAAACATGTCCGAATGACCTGAAATTTTGCACACACATCCCAAATGACATAATAAAGCTACTTCAACTCTCAAAAATTCCATTCTGATCCCCGGATCAAAATCTCGCCTATCAACCGGAAATCGCCAAAATATCGACTTCACCAATTCAAGCCTAATTCTACTCCGGACCTCCAAAACCCGTTCTGATCACACTCCTAAGTCACAAATCACCTCCCGAAGCTAACCGAACCTTCAGAACTCACATCCGACCTCTCTAACACAATAGTCAACATCCAGTTGACTTTTTTCAAATCAAACCTTCTTAAAAGAGACTAAGTGTCTCATTCCTTACCAAATCCTCTCTGAACACAGACTAATCAACTTGATCACATAAAACACGGATAACGGATCATAAAGAAGCAGAAATTGGGTAAAACGGAGCGGTAACTCATGAGACGACCGGTCGGGTCATCACAGCCTATAACCACCAAAAGTGATAATTTAGGCTTTCTATGGTTACAATTGAAGATAAGTTAGAGAAAATTTCTCTACTTTACTTGCATGCCTCAATTTGCTCCTGAAGTAGCAATATCTTAAAAGAGGTTCTAAGCCGTCACACAATTTGGTGTGATTAATTCACGTTCAAATAGTTATGTTCCGTTCCCTGAAGGATGGGAACTTTTGATAAATATTAATCCATTCCTGAAGTAAATGTGACAATATTAATAAAGCTCGTAAATATAAATGCGCTTTTGATATGAATATATTATAATTCACCTCCAGAAGAGGTAATATGATTAAGGGAATATATATACTCAATATTTCGTATTTTAAATTTGTTCCTGAAGAAGTAACACAATTGAAATTATCTCCTGAAGTAGGAAAATATTATGAAACTGTGTCTTTCTGTACTTAAACAAAATAATAAGCTATTCAAAGTTATTTTTGAAGCACATTTTCATTCCCTGGAGTGAATGAAGAAATACCATAACTCACCTCATGAAGAGGTAGAATAACAAAGGATATAAATTTTATTTTTATGGAATAAAGATCATTGTCGCACGTACCCGTTGTACATAAAATATCTTGAATAATTTTATCAAATATCATTCTAAGGCAAAAGGCATTCTTGTAGAATGCTTTGTACTGCAACCACATTAATATGTTATGGTTAGTTATCGAGTTCCCCGAGGGAAATAACAACTCATGTATCTTTCCCTGAAGGATGTAATGATTATGTGGTTGCCGCTTTGATATAAAATATTTAGCTGTTAATGGCGTTTCTCCCTGAAGGAGATATTTGTCACAAAGTTGGTGGTAAAAATACTGAAATTCTTAATTTCTTACATTTATAAATTTAGAATTGTCTTTATAATGTTCATTTTATTATGATTTTCTCCCACGATACCAGAAGTGTATGAGCAATATTTGATAATACAAAATATATCAACAACTCCTAAAGAGCTAACTGTTTGTCAAGAAGACACATGACACCAGTAGTGTCTGATAAATATTAAATTGTGGATAATAAATGAAGGCTCTCGAAGAGTTTATATGCAAATATGTCATCCATATTATATGATTATGGTCAAAACATATGTTGTAGTAAACTTTAAGTTTACTAATACAAATGACTATCATATTGGACTACAAATAATTGGAAGATTAAAAATCTTCATGTTTCCACAATCATAGGGGTAAAATAATATGTATGTGAGAAGTTGTCCGCCTTATTCTTCAATTTTGTACTATATCATGTATCAGAGTAAACCAGAAGTTTACTAATGCAAAAACAATCACAATAAATCAGAAGTTTACTAATGCAAAAGTTTATGTCATAGTAAAGCAGAAGTTTACTAAGAGATAACGCATGCCATGATAAACTTGAAGTTTTCATTTGCCATTTTTTAAATGAGCTATTTGAGAATTCAGATAAGCATATACTGAAGAACTAGAAGATTCTTCAAGAATTCTCTTGTGCTGCTTGTTCTCACAATAAATTGGTTATACCGGCTAAAGTTGTGACTAAGACCCCTGAATTCTGGAATATATAAAAGGTGAATATGGGCCCATTAACCTATCACGTGAACCACTTATAGATGCATATATAAGATGGTTACATGTGTGTTCATTTTCAACCTGCAGTTTGACATTTGAAATTGCTTTTCTCAACTAAGAGCAAAACATTCAGATTATGAAATCAATACAGTTCATCTTGATAATGCTGGTTTAGCATTGAATATCTCCTATTAATGGCTAAACCATTGCTTATGAGAACAAAACTTCATGTGTTGGTCTAAGGTTTTCTAAATTGCATATAGCAGCACTTGTATGCATCAGACCAACAATATATGATAAGTCCTCCCCTCACAATTGGTTTAGGATTAGAAACCAAATATTTTTACCATCTTTTAATGTGCGGTATATGGTTAATTTCTCTACCACAATGCACAAAGATATGTTTCCCAAAGAAGATTGGGAATATATGTTAGTTTTCTAATATTTGGGGGATGGAATAAACAGCTGAAAAATATGCTATATGAATCGAATTATCATTAATAAGATAATTCAAGTCAAATGCCGGAAGCATTTGCTGATCCAAAATCAAATATTATATTTCAGCTGCAAATGCTCCTATTAAAAATTTAAAATCCCTGAAGGATAGAGTTTACTGTACGCATGAAGCGTGGTAGACCAATCGGTTCCAAAGGTAACAATACTTAAAAAATGATAAGGAGCTAATGATCTGTCACGCTCCAAAAATCGAGGGGCGCGACCGGCGCTCGACCGGGTAGCCCCCAGCCAAGCGAACCCGGGTGCCTTTCCTATTCCACGTGATAACCTGCGTTTCTATTACCCATTAACCAAGTGAAATAGCCATTTATAAATTTAAACACATTCTTACGAGATTTACATAACATACATAGTTTCTTAGCGTGGTTTACAAGTTATACTGCCCAAAATACATAAGTACATAACCCACATTTCCTGTCTACGGAGCCTCTAGAGTTACAAAAGAGTGTTACAATACTTCACCCACGATCGCAGAGTGGAAATGCGGTCCGCAGAATGGACCGCAAAAGTACTCCCAAAATCTGAACACACTACCTGGGTATGTGGCAGAAATGCGGTCTGCATACCCATTATGCGGTCGCATAGTGCACCGCAGAACTGCCCCTCACAAAATCCCAAGGGAAATATGCGATGACTATGCAGTCCGCATATCCGTTATGCGATCGCATATTGGACCGCATATTTAACCTCCAATTCAACCAACACACTGACTCACTTTGCGGCGATTATGCGACCGCATTCTAGACCGCGGAATTGCATTTCCTGGAAAACAATATTTCTTGATTTTTTATAACATAGATCAATACCAAAAGCATTCGAACCGCGGCTCGCTTAATTTTACACATTCCTAACATATATTCGGGACTTGGCACCACAAGCTACCCAGTTTTGAGTACAAGTTTTATGGGGCCTTACATCCTCCCCCACTTAAAATCATTCGTGCTCGAATGAGGATTTTGGAAATCGGTTGGTTTTGAAAACATGATATGTAAACTCCCAATTTTTGAATTTTTTTTTTGCCAGAGTTTCCTTTGTAATTAGACTTATCTACCTATCAGAGAGCCTCCAAAACATTATTTCCAAGCACCATTACGCTATCCCTATTATCCCTACAACTGGTATACAATTCATTACCTCAACACCTGCACATAATTTGGTCACTTCAATGAGTTCCATACAGTTCAACCACTCCAATACACTATATGTATTCCAATTAATCATTACCAATCTACACTACCTTTAATCATTCACTTATCACATGAGTTCTTACAAAATTTTCATTTACCAAAAAAGGGCTTACGCATGACTCAAATAATCACAACACATACAATTCTTGCACAACTTGAGGAGTTACAATAGTAAAGCATTTAGGGAAAAATATGGGGTGTCTTTGCACCAGATTGAACACAACATCAGTTTACTTAGAGACAAGAGTTCGCACGATCACTACTAGATTTGTTCAAACAGATTGGGATATTTTTCTTTCATTTCACTTTCCGCTTCCCAAGTGGCTTCCTCGACTTGTTGACTTTGCCATAACACTTTAACTAAAGCAACTTCCTTGTTTCTCAATTTGCGAACTTGCCTATCAAGAATAGCGACCGGAATTTCTTCATATGATAACTCTTCATTGACCTCGATAGCCTCGATTGGCACGATGGTGGATGGGTCTCCAACCACTTTCTTTAACATAGACACATGGAACACCGGGTGCACTAATGATATTTCAGGGGGCAATTCCAGTCTATAGGCCACCTGTCCTATCCTTTGAGTGACCCGATACGGCCCGACATATCTAGGACTCAACTTCTCTTTCTTCCCAAATCGCATGACTCCCTTCAGAGGAGATACCATTAAGAACACCCAATCATCTACTTGAAATTCCAATTTTCTTCGACGAATGTCCGCATAAGATTTCTGGCGACTCTGAGCAGCTTTCAGTCTTTCCTGAATGATTTTAACTTTTTCCATAGCCTGGTGCACGAGATCTGGCCCTAACAATTCTGCTTCACCCATTTCGAACCATCCAATCGGAGACCTACATCTCCTCCCGTACCATGCCTCAAATGGGGCCATCTAAATGCTAACATGAAAGCTGTTATTGTAAGCAAATTCTATAAGTGGCAAGTGATCATCCCAATTACCTTTGAAATCCAAGACACAAGCCTGTAACATATCTTCAAGCGTCTGAATAGTCCGCTCCGCTTGACTATCAGTCTGCGGATGGAAAGCTGTGCTGAGATTCACCTGAGTACCCAAACCTTGCTGAAATTTCTTCCAAAAATTAGCTGTGAACTGGGCCCCTCGATCTGAGATAATAGAAAGTGGAGTGCCATGAAGCCTTACTATTTCCTTGATATACAATTGAGCATATTGTTCCGCAGTATCCGTGGATTTGACTGGCAAGAAGTGAGCCGATTTGGTGAGTCAATCCACTATTACCCAAATTAAGTCGAACTTGCGCTGAGTGCGAGGTAACCCTACCACGAAATCCATGTTGATCATCTCCCATTTCCACATTGGTATTTCCATAAGCTGAGTTAACCCATCGGGCCGCTAGTGCTCAGCTTTTACTTGCTGACAATTCGGACATTTAGATACAAAGTCCTCCACACCCCTCTTCATACCGTTCCACCAATAAATTTCCTTGAGATCAAGGTACATTTTCGTAGAACCTGGGTGCACAGAATACCTGGAATTATGAGCCTCCGCCATTACCCTCTCCCGAAGATTATCCACATCTGGAACACATAGCCTACCTTGACATCGTAATACACTATCCTCACTACCGAGTGAAAATGTCGAAGTCTTGTTATTCAAAACTGCCTCCTTCATCTGTGCTAATGCTAGATCAATGAGCTGCTTTTCCTTGACTTCTGCTACAAGTGACAATTCTGCTCCATTACGCACCATAACCTTCCCCTCGTCTGAGGTCGAAATACGAACCCCCAGACTGGCCAATTGATAAACCTCCCGAGCCAAAGTCCTCTGATCCGCTCCCAAATGAGCCAAACTACCCATGGACTTCCGACTGAGAGCGTCGGCCACCACATTCGCCTTCTCTGGATGGTATAAAATATCCATATCATAATCCTTGATCAATTCTAACCATCGCCGCTGCCTTAAATTCAACTCCTTCTGCTTGAACAAATATTGGAGACTCTTGTGGTCCGAGAACACATCCACATGGACCCCATAAAGATGATGCCGCCATATTTTCAAGGCAAATGCAACTGCCGCAAGCTCCAAATCATGCGTCGGATAATTCTTCTCGTGATTCTTGAGTTGCTTTGAAGCATACACTATAACATTCCCATGTTGCATCAACACACACCCAAAACCGACCCTGAAGGCATCGCAATAAACCACAAATCCTTCTGTGCCTTCCGGCAAGGTCAATATCGGCGCCGAGGTCAATCTCGACTTCAATTCCTGAAAACTTTTCTCACAAACGTCGAACTATTGGAACTTAACTGCTTTTTGTGTCAACTTAGTCAAAGGGGAGGCGAGGGTAGAGAATCCCTCCACAAACCTCCGATAATACCCCGCTAAATCCAAGAAGCTACGGATCTCTGTCGGGGTCGTGGGTCTAGGCCAATCTTTTACTACTGCAATCTTCTGGGGATCCACCTGAATCCCTTCACTGGAAACAATATGGCCCAGAAATGTAACGGACTCCAACCAAAATTCACATTTTGAAAATTTAGCATACAACTGGTGCTGATAAAGGGTCTGCAGAACTGCCCTGAGGTGATCTGCATGATCCTCCCGGCTCCACGAATAAACAAGGATGTCATCAATGAAAACAATCACAAAGGAGTCTAGAAATGGATTGAAAACCCGATACATAAGATCCATGAAAGTTGCCGGGGCGTTGGTTAGCCCAAAAGACATTACCAAGAATTCAAAGTGACCATAGCGAGTTCTGAAAGCGGTCTTAGGAATATCCTGTTCTCTGATCTTCAATTGGTGAAACCCGGATCGTAGATCAATTTTGGAAAAGAACCTCGCACCTTGCAATTGGTCGAACAAATCATCTATCCGAGGCAAAGGATATTTATTCTTGATGGTGACCTTGTTAAGTTGCCGATAATCAATACACATCCGGAGCGACCCATCCTTCTTTCTGACAAAAAGAACCGGGGCACCCCATGATGACATACTTGGTCGTATGAACCCCTTTTCTAATAAATCCTTCAGTTGTTCCTTTAACTCCCTTAACTCCGCTGGCGCCATTCTGTATGGTGGAATAGATATCGGTCGCGCATCTGGCAATACATCAATCCCGAAATCAATCTCCCTATCTGGCGGGATCCCTGGAAGCTTGTCCAGAAACACTTCAAGAAACTCATTCACGACTGGCACGGACTCAGGGATAGACACTTCTGAAGTGGTGTCCGCCACCCGGACCAAATGGTAGATACACCCCTTCCTAATCATCTTCGAAGCCTTAAGGTAGGAAATAAACCTACCTTTCGGCACCACCCTATTTCCCTTCCACTCAATAACCGGCTCATTAGGGAACTCAAGCCCCATGTCTCTCGTTCGGCAGTCAAGTTTAGCAAAGCACGAATAAAGCCAGTCCATTCCCATAATCACATCAAAATCCACCATTTCAAGCTCAATAAGATCGGTCGTGGTAGCACGACCACATACCATGACAACACAATTCCTATAAACTCGCGTGGCTGTAATAGAATCACCAACCAGAGTCAATACAGAGAATGACTCATGAATCTGTTCGGGGTCTACCCCAAAACTTGAAGCAATGAATGGGGTGACATAAGACAAAGAGGACCCCGGATCAATAAGAGCATAACAATCAATGGCCTGAACAGACAAGATACCCGTAGCACATTTGGGGAGGCCTCTGCACTCTGTCGACCACTCAAGGCGTAAAACCGGCTGGGTACACCTATACCACAAGCTCCACCCCTAACTACATCATGCCCTGCTGGGTCTAGAGGGCGCACAGATGATGTGGCAGCTGAAGAACTGGATGACTGAGCAAATTCCCTACCCATGCCCTGACTGGGCGCACGGCAGTCCCGCTGGATATGACCTCTCACCCCGCATCTATAACACACCGGAATATCCAAATAACAAGTCTCGGAATGGAACCTCCCACACTTGGGGCATAAAGCCCTCCACTACTACTGTGATCTCCCTCCTGGACGACCAGAATGATGGGGTCTCCTACTGTCTGAACCTGATCTCAAGTGACTGCTCTACTGATAACTGTGCACAGATGGCGGTGTGCTTGCTGAGGACTAGGCATATGACTAGGATGGCCTTGATGGCCCTCTCCCCGGAACTGGTCTCCCTGAGTGACCCGCTGATCGGGCCCTGCTGCTACTCTCCCTTTCTGCCCGTATTTTCAACTTCCTAGCCTCTGTGGCCTGAGCGAACACCACAATCTACCCATAATTCATATCTGAGTATAAGGCCACTGTAGCAGCCTCATTCACCACCAAAGGACTAAAACCCTGAACGAATTGCTGAACTCGAGCATCCATAGTCGACACTAACTGAGGAGCATACTTGGACAACCTCACAAACTCCATGTGGTACTCCCAAACACTCATACTGACTTGCTTGAGGACCTCAAACTCTGTGGCATGGGCCGCCATTGTCTCGGCAGGCAAGAAGTGGTCCATGAATGCATCTACAAACTCATCCCATCTAGCCGGAGGTCTTCCTTCCCCACGGGAATCCTCCCACATCTCGAACCACGAATACACTGCTCCCATCAACCTGTATGAAGCTAACTCAACCCCTTCCGTCTCTGTAGCCTTCATCACTCGAAGGGTCTTATACATTTCATCAAGGAAATCTTGCGGATCGACCTCTGTGTCTGTGCCCGTGAACTCTTGAGGGGCCAACCGCAGAAACTGGTTAACTCTGAAGCTGGCGGAATCTCCCTGTCCGCTGGGGGGCGCAGGGGTATCATGAGATCTCTGGTCCTGAGCGTCCACTAACTGGGTCAACATATGGATGACTCCTCTAAGGTCCCCATTAGAAACCCCGGGACCGGAAGCTGGAATTGCATCAAGATCAGGAATATCAGCGAGAGGGATGGTAGCACCCTCTACCGTAGCTGGAATAGGAATACTTGGATCTGGAATAGATGGGCCATGCAGATTCAAGACCGGGGAGTCACTCTCACCCACGACATCAGGTACATGATTCACAGCCACACTTGAGGTGGCATTGGCCCCGAGGCCGAGTCTAGCTCTCTTCTTAGGTGTCATTACTGAAAATTGGAACAGAGCACTAGTTAGATGTAAATACTTCCACTTTTCACTTCACCGCACGATATAGAGTAACAAAGAAGAAGGTAATTTCCTAAATGCCCATGTAGCCTCCAACTTATAGATGTGGTCGACAACACACCGATAAGAAGGACTCTACTAGACACGGCTCCGAGACATCCTAGGACACTTTAAAACTTTAGGCTCTGATACCAAGTTTGTCACGCCCCAAAAATCGAGGGGCGCGATCGGCGCTCGACCGGGTAGCCCCCAGCCAAGCGGACCCGGGTGCCTTTCCTATTCCACGTGATACCCTGTGTTTCCATTACCCATTAACCAAGTGAAATAGCCATTTATAAATTTAAACACATTCTTACGAGATTTACATAACATACATAGTTACTTAGCATGGTTTACAAGTTATACTACCCAAAATACATAAGTACATAACCCACATTTCCTGTCTACGGAGCCTCTAGAGATACAAAAGAGTGTTACAATACTTGCCGGTAACAAGGCTCCAGCTATACCTTACGCAAATACAAAAATAAAATTTTCGGGAGGATAAGCGGCATGAGCCACGTAGGGCCCCGAGAGGAAAGAGGCTGACCAATTCAGCTAACGAGAGGTGAAGGAGTGCTACTATCGGTGGGCTGGAGTACCTGTTATGGAACCACCTACAATCATAACACGAATGTAGCGCCCCCGGTAAAAGGGACGTCAGTACATTTGAATTGTACTGGTATGTATGAACAAACTTTACCCCAAGAAATACACAGATAACAAACAGTAATAGAATCAAACAATCAAATACACATGAACGGAACAACCAAAGCCAAACAAACTCCACAATCTCTCTTTTTCCCCTTTCAACATTATTTCATCACATCAATGATTTCACAACTTTCACATATTTTTATTTCAATAGTGATTTCGATCACTTTTCCACCCTTATTACCTCGGCCACCCTTATTACCTCGGTCACCCTTATCACTACAACCCACACCTTATAACTTCGTGTTGCGGCGCGTAACCCGATCCCACCGGACAATCACATTTCACACGACAACAACAACAATTCACAAAGAATTTTCATAAACGTCAATACCATTTCCATCATATACAACAGCCCGTATACAATTTAAGTCACAACGATAATTGCCCGCGACAAGTCACGTATGATATTACTACAATTGTTTTAATCGCATCAATTACGATTTCTTTCCATCATTTGTTACACAGCTCTTATCACATAAACACATTCACACACATATACTTGGTTTGTTGCCATTTACTTACACCATTATATCGAGAGACTTAACCAACAACATTCAAGGCATATTAATCACAAGAATTCACAAATAGTCCACATAAATAACACATACCAATTACTCGTACACCAAACAAGGTGACTTTACAAAGGTTAAAGTTAGCATTACATACCTGGAGTCGAATTCCCCCTTTTTTTCTTCTATTTCCAATTCACCAACAACCTAGTATCGCCAATCTAGTTCACAAGTTAACACATATAACTTAGAATTGAAGTTCACAAACTCAGCCCGAATTTACTTAGGTTATCAACCCCTCTTTTGCAAATCTTTAGTTCTACCCAATTCCTTTTACTAAATTCTAGGTTTTAAAGGACATGCATGTGTATCTCAACTTTCATTTTCAAGAATTAACGCATGAGAATCCCCCTTTTTGTTTAAATCTAAAAACAATGAAAAGGGTTGGGGATTTTACCTGCAAGAACGGAGATGAAGACAATTACTTGAAATTCCCCGGCCCGAGTGACTTTGAAGAATCAAATTGATGAGGGTAGGACTTTATCTCTCAAGAATTCTCTCTTCCCTCTCTCTAGTTTTGTTCAGAAAATATGTTAAAATAAGGGGTTGAGGTGTTTTATTGAAGAAGGGGTCGGGTTTAAAATTTAGAAAAATAGGAGCCCGAGTTAGGTATGCGATCGCAAAGAGTGGAAATGCGGTCCGCAGAATGGACCGCAAAAGTGCTCCTAAAATCTGAACACACTGCCTGGGTATGTAGTAGAAATGCGGTCCGCATACCCATTATGCAGTCGCATAGTGCACCGCAGAACTGCCCCTCACAAAATCCCAAGGGAAATATGCGACGACTACGCAGTTCGCATATCCGTTATGTGATCGCATATTGGACCGCATATTTAACCTCCAATTCGACCAACACACTGACTCACTTTGCGGCAATTATGCGGTCTGCATATCTGTTATGTGATCGCATTCTAGACCGCAGAATTGCATTTCCTGGGAAACAATATTTCTTGACTTTTTATAAGATAGATCAGTACCAAAAGGGTCCGAACCGCGGCTCGCTTAATTTTACACATTCCTAACATATATTCGGGACTTGGCACCACAAGCTCCCGATTTTGAGTACAAGTTTTCACGGGACCTTACATGATCAAATGATCATAATGAAGAGGAAATGAGCTCTAGAAAAGCCCACAACATAACATTTCATGAAACATCAGAAGAAGTTCAGGTACCTGAATATAAAGAAAGTGATGAGATCTCAATAAGTTATGTCTCTTACGAACCGATACAAAATGATCGTCGATGATATATTTGATACAATATAGTGCAAAATACTGTGAAATATTGTGAGGATCGGACCAGTAGTCCACACCTGAAGATGTCATGCCATTTAAATGCGAGTCATAACCTATGTGACTTATTTGATCAAATTTCTATAAAGATTCCTGAATGATTTGAAATGCCTGAAGCATATTCAAAATCTCAGAAAATGTACTCAATCAGATTATAAAGATCTTTGTACGATTTAAAGTAATCTGGGCGTATGTGGTATTATTGCCTCAGTGAATATTTGTTAAAAGAAAGTTACGTTATTTGTCCATGTATTTTTATAAAAAAAATGGATTCAAAATTTGTTATACTTGTTGTTTATGTTGACGACATAAATCTTCTTGGAACTCCAGAAGAGTTCCAAAATGCAATTGAATATCTTAAGCAATAATTTGAGATGAAAGATCTTGGAAGACAAAACTTTGTCTTGGTCTGCAAATTGAACGTTTAGCAAACGGGATCTTTATCCATCAAGTTGCCTATACAGCAAAGGTCTTAAAACGCTTTTACATGGACAAAGCGCACCCATTGAGTACACCAATAGTTGTTCGATCACTTAAAGTGAATAAGGATTTGTTCCGACCTCCAGAAGAGGATAAGGAACTCTTTGGTCCCGAAGTATCCCATCTCAGTGTAATTGGTGCACTAATGTATCTTACTAATGCTACAAGGCCTGATATAGCATTTTCTGTTAATTTACTAGCAAGATATAGTTCTTCTCCTACACGGATTAAAGATCCGTTCTTACCTCCAGAAGAGAATGATGAACTCCTTGGTCCATATATACCCAAGTCTTTGCACTGTACTCTTTTTCTCTTGCTCGGGTTTTTTCCCACTGAGTTTTTCCTGGTAAGGTTTTTAATGAGGCAACTTGCAATGTATATTATTAGGGTACTCTTTTTCCTTGACTATGATTTTTTTCCACGGGGTTTTTCCTAGTAAGGTTTTAACGAGGCACATAATAATGAACATTCAAGGAAGAGTGTTTTGAAAATATTTTTGTAGATGTCCATTTATTACTCCGTTGTAGATAATCTTTCTGAAGAAGATTATCCATTTAGTACTCCATTGAGGTTTTCTACAAGCAGCTGATGCATGCAGGTTGCAATCAACTCAATGAAATGACTTGTAGCAACTTCTTGGTTTGATGAGATTAATTTAAATCGATCTGAAATAGTGGTGGATAATATTCTCTACAAATTCAACTTTTGAAAAGATGGTATACAAGATTGGAATGTGGAGACTCGAATATTTGAAACAAAGTTTTCATCAGGGGGAGTAAAATACGTGATACACTCTTTTTTCCACGGGTTTTCCTTATAAGGTTTTTAATGAGGTACCTAGCAATGCGTATTACTAAATATGTGTACTCTTTTTCCTTCACTAGGATTTTTCCCCACAGGGTTTTTCCTAGTAAGGTTTTAATGATGCATATTATCTTTTAATGAACATCGAAGGGGGAGTGTTATATATATATATATATATATATATATATATATATATATATATATATATATTATGGATGTTCATTTAGTACTCCGTTGTAAATATGTTTCCTCAAGAAGCTTATCATTTTGGTACTCTATTATGAATAAATATTACCCCCGGCAGAAGATTATCTATATCTGGTACAATAGCAGCTTACAAGCAACTTACAAGAAGCTTACACAACAGGTTGCAGTAGCAGCTTACACAGCAGCTTGCAGTAGCAACTTACAAGCAGCTTACACAACAACTTGCAGTAGCAGCTTACAAGTAACTTACATAGCAACTTACACAGCAGCTTCCTTTCTTATATAAATAGAGGAGATTTTAATTCATTATGTACATGAATTTGAAGTTGAATAATAAACGTCTCTCAACTCTTCTTCGATTTCTTTATTTTATAACAATCACATCAATATAGAAGTTATTGGAATCATACTGTTACAAAATTAGTAGTTTTGAGAATTCTAATAACAATTCGATACATTATTTGTTTTTGTTTTCAGCGACTCAAACTTTCTTATTGTTGGTTGAAAGGAAAAGAACTTACTACAATTGCACTTTCTTCCCCAATGGCACAAGAAATAGGGCCCAAAACACCCCCCTCGGGTATAACTACAATAAGTGGAAATGACATCAGGTAGCCACTTTTAAGTATGTTGTTTAAAACATATTCACAATTTACATTATATTTAAAGATTAACTAATTTCGCTCAAATTTTAGGATCCGATGTCCTAGAGTTTAAACCTCAAAATTCAAAGTTCAGGACATCGTGCCATAATGTTCGAAAATTGTATGAAGTTCGAATCTTATGTCCTGAATTTTAAAATATTAGTTCAAAAATTCACGACATCGTGTCCTAAAGTTCGAAAATTGTGTCCTGAAGTTCGAATCTTATGTCCTATATTTTAAATTGTGGTTCAGAAATTCAGGATACTTAGTCCCGAACTTCAAATTAGCAGCTCTAAATTCTGGACATTAAGTTATGAATTTTCAATTTTAAAATACTTAGTTTTAAAGTTTGGGTAAATTAGTTAATCTTTAAATACATTATAAACTGTTGATATATTTAAATAGCGGGCTTAAAAGTGTCTATTTCTGCACTTTGCCCCTACAATAAAACCATTTGTGGGCCGATGTTTAACTCTATCCTCGCCTTTAGAAGTTTTTCAAATGTAGACCCAATGATAGACCTTCTCCTTGTTCCTCCTCCTCATCCTCCTTCCTGATGTGATTAACTCGAACTTTAATCCATACAAGTGGAAAATTAATACACATCTCCTCAGTTATTGTTTTTCACTCCTTATTCTATCTTCTTTTTGTTCTCTATCTTTTGTTGCATATATTTGTATCTTATGCATCTAGAAATAAAGCGATGTGATTGCCAAAAACATTTGAAATTGAGACTTCTTGCTTTGAGTGATAGCAACATTTTCATTTTTTTCAGTTATGTAATACCGAGGCTATTTTTACACAAATTCCTTAAGCGAGGACACAATTTAACGTACAAATAGCACGGACTAGTCAGTTTTCGGACTGGTAATTGATAGCCAGCGTTTGCAAAGTCATTAAAAAATAGCCACTATTTTACTGCAACACGAAAAGTTGCAGCACAATATACTGGAGATTGGTGCACCTGTATATGAACTTCCTTCCAAGACGCGAAAAGTTCCAACATAATATACTGGAGATTGGAGCACCTGTATATCAACTTCCAGCATACCGGTATATTATATTGGAACTCCAGTATAATATACTGGAGTAGCAGTACACTATACTGGAATATGTTTCTGATTTTGAACATTATTTTCGTTCAAATTTATATTTATATGAAAAGTGGCTAAATGTCGATTACTTTTGAAACTGTGACTATTTTTCAATGACCACTTGTAAATCGGGATATTTTTGAATTTCTCCCGGCCTTGAGTGATCTATTTGTGCAAATCTTCCAATACTTTCTCCTTTGACGGCCCATAAAAAAGGCCCAAATCTTCCCGATCCGCCAAAGCCCAATTTAGGAAATCGCGCCAAATAGCCTGAGCAAAAGCCATCATCTCTCGCCTTCACCTTTCCGAAACAAAAATATTCTTCACGCAAAAACACCTATAAAAGGTACGAGTACGATTTTCTTCTCTCACTTTCACATTTTTTCTGTGTATTTATCGTTATATCTATGTAAAAAAATCATTTGTTCATTCAAAGCCCTAGAAAAAAAATCAAAATTTGTTCTTATTTTCTTCTTTTTGTTTTTTGATGTTTATGTTCTCAAAAAGTGTCATGGAATTTGTGTGAGAAATGGCTGAGCTGTGTTGTTCAATGGATGCGGCTGTTAAAACGGAGGAGGAGTTTGAACGGCTTCCGTTGAAACAGCGATTGAAGTTACTTTTAGCCAGCAAGCGTCTTCTGGAATCTTCCAATGTCTTGCAGTGAGTTTTGTTTTCTTATTTTGAAAGCAAATAGAAGATTTTTTTTAGCTGGTTTAGTTCACACTTCACAGTTTTGGAAATTAAAGAGAAAGAAAAAGTTTTATTGGTTTACTGTGTTAGTTAAGTTCTTATTTGTATGCATAGAATTTTGCTATTTGGAAAGCAAATTTGATGAAGTAGATAAATTTTGTATAGCTGGTTTATAGTGATTAGTTCACAGTTTTGGGAATAAAGAGATTTTTTTTGTTGTTGTGCAAACGATGAAATTTTGATTAAAAAAAAGATGAATCTTTCTGTTGTTCAAATTTTTTATTTTTTATAACCGTTTTGTTCGGGCCAGCTTGGGGGCACCTAGACTAATTCCACGGTACCAACCATCACGCCGGGTAACTCTATTCACTCTGTCTTAAAAGGACTATTTTTTTTTATAACCGAGATGTTTATTTGTTTCTACTCAACTTTTCTTTTTGCATAGAATTTGCAATATGTAAAGCAACTTTGATGAAATAGATAACTTTTTTGTAGCTGGTTTACAGTGTTTAGTTCACAGTTTTAGAAATTAAAGAGAAAGAAAAAATATTGTCGGAAGCAATGATTCTTTTTCCTGTGTAGTTTGTTTAGTTGACAGTTTTGGAAGTAAAAGTAAATGAAAAAAGAAATGTACTGCTGTAAAAGGTGAAATTTTATGAAAAAGATTGGAACTTTTACTTTGGGTTTTAGTCTTTAAATCACAGTTTGAAAAAAACCAAACATTTGTGGAATAAAAAGTAGAGATACAATTGAGAAAAGATAAATTTTTGATTGAGAGAAGATGAAGTTCTTGTAGCTGTTTTATTGTGTTATGTTCTCGGTTTTGGAAAAAGAAAAGGAAAACATAATATTGCGAGCTGTGGCTTTTGCTTGATCTGCAATTTTAACCGCATCTTTGTTCTTTTTCTTGTATTACTCTAGTGTCAGACTAAATCGAGAAAGTAAGGGCAGGTTAGAAAATTATTGGTTTGTCCAGTATAGGAAGACACGATAATTAACCAGCCAGGAGTGAAGTGGGCTGTTGAGACTATAGTGAAGAATTTTTTTGATCGATAGAGGAAATAACAAAGTGCCGAAGACAAAATAAAACCTTTGAAAAGCTAGCTAAAGAGTAAAGAAGTAGAGCAACCTTCTTTACAGAAGGTTTGCACATTCTCCCACTAGTGCATTCTGCTTGGTCACTGAACTAGTCCAACATAAAATCTCATTCATCTAGAAAAACCAAGTAGAAACTATATTATAAATATATGCAAGCATGTGGCAGTGTTCTCCCAATTGAAGGTAAATTGACCAAAGTCCAGACATACATCAATGTAGAATATGCACATAATTATTTGTTTTTGCCACTGCTTTGGTTGTTATAGTTTGGTGGTACCTCTTGGTGCGTTCCTTCATTAGCTGGGAATATGTTTTAGAACTTTTTCGCTGTAGCATAACAGAAAAGTCTTTCCATTTAGATCCTTACAAAATTTCTGGAAAAAAGTGGTGCACTTTTTGCATTTAACGTTGATGTAACATGTGCAGGACTTCAATTGATACCTTCGTGAAAAAGGAAGATGAACAGTGTGATTCACAGGTATTAAATGATAATTCCTGTTGGAGCCTGAGAGATAGCTTGGTTTTACTCAGTCATGGCTGTGTTGAGTAATCAACTAAAAGAAAGAAAGGCTGAATAATTGATTAAAGGCTTCTTAGTGACTTATTCAGTCCTTTTTTTCTTCTGAAGTATCAACCTTCACTGTGCTGTCCTAAAGTAGTGATTTTTGCTTCTGTGAACTTATTGCTGTTTAACTGTTAATAACTTACTGGATATTCGAACGTACTTTTTGTCTTCTTCTTTAGCGGGAAAAGCAGGCAAAACTGAGGTCTTCTTGCATTATAATCACATGTGCTTAAATTTGGGGTTTATTTTACCTTGTATTACGTTTGTTTGCATGTCGACTAAAGTGAAAAATCTTATGCAGAATCTCCATTCGGCTTATTCGGTTCAACAAGAGAAACTAGAGAGTTTGGCACTGCAACAAAATATTACTGGTAAAGTTTCTCATGCTTGGTGTGCTGGATTGAAGTTTAAAATTCAGATTTTGTTTAATGTGCTTGTTTTAGTTGTGTCATAAGGCCTCAATTTTTAGGACATATTGTCAAGGAGTTCAGTACTCTAATAAGATACTAAAATGTTCAAGTTTGATTGTTATAGAGTAAAATTGTTTGCTCACACTCTTGAATTTGCATGTGTTTAGGTCATGTGCAGCAATGTTTCCAACAAACTGGAGCAACGATGAAAACACTTAAGAATTATATGAATCTTTCTGCAGAAAAAGTTGATACTGTTGAGAGTTCTCCACTTCAACTGTCATTGTCACCAAAGTTTCCCATCAATGTGAAGGTTGAGTGTGTTGAGAACAGCACAGTGAACTCATCCAGTAACCTTGTCAACGATTCATCTAGTGCTGATGGGAAAGAAACCAATAGCAAGAAACCTGATGACTTTTTGGATGATCTTGATTTTGTTGTGCTGAAAGAAAGGCAGAGAATTCTGCATTCAAGGTGCTAATTTTACCTGCATAATTTTTTCCTTTTTAGATGAGGTGCCTCTGTTCTTAAAACTTGATAATCCATGTCCAATGTAGGTGTTTCCAAATAATAAAATTCTAAAATTTCTATTAACTACTTTGTCAACTTATACATGTTTGAAGTCTCTAATGTTTTAGAAAGCATTGGATCTCATGCTTCTTGCTTCAATTATAGGAAAGTGCAATGCTTGAAGACGTCAATTTTAGAGGTAATTGCCTATAACTATCTCTTCATGATTTAGGTTGTATGACATTTTATTTGATGCAATAGTTGTACAACTTGTGGAATGAAAGGAAGATACTTCAGGGAAATGAGAGATATTATTAAGTTATATCCATTGTATCTCTCTTAGCTAAGATCCCTTTGTTTGAAGGGTTGTCGATTTGGTCATTGGAATAAGAAAAGGCCATGGGTTGTACCCAGTCTGAAACCAAGTCGATTTATATTTAATGTCGGATCATGAGAAAATAATAGTGGGGCCAAAGAGTTTGAAGGATGAAAACGTATCAGATACTTTTCCTGTCCCTCTTGGTGTTAATCTGTTGGAAGTTAAGCATATGCAGTGATAGGTTATTGCTTTTTTTGGTTACTTGTTAATGCTTTCATGAAGATAGAAAATAAGCAAATCTTATGATTAGATTGAGTATCGGCACTGCCAAGTGATTACATTCTTTATCCGTCCTTTAAAATCTGATCCTCTTTTCGTTCTATATGGGTTGAAAGAAAAACTTGCCCTTAAGTTTGTGGTCATCTGATATCAAATCGGTATGTCAATCTTCCATCCTTCTTTTTCTACCTATTTGAAATGTATTATTCGTAAACTTAGGACTTGATTTTGGCGATTATGCTAGCGTTATGCCATCCTTGTAAGACTTGCTTTATACTGCATAGCTATTCTACATTCACATGATTGCTTTATAATGCAGTTCTTTACCCTTAATGTTCTCTCTAATTATTCTTCAACCAGAATGTATTTTCAAGATGAGAATGCAAATTTTTTTTGCTAAAGCAAAGTATTTGTGCTTCACAATTGTGTTAGTTGCCTTGACAATTCGTGTGGCTGGTTATTTGTGCTCTGCAGCCATTGCAAACTGTGTGCTACAATGTTAGATACTTAGAGAAATTCTTTTCCTAGCTTCTGGGGCTGCTTATTTTTGCCCTGAATTATAAGCAACAAAGTAAATAATATTATTCTGTATTTTCTTTTTCCCCTCTTGTAAGCATGTTCTTACATCTTACTACTAGGCATTTCGCTTTGATACTTAGCTATAAAAGTTGGTATGTGATCGACCTTAGCTCAGGGAAGAGAAAGGGGAGCATCCCTCTTGGTTGCTGGTTCAAGTCCAGCAGGTCGAATCCTATGTCTGTTGCAGAACATTTTACATCCATGTGTCAGTCTGGAATGTGGTTCTTCTATGTTATTATTATTATTATGAAAATGCTGCATCCCTTAAAATAGTGTACATTGTCACCTTCTTCATCAAAAAATTACATTATGACCTAAATAGTTTTCTCTTTCTCTTCATCTCTCCTGCCTATCAGACGAGGAGGGAAGAAGCTACAGGAATTGTGTCTTTGATCCTTTCGGAAATACTTATTGACAAATCTCTTACCCAACCTAACTGCTTTTCTGTTGGATAACTTTCTCCGGGGAGGAAGGAGAAGTGGGGGAAAATGTCAGTTATGTTACTGCCTATTTGAATCTTGTTATTTTCGTTTAATAAGTTAACTGTAGAAGTTGCCTATTTCTGTATATTGTGCAGGATAAACCTTCCAACTTTTCCAGTGTACTCATGAATGACACAACTCCTCGAAGTGCTGGGATAGTAAATGGACAGCGTCGTCCTACTGAAGTGATTGGTAATGGTTCTCATGAACTTCATAGGATAGTTGGAGGTTTGTCTAGTACAGATCCTCAAGTTTCTAAGATGGGGTATCACTGTCAGAGAGATCAGTTGTCTGACTCTAGAAATTCAATGGAACTTCTAGGAAATGGAAGGAGAACACTTTCCAAACAAGAAGATTCAAGTCGTGCACTAGACCTTTCTTCTTTTAATAGGAAGAGCAAAGTTAGTTCTCCTATATCGGACCTTGTACATGTCAAGGTTGAACCTGTGGATAACAGTATGGATGAAACCACTGCAAATAATGGAATGGGTACTATGCCCCATAGTAGCACCACTCTGGTGAAAACTGAAATCGGAATTTCCAATGATTCTTCTGGAGATGAACTGGATCATATGCTGTTACGAGAGCGAATGAAGTTATTCTCTTCGAGAACGGTTCCTTCATTTGAGATAGGTAGAATTGCAGACTGCTCAAGGAAAATAGTTTCTTCTGTCTCTGATTGCACGCCCATCTCATCAGTGCCAGCTAAACCACTGAGGGTTAGTCGGCCACGGAAACGAAGGAAAACAGCCACGTAAAATTTCTTTTTCTGGCATCTGTATATACTCATATGTGTATATATTGATTTGTATTTGTCTACATTTACTATGGATGCCCCATTCCTCCCTTTTCTTTATCTTTTTTCAATTATACTTCATTACTCAAAACTTCAACAGACAAATGCTCCCATGTATGTATATGTATTTACATTTACTATACACAATTTATCCTTTTCTTTCTCCAACAAACTGCAGAGAGTCAGTTGAAGTAGCAATGGAGGAAGATGCTCCTGGACTCTTGCAGGTATTTTCCCATCAAATTGCCATGCTCAAAATCAGGTGGTTCATAGCCTTTATTGATCTTAGCAGGTATTACTAGAAAAAGGCATATCTGTTGATGAGATTAAGCTGTACGGAGAAAATGAGAATAACGAGCCTCTTGATGATTTGACCTCGGAAGACAGCTTCTCAGAGCTTGAAGCTGTTATATCAAAGGTATGACCATATAGGTGCTAATGGCCTTTCTTGTCACTAATTTAGGAGGAAAGCTGCCTATGTTTGTGTGTGAGTTACCTCTTACCTGATGAAGCATGCAATAGGTATTAGTCACTCAGTGATCTGGAAAATGTTACTGACTGTTTGTTCATGAATTAGGGGTGGCTTTTGAGTTTCATAGCTATCATTTTCTTTTGTGCATGTCATTTCATCTATCCTTTCTCAAATATTTTAGCTATCTGAAAGTATCCTGATCCCTTGGCATGATTGCTTATGATTTGGCAATTGATTATTAATCTACAAGTGATATTGTTGCGATTGGAATGTGGAAATCATGGAGTTATTCAGTGAGTTAAGAAACTGAAGTTTTAGGCTACTATTGGATTTTGAGAATCTCGACGGTCTCTTTGGCGAGTATTGGTGAGTGTAAAAATCTGTTATAATGATATTAGGCTTGGAAGAAAAGTAGTAGGCAGCTTGTTAGGTGAAGCGGGGCAGTTTCTGGTTGTGACAGATGATAACAACCCTGGTCGTAGAGTAAGTTAAGTCTGGGCATGGAAGTAGGAGGGTATTTAGATAGACTTAAACGATAGACATGTAGATAGAACCAGATGCCTTTTGATATCTTGTGAAGCAGCAATTTTAAGGTTTAAACCATTCATAGTTGTTTTCTCTGAACTGAAGCCTTTCTTGTCAGATACCAGATTTGTTGAAGTGTTCATCAAGGCCTGATGAGAAGCTTGAAATATTGGGTTACTTTAAGTATTCTGAATGTTGAGAAAGCAGAAATATAACAGGAAATGGGACTGATCAATGTTGTTTTCGCTTTTGTAGAATGTTGTTTCTATTTTTTATGCCCTTCATGCTATTTACAATAGGCTATTCTGGAAGAGCTTTGCACCAGGCTATCTTAGATACACACTTATGGTCTATTGCTGGTTCTTTTGTTTTATTTTATTTTGCTTTTCTTTTTTCTGGTGATATCTTATTAGGCAGGGCACAGATCCCTTCATCTGATGTCATATGTTGTGTTAACTTTGTTGATCAGCTTTTCTCCCAGCGACAGTCATTGTTAAAGCTAGCTCCACTCCAGTCTACAAAAGGTGAAAAAGCTAGCTATTGTTTGGCTTGTCTATTTTCACTTGTTGAGCAGGTATAGATATTAATTGATGCAAGGGTTTAGTTATCATATTAAATCAATTGTCATCATATCCCTATTATCTGATATGTATTGCCTTTTTTGTCTTTTTCAAACTACACTTTAGGCACGGTATCTACATTTCCGAAAGTGGCCTGTTGAATGGGGTTGGTGCCGAGATCTCCAATCATTTATTTTTGTCTTCGAAAGGCATAACAGGTCTGTTGTTTGCTGCATAGGTTTTGGTTCTAGAGTCTTCGCAGTGTGTCATGAACGATAAAGAAGCTTTTATATTTTCATATTTGCAGGATTGTGCTTGAGCGTCCTGAATATGGCTATGCAACGTACTTCTTTGAACTGATGGATTCCTTCCCTATTAATTGGCAAATCAGGCGATTGGTAACTGCTATGAAGCTTACTAGCTGCAGCAGGGTCAACCTAATCGAGAATAGAATGCTGATGGTATTTACCTTGGATGCTGCTATATTAGATTTTTCTTATAATGCTTCTATTTGTATGTTCCTGATGCAGAATTTCATCAAATTGCTTGCATTAGGGACCTAGTGATCAACTTCTTTGGTATTTTTTGAAGTGAGATAGTTTACCTTTACTTACCTTCACCTGGTAGTGCTCCCTGGTGCTTTCCCTTGTGGCGAGTTTTCATGTGAAATCCTGGTTTGCTTCACTTCATTTTTCTCCCTTTCTGGTTGGGGCAATTAGGTGAAGAGGGGTGGGGGTAATAGATGATGGTTGAACTTCCTCGTCTACAAATATTATCTTGTCTGGCTTGATTATGTTATTTGATTTAGGGTGTGTTTGCTACGAAGGAAAAACATTTTCTAGGTGAAGAGGGGTGGGGGTAATAGATGATGGTTGAACTTCCTCGTCTACAAATATTTTCTTCTTGTCTGGCTTGATTATGTTATTTGATTTAGGGTGTGTTTGGTATGAAGGAGAACATTCTAGGTGAAGAGGGGTGGGGATAATAGATATGGTTGAACTTCCTCGTCTACAAATATTTTCTTCTTGGCTGGCTTGATTAGTTGATTATGTTATTTGATTTAGGTTGTGTTTGGTATGAAGAAAATGTTTTCCAATTTTCCCATGTTTGGTTGGCTTAAATGTTTTGGAAAACATTTTCCTTATGAACTCATTTTCCTCCAATTGGAGGAAAATGTTTTCCTTATCACGAGAAGGAAAATATTTTCCAAAAAGCTCCTTCTCAATCTTTCCCACCCTTACCAACCCACCCTACCCCCTCTCCAAAAAAAAGTTTTCTTTTTTTAAATTTCAGTTTTTTCGTTACCATCCGCCCTACTACCCCTTCACCCCACCCCTTCACCCCACCCGTCCAAATATTGCAAAAAATATATTTTTTTTTCTTTTTTCTGCACCATCCACCCCAATCCCCCCGGGAAAAATATTTTTTAAATATATTTTTCAGTTTAAATTTTTTATTTATCAGTTTAAAGGTTCAAAATTTTACAATTTTCAAAATTATGAGTTCGGAGGTTTATGTGTTTGGAAGTTTACGGGTTTAGAAATTATAAAGTTTACGGGTTCGAAATTCCGCGGTTTTGAAAGTTTAGCGGTTCGAAAGTTTTTGAAATTTGTGGGTTCAGAACGTTGTTGGTTTGAAAGTTTATGACTTCATGTTTATTATATCTAATATTTATGAATACTCTTGAGAAGTCATTTTCTTTAATTTGCGTACCAAACACCGGAAAATGAATAAAATTACTACTTGTTTTCCAAGAAAACATTTTCTTGGAAAATATTTTCCACGGAAAACATTTTCCGTTATACCAAACACACCCTTAATCTCTGTCTTTTGCTAAATCGTTTTAGCAATCATGATTTGGCATTTGGTTACTGGATAAAATAGTCAATATGATTTAAGCTATAACCACCTAATGTTATTTATCCAGTAAAAATTTGTTGCAGAACTAAGATAAATAATCTTGTTCTCATCTTTTCTTCATCAAAACAAAAGAGAAAAAAATTACATTTTCAAGTGGTCCATTTCGAACTGTTTAAGCTTTTACATGAGACGTTTAAATATGAGTATTAAAGTAGGCAAAAGTCTTGAATTCAAGTCTCACTGCCTAAGCATCATTGAGATGAGGGTTGATCATTTTGGACGTCTTTATATGCATTTATACGAGTGTTATAGTCTATGAAAAATGTTCACAAAGCAAGCGCCTTAGCATGTCAGAGTGTTCTCAAATGGTCTCTCAAAATTATTCATGTACCTTACTAACCTGTACTCTGCCATCGATATTTACTCTTGCATCTTGTTGAAAACCGATTCACTTAAATGTGGCTTTCACATTTTCTAGTTTTTCTATTCGAAATGATTAGATGTTATTCATATTGTATATTTGAACTTATCATATAGAGCACTCTTATGCTTCCATTGTGTCTGCACACAGGTTGGAGAAGAGCTGAGTGAAGGAGAAGCAAGAGTATTAATGGCATATGGTTGGGTCCCTAACACCGGTCTGGGGACGATGCTCAACTACTGTGATCGAGTATTCCATGACAGAAAGACAGAGAGAGATAGCTCGGAGTGGAGGTCGAAAATTGGGCAGATGCTTATAGATGGATACAACGGCGGTTCACTAGTAGGAAAAGCTGTGGATTTCAGTGTTGCTCTGAACTGCCCTCAAATCAAGTTAGAACTAGATTAAAACCTAGCATCACTAATCTAAAACTTAGTAAATACCATCCTTTTGTGTTTTCTGTTAAACTAGCCTAAAATGCTTTTTTGTACAGATTTTTGGCTTTATATTTAGGCAGGCTGTCTAACCTTAGTTAATGTTTAAATTACCTTCATCTGTTAAATACGTATAATATAAGCAGAAATGAAGTGCTTTACATTGATATATTTTCCCAGAAACTTGTAGCTTCTGCATATATCAAACCTTGTTTTCCCAGAAATTTGTAGCTTGTGTATATATCAAACCTTGTTTTATATTGTGTAAAATATCATTCTTCATTAAATTATTCTGAAAAACAACGATGACTATGCCTTAGTCTAAAATAAGTTGTCGTCAGCTAATATGAATTCTCACTGAGGATACTTTTCTTTTCCCATATTACTATAAGAATTTTTCATGACTTGACTAGTTTTACGCTAATTCTTAGCCTATCGCAACCATCTTCCTTTATTCAGGTCCGGAACCAATAATGTGATCAAGCTACAAGTAGTAAGCTTGTTTGACCAGCTTTATATTTAACTCAGCATCAGTAAATAAATTCAAGAAATTTTTCCTTTTCTCAAAAAATTCTTATTTAATATAACTCGTATTACTTTTGTGTAAAATCATTCTATGTAAGAGAAATGTTATCCATTTTCTAAACGTTTATAGCTGCATTGACAGACATTTTCAGTTCTTGGACACAGCTTCTGCTTTAGCCCAAAGTCTGTGTTGGGCCTAATCTTCGATCAATCCGTTGGGCCTTTTATATCCAAAATTGGGAGAAATTCAAAAAATAGTCAGATTTACAAGTGGTCATTTAAAATAGCCACAGTTTCAAAAGTTATCGAAATTTAGCCACTTTTTATGTAAAGATAAATCTGAACGAAAACACTGTTCAAAATCCGAAAAATACTTCAGCATAATATACTGAAATTTCAGTATATTATACTGGAGTTTGGAGTTCCAGTATACTTTGCTGAAACTCCAGTATAATTTCCAGCAAAGTATACTGGAACTCCTGTATATTATACTGGAGCCAGCAAAATATACCGGTCCAGCATATTATGCTGGAAGTTCATACATAGGTGCACCGAACTCCAATATATTATGCTAGACCGGTCTCTGTTGCAGCAAAATAGTGGTTATTTTTCAAGGACTTGGCAAACACTGATTATTTTCTAATGACCGGTCCGAAAACTGACTAGACCGTGCTATTTTAACTCCAAAATTGGGTTGCTGTGCGGCTGAGCCAATATCATGCAAGCAAACGAAAGCATGACGTTTGCTTTACGTTTTGCTGCTTAATATTCCTTTTATTTTTAATTTTTACTTTTAACAATAGCAACAGAGTGGACTATGGTGATGCACAAATCCTCGTCCAATGATAACTACCTATTTAATTTTTTAATGCTCACAGATTGCCCATGACGTGTGTGTATGTAAATTTTTTTTTTTTTTTAAATTTAAAGTAATGGTGGTCCAGGGGCGAAACCAAGATTTAAAACTTATAGATTCGAGATTCTGGTTCTTTTAAGTTTTTGTATTCCAAATTAATAATTTATATATATATATATATATTAAATAAATTCCTTAAAACAAACACAAAGCGTGGACCAAAGCTACTGATTCAACCGAATACACAGCCTAAACTCGAGCTCCGTCCCTCGGTGGGTTGAGTCGGAAAAAGAAAGGAAATATAACGTGAAAATTGAACCTTATAATTCCAAAATGCAACGTAGAGCCCCTGCTAGTAATATTTAATCTGCACCCTCAACTTGGCTTAATTTTGCTCAATTTATTTTAATTATAACTGGTTGTTCTTCTATTCATTAAATAAGTTAAAATTTCTTTAATATAATAAAAATTGCGATAATGCATAGGTCACATACGTGTCTTTCATAGTTGCTTTATTTATTATAATATTGGACCATTATTCTTCCTTTAATTGGCAAAGAAAACAAAAAGTTTTTCCGAGTTGTTTATAGTATAGAAAAGCTAGGGACAAATCATATTCATAAGAACTTTCTCGAATCAACTTGTTTGATTCTTTGGTTCAAAAGATGATGTGAAAGACTATGTTTTTTTCAAAGTGGTATTCAATGAGATAAATCCTAGGTGCTCCACATTAAAGTAACTAACAATATAACTCTCTTTTTAGTTGTTGGAACTAATTGAGTTGATAATGGAAAAAGTGTCAATTTCTTACATTTACTCCTCCACTGATACTGATAGTTCTCGCGGTACGCCGTCGGATTCAGAATTTAGACGTTGTGAGTTTTAAATTGTATATTTAACTCTATTTACACTTGCTTTTGACGCATATATAGGCCAATCCGCTAAGCATTTCTAGATTCGTCACTAAAAGGCGGAGCCAAAATTTAATTTTCACGAGTTCGAAATTTCAATTCTTTTAAGATATTGTGTTATAAATTAATAATTCTTTACGTATATTTAATAAATTTTTTAACATAGACATAAAATTTGAACAAGTTACTAAGACATTACACTAGCTTCACCCCGACAGTTCTTACTCTTAAGTTACCCTACTTGTTCTTTTAGCCTCTTCTCAATTTATACAAAAAGAAAAAGAAAATTCTTCATCTATCTATATTTATATCTATATTAAAAGCACAAAGGCCCTTAGCGAAATGTCGTTCGCCTTTTTTATCCTTTAAAAATAAATTTCACATTAGACAAAATTGTCATTTAATTATTCACTTAATATTTAAAATTTTGAAATAAATCAAAATTTTAGCTATTAAACTTTTCCTTATTTGAATTAAGTTAAAATCCTAATATCTAGGAATTTAAAACTCATCAACATATTACGTTTAATAAAGTTTCCTTTCATCTTCAATTTACTTCTACTAAAATATAGGATTGAACCAAACGATTCCATAAATAAGAAATTGGAGAAATAATTATATTAATCAAATAATGACAATGTTTGATTATATTAATCAAAGTTTCCTTTCATCTTCAATAATTATATTATTCAGAGTGCAACGTTACCCATGCCGATAACATGAGCAAAATAATTAATAAAAGTTTACCAAACTTTTTTTCCGTATTCTTTTCCTTGGTATAATTATAAATTATAATATATATATATATAGCTATGTATTTAAATAATTGTATTATATTTAAGTATAGCTATGTATTTAAAAATATGCTTAACAATTAGAATAAATAAATAAGAAATATCTTCATTAATACAAAAAAAGAAAGAGATAGAAAAAAATGATTGGCAAAAGTCAAATAACTAATGCTTCAATAAATACAAAGTGCAAAAATGCGATTCTTTGATCATTTTAAAATAAAATAATCTTATTAAAAACATTTAATTACATGAAAATATTTAAAATTCAATAAGCTAATATTAAGAATTTGAATCAACAAAAATAAATTATTTCTTAGTATTAAGAATAAATATTTAAGTATTAAAGTTATTTAATTAGCAAAACAATCCAATCTATTCTTTCCAAATTATAAACCTAAAATTATTTTTTACGCTGACTCAAATCTTAGGGACCATAAATTTGTTTCCTCGAAAAAATTACTGGTGATGAAAGAAATTAGAAAAATAGAGCAAAATCAGTTGTAGTATAGTATTAAGAGTTAACTTGGTTAATATGCAAATTTGAACAAATGATAATGAAATAATAGAAAATAAAATTTATTCAAATTGAGTCATCATTAATCATTATTCTTTTTTATTTTAGTAACTAAAACCTCACTGCAAGGGTAATATTGTAACCTTTTACGAAAAATAAATTAAAAAAACATAAGATTCTGTTCTTCCGTTTGTGTTATTTCAAAAAAAATAAATTAAAATCATAATATAAGTATAGCTAATTCTATTTTTGTCTTCTTGGAAAAATTTGATAAAAATATTTTCAGAAAAGCTCTTACATCTTCAAGAGTGATGTGTTCTTCCTGAAAATAACAAGTATAATAACTTGTGAAATTAAGCTGATATAATTATAAAACTGGAACAAAATTTAAGTACTGAATATAATTGGATGATGATTGATGACTCTATGAGACATAGTTTCTTTTTTTATTGAGTTTGCAATATAGGATGAATATTTTGCAATTTCTAGAACTTAACCTTTATTTATAACTAAAATATATTTTTTTAAAACATTTATGTAATTGTTTTTAAAAAATTATTCATTGAGTTAGGGTACACGCGCAAAGCGCGTACCCTAAGGCTAGTTATATAAATGAATAGATGCATTCTTCTTTATATGGCCAATTAAAAAAATTAAATATGTGAAAGAAGGTGGGGGTATTAACACTATTAGCCCGCGATAGAAACTATTTATATTCTGTAGTCGAAAAAGTATATAAAATTTGTATAATTTTTGTATATAATATATATATATATATATATATATATATATTTCAGCTATTATTTTGAAAGCGGTTATACATTGCGATTTTACCAAAGAAGGTAATACAATGGGATATGCCCACTTAAGTCTACATCATAACAAATCCAAGGTTGTAATCCTACCAAACTTCAAAATAAAGTGCAACAAACCCCAAAAACCAAATGTGTTAAAAATTGATTGAGACAAGTAAACCATTTATCCAATCAAAATTGATGGACATAAAGACTAATAATGAAAATGGGAAGGGGGTATGTGTCTTATTTCCCATCAATTATCCATTTATATATGACACAAAAGGAAAAATCATGAATGAGTAGTACCCTTCCATAACAAAGTGTCCCAAAGTCCAATCACCATTTCACTTATAAAAATCCCCAAATATTAAAATGGTTAGTACACTTTTGGCACCAAATGAAGAAGAACAATGTAGAAACATGTAGTGTGGTATCATAGGATAAGACTTCACATAAAATATTAAAAAGAATATGAATTTAACTTATATATACTGATAATGTAAATTGTAAAGAAATTTTATATTATTAATATATTTTGAATTTTATAATAGGTTATTTACTAGACTTTTATGTTACCAAATTAAAATTAATATAAACTATTAGTTAATCGTCATTATATGTAATCTTTATTTGCGGTATAAAAAATTGTACTCTGCTCGACGCATAGAAGTTAAACTCAAAATCCTACTACTCCCTTACTATACCCCACCACCCCCCACATCCATCATTAAGAAGAAAACAACAACACCTCATATCATCATTATAATGCTACTGCAAGAAATAATATTAGAAAGAAGATATATAAAGAAAATATAATTTTAGATCTTGGCAACACTATAGTTTTTTTTTTTAATTTTTTTTAATTATAAATTGGTGGGGTTCTAATAGTTTGTTTCCTCTTATTTATGGTGATGTGTTGGCAAATTGGTATTCTTACAAATACACTCGAATGGTAACCAATATATTTTCCACTCTTTTTGGGGTCCCTTAAAAATGTTTTCTAAAAAAATCAAAAGTGTTTAAGAGACAAATCTTGAAACCGTATAAAGATTAGTCTTTGAACTGATCGATCAGAAAGTGGACCTAAAGAGTGTGTTTAGTGCCTAAAAAGAGAAAGAAAAAAAAAGAATTTTAAAAAAACTTTTTAATGTAAGACTATGAAAACAGCAGCTCGATGCACAAAATTTTCGCTAAGCGGGCGATTTAGGAAAGGGCCGGATCACAGTCAGTCCACAATATATTTATGTTACATAGTTTTATCTTATCTTGCCGAACTGATTACACGACGACAACTCTTATTTATGCATACTGCATTATATAAGACTATGAAATCAGCAGCCCGGTGCACAATCTCACTATATATACACACATAATTGATGGAGGTTTGTAGCATTCGATTTCGAGCCATGAACAACAGTTCCGTTTTTGTGATTTCTCTTCTTTTTTCAATTGATTTGTAGTTGCTTTTGTAAATATTATTGCTCCGTGTTTGACACTTGTTGTGTAGCCAAATTTGAAGAATTTTTATAACCCTGTTATTTTTATAGTGGAGTTTTTGAAATGGATCATACAATAATAACTCCTACAATTGCGCCAAGTGTCAAACAAAGCAAAGAAAAGGTTAAACTATTTAGTCACGCCTAGGAGTATATGTTAGCCTTACATCATCTTTTTCTTTACATTTTTTTTTCTTCAATTAATAACTCTTCTTTAAAGTAAATATATTTTCACCATCATTATATTTTGACTGTACCAACTGAAAGACAAAACCTACAAAAACAATATGGGGTTTTATCACTTTTAGCATGTGCCAAAAATTATTTATATTGGGTAGTTGAAAAAGTATATAAAATCTGTATAATTTTTGTATAAACATACAAAATGTGTATATATATATATATATATACAAAAAATATAAAAAGTATATACATTTCTTCGGCTGTTATTTTTACGGCGGTTATACAATGTCATTTTTCCAAACAATAATTCATATAGAATTAACTGCTCAAGCCCAGTATTTTGTTACGTATTTGCTTAGGTCAATATTCAAAGAAAGAACTCATAATTAGATTCAACAAACCCTTTTAATTCTTAGTAAATCAAGGTGATAGTGCTATTTTAGGATGTTGACATGTTGTGGGATGATTGGTCCATTTGAAAGGATAACTAAAATATTATTATTTTTCTTGTACTTTAAATACTATATTAACACGTCGTAATATAGATGATTGTGTTATCTATTTCTTATTTTTCAATTACTAATTTGAATGATTACTTAGTTGTACAAAGTTATCTTTTAGGTGATCTGATAGCGTTAAAATTTTTATACTACCAATGTATTGACATTTCGTCAGATGTAGAGTCAGAATTTGAAGTTTATGTATACTAAATCCGTTATCGAATTCATAGCTTGCTTTATTCATTAGTTCGTAATTAAATATCTTATATGTTTAATAATATTTTTTAGTATAAATATATAATTAAAGTAAAAGTTAATGAGTTCGTCCGAACATACGTAATACTCTCAGTACTTGCTTACATCTTGAGAAAAGAATTAAAGAATTGATATTTAGCAATTATGTTTTTAAATTAATTTCTAACGTTGTTATTCTTTTAGGGTTGAGTCGATTGTCTATCGGAAATAATTTATCCGCCTTCGTAAGGTAGGAGTAAAACGGTGAGACATATTTTATTCTTGCATGGAGATACTCAAGTGTATAGATTTAAGAGTTCTTGAGGTTGATAATCAATTATTACTTACTTTCAATTTTCAGCCATATATTCCAGGCTATCTATTTAGCTTTTTATAAAAATAAAAAAAAACACGTTAAAGGGAAAAAGGGAAAAATATTGGGGCCCAAATTCCACTGAAATGAACCAATAAGCGTGGGGCGGCAGTCCTATAAAATTTGGCAACCGCCCCATAACGGTCGAGCCCTTTGCCCTAATAAAATTCTTTTGGATTAATAGAAAATTATTTTAATTGAGGATTTGTGTAATATATAGATTATAGGTTCGAACCGTAAAACCAACTACTGATATTTATGTCAGGTTACATTATGCTCTTTTAGGGTGCGATTCTTGCCGGAACTTTACATAAACGTTGAATACTTTGTCTTGTAATTTTACAAACATTCTTTTGAATTAATTTAAGAATTCAATATACAAAATTTGCACCAAGTATGTTGATCTTGAATACCATACCATTTTTTGCACAATGCATAATGATAGATTCACAGATGGGCCTAGGATTTGAAGGTCCAGCATATACGTTTTCATTCAATCTGCTTTGTATATAAGGTATTATTACTAATATATCAATATTTTCTAAAGACATACAATATATACATAAAAAATTTGTTAAACTTTTCGGTTGCTGGTGACCCCTCTTTTTACAATATCGGTCCATCTCTGATAGATCCAACAATAAATTTGCATGTTAGTAAAATTTAGTATTTCGGATATGTCGAATTGTATATGTTCGTGTATGGAAAAAGAACTATTTATATAACTCAGACATATATTTTAGACTCGGAGATAGATCTAGAATTGATATTTTATGGGTTCAGTCTTTAAGGTTTTTAACTTTGAATTCGTTATATTTTTAAAGTTGTGACTTTATATTGCTATATATAACGATATCTATAAATCTTCACACATAAATTTATATTTCACATCAAAAGTACTGTGGTCAGTTGAACCTGATACCGATACATTACATTCGCCTATGATTAGACTATATTATCTTAATTCCAACTTCTTTTTGAATCCTTGATCATCATCATTCCAAAATAGGGAGAATAGTATATTTGCCAAACATTCCCAACTGACTTTTGCATATTTTTTCACGTAAATAATGATATCTTTTGGTTATCTCAATAGCCATGTCACTCTTCCACTATTCTTTTTTTTTTTTTTTTTTTTTGTAAATATTAAAAATATACTTTCTTTTTGGACATAAGATTTTATAGCGTTGGTAAGGGCAATGATAGCCAAGGGATAATTTAGCTCCTTTTAGCATATGTAAATTATTTTATTTCTAGCCTTTTTATATCCTAGAATAAAATATTGGTAAAATAAGTAATGTTGCAATTGATATAACATGCATGAATCTTTAATTTAGTGTAAAAGTTTTCAGAGAAAGATAATTCTTTGCTCAGTATGACATAATTATAAACTCTATCTCCAATTACATTTTCTACATTCATTTTCTTTAATTTTCGTTAAAAAACAAAGATTTTCAACTTTATCCAAACCACCTTGTTTCTTGTAGTTAATTGCTAATATTCCTAGCGTTAATTATAATGGAATTTATTTATTTCTTCTTTTAATAAAATATATATTCGACATTGTCATTTTTGGTTTATATTGTGATCTTTGCCATCCTAATGAAAAAATTATTAAAAACTTTGGTAATGTTATAAGTAGTTTATTAATTCTTACCAACAAAAGCATTTGGATTAATGATCCATCTAATTAAGCTCAAATATTTTTTTTAATCATGACAACCTTATCTACCAAACAACCTTTCCCCTTTTCCCATCTTTCCCAAAATAATTTTTGTGTGTGGTTGGTACTAAAATATAGTTCTAGGGATGAATCAAATGTTAACTTTTTATTAATTTTTTTTTACAATATCAGATAATTTTAAAGAAAATTACGTGTAACAATTTATTGAGCTTAATTATGTAAAATAAAGTAGAATATATTATCTAGTACGATATGTTAAAAAGCACTAAATATGAAAAAAAAAACACGTCATGTGCTAAGATCACTAAAAACAATACCTAAAATAATAATGAAATTTGTCAACGTGTCAAGTCAATATCTCTTTGTCATGAAAGTATTGAAAGTTTAGCCACTTTGATGGGGAAAACCATTGATCTAAATGACATCATATTCAAGGATGTTAGCGTCACAAGGACGTAATAATATATTAAATTTTCTTAATTTTGAATCATTGTTCTTGTATTTTTCCTTTTTTTTCATTAGGGAAGAGAAGGCATCATTTTCTTGACTATCATTATTATACTTTTTTCAATAGTTTAATCAATGCTTTGATCAATTCTTAATTTTTTTACGTAGTACATAAAAAAAATCTTGAGAATAACTTTATATTTTTAGACTTAATTACCTTATAATTACTATATTATTCACTTTCATAATTCACTCCCTTTATACGTTTATCAAGATGGACAATTTGCTTAGAAATATGACAAACTTCAAATAGAGCGTAACGATTTCACTTTTATTAGTGTTCAATATAGTTTTTTTCTCCTCGATTAATAGTTTGAAATAACTTTTTTTTTCTTCATATAGACTACATTGAAAACTAAAATATATATAACTTATACATATATTATATATCCGTCATCTATTTTTAGTTTAAGCGATTGGGTGAACGGCTATTTATGTTAATTTTTTATTTTTTTACCTAGGCCAAGATTGCAAATATGTCATGATGATCCAAAATTCGAGTGGCAAAAATTCATGGCAGGCCCAAATAACTTTCCACGTTGTCTCCAAAGACAAAATCTAAAAGGATGGGCCCACAGTGCAGAATCGGATAATGGAGTTTGGTAGCTCCACTCGCCACCAAAGCCCACGCGCGTCGAATCTCCAAACGGGCCTGGGCCCCAATGAAGTGAGAGATTAAAATTGGGCCCACAGAAACTATATATTTACATAAGATTAATTTTATTTTTAGGCACATATAACATAATGATTCTCTTTGACTTCTTAGCGTGTTTTATTTTTTGCATTCTTTTGATAAAATTATGTCTCGGCCAGAGCTAGGATTTAAATCTTACGAGTTTAGAATTTTAGTTTTTTAAGTTATTAAATTCTATATTAATAATTTGTATATATTTAATGAATTTTTTAAAATAAATATATTATTTGGACTAAAAATATTAGATTTGATCGAACCCGTAAGCCAACTCGCTCAGCTCATGAGTGGGGTCGGAAATCACAAAATCAAGAAGAGCCAGTGAGTAGGTAAAGTATAACAGACAGAAATATATGCTGAATGATGATTGGTGGTCAAGTCCCTATTTGACTGTTTAGTTATTTATTTATCTACTTTTTTATTTTATTTAACTGCTTTTTCTCCTTTTTATTTCAAGAAAAGTATATGACCTTTTTTCCACTTTTTTTTAGCACTAGGAAACGCGTTTGATTCTTTTTTCAAATCAATTCGTCTTTCTCCTTGCCTTTTCTTTTGGTGGCTAAAGTTACGTGGAATATTATAAAGGAAAATAACATATTTGGCGAATTTCCATAAAATATGGTGTATGAAATAAAGTTTGTATTTGTTACTGCATTATAAATGAGTAATTGATACAGTAACTATAACAATTTCGTTTGTTCGAAATATTTTGGATGTTATAGCGAAGTGCTGTTATAAAAAACATATATTATAACATAACATGCAAATAAGTTCTGAAAAAGCTTGACTTTTATAGTGAAATGTTGTTATTTAGGGATACTGTTATAGAGAGGTCTGACTGTATTGGGTACTCGTTAACTTAAAATCTTACCCACAAGAGTGACCGAGTTAGTTAAGCAGGAGTTTCCCAAATGAGTGGTCGTAGATTCGAAACCTTCTGTATAGTTACTCGATCGAGCTCGTCATACGAGGCTTGTCTAGTGCAATTTACTTTTTTAGTATGTTTTGCGAGCGATTGCACTGAAGCGGGATTTACCCAGAGTGGACCCCAAGGATAGCGGTTGCGAGCTCCCTAGTTAAAAAAACTTAAAATCTTAATTAATCATACGTTAAAATACACAATGGTAATGTACCTATATGAATTAAGTAGTGGGGTTTGAGGAAAGTAGTGTGTATGCAGCTGTAGAGCGACAGTTTTCGATCGATAGACGCTCGACTAAAAAAAAAAAAAGCAGTAGCAACAAGCTATAATAACATCAAGATAATAAAAACTGAAATGAAATAAACAATATATAAATAGTAATAAAATCTACGAACAAGAAAATACAAAATTAACGATAATACTAGTGATACTTATAGTTAGTTAAGCGATATTTTCATGTACTTCCTTTTTCTACTAAAATTTTATCAAGGTTCTACTTTGACTAGTGCAAAATATTTACTAGCAGACCATGTGAATGCAAAATATTCCACTATATACAACTTTATAAGTATTCTATATTCACATTTGAACATCAATTATATCAAGACAATTTTTCTTCTTTCTTTCTAGATATTTTCCATTTTTTCTTATTTGTTGTCCTCTATATCATTTTTTCTTGAATTTTCCTGTATATTGTTGATTGATCCAATTTGTGTAAAACCTAAACATGAACCTTAAATTGTAAAGAAAAGGTTTAAACATGTTAGAGAATTGTCCTCAAGTTCACCTTAGAGTTTATCCTTACTTTGCAATAGCGAATAAAGCATACAATCAACGAGTTCAATTTAACTCAATATTCTTTAGACATAACATACATAAATTTATATGTGAAAACTAAAAAAAAAAAAATTAACTTTAAACCTGAAATTTTAAAGTGTAATTAGGTTCGCTAATAAGAACCTAAATATTGAATCTATCGACTATAAATCCCGACAAATCCGCCTATGTTATTTAGTAATGGAAAAATAATGCTATATATAGCCGTTGTAAAAATAATAACCAAAAAATGTATAAAATTTGTATATTTTTTGTAAATATATGGATTCTGTATGTTATATACAAAAATTATACAAAATTTTGTACACTTTTTCGACTACCAAATGTAAATAGTTTTTGGCTCAGGCTAAAAGTGATAATACCTCTTTCGTAACTGGTGCTCGACCCTTGTACTAAATTTTTTGAATCAAGGAACAAGTGACACAAAAAAATCTAGCTATTGACTTGTAGATAAAGTCATAGATAATTCAATATATATATATATATATATATATATATATATATATATATAATACATTTCCTCATATATTTTTGGTTATTTTGCATGATTGCATGAGAGTTTGATTTTGAAAGACGCGTTTGAAACTTAATATTATACTTCATCAATAGCTCCAATATTTGAATATACGATCTGAAGACCAAGTGTAACGCTTTAAGAATTATTTGTTTTTGTGTGTGGCATTAATGTTTTTATTGACAAAAACAAAACAAAAAGATTGTCGTCTCCGCGTATTTGTAGTCATATCTTGGCTTTAGTTGCATGTCTTGTTTACATCCATTTTGATTCAACTCCATTATCCTTTCTTTTATGCTTTTCTATTTTTGGCTATTTGACCAAAATATAATGCTTCTCAAATTCAAATTCAATATTCCTTTCGCTTCAATGTTCTTATTGGATTGCTGGTGTTACTACGTTACCACTATTTCTTTTTTCATCTTTCTTTAATTCGAGTATGTAATAGTCCAATCCACTAGTGATACTGTCTGTTTTGGGTCTAGATTCGCACAGCTTTAAAACGCGTCACTGAGGTCTAATAAGGATTGTTTACTTATATATCCAACATCTCTCTCGTATTTTGTCGATGTGGGATTTGCCGAAGGTGTCACATATACCCCCCTAGGGACTCAGCGTCATTACTGAGATTTGCCCAACACCGTTCAAGGTTGCACGTGGAGTGGCTCTGATATCATATGTAACAACCCATCCCACTAGTGATATTGTTCGCTTTGGGCTTAGGTCTGCACGGCTTTAAAACACGTCACTAGGGTCTAAGGATTGTTTACTTATACATCCAACATCTATCCCGTGTTTTGTCGATGTGGGATTTGCCTAGGATATCACAGAGAATCTATCGGAAACCGTATCTCTACCTTCCCAAGGTAAGGGCAAAATTTGCGTACACAGTATCCTCCAACCCCACTTATGAGATTTATTAGATTGTTGTTGTTGTTACTGTAGTGGATGTGACATATAGTGCATACTAATTATTTTTTGTAATAATCTCAGAGTTGATTTTGTAAATAACTTTTTTTTTTTCAAAATATATATTTCAGTTCCAGTTATAAATATAGCGTGAGGTGAAAACAATAGATAGGTTTGTTATGCATAATAATTAATACACCTGGAATCAGCTACGAGCTTCGCTAATCTGTCACTAAATTACTCGTAGCTAGCAGAATTTTCTGTTAATATGTCGTTTATTCATCCCTAAATGAAATTAGCAACGAATTTTTCTGTTTAGCTACAAAATTTGTTGATCACTAAAACGTAAGTTTTTAGTAGTAATCCTTCTATCATATGCAAACTTTATCAATGCATGAAAAAGTGAAGTTAATGTTGACATATACAATTTTGAATCTAGTTTTCTTTCACCCGATAGAAAATAAGAAAAAGGATGAGTGGCAAAAAAATTCGTTATCTATTAATTCTATACATATAAAAGGTCACAAATGCAATAAAGTGAGTAGTATACTTAGCCTTACGAGTGATGATTTTCTCTATTATTAATTTACCAAAGGTCAATATCGTGGATAATAAGTCTGGAAAATTTAACCTAAAAAAATCTAGTATTCAGACACAGTCCAACTGAAGTACCCATGAGGAGTCATCGTACTGTGAACGGTTAGGTAATGAACTTTTCTTAGGCTTAGAGTTGAGATAGTCAAAGTGGATAATGTTAGATAATTCCAATCTTTTATAATTCAACGTAAATATAGCTAATTTTCACCTAAGCAATTATTTTTTTATAGCAAATAAAAAATTACAAAACATAGCTCAAGAACTTAAAACCAAATTGGATTATACCACACCGGAATTTTGCGCGCATTCGAATATAAAGGGCAGCCGGTGCACTAAGCTCCCGCTATGCGCGGGGTTTGGGAAGGGTTGGACTACAAGGTTCTATTGTACACAACCTTATCCCGTATTTCTGCAAGAGGTTGTTTCCACGGCTTGAACCCGTGACCTCCTCGTCACATGGCAACAACTTTACCAGTTATTGATATCGAGATGATTGTGGTGGGATTGTCTATATATATGGTTGTCTCTATTTGACCCGTCCTCATCAGCCCGCCCTTTGTTAGGGTGTCATATAAGGCCGTTAGGGTAAATTTTGATTTTTATGTCAAATCAAACACAATCAAAAAACTATTTATTATATAGGTACACGTGTTAGGACCGAAATAATCAGTTTTCATGCGGAAGCTTGCAAAGCAAACCTTGAACGACGATAAATCAAACAACACAAGAGAAATATATCAAAAGAGACACAAACATATAACGTGGTTCGGTCAACTGACCTACATCCAGTGCGGAGATGAGCAATCCACTATATAAAAAGAGAGTACAAAATATCGAGAGAACAACCTCACGAAGAGGCAAACACAAGTGACACACTAACACTTGTCCCGTAAAATTCTCCCCTTAAACACGTCTCTCAAACCCATATGGCTACATTGTGGATGCTACTGAATGAGAAGGAAGGATCCTCAATTTATAGAACTCCAAACCTTTTCCTACAAGAAAAAAGACTAGCCAAGTATAGGAGAATTATAACTTCCTTCTACAAAAAGGAAAACCCAATTATGGTAAATTCGTTATCCTTTCCTTCATGAAATAGGAAAACCAATTATGGTAAGAAAATCTGGACAAACACCTAACAATACGTACACGAGAGGAGAATTATATACATATAGTATATTACTCTACGTTGGGGGATATTTGAACGTAAGATCTGAATTAAATCACTTCTTGATTTTTCCACTTTAATAAAACCTTAGTTGAGTACGTGACTTATTATATAATTATTTGACAATTTATTACAGGCTTCATTTCTCTATCATATAAGTAGTTTTGGTTGCTAGAATTTTTTTCCCACTAGGTCAATTTTATTGGTAATGTAAAAGCAGTCTTAAAACATAAAAAATATATTTGATAACCTTCATTAGTAGGAATTTCTTTTAATTCTTGCCTTTTTTCTCCTCTTACCAAAACGAAGAAATTAAAATTGTTTGGTTTGGTAGCAAAATGACTTACTAAGCATGCGCTTATATTTATTCATGTGGATCCCAGATATCTCGAGTGGCATTTTTTTTTCTATTTTTGTTTTTAATTACTTTGTTAGTGTTTAGTCAAAATGAATATATATTAATTAAGTTAGAGCAATTAGAGCAGTTAAACCGTTACCTTTGAATAACAGGTTGGTATAGAATTCAACCATTTTGGAGCAGTGACTTGATAATGCCACAAGTAGTAAATATATATATATATATATATATATATATATATATATATATATATATATATATATGATAAATAATCCAGAAAATAAATAAATAATACTCAATAATTGTTTATAAATCAATGCTATTATGTACACTAAGATATACATCAAACATTTACAATTTTTACATGTTTGTCCTTGCCTTTTGTTTTTTATCTCATCGTTTTTGTTGCACTTTAATTTTTATTTAGTATTTTTCTTGTCAAACTTTTCATTACGGTATATATTTGCAAATTTACACTATTTGAAAGAACCTAAACGGATTTGGAAAACCAAAATTAAAAGTTTTATTGAGTTAAATTTATGAAAGAATTGTAAATTCTCAGCTAATTCTGTGACAAAAATACTCAGGTATTTTAACTATGTAAAAAAGAAAATATTAAAGAAGTCAATTTTCATGCATGCATCTCAGATAAAATACATTTTTGAAGTTATATTTTTTAGTGGAAAAAAAATATTAAACTATAAAGTGTTAACAGCTATTTTTGTTATCCTCAATTAGGCATTAATGTAAACTACAGTACGGAGATAAAAATTCAATATTCCCTTCTAGATAAATAACTTTTTTTCCTGACAATAATTTTTCAAATGGACAAAATAGTCAGATGATTGGAGTTTAATCGGTTTTAACAACTTTTAGGAAAATAACGACTAAATTAAATGAATCAAAAGAAGAATCAAATATTTGGAACAATATTTCAACAATATCATTGAATTTGTATTCTTGCTTTAATGTTCTAGCATCTACTTAGTTGGAAATTTGTGATTAGGTCATCTAATTGCTTGAATCTTGCTGATTCAAATCAGTCAATCTAAGAATTTATTAGATGATATATACTGGTCCATGATTACTCAAAAATAAAGAAATTTTTCAAGAAAAAAGTAGTCCTTAATTATATGGAGTGGAGAAAATCAATTTACAAATTGTTCTTGGTCGCAGAATTATTACTCTGTTCATGTTTTGGTACTCGCTATTTTTGTATGGGGATCAAAATTAAAAGGAAAAATATTTAAATTTGTCTCTGTATACTATCAGAAATTGCATAGTTTTGTCCTCTGGTACACTCTTGGTCTATGTACACTTTTGTTGGCTAGCAAATCATCTTGTATTTGCCTTTGTCACTAATGAAGGTGGCGACACACGTTCTGCTTTATCCCTCAATTCACTATTAGAAAATTGCCTAAAACCGATCAGAAATACAGACCGAAATTGGTCGAAAAACTAGAAAAATCGACCGATTTTTGACCGACTTTAATCCGTCAAAATTAGGTTGGTCGGTAATAAATAACGACCGAAGTCGGTCGCAATTTTCGACCGATTTCGAACGTTCAATTAATTTTCACAAACGATCCAAAAAGAAAAAATCTGCCCAAAAAATCGATCGAAGTAGGTCAGTTTTTTGAATATTAGTTTTAATTTATTTTATATAAAAACCAACCGATTTTGGATAAATTTCGCGGGACACTAAAATAGTTTTCCGCATTTTTACGCCCAAAAAAATCGACCGAAGTCGGTCGATTTCGTAAAAAAAATTTAAAAAATAAAATATTTTGAAAAATCAACCGAAATCCGACCGAAGTCGATTGATTGGCCGTGGTCGGTTTTGACTGAATTTCCAATAGTGATTTTTGATTATGCTTTAAATTTACCCTAAGGTTTGTGCAATTTAGGGGTCACGGGAAAAAAAAAACAAGATCTTTTAGTGGCGGGGTAACACTAAACAAAAGCTTAATGAAGCGTAAAGTTGCTTAATTTCAAATATTATATACACAAATTAATTTGATACTTTTACCATATTAAAATAACTTTAGGATTACTATTTTCCCTAAATTTTCAAGGGATCAGCCAGCGTTTGGACCATTTAGAGATATAGGAATTATATGTAGAAAAATTATAAAATTCAAAAAATTCAAAAACAATCAAAATTAAACTTGTTTAGGAATTATGATATAAGAAATGCTATATCCTTAATTACTAACTACATTGCATCACACGTGACGTAGATGCATACTTCATCTTTGATGCTAATGCATGCACACTAATTATTTTCAAATTCTTTGGTCCAACTTTTATTTTTAAAGGTATCACAGGTTCAGTAATGAATAAACTTGCATTAACATATGCCAGCAGGTAATATTAATTATTCTTAATTAATTCTGTATTAAAAAATTTATCTCCATATCTCTAAGTGTGCAATAAGGTTACGTTGCTTCTAGCCCTCTAATTACATACTAATCATTAATTGATTAATGCTCTAATAGGAGATTTGGTTTCTTCATATATTTATGTATTGTCTTTAAATCTTTTGGTTGGGGCAGGGTGGAGGTTGTCATCTCCACCTCCAACTTGAGATTTAGTTGTATAAATGAAGTGATAAAAAAAGTTTATGATAATTTGACTTTTATTTCACGTATAATTAACCCAAGTATCAACTTTAAACTATTATTTGACATTAAGAAAAATAATTGATTTACTTTACATCTTTATCAGTTAGGTATAATATTAGTCCATCGAAGAAAATATTATTGTCTTTATGTGAAAGCTTTTTCAAGGACAGTGCCATGGTAAATGTGTAATAATAAAGAGACACAAGTGGATTTTATTTTTTTTTTAAAAAAAACTTCTTTATCTAATTAATTCTCGAGAAAATATTAATTCCAGCAGTGCATGACCCTATAATCATTTATAGTTTGCTAATACGACCATTATTTGCTACACTGGTATAAATAAAAATAAAACGTTAGAAGAGTAAAATAGATGTATTTTTTCACGAGAATTTTTACAGAGTAAATATTTTTTATTTTATAAAAAATATTAAATTGAAAAAGAAAACTACATCTCTAATGTTGGGCATCCAATATCTACTTCATTTTTCACGGTGTGTAAGCAACTCTCCTTCCTTAACCGAGGTTTCCAGTTCGAGACTCGAGAATAGAATCGCTTTTGGTAGGGAACGTTTTACCACAAAAATAGGAAGTCCTTATATGAATCCAGATTAGTCAAGTTTCAAAGAGGGTAGCGGACACTGGGAGAAAAAAAGAAGGAATATGAATAATTAAATAGCACAAGATGTAAATCAAAAGTAATTAATGGATGTATTTTAAGATAATTATACTATCACTAATGATTGCCAAGTGGGAACGATGACGTACTTGTTTTAAATAATATTTGAGTTATTGATATCTAAGATCATCTTCCTATGGTGATAAACTAGTCAATTTACCGTAGGTAATTACATAAAATAAAAAAGAATTAAATAGACTCCTTTGACAAATATTAATTTTGACCATCAACAGTTGAACTATTATATATAATAAGTATGTATTTAGTACAAAAAAAAAAAACCATCCTCTTGATTGAGATTTAATTTTTTTTATCAGAGATATAAAATCACACTAATGTAACATGAGAATTACTGCAATACAATATTCGACATGGAGTTTTTTTTTTTACTATGCATGTTATATAAATTAAACTAATATGTTTGTTATGATACCTAATTACAAGTAAATATGGACGCTGGAAACACACGTGTCACTTATTTTATATAATCACTACAAACATAAATAATAAAATATAACAATGACAATGGCAATGATAATAACAGTTTACCAGTATTAATAACAATTAAAAAAAAATAAAGTACTAGTGTGAGTGTAGCGATTAAGGGGGTGGGATAATGGTCGATGATGTTGTGACGAAAAATATAGACATTACAATTTAAGTTCCATTAAATAAATATATATATATATATATATATATATATATATATATATATATATATATATATATATATATATATATATATATTACTTTTTTCTATTTGTTTAAAATAATAGAAAATACTAGCATTATCAACCATTCATTGCATGCCTCTACTAAAATTTATGAAGGACCTTTCCTGAACTTAGTAAAATCAGGGGCGGAGCTAGCATGAAAAATACGACTTCATGTAATTATACAGGGTTGGTTTAAACCCTGTATAGTTACTAAGAAATTCACTTTAAATATATATAATAAAATTCATAACTCATAAATTTCAAATTGATTTTGAATCGACTTTTTATCGAAAATGTTAAGCGATATTGTCTTCCCCCCTCCCCCCCTTGAATAATGAGAATATTTTAGCATCTACTATTTGTGTAAACTTCTTGACTTACTTTCTTCTCTATTTGTTTATGTTCCATGAATGAAAATGTCAAAAATCTAGTACTATCATCTAGGACGTCGTTGTTGATATCTTGTGATGGATTACTGACAAAGCTAAAATTGAAAACAAAAAACGTAGAAGTTGAGCTAAAATTGAAATAAAAAAATGTACAAGTTGAACTATTATCAGTGCTATAGATAGTCAGCGAAGTGATTGTAGGAAATAACATCATACATCCCTCCAAAACATAACTAGAGATCTCGGGTTAGAACTAAAAATTAATAGAGAAGTTTTTGATAGAGTTGCTTCGCTCTTTTATGAGCTCTACACGACGCAAATTCAAATTAGTCAGATATATAGGTTTCAGATATTAGACGGTTAAACCAAAAAAAAAAAAGAAATCAATAGATAATACAAGGCACTATCTCTTGCATGGCCACAATATTATAACTTTGCAAATGCATTCACTTACAGGAAAATTTAATCTGATATGTGCATTAGAACAAACAGTTTTTTAACAGAAAAAGTAAAATTAAACAAATATTTGATATGGGGCTTCTATGTTTTGTCCCCATACTTTTTGACTTTTTATTCCACTTAAATGAATGTAACATCTAAACTACTATTAACAACAAAAGTTAGAACAAAAAAAAGAAGCGACACGAACTTATATAAAAAAAAACAAAAGCTTTTAATTAAACTCGGCGCGACGAAACTTATATCACAAGAGTTGCTCAAACTTCCAAGATTCATGATCATATGTGACATTATTCATGTCATTATCATCATTAAGCAAGAAATCCAATGTGCTGCTGAAATCATTTTCCCATCCAAATCCCATGTTATTTTCCATTGGCCAGTCATCAAAACTTGGCAAAAACTTTAAATCTTCAATTATGTTGGATGATGAAGATGAAGAAGAAGATGATGATGTTGATGGGGTTGATTTAGATGGGACTAAAATCTCATGGGGTTCAATCAATGGAACTTCATCAGTACAAAAGCCATTATTGTTGACTTCCAGTATAGTTGAGTCAAAGTTATTGTTATTATTTATGCAACTTGTCCCCGTGTTCTTGTTATTGTTGTTGTCGTCGTCGTCTAGTTTGATCTCTGTAATAGCAGACTGTTCAATTGATACATCATTTACTGAGGAAGGTGAGATTATTTCTTGTTGAATTGGAAGATTTTCTGGCTGTTCTATGTTTGTAATTTGGTCATTAGTAATAGTGGAGAGTGGCTTGTGAGTAACTGGATCAATCCCCATTTTCTTCAATTTCTTCTTGATATGTGTATTCCAATGATTCTTTATTTCATTATCAGTTCGACCTGGTAAATGAGAGGCAATCTTGGACCACCTGCAAATAATTTTGAAGGTAAAGAAATGAGTTACTTGTATACACTAATAGTAAAAAAAATAAAAATAAAGGGCAGCCCGATGCACAAGGTATCTCGCATAAACGCAGATTCAGGGAAGGGTCGCATCTCAAGGGGTAGGGTGTGATATAAACAGTATATCCTAATGCAAGCATTAGTGGCTGCTTTCGCATTTCGAACCCGTGACCTATAAGTCACACAGAGACAACTTTACTGTTGCTTCAAACTCCTTCAGTGAGAAAATATTACACAATCAGATTAAATTTTGATATGTGATAGTAGTAGTTTTTTTTTTTTTTTTGATTTTTTTTTTCTTTTCCTTAATGTTTGACATATTGGTATCTTGTGAAGTGCAATATTTGAGGGGTCCATTTTCCCACTTGGGTAAAAAGAGTCTTAAATAGGTAAGAAAAAAAAGAAAGAATTGATAATAACAATGACACTGAAAGCTACACAGTGAAGAATGGGTGTCTGAAATTGAGTTAAAGTTGTTGTCTATCACTACTTTTTTTCTTGAAGTTTGCTTTTAATGAACTCCACATGAAAGTTATTTTAAAACTCTATGTTTTTATAAATATTCAAATGCCAAAAGTGAAAAGTATGAAAAATAATTTGTATGTTTTTTCAAAGATAATTAAATAATTTACCTGTTGCCAAGTTGAGCATGAAGATCAATAACCATTTTTTCTTCATATTCTGATAAAAGTCCTCTTTTTAAATCTGGTCTCAGATAATTTGTCCATCTTAGTCTACAACTCTTTCCACACCTCAAAAGCCCTGCACCATAATAAAAAACTCAGCACCCACAAAAAAAAAAAAAAAATTGTACTATTAAGTATTAATTACTATACTATCTGGTAAAGAACCTTTTCTGAAGTAATTAATTAAATTAGTCTGTGATTTCAAATCATTAAAGAGAAACAAGATTGGACCAATGGGAATGGAACAATCATTGACACCAAACATTTTCATGGATTATTTGCACTGTATGACCTTTTCTGAGGCTATTTTTAAAATTCTATCCCTGCCTGTCTAGAGGATATATTTCGCATTTAAAAGTAATTGAATGATTCTTTTTTTAGGACAAAAAAAGCAGCCCGATGCACAAAACATCTCGTATTCATGTAAGGACTGGAGAAGGATCGCAGCCCCTACGGATGATATAGACAACATATTCTATTGCAAACATTAGTGACTGCTTTTATAGCCGAACTCGTAATCTAGATGTCACATGGAAACAACTTTACAGTTACTCTAAGGCTCCCCTTCACGAAATTTAAAGAATAGTCATTAAAAAAAGGCCATTTGTGCAAATGACCACTTTTTTCTTATTACACAAATAGCCCACTAAAGAACATAGCCCCATAATAGAAAAATGAGAGAGACCTGCAAGTTTAGGAACAGCTCTCCAACAACATTGGCCATTGTTGAGAATGAAGTTAATGAGTTTCTTGTCTTCTTCAGCTGTCCATGGACCTTTCTTCAATCCAACTTTATCACAACATGGTTGTCTCCCCATTATTATTTCAAGAAAAATAATTATAACCAAGTTCAAGAAAATATTATTTTCTTGATTTTGAGCTATATATATAGATTGGGGAGAGGAACAAAGAGCTTTTGTTATTATTAGATAAAAGAAAGAGAGAGACTTAGGCAAGAATTTGAGAGAGGATGCAAAGAGAGGGCTAACTATAGAAAACTAATTAGACCAGCACCAAAGGCCACCTACTTATATATAAAATGAGAACCCCCCCTCCCCCACCCACCCACCCACCCCATTACCCCGACCTCAGCGGGCACCACACAACACCTCTAGAGAAAAAACACGGTTTATCAATACATGTGTAAGAACTTGTTTTAATTATCACGATGTCCGAGTCAGTTTACGTGCATTTCGACTAATTTTATGAGCTATTTGATATCTCTCACCCAGTGGCGGACACACATAATAATGGTATGTATATGTATAAATTTCAATTAAAGTTGCATAAATTTTGTATAAATATTTTATTTGAACCCGCTTGACAACTACTCCCTCCGGTCCAAAATAAGTAATTTTTTGGCTTTTTTCTTGTGGTCAAAATAAGTGATTTTTTCAGATTTCAAGAATGAATTAATTATTTTTTTCCTACATTATCCTTGGAGTAACTAGTGTTGGAATATGTGTTAGGAGTGTTTATGTGAGATAGTAAAGGTTAATATGGTCAATTCCATTGTTAATTAATGCTAAAAGGTGGATTTCTTAATCTGTGTGAAAACATGTAAAAAATCACTTATTTTGGACCGGAGGAAGTATTATTTTACGACTAAAGTTATATGCTTTTAAGATTGAACCCGCTTGCACAAAATTCTAGGTCCGTCATTGCTTCCACCAACACGGTTATCGAATTTAATAAATATGTAAAGAATTTAATTCGCATACATTGTTATAGTGCATTTTTTTTATGTTATCTGTATTATTTATCTTATTTTTGATATTAAGAATATGATATCACTTATTATAGATGGTTATATACTGTTATTTTAGAGATGATTTGATATCTAAAAATTCTATGACATTTTCTGTCTCTTTATCATATATGTTACCAATCTTAGTTATCATAGATAATTCCTAGTAACTATTGAGAAAATGATCTCTCGTGGCCACTTACTATTTGAATAGAAGAAAATGACTTTTTTTTAGATAGTTTGTGTATTATTTTCACACCTCCTATTTGTAAAAACAAAAATCTTTTATAAAAATAACATAAAACTAAAAACAAATTTATATTCCCGTAACTATTTTGTAGTCGACAATGTAAGAATTCTTTATCACTGACTATGTATAAAAGTTCAAACTCATATAAGTGTATTCTACTTTTTAGGTTTATATAATTTAATTTCCCAATATTCATTGACTATAGTCACGTGTAATTCAGCGATACAGCGCGTCCAAGCGCGTGATATAGTCGCCTTCAGAAAGCGCCACCTCAACACATTTCTTTGCTTGAGTTTGAAGCATAAAGTATGGAAAAATGAAAATACTGAGTTCTCACACCTCAGCCAGAAGAGAAAACAAAGTTTGCCAAATTTCAGTAAAGCAATTTTCTTGAATACCCATTTTGGATAAATCTGCTAATTCATCAAAAATTACATCCATTTGACGTTATATTATATACTTGTTGAATGTTGACCTTAAACTTTACTTACCAATGCATATTTTTAGATAACTTTGATTGGATTTTTCCAAGTCAATTTAACAAGGTACTCCCTCCGGTCCAAAATAAGTAATTTTTTAACTTTTTTCTTGTGGTCCAAAGTAAGTGATTTTTTCAGATTTCAAGAATGAATTAATTATTTTTTTCCTATATTGCCCTTGGAGTAATTAATGTTGGAGTATGTGTTAGGAATGTTTATGTGAAGAGATAATAAAGGTTAATATGGTCAATTTCATTGTTAATTAATGTTAAAAGGTGAATTTCTTAATATATGTGAAAACAACCAAAAAATCACTTATTTTGGACCGCAGGAAGTACTGTAAAAAAATTATGTAATGTTTTTCATTCTCTATTTGGCTCTCTTCAATAGCATAACTCTTTTTGTTCTGTCATCTCCTTCGCAAGGAGAGAGACACCTTCGCAAGGAGTTAGACCCAAGATTTAAAGTTTATGAATTTTTATAGTAATTTCAAATAAATATTTATTAATTTTTTTAAGTATATACAAGGTCTGAACAAAAGCTACTAAGCTAGCTGATCACGCCCAACTCTAGTCCTAAAAAGGATAAGCGGTCACTGCAAATATAATCTGATCTAAAAGTTCGGAATCGAATCCCACAGAGAACTAAGGCTTAGCTATATCTATTTAATATCACTAAAAAAGACAAGTTTGAACAATTTTCTAAATTATAAAGATTGAGATTTATATTTATAACTAATTAATTAGCAAATACTAGAAAGCGGTAAAATTATATTTTGGCAAATCGATGATCAAACATGTATTTGCCAAAAAAAAAACTCAAATATATTTTGACAAAATCTATCACTACAAGAGAACATGCGATTAGCATCGGAATTTAGCGTGTGAATTCAATTCCCTAGCTAATATACGCCTTTAGCTAGGGATGTAGCTAGAGAAGTCCAATTTCCTTGCAAATTTTTTCGATTAAAAATTTAGTCACAAAATAGCTAGGAATTAGCTAGAGACTATTCCTTGCTAAATGATAGCTACAGATTTTTCCTAGCCAAATTTATAGCTAATTTTTAGTGGGAATTCTAATTTGGCGCTAAATTTATTTTTCCAAAAGATCATAGTTTAGCTAGGGACACAGTCCGTAGCAAATCCCTAGCAATGTGCTAGCTAGGAAAGACTCCTTAGCTAATCTATAGCCAAATTTTAGCGGGAATTTTATTTTGGCGCTAATAATTTTGCGGAAAGATTATCTTTTAGCTAGGATTACATTCCCTGGCTAATCCCTAGCTAAAAAGTAGCTAAGGTTTCGTGGGAAATTCTAACATGGCGCTAATTGTTTTTGTCAAATTTAGTTGTTTAGCTAGGGAGGAATCCAAGCTAGTCTCTAGCAAATTATTATTATTATTATTATTATTATTATTATTATTATTATTATTATTATTAATAATAATAATAATAATAATAATAGTGGTAATAAGAGTTTTATATCCATGTTTGGACTTTTGATTAAAAATCCCTAAAGATCCGTCTTAGGGCTTTTGATTGAAATCTTAAAGGCAGCCTTTTTCCTTAAAATTGTAAAGTTAACGCTTAACTTGGTAATATTATTTTAATTGGACTACTGTATCTCAACTCCTTCAAATTCGCAACTCCTTAAAATTCGCTAAACGCCCACGCACTCTTCCACGTCTCTTCATCCCTCTAAACCCTCAACGATCATCTTCCAATTCAGTGAAGGAAGAACGTTAATTATCGTTGTCGCTTGTAAGCTTCCGTGAAGGTAAGAATTTCTCCTATACCTAAAGCATCTGTGCAAAGAGGTCTTTTGTGAGTGTTTAATTTATCGTGAGTGTTCATCAGTACCTTTCTCGCACCAGGAACTCTTGTCATTGTTTAATTTTACGTTAAATCTGAAACTAAGAGATAGCAATTACCCCAATGATTTATGTTCCTATCATATATATAGAAATTGAACTTTCAGTAATGTGATTTAAATTGTTTCTACTTGTATGTTTTGTTTGGTTTTTGCTAATTATAAATTTTTTGTCCTTATATTTCTCTATTGAACAACTATTTCTGGATTTGAGAGAATAATGAAGAATTATTTCTACTATTGTAAACCAAGTAAAATTAATTTACACGAGGGCAACATGATAAGTGAAGAAGAATGCAATTAATACAATTTTATACTTGTAATATATGACTGGAAAGAAAAAGAAGTATATGTGACTTTTCAAGGTTTACTAGCAAACAAAATTGATGTGAGATAGTAAATTTCACTTACAAATATGTGTCAAATAGAAAACAGATCCAACTTCTACTATTTATTTTTAAGAAAATCTAAGTGTTTTTTCTCTTAATTAAATGGTTATTCTGAATCTTTCTCAATTAGCTATTTGTGGTATTGTCGATCTGTTTAAATTGGTGAACTAAGAATATAAGAAGATTTGGATCTCATTTACTTTGAGTATTAACTAACTATTATATTATTAAGCACTAAAAATAGTGTTTTGTCAGTGTTTGTTAGATAGGAAGCATGAGTTCTTTTAGAGCTGATCGTATCTGGATGTATAATAGACTAGTGCCAAGTCGGAAAGGAGTAACTTCTGCCTTCATAGAAGGTGTGCACGAATTTGTAAGGTTTGCATTAATGCAACATGACTTCGTTTCTAATGGAAGTATAAGGTGTCCGTGTTCAAGATGTCAAAACATTAGTGGGTTTCTTGAACCTCATGATGTTAAAGCACATCTGTACAGGAACGGTTCTGACTATTATCAATGGGAATCACATGGGGAGCCTTTTGTACCAATTTCTAGGCCTCAATCTAGTGCTAATACAGAAAGTGAAATAGGTCCTGACAGAACAACAGTAAATCCGTATCGCACTATGGTCTTAGATGCAATTGGTCCTAGTTTCAACTTTGAAAGTGATGGATTTGATTTGGATGATGAAGAAGAACAACCTCCTAATCGAAATGCTCAAGAATTTTTTGATATGCTAAAAGCTTCAGAAGAGCCATTGTTTAATAGATGTGTTAATCATTCTACGCTGTCAGCGGTGTGCAGGTTGCTAAATATTAAGTCCGAGTTTAACATGAGTGACAATTGCTATAACCAAATTTTGCTATTTCTGAAGGAGATCTTACCCGAAGATGCTAAGTTACCTAATGATTACTATAGGACTAAACAAATGGTTGCCAAACTTGGGCTAGGATATGAAAAGATAGATGTATGCGAGACAGGTTGTATCCTATATTACAAGGATAACAAAGACAAAATAAATTGTCCAAAGTGTGGTAAACCACGCTATAAGCCTAAGAAAGGAGGCAATGGAAGGCAAAAAGATGTTCCATATAAAGTACTATGCTACTTTCCTATAACTCCGAGATTACAGAGGTTATATATGTCATCAAAGACCACTGAACATATGATACGACACCGAAAATCTCGTCGAGAACCTGGGGTAATGAGTCATCCAAGTGATGGAGAGGCATGGAAAAAGTTTGATCAATGCCATCCTGACTTTGCAGTTGAGCCTCGAAATATTAGGCTTGGACTTGTAGCTGATGGGTTTAGTCCTTATGGGCAGATGGACCATCCTTATTCTTGTTGGCCAGTAATCATCACACCATACAATCTTCCACCTGGAATGTGCATGAGTAGCCCGTATATGTTTTTAAGTCTTCTCATTCCTGGTCCAAAAAGCCCCAGAAAGAATATAGACTTATACTTACAACCTCTCATTGATGAATTGAAACAATTATGGGTTGACGGGGCTGAGACTTATGATTCTTATAAGAAACAAAATTTTCAAATGCGAGCTGCACTTATGTGGACTATCAATGACTTTCCAGCTTATGGAATGTTGTCTGGCTGGAGTACCCACGGTCATTTGTCATGCCCTTGTTGTATGGAAAAAAGTAAGGCATTTCATTTAAAAGATGGAAGAAAGGCTTCATTCTTTGATTGTCATCGTCAATGTTGTAAGGCATTTCTTTGATTAGACAAAAAAAAGTATTTTCTGGGAATTACCATATTGGCGCGATAATATTATTCGGCATAATCTCGATGTGATGCATATCGAGAAAAACATGTTTGATAATATATTCAACACAGTAATGGATGTAAAGGATAAAACGAAGGACAATTTAAAAGCTAGAATGGATGTGCAGACTTACTGCAATCGTCCGGAGCTTGAATTGAAGGAGCATCAAGGGAAACTTTTGAAGCCAAAGGCAGCATACTCACTAACAAAAGAACAAAGAAAGTTGATATGTGAATGGGTGAAAAGTTTTAGGTTTCCAGATGGTTATGCCTCCAATTTGTCTAGATGTGTAGACATGGAAGAGTATAAATTATCAAGGATGAAGAGCCATGATTGTCATGTATTTCTGGAAATGTTACTACCAATTGCATTTCGAGATTTTTTGCCAGAGCCAATTTGGAATGCCTTAATGGAGATCAACTTATTTTTTAAAGGCTTATGTGCAACTGTTTTAAAAGTAGAAGATCTACAAAAGCTTGAAGAAAGAATAAAGATTATAATTTGCAAGATAGAAAAAATATTTCCTCCTGGTTTCTTTGATCCCATGGAACATCTGCCGATTCATTTAGCATATGAAGCAATAGTTGGTGGTCCAGTTCAGTTTCGGTGGATGTATCCTTTTGAGCGGTAAGAGTCTAAATTGAATCTTTGATTAGATAATTAATTAATTTATTTAACAACATTCTAAAATATATTTTAATTATAGGGAGCTACACACTTACAAAAAGAAGGTGAAAAATAGAGCTCGTGTTGAGGAATCAATATGTGAAGCTTATATCATTCAAGAAATTTCAACATTCAGTTCCCATTATTTCCATCCTAACGTGCAAACTAGGCTAAACAAAGTTACTCGAAATGATATTGGAGATGAAGTTGATGTACCTGATGGTTGTTTGTCCATCTTTCTGCATCCGGGACGTTCGAGTGGGGGGAAAGATGGTCGGTATTTGGCCGATCATGAGTGGCATGCATCACGTTTGTATGTTCTGTTAAATTGTGAGGAGATTCAACAATTCGTCCTGTAAGTTAAATTTTTGACCAATTTAGTGCACATATGTTTCATTAATGGGCTAACATAACTAGAATTTCATTGCTCTTGTAGTATTTTTGAAGCTGAATTAAAAAGGAATTCGGAAAACATTAGCCTCGAGCAAATTGAGAAAGAGACAAATAGTAGATTTGCCAAGTGGTTTGAAATTTATGTGAGTAAATTACAATTAAATAAAAGAATTTGTAGTCTTTATTTGTTTTGGCTTAAAATTTATATTTAACTAAACATACTATTGGTTATTTGTTTTATTAATAGATCCTTAATCCAGCTAATAACATAACTGATGAGCGATTGAAAGACTTAGCTTCTGGTCCTTTTAAATGGGTGCAAACATGGCCTCAGTATTTTACGAATGGCTATAAGTTCGACACTCTTACATATGGCTCTAACAAAACAACTATGAATAGTGGTGTGTGCATCAAAGGAACAAGTTGGAGTGAGTATGAAAGTGACTACTATGGATTGCTCGTTGAGGTGATACAACTAGAGTATTCTAATCCGACAAAGAAAAGAACTACTCTCGTATTGTTCAAATGTGATTGGTTTGATCCAACAATGGGCCGAGGGCTGAAGGTCCATAATCAATATGGTCTAATCGATATCAATCATAAGAAAAGTTTCTCGAGCTATGCCTATGAACCTTTTGTGTTGGCTGAACAAGCACAACAAGTCTATTTTGCAGAATATCCTAGTAAAAGAAAAGATAGGGTTGATTGGTGGGCAGTGTGCAAAATAAAAGCTAGAAGCCGTATTGATTCTCCAAAGATCCCGTACCAAGAAGATGAGGATTTGCCTGTGATACTTCCAAATGTCACTGATGATCTTGACTGCTTACGTCATGAAAATGGTGAGTTGGAAGTACATGACTTTGAAAAAGAGACTGCTGAAATCAAAAGAGTGCATGATATTGGTGATATTGAAAGTGATGAAGAGATAGAAGAATCTGATGAAGATGAAGAAGATGAACAAAGTGATTGAAATTTGAGCAAAATTATAGTGAAAATAATGACATTCATAGAAAACAAGCTGTTAAGTATAACACATGACTTTTACTGCAATATTTTTGTTTGTTTTCTTTATTGTGATTGCTGATATTTTCTGCAGCTTGTAGCATTAGCAGTACATATTACATGATAGCAATATGGTACATCCCATACAGAAATTGTTAGTTCCCATTGTTTACATGGCTATTTTCAAACAAGTAGCAGAATACTAGCTAGGCCAAACTCAAATCTATGATATCATTCTCCACATTTTATATTCGAAAACCTTACATTTTCCTAGTACTAGGCTACTAGCTGAATTCGCAATTCACGCTCATAACATATCTTGTGAACAAAATAGATTCCAGATTGTGATAATCATATCAAAATCTCCATAAAAAATATAACAGGTAAACTATAAATCTTTCCCCACTAAAAGACAGAAAAATATCATTTCTTATCGTAGAAGATCTATTAAAAAGGGAAAAAAGTAGGTGAATTGTTTTGCTAAAAGGTCAAATAGAGAGGTCTCTGTTATGCTTGTTGTAGCAAAATATTTGGATGGTCAAATTTTTATACTTTATATGTTCTGTTATGCTTGTTCTAACAAAATATTTGGATGGTCAAATTTTTATATTTTATATGTTCTGTTTGGCTAGTGTATTATTATTATTATTATTGTTCTACTCTTCTTGCCAGTATTTGATCAGGAAGTATGACAAGGGGAAGAGGCACTAAACGTAGTTGGGGAGGTCGTGGGGGCATGTCTAACAAAGGGGGAGAAGGCTACCAACAACTACCGAACACTTCTCATGCCAATATTAGTGAACCATCACCCCCTAAATCTCAACAAGTTGGTTCAAACCAACATATTATCTCGTCTCATGAAAGTAGTTTTCGGCAGCTTATACGTACATCTCAAGATGTTCATGCTTAACAAACAACTTCTGCTTCTCAAAATGTTGGTGGTCAACAAGCAACTCCTGCTTCCCTGAATATTGGTCATCAACAAGCACCTCGTTCTTCTCAGGATGTTGGTTCTCAACAAGAAACTCATTCTCAAGATGTTTCTGCTGAACAAACACTTGCATCTTATGGAAGTAGTAATCCACAGGCAAGACGAGATACTACTCGTGGAATAATATCTTTGAAAGTAAACGGAGACACGTAAGTAAATCTAGTTATACAAGTTGTGGTTAAATTCGTTTTCATTTAGTTATCTTCCAATAAAATATTATATTGATTATTTTGTAGATTTTTCCCACATGAAGCTGTTCGGAATGTAACAATAGCCTTTAAGAAAAGCTTTTCTGGATCATGGCATTGTTGGAGCAAAGTTCCGGATCATGTACGAGATAGATGGTTCAATGACTTCGAGGTATTTATACTTAACTGTCGTAATTGACTTAACTTGATAAATGATACCAAACTGAATGTTTACTTTTTAATTACAGAAAAAATATTCTTTTCCTAGTGAGGATAAAGTTTTTATTCGACGAACTTTTGAGCATGTGGGGAGTGAAAGGTTAAGTGACAGTTTGGGAAAAGTAAAAAGACAATTTTCAAAAACAAAAGAAATACCGGGATGGATTGCTAAAGATCACTGGGACGTTTTGATAGAATATTGGAACTCTGAGAATTTTAAAAAGAAATAAGAAATCAACTCGAAGAACAGAATGGTCATTCCTTACATACCGGAGGATCAATTGCATTTGCTGAGTACAGAAGAAGACACGTATTTTTTTTAATCTTTTCAGTATTAATTAGTATTAGTCTAATTTTTTTCTATGATATATTCTGTTAATTAACAATATTCTTAATGATTGCAGAATGAGCTAACATGGAAAGATCTCCATAATGATGAATTATTTCTGAAGACTCACAGAACCAAAAATGAAAAGAAGTGGATATGTGGAATGTCAGAAAGGATGTGGGTACGTTTTTATCTCATTTCTTCGGTGCAACACCTGCTGAGTCTTCTACTTCTCCCCTTTCTCATTGTTAGTCTTGTCTTTTCCTTCATCTGTGTTAGAAAAATATTTTATTACACTGTCCTTTTTTTACTTTTGTAATACCCGATCGACGTTTTCATTCTGATTGTTGTTCTCATTATTTTTGTGAATAACTTTGCTCCCCAATAGGCTTCCCCATTAGCAGCTCCCTTCACTTTAGTATCAATAGAATGGTTACCAGCTACTCTATTAGTTGGATTCACCTTATCATCTTCATAAGCCCAAGGGAAATTTAACCCATGGTTTTTTGTTCATTTTACACTTCTCAAACTGAGAAAGTGGTTCAACTGATCAAAGTGAAAGTGGTTCAAGCTATCATTTTCTTCTATGCATGTCATTTCATATATCCTTTCTCAAATATTTATGTATCTGAAAGTATCCTGATCCCTTGGCATGATTACTTATCATTGGTAATTGATTTAATCTACAAGTGATGTTGTTGTGATTGGAATACTGAAGTCATGGAATTATTCAATGAGTTAAGAAACTGAAGTTTTAGGCTACTGTTGGATTTTGAGAATCTTGATGGTCTCTTTGGTGAGCATTGTCGAGTGTAAAAATCTGCTATAATGATACTAGACTAGGAAGAAAAGTAGTAGGCAGCTTATTAGGTTAAGTGAGGCAGTTTCTGGTTGTGACGGATGATAACAACCTTGGTCGTAGAGTAAATTAAGTCTGGGCATGGAACTAGGAGGGTATTTAGATAGACTTTCTTGTCGAAGACACTGTTATATATATATATATATATATATATATATATATATATATATATATATATATATATATAACTGAACTTATACAAAAACTCCACAACTCTAACCTACAAGAGTTTTCTCACATTGTCCATCTCATGTTCAGATAAAGAAGGATAGTATTGCAGCAAACTACTAGCTAGAGTAAAACTAGCTAATTTATGATAAATGATCTTCAAATTTCAAAAGGAGTACTTAAATCAAAAGGAAGTATTGAACAAGAAAATAATTACTTTCAACAATATATTACTGCCACTTGAGATTAACTTTGGCTTGGAGGAAATAACAAATATTATTACAGAAGTAAACATTATTTCTAAATATAGATAGTTTTTATCTAAGATGACGGTTTCAATCTTTTTGCATTGCTGTAGGAAGGGGAACAAAGTTCTTCACAAATCTAGCTAGTTATAGTACTATGTTAGGAAGCTATGATACTATATATATTGTTACCACTCCTCCCCTCCCCTCTTTTATTTGTTGATTCAAATATGTTTTGTTTTGGCACAAGACATTAAAGTTATAACAGATGTAAGTTGGTGCAAATTTGATTGTGCTGGTCCTTTTAATTTTTGCTTATATACCTTACTGGAAAATTTGGCAGGCTGTGAGGGACTACAACTATGATGACCATCTGACTAGATATGTGACTTAAGACCTTTGTATGACCATAATTTTCTTTTGAGTACGTTAAATAAACACACACACACACACGAAGATACACACTTGTATAAGTTATGTGCATGTTAAATGTGTACACTAAAGCTGCAAGGGAGCTACCAATTATGTGCTACGATATGCCTACGGTAATTCTTTTCTTCTGTCCCAACAATGTTCTCTAGGACTAGTGTTAGAGTTATTGTTCAAGGACATAATTATGGTAGAATATCACAAGCACCTATTATCTTACCCTGCATTTTTTGTTTATGAATTGTAAGAAAAGCTTCTAAGTTTTTGCACATTCTAAAGTTGAGAAACATATAACAACTCTATAGCACCTCTTCTTATGCACAACAAGAAATTAACAGTGATAAGATGCCATCTGATACTAAATGAATTGTTTTTTACATTTTCTATTATGTACTTTGTCAATTAGAGAAGTTTATTTCTCCATTATCCATTTCTTTCATTACAGAACAATCTGACTGTTTCACACAAATTTTATCTACCTTGTCACTTTTTTATTCTATGTAATAACTAATTACTATAATTCTTTTCAGCATACATTTACAGAAATTATTAAAGAGAAGGTAGGTGAGACTTCAACATCAAGGGATGAAGAAGGTTTTGAAGTAGATGATGAAGAGATGGAAAGAAACATGGCAACAAATGGAGATGAGGAAGGAGAAAAAACTAGCGAAGAAACTGTTGTGGATTTGTTGAAAACCATACCAGATGAGCAACTACTGAAAACTTGGATTGAAATAGTTGGAGGCGCAAAAAAAGGAAGAATATATGGTCTTGGTCCCAAAAATTATATTCTGGCAGATTCATTGGACAATAATTGTGCATCCTCTAGTGCTCCTAATCCTCCAAATATTCCTACTCAACAAGTTTTTGAAACACCTGAATTTCAGCAACTTCTTGATCGTGCAATGGAGCAACGGATGGAGAACATGTTGGCACGAATTCAAGTAGATATTCGGGAGGATATGCAAGAAGAAGTAAAAGTTGCGGCTCGTGCTGTCGTGCGGGAGATGCTTGGTTTAACTTCTCAACCACCACCAAGCGGCTCTGGTTGTCCCCCATCTTAGAATAGTAGAGTTTATGTTATTAATTATTTAATTTAAGACATATTTTATTTGCCAATAGACATATATATACTTCGTTGTTCTAGGATTAATGGTACCATGATTATGCTTACGTACAAATTTATGGATTTAATTACTTATTTTGTCTCATGTCAAATTACGTAGAAAATTATATTCGTATTTCATCATATATAATATAGGAATTATTCCTAGCTAGATTTAGCCTGGAAAATATCCCAAGCCAAATCAAATATAGGCTAGGATATTTATCAAATTAGCTACCAAATTAGCTATAGACAAAAATCCTACTAGTAATTTAGCTAGAACGTTTGTAAGTTTAGCTAGGGATATTCCTAGCTATGTTGTAATGAAATCAACGCTCACCTGTCAAAATTTGCTTGGAATTTAGCTAGTCTAGTCGTAGCAAATATTAGCATGGAATAAGTCCCAAGCTAATAGCCTAGCTACGCTTCAACAAAGTTAACATTGACCAAAGAAAGTTTGCTTGGGATTTAGCTACCACATTTCCTAGCAAAGGATTGCGAGGGATTAGTGCCAAGCAAATATCCCTAGCTATATTAACAACGGATAAAATAATTTTCTAGCTAAAATTTAGCTAAGAGCATATTAGCAACGGAATTTAGCTAAGGTCAATTTCCTAGCTAAATCGGTGTTAGCTAGGACTCTTGGCAAGTTAGCTAGGATTTTGGTTTCTAGCTAATTGCATTTTCTCTTGTAGTGTTGGCCAAACGGTCCCCATGTTCCCGGAAACAATGTCCAGTTTTGTGCTCTTAGAATACATAAAATTAGAGGTTCAATAAGGTACATGCGCAATTATTAATCAACAAAAGAGAATAATAAGGGGCATAATAAATGAATCAAAATGATAAAGAAACGTTCATATTTTATTTTTTCCTCTGCTCATGAGATTGAGATAAAGTTAACTATAAATTGTTGTCTTAAAGTTAAATTCATGGAAAAGGTAAAAATAACAACGATATTTCCTTAGCAATAAATTCAAGAGATGTTTAAGGAGCTAATTAAATTAAGGTTACTTCATTTATTATTTTGACAAACAATGGTCTACGTTTATAGTACTCAAAAAAGGACCCACAATCTTATGTAATTAAGCAAAAATAATTTTGTCCTACCCTTATCCTTCGATTAAAACCAAAGAAAATTTCAGATGCCAGCTGGTGGTCAAGATTAGTGTAATATACAAAGTTATTTATATAAAAGATATACTAAAGTCTACTAGAAGACTTAGTTTAAAAAATATATATATGTGCAAATTTACCCAACTTGGTCGTCAGATTCCTGATTTTGAATTAAACAGATTTTTCTTATCTTATTAAATAACCTTATAATTAGAAGACTAAGACTGAATATAAATATATTAGTGCAAATGTGCCTAATTTGGTGGTGAAATTCTTAAATATATATTTGAATGAAGTTTGAAAGTTGAATTTGGCAATTCCATTTTTGTCCACAAGTTCTTGTGATACGAACTTGATAATTTACGTTTCTCACCCCCCCCCCCCCCCCCCCAAAAAAAAAAAAAAACATAGATAACTGCATCAGTTAATTTTTATATTAAGTTTTTAGTTTGTCTGTCAAAAATTTTTATTACTGGAATTTTACAAACATTTTGGGTTTAATTTGCAGTCATCAGCAATATTATAGGAGTACTAGTTATTTCCTAATATTTCTCAAATTTGCTGATTAACTCGGCTTTGATGATTACTGTTATATAAACAAAACAAAGAAAAAGAAATTCGAAATCTTAGTGCTGGTCTTCAACTAGTATAGCAACTGAAATCAATGGAAAACTATATGTGAAATTAAATTCGGGAGTATTCACTGACTAGAAAGGAGTTTAATTCAGGTTTGGATAAAAAACTATATTATCCACTTAGAAAATGGTTAACTAAATGGATAACCAATGTGTTTAACTTTTACATTTGTAAAGTCTCAAATTGAAATTCCTCAAGTTTGGAAGACTAGGAATTCTCTCATAAGTGAACATATTTAAGAAGCCATAGATAATATGGATATCCATATTATCTGCCGGATAAACACATTTTTATCCGTCTCAAATATGGGTCGGGTCGGATAATTTATCCGTTTTTTAAGTTACCTGTTTTCTTGTAGTGTAAAAATAATAAATCTGTTTTTCAGAATTTTTTTTGCCAAAAATTCGTTGAAACTTTTCATGGGGAATTACTTGCGGAAAATTCGCAAGAAATTTCCTTTTTTTTTTCACGAACTTTTACCAAAACTTTCTTCCGAAATTTTTAGTATTTGGTGCAAAAAATCCGCACGTAATTTACATGCGGATTAAAAATCCCTAGGTAATGTACCTGGGGATTTTAAATTTCACAAGTAATAATTACCTATGAAGGTTTTCCTATCGGATTCTTTTTGATAGGAAAATCCACAGAAAACTAAATTACTTGCATTTTCCGGTATAATCCGCAGAAAAATCCCCATATAATTCACATTTTTCTTGTATATAGTACACACATTTTTGAGCTATGCAATATGTACATGTCAAAAGATTGCTGATCACGTACAATAAACATGCAAAATTATTAGCAGCCTGTATTTAGAAATTAGAAGAAAAAAAAAGGGTGGTTGAGCTTCTAATTGGCATATCAACTACCATTGAAATTATTATAGACATGCAAAATTATCATGGTACTAATATTCTTTTACAATAACATAAAATAAAGATCAAGATTTATACTTTATAATTTATGAGTCACTTTCACGTCGAGAAAATGAAATATATTTTCTATCATGACAAATAAGTTTAATAACTAACCGCATATCTTATTGTACGTGCACACGAAGATCCAACAAACTAATTTATTATGTATATCATAACTAATGTTTTTACAAATTGTGTGCTATAACCTCAATGGCTTCATAGTAAACTTCAACAATTGAGCACAAATAATTATCAAATTGTAAGAGACGAATGGATTTTAATTAACAACTATAAGGATTTGATTATATATTAATTACCATATAATCAAGTCCTGGTAAATATTAATTGTCATAACGACCAGTTTTGTGCATGGGGCAGACGGCTGCTAAAAACACATAATATTTTATTATAAGAATTTAGCTAACCCCATGAAATAACGTTAAAGCCACCATCTTCTTGTGGATCTAACAATTTTTTTTTTAGCAAATACAAGAAAGAAGAAATAAATTAAAATTAACTTAATTCAAGTGATGTTGGACTTTTGATTCACTTGCTTGCTGATGTATGTTTTTTTTTTGTTTCTAACCCGGTATCTGATATTCGTATTGGAGCTCGACTATATCCGGATTCGCACCGCGTAGGCCCATTCGAAGGGTAGCACTCCTTACCAAAAAAATTTGCATACCCAGGGCTCGATCCCGAGACTTCTGGTTAAGGGAAAAGTATACATATTGACAAAGCAAAAATTATTTACATTGTCAATTTAAGGGCGCCAGAACCTATTGGTTCATCATAATCCAGTAACTTTGGTTAGGACAGTGTATATGTGTTAAAAACTTCATTAAATAAGTACAAATAAATAATTTCGAAACCAATAAATAGAATGAGCTGTGGTAGAACTCCAAATTCAATCCCATAAATGAAGTTTAAACCGTTTATGCGTCAATGTAATTTAACATGTTATGATAATAAGCTGGTTATTTATATCTTTCGAGTTATCAGTTATAAACTCTTACTACCTATTATTACATGTAATTTAACTTAATTGCATAAAAAAATTTACACTCTTTTTGAACTTCCACATAGCTTTGCATATTCCAAGTAGAGACAAAAATGGGAAGTTAAGCTTGTTCCCTCATACATCAGCAAATATATTGACTTGAGTATATAGAATATAAAAGTTGAATCGTTGAGTAAACGTACGTCGTTTACTTAACTAGATTTCACATTTGTTTTCTGGAGAATCTGGACCAGTTGAAATATAATAGAGAAAAATCTCTTTGACCAGAAAACAGATATTTTTTTATGGGCAGAATGACTTAAATGACACCTATACGTATGCCACTTTGTAATGCTGGTCCCTCTATTTTATTTTTTTCTTCATCCAGATATTTTAACTTGTTCAAAATTTATATTTAAATCCCTCTGACCGTTGACCAAGCACATGTGGCAAAATAATGGTTGAGCTGGATAAAGTGAGTGTAATTCACGTGGATAGTGAGCGTGAATATGAACATTTTGAACCAGAAATAATTAAAAGAAAAAGAAAAAATCATTAAAATAAGAATGAAAAATAAATAAGTAAAAAAAAAAGAAATATCTCTTCTTCCCCACTCCCCCCCACAACACCCCCTTCCCTTTTCGTTCCATGACAAGGCTCTCTTTTTGGGTGCTAATGCATCTCTGTCAGTCCAAGCTTCTCAATTTCTTGGAGTTAAGTCCAATTGTGTTTATTTTACTGATGATTTTTATGAACAATACAGTGACTATGAAGAAGGGGCGGCTTGGACATGGGTATTTTCAACATAGCAGATGGCACCTTTAAGGGTCACTATAAGTGTCTTTCCCTTAATCGTTTTACTCCACCAATGTGGCTTGGTGGAGTAACTTGGCGGGGCGACCCGGACGGTGACGACTTGCAACCGGTGTTTGCAGCCATGGCGGGTGTCTCCAATCTCTTGCCTTGTCTTCAATATCTAGATCCGAGCCTCAATTGGAAGGTTATTTTCTTAAGTGCAACGCCTACATGCTCTTTTCCGTTAAATTTTAAAATTCGGAGGAGAAAACCAACAACCCTTGTTCCGCCATTGATTTTCCTCCATTTTCAATTTCTATTCCGCCAGTAATTTTCCTCCATTAAAATGAGTGGAAAATTTGGGTTTGGGGGTATAATAAGCATTTCTCGTTTTATTTTCCTATGTGACCATAATAAATGACCTGGAGCCTACGTGGTTTAATTTTCTTAACGTGACAGCCAACGTGGAGGAGATTATATTACACGCACTACAACCTCCTGTCATAAGCATTTATTATACATGTTTTGAAGGAGTGTAAGTATTCAGTTGGCAAATTGTTAAGTTTGGAGACCGGCATGACAAAATAACACAAGTATAGGTGTCATTTAGGCTATTCTGCCTTTTTTACGTCTTTAAAAAGATTACTATATATAGCTCTTGAACCTCATTCAAAGGTACATATTATATATAGTAGGCGTAATGACTCCCTGATCACTTAAACTTGTAGGACTTTTGAAAGTTGATACACGAACTTTGGATTTTCCCATTTGAACACTCCAACTTGACAAAATGGGTACTAATAAACACATCAACCAGAGCGTGTATATCAATTGCGTTGACATGTACAACACATCATGCTAAGCTATTTATTACTTGCCATGTGTTATTTTTGGGTCCCATTTTTAAATACAAAATCAGAAAAAAAAAATTACAAATACAAAAAAGGAAAAAACAGAAAAACGCCTGAAACATACCCAATATTAATCTGTACCCTCATTGGAGCAACCTGAAGAGAGATCTGCTTCGGTGCCGCAACAACAGCAGAATTGAAGATGGAGACAGCGAGAACCATGAAAGATGTTTCCCCTCACGAATTTGTGAAGGCTTATGCCGCTCACCTCAAGCGTTCTGGCAAGATGGAGCTTTCTGAGTGGACTGATCTCGTCATGACTGGTAAACTCAAAGAGCTTGCTACATATGACCCTGCGTGGTACTACATTAGAGTTGCTTCTACGGCAAGAAAGATCTATTTGAGGGGTGGTATTGGTGTTGGTGGATTCCGAAGAATCTATGGTGGTAACCAGAGGAATGTCAACCGCCCTCGTCATTTCTGTAAGAGCATGGTTCAGTTGCACTCAACATACTTCAGCAATTGTAGAACATGAACATCCGATAGCCAACGTGATCTTGACCAAGTTGCTGGAAGAATTGCTGCTGCTCTTTAAGAGATGAATTCAGACAATTTTATGAATAAATGTTAGGAAGACGAAAGAATTGAAAGGGGAGGGGAAAAGTCTTTTTTTTTCTTTTTCATTTTTCTTTTTTATTTATATTTTATTCTAATTCTATTTTTTTTTTAGTAAAAACAATACTATTCATGCGCCTTGGCAACGTGATTTGCACACTGTTTAGCCATGCCAGCTGCAATGCTTCCACATATGCATGGTCAATGGTCTAAAGTGTTTATTAGTACCCATTTTGTTAAGTTGGAGTGTCCAAATGGGAAAATCCAAAGCTCATGTATCGGCTTTCAAAAGTCCTACAAGTTTAAGTGGCCAGGAAGCCATTACGCCTATATAGTATATAATGAAGAATTATGCACCTTTAACCAGAGGTCCCAAATTCGATTGCTTGAAGAATGAATAATTTTTTTCTGGTAAACAGTGCTTCTCTTTTTAATGAGCTCTACATGACGCTAATATGGATTAATTAGTTGAGGAAAAAATTAATTATAGAGAGATGTATCTATGTCTCCAAATAAATCTCAAACACCACTTTTGTTTCAAATTGGAAGAATTCGAATTACAGATGGTAGAGCAACTTGAAGGGTGTTGGATATAATAATAAAAAGATATTATTGCCTTCTCCTAATTAATAACAAAGGCAATAATAATTAATGTGCCATACGTAGTAGGAAAATATTTAGTTAGTATCTAAAGAAACCCTATTGATCGCCTACGAACTAGACAAAAATACTAGAATATCTTGAAAAGATTATAATATAGTAGTACATAGATGTTTAGGTAGTAGCATGTTCTTGTAGCTAACAAGGGGTTACGGATTCGAGCTTTCAGAATAAATAAAAAAATCCTAATAGAAAGCGTCTCGCATTTTAACAACTATGTGAATTCAAATTAATCAAGACCCAAATGAACGTAATAAAACCAACAAAAAGATAGTTCTTGTGAGCTCTTTTGGTGCGAACAAGTTGGTGAGAGAGACTTAAACAAAAACTTTAGCTAATTACTATTGATCGTAAAAATTATACGGTGCGTCCTATTTAGTCGTCCCCATTTAACTTATACTCATTTTTTTAAAATTTTTAATTTGTACTCACTTTTTAAATAACTTCAGCATCTTTTCTCTTCCTCCTTCGTTTTCTTCTTCAAGTTACAAAACAAACTGGTATTTATCTCGAGAAGCAACGCTGCTTTAGTTATAAGGTCAACTTTTTTTAATTGAACAGTTCGGCAGTTGTACTTCTGGTCTAAATTTACAGCAAATTAGTCTTAGGAAAAAGTTTAAGTTACCAATAGGATAATCTGTAAAATTTTGAAGTTTTTGTATGTTTATTCGTGTTTGAGATGAGAAGATGTACACTATTTTTCTTAAAAAATCACTGCTAATTGTAGTGTTTCAGCTCTAGAGCTGAAGTTCGCCAGTTACAAAACAAAAACTTCAGCACTAAAGCTGAAGTTCGCCAGTTACAAAACAAAAACTTCAGTTTTAGAGCTGAAGTTCGCCAGTTACAAACAAAAACTTCAGCTCTAGAGCTGAAGTTCGCCAGCTGAACTTCGCCAGTTACAAAACAAAAACTTCAGCTTTAGAGCTGAAGTTCGCCAGTTACAAACAAAAACTTCAGCTCTAGAGCTGAACTTCGCCAGCTGAACTTCGCCAGTTACAAAAACAAAAACTTCAGCTCTAGAGCTGGAGTTCGCTAGTTACAAAACAAAAACTTCAGTTCTAGAGCTGAAGTTCGCCGGTTACAAAACAATAATTTCAGCTCTAGAGCTGAAGTTCGCTAGTTAAAAAAACAAAAAACTTCAGCTCTAGAGCTGAACTTCAGGCCCGGTTACTAGAATGCTGAAGTTTTGCATGATTGTCTTTGCTACTTCAACCCCGTATGCTGAAGTTATGCGAAAAAGCGGGTACACTTATAATTTTTTTGTAAAATATGCACAAGTTAAAATGTGACACAAAAAGCGGGTATAGATGCAAATGCCCCTATTGATTAGTAGTATTCTATGGGCCTTAAAAACCATCATTCTTGTCTAATTTCCATTAGACAAACAAGGAAAAGAAACCAATGGATAATCTGATTAATCAAATGCTAGCTGTATGTAGAATTCGTGACTAGATTCTTGGAGAAAAATTAAGGAGGAAAATAAAGATATGAAGACTTTCCACACAAAAAAAATACACCAACAGTGAAATTGTAGTTTTATTTATTACTCAAACAACCCCTATTGTTTTTTAACTTCCTTTTATCCATTTGGTGTATCCAACTAACTGGTCCAACTAGTAACACGACTTAAATTCGGACCCATGTCACTCGGTAACATGACTTAAATATGAGACCTATATCACCCGGTAAATGGTTGGATATTCACTAGCATACTTGTATACGGGCAAAATCGGGCTTGCCCTTTTTGCGTAGCTAATCGAGGGAGGAGCATGATAAGTCAAGGTTCGGCTTCGATTTATATCAAACTATGGTGCAGGGTTAGGTTGTCAAGCTCGAGACCCCGAGACCGATTGAGACTAAGATCGACCAAATCCGAGTCTGAATGAGATCGAGATCGATCAAGTTTGGGACCGAATAAGATAGAGATCGAGGAAAGCTTACTAGGTCGAATAACGAAAAGACGAAATATCCGCAATCGGGCGAGGATCACGGCGCAAATCTCGGCACGTATCAAGAAGAGGCCGATTAATCAGCCAATCATGGGATTTCTTATTGTATTTAGAGTTGTACCAAGAATAGGACTCTCATACTATATAAAGGGGGTCTGACCATTTGTAAAGGCATCATATACATGTTACATAAAGCAATACATTCTTATTCTCTTAAGCTCTCAATATTTCTGTTACTTTGTTCATGCTTTCCGGCAAAATATTCATTTGATTCGAGGGCAACCCAGCACAAGAATCAAAGCTATACATTTTATTTGGTTTACTTTATTTATATTTGCAATTAATTTCAGTATCAATTTACGTTTTCTCTTAGTTTGTGCTAAGTAAATCACGTATCCTTAAAATGGCAGTATAAGTTCAACTGTTATCCGTTTTTAAGGTAAATATTTTGGTGTCCACCATAGGTCTAAGGATAATAATGATTGTCTGGTATAAATTTTTGTAACACACACTATTTTACGCTTGTTCTTTGAAGTGCCTTTGATTACAGGATTAAAAGATGTCAAATTCTCAGTCAGCACCTTAACACATTGACAATGATCTCGGCCACCATGACGATAATGATAACATTGCACCAGGAAACGTTGTACCCCCTGATGGCCTCGATGGAGTTCCGGCTATAGATCCAATCGACGAAAGTTCGTATGTAGCCATCAATGAAAATTTGACCGTCGATCCCGAAAGCAATGTTCGTGGGGGGTACCCAAATCAGAATGCACACGACGATGAAGATGGAAGGATTAACCTGCAGGTAATTTTCAAAATATTGCAGGCCCAACAGGCAGCAATAACTCAGCTCCAAAATCAGAACCACACGCCAAATAGGTTCGAACTCGAGCCATCCCAAGAAGTTGTACCCAGGGCCGAATTGGCTTCGAGAAAATCGAATGAGAAGGAATCAGAGACCAACCCTGCTATTATAAAAATGCTCGAAGAGTTGACAAAGCGAATCAAGATTGGGGAAAAGAAGATAGAGGAAAACGATAAGAAGGTGGAAACCTATAACTCTAGAGTCGACCAAATCCCAGGGTCACCACCGATATTGAAAGGACTAGATTCAAAAAGGTTTGTACAGACACCTTTCCCCCAAGTGCGGCTCTGAAGCCAGTCCCCAAGAAGTTCCGTATGCCCGAGATTACTAAGTATAATGGGACAACTGATCCAAACGGATATGTCACCTCATACATGTGTTCCATCAAAGGAAATGACTTGGAAGATGACGAGATCGAATCCATTTTGTTGAAGAAATTCAGGGAGACTCTATCGAAGGGTGCTATGATATGGTATCATAATTTAGCACCTAATTCTATTGATTTGTTTGCTATGCTTGCAGATTCTTTTGTAAAGGCACACGCCATAGCCATTAAGGTTGCAACAAGAAAGTCGGACCTTTTCAAGATAAGGCAGAAGGACAACGAAATGCTCAGGGAATTCGTATCTCGATTCCAAATGGAACAAATGGACTTGCCACTGGTCACCGATGATTGGGTTGTTCAAGCTTTCACTCAAGGCCTCAACGTTCGGAGTTCCATAGCTTCACAGTAGTTGAAGAAAAAATTGATCAAGTATCTAGCTATCACTTGGGCCGATGTACATAATCAGTATCAGTTGAAGATGAGGGTCGAGGATGATCAACTTGGGACTCCTTCCGGGTCCATTTATCCTAATAGGCCCGTGGATAGAATCATGAAGGATATCGATCGAGGACCAAGGTCGAATAGATATCGATATCAACCGCATAACGGAGACCGTAGAGGCAGCAATTCAAAGTTCATAGGGACCCATGAGCATGGGTGTCTTCGAAAGGGATGTCAGGCCCAAAGAAACGCCACGATTGTTGGAATATAACTTCAACGTAGATGCATCCGCCATCATATCAGCAGTGGATGTATCAAGGACACTAGATGGCCTCAACCTTTGCAGACCGATCCATCCTAGAGAAATCCCAACCAAATATGCAAGTATCATGGCTCCCATGGCCACAAAATAGAAGATTGTAGGTAGCTAAGGGAGGAAGTAGCCCGATTGTTCAACGAGGGGCACCTTCGGGAATTCTTAAGCGATCGAGCCAAAAATCACTTCAAAATAGAGATTCCAGTAGACAGAATGAGCAAGAAGAACCATTGCACATAATTAACATGATCGTTGGAGGGGTCGACACTCCTCAAAGACCAGTATTAAAACGTACCAAGGTTTCGATCACAAGGGAGAAGTGAAATCGAGATTACGTATCAGAAGGAACCTTGTCTTTCAATGATAAGGATGTATAAGGGATCAAACAACCCCACAATAACACACTGATAATATCTGTACTTATGAATAAGACTCAAGTTAAACGTGTTTTGATTGATCCAGGTAGCTCGACCAATATAATTCGATCAAGGGCTGTGGAATAGCTCGGCCTACAAGATTAGGTTGTACCCCCTTCCTGTGTTCTAAATGGCTTAAATATGGTATGTGAAACCACCAAAAGCAAAACAACTTTGCCAGTAAATATGGCTGGGACCATCCAAGAGACGAAGTTCCATGTGATCAAGGGCGATATAAGGTATAATGCCCTATTCGGGAGACCGTGGATCCATAATATAAGGGCAGTGCCTTCGACCCTTCACTAGATTCTAAAGTTCCCAACTCTAGAGAGAGTCAAAACAGTCTATGGGGAGCAAACCGCCGCTAAGGAAATGTTTTCCATCGACGAAGTGATACCAATATCGACACTCTCATCAATGAAAGGGTTGAGTTCGAAGGGAAAGCAGGAGGTTAATAGCAACCACAGACACCGGCCTCGACCCAAACGAAGGAGAAGGGAACTTATGAGGATGATGACTATTGGGTACCTCGATCCTTCACAATCCCCGATAATTCTGACGCCACAAAATCAATGGTCGAAGAGCTGGAACAAATCATATTGATCGAGCATCTGCCCAATCGAAAGGTATACCTGGACACAGGGTTAACTCCCGAGCTCAGGAAAATACTTATTCAATCTCTTATAACTAATATGGATTTTTTTGCTTGGTCCCATCTCGATATGACATGGATCCCACCGGAGATCACTACTCATAAACAAAGCTTATACCCGAAGCTCCGCCTGGTGAAACAAAAAAGGAGGCCTCAATCTGAGGTTAAACACACTTTCATCAAAGATGAGGTAACCAAACTTCTCAAAATAGGGTCCATTCGGGAATTAAAATATCTTGAATAGTTAGCGAATGTAGAAGTTGTCCCTAAAAAGGGAAACAAGCTTAGGATGTGTGTAGACTACAAAGACCTAAATAAAGCATGCCCCAAGGATTCTTTTCCTTTGCCTAACATGGATCGCATGATCGATGCCACAGCTGGCCACGAGATCCTCAGTTTTATCGACGCCTATTCCGGGAACAACCAAATACAAATGAACCCGGAAGACCAGGAAAAATCTTCATTCATCTCTAAGTATGGTACCTGCTATTATAATGTAATGCCATTCGGATTAAAAAATGCTGGTGCAACCTATCAACGCCTAGTAAACTGAATGTTGAAGAACAAATAGGGAAATCTATGAAAGGTTATATTGATGACATGTTAGTTAAGTCCCTACGAGCAGAGGACCATTTGAAGCATTTACAGGAAACTTTCAGTATACTGAAGAAATATAGCATGAAGCTCAACCTAGAGAAATATGCATTCGGGTCGGGTCTAGAAAATTTCTCGGATTCATGGTGTCAAATCAGGATATCGAGATCAACCCTGATAAGATCAAAGCAATCGAGGATATCGCGGTAGTGGATAATGTGAAGGTTGTACGAAGGCTAACCGAGTGCATTGGAGCCCTAGGTGGATTCATCTCGATATCGTTCGATAGAGGTCATCGATTCTTCTCGTTGCTGAAAAAGAAGAATAACTTCACATGGACCCCAGAATTTGAACGAGCTTTGGAGGAACTTAAGCGATACTTGTTGAACCGCCATTGCTTCACATGCCGAGGGAAGACGAACAAATTTACTTATATCTGGCAGTATTAGAGATAGCAGTAAGTGGGGTCTTAATCCGAGAAGAACAAGGTACACAATTCCCTATCTATTATGTTAGTCGGACGCAAGGTGAATCTGAAACTAGATATCCTCATCTAGAAAAGCTAGAACTCGCTTTGATAAGCGCTTCTAAGAAACTTAAACCATACTTTCAATGTCATCCCATATGTGTTGTAACAACTTATCCTCTTCGATATATTTTCATAAACCCGATCTTTCGGGGTGATTGGCCAAATGGGCCATAGAACTCAATGGGTACGATATTGAGTATCGACCCCGAACAATCATCAAGTCTCAAATCTTGACAGACTTCGTGGATGGCTTCATACCATCCGTAGTGCCCGAGGTTGAAAGAGAATTATTAGTCAACCTGGGTAAATCTTCGGTGATCTGGATCCTCTTTACAGATGGTGTTTTGAGCGTGAAGCGGTCCAAAATCGGCATCATGCTGAAACCACCCACAGGTAACGTGGTTAGACATTCTATTAGAACTGTAAGATTGACTAACAACGAGGTCGAATATGAGACCATGATTGCAGGTCTCGAACTAGCCAATGGCTTGGGAGCAGAGGTGATCGAAGCCAAATGTGACTACCTCATCGTTGTGAATCAGGTAAACGGAGCGTTTGAAGTTCGAGAGGAATGAATGCAAAGATACCTGGATAAGCAACAAGTAACTCTACACCAGTTAAAAGAATGGACTTTGCAACATGTGCCACAAGATCAAAATAGAGAAGCTGATAGGTTTTCAATGTCTTTGACTTATGTTTTGATGATCTAACAAACATTGTCAAGAACCAGAGAGGGAACCTGACACACTTGGGCTACACTGCAAGTTAATAGATTCCAGTTCAATGTGAACTGCTATAGCTTCAGGGGATAGAGAACCAAACAAGGACCTAATACCCTTGTTGTTCCCTTATAGCAGTGCGAAGTCAATGGGACACAGTTGGAAGTGACATGATTGCCTACACTGTTTGCAGTGCCCATTATTCCTTGACCAACTAAAGTGCTTACATCATTTCAAGTGATATCATCAAGGTGTATCAACAATGAGTTTATATCAAAACATCACTTGAACACTTCTGTTTCTCATTCAAGCCTGTTGCACAACAGAGAAATTAATTCTCACGAGCTTGAAGAACAAAGTTAAACGCTACTACGGACCAGTTCCTAAAGTTAGTATTTTGTTGTCCTTAGTTGAGTTGTAACTTTGTGATTATTGCATCTCCTAAACTTCTTAGCCATAAGCGTTGATTAGGATCCCTCTTGTGACATTCGTAAACTCTCTGAGTTTATGTTGTGACTAGGTTTAGACATAAGTTAAAGTCTTTGTAACTAGAGAGTGACAAAGTGGCTTGTGATAAGAGTATCACAAGTTAGTTAAAGTCTTTATAACTAGAGAGTGACAAAGTGGCTTGTGGTGTGAGTACCACAAGTTAGTTGAGTTAAATTCTTTGTAATGGAGTCATTACAAGGTGGCTTGTAATCTATGTTTACAAGTTAGTGAAGTTGAAAGCCTACAGGTGTAGGTCGTAATTTTTGTCCCTTTGAGTTGGAATTTTTCCACGTAAAAATCTTGTGTCTCATTTACTTACAGCTTTATTAGCATTCACAGCATAACCTCATAAAGGACTAGGTACTCTGCTGATTGGTGGACTCATACAAACTAACAGAAGCTCATGACTTTGCAAATCTAGGCTCGTTGGTCGAAGATAACGAACTCAATTCGGGGGTTGAAGAAGGCCACGCCGAGATAAACTCCACGAGCTTGACTTGGGATTAGAGAAACAAATATATAGAGTATTTGAGGATCAGAAAACTTCCTTCAGATCCAAAGGAATAGAGGGCCCTGCGTATGAAGGCAGCCCGATTTAGCTTGTCCGAAGATGGAAACTTGCTCAGAAGGATGCTCGATGGTCCGCTAGCGATATGTCTGGGACCAGAAGATACCGAGTATGTTTTGAGGGAAGTCCACGAAGGCACATGTGGGAACCACTCAGGCGTCAAATCACTGGTTCGAAAGGTAATCAGAGTCGGGTATTACTGAATTGATATGGAAAACGATGCGAAGGAGTTTGTGCAAAAATGTGATAAATGTCAAAGACATGCATCGATGGTTCATTAACCCTGGGAGTTGTTGCATTCGGTTTTATCCCCATGGTCGTTCATGAAGTGGAGTATGGACATCGTCATCCCTCTTCCATCATTACCAGGTAAGGCTCAATTTGTTTTATTTATGACTGATCATTTCTCAAAGTGGGTTAAAGCACATGCCTATCAAAAGGTCAGGGAGAAAGAAGTCATCGACTTTATTTGGGACCACATCATATGTCGAATCGGAATACAATCCGAAATTGCATGTGACAACAGAAAACAGTTTATCGGCAACAATGTGACCAAATATCTCGAAGGCCTCAAAAATCAAAATGATTTTATCAACACCTTATCACCCTAGTGGAATGGGCAAGCCGAATAGACCAACAAAACCATAATACAAAACCTCAAGAAAAGGTTGACCGACGCTAAAAGAAAATGGAGAGAAGTCCTACCCGAAGTCCTTTGGGTATATCGCACAACTTCGAAGTTTAGTACCAGGGCTAGACATCATTTGGACCACATCGTATGTCGATTCGAAATACCATCCGAAATTGCATGTGACAACAGAAAGCAGTTTATCGGCAACAAGGTGACCAAATTTCTCGAAGGCCTCAAAATCAAAAGGATTTTATCAACACCTTATCATCCTAGTGGGAATGGGCAAGCCGAATAGACCAACAAAACCATAATACAAAACCTCAAGAAAAGGTTAACCGATGCCAAAGGAAAATGGAGAGAAGTCCTAACTGAAGTCCTTTGGGCGTATCGCACAACTTCGAAGTCTAGTACCAGGGTTACCCAGATCTCTTTGATTTATGGCGATGAAGCTTTAATACCGGTCGAAGTTGGGGAGCCGAGCATCAAATTCTGATATGCGACAATGGAATCAAATGACGAGGCCATGAATACGAGCCTGGAGCTATTAGATGAATGACGTGAAGCTACCTTTATTCGATTGGCTGCCCAGAAACAACAAATCGATATGTATTACAATCAAAAGGCCAACCTTTGATACTTTAATATCGGGGACTTGGTACTAAGGAAGGTCACGTTAAATACCCGAAATCCAAATGAAGGAAAATTGGGTCCGAACTGGGAAGGGCTGTTCCAGATTCTTGAAATCACAGGAAAAGGATCCTATAAGCTCGGAACGATGGACGGAGATCAGCTACCGAATAATTGGAACGTAACCCATATCACACGATAATACTGCTGAGGTACGACCCTATTTCAATCCTTTTTATTTTTTGACTAACACTTGCAGGTTATCGACGAGGAGGTACGAAGCCTTTAGGTCTGAAAGCACGCATTGAACTATTTTTCCCTTAAAATATTTTTGTCCCAAATGGGTTTTTCGGCAAGGTTTTTAACAAGGCAACAGTGGATCGTGCTACCTTAGAATTTAAAGCCGATCACGAATCAGTATCAAAGACCATGTTTATAGTATCCGAAATTTCTCTACAATCAACCTCGAATACTGTGGGGGATTACCCTTGGATATTGAATTATTCTAGCAAAGAAATTATTTCAAAATGAAAGTGTCTTAATAGGTAGGATTTATTGTAAGGGCCAAACGGTCAAAACAATCTGTGCCCACAAAGATTGCTCGAGCCCTGACATAAAACATGTAACCTAATACTTTTGATCTATTATGGAAACGAGCCCAAGGGCCGATTGCAATAGGAGTTTGGATAATCACCCTAACACTCAGGGACTGCCGTCCATAAAAAAAACTCGAATTGATCGAACTATTGAACATCGAGGGCATAAGAGCACTTAGGCAACCCTCAAATTTTAAAGGCCACGGCCATACCTACTCACTACAAAAAAAACAGGAATTAGCTATGAATGTCGTCGCTAATCTATCGCTAAAACGCTCGTAGCTAGCTGAATCTTTTGATAATCCATAGCTAATCCGTCGCTAAATGAGATTAGCGACGAATTGTTTTGTTTAGCTACAAAATTTGTCCGTCGCTAAAACCTAATTTTTTTAGTAGTGCTCGGGGAGGAGAACTCAAGAAAGCGAGCTCACTGGGATACACCCGAACTAAAAGGCTACGGTCCATTAAACACAGTTCGGAGATGTCTGAAATCCGTACCAAATATAAGCCTTCAAAAAAGAAAAAATTCTTTCACAACCGGTTCTAAAGGCTACCCTCGGAATAATTCTAAACTTAAGATATTTTCCGGAAAAACTTCTATAAACACTGAAACCCAATAACGCCTTAACCCAAAAGGGCAATAAAGATAAGGTTTGTTCGAACCCTCGAACACAACCTTATTATTTTGTTCTAAGGCATTCCAACCTTTGTGAATACAAGCAATAAAGCAAAGGAAAAATTTTAGAGCCGAAAAGGATGGAAAGTCAAGTGAATATATATATATATATATATATATATATATATATATATAAACGATTGTTTTACAAAAGCCAGATCGGCCAAAAACAAAAGAAAGTAAAATACAAAGGCGTCAGGGCTACTTTTACTTCGAGTTCGACAGATCATCCTCACCGACTAGAAAGCCTAAGGGTTATCTTATTTCAAGCTCAGGCGAGACCTCACTCGGCTATTAAAGCTTAAGGGTTATTTTTATTTTCGAGTTCGATAAACCAGTCGCACCAGGCTATCAAACTTAAGGGTTAACTTAATTCAAGTTCAAATAAATGATCTAACTTGGCACAAAACCGCCTCAGTTCAAATTCGAGCTTTCGATCGAGGTTTACCGATCAGGAATGGTCGAGGATAGTACTTAACATCGGTCCTTACCATCTTAAAGGTTCGAATGTGATCCGATTATTTCATACTAAGGCACTTCGACCTTTGTATAAATTAACAAAAAGGCAGCAAATTCAGAAGCCATGGAAAGGAAGAAAGTTTTTACATATATCTCAAAAGCCTTTTTACAAGGTCCATATGGCCCGATTAAGCATTCTTTACAAGGGTCGATCGGACTCAAAATAAAAACAAAAAATTACAAAGGCTAAGCAACATGGTCCTTATCAGAAGAAGCATCTTCGCCCTTAGAGTCTTCTCCGCCATCAAATTCGCTCAAATTCTCGGAGTCTTCCTCAGGAAAAGCCATCTTCCGAGCCTTTATTTCCTCTGCCTTGGCAATCTCAATTTCAGCAGATATATCAAAGCTTTGATCACGGGTCTCCTCGAGGGCCTCTCTTCGAGATTTTCACCTCGCATGATCCACCATGCTCTTGGCCTAGGGTGGCTTCAACATCGACCTTGTATTGGGTCACATTATCCTGGCCTTAATATTGGCCGCGACCGCCTCAGATCGGGCCACCTCAAGCTTTTTGGCCAAGTTGGCTAAATTGGACTGAAGCACCTCGATTTTCTTTGCCTGAACCGAGGCATTCTCCCTTGTAACCCGAAGCTGAGACCCGACCGACTCTAGTCTGCTTGGATGGCCTCTTTTTTTGAAGCTAAGATATCCATACACCCCTTGAACTTTTCAGCCTCGACTTGTACTTCATCTATTTGCCTTTGAAGGCCCTTGATCTGTTAGAAACTCTATTTAACCTGCAGAATCGGATCATTAGTTGTTATTTCCAACCCTCATCTTCACTATCATGGAGCACTTAGAATACCTGCTCAGCCATCTCAGCATGCTTATCTCGAGCCATCACCAAATCTTCCTGAAGCTTCTCACTGAGAAGCTTGTAGGTATCACGTTTCTTAGTGAAGCCCCGAACCTCAGCCTTGCGCTCCTCTCGTATTTGAAGGAAGGCTTCGTGATGCAACACCGAAGCTTACAAGTAAGGAAGAAAATGTTAAAACTATCTACAATTCAAAGTTCTAAAGAGATAACGGAATGGCCCTCAAACTTACCTGATTCAGAGCATGCTGGGCTTCGTTGAACAAACAAGCAACCTCCACTCATCTATCTTGGCTTGGTCTTCTTCGGTGACCAAACAACGGAGATAGCTATCCACTCCTACGGGGGCAGAAAGTACCCGAGCATCCTCCAGGACTGAAATGATAATTGATCGCTTATGACCGAGATCGATACTGGGGCCGAAAACTGATTGGTCAGTTTAAAGCTTGAGGAAGCCTCATTCGAGCTCTTCCTTGGTAATCCAAGTCACCCAGACCGGTGACATCTTCCACTCCAACTAAATAGCAATGGAAAGGGTTTTCTGCTCCATAGACCCCTTCCCCGTGGCAAGATTACACTGCTCGAGCTCATGTATCATCGACTTAGTGAATAAAGGAGGCGAGAGGAAATTTCCGATACTACCACCCCAAGTAAATTATTTGGGGCACCGCCTTCATCTGGGGAAGCCTCCAACATGTTTTCTACACCACCATTGACCGCCCCCTCGATAGCCTTCTCACCTCGAGGTGAAGCATCTTCAACCTTTTCTGGCCCAGGGACTTCGTCTAATCGATGCTGAGCAGTTTCAGCTCCCACCGACCCAGTGGTTCCCTGAATTTTGGTGCTAGCTCGTGCTTGGGCCACCAACCCAGAGTCTTCTTCTTCTGAGTCATCCCTTAGTCGTTGGATTGATTCCAAAGTTAGAGGGATGATTTTACCCTTAGGCTTACGGGGCCTCCTGGCTAGTCTTTTCTTTTCCGGGCCAAGAGAGCTCAGAGCCTCTTTTCTTTCTTCTCTTTAGCCTTCTTCGGGGCAGATGATGAGAGAAGTGCATCTTCTTCAGCAGATGGGGCCCTCATTTCTACATCCTTCCCGAGGCCTACAAAAGGGAAAAATGAGTAAGCTCAATGCAAAGATTGAATGGAAACCATACTAAGAAAAGTAGATTACCATGGTTACGAGACTCCCATTGACCCTTTGATAACTCCGTCCAAGCACACTCTGAGTTAGACTTCTGCGATACTAAGCCCTCGACCCATTGCCTGAAATCGAGGATTACTTCCAACATGTGGGCCACAGCTGCAACACAAAAAGCATAGATGCAAAAAGAAGATAAGAAGTAAAACGACAAAGTTAGGTATTCAAGGCAAAACAATACTTACGATTCAAGTTCCATTTTTCATGAAATGGCATATTTTTGGCAGGGATTAGGTCTGAAGTCTTTATTTGGACTAATCGGCCCATCCAACCTCGGTCTGGGGTCTCGTCTATGCTCTAGAATGGGGGCTTGGTGGCTTGATGGTAAAGCTTGATCAGTACTTCTCGATAAAGCTGGGGACTGTAGAGATGCATAAGGTGATCGAGGGTAAAAGGATGCCCCTCGATCTTGTTCACAAAAAATTAAAGGAGGATCACGATCCTCCAGAATGATGGATGGATCTAGACAAGGGTCACATTGTACCTCTTGCAGAAAACAACGATGATGGGGTATAAAGGACCCAATGTGAAAAGATAAGTGTAAACACTTAAAAACCCTTCCACATAAGTAGAGATTGATTCCATAGGCGAGGGCACCACCACGTGCTTGTCAATCCAGTTGTAGTCCTTTTTAACTTTGTCGAAGAGACCGTCGGTAATTGTGCAAATGTATCTCGACATCGGTTCACATCGGCCCGGTGTCGAGGGTGTATTCTCTACCTTAAGATCGGTAGGAATGGGGCACTTTGTTTGAACGAAGTCCTCTAGGGGAGGTTCCGCCACGGCTACGTCACCGCAGGCCTTGATGAAGAAGCGGTTTCCTTTTGTGGAATAGTTTTTGAAGTCTTACCCATATTTATAAATGGAGAAGAATAAAACGGAGGAGGAACGCTTGGTATTTTGTGATTAAACAAGTAAAGAAACTCAGAGATCTGAAAATACAAAGCTCTGAGGAAGGCAAAGGATTTTGATATTAGAGTGAAGAATATTTGTAAGTTAAGTTTGAAAAATGAAGGAAAATATATTTATAGGTTTAAGATAACAGTTCAAATCCGATAATGGCCGATTGTCGACTGGCTCGCATTAAATGCCTGGGAAAATGTACCGACAAGACATTTCAGTTACCTTTGTTGCTTACATCATGGTGCTTAAGTCATGATGTATCAATGTGAATATCGAGGATTCAAGTCGTTTCTTGTCATTACTCTCCAAAAAACTAGGGGACTATCTGTACACGGTCAAAATCGTGCTTGCCTTTTTTGTACCAAGAATATGACTCCTCTACTATATAAAGGAGTCCTAACCATTTGTAAAGGGCATCATATACACGTTACATAAGGCAATATATTCTTATTCTCTTAAGCTCCCAATATTTCTGTTACTTTGTTCATACTTTCCGGCGAAATATTCATTTGATTCGAGGGCAACCCAGCTCAAGGATCAAAGCTGTACATTTTATTTGGTTTGCATTATTTATATTTGCAGTTAATTTCTGTATCAATTTACGTTTCCCATAGTTTGTGTTAAGTGAACCACGTATCCTTAAAGCCGCAGTATAAATTCAATGTTATCTATTTTTAGGGTAAACAGTACTACAATGACCTTCTTTGTCTTCGCGAACAAACTCAAAAGTAATAACAAAAATATTTTTAAAAAATACACAAAGAAAATAAGGGAAGCTAACGTATAATATATTGACATAACAATAAATTTTTAACCTAGCTAAACAATATACTTTTTCGACGAAGGATGCTTTCAATTAACACTCCTTTACATAAGGTGGCTCCGGCACTATACTGCACGTTGTCAACTTGCGAAGTTAAAGTTCTTAAAAACACTTCTCTTTCACAAAAATTTAGTGTGTTATAAAAAAGAACAATAATAATAACAACAAATTCAGTGAAATCTTATGAGTGGGATTTAAGCTGAAATTTAAGAATAAAGCACTGATACACGCTTTAAAACCTAATGGTCAAAAATGATTTTTCTCCTCAGTCCTATGGCAGTTTCTATATTCTTGGGTCAACCCTATTGGCTTATTATGTGTCGTAATACATACGGAGACACCTAAAGTTGACACAATCTTTCACTTAGACACTTGAATTAGGCCTCTTTCCAATTAGACACGTTTCTTAGGCAATTCTCATACCAATTAGACATATTTTTTGCTGGCTTATTAATTAACCAAGCGTGTGTTCTGCAATCTCCGTCTACGTGGCAAAAATAACCATTGTAAATCGTGCCACATCATTTTTTTGTCCACCTCACTATCCATCTCAGCTATATAGTGTTATTTCCACTAAAATACAAATATCCCCTTCAGCCCCCACCCGCAACGTTCCCCTACCCGCCGATGTCTCCAATCCCGTCGCCGACATCACCCCTGCTCCCTCTTTGTTGTCCAATTTTTGTCGTCTGATCTCGTCTGGCTAGAGGCATCAAACAGATCCAAACTCCAAAGCCTAAAGTTCATAAAACCCATTATCAAACTCCTTAATGAAGTCAAGAATTTCCGCAATAATATCAAAATTACATAACAATGGCGAAGTTACCCCCTGAACTATGAACCAAATCCCTGTTACACACTTTTTGTGGACGAAAATTACTTTACACACTCAATCTTTCCAGATTGTGCCTAAGACACACCTCTTTGTCAAAGTGGCAGGTGCGTGTTTTACAAACAAATAAGACGTCTGAACTGTAAAAACTGTACATCTGATGCTTTATTTAAAGAGTCCAGATTTAATAAAACTTATCCAACGGTTAAATAAATTCTCTTTTTGTCCTTTTCCAATATCTTCCTTTTTGTATTTTTCTAAAATAATTTGGTTCAAATTGGAGATAATATAGATGTTTACTATCCATTTTATCCACTTTCCATTAAGAAATCTGTTAAAATTGTAATAGATCGAGTAAAAATATCTGGAAAAATCAATTCAGAAAGAAATTTTTAACAATGTAGAAGAATTTGTAATAAAATCTTCAAGTGAGATTAGAAGAACAATGTAGAAGAATCTTCTCTTTTTTTTTTCCTTTTCAATGGGGCAGCCATGGAGAAAACCCACTTGTTATATCTGAAAAAATTTCAACAAAAAAATGCATCAGAAGGTAAGAGCAGTTGTTTAGGGTTTCTATTTCTTTTGTTTGAATTGTAAGGTGGAGGTCTGGGTTCTTTGGTGGTCGGCGACAATGGAAATAACGAGAAAGCTGTGGAAGGTGAGTAATGGTGGTGGGACGATGAAAACTAGGTTATGTTTTTCATCTATCTATAATTTTTTCTTGAATATGTGTATGTTAATGGATGAAAGATGAAAGAGAAATGTTGATGAATGAAGAGATATGAGCTGAAAAGCTCTAATTGAAGGCACAATGAAACCTGAAGGAGATGGGTTCCTTTCCATTTTTGCTTTTTAAAAAAAAAATTGGGTGGGATTTGTTTTTTTTTTTTTTTTCATTTTTTAAGTCAATGACATGTGTTGTTGTATGACTGGTGCGTGATATTACACATGTTTTGAAAAATTGGTCAAGAAAAAGATGGTGTGTCTTAGGGACACTCTAGAAAGGTTGAGTGTGTAAAGTAATTTTCGTCCGTAAAAAATGTGTAACAAGGATTTAGTCCATAGCTTAGGGGATAACCTATGTATTTTGCCAATTTTATTCTATTTATTAGGATGTTGGTCACATTTGTTCACCACTTTTTAGTTGTCCTTGTTTGAGATTGATAGTTCTGCTTGATGATTTTTTTTTCCTGCAGCTTTATTTACTTTTTGGTGTTATGGCAATGAAATATTATGGTGGTTGGAGGAGAAGTTTTGGTGGAATTTTGGAATTGGGGGTTGGTGATGATAAATAAAAAATGGTTGCTTCTAGGTAATTTATGAGAAGAAGATGACTTATTGGAGTATTATTACGGAGGAGGAAGGTTTAAGATAGTGGATGAGCTGATATGGTGGAAAAATGGAGAAGATGATGGAACACAGTTTGTTTTTTGGGTGGGTGGGGAGTGGAGGATTTAGTGAAAATAGGGTTTTTTGTGGTCAAATGCATTTTTAATATTTAATTAATTGAAAAATGCCATGTTTATTTCATTCACGCGTTCAATGAGACTGAGAAACACTTTCTTTGCCATGTCATAGTTTTGTGTCTAATTGGTATGAAAATTGCCTAAGAAACGTGTCTAATTGGAAAGATGCCTAATTTAAATGTCTAAGTGAAAGATTGTGCCAACTTTAGGTGTCTCCGTATGTATTAATTTACGTTTCCCATAGTTTGTACTAAGTAAACCACGTATCCTTAAACCGGCAGTATAAATTCAATTGTTATCTATTTTTAGGGTAAACAATATTACAATGACCTTCTTTGTCTTCGCGAACAAACTCAAAAGTAGTAACAAAAATATTTTTAAAAAATACATAAAGAAAATAAGGGAAGCCAACGTATAATATATTTACATAACAATAAATTTTTAACCTAGCTAAACAATATACATTTTCGACGAAGGGTGCTGTCAGTTAACACTCTTTAACATAAGGTGGCTCCGGCACTATACTGCACGATGCCAACTTGCGAAGTTAAAATTCTTAAAAACACTTTTTTTTTCACAAAAATTTAGTGCGTTATAAAAAAGAACAATAATAATAACAACAAATTCAGTGAAATTTTATGAGTGGGATTTAAGCTGAAATTTAAGAATAAAGCACTGATACACGCTTTAAAACCTAATGGTCAAAAATGATTTTTCTCCTCAGTCCTATGGCAGTTTCTATATTCTTGGGTCAACCCTATTGGCTTATTATATATCACATGCAAGAAGATTCTTCACTGTAACGATTACTAGGACAGATTTGTAAAGGGAATATTGCTTTTATTTGTCTCTTTGCAAGTTGTTCAAGACTTCATTATATAATTTGTCTTTTCGTTTTTTATCTTTATGCCAATCTTAAAAAGTTAATGTGCATATATTGTTATATCCGTTTAATAGTGTCTCTTTCGTTTTTTTTTTTCAATGTATTACAGCTAAGATTTAATGAGTTTTCAAAGTCATCGAGTAAAACCTATGCATATTGTCTTTTGGTTCTTGTTGGTCTGATATGCTTAACCTTATTTGGAGAACTCTTGCCGATAAAGTTGTCGTCATGTGACTAGGAGATCACAGGTTCAAGCCGTGGAAACAGCCTTTTATAAAAATATAGGGTGAGACTACGTACAATAAACCCATATGGTCCGACCCATTCCCGGACTCCGCACATAGCAGGAACTTAGTGCACCGAGATGCCCTTACCTTTTTCCTACACATATATAGTTAGTAGGAGTGGATCAAGGAATTAAACTTATGGGTTTAACCTTTAAACTTTAGCCCTGAACTCATTATATTTTTAACATTATGAGTTTACATCTAATATTTTTTAAACTTTTAGTGAACTTTCACATATATAATTATGCTCCGCCTCCAGTGAAAAATAGTGAATTCAGATGAACTCGTCACCTACGAGTTGCATCCACAAATTAATTGTATGCATGCATATGTGAGTATGCATGTGTGAGTTATTTTTACTTTTTAGGAAACTATATTTAAGCAGTCCATTTTATAAGGTCCTTTAGCAGCAGCTCGTAAATCAAACTAAGATGAAGTATTCAATTCATCATTCTCAATACTCCATTTAATCTGCCATGGGACTTTTGATTTTTCTCTGATCATTTCAATCACGAGCAAAGAATTACAGCTCGAAATAATATTATCCAAACCATTTAGTATGCATCAATTTAACCCTGCAAGAACAGCTTTGGCCTCTGCTATATTGATGTCATGGTCCGATTAAGTTTATTACTATGATTTGAATAAGTCATGATTATTAAAAAATAATTCACCTATGAATTTGAATAAGGGGTTGACTTTTACATAATTGATTGAGTCCCTGAATAAACTTATACTATATTGTATTTTATTTTTATAATAACGTAGACCATTGAAATTAACTAACTATACTGCACCTGCAAGAGGTACTATTATTATTATTTGTCATACGTGCATGGTCTGCATGCATGTAATATATATAATTAAGAATGATGGTTCGTTGAGCATTATCTTCTATGCATAATTTTTTTTTTATTACTTGTGAGGATCTTGTGACAATGCATGTTATATGAAAAAAAATTCTAGGGAAATAATTAAAATGAATAATAAATAAATGTCAGAGAGTTCTTGAAAAAACTCTTTTATTTTTATCTTCTTCTGGGGAGGAAACATATGAACGATACAATAATGATAAATATCCATTACTATTTGAAGAATTATGCGTACACACGTTTTATAGCTACTTTTTAGAACCCAATAGGAAACATGTCGGAGTTACTATCTTGACCAGGACACATACGCTAATTCACGATTTAAACTTTATGTGTTTGATTTGAAATTTTATCATAATAGATTTAATTTATTGGATTTGAAATTATTATTTGTATTTATTTAGTAAATTTTTAACCAATAAAACATAATTTGAGTCAATATTATTGGATGCAGATGAATTCTAGATATTAAATACTGCATCCGCCCCTAGACCTAGGTACTAACGCTATCCTCAATTTTGACTATCTAAAAAAATATAGGAATTTTGAATTTTTGATTAGTCAAAATACCTGTGCATGCGAGTGAATACGACGATCTAGTTAATTGACCAAATATATGCACTTATATCTGACAACTGATTGTTTATATTTGAATAATCTATAACCTTTAGAATGACAGAATTAAAGAAAGTTACAAGAAACATGAAATATGTATAATTAAACTAAAAACAAAGCAAATTGATATAATGCAAGCAAATCAAAGAAGTCAAAAAAATTTAATGTGATTAATTGAGCATATCTCTACAATTAAAAATAGCAAAGAAATCAATAATTACCTCATAATCTTGTAAATTTTTAAGTGTATTCGTTCTATACTATACCTTCTTTCAAACTCCAGTTATTCGTCTTGAAATATACAGTCAAACTTCTTTATAATAGCCTCAACTGTTTCGATATTTTTTATCCTATTGTAAAGTGTTGTTAAATAGAATATATATATTCTAATATAACTTGAATACTGAGTTCCAAAGAAAACTTAACCATTATAGTGAAGTGTTAATTATAGTGAAGTGTTATAAAGGACTATCTTTTAAATTCTCCCCTTTTGAAAATTCATAGAGGTTCATATTAATTATAATCTAGTTCCAAACGTAAATTGTCTAAGTATAAAAGGCAAACTAAGAGAAATGTCAACGTGAACCTTCTCTTCTCGTTTATATATGTCCACAAAGAAAATTCATGAGTTAATTAATAGCTGTCTGCCATTTATAAGTTTCAACTGTGTGATGTTAATACGTTTCCTTCAGTGGACTAGCTCGAAAATCCTAATTCAGATTTGACAAATATATACTATAAGAAATACTTCTAATTAAAAATAAAATGCTGTATTAGAAGTCATTAATATAACGGACGTCAAACCTTGGATTACAAAAGGGAGAGCCATGCATCACGAGAAGAGAAGGTCGCGACTGTTGTATTTTAGTTGGTCGGGGGAAGCGGTAGCTTTGTGCTCTATTTCTCTCGTGATTACTTGCGTGAAGGTTTAGAATCATTTTCGTTAGGTCCAAAAGCTTCCCAAAAGATTTGTTCTAACAAAAATCCCGCATTGAGCCTAGCTAGAAGCGTTCCAAAAGACATGCTCAATCTGTCTCATTTTATTTGACGATGCAATTATTTGAGGAACCCGAACTATTTTTCCTTCACTATTATTTCGGTCAAACTTTTCTTAAATCTTTAAAATTATGAAAATTTTACAATTCATAATTATATGTTGTTTACAACAAAAACTAAAAGAGCAGCTGAGCCCCATGCACAAAGCATTCCTGGTTCTTGTAAATAGTTTACATGAAAAACTATTTATAGTAAATTAGTAATTATAAATTTTATAAAGTTCGAGGATAATGATTAAATGGTTTAGTATTTGGGTTCGTTTGGGACAGGGTATCAAATCAATGTACTTTTTATTTCTTTATTTACAAATTTAAGTCATACATTCTATAACAAAATTAAATGCATTATTTTACGCGGCACATTCAATAATTATAAGACAATTAAAAATATTGTAGCAAATCATAGCAAAGAAGAAGCAAGTCATCTCACTATCTAAATTACAGTTTTGGGTCGGATAAAAGGCCCAAATAATTGGGGCATTTGTATCTATACCTGTTTTTTGGGTCACGTTTTAATTTGTACCCACTTTGCAAAATAAATTGCAAGTGTACTCACTTTTTCGCGTAACTTCAGCATACGGGCCTGAAGTAGCAACGACAATCGCACAAACTTCAGCATTCTAGTAGACGGGCCTAAATAGCAAAAATTGTTGAACCAAGTGTGCTGAAGTTTTTGTTTGTAATTGTTGAACTTAAACATTCTAGGCTAAAGTTTTATTCTCTATTTGCTGAACTTTTTATTTGTAATTGCTGAACTTAAGTATTCTAGTAGCTGAAGTTTTGTGATGCTGAAGTTATTTAATTCATTTGTAAAAACTTCAGCATTAAATAAGCTAAAGTTTTTTTTATTCTAGATTCATTAGTTTTGTCATTAAGCTTTTTCAAAAATTTCAGCAGAAGATGCTGAAGTTATTTAGTTTATTTGTAAAAACTTCAGCACTAAATAAGCTGAAGTTTTTTTGTCCTGGATTCATTAGTTTTGTCATAAAGCTTGTTCAAAAATTTCAGCAGAAAATGCTGAAGTTATTTAGTTCATTTGTAAAAATTTCAGCATTAAATAAGTTAAAGTTTTTTTTTTGTCCTGGATTCATTAGTTTTGTTATAATCAGACTACTATAAAATAATCAGATTGCCAACAGTATCCAAACCATAAAATTTTGGAATACAATAAACGTGAAAAGAACAGAATTATCATGAAAAGAATCACTAAGTGTGACCTTAAACTTCCCTTACGTGAAAATATTCACAAATTATTGTCTACTAACTTACATAATTATTTATAATTTATTTTTAAATAATTTGATAAACATACTTATGACAATCATCCCATGAACTGAAGTTTCATAGCAGCACCAACAACAGAAGAAGAAAGAAGAAGAAGAAGTAGAAGAAGAAGAAGAAGAAGAAGAAGAAGAAGAAGAAGAAAATAAAGGAGGAGAAGGAGGAGGAGAAATGGGGCTGAAGTTGTTTAAAAAGTGGGTACAAGTTAAAACGTTTTAAAAAAATGGGTATAGGTTAAATGAGGGCGACCAAATAGGGCGCCCCGTGCAAGTTTTACCAAATAATTACTTCGATGTATACTGATGATTGAGAACATGTCCAGTCATGAACCCAGATAAAAAGCCCAATAAAATTAGGAATTAATTGGGCTTGGCCATATTTGATTAACCCAACATTATAGACAGCATTTGCACAAACGACCTCTTTTGAGGTCAATATTTAAATTGTGTCCCCAAACGTCCCCACAAAATTATTGTTGTCAAGATAACCATATATTGATGTTGAGAAGAAGAAAAATGTAAGGAAAAAATAACAAATAGCATTATGTTCAATTTCTTCTAAGATTATTGCTTGGTTCATTTTGTGACCCCCTCTCTCTAGTCTCTATGGTATTTCTCTCTCTCTATATATATTTGCTTTTTCTATAACAAGCAGTATGGAACTTCATAACTAACCAAAATTTGGAAAATGATTTAGGCTGATTAGTTAACTTTATTCATTTTTTTCATTTTATCGTTTACTCTTTTAGTTGTCCATCGTATATGGATTAGTTTTCTTTTCTTTGACGGGCTTTGCTTTAGACCAATCAGTAGTAAAAATTGTACGGGCGCCTTATTTGGTCGCCCCCATTTAACCTATACCTATTTTTTAAAAAACTTTTAATTTGTACCCACATTTTAAACAACTTCAGCCCCCTTTCTCCTCATCAAAGTTATATCCGTCTCTTCTTTCTCAAACTTCTCCTTCTCCCTTTCAGATATACCATTTGTCATTTATGGACCTCTTCTATGTTATTATTATTTCGTAGCTTTCTTTATTTTTTCTGGCTAACGTAACAACGACAGCATAAAGTTGCATCTACATTCTCGAATCGAAGCAGTGGGTTTTTGAACTTTTGAAGCTTCATATCAAAAGTCCGTAAATAAGGGAAGAGCTTTCCATGTCTAAGTTCTTGGAATGCTGGATATGAATCTGCTAAGTGATTTTCCTTCTAAAGTAAAAGCAAATTTCTCCATAGGAAGAGGTGTTCCATTTCTTGTGCTTTACAAATTGCTTTGACTTCTATCTAATGCGCTTACAATTTTTTTTGCAAAGCGGACACAAGTTAAAATGTGACACAAAAAGCGAGTATAGATGCAAATGCCCCCTATCAGTATTGGGCTTACATAAACAACTAGGCACTAATGATAAACAAAGAGAGCTTCCTTTTCGTGCTGGTCAGAAATTATCCGACAAGAAATTTCGCTATCATAGGATTGTTATAGTTACAATTATTTTTCGCTGGAGCTTCGGTCACCGGCCCCCCTATCATTTAAGGAAATGTTGCAATTTAATTCCCTTTTTTATATTTTATTTATTCATATGATATTCGGCAAAAAATTCATATATTTATCCATTGTTGTTTCAAATTCTAATACTTTTAATCATCTTTTGAGTATTAGTTATATTACTTTGTGCTTAATACTATATTTTAACTGTATAGGAATAAAGCGATATGAAAATGAAAAGATTTGGAGCAAAATTAAATACAATAAGGAAGAAAAAGAAAGAAAAAATAAAAAATAAAAAAAGGGACACCTTTGGGTTTTGTCCCCCAAGTGAAAGACAAGAAAAAGGGATATATAATTCAATTGCATTTAGAATGCAATGGATGAAATTAACTCAGCGAAGGAATTGAACATGAAAACGTACTGGATCCGGCGCTAAGGCCTCGCGCTGGTCTGGACGCTGCGTGTGTGGTTTTCTTATTTCGTTAAGGACAATGTTATTTCAATCCTACACGACCTCAATTCGTATTAAAAGAATTCTAAATCTAATTTGGAAGGGATTTAATATATTTTGAAGAAGAATTCACGTGGGGAAGACACATCACACTTGGAGGAGGCTTCTAATTAACTAGTTTTTCTTCTCTTCTCTTCTTTTAGTTTCATAGTTTATTAGTTCTAGAGTTTTGGGTGCTACATGAACATTGAAGTTTGAATTGTTCTTATTATTTATCATATTGGTTTATTTATTCAATCTTGCGCTTAATTATTTGATTGTTTGATCACCAATTGAATAATATCTACGAATCTAGGATTGAACTCGGGAGAGAAAATTTTAGATTGCATATAAGATTGAGTAGAGCAAGATCTTGAACTCGAGCAACGGGGAACCGATTTACGGATAGGATAGGGATATACCTAATCGCCTTGCTTGATTATTATACGGGAATTATTAATGCGTTCTTGCTAATCCTAATTCTATAGGAATATAGATGTTGGGTTAGCTTGAATAGGTGAGTAGTACTCCGGGAGAAGGCAACGAGCAATATTAACTCTGTCAATCAATAAACCAGATAAATTAATTAGACGATTTAGGTAGAAAACTCAACGGGATTGTTAGCTAACACATAACTCTAGAATATTAACCCTCATTGAATTCGTCTCTAATATTCGCCAACTTGTTTCCTTTAATTTCATAGTTTGCTACTCTAGATTAGTTTTAATTAAATATTTATACTTTAGAAAATTGCTTGAATAGATTAATTGTCTTAGTTTAATTTAGTAAATAATTAATCACAAGTCCCTGTGAGTATGATATCTGGACTTACAATCCTATATTACTTGTACAACCACGTATATTTACGTGTGCATTTTAGAGCAACATCATACGATGAGAAAAATAACCTTATTAGAAAAAAAGGTTTGACAAAAATTAAGCTTGAAAGGTGAAGTTTATAGATATGCAGTGTTGCCGCTCCAAAAAATAAAGCCAACAAAATATATATTTTTTGTATATTAATATTATAATATACATATAATATATATATATATATATATATATATATATATATTATATTATATTTGTATTTAACTGAAATAGTCAAATATAATTATTGTTTGATCGACCGGCTAAATGTGTATCTTGCCTAGGATCTTTACACAAATAGTTGGCTATATTTACTGTTTCCTTTTTCTATCCATATACATATATTATATATGTATAATACACAAATTATGAATATATTATATTGGCTATTTTAATTTAAGGGATTGGGTGAGCGACTATTTGGCTTAAGTTTTCTTAAAATATTAAAAGAAATTTTACCTCATATAGCAAAGCTTTTCACCCTATTTATTATAAATAAAAATCCTTTTAAATTATTATTTTCTATAGCTACCTTTTAGATTTTACATCAAAATATGTATTTATAGTCACTTCCTATCATTAAGCAGTTAAATACGCTGTTTAATATTTTTTTCTCTCATTCTTGCAGTTTATTCTCTCCCAAAATCACTGCATAGTATCTTATTTCTCTCTCCACGGTCTCTCTCCTCACTCTAGGCGACATGGAGACTTAGCAGCTATCATGGCCGTTTTCAATATTTTTTGCTCCAATTTCTCTCCCCAACTCTCTCTTTTATCAGCGCCACTATCTCCCTCAATGCTCCAAAAAGTTGTGGTAAATGTTAAAGTTTTTGGGTTTTTGACCGGTTAAAGCTTCTTCTTTTTCTTTTCAACAGTTTTTTTAAAATATTTATCATTGTTAGCTTTTCTGCAGAATACCCACTAAAACACTTAACTTCCAACGGTCATCTTTCGATTTGCAAATCACTCAAGAGGAACCTGTATTTGCACATTCATCAGCAACCATTGAAGTCGAAAGGAGAACAAAGATACGCAATGACCCTAATTGTATATGTATTCGAGTCCGAATACTTTGATTTTTAGTTTGTACATTGATTTTCTCTTCTTGTATTTAGATGTATTTATATGTATTCGATAAGTCATACACTGATTTTTATTTTGTACAATAATTTTTGAATGTTGTATTTAGATGTATTTATATGTATTTGAATTCATACAACAATATTTTAAAATACATTGTTAGTTCTATAATTTTGATGTTATTCATCAATTAGTTATGCATTCAATCTAACTGTACTCATATGTATTTTCAACATAACTGTATCCGTCTGTATAAAATAACACAGTGAAATACAGTAAAATACTCTCAATACTAATAGAAAATCAATGAAGCAGTAATATCATGTATTAGAAATAAATAAAATATTATGAATACAAAAATAAATTTGAATACATTAAACACAGCTGTTAAATACAACAGAATACAAGCACTAGGTTTATTACAAAATATGCAGGCAGTAGGTTACTATTACAGGTTGTATCTGACATAAATACATGATATATTCATATACAGAAAATCGAATACAATCACTAGGTTTATTATAAACCTCGAACAATGTGAGTACAAAAAAAAGCTTGAACTGCATCAGAAAAAAAAGAGGGACCGAAACTCTAAAGAATACTCTGTTTATTGGTGTTTAGCGTTTGATAAATCTTCTCATTAATTAGATTGATAATATTGTGTGCTATAATTGATTTAGGTGAGTTATATTAGGAGTATATCCCATTAACTTAGCATCTTTCCGTTATTAAATAACCGGAGAGACCTATTATTACATTGTATGACATGAATACATGTGAATACAACGACTGACAGCTGGATTGCCCTATTTTTTAGCCGATTTTTGCTATTGTATTTAGTATTCATGAATACAGTAACTCGAATACATCGAATATATTACCATAACAACTGAAGGTAGCTGCGGAAAGTAATTGTGTATATGGTAGCTATAAGAAGCTAATAACCAATTCCTGAACGCCGTTACGAGTATTATTCGGCCGGCCCAAATCCATGTGGAAAGGCCCAAATGCTGTTTCCCATTTTTTCCAACTAACAGGAAACTCTTCTGCCAAAAAAAAAACAAAAAAACATGAGTTAGAATTGGCAAAAAATATAAAGTTGAAATTGTACGTGTCCATAAATTTCACTTCGTAAAATGTTGAAATTCTGAATAAAAATCACTATTTCTAGAAATACCTTGTCCAATAAATACAACCAAAAAAAGCAAGGTGCAACAATAGTCACTTTTAAGTCCGGTATTTAAGATATGTCTACAATTTACAATGTACTTAAATGTTAGTTAATTCACTAAAACTTCAGGACTAAGTATCCTCAATTTGAAAATTCAGAATTTTTGAGCTGGTAATTAAAAATTCAGGACACTTAGTCCAGAATTTTTGAATTACTAATTTAAAATTCAGGACATAAAATTCGAACTTCTTGACACATTTCGAATTTTAGAACAAGGTGTCCTGAAGTTTGACTTTGAAATTTAAACTTTAGGACACTTTGTCCTGAAATTTGAGTAAAATTGACTAATCTTTAAATATATTACAAACTGTGGATATATTTTAAACATCATGCTTAAAAATGGCTACCTAGTGTCATTTCCACCCAAAAAAAATGGGGTAAAAAACAAATTTATAAATTTCATTTTCATTTCCTTCCCTTAGATTCTCTCCTAATAAAGTAATTACGGCTGCAACAACAATCCAACTTACATAAAAATCAATGCTATTTATTTAGATTCTGTCCTTATTCCTGTCGGCGAAGTTTCCTATTATTATTAGTATTTCTTTACTTTCTCCTTTTCCTATATTACTTACTTGTCACCTCCTCTTTCACATTCTGCCACTTCAACAAAAATCCCTTTCATATGCTCCCTTAATTCCACCAAAATTCTCTGCTATTTTCACTTTTCTGAAATATGGGTCTGTGGGATTCTTTACTCAACTGGCTTCGTAGGTAATAAAGTTTCTTCCTTTATGCTTTTTTTTTTTTTTTAAAGAAACCCCTTTTTATTTATTTCTTGTTTTGTTGAAATTATATGGAGAATTGGATTGAATTGAATTTGATTTTTTGGGTGTGTCTTTCTTGCTAAAAGTATTCTCTTTCGTAGTTCAATTTTTGATAACACCTTGACTAATTCGACGTGGTAACTGCTACCTCACCTAAGGGAGGAAGAGAGTGGACATGAATTTTTGTTTTTTTAATCTGTTTTTAGTTACTGTGAGAATGGAAATTCAGAAGTGAAAAGTTGGAATTTGGATTAGAAGAATTAGGTTGTAAGTGCAGGATTTGCTCTTTGGGTCCTGTTGCCCTCTTTTATGGTTTATAGTTTTTGTTCATCTTGGCATTAGGTTGATAAGTTTAAGAATTTAAAAGAAAATTACTTTGGTTGGATTGTAAAAGCTATGTCCCTGATAATCAAATAATATTCAGTCCATAAATATAATAACAACAAACCCGGTGTAATCCCACAAGTGGGGTCTGGGGAGGGTAGTATGTAAGCAGACCTTACCCCTACCTTCAAGAAGGTAGAGAGGCTGTTTCCGAAAGACCATCGGGTTAGGAAAGATAAAAGGAAGGGCAGCAACAATCACACCAGTTATAAAACCGAAGTAAAAATACAAAACTAAAACTGAGTATCGTAATCAGAAGGCCGAAACATTCATTCCATAAAGAATCTGAAAATTAGACTTTATAGTTTTATTTTTTACCTTTTACTTATTGGGACGGTTTGCTTTTGGTGAAGGAGGGGCTTATGAAACCAAGTTAATGGATCTGTATTTTAGAGTAATTAATAGCGTTAGCAGTTAAACCAATATGGCGTTGTGAGTTCAATGATTCTGTTGCCGTTATCAAAATGTGATGTTCAAGCTCATTGTTTTTCTTAATGGGGTTGATAGAGGAGCAATAGCTTGCAGCTTGTCATTTGTCCTTGCCAATCAGAGTAAATATTTATATGATATTGTGGTCTAGGAAGCAACCCCAGTGTAAAGATAGGTGAAGAGCTTTGGCAAATTTTATATAGGAAAGACTAACAGAACAACAGAGACTAAACTTGTATCACAGAGAATAATTTCATTAGTGAACTATTTAGACTACACCAACGCCAAAAATAGGTCTCCTGATGCTGTTTACATGAGAAGGCTGTGCATCTATTAGCGTTGTAATATCATCATCCTTCTAATTCCGTCTCCTTCAAGTAGTAACTCCCCATTTCCGAAAGTGCTAGAGAGCAGTTGCTATGCCTAGAGGAATGTCGGATGGCTAGATACATCATAGTCTAGCATCTGCGATTTGGTTCTCTTTCCGCTGATGTTAGATTGACAACTTAAATATTCTTCTTCTTTGGCTAATGGTTTCTGACCTAACCATTAAGCTGATTAGTGGAGAGCGCCTGATACTCATCCTGCCGCCGCTCTCTCGTTGTTTCCGTCAGAAATGCTTGGAACTGCATCAGCTGGCTGATATGCAGAATAACCTCCATCACTTTTGTGATTACTTCAAATAATGGGTTGCCGACCCCCAACCTCCGTAATATTGGAAAAGTAGTATTTTGATCGAGATTGGAGAAGAAATATTAACCATTCTTAGTCACAATGTAATATGAGTCGTGCTCCCAGCACTGATGTTCAGGTCTCTTTATTTATAACAACAAATCCAGACATAAGGAGCTTTTCTCTGCAGCTAGCATTTTCCAGATAAGATACTTCATGTGGAGCGGAGGCAGCTTGTCCCCTTCCGTCTGGCCAAAGGAGCTTGCTATTCCTTCCAATACTTTTTCCCTATCAGAGTTGTCAACATATTATGTAACCCCCAGCCCCACCCAAAATCCCTCTTCCGAGCAAACATGTGGCCAGTTTCCTGTCAAGAAATGCTGATTAGAACTTTCAAAGTAAGGGTCATCTGCCAGTAAATATGTATATATTCAAGAGAAGGCTATATCTCTGGGTGCTAGTCAAACAAGCAACTATACTGAATATATCGTTATATGCTTATCAGTGCTATTGATGAATCTGAATGTTGTATCAGATTACTGATTATATAAAAAGAATGTTGTATCAGATATATGCAGTGTCCTAATCAAAGGCAGGGGAGTGCTATTGAGTGATGATTTTGCTTTTTCTATCTTGGATTAATCTGGAAACTTAATTAGATATTACTATTCAAGTTTGCCCTTGTAAACTCAAATTCATGTTGTTGGAATAATGACGGGTGCTTTATTCTTTATGTCATGTGTACCTGAGTGACATTGTTGATACCCAAGTGTCTTATTTGTTTTCTTGTTCAGCCTATTCTTTAAACAGGAAATGGAACTTTCCTTGGTTGGCCTTCAAAATGCAGGGAAGACATCTCTTGTCAATGCCATTGCTGTGAGAACCTTATATACTCTCTCTCCTCTTCCACCTCGCTCTATTTTTCATTTTGATGTTAACATTTCTTAACATTTGATATATTGATCTTTATCAGACTGGAGGCTACAGCGAGGACATGATTCCGACGGTTGGTACCTTGTCCTCAGAGAATTAATTTAGCAATCTTGATTTCTCTCGGTTTACTTGCTCAATAAAGTTTCTTACAATTAGGTTGGATTTAATATGCGTAAAGTTACAAAAGGAAATGTTACCATAAAACTCTGGGACCTTGGAGGCCAAAGGAGATTTCGAACGATGTGGGAGCGCTATTGTCGTGGTGTCTCTGCAATATTGTAATTCCTAATCTTGATCTCTATACTTATCTGTCTCCTCAAATTTATTTACTTATTTCTTTGGTTTAATACACCATGCACTTAATGCTTTTGCCTGAATTCATGATTCCGACACTTGAAGGGATGAAACTGTTCCCGAGCTATGCACCTCAAGTTTCATTAACAGTGTGCAAGGTTCCGCAAATTAAATTAACTTATAAACATCCCATCTTAATGTTGCTGCGTTTTTTGTGGGTTGGGGAAAGTACTGGGTGCCTTCTTTCTCACGCCCATGTTATTTTTCCTGCCTTAAGTTAACATCATTGCTGTTGGTTTTAGTTGAGTGTGTTATACCTACACTTGCCTCATCATCATCGTTGGTAGTTGGATGGCTTATGTCCATGATACTCTGTGTTTGCAGCTTTATTGACTTCTCAGTTATAGCTTGCTTTCTGTTATTAACAAGGACTATAAGTAAGAAAAAAAGAATGCTAGAGAGTAATTTTTGTTGAAGACATAATTAAGCATACGAAAGTGTGTTCTCTAATAACCGTTCAGTTTTAAATGAGAAGGTGAACTTCAACATGGTAGCAAAGTAGGCAGAGGCAATTAGTTTAATCTCACAGCTATCCATTATCCATTATCAAAAAGAATTTTCACGTGTTTGGTCTATGAAAAAGAATTACACCTTCACGTAAGGGGGCGTGTTAAAGATATAATTACGTATATGAAAGTGTCTCTTGAACAGCTTAGCTTTTAGATGAAATTGTCACGCGGTTCAGCAGTATAGTTGAAACTTCCTTTCATTTGTAGTGATGGTGTTATTTTTCATCTAATTTTTTTTGGAAACTACAGCTTCGAGGCGTTGAGTATGAAGTGACTCTGCATTTCGTATTCGTGTTGAATTGACATAGGAAATTTTATGCGACAGGTATGTTGTTGATGCTGCCGATAGAGACAGTATACCTATAACCAGAACTGAGTTACATGAACTTTTGAAGAAACCTTCATTAAGTGGGATCCCTTTGCTTATCTTGGGAAACAAAATTGACAAATCAGAAGCTCTTTCGCAGCAGGCATTGGTCGATCAACTGTAAGTAGCTGAACGTTAGCCCCCGCATAAGAATTTGTTTGGCAGAATACATAGACAGACACCTAAACTTGTCACGTAGATAAAAAAAATCCCGACAAGTTTAGGTTATCGTCTTATGTGTGCTGTCAATGTCTTCCCTTCCTTTTACGAATTGTCTTAATTATGATGCCTGTTGCATCTCAGAGGTCTTGATTCAACAACGGATAGAGAAGTCTGCTGCTACATGATCTCGTGCAAGGATTCTGTAAACATCGATGCTGTTATCGATTGGCTAATTAAGCACTCAAAGACCGCGAAATGAAGAGCGCTTCCAGGCTTCTTGATGCCTATAGCGGAGGATATAGTAATCTGGAAATTAGAATGTAGTATTTGATGGTCTTGAAATGATCTGCTAATATATTTTCTGGCTGATCTTTCTTTGTTGGTTCAATATAGCTGATTACAATTCTGTGTAATTTAAGCGTTTGAACAGTCCTTACTCATACATCTTTCATTATGAATTGACGTTGTTTGTTGTGCTTCTAAGATAGTACATTGGGATTTTAATTTTTTAAATAACCGAAAAATCCTTGTGGGTCAGTTGGTGTACGATTCGAAAGTCGGTGAATAATAGATCTTGATTTCGGTTCGGCAAAGTTCAAACTCATGACGTGTGTCATACATGGGCGGATGTAGGTATATTCGACCAGTTTAATTGAATCTATAATTTTCGATACGGAATAAAAATTTATATGTAAAAATTTATTGAAATTACAAAAATAATAGATATGAACCCATAACTTTAAAAATATAATGTGTTTAATGCTAACAAATTTAAAAGTTGAACCCGTAAAATTTAAATTTTGGATTCGTCTATGGTGTCATACATGTTCATCCTTTCCTAACGCACACGCAAATCTTAAACCAAATAATCTCTAAGCTGTCCACGAAAATGGAAATCATAGAGAAGCTGAACAATAGACCAACAACAACTAATACGCCTCAATTACATGTTTGTTAGGGTTGGCAAAATGATTTTTAAATGTTCATGTCGTTCTATTTAAAAATGTCTAAGTCATTTATCATTGAAAAGATTCCAGCACTAGAGGTTTTTAAATTTTTCTAATATGGCCAAAACTTAATGATGATTGATTGGTATAACCTACATTAGCATACGAAAAATCGAAAATCGTGTTGATTTTTTTATGGTCCTAAAATATTAAAAAAGTAAGGATTGATTATGGCGAGGCAAAGGCTATAGTTCATTAGGTCGTTTCTGATATACCCACAAAATTTTAGGCGCTTGGCACAGGTTGCTCGAATTTATGAAGATGACGTGGACAGTACATGAAAAAATGGAAATTCTACTGAATTCCTTCTTTATAGTCCTAAAACACCAACAAAAAGAGGAATGGTCATGGCGAAGGAATGACTATGGATCATTAGTCATTTCTGATGGCGCACAAAATTTCAGACGAATCGGGGCCGATCGTCCGAATTCATAAATATGGCGTGGATATTAGCAAACGAAAAATCAGAAATCGCAATGAATATTGGAAATCACACTGAATGAGGAATAGTCATGGCGAAGCAATTACTATGGTTCATTAGGTCGTTGTTGATTGGCCCACAAAATTTTAGCGATTCAGGGCCGGTCGTCTGGATTCATGAAGATGACGTGGACATTAGCACATGAAAATAAAAAATCGTACTGAATTCCCTTTTTATGGCCCTAAAACGCCAAAAACTAGGATTAATCATGACAAAGTTATGACTATGGTTCATTAGGTCGTTTATGATGGGCCCACAAAATTTTAGGCGATTTGGGACCGGTCTCCTGAATTCATGAAAATGACATGGGCATTAGCACACGAAAAATCGAAAATCGTGCTGAATTCCTATTTTATGGGCCTAAAATGCCAAAAAAGAGAAACAATCATGGAGACGAAATGATTATGATTCATTAAGTCATTTCTGATAGGCCCATACAATTTTAGGCTTTTCGGGGTTGATCGATCGAATTCATGAAGATGACGTAGATAGTACACGAAGATTGAAAATCGTGTTGAATTCCATGTTTTATGGTCCTAAACTCCAAAAAAAGGAACGACCATGGCGAGGAAATAGCTACGGTTCATTAGGTCATTTCTAATGGGCCCAAAAATATTTAGGCGATTCGGAACCGGTCACCCGAATTCATGAAGATGAAGTGGACATTAGCATACAAAAAATCGAAAATCGTGCTAAATTCATGTTTTGCGACCCTAAAATGCCAAAAAAGAGAAAAAGTCATCACTAAGCATTGACTATTGTTCTTTAGCTCTTTTCTAATAGGCCCACAAAATTATAGGCGATTCAGGACCGGTCACCATAATTCATGAAGATGGCGTGGACATTGCACACAAAACATCAAAAATCGTGCCGGATTCCTATTTTCTGGCCCTAAAACGCCAAAAACGAGCTACGATCATGGCTACGCAATGACTATGGTTCGTTAGTCTGATGGACCTACAAATATTTAGCTGTTTGGGGACCGATCGCTCGAATTCATGAAAGATGACGTGGACATTAGCACACGAAAAATTGAAAATCGTGTTGAATTCCAGTTTTATGGCCCTAAAATGCCAAAAAAATGAGGAATAGTCATGGCTGTCACACCTCCTTTTTACCCGCGCCGCAAGGGCGCAGAGGGAGTTTTTCCAATTAACGAAATGAGATTTATTTATTTAGTTCAGAGTCGCTACTTGGGAGTTTTATGGTGTCCCAAGTCACCGATTTAATCTCGAATTGAGGAAAAGAGTGACTCTGTTAACAGTCCGCGAACCAGAAATCCGGATAAGGAATTCTGTTAACCTAGAAGGTGTTAGGCATTCCCAAGTTCCGTGGTTCTAGCACGGTCGCTCCACTGTCACATTTGACTTAAATATCTGGTTTTTATACGATTATGAACTTATGTGCAAATTTTAACTTTTAGCCGCTTTTATTATTATTATTATTTTTTTAAGAATGTGAACATCGTTTAAAACATGCCTTTGGATTGCATCACATGAAATGCACCCGCAATCCGGAACACATTTTATTCAATGTTTTGGGATTTGGATTTGGGTCGCATGAAATGCACACCCGAGTTTAAGAAGGTAAGATTATTAAAATGCGTGCCTAAAACGACTAGCGCGTGGTTATTTTGGAAAAAGCCGTGAATTTCGCTAAGCGGCCGATCCCGGGTTCTAAGTAATTAATACATACATTTGTGAGGGCCCCGCAATCTATACGTTTTACTAGGCGAGGCTCATCTCATTTATTTTTTAAATGGACAATCCTAAAATGACTACATTTTTCTATTAAAATTAGTCTCTAAAATAAAGAAAGAAAATCCTAATTAATTAGGAGCTTTCAAAAAATTAAGAAAACGTAACATACTAATTGCTAGATTAAGACAAATATTAATGGAAAGGAATTTTACTAAAAAAAAATTCGAAATTGTAAATAAAATAAGAAATTCGGCAACTAATATTCAAAAGAAATCAAATATAGCTAGATTGAAGCTTGCATTGTTATAAAAAAAACTATTGGAATTAATTATTCCCGACCATTTGAAACTAGATTTAACCATAATTACTAAAGCTTATTAGAAAGTTTATTAAACTTGGACATTATCTAGTCTTGTTTGAACTCAAATCCCGCCTTAATTAAATTTAGCTACCCGTTCACGATTAACCTACTGTTGACAATATTAAAACCTTCATAGCTAGTGAATTAACCCGTTTTGCCAAGCCGATTCACTTAAAGACCAACTTATGTTATTTTCCTCTTATTCCAATTATTAAACAGTTTGACGGTAAGGAACATGCTTAAACATATACTACCTAATAACCAAACTAAAACAGAGTACTATTTAATACATCACTATAAGATGCCTAGTTATGCAAAGCGATAGAAATTTATAAAATAATAATACCTGAAATAACCTAAATACAATCAGTAAAAGAAACAAGGAAAAAGCTAAACTAAAACTTCAAAGTTCCATTCTTCATATGTATTCATGCTTTCACATTTTCAGCTTGCAATAGCTAGTATTACAGTCGTGCACATGGTATTGGAAACATGAGAAGATGAAGATGAGAATCAGCAGCAGTTGTAACAACACAACAACAACAGTCTAGCGACAGTAATAGCCCAGGTACAGAGTTTGCAAACCGGTGGAGCAGTAACCCAAAAATCAACCAGACTTAGGAAAACCAAGCAAAGACCCGAAAATCTCAATAACTTTCACAGACAAGACAGAATGAACCCAAAAAGACAGAAGAGGCTCTGGGATAATTCTGATTTTTGTTCTTTTAAGATTCGAAGTCCAACACTCTCAAGATTAAAAGTTTGTTTTATCTCTTTTTTGGTTCTGAAATTTCTATCTCCAAATTCAGTCCCTTTCTTTTTTTTCCTAAGTGTCAAATGAGTCCTCTTATATCCAAAGCAAGACTCCCTTTTTCTTTTTACCTCTTTCCTTTTTACTTTAAACTATTCTTACTACCCCTTTTACCTCTTTTTTTTACCTTTTTCCCAATATTCTTCTACTATGTATAACTTTTAACTTTTATTATTACCTATACTATTTCTAATTTTTACTTAAGTAAAAGCAGTCAACGCGGACCCCACGGTTCCCCCTTTTTGAGTGGTCAAAGAAGACCTCATCATTATCCCCTTTCCTTTTTACTTTACATCATTATGTCTTGTCCCCCACTACCATATGTCTTGTCCCCCACTATAATATTTTACTATTATTAGAGCTTAGTGGGCGGAGCACTTAAATTAAATAAATCTGCAATTGGTTAATTCCCGTATTACCCCTAAAACTACTGTTACTGTCCAGATTCAAAAATCTGTTCAAACTTCAAAAATTATCTAAGAACTAAAATCAAATTAACAGCTATAACCAATTCACCTAATCAATTAACCAAAATATAGCAGCTATAACCAATTCTTAATCAAATTCAATCAACAAATTCAAACTAAATGGTGAACAACAAAGAAACGACCGGAATCATTTTGACTGAACAATGTTTTTAAACAACATCCTATTTTCAGATTTAACAACAATAACAAACAAGCATATTCAATTTACTGAGTTCAAATTCAAATTAAGCTTAAACGGAACAAATAAACAGATTCAAATCACTAAACTAAATAACCAATTTAACCTCAAACTAAATCTAACAACATTACAGTCAAAACGAAGGATTCAAGTTATCAAACTAACATACTTCTATATTAAAACTAAATTCTTTTAAATGAATAAAACAAACTGAAGAAATAATAAATTGAACTTCAACTTAAATCTAACCACACAATTAAACTAACAATTTCTATATATATAAAAAATAAACGAGAACAAATGAAACAAACTAAAGAAATAATCAAGAAACGATAAACACGAACAAAAAAAAGAATGAAACATATAATGATTTCAGATCCGAGAATATCAAACAAAATACGGACAGAAATGAAACTTAAACCCACTAACCGGATCGGAACGACGACGAACTCAAAAGGAAACCAATCTGCCCGGAAACTTTGAAACCAAAATAACTCGAATCTGCCCGGAAATTTTGTATATTTTCCGGTTGATTTCAGGCGACGAAACTGGACGACGAAGCAGCAGCAACACGACAGTAGGCTGGGCAGTCCGTCGATGGAGGAGCTGGACGTCGACGAAGATGAGGCAACTGGTGAAGCTGTACGCAGCAGCGGCTCACGTCGGGGAACGGGGAGGAGCAAGGACGATGGCTGGAGGCGACTGTTTAGTGTGTTTGGAACGTGAAGGCCACGAAGAAGATAAAGCGGAAGGGTGGGGGTCACTGGTTTGGTCGTTTGGAGGAGCTGGACGTCGATGAAGCAACAACCATGGTCGTGGGGCTGCTTCACATCGACGTGGTGGGATGCTGGGGCTTGCTTCAGGCGATCGTTGCCGGAGGTCGAAGACGAAGACACCAGCCATGGTTGCTGGAGATGGAGCTCGATGATGGATGATGGGTGGTAATGACGCTGACGGAGATGAAGCAGCAGCCATGGCTGCTAGAGTCGACGGTGGTCATGACGAAGGAGCTGTGTACGTGTGTGTTTCTGTTGAAGAATTCGACGAAGAGGTGGTTGTGGGGCTGCTTTACGTCGACATGGTGAGATGCTAGGGTGGTCGTGGTTGAAGGAGGAAGACGGGGGGAAGGCAACCATGGGAGGGGTTCTTGGTGAAGCTTGGAGAAGAAGAAGAGAGGGGGGCAGATGGTTAGGGTTTTTTAGGTTAGGGAAATGAAAAAATGAGAAAATGAAGAAAGGGGTTGGGTCTTTGGGGTTATGGACTGGGTCGACCTGGTTTGAAATGGACCGGGTCGTAGGGGAAGGTTGGGTATCTTTGGGCTGGTGGTTTAAAATTGAAGAAAAGGCCCTATCCGGCCTTCTTCCGTTTTTGTTCTTATCTATTTATTCAATTTCCTAAATAATAAAGCTAAAAAATGGTAAGATTAAATTATAAAACCCATTATCTAGAAATACTAATTAACTCTTAATAGCAATTAACACACAATTAAATAGCGATTAACGATAAAATCACACAATTTGGACATTAAATGCTAAAAATGTAACATACATTATTTTTATGATTTTTTCGTTTTGTAAAACAAACTTAATTAATATCAAATGCAGATGCGACATATTTTTATGATTTTTTATTAATTTAACACATTAACATGTTTAGGAAAAAATACAAATAATTATCAAAAAAATGTCACGAAAATTCAAAAATTGCGCACAAAGAAAAATTGTTTTATTTTGAATTTTTTGGGAGTAATTCTCATACAGGGCAAAAATCACGTGCTCACAGCTACCCCTCTTTGCCCGAAAACATGAAGAGTTTTCGTGCAAAGATAAAGTGAGCGGATACGAGCGATTTTTGCCTGTTCGGGTACTCCGTGTGAAGCATTTTTTGAAAGATTTAACCGAATCTTTGCTTCGAAGGTTTCCTACATATCCCTGGCTAAAAGGGAATCAAGTTAATGTAGTTCAGAAAGTTTTGGTAGCTGGGACTACCATGGGACTGTAATTTTGTTGCTGTTGCATGCTGTTTTTACTGCTTGCTGACCTCCTTATTACACCATGCTGAAAGAAAACAAGAAGCTAGACTAGACCATAGTCTATGAATTACAAAATCTTATCTAGATCATGCTCTTGTGTCTCTTGTTGCTTTGATGTCTCGGTGACTCCTCTGGTATTTCTTTACTTCCGATTTGTCTTGTATTCTCCCTTGACTGCTGATCTCGAACTGCTTATTTCCTTTTCGCATTATTTTTCCATCGAGTCTTGGACTTCCTTCCTCTGCTGGGGATTCTTGTTGTTTCCCGCTAGGGGTTCTGGTTGGATTCTTCTGCTTTACTGACTTGAAATGTATTCCTCTATTATATGGGCGGGCTCCCAACTTCAACCAACAACTTTGAAAAATAAATCGCCATTCTGTTCTTCAAGGGGGGTGATCGCAGCGGACTCGACCTGAGGAAGAGTGGGCGCTAATACTTTTACCCAATAGCGGTATAGGGGTCAATTTTCCACAGGAAACTTCAATTTGGAGTTGCGTGTTTGTATAGTCTAGGACTATGTTTTAGCTCCTAATTGATCTTCTAACATTTTTGGTTTTCTTTTGATTAATAGCTACAATTTATCAACTATAATTGTAAAGCTAAGTTATGCTAAAATTATGATTCTAAGTTGTTTGCAATATAGAGAAAGGCACTAGGGCCGTGGCATGTACCTAGGTGGTCAACTAATGAGTAGAGATTCCTAATGCAAGAATGATGAATATGGGACTTATGCTATAACCATTGCACTTTTGCACTCACTCTCACACCTCTCGGTAGAGAGAGTGATTTTGCCCAATTGACTCTCTCGAGACCAATTGGGTAGGCCAATTTGCCCAAGCAACTTATGGTTCAAGTTGGGTAATTACTCTCTCGAGGTTTAACCCGTTAATTGGGACTACCATTCTCATGGGTCCATCCCAATTCCTTGTTAGAATTAATCTTGGGGTCATAGACTCTCTTTCTCAAGAAGAGTCAAGACTCACTAAGCTAGACTTAGTGTTTGCAACCACCAAATCTTAATGAAAACATAAGATTAATTCAAATAACAAATACCCAACATCATTCATGCACTAAACAATCACACCCATTAATTACCCACACTAGGGTTGAGCCACAACCCTAGCTAATGGGTTCAGCTAGCCATAATAGGAACAGAAATTGAAGAAATAATAGATGAAATTGACATAACAATTAACTACAATGTTAATCTACTCAAATCCACGTTAATACTAGAAGAGATTGCCCAAAATAGGTAAATTCATGAAATCTCAAGTTCAGCTGCTCTATGCTCTCTAAAACAAATCTCCCCCTGCTAAAAAGTAAAATGTTCTATTTATACTACACAAAAAAAACTGGACAAAAATACCCCTGAGGGTCTGGCGCGGACCGCGTACAAATGTCACGCGGCCGCGGAGGGCAATAAATCTTCAAGTCTTGCTTCTGGAACTGAGGGATGCATACCGCACATATATGTCACACGGCCGCATAGGCTAAGACGCACGGACCGCATAGAAATGGGATGCGACCACGTAGTAGATTTTGCCCAAAACTCAACTCTCTGAACTTTTACCCACGCGGACCACACTGATTTGATGTGCGGCCGCGTGGGCTTTTGCCTTGATTTTCTGGGTCTCTGAACTTCCATCAGTGCGGACCGCATGGAATTGATTGCGGACCGCGTGGCTTGACTTCATACTTGCAAAGTCTCTGAACTCTCCTGCGCGGCCGCGCACCAAATCAGTGCGGTCCGCGCAGGTCATCTTGTTCCCCACTTCAGTTGTCTTTTGACACTTGGCAGATTTCACTCCTTTTTGAGCCGATCTTTGATATTTATCATCTTGTCGCTCAAACCTGCAATCAAGTGTAATTTGTAAGCATTTTGGGACTAATATATGGCAATTAATGCAAAAGGCTCAGGTAAGAATGAGTATAAAACATGTAGAAATCACAGTTATCAACTCCCTCAAACTTAAACCTTTGCTTGTCCTCAAGCAAATAAAATGAGACCTATCCCTCAATGGAAAACACCCAAGTAATTCCTGTTTATCCTAAAGTAACCTCAACAAGCATCAATTGGGACTAATAATTGCCTTCAATGCGAATGCATCATTAACACATTCAAACTTTGAAAACTTGTGGATCAAGTGCGACACAAGAGCATCAAGAGTTGACACATTTCATCAAGGAACCTTTCTCAATTTCTTTGGTCATTGTGGAACCCAAACTCACACATCCTCGACTTTCCCTGAGTGAACCTCACCTTTTAGAGTATTTGCACACAAATCGAGGTGAATGGACTTCTCTCTCATCTCTCACAAAGAAAAGGCCCTAAGTCCGGCTTTAAGTACCATATGCTTGCCCCTTATGTAAGTATCCACTAATGTTGGCTTCCCTCAACTCAAGATCATATAGGGCTTTTGAGGAGTTTTTTGTGAAGGTTTTGGGTAAAGGTAGGACGTGTTTTTGTTCAAATGGGTTCAATCTTCCCTCAAACACTTCTTTTGATTTATTTTGGCACACTTTCTTGGCTCAATTGAGTAATTCAATTCCTTCAAGGGGTTAGAGAGACACATTGTCACTCTTTCTTTTGCAATTCAAACCCTTTCTCCTTTTTATCACTTTTCCACACCTTTTTTACTTTTTTGTTGTCCTTGGATTCCCTTTTTGGTTCTTATTCATTTTTGTCTTTCTTTTTGTCTTTTTGTCTTTTTTTTCATTGCCTTCCTTTTCTTTTTGCTTTTGCGCCTTTTTACCATATTGATGCCTTTCTTGTCTCTCCCCCAAACTTAGACATTTGCCATTTACTCAAGGGAAGATTTGGGTGCCAAGAGAGGGTTTCGTTAAGAACAGGTATAAGCTTGTAGCTTGGTTCATGAACAAAAAAGGTTTAAGGCTCAAAAGGGTTGAACTAGGGATTATTTCATTGGTAGGTCATGGAAATTGTTCAAATTTTGCATTTTGGATCAAGGAAAGCCTATTATCACGTCTCAAGGCGAGTTTCACCTATGATTTCACCTCAACAAACATTCAGGGAAAATTCTAGACCATCGGCTCGGTACTTGGGCTCACGATTCGAATTCTCACTACACACACTCAAGGATTGCCTAAGACGGAGTCGAGGGCCCACAACGACCTTAGATATGATTCAAGCGCACAATGGCCCAAAATGACCACATGATGATTGTTTGGTCAACACAAGAGTCTCAAGGCCACAACTTTCACCATCCTACACACAACATAATGTCTTTGACCATAGGATCAAAGGCAAATGTGCTAGCCCAAGTGAAGCTTTGCCTGAGGTACCCTTAACTACAAAAACTTGAAAATTAAAAATAAAAATAAAAAACGGACTCAAACCCTTAAGAAGGTTGTCACGCCATCTATCATTGGGAAGAGCCACCCGGTTGGCACAACCTCTACCCTTGGAAAGAACCGTGGCATTAAGAAAACCAAGGGCTTATTTCAAACACCAAAACAAGACAAAAAGGCTCCGAGCCTAACTTTGCAACTAAGACGAAGAATTTTAACGAGAAATAGAAAAACAAAATGAAAACCAAATGAATATCTACAAAAGGGGAGTAGAATATACAACCAGGGGGGAATGAATATATACATCGAATCTAAAGAGCATCTGGAATGAACAGTTATATACAAACCATCTACCAATTACTAATGTCAACAAGCTAAATGTAAAGATAATATGTACAGTAATCCAACAGTTAATCAAAATAGTAGGGTCACACCCCCATGAATAAAAGCTAGCATTGTCCCAATGCTAATTACCAGATAAAACAACAAAAATCAGCAAAGGATATAGAGCGGCCCCTCAAGCCTCATCAAACTGGTCCCCAGCCTGCTGCTGCTGTGCTGCTGGGACAGGTGTCTGCTCCTGATTCGGCTCATCAACTGGTAGAACTGAAGAGGGCTCAACATCTGTATTACTAGACGGGCCCACCTGAGTTAGAGCCACCTCGATCACTATTCCCTCTGTGCTAGGGAGCTTTCTCTTCTTCCTTGGCCTATCCTCCTCTGCCTGTGGCTGCATTGCTGCTGGCTCTCCAGCTGGATCTCCAAATAGTAAGTCGAGTGGTATCTGATCCGTTAGCAGCTTGTCCACATCCACTCTCAACTGTGCAACTGACTCCTTGGAAGCTTTCTGCTTCCTTAGCTTCTTGTACTCCCGAGCCAACTTTTCCAACGCCTTTCCATGTTCCCCAACCGCCTTAGTCAAGGCATCCTGCGTCACCATCATCTTTTCCTGGTTAGCCAGGATCTTCTTCAATGCATCCTCAATGGAGGAGGGAATATCAATAGTAGCTGGTGCTCCCTGTGCCTGCACAACAATGGTCAAAGTAGACAACTTGGATGTCGCAACTGACATCCAGTTGTTTAAACTGGCAAGGGAGTGAGTGAGCTGGTTGGCAGTGAACCGGTGAGTCTTTGATGAAGGAATCACCGGATCAGCTGCGACAGATGGATCAGCTGTGGAGGAAGGGCCTGGGGGAAGTGCCTCATCAGTAGTGGGTTTAGGGCACTGCTCAGTAGCAACTGGCTCTTCAGACTGGCCAGGTGCGGAGGGGGTGGAAGCTTGAGTCTTTTTGCCTCTCTTTGGGTTGTCCGGACCCAACTGATCATACCACGAGTAGGGGGCCACTGGAGGTACCGTAACATCATATCTTTTCTTCTTCACTTTCAACTCTTTAAAGTAAAGGGAGAGTGTGTTCGGAAAAGGGTAGTTTGTTTTTGTCTCATTACCGACAGTAGAAATCACTCTCGACATTATATTGCCTACATTCAGAGGGAAACCCGCCATGATAGATGCTACCAAGACAGCCCGAGGAAGGGGAACAGAGTGATCGTGTGTAGACGGGTCAAGTATACTACACACGAAGGTCAACCACCCTTTTGCTTCAAAGTTGAGGGTGTTCCGAAAAATCTTTTCCTGTGCCTTCAACCACACAGGGACTATACCTGGAGCTGCTAAATGCTCGGCCAACCACGGACGAACCTCCTCTTTCATTGCCAGCTTCTCAAGATACTGAGACTCATCCTCTTCTTCAAACCCTAAGAAGTCATTCAGCGACTTCCCATCAAATATCACGATCTTGTCCCTCACTTTTGTTGCTTTGGAGTCCCGAACTGTGTGGTAGACATTGCAATAAAACTCCTTCACCATGTGCTCATTTTCAATTTCAACTCGCTCTTTGAAGAATCCCCACCCCTCTCTAGTGCGGAATTGTGCCTGCACATGAGGGTTGAGTGGGACAAGATCGGCATCTATGAACCGCCTTTCCGGAATCAACTTTCTCTTGGGCCACCATTCCCTGAATTTGTGGAAAGCGACCTCACTGACAAATCTATCTTCCCATGCCCCCGGTCGCTTGGTCCTCTATATGCCTCCAACTTGTGGTGCACCTCCTTCGACATATCCACAACTTTCCCCTGATAGTGAAGCTGTGGGAGAGGTGGAGTAGGTGTTCTTATTTGATTTTTCTGCTCCGGACTCATCAGACGAGTCCGAGATGACATTTACCGGCCTTTTAAGTGGCTACATCAGCACGACCAGGAGATAGAGAATCCCGTAGCTGAAAAGATGTGGACATGTGTGTGGGGGCAGACTCTGAAGTGACACTCCTCGAAGGTGCATACTCATTCCCCGTGGAGTGAGCTGCAGCTCTATCAGCTTCCCGGGTTTGAGGATTCAACTTTACAATTCTTTTTCCTTTTCCCCCACGGGAGGAACCACCTCTCCCTGGTGGTATTTGTTTGCCCGCTCATTTTTTAGCCACTTGCTTTTGAACCATTGTCTGCAAGAAATACGTGTCTAACATTGTTAGTAGAAGCATATAATATGAAATAAACATTTCAGTTGAATGCACAGTTGCAGACACAGTTACACAGACAGAAGGGCGCGGACCGCAACAAAAGGCACACGGTCCGCGCAGTATACTGATACCCACACATGTTTCTCTGAATAAGCCAACGCGGTCCGCACTATTTTGGACTACGACCGCGTGGCTTTAGCGCGGACCGCATAGAACTGGCACGCAGATCGCGCTGAGAAGGTTCGTCCTTGCACACAAGGGGCCATGCGGACCGCGCAAGAATGCTGCGCGGCCGCGTAGGGCAAATATAACTGGGCCGGGATATTCTTCCATTACATCCCATTTTTGTTCACAATTTGAGTCCTAAATGTCCCTACTCAATTAATTAACATGCATTTATGCCCCATGATTCAACAAAAACAATAAAAATCTAAACTAACAGTTAACTAAGAAGAAAAAGGACGAAAATAAGAAGTTATACTAGTAGGGAGTGATTAAAAGAAACAAAAATTAGGCTATGAATGAAATAAACAAGAGTTGTTACCAGGGAGTAATGAGAAATCAACTAACTAAGCAGGAGATGCGGATGTATAGTGAAAATTAAAGCTCTAGATGAAAATTTGCGAGAAGGTTCAAATGAAGCCCAAGGCTTCTATTTATAGAAAAACCCTGGGAACTCACAACTTACATACCAGCGCGGTCGCGCGAAAATGGCCGCGGTCCGCGCTGGTTTTCATTCCTTCACATTTGACTGCTCAGCCCACGCGGACCGCACTGTTTTGGTGTGCGGATGCATGGAAGTTATCAGAGACGTGGTGATTCCAGCTTTACCCACACGGACCGCACTGCTTTGGACCGCGGTCGCGTATGAATTTTATCATAGAGCATGCCATTTTAAGTTTCCACACGCGGACCGCACAGCAAGGGACGTGGACCGTGTTGAATCTTCTGAGAATGAACTTTCAGCTGCTCAAGCCCATGCGGACCGCACTGCTTTAGTGCGCGGCCGCGTAGGCCATTTTCAGGGACTGACCATTTTTTTTGCACTTTTGCCCTGCACTGGTGCAACATTATTCCCTGCAACACTTCACAAATTATTAGCTCAAAAAAAATCTTATTCTACAACAGAAAAACAAAGAAAAGGAAAAGAAATGGGTTGCCTCCCAAGAAGCGCCTGATTTAATGTCGCGGCACGACGCATGTTACCATCACAATCATTTCAAATGAATACGTGCCACCATGTGGCTGTCATCAATCTTTCCCAAATAGTGCTTGACACGATGCCCATTGACTCGGAAAACTTCACCATTTTTATTTTTGAGATCAATGGCACCAAAGGGAGTTACACCAACCACTTCAAAAGGGCCGCTCCACTTAGACTTCAGCTTGCCCGGAAATAACCTCAACCGGGAATTGAAAAGAAGAACCATGTCACCAACTTTGAATTCCTTCCCTCGGGCATACTTGTCATGAATGTACTTCATTTTGTCCTTATACAAGGACGATCTAGAGTAAGCATGAAACCTAAACTCATCAAGTTCATTCAATTGCTCAACCCGGAGATTTGCAGCTACATCCCATTCTAAGTTCAACTTTTTCAGACCCCACATAGCCTTATGTTCCAATTCTACCGGAAGATGACAAGCCTTCCCAAACACCAAACGATACGGCGACATACCAATCGGAGTTTTGAAAGCTGTACGATAAGCCCAAAGAGCATCATCCAATTTCTTCGACCAGTCGGTCCTATTTGCATTGACAGTCTTGGACAAAATACTCTTGATCTCACGGTTGGACACTTCGACTTGGCCACTCGCTTGAGGATGATAAGGAGTGGTCACCTTGTGATTTACCCCATACTTGGCTAGCAAAGAGTCAAAAGCCCGGTTGCAAAAATGAGAACCCCTGTCACTGATGATAGCACGTGGAGTGCCAAACCTCGTGAAGATACTCTTTTTTAAGAACGCCACCACACTTCGAGCTTCATTATTTGGGAAAGCTATGGCCTCAAACCATTTCGACACATAATCAATCGCTACCAAGATGTAAGTGTTGCCACAAGAACTTACGAATGGTCCCATAAAGTCTATCCCCCAAATATAAAAAATGTCAACCTCTAGAATCGTGTTAAGGGGCATCTCATCTCTCTTCGAAATCCCTCTGGCACGTTGGCATTCATCACATCTTTTCACAAAGTCACCGGCATCCTTGAACAATGAAGGCCAATAGAAACCACAACTCAACACTTTAGACGCCGTCCTCGCCCCGCCATGATGGCCACCATAGGGCGAAGAGTGACAAGCTTCCACAATACTCAATTGCTCTTCTTCGGAAACACACCGGAGAATTACACCATCGGTGCAAATTTTGAAAAGATACGGATCATCCCAATAGTAGTCCAATCAATCCCGATTGAGCTTCTTCCTTTGGTTAGAAGAGAGCTCATACGGAACCACACCGATAACAAGATAATTGGCAATGTCGGCAAATCATGGCATGTCTAGCATTGAAACCGAGAGGAGTTGTTCATCCGGAAAAGCATCATTTATCTCAAGGCCATCCAAAGGCCTCCCTTCTTCCTCCAATCGAGACAAGTGGTCCGCCACTTGATTTTCACTACCCTTTCTATCAACAATCTCCAAATCAAATTCTTGAAGAAGAAGAACCCATCTCATTAACCTTGCTTTAGAATCTTTCTTCGTCATCAAATACCTAAGGGCGGTGTGATCGGTATGAATAATCACTTTGGCCCCCATAAGGTATGGGCAAAACTTTTCCATGGCAAAAACAATGGAAATCAATTCCTTCTCGGTAATCGTGTAGTTCCTTTGAGCTTCATTCATTGTCTTACTTGCGTAGTACACTGGATGGAACATTTTGTTGATCCTTTGGCCCAAGACCGCCCCCACCGCAACATCACTAGCATCGCACATGAGCTCAAAGGGCAAGCTCCAATTTGGTACAGTAATGATATGGGTAGTCGTTAACTTTTGCTTTAGAAGCTCGAAAGCCTCCATACATTTCTCATCAAACACAAATTTAGCATCTTTCTCTAGCAATTTACACAACGGGTTAACTACCTTAGAGAAGTCTTTGATAAATCTTCGGTAGAAACCCGCGTGACCAAGAAAGCTCCTCACCCCTTTGACAGAAGTAGGGGGAGGGAGCCTTGAGATAACCTCAATTTTCGCCTTATCAACCTCAATCCCTCTTTTTGAAATTTTGTGACCCAACACAATTCCTTCTTCTACCATAAAATGACATTTCTCCCAATTGAGAACCAAGTTTGTGTCTTCGCATCGGGCCAACACACAATCCAAGTTTTGCAAGCAATCACCAAATGAGTCCCCAACCACACTAAAATCATCCATGAAGACCTCCAAAATGTCCTCCACCATGTCGATGAAGATTGCCATCATACATCGTTGGAAGGTCGTCGGTGCATTGCATAATCCAAATGGCATTCGAGAGAAGGCGAATGTGCCATAAGGACATGTGAAGGTTGTCTTTTCTTGGTCTTCTGGGGCAATAAGAATTTTGTTATAGCCTGAATACCCATCCAGAAAACAATAGAAAGCCTGGCCCGCAAGACGATCAAGCATTTGGTCCAAGAACGACAATGGGAAATGATCCTTTCTAGTCACCTTGTTCAACTTCTGGTAGTCCATGCATACCCTCCAACCTGTCACCGTACGAGTCAGAATAAGTTCATTGTTTTCATTGGTCACCACCGTCATTCCTCCCTTCTTTGGCACACATTGTACCAGAGAAGTCCATGAACTGTCAGAAATTGGATACACCACACCGGCGTCAAGCCACTTGATGACTTCCTTTTTAACCACCTCTTGCATGGCCTCATTGAGTCTCCTTTGATGTTCAAGAGACGACCGAGCATCCTCCTCCAATATTATCTTGTGCATGCAAAACGCGGGGCTAATACCCCGAATATCCGCCAAGGTCCATCCAATCGCCCGCTTGCGCTTTTGAAGAACCGCCAAAGTGGCATCAACCTGCACGTTAGTCAAGCAAGAAGAAAGAATAACTGGCAAAGTGAAATTAGGACCAAGAAATTCATACATGAGGTGAGGAGGAAGTGGTTTCAACTCCAACACCGGTGGCTCCTCAATAGATGGCTTGGTGGGAGGAGTTTTGCGATTTTCAAGATCAAGAGATAACTTCCTCAGTTCATAAGAATACGAGCCCATGCCATGTAATGCGTTCACACACTCCACCCTTCTAGCATTATCATCAACATCAATGTTCAATAGCACGACCTCAAGTGGGTCCTCAACATTTGCCATTGCGCTTGTGTCATCCACTATCATCGCCTTGACAATGTCAACAAACGAGCACACCTCGGTGCTATTTGGTTGCCTCATTGATTTGCATACGTGGAACACCACCTTTTCATCACCAACACGGAAGGTCAATTCTCCTGCTTCCACATCAACCAAGGCCTTCCCCATAGCTAGGAAGGGCCTCCCAAGAATAATAGTCACCTCGACATCCACTTCACAATCCAAAATTACAAAATCAGCCAGCAATATGAACTTATCAACATGAAATAGGACATCATCAATAATTCCCAAAGGCCACTTCATTGACCGGTCTGCCATTTGAAGCCTCATAGAAGTTGGACGAGGTTGTCCAATTCCCAAGGTTTTGAAGACCGAATATGGCATTAAATTGATACTTGACTCCAAGTCATAGAGGGCTTTTGCAAAGTCGGCACTTCCAATGGTACATGGGATAATGAATGCACTGGGATCCTCAAGTTTTGGAGCCATAGAATGCACAATTGCGCTCACTTGATGGGTCATCTTGATTGTCTCACACTCCATTGATCTCTTTTTGTAACCAAATCTTTCATGAACTTTGCGTATCCCGGCATTTGCTCGAGTGCCTCCACCAAAGGAACGTTGATAGTCAAACTCTTCATCATTTCAATGAATTTCTTAAATTGGTTGTCACCCTTTTGCTTGGCCAACCATTGAGGATAGGGCGGAGGAGGTCTAGGTAAGGGTGCCTTGGCTTTGGGTATATCAATGACATGTTCCCTAGACGGGTTCACAACCTCTTGAGTCTCCTCCTCACCTTCATCAATTTCAATTCTCACATCATCATTTGCACTTGGTTCAACAACATCCTCAACTACCAACGGGATCTCATCATTTTGCAACTCATCTTCATCCACCGTAACTTGGTTTCCTCTTGAGGCATTCACATTACCTCCTCTTCCACTTCGCATTGTCACTGCCATCACATGATTATTGTGCCCACCCTTGGGGTTTACTACCGTATCACTTGGTAGAGCACCCTTTGGAAGAGTATTTAACGATTGAGAGATTTGGCCTAATTACACTTCCAAGTTCCGGATAGATGTGTTATGCGAAGCTAATTGGGCCTCAGAATCTTGACTCTTTTTCATCATTTGCTCGAACATGCTCTCTATTCGACCCATGTCATTGCCCGACGAACTCGACCCTTGAGATTGAAACGGAGGCGGGTTATTGGGTTGTTGATACATTGGGGGCCTTTGAAAGCCTTGCCCCCTATTACCTTGACCACCATTGTTGTTGTTCCAATTGTTGTTCCCGTTCCAATTACCTTGATTCCCCGAATTATTGTTCCCCCAATTGCCTCCTTGATTGTTGTTGTAATTCCAATTGCCACCTTGTTGATTGCCCCAATTTCCTTGGGCTCTCCATTGTTGATTCTCTTCATTACATTTATTCCCTTGGTAGTTGTTTACATATTGGACTTCCTCACTTTGGTCATCAAAACCTTCGTTCGAATATCCACCACCATCATTGTTGTTGTCATATTGTTCACAATTACTTTGTGGTTGTTGTCCTCTTTGCCTCCTTTTCAACATAGCAACCCCTTCCATTATGTTGACTTGGCGTGGGTTTTGGACTTGTTTCAATTGCGCCTTTGCCAATTGATTCATAGTTGTTGTAAGCTCGGTTATAGCTTGACCATGATCGTGCAATTCCTTGTGCAAATGGGTGACTGTGGGGTCACCTTGGGGCACGTTTGCTCGGCTTTGCCATGCCGAAGAGGTGTTGGCCATTTCATCTAGTACATCACATGCCTCTTGGTAAGAAAGTTTCATAAAATTCCCTCCGGCCAATTGGTTCACAATGCATTGATTTGTGGTGTTGATGCCCCGATAAAAGGTTTGTTGTATCATAGCCTTGGTCATGTCGTTATTAGGGCACTCTTTCACCATTGTTCTATATCTTTCCCATATCTCATGCAAAGGTTCCGTTGGCTCTTGCTTGAAAGCTAGAATTTCATCCCCAAGAGCTGCCGTATGTCTTGGAGAGAAGAACTTGGCAATAAATTTGTCCGCCAATTCATCCCATGTTGTAATAGAATGATTGGGGAGCCTTTCTAACCAATCCAATGCTTTACCCCGAAGAGAAAACGGGAAAAGCCTCAATCTCAACGCATCCTCGGACACGTTTGTCTGCTTGCTACCCCAACATGTATCCACGAACGCCTTCAAGTGCTTGTAGGTGTCACACCTCCTTTTTCCGCACCCGAGGGGCGCAGGGAGAGTTTTTCCAATTAAAGGACAATCGAAACGGGATTTACTTATTTATTTCAGAGTCGCCACTTGGGAGATTTAGGGTGTCCCAAGTCACCAATTTTAATCCCAAATCGAGGAAAAGAATGACTCCATATTACAGTCTGCGTACCAGAAATCCGAATAAGGAATTCTGTTAACCCGAGAGAAGGTGTTAGGCATTCCCGAGTTCCGTGGTTCTAGCACGGTCGCTTAACTGTTATATTTGGCTTATTTATCTGATTTTAATACAATATGAACTTATGTGCAAATTTATCCTTTAACCGCTTTACTATTATTGTTTTTAGGAATGTGAACATCGCTTAAAATATATCTTTGGACTGTGTCACATGAAATGCACCCACAATCCGAAACATATTTTATTTGATGTTTTAGGATTTGGATTTGGGTCGCATGAAATGCACACCCGAGTTTAAGAAAATTAAATTATTAAAGACGCGCCTAAAGCAACTAGCGCATTATTATTTTGCGGAGGCCGTGAAATTCGCTAAACGACCCTCCTGAATTCTAAGTAATTTTAAACAAGTATTTACCGAGGGCCCCACGATTTGTGTTGTTATTCGGCGAGGCTCATCTCATGCTTATTTTTTTAAAAGGAATTCGCAACGTCATGGAAATGCATCTCATACCACGTCACAGTCAATGTACCCGTGATTAGAGGCACATTTCGATTTCGTTGAGATTTGGATTTGGGTCACATAAATGTGCACCCGAGTTTAGGGAGATAACGTTATTAAAGGCGCGCCTAAAGCAACTAGCGCATTATTATTTTTGGTAGGGCCGTGAAATTTGCTAAAACGGCCCGTCCCGGAATCTAAGTATTTAATACATATATTTTGCGAGGGCCTCGCAATCTGTACATTTTATTTGGCAAAGCTAGCCTCGTTTTTTTTTATATATATATTTTTATTTATTTATTTATTTTTATTTTTTATTTTTTATTTTTTTAAAAAGGGACAAGGCTAAAATGACTACATTTCTTTGCTACTTTGCGAGGCCATGGGTTGTAAGTTAAACTTATTTGATGAAACGAATATCTTTCCGCGGGATTAGATTACTACTATGATTTTAACATTACTACTACACGTACAAACAACTATTAAGACAAACATTTAGATAACAATAATCTGAGCGTGAAGAAACAAAATGCCGAATAACTACTAAACATGACGAAACAAAGGAAATGCATTCACGACCAAATTTCAATATCATACGGAGTTAATTAACAAGAAATAGTGATTTACAAACATCATATGAATATGTCTCGCTCATTTGCATACTATTCGCATGAACTAGGATTGTATTTCAACAAACACATATATATATTACTAACATAAAATAATGGAGGACACGAGCAGGGATACCTACTTGCGATCGACGTCCGGTGCGTTGGACCTGCGACGAAACCTCGGACAACAACCTCGACGTACCGAACCTCGACGGAAAATAGAAAACTCGGCAAGGCGGGGTCGCAGCGACCCACAACTGCTCGCGAAACGCAGTTACGACTGCTTGGAGGTTGATGACCTTGGACTGAAAATGGCGGACTTGACGACGGGGGAAAACTGTTGGTCGTGGTGTTGGGTTGTGGTGAGGAGCTGGTGGGTTCGGACGTGTGGGCGTAGGGTTGACAGTGACGATGAGGGAGAAGACTGGTGGTTAACGGACACTCGGTCGTCGACTGGTGAGGCTTGTCTGGTTTCGTTTCCGGCCAGTTACGAGGGGGTTCGACGGGAGGGTCTGTTGGTTATGGTGTTTGAACGGCGAGGTTGCGGGCAACATGGTAGTGGTGTTGAGGCGGAGAGGGAGCTGGGGAAAGGTGACGGACTGGTGGTTTTTGGGCTTGGACGCTGCAAGGAGGAGGGTCCGATGTGAACGAAGGTGGTTGTTCTGGGGTTTTGGCGATGGAGGTAACGGAGGAGCTGGGAGGAGGAGGGTCCGACGTGAACGGAGGTGGTTGTTCTGGGGTTTTGGCGATGGGAGCCGCTGGAGTTTTCTTCTTCTTCTTCTTCTTTTTAAGAAGAAAGAGGAACAATAGTATATGTTTTTAAAATTCTCCATAGTCCTTTTGTTCGTTCCTGCTTTAGTCTCCTTTGCAGGTTTTCTTTAGGTTTTTTTTTTCCAGAAAAACGCAGGAAGAAGATGAAGGAACAGTCCCTTTTTCCCTTCAAAAATTCAAAAGTTCCTCCGTTCCTTTTGTTTTACCCGTGTATTTAGCATGGGTTTTGCCCAGAAAAATGAGCCCACGCGTGGTGGGGTTCAAGGCATATGTTCCCCACGCGTGGTGGGGTTCCCCATGTGTCCTGGACACGGTTTATTATGGGCTAGGTCCGAAATTAGGCCTAAAACTGGGTAGTTTGAACCCGAATATTATTCTTTTGCCCGGACCCGAGAAATAGAAACACGTTGCTTAACTAGTCCTATGTAAGCAAAATAACTACCAAAAATAAGACTAGTATTTAAACAAAACTATATCTTTTTAAATATTTTTCAAGGTTTAAAATAGCTACAAAATATTAATAAAACTATTTTTTTGTAATTTTCGTTTTTAAATATTAAGATAAAATATGAGGTAATATTTTTGTATTTTTCAAAGTTAAAAATGACTATAAAACCTTAATAGAACTATATTTTTTGTAATTTTCGAAATTATATAAAGTACAAAAATAAAGTGCAATTTTTGTATTTTTCAAGTTTATGAGAGATACATAAACTAAAATTTATATATATATTTTTTGAAATTTTTCTTTTTGCAACGAAATAAAGTAAAAATAGTTAAAATAGCTATACTAGACCCAATTTCACATATTCACGCTAAAAATGTGAAAATTCTCGGGGAGGGTCAAAAATCACGTGCTTACAGCTGCCCCTCTTTGACTGGAAACACGAAGAGTTTTCCGACAAAGAACGACTAGACGTGTTTTTGACCCGACCATTACTTGGACGGACTACACTTAAGGAAAGGGAGGGAATGTGACCGAGCCCTGGTATCTGAGCTGCCTACATATCCTTGGTTATACAGGAATCAGGCCACGTGTAGTTCGGGAATGAGAGAGATAGTGAAGTGTACCGAGGTGAAGAGCCGATCGAGGTGCCGTTCCGTTGAGGTTCCGGTCCGCGGTCCTGTCGTTACAACAAAAATGAAAACTGAAAAAGACTAACTAAGCCTATCAGCTACTAGTTACAAGGATTCCTATCTCTTAAGTCTTCTGAAACTTGGTCTTGAGTCTTGAATGGTGCTTCATGCAGACTTTGGATTTGAACCTTGATACTTGCTAGTTGTAGGCGCTAGTTCTTGAGCAGATCACATCTGTTCTCCTCTTCCGTGCTTTGGATTCATTCATTTTTTCTTTTTTCTTTTTCTTTTTTTCTCTTTTTTTCTTTTTGTGACTAGCTTTTGTTGACCCTCTCAGACTGTTGACTCGCATTCTTGGGGCGAGATTCTTGTTGCTTCTATCTTGGATTGAGTGCTGGGGATTTTTGTTGTGTCTTTCTGCCTTCCAATGGGTTACGGCCTGACTTTGAACGACCCCGCTGTTCTACAGGCGGACCCCTAACTTCTTCAATCTTTGACATATAACAATCTTCTGCTCTACAGGCAGGCCCCTGACAATCAAAACAAACAAAACAAACAAAATTTCCTAACTCAGTTTGCACTGGGAAGGTTTGTGAGTCGTTAGCAAAATCGTAGCCCACTGATACTACTGGTGCAGTGCTGATAGTGAACTTAAACACTAGATTAGGATGTATTCCCTTGTTATGCAGGTGGGTGCCTAACTTCAATGCTTGAAATGTAAGGACTGAAATGTATTCCTCTCGTTATACAGGTGGGCGCCTGGCTTTAGGAAAACGACTCTTTTTTTTTCAAAATGTTTTTTTTAGCATCTTAGGAGAAAGATTCATCAGACTAAGATTTTGATCCTAGGAGAAAGTTCATCAGACTAGGTCATTTTTTGTTTTTTGGTTATCTTAGGAGAAAGATTCATCAGACTAAGATTTTGATCCTAGGAGAAGGTTCGTCAGACTAGGTCTCTATCTTAGGAGAAAAATTCATCGGACTAAGATTTTGATCCTAGGAGAAAGTTCATCGGACTAGGTCATTTTTTGTTTTTGGTATCTTAGGAGAAAGATTCATCAGACTAAGATTTAGATCCTAGGAGAAGGTTCGTCAGACTAGGTCTCTATCTTAGGAGAAAAATTCGTCAGACTAAGATTTTGATCCTAGGAGAAAGTTCATCAGACTAGGTCATTTTTTGTTTTTTGGTTATCTTAGGAGAAAGATTCATCAGACTAAGATTTTGATCCTAGGAGAAGGTTCGTCAGACTAGGTCTCTATCTTAGGAGAAAAATTCGTCAGACTAAGATTTTGATCCTAGGAGAAGGTTCGTCAGACTAGGTCTCTATCTTAGGAGAAAAATTCGTCAGACTAAGATTTTGATCCTAGGAGAAGGTTCATCAGACTAGGTCATTTTTATTTTTGGTTATCTTAGGAGAAAGATTCATCAGACTAAGATTTTGATCCTAGGAGAAGGTTCGTCAGACTAGGTCTCTATCTTAGGAGAAAAATTCATCAGACTAAGATTTGGATCCTAGGAGAAGGTTCGTCAGACTAGGTCTCTATCTTAGGAGAAAAATTCGTCAGACTAAGATTTTGATCCTAGGAGAAAGTTCATCGGACTAGGTCATTTTTTTGTTTTTGGTATCTTAGGAGAAAGATTCATCAGACTAAGATTTTGATCCTAGGAGAAGGTTCGTCAGACTAGGTCTCTATCTTAGGAGAAAAATTCGTCAGACTAAGATTTTGATCCTAGGAGAAGGTTCGTCAGACTAGGTCTCTATCTTAGGAGAAAAATTCGTCAGACTAAGATTTTGATCCTAGGAGAAAGTTCATCAGACTAGGTCATTTTTTTTTATCTTTAACAACCACTTAGGAAGAAATGCATCTCCTACGGGTGAAACTGAAACTAAAACTTAGGAGGAAATGCGTCTCCTAGGGGGTAAAACTTAAATTAGGAGGAAATGCGTCTCCTATGGGTAAAACATAAACTTAGGAGGAAATGCGTCTCCTGTGGGTAACACTAACTTAGGAGGAAATGCATCTCCTATGGGTAAAAACTAAACTTAGGAGGAAATGCATCTCCTATGGGTAAGACTCAAACAAACTTAGGAGGAAATGCATCTCCTATGGGGTGAAACTAAAACAATCTTAGGAGGAAATGCATCTCCTATGGGTGAAGCTAAAACAATCCTAGGAGAAAATGCATCTCCTATGGATGAAACTAAAACAAACTTAGGAGGAAATGCATCTCCTATGGGTAAAGACACAAAATGTATTCCCTTGTTATATAGGTGGGCGCCTAAAATATGAAATGCACAGACAAAAGTATTCCTCTCGTTATTCAGGTGGGCGCCTGTCAAGAAATGTAAAGACTGAAACCAACATATCCTATTTGAGGGCGGATGAACCCAACATATCCTATTTGAGGGCGGATGAACCCAACATATCCTATTTGAGGGCGGATGAACCCGACAGATCCTATTTGAGGGCGGATTAACCCAACAGATCCTATTTGAGGGCGGATTAACCCAACAGATCCTATTTGAGGGCGGATGAACCCAACAGATCCTATTTGAGGGCGGATTAACCCAACATATCCTTAAGACTTGAAAATGTCTTACCTCGAATACGTGCTGGGGATTGGGATGAATTTTCCCTCTTTTTTTTCATTATTATCTTTTTATTCTTTTTTTCTTTTTGTTTTGTTTTTGCTTTGCCTTTCCCCGAAAGGAACCGCTGAGGATACCGACTTTCCAACCTTGTGTTGGACTCCTCGCAACTGCTAGGGATAACATTGTTGGGGAATTATTTACTTACCTGCTAGGGATAACACTGTTGGGTAAAATGTTATCAGCTGGGGGTACCTGACTTCCAGAAAATTTTCTAAATGGAAGGAAAATTTTCTGCCCCAGTTTGATAATATCCCTTGTGGCATGCAGTTCTGGCATCAATGCCATTTCCTTTACCTGTTTCAAATCAAACAAAATTGTTAGTTTAAAACATGGTGGTTGGTTGTGATACTCCTGCTGGGATGGTTTTCCCTTTCTCCATCCTTGCTCTGTGTTCCGCAACTTGTTGGGGATGATATTATTTGTTGGGGATAATCCCTTCCTGCTGGGGATATCCTTCTTCTTTTGGGGCATAGCTCGGAAATCGGCATTTCCCCTGACCTTTTAGTCTAGTATGGATTTCGCCAAATCATGCTCACTGCTCTCCTTGATTTGTTCACGGGCCTTGTCTTTGAGGTTTATAACCTTGGTTTTGGCAAGGATATCCCTCTTGACGCTCGTCAATCCTTTTGTCAATTCCCTTTTGCTGGGGATATCTTTATTGACGCTGGCCTCGCGCTTGTTCCTTGCTGACTATACCATTTGGATGTACTAGTCAGATCTCATCTTGAGAAGCTGATGGCATATTTGAAGTCATTTCATACTTGTTCTGACCGGACAGACTCTATTGGGGAAATTTTTTACGAAAGGAGAAAGATAACAGAAACAAAATAAAAGACAAAGGAAACGATGACTCTTTTACAAAAGAAACTATAAATAAAAACCTATCAAACGCAGATACCGACTCTAATGGCCATGACATGCGTATGTGGCCTATCCTCTGCCGTCAATCATCTTTTAAGATCTTCCATTGGCGATTCCCCCTCTGATTCTCAATCTTATTCGACTTGTAGTGCCCGAAGGGTTTTCACTATCAAGTCTCTCTCATTTTGGTTTTCTCTCAGCTTTCACCGCCTTATGGTGCCTGTGAAGGTTTTCACCAATAAGACTCTCTCGTTTTATATCTCTCTCCAGCTGAGGATTTGGAGTGTTGCCGGTATGACTCTTTCTGTTGGAGATTAGAGTCCTTTCTGCTGTGGAACAGAATGTTATGCTCGCCGGCAAGACTCTTCATTAGTCTGACTTGACATCTTTTGAAGACTGATCGGAAGGTCTTTCTTTGGACCGTAATGTGGGTTTTGGATAGGGCTAGAAAGAAAGGGTATTAAAGGCTCAAAAGTGCATCGATTCTGGGTTATTAATTACAACTTTCGGAATTAGAGTTATTTACAACAAACGCAACTTTTGCCCCAGTTTCTTGCTTGGGGATATTTTAATTGATTTTTTTCATTTTTCAAAACTATGACCGAGCCGTGAAGCGCCTACGTATCCTCTTTGAGGAATCAGGTCAAACGTAGTTCCCAATTCCTCTTTTTCATTTCTTTTTTTTCTTTTTATCAATTTTCTTTTCTTGTCTCTTTTCATTTTTTTTTCTCCTTTTTTTTCGTTGCTGTTTTCTTTCTTTCTCTTTTTTTCGTTGTTACTGATTCCGAACGAGGGGTATGAAAGAAAAATAAATAAGGCTAAAAAAGGGTAACGAAGGATAAAGTATTTAGGTAGCAGAACAAAATGCCTTCGTCATTCCAGTCTTCAAGACATGCCAAGTGCAAACAACACAATTAAACAATAGATTTATAGTCTCTTCCGATGGTGCTGGACTTGACAATTATATTCAACATATGTTTGTTCATTTGTCACTTCTAAAGCACCGTTGGACGACATTCTCATTCTCATTATTATGAACGAACCTCATGCCAATTTAGGCGAATCTTTCTTTAACGGTTTTCTTTGTGTTCAACTTGCCCCAGTTCCACATGACTCGAGCTCTGAATAATCTCAACCGTCCTTATTTCCTTTAAATGGTCTGAATCGCCTTTCCAGGGTTTTATGATTAACTTTTAAGATTAGGCCCAAACTGGGTGCGCATGTCATGTCCCTAGAATCGGCATTGAACAAAAATGGTAAAAAGGACTAAACAAAGATGACTGGAAATAATAAAAGACCGGACTTTGTATTAGACTACCGGCGAAATGGTTTTAATAACAAAACAAACAAAACAACCAGAATAAAATCCTAACACAAACTGGACAAAATTTAAACAAATTGCTATGACAAAATGGAAAGATAAGCGGAAAGATATTGACACAAAACAAAATCCGAATTACAATCCTAATAATCCGAGCAAACAGGAATGACAACAAAATAATCCACCAACTGCTTCTTTCTTGTTAACCAAGGAATGGAGCGTCCTCCCATTTTATCAAACTTGGCATCGTAGCCACTGAGCTTTGCATTAGTATTGCAATGACCATTGCCAACTTCCATATCATTACCCTTAGTCAACAAGTTCCCAATAGGACTCGAATGCTTCCGTCATCAGGCCTGATCCCCGCAGAGTGTGCATCAGAGGTGCAAGTAAAGGATTCTGGGTGTCATTGTCCGGCTTACCACAAACCAACCACCTTAACTTTATTTGCAAAACAAACAGGTTAGAATGGACTCAGTCGGTCCTCATTATTAACAACTTTTTTTTCTCTTTTTTTTTCGATGTTTTTTTCTTTTTTTTTCTTTTTTTTCGCTTTTTCTTTTTCATTCTTTTTTTTCATTCTTTTTCATTTTTTTCCATTTCTTTTTTTTCATTTCTTTTTTTCATTTCTTTTTTCTTGTGGTCGAATCTTATGGAGATTGCCTACGTATCATGACCCCGCATGATTCAGACCTTGCGTAGTTCGGACTAATAAAAGATAAACAATAATGAACATTTTTTCTTTTCACTTTTCATATTAAAACAAACTGGGTTTCAAAGATTTAAAGGTGACCTACCAACTTGAAAATCAAACAAACCGCCTATTTTAATCAAAAGATTTATAAACTCAAAAACAAAAGGCTAACTCCCTTTCTCTGTTCGACAAATGCAACCAAATGATTATTTTTGCCAATGTGGCCCCTTCCAAATTTCACATGAATTTTGAGGCCGGGGAGAATTATTTTATGACACTTTTACAAACTTGTCCGTTCTTTTACGAAAATAACCTTTCGACAACTGACAGATACTCTAAGGCTACTTCGGCAAGAACGGTTTAAGACGCGGCCGAAACTGGCTCGGCTTATTTTATTTTTTCATATTCTTTTTGTGACTAAACATCCAAACGACATTCACCTGACCGTCGATTCTTTGTCTTTTTTTTCTTTCAAATTATAATGAAAACCTGGTGTTGCGAACACGGCCCTTCAGCGCCTCGGGGACGAAAAGTTTGAAGGCTGTGTGGGTCCATATCTCAAAATGACCCAAATGTGGCTGTTTATGCCAAGTCAGCCTTCCAGCGTCCCTTTCGGGAACATTCGGCTATTTATGACAAAACATCATCACCTGACCTATTTACAACTCTTTTTACCGTTTTTCAAAATTAGAAAAGTCAATATTGCGAACACGGCCTTTCAACGTCTCGGGGACGAAGATTTTTAAGGCTGTGTGGGTCAACTGGACCAAATCTTAAATATGACCCAAAGGTGGCTGTTTATGCAAAGTCAGCCTTCCGGCGTCCCTCTCGGGAACATTCGGCTATGTCTTGATAAAACAACGTCACCCGACTTCTTTATGACAAAATTAAAATTTGACATGTTATTCTTTTATTATTATTTTCTTTGTTTTTGGCTATTTGAGCAAAGGTGGGGTTGGACCCGATGAGGGTTGCCTACATATCTCACATCCGGTGAGAATCAAACCCGCGTAGTTCGGTGAAATAAACTGTTTTTGAGAGGACCCTTTTCCATTTTCTATATTTTTTTTTATTATTATTTTCACAACAAACAAATAGACTATTGTTCTATTATTTTTCATTTATAACAAACAAACGAATTAACGAAAAACATAAAACATTCCTTCTTTTTGAGAAGGTGGGGGTTGGACCCGATGAGGGTTGCCTACGTATCTCACATCCGGTGAGAATCAAACCCGCGTAGTTCGGTCCAATGAACTACTTTAAAAGAAGAAAGGAAGCATTTTTTTTGATTGATTTTCTTTTTAAAATAAACAGTTCTAAGATATATTTTTTTTGAATTTTCATTTGCTCTTTTTTTTCTTTACTCTAAAGAAGAAGAAGAAAATATTTTTTCGGAATTTTACTTTTAATAAAAGAAGTGCTTTCTCAAAATGTTTTTTTTTTGAATTTTGAATCTTCTTTTCAATTTTGAAAAAAGAATCAAAATATTTTCGGATTTGCTTTTTTTTTATATTATATTATTTTTTGAAAACAATTAGAAAAACTTCCTAGAGAAGCCAATAATGGAGAAAATATTTTTGGATTATTTTAATTTTTGTCATTTTCATAAATAAATAAATAACACATATTTTAAAAACAAGATACTTTTTTTTTCATTTTTATGGCAAGACAAACAATTTGCTTTTCTATTAACGTTTTTTTTATATATAAAACAAACTAATAAGACATATATTTTTTATTTTATATTCTCAAAATTTCGGCAGAGTTTCGACACTACTTGGACATTTGTTTTTTTTCTAAAAATAAGTAGTTATATTTCTATACTGTCATTTCCTCATCTTTTCACGATTTTCTAATTTGTGGAAAACGATGACAATATACAAAATCTTTTGAATTTTCATGCCTTGTTTTTATATGTATTTTTTATTTTTTTATATTTATTGTTATTTTCTTTCAAAAATGTGGCATGGGAGACATAATGATTTCCAAGACTTCTTGGATTCCGCAAATGCTCCCCATGCGCTTTTCCCAACATATGAAGCGTGGGGGACATATGGGAATTCCAAGACTTCTTGGATTCCACAAATGTTCCCCATGTGCTTTCCCAAAAAGCAAGCGTGGGGGACATAGGGAATTCCAAGGCTTCTTGGATTCCACAAATGTTCCCCATGCTTTGATTAAAATAACATCATGCTGGAAATGACCAAATGACCCATACGCCCTTGACTAAATACAACATGTAGCACATAGGATGCCGAAAGATTGTCTATTATTTTCAGGTTGCTTGTCCTAGACGGACCCAACCCCTATGTTGAGTCCCCTAAGTCAAATGCACATGATGCAAATAAACGTTCCTACTAGGGATCCGGCATGTGGCTTTGTTATACTAGGTTCAAAAACCTGGGTCGGTGTTCTAGACAGTGTACCCGAGCGGACAACTCGAGCTGAGGAAGGAGCTCCTTTCCGGGAACCAAAAGGCCAGCCGGCTTAGAAACTTTCCGAGCCTCTTTTATTTAGGGTATGACACTAACAGAATAGGGAGTCTCAACCAGTGAGCACATCCCCGGAGGTAAGAAGAGAAAGGTTTCGGCACAGTTTATATACAGTTCAAATAATATCAAAGCGGTAAAAGCAGCATTTAGCACATTAGGCTCAAAACATGTAATAATCAGATAATAAATAAAGCCAAATAATAACAATTATTTTAAGCTCGAATTCTTAACCCTGAACCAGTGGTTCTGGGTAAAAACTCATCCCCAGCAGAGTCGCCAGAGCTGTCACACCTCCTTTTTCCGCACCCGAGGGGCGCAGGGGGAGTTTTTCCAATTAAAGGACAATCGAAACGGGATTTACTTATTTATTTCAGAGTCGCCACTTGGGAGATTTAGGGTGTCCCAAGTCACCAATTTTAATCCCAAATCGAGGAAAAGAATGACTCCATATTACAGTCTGCGTACCAGAAATCCGGATAAGGAATTTTGTTAACCCGGGAGAAGGTGTTAGGCATTCCCGAGTTCCGTGGTTCTAGCACGGTCGCTCAACTGTTATATTCGGCTTATTTATCTGATTTTTAATACAATATGAACTTATGTGCAAATTTATCTTTTAACCGCTTTACTATTATTGTTTTTAGGAATGTGAACATCGCTTAAAATATATCTTTGGACTGTGTCACATGAAATGCACCCACAATCCGAAACATATTTTATTTGATGTTTTAGGATTTGGATTTGGGTCGCATGAAATGCACACCCGAGTTTAAGAAAATTAAGTTATTAAAGGTGCGCCTAAAGCAACTAGCGCATTATTATTTTGCGGAGGCCGTGAAATTCGCTAAACGACCCTCCTGAACTCTAAGTAATTTTAAATAAGTATTTACCGAGGGCCCCACGATTTGTGTTGTTATTCGGCGAGGCTCATCTCATGCTTATTTTTTAAAAGGAATTTGCAACGTCATGGAAATGCATCTCATACCACGTCACAGTCAATGTACCCGTGATTAGAGGCACATTTCGATTTCGTTGAGATTTGGATTTGGGTCACATAAATGTGCACCCGAGTTTAGGGAGATAACGTTATTAAAGGCGCGCCTAAAGCAACTAGCGCATTATTATTTTTGGTAGGGCCGTGAAATTTGCTAAAACGGCCCGTCCCGGAATCTAAGTATTTAATACATATATTTTGCGAGGGCCTCGCAATCTGTACATTTTATTTGGCGAAGCTAGCCTCGTTTTTTTTTATATATTTTTTTTTATTTATTTATTTTTTTTATTTTTTATTTTTTATTTTTTAAAAAAGGGACAAGGCTAAAATGACTACATTTCTTTGCTACTTCGCGAGGCCATGGGTTGTAGGTTAAACTTATTTGATGAAACGAATATCTTTCCGCGGGATTAGATTACTACTATGATTTTAACATTACTACTACACGTACAAACAACTATTAAGACAAACATTTAGATAACAATAATCTGAGCGTGAAGAAACAAAATGCCGAATAACTACTAAACATGACGAAACAAAGGAAATGCATTCACGACCAAATTTCAATATCATACGGAGTTAATTAACAAGAAATAGTGATTTACAAACATCATATGAATATGTCTCGCTCATTTGCATACTATTCGCATGAACTAGGATTGTATTTCAACAAACACATATATATATTACTAACATAAAATAATGGAGGACACGAGCAGGGATACCTACTTGCGATCGACGTCCGGTGCGTTGGACCTGCGACGAAACCTCGGACAACAACCTCGACGTACCGAACCTCGACGGAAAATAGAAAACTCGGCAAGGCGGGGTCGCAGTGACCCACAACTACTCGCAAAACACAGTTACGACTGCTTGGAGGTTGATGACCTTGGACTGAAAATGGCGGACTTGACGACGGGGGAAAACTGTTGGTCGTGGTGTTGGGTTGTGGTGAGGAGCTGGTGGGTTCGGACATGTGGGCGTAGGGTTGACAGTGACGACGAGGGAGAAGACTGGTGGTTAACGGACACTCGGTCGTCGACTGGTGAGGCTTGTCTGGTTTCGTTTCCGGCCAGTTACGAGGGGGTTCGACGGGAGGGTCTGTTGGTTATGGTGTTTGAACGGCGAGGTTGCGGGCAGCATGGTAGTGGTGTTGAGGCGGAGAGGGAGCTGGGGAAAGGTGACGGACTGGTGGTTTTTCGGCTTGGACGCTGCAAGGAGGAGGGTCCGACGTTAACGGAGGTGGTTGTTCTGGGGTTTTGGCGATGGAGGTGACGGAGGAGCTGGGAGGAGGAGGGTCCGACGTGAACGGAGGTGGTTGTTCTGGGGTTTTGGCGATGGGAGCCGCTGGAGTTTTCTTCTTCTTCTTCTTCTTTTTAAGAAGAAAGAGGAACAGTAGTATATGTTTTTAAAATTCTCCACAGTCCTTTTGTTCGTTCCTGCTTTAGTCTCCTTTGCAGGTTTTCTTTAATTTTTTTTTTCAGAAAAACGCAGGAAGAAGATGAAGGAACAGTCCCTTTTTCCCTTCAAAAATTCAAAAGTTCCTCCGTTCCTTTTGTTTTACCCGTGTATTTAGCATGGGTTTTGCCCAGAAAAATGAGCCCACGTGTGGTGGGGTTCAAGGCATATGTTCCCAACGCGTGGTGGGGTTCCCCATGTGTCCTGGACACGGTTTATTATGGGCTAGGTCCGAAATTAGGCCTAAAACCGGGTAGTTTGAACCCGAATATTATTCTTTTGCCCGGACCCGAGAAATAGGAACACGTTGCTTAACTAGTCCTATGTAAGCAAAATAACTACCAAAAATAAGACTAGTATTTAAACAAAACTATATATTTTTAAATATTTTTCAAGATTTTAAAATAGCTACAAAATATTAATAAAACTATTTTTTTGGTAATTTTCGTTTTAAATATTAAGATAAAATATGAGGTAATATTTTTGTATTTTTTCCAAGTTAAAAATTACTATAGAATATTAATAAAACTATTTTTTGTAATTTTCGTTCTTTAATAAAGACAAAAATATGACGTAATATTTTTGTATTTTTCCAAAATTAAAACGACTACAAAACATTAATAGAATTATATTTTTTGTAATTTTCGAATTTATATAAAGTACAAAAATAAAGTGCAATTTTGTATTTTTCAAGTTTATGAGAGATACATAAACTAAAATTTATATATATACTTTTTTTTTGTAATTTTCTTTTTGCAACGAAATAAAGTAAAAATAGTTAAAATAGCTATACTAGACCTAAATTAAATATTTAAGCTAGGAATGTAAAAATTCCCGGGGAGGGTCAAAAATCACGTGCTTACAGTAGGCATTTTGATCGGAGGCACCCGTGAAATAACCTCTTTGCTCGAGCAAGGTCAGCATAACATTTGTGATTTGAAAGTTCCCCGCCCGGATTCGGGGAGGAACAATAGCACTGGCGTATCCTTGATTTGGTAGAAATCTTGGAGCCACTCTCGGCGGTTGCGGAGGAGGTTCTGGAATGTGGATGTTCTCATTTGCATTTTTATTGACATGTTGGCCTCTCCGTGGAAGTTGATGTAAGACCTCATCTTGTTCTAGATCTTCTACCTCCTCCCCTGCTATCACATTGCAGAGAGGGTCATTTGCATTAAAAGCCATTGTACCTGATTGATCGGCACACACCAAGTTAATAAATAAGAAGGAAAGAGAAGCAAAACACAATACTAGCTGCACAAATAGTCAACACCGTAAAGTTCCCCGGCAACGGCGCCAAAAAGTGATCGCAGCAGACTCGACCTGAGGAAGAGTGGGCGCTAATACTTTTACCCAATAGCGGTATCGGGGTCAATTTTCCACAGGGAACTTCAATTTGGAGTTGCGTGTTTGTATAGTCTAGGACTATGTTTTAGCTCCTAATTGATCTTCTAACATTTTTGGTTTTCTTTTGATTAATAGCTACAATTTATCAACTACAATTGTAAAGCTAAGTTATGCTAAAATTATGATTCTAAGTTGTATGCAATATAGAGAAAGGCACTAGGGCCGTGGCATGTACCTAGGTGGTCAACTAACGGGTAGAGATTCCTAATGCAAGAATGATGACTATGGGACTTATGCTATAACCATTGCACTTTTGCACTCACTCTCACACCTCTCGGTAGAGAGAGTGATTTTGCCCAATTGACTCTCTCGAGACCAATTGGGTAGGCCAATTTGCCCAAGCAACTTATGGTTCAAGTTGGGTAATTACTCTCTCGAGGTTTAACCCGTTAATTGGGACTACCATTCTCATGGGTCCATCCCAATTCCTTGTTGGAATTAATCTTGGGGTCATAGACTCTCTTTCTCAAGAAGAGTCAAGACTCACTAAGCTAGACTTAGTGTTTGCAACCACCAAATCTTAATGAAAACATAAGATTAATCCAAATAACAAATACCCAACATCATTCATGCACTAAACAATCACACCCATTAATTACCCACACTAGGGTTGAGCCACAACCCTAGCTAATGGGTTTAGCTAGCCATAATAGAAACAGAAATTGAAGAAATAGTAGATGAAATTGACATAATAATTAACTACAATGTTAATCTACTCAAATCCACATTAATACTAGAAGAGATTGCCCAAAATAGGCTAAATTCATGAAATCCCAAGTTCAACTGCTCTATGCTCTCTAAAACAGATCTCCCCCTACTAAAAAGTAAAATGTTCTATTTATACTACACAGGAAAAACTGGACAAAAATACTTCTGAGGGTCTGGCGCGGACCGCATACAAATGTCACGCGGCCGCGGAGGGCAATAAGTCTTCAAGTCTTGCTTCTGGAACTGAGGGATGCGAATCGCACAGATATGTCACGCGGCCGCATAGGCTAAGACGCGCGGACCGCGTAGAAATGGGATGCGGCCACGTAGTAGATTTTGCCCAAAACTCAACTCTCAGAACTTTTACCCACGCGGACCGCACTGATTTGATGTGCGGTCGCGTGGGCTTTTGCCTTGATTTTCTGGGTCTCTGAACTTCCATCAGTGCGGACTGCGTGGCTTGACTTCAAACTTGCAAGGTCTCTGAACTCTCCTGTGCGGCCACGCACCAAATCAGTGTGGTCCGCGCAGGTCATCTTGTTCCCCACTTCAGTTGTCTTTTGACACTTGGCAGATTTCACTCCTTTTTGAGCCGATCTTTGATATTTATCATCTTGTCGCTCAAACCTGCAATCAAGTGTAATTTGTAAGCATTTGGGACTAATATATGGCAATTAATGCAAAAAGCTCAGGTAAGAATGAGTATAAAACATGTAGAAATCACAGTTATCAGGGGGCTCCTGACCTCAACAACATTTTTTTAAAAATAAATCGACATTTCTTTCTTCAGGCGGGCGATATTTCAACAACTTCGAAAAATAAATCGCCATTCTGTTCTTCAGGGGGGCTCCTGACCTCGACAACAACTTTAAAATAAATCGCCATTCTGTTCTTCAGGGGGGCTCCTGACCATAACCACAACTTTGAAAATAAATCGCCTTTCCTCTCTTCAGGCGGGCTCCTGACCTCATCAACAACTTTGAAAATAAATTGTCATTACTCTCTTCAGGCGGGCTCCTCACCTCAACCACAACTTTGTAAATAAATCGCCTTTCCTCTCTTCAGGCGGGCTCTTGACCTCATCAACAACTTTGAAAATAAATTGCCATTCCTCTCTTCAGACGGGCTCCTGACCTCAAAAAAAAGTTTGAAAATAAATTGCCTTTCCTCTCTTCAGGCGGGCTCCTGACCTCATCAACAACTTTGAAAATAAATCGCCATTCCTCTCTTCAGGCGGGCTCCTGACCTTATCAACAACTTTGAAAATAAATCGTCTTTCCTCTCTTCAGGCGGGCTCCTGACCTCAACAACAACTTTGAAAATAAATTGCCTTTGGCAATGATTTATGAAACATATATTTTGGCAATGTTCATACAAGCAGGACCACTCGGGTCGAAATAAATTAAACGTCCTTTGGAGAAAGGATTAAATTCAATATCCTGTTCAAGGGCGGATAGACCCAAAATATCCTGTTCGAGGGCGGATGAACCCGAAATATCCTATTCGAGGGCAGATGAACCCAAAATATCCTATTCGAGGGCGTATGAACCCAAAATATCCTATTCGAGGGAGGATGAACCCAAAATATCCTATTCGAGGGCGGATGAACCCAAAATATCCTATTCGAGGGCGGATGAACCCAATTTCTTCAACTTAAATGTAAAGACTGAAATGTATTCCTCTGTTATATGGGCGGGCTCCCAACTTTAAAACTTGAAATTTAAATCGCCATTCTGTTCTTCAGGGGGCTCCTGACCTCAACAACTTTCTTAAATATTAACACCTTCATTCTCCAGGCGGGCTCCTGACCTCAACAACAACCTTTTGCAAAACTTTAAACTTCAATGACTTAACCTGGAAGTGCGTCTCCTATGACTGAATTATTGATTTAAGAAGCGCATCTCCTATGGTGAAGATAAACTTAGGAGGAAGTACGTCTCCTATGGGTGAACCATTTCCTTCTTCCTGAATTATCTTCTTACAGAACTGCTTTCCTTAAAAACTTGTGTTGTCTTCCCTCGAAACTGCTGGGGATAACACTGATGGGGAATTATTTACTTACCTGTTGGGAGATAATATTACTGGGGGAATCTCCTTCTTCCCCTTTTTCCAAAACTACTTCCTTCAAAACTTTTCTTTCTCAACATTGCTGGGGATAAAATGTTATCAGCTGGGGATAACGCTGTCGAGGATAACACTGCTGGGGGATTTTGATTCCTTCAAAACTAGTGCTTCACTTTTCTGAAGGCTGCTGGGAATGACACTGGCCTTTGGCTTTTTCCGAGCACAAGTTTCATCCTTTTGTTCTGTCCGCTGGGGAACAACTTCTTTCATTAAAACTTGTTATGCTGGGGGTAACACTGGTTCAAAGACCACTTCCCTTTAGATTGGTGCTATCTTTATTCTTCCCCAAATGGGTATCTGACTTCTAGAAAATTTTCTAAATCAAAGGAAAATTTCCTGCCCCAGTTTGATAATCTCCCTTGTGGCATGCATTTCCGTCATCAATGTCATTTCCTTTACCTGTTTCAAATCAAACAAAATTTGTTAGTTTAAAATGTGGTGGTTGGTTGTGATACTCCTACTGAGGATGGCTTTTCCCTTTCTCCTTCCCTGCTCTGTGTTCCTATTACTCTATCAAAACCTGCTCGGGATGATATTATTTGCTGGGGATGATATTCCTGCTGGTCTTAGAACGACTTGCCCTGCTTTGCGTCGTTCGGCTATCTTGAACCTTGGGTGATAACTTCTGACCTTATTGTCGATTCCTTATTCACCAACCTCTCAACGTTGTTTTTCCCTCTGACCAGGTATCTTTTCCATGATAGATGATTCCCCTTGAGGATTTTGCAATGTTTTGCTGGTAAACCACATTCTTTGTTCATTCGTGTCACTGAAAACAACCTTTTCTGCTGGGTATATCCCTCTTCTTTTGTGGCATAGCTCGGAAACTGGCATTTACACGACCTTTTAGTCTCATATGAATTTCTCAAATCATGCCTATTGCTCTCCGCATTGTTCTTTCTTGATTTGTCCACGGGCTTTGGCCTTGAGGTTTATAACCTTTGATTTCGGTGGGGATATCCCTCTTGACACTCATCCATCCTTTTGTCAATCTCCTTTTACTGGGGATATCTTTCTTGACACTGGTCTCGCGCTTGTTCCTTCCTGACTTAGACCATTTGGATGTTCTAATCGAATCTGGTCTTGCATAATTGGAAAGTTGATGGCAGATTTTGAAGTCATTTCTCACTTGTTCTGACCAAACAGACTCTACTGGGGAATTTTTCTATGAAAGGAGAAAGATAAACAAAAAAAGAACCGAATAAAAGGCAAAGGAAAAAGATAACTCTTTAACAAGAGAAACTATAAATAAAAACCTATCAAACGCAGATACCGACTCTAATGGTGATGACATGCACATGTGGCCTATCCCCTGCCGTCAATCGTCTTTCAAGATCTTCATTTGACGATTCCCCATCTGATTCTCAATCTTATTCGACTTGTAGTGCCCGAAGGGTTTTTACTATCAAGCCTCTCGCATTTTGGTTTTTCTCTCAGCTTTCATCGCCTTATGGTGCCCGCGAAGATCTTCACCGATAAGACTCTCTCATTCGTATTACTTTCCAGCTGGAGATTGGGGTGTTACCCATAATACTCTCTTTTTATTTCTTTTCTGTTGGGGATTAGAGGCCTTTCTGTTGTGGATCAGAGTGTTATGTTCACCGGTAAGACTCTCATTTGTCTGACTTAGCATCTTTTGAAGACTGATCAGAAGGTCTTTCTTTGGACCGTAATGTGGGTTTTTGGATAGGCTAGAAAGAAAGGGTATTAAAGGCTAAAAAACAAATCAATTTAGGGTTCAAAATTACAACCTTCGGAACCATATTTGTTTACAACAAGCGCAACGCTTGCCCCAGTTTCTTGCTTGGGTATTGTTTTTTGAATTTTTTGTTACACTATGACCGAGCCGTGAGGCGCCTACGTATCCTCTTTGAGGAATCAGGTCAAACGTAGTTCCCAATTCCTTGTTGTGACTTTCTTTTGTTTTTGTTGTCATTTTTCCTTTTCTTTATCTCTTCTCTTTTTTTCTTTCTGTTATTTTTGTTTTTTCTTTCTCTTTTTCTTTTCTTATCTTTTTATGTTTGCGTTTCTACTCTTTGTTACTGATTCCGAAAGAGGGGTATGAAAGAAAACAAATAAGGCTCAAAGGGTTAACGAAGGAGAAAGTGTTTAGATAGCAGAATAAAATGCCTTCATCATTCCAATCTTCAAAATACGCCAAGCACAAACAACACCATTAAATATTCGCCACATCTTCTGATTGTGCCGGACTTGATACATTTGCCTTTTCATTTGTCATTTTTAAAGCACCGTTGGACAATACTCTCACTTGATTTTATGGTTTTTCTTTATGTTTTATTTGCCCCAGTTCCACATGACTCGAGCTCCGAATAATCTCAAATTGTCCTTATTCCTTTTAAATGTTCCGATCACCTCCTAATGGTTTTATGATTATCTTTTAAGATTAGGCCCAAACTGCGTGCGCATGTCATGTCACCAGAATCGGCGCTGAACGAGGACAAAACAAAAGGATAAAAAGAACTAAACAAAGAAGATGACTGGAAATAATAAAAGGCCGAATTTTGCATTAGACTACCGGTGAAATGGTTTGAATAACAAAACAAACAAAAACAAACCAGAATAAAATTCTGAAACAACCTGGACAAAACTAAACAAACCGCTATGACAAAAATGGAAAGATAAGAAGGTTTGACACAAGACAATATCCGAATTACAACCCTAAGAATAATCCGGAGAACATAAATGACAACAAAATAAGCCACCAAAAGCTTCTCTCTTGCTAACTAAGGAACGGAGCGTCCTCCCACTTATCAAACCTGGCATCTTAGCCACTGAGCTTCGCATCAATATTGCCAAGACCATTACCAACTTCAATATCATCAACCTCAGTCAACAAGTTCCCGATAGGATTCGAGTGCTCCCTGTCATCAGAAAGCTTCCCCACAAAGTGTTCATCATGATGTGCAGGTAAAGGATTCTGCGCGATATTTTGCGTGTCACTATCTTGGATCACAATCAGATTTTCATGGATCACCTTTCTATTTCTCTTTTCAAATTACGACAGCTCTCAATGATGTGCCCTCTGACATTGGAGTGGTATGCGCATCGTACAACAGGGTCAAAGCTTCTTGCACGTGGATCTGGAGTATATGCGGGGAGCGGCTCAATCAGGTCAGCATGCCTTAGCCTTTCAAACAGACTTGCATAAGATACTCCGATAGGGGTGAGAGCCTTTCCTCGCTTCAGCAACCTCTCGTTCCTAAATGTCTGATTTGGCTTAAAACCTGATCCAGGAGGCTTCCGGTATGCTTGAGGGGGTGGATAGGCCTTTTGTGGAGCCGGGTACCTGGAAAGTGAAGTATGGTTTTTAGGGTCCCGGAGAGAGAAGTGGTGTTGGGGAGGGGAGAAGCATTGAGAAAACATAGCTGGAGGGCGAGTGATGGAGCTACTCGGGTGGCTGGGAAAGCTGTGATAGGCGGTTATATATGGAGAGTGTGGGGGAGCGTCTGGCATTGTGCTCGGTGTTCGGGTAAGGACAGATTCCAGGAAGCTAGGTGGTGGCGGGGGTGGTGCTTTCCGATCCATCCACGCCCGATACATGTCTGTCAAATGCTGTCTCAGCATTTTCACTTCTTCTACCAACCCGTTGTTCCGTTCGACCAGTTGTTGTCGGTCATTGGTACCGACCCACTCGGTTCTGTGTCATTGTCCTTTGATTTGCTTTGCAGGGAGGAGTTACCACAACCAACCACTTTTCTATATATGAACACAGCAAAGTGAAGCCATCACGTTAGTGTTAGGGCATTTGACAGATAATCATATATCAGAGATGCAATGCACCTAAGCAGTTAAACCCTTCTATCATGCATTCACTTCAGTTACGTGAGTCGTTCCGGCTTCTTGTAATTGTGCCCCTTTGAAAATCTCCCGCACTTTCCTTTATTTCTCATTTTTTTTTATTATTCCTTTTTTTTCTTCAGTGGTGGTCGAATCTTATGGAGATTGCCTACGTATCATGACCCCGCATGAATCAGATCTTGTGTAGTTCGGACCAATAAAAGATCAATAATAATAAAACATTTTTTTTTTGGAATTTTCAATTTTCATATTAAAACAAACTTGATTACAAAAGTTTAAAAACTGACCGTACTAACAGACTTTGACAAAAGACAACAAACGGTCTTGAAAATCAAATAGCCCGCATACTCTAATCAAAGAATTACAAACTAAAAAACAAACAGCCAGATTCCTTCCCCTATATGCCAATTTTAACCAAATGGTTGTTTTTCCGATGTGGCCCCTTCTTAATTTCACATGAATTTTAATGTCGGGAAGGATTATTTTACGACCTTTCACAAACTTGTTCGTTCTTTTACAAAAATAGCCCTTCAACAACTGAAAGATACTCTAAGGCTATCTTGGCAAGAACGGTTTAAGACATCACCAAAGCCGGGCCGGCTTATTTTAACTAAAAACCAAACTGTATTCACTTGACCACTGACTATTTTCTTGTTTTTCAAAGAATAAAAGACTTGGTTTTGCAAACACGACCTTTCAGCACTTCAGAGACGAAGATTTTAAGGCTGCGCGGGATAACTGGTCACAACCCAAAAGAATGACCAAAGATGGTCGTTTATGCAAATTTAGCCTTCCGGCGTCTCTTTCGAGAACATTCGGCTATTTTTGACAAAACGGCGTGACCCAACTTATTTGTGACTCTTTTCTTATTTTTTTTTTCAAATTAGAATAAAAGACCCGGTATTGCAAACACGGCCTTTCTGCACCTCAGGGATGAAAATTTTAAGGCTGTGAGGGTCAGAAATCAAAACATAACCAAATGTGGCTGTTTATGCCAAATCAGCCTTCCAGCGTCCCGTTTGGGAACATTTGGCTAATTTTGACATGAGCGGCATTATCCAACTTATTTATGACAAAAATTCGACAATTTTTTTTTTTGGCTATTTTTGCAAAAGGGGAGGTTGGACCCGATTAGGGCTGCCTACGTATCTCACATCCGATGAGAATCAAACCAGCGTAGTTCGCCCATCAGAAATAAAGGAAATAAACTAACTCTTTTTTTTCGAATAAAAATACTTACAAAGAAGAGAGAAAATATTTTTGGATTTCGATTTTTTTTTTTTTTTTATTTTTTTATTTTTGAAAAGAAACGACGACTAAAGAAATATTTTTTTTGAATTTTAACTTCTTTTCCTTTTTTTTTTTGGAAAGTTCGAAAAATCTTCTAAAGAAAGAGGAAATATTTTTGGACTATTACTCTGAATTTCTGAAAGAAATACTACAAAAGAAAAGAAAAAATATTTTTGAATTTTAAATTTTCTTTTGAATTTTTAAACAAATATTTTGGATTTTGAGAGAGATTAAAAGGAAATATTTTTGTATTATTTTTTTAATTGAGGTCTAAAAGACTGAGTAATGGCAAATATTTTTGGATTTTTTGGAATATGGTGGGCCGGAACCGAAGAGGTTTGCCTACGTATCTCACATTCGGTGAGAATCAGACCCGCGTAGTTCGGGCAGATAAACTAACTAATTTTTGAAAACAAACATATTTTTTCCTTTTTATTTTATAGCAAAAGAAACTATTTTTCCTTTCTATTTTTTTTAAACAAAGCATACTAAAATAAAGGACTCTTTCCTACACATTTTCTGCTTTTTTGGGTAAACAAATAATTTTTAAAGTAATATATTTTTTTTTCAAAATTTTGGCAGAGTTCTGACAGTACTTGAACACTGGTTTTTTCTAAATTAATCATTTAACTCTCCACTTGCTATTTTTCTCATTTTCTCAATTTTTTTCCAAAACTTTCTAACATTCCCTTAGATTCAGAAGTCGGTCAACATGCGGGTTTGAAATAAATAATTGCACAGAGCGTAAATAGGATGCATCAGGATGGTCTTTTCTGTTTCAGGTTGCTATTCCTAGACGGACTCAACCCCTGTGTTGAGTCCCCTAAGTCAAAAATGCACATGATGCAGATAAGTGTTCCTTCTAGGGATCTGGCATGACGTTGAGTTATTCTAGGTTCAGAACCTGGGTGTTTGTTTTAGATCTGGCTTACCCGAGCGGACACTCGAGCCGAGGGGGGGCAGCGTACCGGGGATATAGAAACTCAATCCGGCTTTGCAACTTATCCGAACCTCGTTCTAAAAATGGGATTGACTCTAAACAGAAAAAAAGTCACACGAAGTGCACCCTTCTTCATGATTTAGAAGACTCGGAGAGGAGATGGGTTTCGGCACAGTTTATATACAGTTCACGAAATATCAAAGCGGTAAAAGCAGTCAACTAGTATATTAAGCACCGATCACGTAACAAAACAGATAAAGCTCAACATAACAATTTATTCTAAGCTCGATTTCTAACCCTGAACCATAGGTTCTGGGTTTTTCCCCAGCAGAGTCGCTAGAGCTATCACACCTCCTTTTTACCTGCGCCGCAAGGGCGTATAGCGAGTTTTTCCAATTAAAGGACAATCGAAATGGGATTTGTTTATTTAGTTCAGAGTCGCCACTTGGGAGTTTTATGGTGTCCCAAGTCACCTATTTAATCCCGAATCGAGGAAAAGAGTGACTCTGTTAACAATCTACGAACCAGAAATCCGGATAAGGAATTCTGTTAACCTGGGAGAAGGTGTAGGCATTCCCAAGTTATGTGGTTCTAGCATGGTCGCTCCACTGTCATATTTGGCTTAAATATCTGGTTTTTATACGATTATGAACTTATGTGCAAATTTTAACTTTTAGCCGCTTTTATTGTTATTTTTTTTTTAAGAATGTGAACATCGTTTAAAACATGTCTTTGGATTGCGTCACATGAAATGCACCCGCAATCCGGAACGCATTTTATTCAATGTTTTGGGATTTGGATTTGGGTCGCACGAAATGCACACCCGAGTTTAAGAAGGTAGGATTACTAAAATGCGTGCCTAAAACTACTAGCGCGTGGTTATTTTGGAAAAAGCCGTGAATTTCGCTAAGCGGCCGATCCCGAGTTCTAAGTAATTAATACATACATTTGTGAGGGCCCCGCAATCTATACGTTTTACTAGGTGAGGCTCATCTCATTTATTTTTTAAATGGACAATCCTAAAATGACTACATTTTTCTATTAAAATTAGTCTCTAAAATAAAGAAAGAAAATCCTAATTAATTAGGAGCTTTCAAAAAATTAAGAAAATGTAACATATTAATTGCTAGATTAAGACAAATATTAATGGAAAGGAATTTTACTAAAAAAAAATTCCAAATTGTAAATAAAATAAGAAATTCGACAACTAATATTTAAAAGAAATCAAATATAGCTAGATTGAAGCTCGCATTGTTATAAAAAAACTATTGGAATTAATTATTCCCGGTCATTTGAAACTAGATTTAACCATAATTACTAAAGCTTATTAGAAAGTTTATTAAACTTGGACATTATCTAGTCTTGTTTGAACTCAAATCACGCCTTAATTAAATTTAGCTACCCGTTCACGATTAACCTACTGTTGACAATATTAAAACCTTCAGCTAGTGAATTAACCCGTTTTGTCAAGCCGATTCACTTAAAGACCAACTTATGTTATTTTCCTCTTATTCCAATTATTAAACAGTTTGACGACAAGGAACATGCTTAAACATATACTGCCTAATAACAAAACTAAAACAGAGTACTATTTAATACATCACTATAAGATGCCTAGTTATGCAAAGCGATAGAAATTTATAAAATAATAATACCTTAATAACCTAAATACAACCTGTCGCACCTCCTTTTTACCGCGCCCGCGTGGGTGCGTGGGGAGTTTTCTCCAATTGAAGGACAGTCGAAATGGGATTTATTTAATTATTTCAGAGTCGCCACCTGGGAATTTTAAGGCGTCCCAAGTCACCAATTTTAATCCCTGAATCGAGGAGAATATGACTCTGTTTATTATTCTGCGAACCAGAAATCCTGAGTAAGGAATTCTGTTAATCCGGAAGAAGGTGTTAGGCATTTCCGAATTCCGTGGTTCTAGCACGGTCGCTTAACTGTTTTTATTATTGGCTTAATTATCTTGATTTTTACTAAATACGTTTTTATTGCATGATTTTACTACCGCTTTTTACTTATTGTTTACAATTATATGGACGAATTACGCGTACGTATATTCGTATTATATACTTTTTATAATTACCGGGGATCATGCCACGCGTACGTGTACACAATAAAATTGTCCATGTTATAGTTTTTATAAAAAATATATGTTCGAAATTTAAAATAAAATCAGGAACATCATTACCCTTGTATTTAGACAATGAACTGCACATCTCGGGTTATATGAAATTATTTAATATTTTTCAAAGAAATTCTTTTTTATTAAATATTCGCTCGAAATTGCGCGTACGCATAATCCGAAGTTACCTTTAAAATATGATCAGGGTGCGCGAACGCATCCCTGATTGCGCAAAATAGTATTATGGACTTTTTCCCTAAATTGTTTATTATTATGAGAAATCTCCATTTAAGATACCCCTTAATTCTAAAAAATTTCACAATTTATTAAATGTTGCCCATCGATTATAATTTTCACGTATAATTTATGTTCATCCAAGACTATTCAAATTCAAAATAAAGAATAAGAACCTGATTAATACTATTCTTCACAAATACGACATATATATCTATATGCCCAATAATGAATCGTATATGAAGTTAAAAATGATTTATAAAGGGAAGAATATTTTTTTTTCAAGAACTTTTATTATTTCTATTTAATGCAAGTCCTATTTCTAATTGTCGTTGATGTAAAGTGTTGCAATTTGTACATCTCATTTTATTCTCATATACTTGCTTTTAATCCAATCGGCCTAATTATTTATTTAGGATGGTAAATAAGCATCAAATTGATAAGAAAGGGAATTATAAATCAATTAATAATATTGCCTTACATGTAACATAGTTTGTATGTCTAAAACATTCATAGCACTTTAACATCATAATGAGCCATAACAACTCAACTTGCCATCCACTTAATGGTTCTATAGATACCTGTTATAATGCCACATAAGAACGTACAACTTATATCATTCCTTCCACAACTAAATCAGATTATCAGAATAAACTAGCAATATGATTTTGACATTTTCACGCTATTCTTTATTCAACTAACAACGTCACAAGGCCTAGTTAATGGCCAATCTTTATGTCATGTTTCCTACCTTGACAGTTCAAACATGACTAAACTAATGAGATGAAGGGCTAACATTATTACAAAGCTTTATACGAATTTCAAAGTAAGACAATTAACTCATAGTTATCAAATTGAATTCCCTACTAATTAACTGTCATGAAACAAAAAATGAAATTTAAACTGATGAACTTGGACAAATGGAAAACAGAATTGCAATTCAAACTTCATTGATTAGTCATGTTGAATCTCTTTCCAACATAAAATTTAAAAGGCATGTACCTGAAAATGAAGGTAGAAGGAGTAAATTTCAGCAGCAGCAGCAGTAACAAAATACTGGCAGAATATCAGTATTCCCACAGATTTGAGTAATAATAAGACCCGAGAAATCCAGATTCACAAGAGCAACGCTTCTTAAAGAATTTTAGATTTTTCAAACCAAATAGTATCAATACCCAGACCCGGACAGATTCCAAAAAGAACAACAAGGTTTCAGATTTTTCTTTTCTTTTCTGGTATCGGTTTCAGCTTCAATGTGTGAGTGTTCCTTTTTGTTTGTTTTTCTTTTCAAATTTCTATTTCTGATTCTATTTATATCTCTTTCTTTCTTTCTGTTTTTCTCTTTCCTGAACTCTCTTAAAATCTGATTTTTATTTCTCTTTCAAACTCTTCTCTGAAAAACTCCTCTTTTCTGAAAAACTGATCTTAAATCAGATTTTTCTCTCTCAATTCCCTCTTCTAATCTGATTTCCTTTCTTTTTCTTTCTTAAAATCTTCTGTTTTTTCAGATTTTCTCTTTTTTCTCCTAAATCAGATTTCTTCAATCTAAAATCTGCCTAAAGTCTCCTTGTTAAAATCTGATTTCTTTTTCCTTTCAAATCAGATTTTTCTCTTCCTATTTTTCTTCTTCCTATTTTTCTTCTTCCTATTTTTTCTTCTGAAGGACTCCCTCTCTAAAAAAACTGATCTTTTCAGTCTGTCCAGCTCCCTGTATTTATACAGTGCTGGTCCTATACAGTTTAGTGCTGGATGGACCCTTTTCTCCTTTAAAAATCAGAAAGTTTTTCCATTAAAACTACTTTTGAATAATTTAAAACTAAGTGCTATTTATCCTGTTTTTCAGCAGCCCCATTATCCCTTGTTCCCCATTATTACTTAAATTATAGCCACTATCATATTATTGAAAGCACACTATCACATTACCCTACTGTTTCATTCTAAAATAAACCTGAAATCCTTCTGTAATTACAGCCCTTAAACTAAAATCAGAATATGTTGCAAAACAGATTTTAAAGTCTGCTTTAACAGTTATAACCAGTCCTAGGATTAAAGACAGTACATCACATTTATGCACAAGAGTTGAATTAAGATAGATGATTCTCAATTGAATACTGAACCTGAATAATACCCACTAACATTACACAGAATATGCAGGATCATTTCGACTGAGATTCAAAACTGAACCAAAAAACAAACAAATACAGGAGCATTGTCAATATACTGACAATGCCCTGAAACTCAATGCTCAGAAATCAACACATATACAACATTCATTTGAATTTACTGGTTTATTAAACAAGAACTAACTGCTTAACAATAACTAATTAACTGGTTATAGCAAAATAATCTATTCAAAACAGGCTATCTCAGTCAACATTTCCAAAAGCAAGATTCATAATACAACTAATCGACGAACTTAATCGAGTCGATTACACACATTGTACATAATCACAATCAACAGAAACAATTCACATTTAGAATCAAGTTGACGGGTAGGGGACAGTATAACAAAAATTTGACTAGAAAATTATGAAAAATTAAACAAACTAATGAAACGAACATAGAATACACATAGAATGCACATAAGAAATAGAAATTACCTCTGAACCTTTAAATTCAACTGAACTCAACTCGACTTGGATTTGGACTTTGTTTGAAATCAAACAGACCTTAGTCGAAGTATTTTCCACTGAAAATACTTCGACTAAGGTCGATTAAACCTCAATCTTTATTCAATCGGGACAGAATCCAAAGGTCTGGTATTTTTAGGGTTCTTGAAAGTTCGATTTGGGATTTACTCTTTTCTGGTTAGATTCGAGGGAAACCAAAGATGTTCTAGGCACGAGGGAGGTCAGGGGGGTAACTGGTGTGAGTTTGAAGTAGGTTGGGATAAGGTCAGGTTGTACTCGAATCTTCAAATGAAGATTCGAGTAGTTCCAGTATGATTCGAACCATGCAACTAACAGATCCTTGGTGAGGGAATTTAGGAGAAACTGTGGTGTTATTTTGGAGGTCATCGGAGAAGATAAGGTTTTCAGGCCAACCTTCGATTTAAGATTCGAAGAGTTGGGGCCTGATTCGAAGGAAACCAATGTTAGATCTGTGTAGAGGATGTTCAGGGGATTCTAGGGTGTTATTTTGGTGACCGGCGGCGTTGATGCCGCCGGGTTTCAGGCGGTGGGATCCTAGGGCGGCTAGGGTTAGGGGGGTCTGAGGAAGGTGATGATGAACAGTAGAGAGGGGGGGTTTAGTTAGGGGGCCCGGGGTAGGGGTCTGGAACTTATATAGGGGAGGGGTGGATTGATCTTGTCCGTCCGATCAAGTAAGATTCACGGTCAGGATCATCTCACTTAACCAAACGACGTCGTTTGGTTTAACGTTGGGGTCGGACTGAATCGGGTCAATGGGTCGGGTTACGGGTTGTGGGTTAGGGTGATGAGATCTCATCCGTTGATTGGATTTGATCGAACGGTCCATGATGAACCACGACTAAACGCTGTCGTTTTGACTCTTTTTGGACTGGACCGGACCTGGGCTAAAGGGGGTAATTTGGTTTGGGCCTGGATTTAAATCCAGGTCCGATTATATATATATTTTATTTCTTTTTCAACTATTTTATTTTTCTAATTTAAATTTCTAATTTTAATTATAAAACAATTTTAACTTCACAAAAATATATTAATTATTCTATAACAATTATTTAACACACAGATAAAACATTAATCACACAGTGGAATATAAAAAATAGAACGAAATGCATATTTTGGTGATTTTATTTAAATTATCTTTCAAATACATAATTAAATCCTATATGCATGCAACATGTATTTTATTTTAATTTTCATTTTATTATGACAAAGTAAACATTTACGGACATAACACAAATATTTAACACCACGCAAATTCAAGAATTACACAGTAAAAGAAATTTATTTTATTTTTTGATTTATTTTGGAGTAGTTTTCGTAAGGCAAAAATCACGTGCTCACAGCTGCCCCTCTTTGTGCGGAAACTCGAAGAGTTTTCGTGCAAAGATAAAGTGAGCGGATACGAGCGATTTTTGCCCGTTCAAATACTCCGTGGGAAGCATTTTTTGAAAGATTTGACCGAACCTCTGCTTCAAAGGTTTCCTACATATCCTTGGCTATAAAGGAATCAGGTCAATGTAGTTCGGGAAGTTTTGGGTAGCTGGGACTACCGTGGGACTGCGATGTTACTGCTGCTTTGTGCTGTTTTCACTACTTGCTGACCTCCTTATTACACCTTACTTCAAAGGTAATACAAAAAGCTAAACTAGACTATGGTACAAGAATTATAAAAAATCTTATCTAGATCATGCCCTTGCGTTTCTTGTTGTCTTGATATCTTGGTGACTCTTGGGCATTTGGCTTATTCCGTATTCCTTTTCATTGTGTCCTGTATTTTCTTTTGGGATTCTCGTTGTTTCTTGCTGGGGATTTTGTTGGACTCCTCTGCTTTATTGATTTTAGATGTGCTCCTTTATCAGATGAGCGGGCTTTTGATTTCAACACTTCAATTGTATTCCCTCGTTCTCTAGGTGGGTGCCTTGACTGTTTCTTTTCTTTCTTCATCCTCATTCTCCAGGTGGACGCCTGACTTTTTCTTTTCTTCATCCTCATTCTCCAGGTGGAAGCCTGACTTCTTCTTTCCTCATCTTCATTCTCCAGGTGGACGCTTGACTTCTCTTTTTTTTTTCATCCTCATTCTCCAGGTGGACGCCTGACTTCTTCTTTTCTTTGTCCTCATTCTCCAGGTGGACGCCTGACTTCTTTAATTCTTCGTCCTCATTTTCCAAGTGGACGCCTGACTTCTTTAATTCTTATCCTCGTTCTCCATGTGGACGCCTGACTTCTTTAATTCTCATCCTCATTCTCCAGGTGGACGCCTGACTTCTTCTTTTCTTATCCTCGTTCTCCAGGTGGACGCCTGACTTCTTTAATTCTCATCCTCATTCTCCAAGTGGACGCCTGACTTCTTTAATTCTTCATCCTCATTCTCCAGGTGGACGCCTGACTTCTTTAATTCTCATCCTCATTCTCCAGGTGGACGCCTGACTTCTTTAATTCTTCATCCTCATTCTCCAGGTGGACGCCTGACTTCTTTAATTCTTCATCCTCATTCTCCAGGTGGACGCCTGATTTCTTTAATTCTCATCCTCATTCTCCAGGTGGACGCCTGACTTCTTTAATTCTTCATCCTCATTCTCCAGGTGGACGCCTGACTTCTTTAATTCTTCATCCTCATTCTCCAGGTGGACGCCTATTCTTTAATTCTCATCCTCATTCTCCAGGTGGACGCCTGACTTCTTTAATTCTCATCCTCATTCTCCAGGTGGACGCCTGACTTCTTCAATTCTTCATCCTCATTCTCCAGGTGGACGTCTGACTTCTTTAATTCTCATCCTCATTCTCCAGGTGGACGCCTGACTTCTTTAATTTTCATCCTCATTCTCCAGGTGGACGCCTGACTTCTTCTTTTCTTATCCTCGTTCTTCAGGTGGACGTCTGGCTTCTTTAATTCTCATCCTCATTCTCCAGGTGCACGCCTGACTTCTTTAATTCTTCATCCTCATTCTCCAGGTGGACGCCTGACTTCTTTAATTCTTCATCCTCATTCTCCAGGTGGACGCCTATTCTTTAATTCTCATCCTCATTCTCCAGGTGGACGCCTGACTTCTTTAATTCTCATCCTCATTCTCCAGGTGGACGCCTGACTTCTTCAATTCTTCATCCTCATTCTCCAGGTGGACGCCTGACTTCTTTAATTCTCATCCTCATTCTCCAGGTGGACGCCTGACTTCTTTAATTCTCATCCTCATTCTCCAGGTGGACGCCTGACTTCTTTAATTCTTATCCTCATTCTCCAGGTGGACGCCTGACTTCTTCTTTTCTTATCCTCGTTCTCCAGGTGGACGTCTGACTTCTTTAATTCTTCATCAGGTATTTCCTGACACAAATATTGTATTTGCCCCTGTTTTAAATCAAAGAAAACTTCGTTAGTTTAAAGCAGGGTGGTTGACTGGGGTATTCTTGCCGATGGTGATGCTTCTCTTCGTTTCTCTTTATTGCCTTGGAATGGTTGAAAAGACAATTTTGTCCTTGTAATTGATCCTTGATCTCTTCGTTTCTCTTCCCCTCTGTATGTTTTCCTTCAAACCCTTTTAACTGTAATCATATGTCCCTTCTGACTTTGTTGATCCACTTTTGATTTCACCTTTCTTACACCCATATCTTTTATCTCCCACCTTTCGTGGCTGTATTTTGTAACCTTGAATCTTGGTAGTATACCTTGACATTCCTTCTTATTTGTTTGGAATAAAACTTATCTCAAAGTTTTTAGAAAAGTAAGATTATTAGTGACGAAACACGCTGATTTCGACAATTATAGAATGAAAAGAAAAATCCAAGTTTGGATGACTGTTGGAGAAAGAATAAAAAACTTATCTGATTGGAGTTACCGGCACTAATGATCAGGGTATGCATTTCGGATTAATCAACCCAGTCTTTTAATCAATCTCCTTTCAATTGTCTCATTTTTCGTTTTCCCCAAAATTTCCATAATCCAACTTCATTTTTCATTTCACAGACCTGTTGGACTTGCAATATCTCAAAGAGTTTTCACCGATAAACCTTCCTCATTTGTTCATTTCTCACTTCCTTTTCGCCTTATGGTGCCTACGAAGGTTTTCACCAATAAGACTCTCTCATTTTACTTTTCTCTCAACTTCCGTCGCCTTATGGTGCCCGTGTGGGTTTTCACCTATAAGACTCTCTCATTTTTACTTTCTTTTCTTGTTTGTACCAGAGTGTTATGAACCATCTTCATTTGCTTGACTCAGCATTTTTCTAAGATTGATCGAAAGGTCTTTTTGGTATGGGGTTAGAAATGGAAAAGGTATTAAAAGCTAAATAGCTTTGGTATGGGTTTAAAATTACAACTCTTGGAATCTTTTTTATTTCCAATACAATTCCTGCCCCAGTCTCTTGATTGGGGTCTCTTAATGTTTCTTTTCGTGCACATTGTGTATGTCGTGCACCCTATGACCGAGCCGTGAGGCGCCTACGTATCCTTCTTTGAGAAATCAGGTCAAACGTAGTTCACTAAATAATAGTGATGTTTTTTTTTCATTGATTCCAAGAGAGGGTAGGAAAGAAACAAATATGGCTCGAAGGAGAAGCAAATGGTATAGTGTTTGGATAGCAGAATAAATTGCCTTTGTCATGCCAATCTTCGAAATAATGCTAACTACAAACATTCAAAAAGTTATGCATAATATCTCTTTACCGCGTCAGAATTGATCGCCATGTCTATGCATTTGCCTTCAATATCTATTTAACATAGTGCACCATTCGATAATACTCTGGTCACAATGAATGGTCCTTGCCAATTCGGGGCAAATTTGCCTTTTGCTTCAACCTGATGTGGAAGAATACGTTTCAGCACGTGCTGACCTACTTCAAACTTCCGGGGACGCACCTTTTTGTTGTATGCTCTTTCTATTCTTCTTTGATATAATTGGCCATGACATACTGTGGCCAATCGTTTTTCATCAACCAAGTTTAACTGTTCCAGACGGGTTTTGACCCATTCATCATCATCAATCTTTGCTTCGGCAATGATCCGAAGGGCAGGAATCTCAACTTCTGCAGGAATTACTGCTTCAGTGCCATATACCAACAAATAAGGAGTTGCTCCTACTGAAGTGCGAACAGTAGTGCGGTATCCCAATAATGCAAATGGTAATTTTTCATGCCATTGTTTTGAACCTTCTACCATTTTCCGAAGTATCTTCTTTATGTTTTTGTTGGCTGCTTCTACTGCTCCATTCGCCTTGGGCCGATATGGGGTAGAGTTGCGATGTGTAATCTTAAACTGTTGACATACTTCCTTCATTAAGTTGCTGTTAAGATTAGCACCGTTATCTGTGATGATCACCTTCGGGATTCCGAATCGACATATGATATTTGAGTGGACAAAATCGACCACAGCTTTCTTGGTCACTGATTTGAATGTCTTGGCCTCAACCCATTTGGTAAAATAATCAATAGCTACCAGAATGAACCTGTGCCCATTGGATGCTGCCGGCTCAATTGGTCCAATCACATCCATGCCCCAGGCAACGAAGGGCCATGGTGCCGACATTGTGTGCAACTCGGATGGTGGAGAATGAATCAAATCTCCGTGTATTTGGCATTGATGACACTTGCGCACAAAACTGATACAATCTCGCTCCATGGTAAGCCAATAGTAACCGGCTCGGAGGATTTTCTTTGCCAACACATATCCACTCATGTGGGGTCCGCAAACTCCTGAATGTACTTCAGACATGATAGTTGTAGCTTGTCTGGCATCTATGCATCTTAATAATCCAAGATCTGGTGTTCTTTTATACAAAACTCCTCCGCTTAAGAAGAATCCATTTGCCAATCGCCTAATGGTCCTCTTTTGATCTCCTGTGGCTTGTGCGGGATATATCCTCATCCTGATATACTCCTTGATGTCGTGGAACCATGGTTCACCATCAAATTCTTCTTCAACCATATTGCAATAAGCGTGCTGATCGTGGACTTGAATATGTATCGGATCTATATAAGCTTTGTCCGGATGGTGCAACATTGATGCTAGGGTAGCCAATGCATCGGCAACCTCATTATGGATTCTTGGAATATGTTGGAATTCCACTGATTGAAAACGCTGACAAAGATCATGTAGACATTGTCGGTATGGTATGAGCTTCAAGTCTCGGGTTTCCCATTCTCCTTGAATTTGATGTACCAAAAGATCCGAATCTCCCATGACTAAGATTTCTCGGATACCCATGTCTGCGGCTAGCCTTAACCCCAAAATGCAAGCTTCATATTCAGCCATATTATTGGTGCAATAAAATCGCAATTGAGCCGTAACAGGATAGTGATGCCCTGTTTCAGAAATGATTACAGCTCCTATCCCGACTCCTTTCATGTTAGCGGCTCCATCAAAGAAAAGTTTCCAGCCAGGCTTTTCAATTCGCTCCACCTCATCGATATGCATTGTTTCTTCATCAGGAAAATAAGTTTTCAACGGCTCATATTCCTCATCGACCGGGTTTTCGGCTAAATGATCGGCCAGTGCTTGAGCCTTCATTGCAGTTCGAGTCACATAGATGATGTCAAATTCTGTGAGCAATATCTGCCACTTTGCAAGTCTTCCCATTGGCATAGGCTTTTGAAAAATGTATTTCAATGGATCCAACCGAGAAATGAGGTAAGTAGTGTAGGATGACAAATAGTGTTTCAATTTTTGAGCTACCCATGTTAGGGCGCAACATGTCTTTTCCAGATGAGTATACTTAACCTCATAAGCTGTGAACTTCTTGCTAAGGTAGTAGATGGCCTGTTCTTTTCTGCCAGTGAGGTCATGCTGCCCCAATACACAACCAAATGAATTTTCCAAAACCGTCAAGTAAAGAATCAAAGGTCTTCCTGGCTCTGGCGGGACCAACACGGGTGGGTTTGATAAGTACCCTTTTATTTTATCGAACGCTTCCTGACACTCATCGGTCCATTTGACCGCAACATCCTTTTTTAACAATTTGAAAATTGGCTCACAGGTTGTTATGAGCTGAGCAATAAACCTGCTGATGTAATTTAACCTCCCCAACAAACTCATTACTTCAATTTTGTTTCTTGGAGGTGGCAATTCTTGGATGGCTTTAATCTTTGACGGGTCTAGCTCGATGCCTCGTCGACTGACTATGAATCCCAGCAACTTTCCAGATGGAACTCCAAATGCGCACTTGGCAGGGTTAAGCTTGAGGTTGTACCTGCGAAGTCTTAAGAAGAACTTCCTCAAATCCCCAACGTGGTCGGCCTGATGCTTTGATTTTATGATCACATCGTCCACGTATACCTCAATCTCCTTGTGTATCATATCATGAAACACTGTGGTCATTGCTCTCATATAGGTTGCTCCGGCGTTCTTTAAACCGAATGGCATTACCCGGTAGCAATAAGTTCCCCATGGTGTGATGAATGCCGTCTTTTCTGCATCTTCTTCATCCATTAGAATTTGATGATACCCGGCATAACAATCCACGAAAGACCCTATATCATGCTTGGCACAATTGTCGATCAAAATATGGATATTGGGTAATGGGAAATTATCCTTTGGACTTGCTTTGTTGAGATTGCGATAGTCGACGCATACTCTAATTTTGCCGTCTTTCTTTGGCACAGGAACGACATTAGCTAACCAAACAGGATATCGAGTGACTCGAATGACCTTTGCTTCCAATTGTTTGGTGATTTCTTCCTTAATTCTCACACTCATATCAGGCTTGAATTTTCTCAGCCTCTGCTTGACAGGAGGCACCGTTGGATCGGTGGGCAATTTGTGGACCACTAAATCAGTGCTCAAGCCCGGCATGTCGTCATACGACCATGCAAAAACATCTTTGAATTCTATGAGTGCTTTAATTAACTCCTCTCGGATCTTTGGTTCGAGATGGACACTTATTTTAGTTTCCCGGACATTACTCGTGTCCCCTATATTGACGTCCTCGGTGTCACTCAGGTTAGGTTTGATTTTTTCCTCAAAGTGAATTAACTCTCTACTAATATCTTCAAAAACCCCATCTTCATCATATTCTGATTCATAATCACAATATATTTCTTGAATTATTACTTCGGAACCAGATTGATTTTTAAGACTGGGCGGAGGATTCCTCATGCATGCCATATCACTAGAGCCAGCGGAAAAGGAACTGTATAGGAAAGAAGAAAAAGAAAAGAAAACTATCAAGAATGATAATAAAAAGGAAACTGCTTTTTATTGGATGATGAAAGATAACAAGGTTTGCACGCTTCAAACAAACTGCAAGATAAGCTTTGGGATTACAACCCTGAAGTAACCCAAACAAACTGAAAGAAAATCAAAATAAACTACCAAGACTCCTTTCGAATGGGAAGAGGAGTGGCTTTCCAATTATTAAGCTTTGTTTCTGGCCCAACGAATTGAATTTCTGCGTTGCTACACCCTTCTTCGCTTTCCAACATATTCACATCACTAAAAAATTTCTCGAACCTTTCAATTAATTCCTCCTCAGGATTGATCCGGGATTTAGGAATTGTTGTTATCGGGCGATTTTTAGCACCGGTCTTGACAAAAGATTTTGACAGATGTGGTACTGGTTTTGGAAGAACCCATGCTTGGTGTTTCAACTTCCTGGCCCTTATCACGTCATTGGCGGTGGGTATGAACCCTAAACCGAATGTTCCCCAGTTCTCGGGGAGAGATACTGATTGTATAATTCCTTGTAAAGATAAGCCCAGACCTCTGCCGGGTGTAAAGCCATTTTTTAACATTTCATAAGCTACCATGACTGATGCAGAGGATATCTTTGGATTCGGAAGGTATTTCCCCTCTGGAATTTTCTCTACTGACACTGTGTCGGACACTTGGTATACCCATGGTCCCTGGTCAATTTCTGTTCCCTCGACCGGTACAATGGTACTGCTGTGAGCATTTAAACTTTCTTCTCCATGCACGACTATTTCTTGATGATCCCATTCAAACTTGACAGCCTGATGTAGTGTTGACGGGACTGCTTTAGCAGCATGGATCCATGGTCGACCCAACAACAAGTTGTAAGAAACAGTTATGTCCAACACTTGGAATTCCATTGTGAATTCAACTGGCCCTATAGTTAGTTCCAACACTATGTCGCCAAATGAATCTCTGCTTCCACCGTCAAACCCTCGTACGCAGATACTATTCTTCTGGATCCTCTCCTCTTTAATTTTTAATTTGCTTAAAGTGGAGAGAGGGCATATGTTTGCACTTGACCCATTGTCAACCAATACCCGGGTTACTACGGAGTTTTCACATTTCACGGTGAGGTAAAGAGCTCTGTTGTGCTCGGTACCTTCCACAGGTAATTCATCATCAGCAAATGTAATTCTGTTTGTCTCAAAGATTCTGTTGGCTATTTTTCCCACATGATTTACAGAGATCTTTTCAGGAACATGAGCCTCATTCAGGATTTTCATCAAAGCCAGACGGTGCTCCTCTGAATGGATCAGTAATGACAATAATGAAATTTGTGCGGGGGTCTTCTTTAATTGATCCACAACAGAATAATCATGGAGTTTCATTTTTCTTAAAAACTCCTCCGCCTCTTCTTCCGTCACAGCTCTCTTTGTTGGCGTTGGATTGTTTTTAGTTTTTCTCAACTCTTCGGGAGTAAAACATCTTCCCGAACGTGTCAAGCCTTGCACCTCACACACTTCTTCCTTGATTTCTTTGCCCTTGTACATTACAGTCACCCGTTCATAGTTCCATGGGATGGCTTTGTTGTTGATGACCGGCAGCTGGATTACAGGTGCAATAATAACCCGATCTGTACGGGCTCCTTCCACGGATACAATGGGTTTGTTGGCAACCCCTGGTACTATCACTTTCGGCCTTTCTTGTTTTGCGGAAACTTTGCTCGATGATCCCTCATCGACTATCACAGATGGTTCATAACCATTTCTGTTTTGCTTAGACACCGGCTTCTCCTCTATCAACTGCTTATCTGGCTTGGTTTCATGAGACTTGATCATCATGACAGTTTGTGACGGCTTCTTTGTCTCCCCATCAGCTTGTATGATTTCTATCATATTAGCCTCTTGATGGGCTGACATTGGATTTCTATTGATATTTGGGGCTTCAGGGGTTTGAACCTCGATTTTATTAGTATCAATCAGCTCTTGTATTGCATTTTTCAAATGCCAGCATTTCTCCGTATTGTGGCCTGGTGCACCGGAGCAATATTCACAGCTAATGGTGTAATCCAGATTCTTTGGAGGAGGGTTGGGTAGTTTGGATTGTATTGGTCTCAGCATGTCTAGCTGTCTCAGCCTGTGGAACAGACTAGTGTAAGACTCTCCCAATGGAGTGTAAGTTTTCTTTTTCTGTTCCTTTTCTCCCCTGAATGCTGGCCTAGGCCTGAAACCTGGTCCGGGATAGGCTCGTGGGTAAGTATTTGGTATGACAGGAGCACGCCAATTGGTGTGAACAGGTGGCTGATTGTATGCTTGAGCATGGTTAATGGAAAAATGAGGCTCTGAAGGGTGATAGTAATGTTGGGGTGAATCATGGTGGTAAGCTGATTGGCGAGGTCGTTGTTGATTATAGTAAAGCGGTGAACCTCTGAGTCCCGGCCAAATTCCTAAATCAGCTACCGCTGCTTCCTCCCTCTTCTTTCTTCCGATACCTCCTACCCCGCCTTGAATAGCTTGAGTAGTTGCCTTAATTGCTAAATAGCTCATGATTTTATTTGTCTTGAGGCCTTCTTCCACCATACCTCCCATCTTCACTACTTCGTTGAATGATTTCCCAACCGCTGAAACCAAGTGGGCATAGTAAGTTGGTTCCAAGGCTTGGAGGAAGTAGTCTACCATTTCGCTCTCCTTCATAGGAGGATCCACTCTTGCTGCCTGTTCTCTCCACCGAAAACCATACTCTCTGAAACTTTCATTGTGTTTCTTCTCAAATTTTGTCAAAGATAATCGATCTGGGATGATTTCCAGATTGTATTGGAAATGGTATGCGAATGCCTGTGCCAGGTCATCCCAGGTGTACCATCTCCCATGGTCCTGGCGTGTATACCACTCCAAAGCTGATCCGCTTAAACTTTGACTGAAGTAAGCCATCAATAATTCATCCTTTCCCCCAGCTCCTCGCATCTTGCTACAGAAACCCCTTAAGTGGGCTACTGGGTCGCCGTGCCCGCTGTATAGGTCAAATTTGGGCATCTTGAAGCCAACTGGCAATTGTACATTAGGGAATAAGCATAAATCTTTGTATGCTACACTGACTTGCCCACCTAATCCCCGCATGTCTCGGAACGATTGTTCTAGACTTTTGACCTTCCTGAACATCTCTTCTTGTTCAGCATTTTTGGCTGGCTTGGCAATTTCGGTTGGGAGATCAAAACGAGGAGCAGTTGAATTAATTTCGGAGGCTTTGAGGGTGGGCTCCGGGGATAATATTGGTTGTCCTGGGCCTGGAATGTAGGCTCACTAGGAGATTTGTGAAATGTAGCAGGGGGAGGTGCTACGAAAACAGGAGTCATAGGTGGAGGAAAATATGGAACGGGTTTTGGAGGTGGAGATTGCGGTGTCCGCGAGGTGGTGCCTCGGTAGTGCTGGTAAATGGGGAAATTTGGGGATAATTCAGTGGTGATATTATCCTGAGTTTGGATATTGATGGAGCAGGGTTATTTGGGTGAGATGGGGGTAACTGTCCTGTAGACCAGGCTTGGTACATCTCAGCCATTTGCTGCTTGAGTTTAAACATCTCTTCTTTCATTTTCCCGACATCCATCTCTTCTAGCTCCATACCTGTGTCAACATCTGGGATAGACATACTTTCGGGTATTGGTCCTTTTGATCTTGTGTGATAGTGATAATATGCCAGTATACTCTTTAGAGAAACTAACTGCTTGAATTCTGGCAATGAACAAACTTGTTAGTTTTGTGAGTTTAACACATATATAATCGCACGTTGAGATGTAATGCTCCTAGACAAATAATCCCTTTCTATTATGCATTTGCTCGGCTGCTTGTGTCGTCCCAGCTTTCTTGAAATTTTTATTGTTATTCATTTTTATTTATTATATATATCTTTTATCGTGGTGGTCGAATCTTAGAGATTGCCTACGTATCATGCCCTTACATGAATCAGACCTTGCGTAGTTCGGACTAAAGGCAATCACTTTTATTCATTACACAAAGATGGAATTACATTTGAAAACTTTAGAAAATGGCTTGAAACACACACACTTAAATAAAAATAAAAGATACAATTCTTAACATCTCACAACGTGCCCCACTTTCCACTTGTGTTGTATATTATTAGACTATTTGTTCAATGTGGAGCTTGACCTGGATGACCTCCCAGCGTGCGATACATCCTTTCCAACTCCATTGCTAGATGACGAGCAAAAGTGGGCGCATGCTCTGTAAACCTTTCATAATCCATTCCTTGGCAGTTTACATAACTTTGAGATGTGAAGACTGCCAGGTCGTGGATTTGTGCCCTGAAACCTTGGAGACGTTGGTCTTGGTCTTGCAATTGCTGCTGACGAGTGGTGGCTATATCTCTGACACGGTTTTCACGATCTAGAGCTGATTCTAACAGAGCTCGGAGTCTAGCCTGCTCTAATCTTGCTTGCGCTCTTTCCCTGTCGAGGTGTGCTTGTTGATGTTCTCTATTGCATCTTCTTGCCTCTTCTAGTTGTGAACGAAGCTGGTCTTCTGATCGCATCCAATAGTCTTTTTCCTTCTTGAATTGTGCCTTGTCTTTTTCGGATTGCCAATCCTGGCGTTCCTTGTTAGATCTGGCTTCTTCGTTTAATTGTTGAATCCTTTCTTTTGCTTTGCTCAATGCCCTTTCGTTTTCCGCAAGAATGGAATCATAATCTTGCATTCTTTCAAAGAGGTTGGCGATGGTTTTTTGATCCTTCCAGCTCCTCTTTGGCATTTCAGAAACTCTTTTCATTTTTTGGAATCGGGCATGAAGACTTTCATTTTCACAAGCTAGACTCTTCTTCTCGCCTTCGGCTTCTTGTGTTTGCAGATCTTTCTCCAAACTGAGGCTTCTTAGATTTTCTTTTAGGGCATGGATAATTGCTTTGTACCCTTTTTCCTTTTCTCCCTAGATCAACCGTTCTTGGATTTTATCATTGAAGTTTTGAACATGGGGTCTTTTTGTTGGCCTTCTTAGCTCAGGTTCTGGTACATCATCCATGCGAGACCGTTTTTCGAACCACCTTGCATATCCAGGATTTATCTCACCCTTTGTAGTGTCTGGGACTTGAGTATCACTTTTCAAGTATCGACATCCATTCCACGTCTGCTGAAGTAGAGCTTCGGGAATAGTGGCTTCTCGATGTAATTCGATTACTTGCATACTCAAATCTTCATCATCAGGAACTATTTGATATCTCCCTAGTTGCCTTAGGACTCTTAGTGGTGCATACGACTGAATGCTTCTTAATCCCAATAGTAGTAGATAACTATTTGAGGTTGACATATGTATTACTTCCCTCATCGGGAGCCATCCCAGGATCCATTCAATTTGATTTGCCGTTAAAGCCTTTAGATGAGATACCCATGCTTCTATTCCTTCTGGAGCTTGATAATTTTTTGTTCTTTCCTCATAGCTCTCGATGCAATTATCATTGTTTGACCCATACTGTATGATCTTGGGCTGTTGTTGGAGATGCTCCATCACCCACATTTGCAACAAAATTTTACATCCTTCAAAGACTTTTGCTCCTGATTTGCATAAAGTCAAAGCCCGATAAATGTCTGATAGAATGATGGGGACAAGGGTGTGATTTTCTTTGGTGGTAAGGATTTGCACAACTTTTGCGGTGTGAATATCAATTGTTCGCTCTTTGTTTGGAAAGACCATGACTCCTAGAAAAGCCACCATGAAAGCAAAGCGACGGTGAATCTGCCAAGTGTCTTTGTTTTGCTTATTGGTAAGGCCTTTCTCATGAATTTCGAACCCATCTGACTTTCCGAACCTTGAATACAAAAAGTTGAAGGAACAACATCCATTGATGACATTGCTTTTCCTGATTTGACTGCTGATGTTCAGAAGACCGAAGAATCGATGTACCGAAGGAGCCTTTGTGAATATCAAGCTTTGATTTCTTAAACTTCCGTCAAAACCAGCATAGCCAGCTATCTCCTCTAATGTAGGAGTAAGCTCGAAGTCAGAGAAACGAAAAACATTGTGAACAGGGTCCCAGAAAGTTACTAACGCCGCAATCAGATCATCACGGGGTTTAACTTTCATAATGTCCGTGAGATTTCCCAAATGCTTGACGACCCATTTTTGACTGTCTTTGCCTAAATCATACCACCACATTTGAAGTTGAAATAGAAATTCCTCTGTACTCGTGGATGAGGGGCTTTGTGTGGTGCTCATTTTGTATCTGAAATTTAATTTTAATAAAGTCAAAATTCATTTTGAAAATTTATACTAAAAAAATCATTTTTGAAATTTTTTTATTTATTAAATACCTTTATTTCAAAATTTAAAACTATTTTTTTTTCGAAATTTTTAAAACAACCCTTTTTATTCCTTTCTTCTCACCATGATTTCATTTAAGCTGGTCAACAAGCATGTTCGAGGTAAATGAATGCACAAGTAGCAAGTAGGATGCATCATGATGGTCTTTTTATTTCGGGTTCACATGTCCTAGACAGACCCAACCCCTGTGTTGAGTCTCCAAGGCCAAATGTACATGATGCAAATATACATTCCTACTAGGGATCCGATACATGGCTGAGTTATTCTAAGTGTAAAACCTGAGGTTGATTGCTCTAAACCTGGCTTACCCAAACGGACAGTTTGAGCCGAAGCGGGGGCAACGTACCGGGAGCACGAAAGTCTGCCCGGCCTAGTTACTTGTCCCAACTCCGTCTTATTTGGTATGACTTTAACAGAAAGGTGGGTCACGCGCACGTGTACACCATAAATTCAGAAGACTCAGAAAGAAGGGGGTTTCGTAGCAGTTGTATATATTCACAATTCAAATAGTATTGAAGCGGTAAAAAGCAACATTTAGAATATTAGCATATAAACAGTTGAAAATCATATAATAAATAAAGCCAATTATTGCAGTTATCTTAAGCTCTAATTCTTTAAACCCTGAACAAGTGGTTCTGGGTTACAACTTTCGTCCCCAGCAGAGTCGCCAGAGCTGTCGCACCTCCTTTTTACCGCGCCCGCGTGGGTGCGTGGGGAGTTTTCTCCAATTGAAGGACAGTCGAAACGGGATTTATTTAATTATTTCAGAGTCGCCACCTGGAAATTTTAAGGCGTCCCAAGTCACCAATTTTAATCCCTGAATCGAGGAGAATATGACTCTGTTTATTATTCTGCGAACCAGAAATCCCGAGTAAGGAATTCTGTTAATCCGGAAGAAGGTGTTAGGCATTTCCGAATTCTGTGGTTCTAGCACGGTCGCTTAACTGTTTTTATTATTGGCTTAATTATCTTGATTTTTACTAAATACGTTTTTATTGCATGATTTTACTACCGCTTTTACTTATTGTTTATGACGAATTACGCGTACGTATATTCATATTATATATCTTTTATAATTTCAGAAGATCGTGCCACGCATACGTGTACACAATAAAATTGTCCATGTTATAGTTTTATAAAAAAAAATATGTTAGAAATTTAAGATAAAATCAGGAACATCATTACCCTTGTATTTAGACAATGAACTGCACATCTCGGGTTATATGAAATTATTTAATATTTTTCAAAGAAATTCGTTTTTTATTAAATATTCGCTCGAAATTGCGCGTACGCATAATCCGAAGTTACCTTTAAAATATGATCAGGGTGCGCGAACGCATCCCTGATTGCGCAAAATAGTATTATGGACTTTTCCCCTAAATTGTTTATTATTATGAGAAATCTCCATTTAAGATACCCCTTAATTCTAAAAAAATTCACAATTTATTAAATGTTGCCCATCGATTATAATTTCCGCGTATAATTTATGTTCATCCAAGACTATTCAAATTCAAAATAAAGAATAAGAACCTGATTAATACTATTCTTCACAAATACGACATATATATCTATATGCCCAATAATGAATCGTATATGAAGTTAAAAATGATTTATGAAGGGAAGAATATTTTTTTTTTCAAGAACTTTTATTATTTCTATTTAATGCAAGTCCTATTTCTAATTGTCGTTGATGTAAAGTGTTGCAATTTGTACATCTCATTTTATTCTCATATACTTGCTTTTAATCCAATCGGCCTAATTATTTATTTAGGATGGTAAATAAGCATCAAATTGATAAGAAAGGGAATTATAAATCAATTAATAATATTGTCTTACATGTAACATAGTTTGTATGTCTAAAACATTCATAGCACTTTAACATCATAATGAGCCATAACAACTCAACTTGCCATCCACTTAATGGTTCTATAGATACCTGTTATAATGCCACATAAGAACGTACAACTTATATCATTCCTTCCACAACTAAATCAGATTATCAGAATAAACTAGCAATATGGTTTTGACATTTTCACGCTATTCCTTATTCAACTAACAACGTCACAAGGCCTAGTTAATGGCCAATCTTTATGTCATGTTTCCTACCTTGACAGTTCAAACATGACTAAACTAATGAGATGAAGGGCTAACATTATTACAAAGCTTTATACGAATTTCAAAGTAAGACAATTAACTCATAGTTATCAAATTGAATTCCCTACTAATTAACTGTCATGAAACAAAAAATGAAATTTAAACTGATGAACTTGGACAAATGGAAAACAGAATTGCAATTCAAACTTCATTGATTAGTCATGTTGAATCTCTTTCCAACATAAAATTTAAAAGGCATGTACCTGAAAATGAAGGTAGAAGGAGTAAATTTCAGCAGCAGTAGCAGTAACAAAATACTGGCAGAATATCAGTATTCCCAGAGATTTGAGTAATAATAAGACCCGAGAAATCCAGATTCACAAGAGCAACGCTTCTTAAAGAATTTCAGATTTTTTAAAACCAAATAGTATCAATACCCAGACCCGGACAGATTCCAAAAAGAACAACAAGGTTTCAGATTTTTCTTTTCTTTTCTGGTATCTGTTTCAGCTTCACTGTGTGAGTGTTCCTTTTTGTTTGTTTTTCTTTTCAAATTTCTATTTCTGATTCTATTTCTATCTCTTTCTTTCTTTCTGTTTTTCTCTTTCCTGAACTCTCTTAAAATCTGATTTTTATTTCTCTTTCAAACTCTTCTCTGAAAAACTCCTCTTTTCTGAAAAACTGATCTTAAATCAGATTTTTCTCTCTCAATTCCCTCTTCTAATCTGATTTCCTTTCTTTTTCTTTCTTAAAATCTTCTGTTTTTCAGATTTTCTCTTTTTTCTCCTAAATCAGATTTCTTCAATCTAAAATCTGCCTAAAGTCTCCTTGTTAAAATCTGATTTCTTTTTCCTTTCAAATCAGATTTTTCTCTTCCTATTTTTTCTTCTGAAGGACTCCCTCTCTAAAAAAACTGATCTTTTCAGTCTGTCCAGTTCCCTGTATTTATACAGTGCTGGTCCTATACAGTTTAGTGCTGGATGGACCCTTTTCTCCTTTAAAAATCAGAAAGTTTTTCCATTAAAACTACTTTTGAATAATTTAAAACTAAGTGCTATTTATCCTGTTTTTCAGCAGCCCCATTATCCCTTGTTCCCCATTATTACTTAAATTATAGCCACTATCATATTATTGAAAGCACACTATCACATTACCCTACTGTTTCATTCTAAAATAAACCTGAAATCCTTCTGTAATTACAGCCCTTAAACTAAAATCAGAATATGTTGCAAAACAGATTTTAAAGTCTGCTTTAACAGTTATAACCAGTCCTAGGATTAAAGACAGTACATCACATTTATGCACAAGAGTTGAATTAAGATAGATGATTCTCAATTGAATACTGAACCTGAATAATACCCACTAACATTACACAGAATATGCAGGATCATTTCGACTGAGATTCAAAACTGAACCAAAAAACAAACAAATACAGGAGCATTGTCAATATACTGACAATGCCCTGAAACTCAATGCTCAGAAATCAACACATATACAACATTCATTTGAATTTACTGGTTTATTAAACAAGAACTAACTGCTTAACAATAACTAATTAACTGGTTATAGCAAAATAATCTATTCAAAACAGGCTATCTCAGTCAACATTTCCAAAAGCAAGATTCATAATACAACTAATCGACGAACTTAATCGAGTCGATTACACACATTGTACATAATCACAATCAACAGAAACAATTCACATTTAGAATCAAGTTGACGGGTAGGGGACAGTATAACAAAATTTGACTAGAAAATTATGAAAAATTAAACAAACTAATGAAACGAACATAGAATACACATAGAATGCACATAAGAAACAGAAATTACCTCTGAACCTTTAAATTCAACTGAACTCAACTCGACTTGGATTTGGACTTTGTTTGAAATCAAACAGACCTTAGTCGAAGTATTTTCCACTGAAAATACTTCGACTAAGGTCGATTAAACCTCAATCTTTATTCAATCGGGACAGAATCCAAAAGTCTGGTATTTTTAGGGTTCTTGAAAGTTCGATTTGAGATTTACTCATTTCTGGTTAGATTCGAGGGAAACCAAAGATGTTCTAGGCACGAGGGAGGTCAGGGGGGTAACTGGTGTGAGTTTGAAGTAGGTTGGGATAAGGTCAGGTTGTACTCGAATCTTCAAATGAAGATTCGAGTAGTTCCAGTATGATTCGAACCATGCAACTAACAGATCCTTGGTGAGGGAATTTAGGAGAAACTGTGGTGTTATTTTGGAGGTCATCGGAGAAGATAAGGTTTTCAGGCCAACCTTCGATTTAAGATTCGAAGAGTTGGGGCCTGATTCGAAGGAAACCAATGTTAGATCTGTGTAGAGGATGTTCAGGGGATTCTAGGGTGTCATTTTGGTGACCGGCAGCGTTGATGCCGCCGGGTTTCAGGCGGTGGGATCCTAGGGCGGCTAGGGTTAGGGGGGTCTGAGGAAGGTGATGATGAACAGTAGAGAGGGGGTTTAGTTAAGGGGGCCGGGGTAGGGGTCTGGAACTTATATAGGGGAGGGGTGGATTGATCTTGTCCGTCCGATCAAGTAAGATTCACGGTCAGGATCATCTCACCTAACCAAACAACGTCGTTTGGTTTAACGTTGGGGTCGGACTGAATTGGGTCAATGGGTCGGGTTACGGGTTGTGGGTTAGGGTGATGAGATCTCATCCGTTGATTGGATTTGATCGAACGGTCCATGATGAACCACGACTAAACGCTGTCGTTTTGACTTTTTTTGGACTGGACCGGACCTGGGCTAAAGGGGGTAATTTGGTTTGGGCCTGGATTTAAATCCAGGTCCGATTATATATTTTTTTAATTTCTTTTTCAACTATTTCATTTTTCTAATTTAAATTTCTAATTTTAATTATAAAACAATTTTAACTTCACAAAAATATATTAATTATTCTATAACAATTATTTAACATACAGACAAGACATCAATCACACAGTGGAATATTTAAAATAGAACTATTGCATATTTTTTGTGATTTTATTTAAATTATCTTTTAAATGCATAATTAAATCCTATACGCATGCAACATGTATTTTATTTTATTTTTTCATTTTATTATGACAAAGTAAACACTTACGGACATAACACAAGTATTTAACACCACGCAAATTCAAAAAATTACACAGTAAAAGAAATTTATTTTATTTTTTGATTTACTTTAGAGTAGTTTTCGTAAGGCAAAAATTACGTGCTCACACAACCAGTAAAAGAAACAAGGAAAAAGCTAAACTAAAACTTCAAAGTTCCATTCTTCATATGTATTCATGCTTTCACATTTTCAGCTTGCAATAGCTAGTATTACAGTCGTGTACCTGGTATTGGAAACAAGAGAAGATGAAGATGAGAATCAGCAGCAGTAGTAACAGCACAACAACAACAGTCTAGCGACAATAATAACCCAGGAACAGAGTTTGCAAACCGGTGGAGCAGTAACCCAAAAACCAACCAGACTTAGGAAAACTAAGAAAAGACCCAAAAATCTCAATAACTTTCACATACAAGACAGAATGAACCCAAAAAGACAGAAGAGGCTCTGGGATAATTCTGATTTTTGTTCTTTTAAGATTTGAAGTCCAACACTCTCAAGATTAAAAGTCCGTTTTTATCTCTTTTATGGTTCTGAAATTTCTATCTCCAAATTCAGTCCCTTTCTTCCTTTTTTTTTCTAAGTGTCAAATGAGTCCTCTTATATCCAAAGCAAGACTCCCTTTTTCTTTTTACCTCTTTCCTTTTTACTTTAAACTATTCTTACTATCCCTTTTACCTTTTTTTTACTTTTTTCCCAATATTCTTCTACTATGTATAACTTTTAACTTTTATTATTACCTATACTATTTCTAATTTTTACTTAAGTAAAAGCAGTCAACGCGGACCCCACGATTCCCCCTTTTTGAGTGGTCAAAGAAGACCTCATCATTATCCCCTTTCCTTTTTACTTTACATCATTATGTCTTGTCCCCCACTACCATATGTCTTGTCCCCCACTATAATATTTTACTATTATTAGAGCTTAGTGGGCGGAGCACTTAAATTAAATAAATCTGTAATTGGTTAATTCCCGTATTACCCCTAAAACTACTATTACTGTCCAGATTCAAAAATCTGTTCAAACTTCAAAAATTATCTAAGAACTAAAATCAAATTAACAGCTATAACCAATTCACCTAATCAATTAACCAAAATATAGCAGCTATAACCAATTCTTAATCAAATTCAATCAACAAATTCAAACTAAATGGTGAACAACAAAGAAACGACCGGAATCATTTTGACTGAACAATGTTTTTAAACAACATCCTATTTTCAGATTCAACAACAATAACAAACAAGCATATTCAATTTACCGAGTTCAAATTCAAATTAAGCTTAAACAGAACAAATAAACAGATTCAAATCACTAAACTAAATAACCAATTTAACCTCAAACTAAATCTAACAACATTACAGTCAAGACGAAGGATTCAAGTTATCAAACTAACATACTTCTATATTAAAACTAAATCCTTTTAAATGAATAAAACAAACTGAAGAAATAATTAATTGAACTTCAACTTAAATCTAACCACATTACAATTAAACCAACAATTTCTATATATATAAAAAATAAACGAGAACAAATGAAACAAACTAAAGAAATAATCAAGAAACGATAAACACGAACAAAAAAAAGAATGAAACATATACTAATTTCAGATCCGAGAATATCAAACAAAATACGGACAAAAATGAAACTTAAACCCACTAACCGGATCGGAACGACAACGAACTCAAACGGAAACCAATTTGCCCGGAAACTTTGAAACCAAAACACTCGAATATGCCCGGAAATTTTGTATATTTTCCGGTTGATTTCGGGCGACGAAACTGGATGACGAAGCAACAGCAACGCGGTAGTAGGCTGGGCAGTCCGTCGATGGAGGAGCTGGACGTCGACGAAGATGAGGCAACTGGTGAAGCTGTACGCAACAACGGCTCACGTCGGGGAACGGGGAGGAGCAGGGACGATGGTTGGAGGCTACTGTTTAGTGTGTTTGGAACTTGAAGGCCACGAAGAAGATGAAGCGGAAGGGTAGGGGTCACTGGTTTGGTCGTTTGGAGGAGCTGGACGTCGACGAAGCAACAACCATGGTCGTGGGGCTGCTTCACGTCGACGTGGTGGGATGCTGGGGCTTGCTTCAGGTGATCGTTGTCGGAGGTCGAAGACGAAGACACCAGCCATAGTTGCTGGAGATGGAGCTCGATGGTGGAGGCTGGGTGGTAATGACACTGACGGAGATGAAGCAGCAGCCATGGCTGCTAGAGTCGATGATGGTCATGACGAAGGAGCTGTGTGCGTGTGTGTTCGTGTTGAAGAATACGACGAAGGGGTGGTCGTGGGGCTGCTTTACGTCGACGTGGTGGGATGCTGGGGTGGTCGTGGTTGAAGGAGGAAGATGGGGGGGAAGGCAGCCATGGGAGGGGTTCTTGGTGAAGCTTGGAGAAGAAGAAGAGAGGGGGGGAATGGTTAGGGTTTTTTAGGTTAGGGAAATGAAAAAATGAGAAAATGAAGAAAGGGGTTGGGTCTTTGGGGTTATGGACTGGGTCGACCCAGTTTGAAATGGACCGGGTCGTAGGGGAAGGTTGGGTATCTTTGGGCTTGTAGTTTAAAATTGAAGAAAAGGCCCAATCCGACCTTCTTCCATTTTTGTTCTTCTCTATTTATTCAATTTCCTAAATAATAAAGCTAAAAAATGGTAAGATTAAATTATAAAACCCAAAATTATCTGAAAATACTAATTAACTCTTAATAGCAATTAACACATAATTAAATAGCGATTAACGATAAAATCACACAATTTGGACATTAAATGATAAAAATGCAACGTACATTATTTTTATGATTTTTTCGTTTTGTAAAACAAACTTAATTAAATATCAAATGCAGATGCGACATATTTTTATGATTTTTTATTAATTTAACACATTAACATGTACAAGCAAAAATACAAATAATTATCAAAAAAATGTCACGAAAATTCAAAAATTGCGCACAAAGGAAAATTGTTTTATTTTGAATTTTTTGGGAGTAATTCTCATACAGGGCAAAAATCACGTGCTCACAATGGCAATGCAATTACTATGGTTCATTAGGTTATTTCTAATGGGTCCACAAAATTTTAGGCATTTCGGGCCCGGTTGCCCGAAGTCATAAAAATGGTGTGGATATTTAAATGCAAAAAATCAAAAATCGTGCTGAATTCCTGTTTATGGTCCTAAAGGCTAAAAAAAACCAAGAAATGGTCATGGCGAAGTAATAACTATAGTTCATTAGATCGTTTCTGATAGGCCCATAAAATATTAGCCGATTCGGGACTGGTTGCCTGAATTCATCAAGATGGTTGGCATGGACATTAGCACACGAGAAAATCGAAAATCGTACTGAATTCCAGTTTTGTGGTCCTAAAACAAAAATAATTGCGGACAGATCATGGCGAAGCAATGACTATGATTCATTAGGTCGCTATTAACCTACAAAATTTTGGGCGTTTTGGGGCTAGTTGCCCGAATTCATGAAGATAACGTGATGCACACAAAAAGTTGAAAATCGAGTTGAATTCCTGTTTTACGATCCTAAAATGCCAAAAAATGACGAACGGTCATGATGAGGCAATGTCTATAGTTCATTAAGTCGTTTCTGATAGGCCCAGAAGATTTTAGGCGACTCGGGACCGATCGCCAAATTCATGAAGATGAATGCACACGAAAAATCGGAAATCGGGTCGAATTCCTATTTTATGGCCCTAAAACGCCAAAAATGAGGAACGATCATGGCAACACAATGACTATAGTTTATTAGATCATTTCTTATGGGCCCACAAAATATAAGCGATTCGGGGCCAGTCGCTTGAATTCATGAGGATGGCGAGGACATTAAAACACAAAAAATTGGAAATCGTGCCAATTTCCTATTTTATGGTCCTAAACGCTAAAAAATGAGGAACGATATGGCAAAACAATGACAATGGTTAATTAGGTTGTTTTTATGGACCGTAAAATTTTAGGCAACTCGGCGTCGGTCGCCCGAATTCATGAAGATGGCGTGGACACTAGTACAAGAAAAACGGAAATCACGCTGAGTTACCTACTCTATGGCCTTAAAACACTAAACAACGAGAAACAATCATGGAAAAACAATGATTATGGTTCACTAGATCGTTTATGATTGTCCACAAAATTTTAAGTGATTCGGGACCGATTGCCAGAATTTATGAAGATGGCTTGGGCATTAACACACAGAAAAATCGAAAATCATACTGAATTCTTGTTTTATGGCCCTTAAATACTAGAAACGAGAATTGGTCATGGCAAGGCAATGACTATGGTTCATTAGGTCGTTTCTAATGGACTCACAAAATTTTATGCGTTTGTGTCGGTCGCTCAAATTCATAAATATGGTGTGGACATAACTATGGTTCATTAGGTTGTTTCTGATGAGCCCACAAAATTTTAAGCGATTCGGGGCCGATCGCCCGAATTCATGAAGTTGGCGCGGATATTTGCACACAAAAAATCGAAAATCATACTGAATTTCTTTTTGTAGCCCTAAAACACCAAAAATGAGAAATGATCATGGAGGCAATAACTATGATTCATTAGGTCGTTTCTGATCGTAAAGTGGTTCAACTCAATACTCTGTATTCTTTAGCCACCAATCTAGCCTTCAAACCTTTAATTGTTCCATCAATTTTTTGACTTTATATATTCAGATGCAGCCCTTATCGAGCCCGAGATCTTATTGAAAATGGAAAGATCTTGGATAGGCGGCCAACCTTTTGGAGAGAGCAATGTTCATAGATCAGGTGAGCAGAAATACAACTCCATGAACCGCTTGTCGGGCCTGATAGGTGATAGTATTACACCCTTCTCAAAAGAACCGTATATGACACTCTAACACTACTAAAAAACTGTCTAAAACCGTCCAGAAATACCGACCGAAATCGGTTGGGAAATTAAAAAACTGACCTATTTTCGACTGATTTTAATCCGTCGAAATTGGGTTGGTCGGTAATAAATAGAGACCGAAGTCGGTCGCAAATTATGACGATTTCGATCGGTCAATTAATTGTCACAAAGTACCCAAAAAGAAAAATTAAAAATTAAAATATTTTAAAAAATCGACCGACTTTGGTCTTTGGCCGCTGTCGATTTGGCCCATTTTTTTAACAGTGTAATGTCATGAATTCTTATGAATATAGGTCTCTCATTGAGTGGAATAAAGAAGGTTTTGAAGAAGAAAAAAATATCTCATTTATAATCGGTGGATGCTCGTAATATTACAACCGTTCTCACACAATAGAAATATCTGAGTTCTCATTGATAGATACCTGTGTTTAACCAAAAATCTGAGTCTTTGGTCAAAGCTTTAGAAATATAAAGAAATTCGGGTTACTGATAATCTAGAGACGAAAATAATAAAAGACCTTTGAGAATAATAAGTAATTTTGTATTTCAGTGTAATCTCAATAATATTTCTTGCCCCCCTACAGATGTCGAGTCCTTCTCCTTTTATAGTTGATTCTAGGAGAAAGTGTTATGCCTTTGTCTTAATGAGGCAATTATGAGCAATAAATGATATTAAAAAAATGTTACTCAATCATTCTTATTAAATAAAAATTCTCTAACGTATTTGATATTTAATACTGAATTTGGACTCTTGTGCGTCATAAGATTCATATCTTCAATCCCTTCCGATCTTCGGGTTTTAAATGACTTATATAGGTACGAAACTCGTGCCTTTTGAATAGCGACTCGTGCCTATTTAACTTTCTTCTCTCCTTATCTGTTGTGGCCCGTGCCTTCTTGGTTGATTACCGTGTTCTGACCATTTGACTAGTCACGTGTCATGACACGTCATCTTCAATATATAAATCCAGTTTTTTCCCAATACATATAGTCTCCCCACTTTTCATTTATTTATCAATTAAATATTTGGGAAGTGGATCTTCACAAACAGAGAATTTTTACCATAATCAATGTTGTGACAGTACTGACGCTTCAATTGTCTTTTCTATTTAATACTCTACACCCGCGTCACCTTCTGATTGGCTCTGTAATTTTGCAGTCTTTTTTCAAGGTTTATTCATACCTTATATTCACGAAGTGATAGTTGCCTTTAATATAGGCTTTCCATCATTACACTTCTTTGTTCGACGGTTGCTATTATATACATATTTAACCTTTTTTTCTTTGTCTTCTTCTTCATAAACCTTTAACAGATACTTTACTCTTTACTTTTGCTCTTTTCTCCTTTAGTTCATCCTTTATTGGCAATGGCATCTCCGAATCCTAACCCTAAAAGAATCCTAATTCTTGATAACTTCCCCAACGCCCCTGTAAGGCATAGAATGGGTAGAGATGGTAGGCTTCGTAACCTAGGATTCATTCGTGGTGGCTCCTTTGGCTCCATCGCTCCATATTCTAGTTCTGGCACTATTTCCAGAGGTTCTATTACTAAGAAACCCTCTTCTAAAGGTAAAGAACTTTCTGAGCCTCTTCAAGAACCTTTAGTTGAAGAATAGTGCCTAATGACTTATCCTTTGAGAATGATAGAAAATTTCTTCGTGACCAAGTCGTTAATTTAGAGAAGGCTGACACTTTTCCTTCTCTAATTACTGAACCTTTGGTTTCTATTGTTCGAAAAGATTGTAACTAGAGAAGTGATCTTCGTATAGTGATCCCTAACCCAAACCAAAGAATTTCTTCTTTTAGGATTGAATTTTCTTTTGTTTATACTTACCCCTTCACTTTGGGATTTATTCCTGCTATCAACCCAGTTATACTTGATTTTTGCCGCTTTTTCAAAATTTGTTTGGGACAAATTGGCTCCCTTGTATGGAGAGCAGTGGCTTGTTTGAGGTATTTATCTGGCAAAGCTAATGTTGATTTTTCCTTCCCCCACCTTATTCACCTTTACCACCCCAAGCTATTCCGCAATGGAGTTTTCACTTTAACTGCAAGAAGTAAAAGGGTCTTGGTAAGCCCTGAAGATGACAAAGATCGTGGGTGGTATACTCGTTATGTTGCGGTACGCACAATTGATTTGGTGGGTGAAACAAGTATCCCCTTCCCTGAGAAGTGGAACTTTGCACGTAAGTTTTTCTTTACTTACCGTTCCTATCTTTAAGAATTTCAACTTCTTTTCTAATTTTATCCTTTTTTGCTTTTCTATAGAAACCATGGGAGATGTGGAACCCGTTCCTAATTTCCGTGGTTGGGTAGACTTAATCTTGAAAGCCATGCCTATGGAGGCGAGAACTTGGAAATCCATTTCCAATTTGCATGGTTGGAAAGTGAAAACTCACAGTATGCACCTCTCTATGTTTTTCCATATGTTAAATCCTTTCTTGTTTCTAACTTTTTATCCTTCTTTTTGTCAGGATTTGCTATTCGAGGAATGACAACTGAAGTGGCTATTGCCCTTCGAGCCTCTTCTGGTACTTCACTTTCTTTGAAGAGAGCTCAGGCCAGACTGTCAAAGAGGAAAATTGAAGAAGAAGATTCTGAGGACGATGAAGATGATGACACCTCTTTGATGGCTAGACCAAGAGCCAGGAGACGCATCGTTTCCGATGATGAAGCTGAAGTTACCCCTGTTCGTGTCTCTCTTACCAAACCTGTTCACATTCCTTCTGATGATGAAACCACTCCAATGGACACCAATGAGTCTATTCAACGTCTTTTCGTTTGTGGTTTTGAAAGTGGTGAACTAGGTCCAGTTTTGAATGAAGTTCCTCTTTCTTCCTCTGTTCCCATTCCTTCTATTTCTCCGTTGATTTCAAGTGCTTCCTTGCCCATTCTATCTGTTCCTGCTCCCTTACTTGCTTTGAGTCCTTTGACTTATGTTATTTTCACTTCTTCTACCGCTCCTCCTTCTATAGCTCCCCCTTCTTCTGTTCAATATGCAGAGGAGGGCACTAGCAGCAGAGGCTCTGCTATGAGGAGCGTTACACTAGAAGTTCCTACCAATAACAGTCTTTTAAGGAAGTCTAGTGGAGCAGGTGACTGGCTTAAGCCTTTGATTGGAGATATTGAGAAGAAGAAGGTGGACAACCATAGTTGCTTAACTTTGATGAATGACATTGTTCATTCTACTTTGAAGGTATTTTTCCTTTACTTACTAACAAGTTTTTTTTATCTCCAAATTCTTATTTCCATGAGTTGTCACTACAGGCTAACCTCATTGGTACAGAATTGATGGAAAGAATTTCTCTTCTGGAAAAGAAAGTCCGTGAGTCTAAAAAGTTTATCCACGAGGCTGAGAAAATAGCCAAAGGAGCCCAGCTAGAAGCAGCTAATTGGAAAGAGCAGTTTGAGAATGCTCAGGGAACTATAGAAGAATTGCAAGAGAGTAGAAATCACCTGGAGCAGCAAAAGCGAGGTCTGACTTCTGAGTTAGCAGTTGCCAAGGCTTCTTCAAGCCAATTTGGAAAAGATAAGGAGCGCCTTGAGTGTTCATTTTCAGAGCAATTATCAAAGTGCAGTGAAGAGATTAGAGAACTTAAGGCACTCTGGGCCAAGAAAAAAGAGTATGCAGGGGAGTTAGTGCAAAGCTTGACTCAAGCTCAAGCTGATTTAAAAATCTCTTCTGATAAGGTTCGTGCCTTAGAGAGTTCTCATGTCTCCCTTGAAGCTTCCTTTGATTCTTCTTTAGCTGAAAATCAAGTGTTAAAGAATGATCTTGCTATGTGGGAAAGGGAGTATGAACTTCTTGAGGAGAATTTTAACATAGAGGTGAGTTGGGCTTTTCTAAACTCTCGTCATGATGCTTTAATGGAGGCCAGTCAAGAAAACTTTGATTTAAACTTAGAGTTGGCCAAAGTTTTAGAGACTATTGAGAGAACCCAACAACCACTTGACTTTCCCTCTCCGGCAATTGAAGCTCTCGTGGCTGAAGAACCTTTAAATGACGAAGTCGTTGCTGTGACAGTTGAAGTTGAAAATGTTGCAATTCCAGCTCCAGAGGGCGAAACTTCTATGACTCAATCCGTGGAAGTTGAAACTTCCGTGAATCTTGCTCCCCTCATTGATCCTAACACTTCAAGCTCAGCTGAAACCGCTCTTGTTGCTGCTTCTTCAGAAGTTGCCACCGTGCCTGTGGTTGTTTCTGAAAGTGAAATTAATATTGCAACTTCTGATGTGCTAACCCCTTCAGTAACCAGTTAAATTTCCAGGCTTTGCTTTTTTCTTTCTTTATTGGATGATGGTTTTATCCTTTAATTAGTTTTTAAGGGATTTTTTGGTAAAAGTCCCCAGTTATCATAATGGGGCACTTGTATAAACTTTTATTGACTAAGTTACTACTTAGTCTTTTTAATTATATTAAGAAGTTTGTTAGTACTTCAATGTATTCTATTCTTGCCTTTTCCTTATTTATTTAGGACTTATAGAATAGTTTAGCATTTGTATCTTTTGAAAATGCTTTATAATTCTTCTCATGACTTATTAACATGAGGTTTATAAAAGAGGGCCCTTTTATATATATCGACACTTAATGAAGAAGGCGTCTCAACTTCATAATGGTGTTACAATATGATGAAAGAAATAGGAATACACATGTTTTGTTTGAAACAACTTTGACAAGTTTTTATTCATGAACTTGGACAAGCTTTTGAATATTACATGTATTAAAATACATCTATAACTTTCTCGTAACTATTTTTCTTATAACAGATTTTTACAAAATGAATGTAAACTAAACAAGGTTTTTCCTCATAACCCGTTTCAGTACATAGTCATGACCATATCTTCATGTATTAAGAAGGGTTTGAGAGGTGACTCCGTTGCTCTTATGAGTTTGAGAGGTGACTCTGTTGTTCTCATGAGTTTGAGACACTGTGATGATATCAATCTCCCTTTGTTCTAATGGGAAAGAACACTATGATGAATGATGGAAACTCCGTAACTTTTGCTCAACACTTGCCACTTTGTATCTTTGCACAATTTGCACGTATCTGTGTATAATATGTAGCCCCCCAAGTGTTTGAGCGGTGAAGTATGAAGTCTCGAGCACTTGTCTGTTTCTCTCAATTTTGGTACTTTTCCTGAAACAGAAAAACATACGGGACTCGGAGGTGCGATTAGAGATGAAGACTGCCTAACCCGTGTATATTTCCATCAGATTAATTTGTAACTCTGGGCTAGGAATTTTAGAATATTCCATTTTGTCGTGCAGGTCGTGACTCATCATTTGGCACGAGTTAGGGTTTTTTCCTAGCATTTAAAATCGTTAGTAAAATTTTAACAATTCAAAGAAAAATTCTAATACAGCGATACCTGATCGTAGGTACTTTCTCAGAAATAATATCGCTTTAGGTGGACAGCATTCCAATGCAAGGGTAGAACATTGCCATTCATTGTCTCCAACTCGTATGCTCCTTTTCCCGCAATGTCACGAACTCTGTAGGGTCCTTCCCATGTTGGACTCAGCTTTCCTGAATTAGCAGTTTTTGTAGATTGGAACACCTTTTTAAGCACGAAGTCTCCAATTTTAAAGAATATGAGGTGTGCTTTCCTGTTATAATACCGTTCAATTACTTGTTTTTGTGTTGTCATCCTTATTAGTGCAGCTTCTCTTCTTTCTTCGAGCAAATCAAGATTCATCCGCATCTCTTCATCATTTGATTCCTCTGTTTCTTGAACATACCGTGTGCTCGATTCTCCTATTTTAACTGGAATTAAAGCCTCCGCACCATAAACCATTTAAAAGGGTGTTTCTCCCGTGCTTGTTTTTGTCGTTGTACGATAAGCCCATAATACTCCAGGTAATACCTCAGGCCAATTACCTTTTGAATCCTGTAACCTTTTCTTCAAATTGTTGATAATGACCTTGTTTGTGGATTCCGCTTGTCCATTACCCACTGAATGGTATGGTGTAGATGTTATCCTTTTAATTTGCTAACTTTGAAAAAATTCAGTGATTTGAGTTCCTATGAATTGCGGACCGTTGTCACACACGATTTCCTTTGGTGCTCCAAAATGGCATATTATATTTCTCCAAATGAAGTTTTTAACTTCCTTCACTCGTACCTGTTTAAATGCTCCTGCTTCTACCCATTTAGTAAAATAATCTGTAAGTACAAGTAAAAATTTCACCTGACCTTTTGCTAAAGGGCACGGGGCTATAACAGGGTGCAGTAGCTCAGCTGGTCTATGTATATTATTGCCGTATCTTTGGCATTTGTCACACTTGGACACGAAACTGTTTGCTTCTTCTTCCATTTTAGGCCAATAATACCCTGCTCGAATCAACGTTTTTACCAGCGACCTTCCTCCTGCGTGATTTCCACAATGTCCTTCATGTACTTCCCTCATCACATATTCTATTTGGGAAGGTCCGAGACACCTTGCTAATGGTCCACCGAACATCTTTCGATAAAGATTTCCTTGATGTAAACAATAACGAGCAGCTTTTTTTGCGAAGTGCATAAGCTTTTCCTTTGTCATCAAGCACGATTCCATGCTGTAAAAAAACAATAATTTCGTTTCTCCAATCCCATGTTAACTGATTAAAATTTACCTCGTTCTTATCAGGTTCGAGAACAGAATGAAATAAATGTATGACTGAAGTATTTGCGTCGTTTGCTACGTCTGTTGCAGATGCGAGATTAGCTAAAGCATCTGCCTCCACATTCTCATCTCTTGGGACCTGCATTACCTTCAAAGTTTGGAATTGCTTTATTAGTTCCCGTACCTTTGCGAGATATTCTTGCATTCGTGTCTCCCTGGCTGTATAAGTCCTCAACATTTGATTGACCACGAGTTGAGAATCACTCTTGATTATAATCTATGTTATGCTGAGTTCTCGTGCCAATTCTAGACCTGCAATTACAGCCTCATATTCTGCTTCATTGTAAGTTATAGAATGACATTTTATAGCATGTCTAATAATTTCACCCGTAGGTGGTATGTGAATTATCCCTAGGCCTGCTCCTTTTACGTTAGACGAACCATCAGTGAATAAAATCCAAGTCCCCGGGTTTGTACCATTAAAAACATGTAATTCTTTTTCTGCTTCTAAATGCATCCTTGGCTAAAATCAGCTATGAAATTGGCTAATGCTTGAGATTTTATTGCAGTCCTAGGTTGATAAATAATTTCGTATTCACTTAATTCTATAGCCCATTTTGCTAACCTCCCTAACAATTCATGTTTATGCAAAATGTTTCGTAATGGAAAAGCAGTAACTACAACAATGGGATGACATTGAAAATAAGGTCTTAATTTTCTAGATGCCTTGATCAAAGCTAATGCTAATTTTTCCAGTTGTGGATATCGTGTTTCAGCATCTAATAAAGACTTGCTTACATAATAGATAGGAGATTGTTTACCTTGGTCCTCACGGACTAAAAAAGCATTTACCGCAACCTCTGACACGGCCAAATAGATGAGTAGCTTTTCTCCTTCTTTTGGGTTTTCCAATAGTGGTGAATTTGACAAGTAAGCTTTTAAATTTCTAAGGGCTTGTTGCAAATATTCGTTCCATTCAAAATGATCTTGCTTTTTGAGTGCGGAGAAAAATTGAAAGCATTTTTCTGAAGATTTGGGAATAAATCTCCCCAAGGCCGCAATTCTTCCCGTTAGCCTTTAGACTTATTTTTTACTCGTAAGGATGTCAGGGATCTCCTCTATTGCTTTGATCCGAGAAGGATTTACCTCAATACCATGGTTAGAAACGAAAAACCCCAAAAAATTTACCTGAGGCAACCCCAAATGCACATTTTTCTGGATTGAGTTTCATATTAAATTTTCGTAAAATTTCGAATGTAACAAATAAATGAGAAATATGATCATGAGAATGTTGGGTTTTGACGAGCATATCGTCTATATATACCTCCATGGTTTTTCCTAAATGTTCTTGGAACATTTTGGTGACCAACCTTTGATAGGTTGCTCCAGCATTTTTGAGACCAAAGGGCATTACTTTATAACAGTAAGTCCCCCTGTCTGTGATGAAAGAAGTTTTTTCTTCGTCACTGGGGTCCATTTTAATTTGGTTGTACCCCGAATATGCATCTAAAAAACTCAAAAGTTCATGTCCAGCAGTTGCATCAATTAACTGATCTATATGTGGTGGAGGGAAAGAATCTTTTGGACAGGCTTTGTTAAGATATGTACAATCCACGCAAACCCGCCACTTACCATTTTTCTTAGGTACAACAACTATGTTTGCTAACCAATTAGGATACTTTACCTCGCGTATTGACCCAATTTTTAATAGCTTTTGGACCTCATCTCGAATCACCTGATTTTTGAAAGCTCCTTGCTTTCTTTTCTTTTGCTTTACTGGTGTGAAGGATGGGTCTTCATTTAGTTTGTGAGTCACCACATCCGGTGGTATCCCTGTCATATCAGCATGGGGCCAAGCAAAACAGTCCACGTTAGCTTTTAAAAATTCAATCAACATACCTCGCATGTCTGAGCTTAAATTGGCTCCAACATAAACCTTTCGTTCAGGCCATTGCTCAAATAATATCATAGTCTCGAGCTCTTCAATTGTTGTTTTGATATCTTCATTCTCTTCAGGTTCCTGAATTGTATCACGTCTCGAGTCTAAATCTGTCTTTTCTTGTTCGGTTGATGTTTGATCCTTAATACCTTCAACTATTTCCTGTAATTGCTATTTTTCTTTATTTGCAGTGCTCGTATCTGTTACAATGTTGATACTCCTGGTTGTCTACTGATCCCCACGAATTTGGCAAATTCCCCACGGTGATGGGAATTTAATAACTTGATGTAGAGTTGATGGGACAACATCCATATCATTGATCCAAAGTCTCCCCATGATCATATTGTAACTCATTTCCATATCTACTACCTAAAATTTAGTTTCTTTAATAACACCTGCAACAAAAGTTGTTAGAATTACCTCTCCTTTTGTTACCACACTTGAACTGTCGAACCCGGATAAGGTATACGCCTTAGGTATCATTTTGTCTTCAGCTTGCATTTTACGTAATACCCTTAATAATATAATATTCACGGAACTTCCTGGATCAATCAAAACTCGTTTTACATTAGTATCATATACAAGTAAAGATATTACCAGTGCGTCGTTATGTAGGGTAATTATTCCTTCGGTATCTGTATCATCGAAAGAAATACTTTCGTTTTCTAAAACCTGCCGTACCCGCTTCCCGTGTGTTATCGTTACTTTAGAAACCTTGTTGGAAGCCGTATAAGTTATACCGTGAATGTCTTCACCCCCACTTATAACATTCACGGTTCTCTTGGGTGAAGGAGGTTTTGGTGGCTCCTGCCTATTTTTCATATAGGCTTGCTTACCTTTCTCGCTAAATAACTCAGTGGGATACCCTTGTTTCAATAGATGATCCACTTCACTCTGTAAGAATCTATATTCTAAAGTTTTGTGCTCGTGATCATTGTGGAATTCGCACCAATGGTCTGGATTGCGTCTATTTGGATTTGACCGCATCTCTTTTGGCCATCGTACCTTATCTTCCATGCTCCTCAAAACAGGTACGAGCTCGGAGGTAGTGACATTAAAGTTATATCCACCGAACCATGCCTTTAAACTACTGTCATTATCATGTGACTCTTGCCTATTTCGGTCATTTCTGAACCTTGATGAAGAACCAGATTCCCTGTTCCTCGATTTTTGATCATATCGTTGACTATCCTGCTTTGATCGTGAGTCTTTCCCTGCAGGTCCCATATATGGATCGTACCTGTTTTTACCTAATCTTTTTTCGATTTCTAATCTCCTGGAGTTGCTTCTCTCTTCATGACGAAACTGAGGCACAGTATCTTTCTCAATTAGCAATTTCGTACTATACCTGTTATAAACGTCATTCCACGTGGTTGCCGAAAACTCTCGAAGGCTTTCTTTAAGTCTTCTCGTGGCTTCTGAGCTTTTGTCATTTAAGTTGCTTGCAAAAGCTATTGCATCCCAGTTATCAGGTACATGAGGTAAAGTCATTCTTTCACGTTGGAATCTATCAACAAAATCCCTGAGCAACTCGGAGTCCCCTTGCTTGATTTTGAAAATATCCTCCATTCTTTTCTCAACCTTTTGAGCTCCCGAGTATGCTTTAATAAAAGAATTAATAGAATTTTCGGGTAAAAGAGAATACCAGGTTAATGCGCCCTTGGTGAGTGTTTCTCCAAATTTCTTGACCAGTACTGATTCAATTTCTTGTTTGGTCAAGTCATTTCCTTTCACGCCTGTTGTAAATGTAGTTACGTGATCACGTGGGTCTGTTGTGCCATCATATTTCGAGATGTCAGACATTTTGAACTTTTTAGGGATTGGAAGGGGTGCAGCACTTGGTTTCCAAGGTTGTTGTGAGTATTTATCCACATCCACTCCTTTAATTACAGGGGGAACTCCAAGGATTTGCTCGATGCACTCATTTTGCTCCTTAAGCTGTTTCTGCAAAGTTAGTACTAAATTTTGCAAATGAGAATTATTTGAATTACCTGGTTCTCCTTCCTGTGGCTCACTGGGGGTTCCTCCATTTCCAGAATTAACAACGCCAGAACGAGGATTCTCCAATGTATTATTATTTGGTGTAGGTGTGGGTGGTGCAACAGGTAATCGACTAACTAGAGCCTGAAGAGCTTTGTTAACCCGTGCATCAATTATTTTTTGTAAAGCTTCATCCACCCCTTCAAAATGTTCAGATTGCTCTTGTTGATCAACACGAGATTCAGGAGCGGGAGTGCCTTCACGAGATTGACGTGGTGAATTTTGAGGGGAGCGAACCACGTCAATGTTCTGTAAATCTCCTTGATTTTGATGGTTTCCTAAGGTGTTTTCACTGTTATTGTTGTTTGACATAATGATAACAACGGCTGGAATGTAGCTTAAAAGAGAAGATTATCAGATTCCCGGTAACGGAACCAATTTGTTTAACCAAAAATCTGAGTCTTTGGTCAAAGCTTTAGAAATATAAAGAAATTCGGGTTACTGATAATCTAGAGACGAAAATAATAAAAGACTTTTGAGAATAATAAGTAATTTTGTATTTCAGTGTAATCTCAATAATATTTCTTGTCCCCCTACAGATGTCGAGTCCTTCTCCTTATAGTTGATTCTAGGAGAAGGTGTAATGCCTTTGTCTTAATGAGACAATTATGAGCAATAAATGACATTGGAAATGTTACTCAATCATTCTTATTAAATACAAATTCTCTAACGTATTTGATATTTAATGCTGAATTTGGACTCTTGTGCGTCATCAGATTCATATCTTCAATCCCTTCCGATCTTCGGGTTTTAAATGACTTATATAGGTACGAAACTCGTGCCTTTTGAATAGCGACTCGTGCCTATTTAACTTTCTTCTCTCCGTATTCGTTGTCGCCCGTGCCTTCTTGGTTGATTATCGTGTTCTGACCATTTGACTAGTCCACGTGTCATAACACGTCATCTTCAATATATAAATCCAGTTTTTTCCCAATACAACTTGTATAAAACATTATAATATTTCTAAAGAAGTCCTATGAACATTAGACAATATATATCGTTTAAAAGAATAAGAATTCAAAAATACATTAGACAATATATATCGTTTAAAAGAATAAGAATTCAAAAATCCATATGTCTTGAATTAGCTTTCCCAATGAAAGCTTGACGACGCCGTTTCTTCTTCTTGGTGCATTTCAAAAGGAAACTTTGGTGTTTTTTCACCATATTGGTATGGCCTAGCTGTGATCAATCTTCATTCACAGAAAAGAAATCAACAAATTAATAGAAAAATGATATCTCCCTCTTTAAATTTTGCTCTCCTATTTTTCTTATTGAGGGTTGATATGACAAGTATCTAATTTTTTCCCAAGAAAATTAGTGGCCGATTGGACATAAGAATCGTAAAATTCCGGAAAAAATAATTTTTTTTCAAGTAAAAATGGTATTTAAAAATTAGAGTTGTGTTTGGACATGAATATAATTTTGGGTTGTTTTTAATTTTTGTAAGTGATCTGAGTTAAAATTTTGAAAAAAGGTTTTTTGGAGTTTTTCAAATTTTCGAAAAATTTTAAAATTCATCTTCAAGTGAAAATTGAAAATTTTATCGCCAAACACTGATTTCGAAAAAAAGGTGAAAAAAATTTCATGGCCATGAAGGTTTTGTTAGATTGTTTAAATACTGTAACAAATAATAATAATAGGAAAATAACATTAGATTTATTATACCTATGCTTTCTCTTCTCCAAAAATCGGGCAAGGGTTGCTCTACGAGCCATAGCCAGTGCTGCAAATACAAAATTTAGATTTATTTAAATAATATAAAAATAGAGAAGTAATAAAATTAAAAAAAAAAAAAAAGGAACCAAGAGCTGCTACCTCCTTTAGCATAATTTGTGGATGCATTTGGTGTTGAAGGCTCAGATTTATTTTCTTCATATTTTTCTTTATTTGCCATTTCTGAAATCTCAGTCATGTGGAGAGTCGTTGATTTAGAAGCCAAGTCCATTATTACTTCAGCCTATATAATTCAAAAAAATACGAATATTACATTATTAATATATACTAAAATAACAAATTAAAACAGTTGCACTAAAAGAAATAAAAATTAGATATTCCAAGAACCTTTTCTGGTGTGATATCCTGAAAAATATGGACCTCACCCATGTACAATATGGTCAACGTTGACTCAGGTTTCCTCAAGTGTTCAGAATTTTTCCTGTAAAAATAAATTTTTTATAAACAAAAAAAATAAAATATCACCATACAGTTTCTAATTTTTTTTTTTTTGGTACCATAATTTCAAATAGTTTTAATAAGAAACTATGAAAATACCTGGAATCTTTTGTGGTGAATTTGTAGTTCTTTAGGGGTGAACTTTTTGAATTACTGGAAACTATTGGGGAGGAGTTGTAATTCTGAAAAAGAGAAGAAGAAAAATCTATTATATTTAATTTATGAGAATATTTTAATTAATAAATGAAGGAATTAGAATTCAACAGGAAATTGTACAGAACCTGAAAAAATCTGCTTTCAGCTTGAGTAGCTAAGTTATTAGCCATAGATGAAAATGGCCACTTCATCCCTAAAGAAGAAGAATAGTTATCATATGCAAATGACACAAAGGAAAAAGAAAAAGTTGGTATTTTTTTCCTCCAATACAACACTAATTCTTGCACTATTATAGAGCATGAATAATGTTGTCACTCTAAATTTGGTTTAATATTATTTTATTCAATCTTTTTATTTTATGGACTTTTAATTTATAATATATTGTGTATATAATTAATTTTTATATTAAGATCTTTATAATTTTAATTTTATATCCTATTTTTTGATATATTAATTTTTGTATATATTATATTTATATAAAATTATAAGTTAATTTTATTATTATTATAATTATATAAAAAGAAATATAACCATTATTTAATCGAGCATTTATGGGAGAATGAGGCGAAAATTAAATATTTATGTGGTACTTAAATTAAATTTGACTATGATGTAATATTTATTTAATTATCTTTTATCAATGATTTTACTTTTAGTTAATTTATCCTTTAAAATAATTTTGTAATAAATGATTATATAAGTGGTGAATGTGAATTATATATAAAGAATATAGAAAAAAGAAAAAAGATAGTATTAGTTTGAAGGAAATAAAAAATAAAAAGTAAATAGAAGATAATAATATAATATAGAAGAGAGAGAAGATTTGGTGTAAAAAATGATGTAATGGTTGGAGTAAATTTGGTGTTACACTATTTTGGTGTAAAATTGGTGCAAGAAATGGTGCTAGCTTTGGAGATGGCCTTAGAAAGCATTTTATTCTCAATGTAAAAATTATCAGACGTAAATTTGAATATAGTCAGATCTCAACACGAATACCAAATAAGCAAACACAGAGTGAAATTTTTTTTCAAAAAAAAAAAAAAGACAAAAAGTTTTTCTGGTTGAGGAAGACTTCTAAACAGTTGATGGATCCCAAGACTAATTACCATATTTGCTAACTTAATGTAATATAGCTTATATGATATTTATAAAAATATATGCACACCACACTTACATGGATAATGTTTTCAATGTATTAGAGAGCATCACATGTTAACCACCATTTTAAGAGGCAAAATCTATTAAGGCGATTTTTGTAATTTCAACTGAATTTTTTGTTTCAATATATATATATATATATATATATATATATATATATATATATATATCGTATTCTGAACATAAGACCCGTTTGATCATAGATTTTGCCAAAATAAATTTAAGTTTTATTTGGCAAATACATGTTTTGACATAGATTTTGTCTACATTTTGGCAAAATCCCAAATCCCAAATTCCAAGTTCCAAAATAAGCTCAATAGCTGATTTTGAGCCAAAATATTTACAAACACTAATAATACACATGTTTTTCCAAAATAAATTTGGAAAATATGTTTTGAAAACTGATCATGTCCAACATATTTTCATCTTTAAACCAAACTTCACCAAAATCAAATTTTTCAAAACAAATTTGGGAATCTATGGCCAAACGCTAGCTTTGCCTCTGGAGTCAATTTCTTATCTTTTTGTTTTTGATTCCCATCTGGTGCTCGTGTCTGGTATCTGCATTGGAGCCCGTCTATATTTGTTTTGAGGGAAAAATACTTCCTAATATAATTTTTTTCATACCCAGAACTCGAACCCAAAACCTCCGATTACGGATGGAGAGATCTTATCCATCCCATACAACCCATATTGATCTATCTTTTCTTCACTTACTTTCAGCCATGTCGATCCATGTCTATTCAACATCATGTTCTCATATTTCAACGGAACTAAAATTATATTAGGTTTAGTATGAATTATTCAAAAACCAAAGGGTTTTGCGTGAATTATCTAAATAGTTTAGATTTACTTTGACAACAGACTATTAATTATCACAAATATGATCAGCAAAAAGATAAGTTTCTTCATGTAATACCCAAACATAATTAACTACAAGAAAAAGCTCAATTCAATAAAGATTGTAACTAACATAGCCGGTTAGGCAAAAATTAACTTATTTTGAGAAGTGTTTTTTTCTTAAAAGTATCTTTTTCATTTTTTTTATGAGAAGCAGTTTGTGTTTGGCTAATTAATTTGAAAAACACTTCTAAGTAACAATTAGTATTTGACCAAGTTTTTAAAAACTACACTTGTCAAAAGCACTTTTCAAAAAGTATTTTTGGAGAGAGCTACTTTTTGCTATTTCTCCAAAACTGCTTCCGTTTCTCCTCGAAAACATTTTTTTTTCTTCCAAAAACTCGGCCAAACACTTTAACTTTTAAAAAAAGTGCTTCTAGAATTAGACAAGCTTGACCAAACAAGCTATTATAGCCAAAAACAACTCTTTTTGAATTGAAAAATGAATCAAAAAAAGATTAATCACAAGGAATTAATGAAGTGATCGAAATAAGTAACAAGAACTGAAGAATCGAACAGAAGTTATTGTAAATATAAGAAAGAAAAATATTTATGAATATCTGAAAATAACATAAGAAAACTAATAACAAAGGCTAGAGTAAAAGATTCAAGTACTGAAAATCAACTTAATTAACAAATTTCATTTCCGTATATTCTTTTTCAGCCAATTAATTTACTCTCATTTGAGATCTACTTACAATAATAAACCCTAATAAATCTTAGCGCAAGACGTCATGTTATAATAATAATCCTAAACAGATTTTATTTCTTAGTTTGACCATATTTTCCTAATTAAATACATTATTTCTTACTTCCAAAATCAAATTAAATCTCAAATCAGTCTACAATTTTTTTTTCAGGAACTCAAAAATAATTTTCTTCTTTATTTCTGTACTGGTAAATATATGAGAAAAAGATTTGCTTTTTACCTTTGGTGTGTTGCTTCGCCATTTCTGATTGTGGTCTGGTGTTGAGGTCCATGAAATCTATCTCAATTCTTGAATCCATTTTTTCACTTTCTCAAAGATTTAGGATTACAAAAATAGAAATCAAGAATTACCGATATAAATAGAAAATATATTCTGATTAAACTCTTAAGAAAGAACCAAAAGAAGAAAGGGGTACTATCAGATAAGAATGAGTATAAGTGTCTTGATGAGCTCCATGCAATAAGAGACTACAAATTGATGGAACATTAAAAGCAGAAGAAAAAGAAGAAAACAGCCATTAAAATCTATAAATTTAGACAGAAAAAACACGTGCTGATTGGTAGCCACAACTTGTTTCGTTCGTATCTGGATTGAAGTCCGACTAATTAAGATTCACGTAAATAAGGACTCATTAAAGGAGGAAGCGTTTTCTTCTTGGTGACGGCATTTTTTGGGAAAATAACAATATGTAGCCGCTCTAAAAATAATAGCTAAAAAATATACTCCTTTCGTTTCAATTTATCTGAACCTATTTCATTTTTAGTTCGCGCAAAAAAGAATGACTTTTTTCCATATTTGGAGTTTACTTGTATGTAATTGATTTATAGTCACACAAAATATATGTGCCTCATTTTACACTACAAGTTCAAAAGTCTTTTCGTTTTTCTTAAACTTCGTGCTCAATCAAATAGGTTCACGTAAGTTGAAATGGAGTATGTGTATATATAAAAACATACACACACACTGATTATGCTATATAGAAAAAAATATACAAATTTTATATACTTTTATTGCTATTGAATATAAATAATTTTAACAGCGAACTAACCGTGATCTTTACGCTATTTTTTCCTTTCCTAGATTTCAAACCCGAGACGTCCAATTAAGGCGAAGATATTTTGTTAGATTTTATTTTCTTCTTCATCATCATCCTTTTATTTTCTTTCTCTTTTTTGACGTGTTAATCTAAAAATATAAAATGATTGGTTAGTATTTAGCCGACGTATTGCTTTCATCTTACAGAAATGTTTAAAACGAGGGTGGACCTATGTACGTCTCATTCAAATTATAAATGTCTATATATCCATCCCAAAGGTCGCATTTACTATATTGTGATCTTTTTTCCTTTCCTTTTTTTATGAAGTAAAATTTACTATAATCACGTGTTACATAAGGGGAGGATGATTATAAATTGTATGATTATCTTTTTCGAATATCACTAAACGGTATGGTGATAAGATAAGGTTTTTTTTAATCGAGATGGATTCGAGCCATGAGAATATAGTTCTCCTCGACATCGACAGCAAATGGTACAATCCTATAACGAGCTTTTAAATATATGAATTCAAATTAGTCGAATCAGTAAATTTCAGAGATTTGATTTGTGAAAGAAAAGAATCTTTCGGTAAAGTTCTTTCCTGACATTTTTTTTAAAAAAAATAATATTATTTAGTATTCCCCCCCAAAATTTTGATTAAATTTTGTAGTAGGTCTTCTTTTCAATGTACGCTTTTTATTATTTTATAACAGTATTTTGTTGGTCCATTTTTTGTTTAAATATAAATGAAACGTCAAAGTCGACAATCAAGATACTTTGGTCCAATGTGTATTAAAATGACGTAGCCGTTTTATAGCCTCAATTACAAATGGTGAGAAACGAATAGACTTTTACTCGTGCTTATCATATTTTCCTCGGCCTAAAATACCTATTTCGTCTTCCAAATTAGGTGAACCTAATCGATAAGCACACGAAGTTTATGGAAGAATATTTTTTTTTTAAAAAAAATTATAATATAAAATAATTTAAAGACAATTTTGTTTTTTAAATCATTAATGAAAAATGACTAAAAAAAAGAATTTTAAAGTTATATTATTTTATTTAAAAAATAAATTCTCTTTTTAAAATAAATTTAAAAACATAAGTTCACATAGAAATGAAGCAGAAGGCGTACAAATTAGAGTCGGAGTGATTACTTTAAAAGGATTTTATGCAGATAGCCATTCAAAATATAGTGTTTAGTTTTTGCAGTAATATGTATACTTACATATATATATATATATATATATATATATATATATACGTTTATCGGCTATTTTTATTTTTAATGACAGAGTGAGCGATTATCTAGATTAATTTCTATTTGATTGTGATTAAAATATATAAATATATAATCTTTTTGGGTGGTAAAGTAACAGGATCACTATGTACTTAAGTCTTTATGTCATTAAGTTCTTTTAATTTTAGCCATTTTGTTCCCTGTACGTTCAGTTGTGCACCGCCAATTAATGTGTACTGTGACAGCCGAAATAAACTTATATTAGTGGCCCCTCTTAGGTAAACAAGTTGGTTTTAAGAGGTTTCAATTATATAAATGTTTGAATAAACAGGTTGTATAAACTTTTCTAATTTGTTCAGCTCCATTACCAAAAATAAATAAATAAACCAGATGAATGAATACAGTCAAATCTCTCTATAACAACATTTTTATATAACACCAATTCACTATAAAAATCAAGTTTTTCTTTGAACCAATTTTTATATTATCTTATATTATAATATATGATTTCTATAACAACATTTTACTATAACAACCAAAAGATATCGAAACAAACGAGACTGTTATAAAAATATTTGAACGTATATTTATTAAATTTGTCAACTTCTCCTTATGACAAATTGGTGCTCTGATAACTGAATGATAATTCTGGAAAAATCAAGCACATAACTTAAAGTTGATAGATTCCAACTAATTAATTTAGACTTAGATGATATATATAGTCAAATATCTGTATAATATTATCTACAATAACACTTCGTTATAATAGTCAAAAAAAATTTGGAACCATTTTTTCATGTTTTATTATAATATATATTATTTATAACATCATTTCACTGTAAATTTACAGCAGCCAATCGGAACAAATGAGACTGTTATAGAAAGTTTGGGGGTTAGATATTCCAATTTCATTTAAGATAGATGAACTTTCCCTAAGTGTGATATATGTACATAGTTCAAAAAAAAAAGATAGTATATGACCTCACAATAGGGTCGGACGATGAGGGAAGTTAGAAATAACCTTATGCTTCACTTTAGTTATTCAAAGCAGAATATGAACACATGATGCTAGTAGGTGGTTAGTAACAAAATAGTGAGTATGTTTGAGTAGATACAGTGAATTAGCACTTTCAGCAGAGCTAGTAGAGGTATAATTTGATTTACTTAGCCAGGTTAACTCTAGTGAGTGGATGGCGGTTTGAAATACGGAATGCTTGTTAGAACTTTAAGAATTTAAGTTAAAGCTGAAGCACAATGACAATGGGGAAAGAAAATCAGGTAGGCAGTGAGAGAGCAAACTACAGAAGAATAGCCTTTAAGAATTATCGAAAAGGGATCTCCCCAAGATTGATAGTGTAAGCAGAGTATGTGTATGATAGTTATGAATACACTAGCTTTCCGTTAAGTGAATAATTTAGGTTTTTCCTAGTAAGAAGAATTGCTCAGAAGTAAGTCAGAAGGTGAGTCTTCATTGACATAAAGTGCAAAGAATTTTTAAGGATAAGAAAAGTTATTTGGATCCCAACAAAAAGAGAAGGATTCGCAAGTATAAGACCTTTGATCTAAGGGGGAGATATGAAAATCGGCAGTAAGTCCAGTTGGCGATTTGAAACCCGCATAGTTAGCATGGGATATAAAAAATAAAAAGGGAGGGGGGGGGAGAGAACTATAAAAATCATGCCTAGTTATGTATCACGAGGGTAGTGCCATCGCATGAGACTCTAATCTTCGGAGTATAGACTTAGCTCACAAAAATTCTATAAGTGTTTTCAGGAAATGCTTAAGAAGATAATCAAGTGTAGGAAGTATAACTCATCATTGAGGTAGATAAGAGAACTCTGGTGAAAGAAATTCACCGCTTAGCCCAACTAGGAGTTCAATTTGCGTACTCCAAAGATAGTAGAGTTGTTGTCTATAATATGACTTGTTCTCCCTTAGTAGCCGTAGTGAAGGAGAAACAATTTGATGATCCCTAAGTGTTGCAGTTGAAAGAGGAGATTCACAAGTATAAGACGATAGCTTTTGAATAAGGGGGAGATGATAGTACTTTGAGGTACCACGACAGATTGTGTGTTCCAGACATAGATGGACTTAAAGAGGGAAGATCATGCTAGAAGCCCAAAATTTCAGGTATTCTATTTACTCAGGTACTACAAATATGTATCATGGTCTTAAGGAGGTTTATTGATGGACCAACATGAAAAAGAACGTCACAAACTTTGTGGCCAAATTGTCCGAATTGTTAGCAAGTGAAAGTCGGACAACAGAAAACCTAGTTTTTTTTTATCATAGAACACATATTCTTTAGTGGAGATGGTAAAATATGAGCTTTATAATAGGATTATTCTGCTCATTTTGAAAGCATGATTTTTATGGGCGAAGCTGTAGATTGCCAATTAGATGGTTCGAAGTTGGCGAAGAGGAGCTGTTGAGCCCAAATTTGGTCAATCAGTCTATAGATAAATTTAAGTTGATTCAAGAGCGTTTGAAGAAGACTCAGAGCCGCCAAAAGTCCTATTCGAGCGTGCGGCATAGAGACCTAGAGTTTCAAGTTGATGATTGGGTGTTTCTGAAAGTTTCGCCTCTGAAGGGCGTTATGAGATTTGGGAAGAAGGGAAGGGAAGCATAGTCCCTGCTATATTGGGCCATATAGAATCTTGCGAAGGATCGGTCAATTAGCTTATGAGTTGGAGTTGCCACCAGAATTAGTGGTGGTATATCCAATAGTTCATGTGTCATGTTCTAACATTCAAGTTTTCAGTACTCAGATACTCATGTCAGTTCAATACTCAGATACTCATGTCAGTTCAATACTCAAATACTTATGTCAGTATGCTTAGATATTCATGCCATCTTGGTACTCTGATATTGGTGTTAGTTCAATACTCAAATATTCGTGCCAGTTTAATATTCATATATCCATGTTGGTTCAGTATTCACGTATCCATGACAGACCAATATTCAGTCAATGCGGTAGTTATTCAGTTCAATATCTCAGCAGTTCAGCAGTCATGTATTCATTCAGTTTAGTATGCAAGTGTTTATGAAAGTTCATGTTTCCACCAGACCCGTTTAAGGTCCGGAGTCAACAGAAGTTTTAATCAGGACAATCATTCGAGGACGAATGAACCTAAGGGGGAGATAATGTAACACCCCGCACATTCGGATTAGGTATGAATGAGTTAAAGGAGTAGTAAGGTTATATTTTGGACATGTGAAGTCCCATCGAGATGATTATGGGTGAAAATAGTTGTTTCAAATACAAGATGGAAAGTGAGGTGCATAAGATTTGATAAAATCGACTAAGTTTGCAAAAGGTCTGTATTCCAGCAAGGTTTAGTAAAAATGTGTAAGAAGATTGGGAAAACTCAAAGCATAAAAGTTGTAGGCCTTTGAAATAGCTTTCCAACGATATATTGTGGAGCCCAAACGGAGCTCTGTACAGAAAGGTTATGCCCATTTTACAGAATAGTGCGTAACCACTGCGTTCGGCCGCATTTGACCGTGACCGCAGTCGTGAGGCAGTGCTACAGCTATTTACCGCGGTCGGGACCACGATCAGGCCTATTGGGATGCGGTGACCGACTTGGGAAGTCATTTTTTAGCCCTATTTCGTCCCCCACAGCCCCAAAAACATAAAAACTTGTTCTAGAAAGGAAAACTCTCAAAAACCTAACTCCTCAAGGATCCCTCCACCACCCAAGGTAAGTTCTAATGATGATTCTAAATTAATTTCAATTCCCTAACACCTTATTAACATGGGTAAATCCTCCATATCATTAGATATTCGATTGGGACATCATTGTTGAGAGAAGAAACCCTACAACTCGAATTCAAGAAAATTGAACGTCAAAAAGGTAATATCTTCACCCTCTAGTTGATTCTATCATTGAATTAATGATTATAGACTCTAGTTCATGAGATATACGTTGATGGGTTTGATAGAAAAACATGAACGGTGATAGGTTTGTGTTGTTGATTGGTTATGGGTATTGATTACCTTATGGGTGATAAAGAATAATGTTGATTATAACCATTTGAGACTTTAGAATTTATCTAGGAGCAAGATAATGGGTTATTGGGTGTATATACACCATTAATAAGGGCTATGAAGCTTTATGCCACCAAGTGTTTGATAAAGTGACCAAAACATGACTATTGTTACTAATTTGGAATCCCTTTGACCTGTATTGATATAGATTAAAGTTGAAAGGGTTGGCGAATGTTGTATTATGCTCAAGAGCAGGAAGTTAAGGTATGTGAGGCTAACTCTCTATGTTTGGGAACGTTAATGATTCTCCCTATACTACGTTTCTTTTACGACGTTACTAATTACCTCAGAAATATAGTTTAGCCTAGTTCCTTGAATAGTTGTAGAACTTCTATTCTTTAGCTTCATGACTTTCATTCTGAACGTTGTAAGCTCAGTACGTATTCAATATAGACTTGGGTTTGATTCCCCCGAGTCTTAGTATAGATTACTCAGTATACCATAAACAGTTGGAGTTTTAGTGTTCATAATCAGTTCAAGAATACATATCTCAGTCTAGTTCTATTCAGTATTCCAGTATTATGTAAATCAATGTGATCCAGTATTCCAATATCATGTAACTCAGTGTGATTCAGTATTTCACTATCATGTATTGCAGTATGATTCTCAGTTCCTAATTTTAATTCCTGAATGTTGAATACCTGTATTTGGGCATGAGGCCGTAGTTTATGTTGTATGCATGTTTGGGCCTGAGGCCGTAGTTTATGCTTTATGCATTTTTGGGCCCGAGGCCGTAGTTATGTATACGTATACTTGGGCCTGAGGCCGTAGCTTATTCAGATAAACAGGTTGTTCGTCATTTAGAAGAGGGAGTATTTATATCCTTACTTCCTTTGTTCAGTTCAATTATCAGTTATCAGTTATCAATTTAGTTATCAGTTATCAGTTATCATTTCAGTTTCAGTTTCAATAGTTATCATTCCAGTTATCAATTATCAATTCTCAGTTATCAGCTTAGTTTCAGTTTCAACATTTATAATTCTTTCTTTCAGCTGCTTTACATACCAGTGCAATTCAAATGTACTGACATCCCTTTGCCCGGGGCCTGCATCTCACAATGCAGGTAATGATTTACAGGTTGGCGATTCAGAGCGCTAGGACTCTCGTATCAGCTGTTTGGTGATCCCGAGTTTTTTTTGGGGAATTATAATTATCTTACAGTCTTCAGTATTTTCAGACAGTCAATGTTTTCAGTACTTCATTAGAGTCTTCATAGACTAGAGTAACAGCTAGACAGAGTCGCAGGCTTTTCACATTAAGCTATGTTGGTTAAATATATTTCAGAAATGTATTAGTATTTTCGCACTTTGATTTATATCATCCAGACTTTCAGTATATTAGCATGTATTAGTTTATATTCCGCATTTAGTATGTTATGATATCACATGTTGATTGAGTCAGCCAGTTGGTTCGCTCGGTCACATGTAGTCAGGCACCGAGTGTCGTGTTACGTCCAGGCCCAGGTTCGGGGCGTGACATGCTCTATATTTGTATATATTATTTATAAATTATATGTATATTATATTTTTATTGACTATTTTAATATAGAGATTGGTTGAATAATTATTTAGGTTAATTTCAGGTATTTATTCAAATTTCTAACTTTCTGAAAAAGGAAAGGAGAATGAATATACGACAGCGACTTATACAGGAGCAAAAGTAAAGATAAGGTTTCGTATATAGCTTTATCCTTCTGCACAATAAGGCTGAAAAATGCAAGTTCCAAAATGGAAATTCAAATTTCTAATTTAGAAAAGTCACTTCATTCCAAACAAAAAAAAGAATAAATAATTCCCAAAAGTTCTAAAAGCAAGTGGGAGAAAAGAATTATTGCAGTCTATCACCGACAGATACGTTGACAGGGACAAATGTAGTCTTTATGCTACATGTTTAAGTAACTAAACCTATAATTTTTAATATGGAGTATAAATTTATATGTAATAATCTACTAAATTTCAATAAATATTATACCGAAACTCATAATTTTAACAATATAATAAATTAATGCTGATAATTTTTAAAATTTGAACCCATAAAATTTAAATACCGAGTCAGCCTATGTTAACATTTACACCCTTTACTATCCATCATTCATTCAATTATTCTTCGCTTTTGGAAAGAAAATAAAAGGAGGGGGCAAGAAAAAGCTGCCCAATCTTCATTTATGACGGCATAATTTATCTAATATGATTATAATGGTACTTGTGACGAGTTTTTATGTATTTTTCTGAGCTTTTTTTACGTTTTTGATAAACCATAAGTGATCGATTTGTTCATAGACGAGTCATACAAGACTTATAATACGATGATAAATAATATTAAATATTAATAATTATTTTTTGTGAATGTTTGGTTTATTTTATTAAAAATGAGATACATCGTGCATAGCGTAGCATTTTTAATTCTCTTGTTCTTTAAATCTTTTTTATTTTTCGTAAATTTTTCAAAGGCAAGATTGCTATTGAAATATGTTTAGTTTGTTGTTGTTAGACATTAGTTAGTGTTATTAGTTCTTAGTTAGCTAAGTTAATTGTATTAGCATGTATTAGCTGTCTTTTATTTTCCTTCACTGTTACTTTCCCACGTGTATATACATATACACATTGTAATAGTGGAAATGAGACGAGAGCCATTTTTCACTTTTCATTTCATCTGCTCTCCTCCCAGATATTTCCTTCTCTCTTTGGAATGTTCTAGAATCACCATTGAAGCTCCTGTACGAGCTTCATCCTAGGTCAAATTAGCAATCTTAATATGGTATCAGAGCCGGCGTGATACACTCGCCTGAGATCTGCCGGAGTTTTTCTTCAAAGACCTTTTTCTCTCTGTTATCTGCTGGGTTTGGTTTCGTGATTTCGAGCTGCATTTGTGCGAAGTAAAGGCATTTTCTGCAAGATTGGACAGTCTATTCAGTGTTTTGCTTAGGAAATTAGTCAATTTCATCATCTAGAGCTTCTCTCATGGCGATCGATCAAACCGAAGAACTCACCTCAACACGACAGGAACAATCAACCTGCCATCGATGTAAGTAGTCCTCTATACATTCATCCTTCGGATAGTCCCGGAGTGACTCTAGTACCAGTTCCCTTTGATGGAATTGGGTATAGGTCATGGAGAAGAAGCGTATTTAGAGCCTTGTCAGTCAAAAATAAATTAGGGTTCGTAAATTGGGATTGTAGGAAGCCTCCTCCCAATTCTCCTCAGTTTCGTAAATGGGAAAGATGTGATGACATGGTAACTTCCTGGATTCTCAATTCCCTTTCAAAGGAAATTTCTGACAGTGTTGAATATGTTAACGATTCAGTAGAATTATGAAGAGAATTGGAAGATCGATATGATCAAACGAATGGTGCAAATCTGTATTAGATTCAAAAGGAGATTAATGATCTCGTTCAAGGATCTTTGGACATTACTGCCTACTACATGAGAATGAAAAGGTTATGGGAAGAATTGAGCAATCTTAGTGCCAAGCCAAGTGCACCTGTGTTTGTACGTGTGGGTCAAAGGATAATATGCATAAGGCGGAATAGGACAGACGACTCATTCAGTTTCTGATGGGCTTGAACGAAGTGTACACAACAATGCGAGGAAGCATTTTAATGGTGAAACCCCTACCATCATTGGCGCAGGTCTTCTCTCTGTTGGTACAAGAGGAAAAGCAAAGTGAGTTCAAACGAAACAATCAACTGAGCCTAGAGTCTACCTCACTTCATGTGAATACTGCACCTTCACAACATCAAAATCCCTTTGGGCTCGGAATTTCAAAACACATTACAAGGGTTGACCATTCTGTGACTATTGCAAGAGGCCATGCCATACAAAGGGCAAGTGTTACAAATTACATGAATATCCCCAGGACAATCCTTATAACAATCAAAACTCAAATCGCACTAACACTCAACAATTCAATCAGGGAAACAACTCATGTCAAACTCAAGGTCACAAATTCAATAGAGGGAAAGGAACATTAGAAAATGTACATGGAGTCCCAACTAATCTGATGCATGAGAAGCAAGATGATCCAATCCTACATATAGTGAGAATCAGAATGTCAGCTTGACAAAAGAGCAGTATAGGCAGATAATGAGCCTGCTACAACATTTTCAGATAGGAGCATCTCCCAGCAATGCCAACATCACCAATAGTGCTATAAACTTTGCAGGTATTGTGGTCTGCACTTTTACTATTGATTTTGACAAACCATCGTGCAAATGTTTCGAATCTAAGACTGACTTTTGGATCATAGACTCAAGAGCCTCTTATCATATGACCTTCAATAAAACTGCACTTAGTAACATAATAACATTACCATACCCTGTGTTGATAAGCCTACCAAATGGACACAAGGTGAAAGTGCTTCAATTTGGGGATGTGATACTCAACTCTGAAATTACTCTACACAAAGTTCTTTATGTTCCATCCTTTAAGTGCAACCTGATTTCTGTCAATTCTCTTGCAACACATCTCAAGTGTATTGTATTTTTCACTGATGCACTATGTCTGTTGCAGGCCCCTTTAGTGAAGAGGCCTCAAGTGATTGGTAGTAGCAGAGAGGGATTATACTACCTCTGTTCCAGGTGTCTAAAGGGTAAAAATACTATTTCAAATACTAGTTTGCCAATTTCTTGTTGCAACTGTTCTATTTCTGTTAGTACAAATAGTGGAGTCTTTAGTAGTCCTCTTCATTCACAGTCTTATTCAACAGATGTAAATACTTCCATTCGCAATAGCAAGAGTGACTCTTTGAATGTATTAGATAAACATGATGCAGACATTTTGTGGCATAATAGGCTTGGCCATGTTCCCTTTATCAAAATGAGAGGAATATCCTCAATTCCTGTGAACTTCTCACCCAAACAACCTTTCATTTGTTCCATTTCCCCCATGGCTAGATAAGCCAGACTTCTATTTCCACAAAGAACCAGTATTTTCCAATTGATACATGTTGATATATGGGGCCTCTACCATGTTGCTACACACAATAACTACAAATACTTCCTTACCTTGGTGGATGACTTCAGTAGGTTCACCTGGACTCATTTGTTAAGCAACAAAAGCAATGCCCTATAAACTCTTAAAGCTTTTATAAACATGATTGAGAACCAATTTAACACCACTGTAAAAACCATCAGATCTGATAATGGACTGGAGATTACCAGTCATGAAGCCACCTCCTTCTATCAAACTAAAGGCATTATTCACCAGAAAACTTGCCCTTATACCCCACAACAAAATGGGGTAGTAGAGAGGAAACACAAATATCTCCTTGAAACTGCCAGGCACTCATGTTTCAGTCCAAATTACCAACCAAATATTGGGGATAATGCATTTTGACAGCAACTTACCTGATTAACAGACTACCTACTTGAACAACAAATGTCCTTTTGAAATCTTATATCATAAGAAACCCAATTATTCTCACTTGAGGAGCTTTGGATGTCTCTGTTATCCTACTGTCCCTAAGGTGCACAGAGACAAACTTGAGCCCAAAAATACTTCTCATGTTTTTGTGGGCTATCCCTTTGGGACAAAGGGTTACAAAGTACTAAGCCTAGCCACTAGGAAGATTCATGTTTCTAGAGATGTAGTATTCTATGAAAGAGTCTTTCCTTTCTCTTTAAGAATGTCCCCCTGTATGATAACCTCAATGTAGCCTCTTTTCCCGTTCACTCTGAAAATAGAAGTCCATACTCTAATGTTCAAACTCCTACAAGTATCACATCTCCAGATGTGCATCAATCCCCTGTATCCTCACCTGCTAATGATACTACAATGCACACATCAGACATTCAGTCTTTTCACCATTCTCCTACCCCTGCAAATTCATATGAAGTTATCAGTCCTCAATCACCAACTTCTGCCCAATAAGATTCACCTCTGTTAAGAAAAACCAGTAAAACCCATACAACTCCTACATACCTTAAGGATTACATCAATAATCTACCTAACACATCACATCCTGATGCTCCTCAGGATCCATCTTCTTTGAGTGCACTCTTCTCCAATCACAGTTATGTTACACCTGATGCCTTATGTTCTGAAAGTCAACACTTAGTGACAAATGTTTGTCATGATAGTGAGACATCTTCATATGGAGAGGTAGCACTCAGTCCTGCATGGCAAGCAACCATGACACAGGAATTTAAGGCTTTTTATGCAAATAACACTTGGGACTTAGTCCCCTTGCCAGCTGGGAAAAAGGCAATAGTCTACAAATGGGTCTATAAGATTAAATACAAAGCAGATGGTAGTATAGAGAGATTTAAGGGTAGATTAGTGGTAAAGGGGTATACTCAACAAGCAGGAATTGACTATACAGAGACTTTTTCCCCTGTTGTCAAAATGACAACAGTTAGAGTTTTGGCCACTGTTGCTGTAAAGAAAGGCTGGAATATATTTCAGCTTGATGTAAATACTGCATTCCTCCATGGTGATATATATGAAGAAGTGTACATAGAGGTGCCACCATGTCTTTTAATTAATCAAACTGGTCCATAAAAGGTAGTTTGCAAACTCAACAAATTATTGTATGAGCTGAAGCAAGCCAGCATGCAATGGTATGCGAAGCTGACTGAAGCCTTATCAGCAATGGGGTATAGACACTATGAGAATGATTACTCACTCTTCTCCAAGAAGACTTCTTCCCACATCATTTTTGTAGCTGTCTATGTTGATGATGTTATCATCACTGGTACTGATTCAGTGGAGATAGCCAATCTGAAATCATTTCTTGATAAGCAATTCAGAATCAAGGATCTGGGGAAACTTTATTACTTCTTGGGACTAGAGGTCCTCTACAAATCAGATGCTGTCATCATATCTTAAAGGAAGTTCACCCTAGACTTGCTGAAGGAATATGATTGTTTTGCTTACAGCAACTTGTCTTCTCCTCTTGATCCTGCTGTGAAGTTGAAAGCTGATGAGGGCACTCTTCTTCCAGACCCTACATATTACAGAAAATTAGTGGGCAAGCTGAACTTCCTCACTAACACACGACTTGATATAGCCTACAGTGTACAACTTCTTAGCCAGTTCATGCAAGTACCTAGAGATACACATTTGACAGTAACATTTCATCTACTCAGGTATCTCAAGATAGATCCCACACTTGGCATATTTTTTTCCAACAACACTGATTGTTCTATCACTGCCTACTGTGACTGGGCATCATGCCCTGACTCTAGAAAGTCTGTCACTGGCTACATTGTTTTAGTTGGAGATAGTCCATTAGTTGGAGATCAAAGAAGCAAGAAACCATTTCCTTATCCTCAGCTAAGGTTGAGTTCATGTCCCTCAAGAAAGTGGTTGGAGAATTGGTATGGTTAAACAAGTTATTTGAAGAGTTTACTATCCCGCAGTCTGGTCCCATTACTGTCTTTTGTGACAGCCAATCTGCTATCCACATTGCTCATAATCCTATTTTTTATGAACGGACAAAACACATTGAGGTCGACTGCCACTTTGTAAAGAACAAACTTCAGGAAGGGTTGATTTTTCTTCAACATGTGGCCACCACTGACCAATTAGCTGACATCCTTACCAAGGCACTCACAGGGGTCAAACATAATGTTGTGCTCGGCAAGTTGGCTGTGATATCCTCCCATCCAACTTGAGGGGGCGGGTATTGAAATATGTTTAGTTAGTTATTGTTAGACATTAGTTACTGTTATTAGTTCTTAGTTAGCTAAGTTAATAGTATTAGCATGTATTAGCTGTCTTTTATTTTCCTTTACTTTTACTTTCCCACGTATACATACATACATATATATATATATATATATATATATATATATATATATATATATATATATATATATATATATTGTAACGGTGAAAATGAGACGAGAGTCATTTTTCACATTTTCATTTCATCTGCTCTCATACCAGATATTTTCTTCTCTCTTTGGAATGTTCTAGAATCACCATTGAAGCTCCTGTACGAGCTTCATCCTAGGTCAAAGTAGCAATCTTAATAATTGCAGTCGACCATTTGAGCTGATCTAAATTTTTCATTGCATTACATAAATTCAGTGCGATCGACAGAGAATTTGATGAGGGTTCGATTCTTCACCTTGTAATCACATTTTTGGCTACTTAAACTTTCACTTTCTCTTATTAAAAGAATTCAATAAAGGAGAAAAGGATTTCAAGTCTAAGTTTTGTTGAGAAAAGATGATAAAGGCAAAATTTTATAAAACAAAAGGATGAACTAATTATGACGTATCAAACATAACAAAATATGGCATAAACCATTGACTTTAACATGTTCATTTTGTATAGAATAAATAATAACAAATTCAAATTCATAGTATTTATTGTCTATTGTTAATTGTTTTTCTTCTTAAGCCGAGAGTCTTTGGGGAACAACCTCTTTACCCTTATAGGGTAAGGGTAAGGTCTGCGCACACTCTACTCTCCCCAGACCCTACTTCTGGAATTTTACTGGGTTGTTATTGTTGTTGTTGTTGTTGTTGTTGTTGTTGTTATGTTTAACACTAATTTTATTGGGTATAATCATTTGTCATCCGAATCCCACTAGCGCAACTAATTCGATTTCGTACAATTTAAGACCCACTAAAGGAGAAGTACCCCTATTTTAAGTTTTTTATTTTATTTTCAGTGCTCGAAGCTGAGACCCCTTAGAAGGGAGGATTCTATCCATGCCGTCATATTCCTGCATGCAAGTTTAGAAAATGCTCTACCAATGGACACTTAACTAATATTACATTTCTTCTCTTTCTGGAGAGATAAAACTTTCTGTAAAACGAGCCCATTTTGCATTGTACAAGATTGAGGCCACACTACAAATAGTCCCTTGGATGTCCTAAAACAACAATTTTTATGCTCTTCGAAGTAGAGTAGTACTTCACCATCCGCAAACCTATATTTCGGTACGGCAAAATGAAGATTGAACTGTCGTATAATAACAGTACAATACAATACAATAAGCACAAAACAGTCCTCCCAAAACTGTAATGCCACATTGTGGGTAACACAAGTTGGAAGTGCAAAAGGCAAAGAACTCGAAAAAAACAACAAACAAGAAGAATATGGCAAAAAAGAAAATCTTTATTCTTTTGGTCTTACAAAAATAATATCTAATCCATCCCAAAAAGATGAAACACAAATTAAATAACATTATAAAGGACTAGAAGAAGAAAATTAAACAGAATTTTTTTTAGTTTCCATCACAAAAGAAACATACCTGATAGCTCAAGAAATAAGAAAATTCTTACAGGAAATTGGGTAAAGCAATGAAAGCGCAAAGATAGTACAAAGATAGTACAGTGCACATAAAAATACAAAAAAAAAAACCTCAGTGTAATCCCACAAGTGGGGTCTGGGGAGGATAGTGTATAAGCATACCTTATCCCTACCTTGTAAAGGTAAAAAAATTATTTCCGATAGACCCTCGACTTAAGGAACATAAACAGGGAGCAACCAATAATAACAATAACAAGAGAAAAAACAAAGCCACTACGTATAATAACAAAGATCTAAGAAAAGATATACAAGAATACTACTAACAATACTGATAAGAATGACAAGACATGGAATCAAAGATCTAGGAATACGAAACTGTAAAAATAATACTAATACTACTGGTAAGAACAATGTGTTAGGACCGAAAAAATAAGTTGTCATGTGGAAGCTAGCAAACAAACCTTGAGAGTGCGAAATATTATATAAAAAGAGAGTACAAAATATCGAGAGAACAACCTCACGAAGAGATAAACACATGTGACACACTAACACTTGCCCCGTAAAGTTCTCCTCCTAAACACAACTCTCAAATCCCATATGGCTACATTGCAGATGCTACTGAATGAGAAGGGTGGATCCTCAATTTATAAAGTTCCAAACCTTTTCTTATAAGAAAAGAGATTAACCAAATATGAAATAATTATATTTCCTTTTAAGAAAAGAAAAACTCAATTATGATAAATATATTGTCCTTTCCTTCATGAGATAGAAAAATCAATTATGATAAGAAAATATGGACAAACACCTAACATAATCCACATAAAAATATAGAAGGAATATTCATCTCAAGATCCAACCAATCTGAGAAGCAATAATAGGTAAAAAGAAGAGGGGAGGGCTAAACCAGCCCCACAACATTTTACATTTTGAAACCTATATCTTGGTATTATTAAAGAAAGATGAGGCTCTGTTATAGTAAACAATGCAGTCCAGAATTCCTTGATACTATAGTCTTTCATTACCCATAACTTAAAAGTGCCCCCCTCGTATTCCAATCAGTATAATAAGTACAAAGCTGTCCTCCCAATACTGAAACGCCACATGTTGCGTGATGCATACTGGGAATACCACCAATACAATTATCTGGCAACTACACTTAATTTGATATACTAAATTGTATTGGGAAAAATTATATTTATATAAAGATGACATGTCGAGACACGTGGACTGGTCAAATAGTCAAAGAATTATAATTAGTTAAGAGGCACGAGCAGCAATAGAAACGAGCAAGGACAAAGGAATAGGCAAGGGTTGCCATACCTGTTTAAGTCATTTATATCCAAGAATCAAAAGGAATGGATATGACCATAGTAAAGAGCGTAGATACAGAATTTGACAGGCATTAAATACTGGATACGTTAGAGAATTTGTATTGATTATAATGATTATGTAACGTGACATTCAATGTCTTTAATTATTCATAATAGCCTCATTATGATTTGGGGAAAACGCATATCTTCAAGATACCTATAAAAGGGAGGTATCTGATCAATTGTAGGGATAAGAGATATTATCGGAATATACTTTGATTTACTTATTTTTTCTCCTGATTATACTCTAATTACCCCAAATTACTTTCCTTTGCATATTCTTTTGATTATCAGTAACCCGTGTTCTTCTAAATTCTAGCTTTGACTGAAATTCTATTTTTTGGTTAAACAAATTGGTTCTGTTACCGGAAATCTGATAATCTATTTTCTTTTCACTTAACCTTCCTTGTTGCATCAATTATGTCAAATAACAATGACAATACCCCAGGAAACCAAGAGAACCAACAAAGTCAGGGAGGTCCACAGAATATTAACATTCAAGTTCCTACTCTGCAAGACTCTCCACGGCAATCTCGTGAGGGTTCTCCTAATGGGTCTCAAATAAACGAGTATGCTCAATTTGAAAATGTTGAAGCCATTGATGAAGCGTTGCAGAAATTAATTGATGCTCAGGTCAACAAAGCTGTTGAGGCACTTGTTAACCAGTTACCTGTTGTAACACCCACACCTACTCAAAATAATAACACTATGGAAAACCCTCGTTCTGGGCTTGTTAGTTCAGGTAGCGGTGGAACTCCCAGTAAATCACAGGAGAGAGAACCAGGTAATGTAATTAATTCCGATTTACAAAATTTAGTACTAACCTTGCAGAAACAGCTCAAGGAGCAAAGTGAGCGCATAGAGCAGATACCCGAGGTGCCGCCCATAATCAAAAGGGTAGATATGGATAGATATTCGCAACAACCCTGGAAGCTAAGTGCTGCTCCACTCCCAATACCAAAAAAGTTCAAAATGCCTGATATTTCAAAGTATGATGGAACAACAGACCCACGAGATCACGTGACTGCGTTCACAACGGGTGTAAAAGGCAATGATTTGACTAAGCAGGAGATTGAATCAATTCTAGTCAAAAAAATTGGTGAAACACTCACCAAAGGAGCGTTAACATGGTATTCTCTTTTACCCGAAAATTCTATAAATTCTTTTGCTGAGCTTGCAGATTCTTTCATCAAAGCACACTCGGGAGCTCAAAAAGTAGAGAAAAGAATGGAGGATATTTTTAAAATCAAGCAAGGGGACTCTGAACTGCTTAGAGAATACGTGGACAGATTTCAACGCGAAAGAATGACATTGCCACGCGTACCTGACAACTGGTCAGCGATAGCTTTCACAAGTAATTTGAATGAAAAGAGTTCGGAAGCTACGAGGAGACTTAAGGAAAGCCTTCGGGAATCCCCAACTACAACGTGTAATGATATTTATAACAGGTATAGCACGAAGTTGAGGATTGAGGAAGATACTGTTCCGCAATTCTAAAAAGAAGAAAAGATAAGTTTGAGACGAGCGGAGACCGAAAAAAGGTCCGGTAAAAACAGGTACGAGCCTTATATGGGACCTTCGGGAAAAGACTCATGGTCAAAGCAGGATAATCAAAGGTACGATCATAGATCAGGAAACAGAGAATTAGGTTCTTCATCAAAATTCAGGAACGAGCAAAACAACAAATAGTCACGAGATGATGATAGAAATGTAAAAGCAAGATTTGGTGGTTATAACTTCAACTTCAGCACCTCTGAACTCGTGGATGTTTTGAGAAGCATGAGAGATAAGATTCGGTGGCCAAAGGAAATGAGATAGAATCCAAACTGGCGCAACCCTGACCATTGGTGCGAGTTTCATAATGACCACGGGCATAAAACAGCAGATTGCAGATTCTTACAAAGTGAAGTTGATCATTTATTAAAACAAGGATATCTTACTGAGTTGTTCAGTGAGAAAGGCAAGCAACTTACATGAAGAATAGGCAGGAGCTTCCAAAACCACCTTCTCCCAAAAGAACTGTTAACGTTATAAGTGGGGGTGAAGACGTCAATGGTATATCATATACTGCAGCTAACAAAATTTCCAGAGTAATAATTACCCAAGGAAAATGGGTGCGGCATGTTTTAGAGGAAGACAACATTACATTCAATGATGCAAATGCAGATGGCGTATTAACCCCTCATAACGATGCACTGGTAATATCTTTAATTGTACATGATACTAATGTGAAACGAGTTTTAATTGATCCAGGTAGTTCCGTCAACATTATTTTGCTAAGAGTATTACGTGAGATGCAATCTAAAGATATAGTAATACCAAAGGCGCATACTCTATCTGGATTTGATAATTCTAGTGTTGTCACGAAAGGAGAGGTAATACTTACCACATTTGCTGAAGAGGTTGTCAAAGATACAAAGTTCCAGGTAGTAGACATGGAGATGGCTTACAACATGATTCTTGGGAGACCCTGGATCCACGAAATGGATGTTGTTCCTTCGACCTTGCATCAAGTTATTAAATTTCCATCGCCATGGGGAATTTGTCAAATTCGTGGAGATCAACATATATCCAGGGCTATCAACTCCGTTGCAAATACAAGCATGATAAGTGAAGGTAAATAGCAATCACAGAAGGCAGTTGAGGACTTCACAACACAAACCTCGACTGAACAAGGGCAAACAGATGTAGACTCAATGCCTGATACCATTCAAGAACCAAAAGAGAATGAAAATATCAAAACAACGATAGAGAAATTAGATCTTGTCGTGTTATTTGCTCAATGGCCTGATAAAAAAGTCTATGTAGGAGCCAATCTTGACCAAGGAATGAAAGGTAAGTTAATTGAATTTTTGAAAACTAACATGGACTGCTTTGCTTGGTCCTACTCTGACATGACAGGAATACCACAAGAGGTGATGACTCATAAACTAAATGAAGATCTATCATACCCCCTGTGAAGCAAAAGAAAAGAAAGCAAGGAGCTTTCAAGAATCAGGTGATTCAAGAAAAAGTCCAAAAATTGGTTCCATTTGAGAGGTAATGTATCCTAACTGGTTAGCTAACACTGTTGTGGTTCCAAAGAAGAACGGTAAGTGGCGGGTTTGTGTAGATTACACGATCTTAACAAAGCCTGCCCTAAAGATTCTTTTCCACTACCACATATAGATCAATTGATTGATGCAATTGCGGTCACGAGCTGTTAAGTTTTTTAGATGCATATTCAGGTTATTATCAGATTAAAATGGATCCGGGAGATGAAGAAAAAACTTCATTCATAATAGACAGGGGGACTTACTGTTATAAAGTAATGCCCTTTGGTCTAAAGAATGCAGGTGCAACATATCAGAGGTTAGTTACCAAAATATTTCAAGAGCATTTAGGAAAGACCATGGAGGTATATATAGATGATACACTTGTTAAAACTCAGTACTCAAAAGATCACATATCACACTTATCTGACACATTTTCGTTTTTGCACAAATTTAATATGAAACTAAATCCCAAAAAATGTGCATTTGGCGTTGCTTCAGGTAAGTTTTTGGGTTCTTATTTCTAACCGTGGTATTGAAGTAAATCCTACACAGATTAAATACATTGAGGAAATTTCTGACATACTTTCAAACAAGAAAGAAGTTCAAAGATTAACAGGAAGAATTGTAGCCTTGGGAAGATTCATTTCTAGATCATCAGAGAAGTGTTTTAAATTCTTCTCAGCCCTTTAGAAGCAGGATCATTTTGAATGGAATGAGGAATGTCAACAGGCACTTAGGAATTTGAAAACGTACTTATCAAATCCACCTTTGTTGGCAAAACCAAAGACTGGGGAAAAACTACTCATTTACCTTGCTGTTTTGAAAGTGGCGGCAAGCGCTGTTTTGGTCCGAGAAGAACAAGGTAAACAATCCCCTATCTATTACGTAAGTAAATCTTTGTTATATGCGGAGACGAGGTATCCTCAGTTAGAAAAACTTGCACTTGCGTTAATCATGGCATCTAGAAAGCTAAGACCTTACTTTCAGTGTCATCCTATCATTGTAATAACCGCCTTCCCTTTACATAACATATTACATAAGCATGAGTTATCAGGTAGGTTAGCTAAGTGGGCAATAGAGTTAAGTGAATACGAAATTGCATACCAACCTAGAACTGCTATAAAATCACAAGTATTAGCTGATTCCGTGGCTGATTTTAGCCAGGGAATGCAGTTAGAAGTAGAAAAAGAATTGCAGGTGTTCAATGGAGCTAACCCAGGAACTTGGACTTTATTCACTGATGGCTCGTCTAACGTAAAAGGAGAAGGTTTAGGGGCCATATTGGTACCACCTACGGGTGAAACCATTCGTCAAGCTATCAAATGTCATTCCATAACTAACAATGAGGCAAAATATGAGGCTATGATTGCAGGTTTAGAACTGTCACGGGAACTTGGCATAAATCAGATTATAATCAAGAGTGATTCACAACTCGTAGTCAATCAGATGTTGGGGACTTATACAGCCAGGGAAGCAAGGATGCAACAGTACTTGGAAAAAGTACGGGAATTGATAAAACAATTTCAAAATTGGAAAGTTAGACAAATACCCAGGGACGAAAATCTTGAAGCAGACGCCCTAGCTAATCTCGCATCTGCAGCCGATGTGGCAAATGATGCAAATGCCTCAGTAATACATTTATTTCATTCAGTTCTTGATCCTGATGTGAATGAGGTAAATTTTAATAACTTAACCTGGGATTGGAGGAACGAAATTATTGCTTTTTTGCAGTATGGAACCGTCCCTGATAACAAGAAAAAGGCTTATGCGCTTCGAAGAAAGGCTGATCGGTAATGCTTAAAACAAGGCAATCTATATCGTAAAATGTTCAGTAGTCCCTTAGCAAGATGCCTTGGACCTTCGCAAACAAAGTATGTAATGAGAGAAATACACGAGGGACATTGCGGGAATCACGCAGGTGGAAGATCACTGGTAAGAACCTTAATTAGGGCAGGTTATTACTGGCCCAAAATGGAAGAAGAGGCGGAAAGTTTTGTGGCCAAATGTGATAAATGCCAAATGTACGGTAACAATATGCATAGACCTGCGGAATTATTACATCCGGTCATTGCACCATGGCCATTTATGAAATGGGGAATGGATATCGTGGGTCCATTACCACAAGCAAAAGGACAGGTAAAGTTTTTGCTTGTTCTCACTGATTATTTTACTAAATGGGTGGAGGCAGGTGCATTCAAATAGGTGCGAGAAAAGGAAGTCAGAGATTTTATTTGGCGGAATATCATATGTCGATTCGGCGTACCAAAGGAGATTGTATGTGATAGTGGCCCTCAATTTATCGGAGCTCAGATCATGGAATTCCTTCAAAGTTGGCAAATTAAAAGGATAACGTCTACGCCTTATCATCCGGTGGGTAATGGGCAAGCAGAATCAACAAATAAAGTCATTATGAACAATTTAAAGAAACGATTAGAAGAGTCAAAAGGGAATTGGCCAGAAGTGCTACCTGGTGTTTTATAGGCATATCGTACAACGACAAAAATTAGTACGGGAGAAACACCGTTTTCATTGGTTTATAGAACTGAAGCTTTAATTCCAGTCGAGATAGGAGAACTGAGTACCCGATTCACGCAGGCGACACAAGAATCTAATGACGAGGAGATGCGGGTCAATCTAGATTTACTCAAAGCAAGGAGAGAAGCTGCACTAATAAGAATTGCAGCACAAAAACAGGTCAGAGAACGATATTACAATAGAAAAGCACGCCTCAGGTTCTTCAAAATTGGGGACTTCGTGCTTAAAAAGTTTTTTCAATCTACAAAAGCAGCTAACGCAGGAAAATTAAGTCCAACATGGGAAGGACCCTACAGAGTTCGTGATGTTGTAGGAAAAAGAGCATATAAACTGGAAACAATGGATGGCAGGGTACTACCTTCACATTGGAATGCTGTTTATTTGAAGAGATACTATTTCTAAGGGAAACCCACGGTCAGGTATAACCATTTTATATTTCATTTTTGAATTGTTAAAATTTTACTAACGATTTTAGATGATAGGCAAAAAGCTATCCCGTACTAAATGATGAGTCACGAACTGTAAGGCACATAGAGTAACCTAAAATTCCTGGCCTAGGGTTACAACTATTCTGATAGAAATAAATACGGGGTATGCAGTCTTCATCTATAATCACCCCTCCGAGTCCCGTATGTTTTTCCTTTTCAGGAAAAGGACCAAATGAGAGGAACTATCAAGTGCTCTAGACTTCATACTTCAACACTCAAATACTTGGGGGACTACATAATATACATAGACATGTGTATAAAGAAGGCAAAGAAGATTGAGGGAAAATTAAGCCTAAAAGATTCAAGTGCAGAGTAAAATTTACGAGATAGAGCCACGAGCTGAGGCTAAAGAAAAAAAAACCTCATTATAGTTAGGGTATTAGGGTAAATGACATATACTAAAACGGGTTATAAGGAAAAACCCAGTACCTATTACTCCTCTTTTGTAAAAATTTGTTACAAGAAAAACAGTTACGAGAAAGTTATAGATGTACTTCAAATACATGTAAAGTATTATAAGTTCCAATAACAACTTGTCAAAGTTATTTCAAAGAAACATGTGTGTTCCTATTTCTTTTATCGTATGTTAACACCATTATGAAGTTGAGACGTCTACTTCATTAAGTGTCGAAATATAAAAGGGCCCTCTTTTATAAAACTCATGTTCAAATTAATTAGTCATGAGGATAACAGAAGCATTTTCGAAGAATAAAAATGCAAATTATTCTGTAAGTCCTTAAAAATTAAGGCAAGAATAAAGAAAACAGAAGTTTATAATAATAACACGAAGACTTCTTATTATCTAAAAATCTAAGACTAAGTACAAACTTAGTCATAAAACTACGAGATTGTTTATATAGATTGCCCCATAAAAGACTTGGGGACTTACGACTTCAAAATCAACCCTCAAATAAAGTTAAGGGTCTGATTATGGTTTTCCAAAACAAAAGCAAAATCACTAGAATGTTCAAAACCGGTCAGTGAGAAGTTTGAGGAACCGAAGCAGGAGCATCAACAGCAGTGGGTTCAATTTGGGCAGCTACATCAATAGATGTGGTTTCAATTTGGCTTGTAGCAACATATTCGATTGGGCTTGAAAGAATTGGGATACCCATATCAGCTTCAACATTCACGGGAGCTTCAGCCACGAGAGAACGGAAGTCCTGAGTTTGTTGAGCCTTTTCAATGGTTCCGTTGATCTTAGCTAACTCTAACTCCAGGTTGAAGTTTTCTTGACCAACTTCAAGTAGGGTATCACGACGATAATTCAAAAATGTCCAACTTGTCTCGACAACAGATTTTTCTTCAAGGATCTCATAATCCTTTTCCTAAGCAGCGATCTCATTCTTTAGCTCATCATTTTCAGCCAAGGTGGAGTTGTGGGAAGCTTGAAGAGAGGCATGGGAGCATTTTAAAGTACGCACCTTATCAACAGAGATTTTGAGGTCCTCTTGTGCTTGAGTCAAGTTTTGCACGAGCTCCCCAGCGTAAACTTCCTTTTGGTCCAAAAGAGCTTTTAACTCTCTGATCTCTTCACTAGATTTAGATAGTTGCTCTAAGAAGGAGGACTCGAGACATTATTTTTCTTTTTATGCTTGGCTTGAAGAAGCTTTTGTAACCGCCAATTCTGAAGTTAAAGCCCGCACTCGCTGCTCTAAGTTACTCTTGCTCACTTGTAAGTCTTCTATATCAATCTATGCACTCTCAAATTGCCCCTTCCAATTGATTGCTTCCAACTGAGAGTCACGTGCTATCTTCTCCAAAGGGGCGATTCTTTTCATCATTTCTGTGCCAATAAGGTTGGCCTAAAAAGGGGAAAAGGAAGTAAGAATCCACAAAGATAGTCGAATTATAAAGCAAAAAAGGAAGAGAAGGAAAGTACCTTCAAAGTAGCATGTACGATATCATTCATTAAAGTAAGGGAACTATGACTCTCCAACTTGGCTTTTTCAATTGGGCCGATTAAAGGCTCCATCCATACATCTGCCTGACCTGACTTTCTGCAAAGGCTGCTCTCAGTAGGAAATTCAATAGTTACCCGCCTCATAGCGGCACTTCTACTTGAAGATCCCGCTTCTGTATAATGAACGATAGGAGGGGGAATAGTCAAAGGAGGAGCCGGAGAAGAGGTGAAAGCAGTAGAAGAAGGAACGGAAATAGTTGGGGCCGGTAAGGAAGGAACCACAAGCACAGGAGTTGGAAAAGAAGATAAGGGTACTTCTTCTTAAATAGGTCCTACATCTTCATGGCCAAATCTGCTGATGAAAAGTTGGTCAATAGACTCACAGGTATCGTGGGGAGTGACGTCATCGTCAGGAATTGTTATTAGAGTTTCAATAGGTTCAGTAAGAGAAATCGACACTTTAGCTTCGTCATCAGAGACGATGCGTCTCCTAACTCGAGGCCTTGTCACCAGGGAGCCCTCATCTCCCTCTTTTTCAGAGTCTTCCTCTTTTGCAGCTTTCCTTTTTTGCAGAAGAAGAACCCAAAACTATTTCCCGGGCTCTTTCTAGAGAGATACGGGTTCCTGAAGGAGTACGGGTTCCCGAGGAAACATGAGAAGCCGCAACTGCTTCAGCAGTAACTCATCGAATAGCAAATCCTGACGAAAAGAAGGATAAAAATTAGAGCAATAAAAGAGAATATAGACACAAAAGACACAAAAAATATAAATTCTTACCATGAGTCTTTACCTTCCAACCAAAACGGTTAGAAAGTATTTTCCAAGACCTACCATCCATCGATGCGATTTTCACCAATTTATCTACCCAACCACGGAAGTTGGGAACATCCCCCACAACTCCCATGGTAGTTAATAAAAAAACAACAAAAGCAAAATTAGAGAAGTTGACAAACTTGAAGGAAAAAGGTACGAGAAGGTTAAAAGACTTACGTGCAAAATTTCACTTCTCAGGGAAGGGAACATTATCCTCACCCACTAAACCAACAGTGGGGGCAGCAACAAATCGGGCATACCAGCCGCGGTCTTTTTCATCTTTGGGACTCACCAAAACCCTCTTACTCCTGGCTACTAGTGTAAAAATACCATTGCGAAAAAGCCTAGGTGAGTAAAGATGAATCAAGTGGGGGAAAGTAAAAAGAACTTCAGCTTTAGCGGCTAAATGCCTTAAACAGGCAAAAACCCTCCATATGATCGGACCAATTTAGCCCAAACAGACGTTGAAGAAACGGCAAAATTTGAGAATGACTGGATCAATCGCTGGTCTGAACCCTAAAGTAAAAGCGTATGTGTAAACAAAAGAAAACCCAGTTAAATAAGAAGTTATTCTCTGATTCGGATTAGGGATAATAATGGAAAAATCGTTACTCCAATGACAGTCCTTACGAACCACATGAGTTAAAACTTCTGTAATTTGAGTGGGGTAAGTATCGACACGATCTAAAGCGGAAATCTGGTTTCTAAGAGATTCCCTATCGTGGTAAAAAGATAATTCTGTAGGGACTATCTCTTCTACTAAAGGCACACGTAATGGTTCAGAAGGTTCTTTACTCCTAGAAGAAGATTTGTAAGAAAGGGAACCTCTGGTTCTGGAAGAAGGAACAGAACTAGAAGAAGGCATAAACAAACCACCTCGAGTAGATCCTAAGCTACGAAGCCTACCTCCCCTTCTATGCCTAACAGGGGCATTGGGGAAAGAATAAACAATAGAGACTTCTCGAGAGTGAGGGTTTGGTCAAGACATATCGAAGAGGAATGATGTAAAGAAGAAGTAAACAGAGAATTGAGAAATTAAGTGTTCAATAAAACTTTATGAGGTAAAAGACAAGGGAAGAAGTTATATTTATATTGATAATCGACCGCCAAAGGTAAAAGTGCAGTGAAAGAAGGATCACAATTATGATAACTGGCACTTCGTAAATAGTGGAACCATAAAAACCTTGAAAAAGGCTGCAAAAACTGCAGAACCAATGGAAAATTGATACGTGTACGGAGTATTAAATGGAAGTGACAATTGAAGCGTCAATTTTGTCATAGCATTAATGGTGACAAAATTCTCGTTTTAATGAAATCCACTTCCCAAATATTCAACTGATGAATAAATGGAAAGTGGGGGGACTATCTGTATTGGAAAAAATTACATTTATATAAAGATGACATGTCGAGACACGTGGACTGGTCAAATAGTCAAAGAATTATAATTAGACAAGAGGCATGAGAAACAATAGAAACGAGCAAGGACAAAGGAAGAGACACAGGTGGCCATACCTGTTTAAGTCATTTATATCCAAGAATCAAAAGGAATGGATCTGACCATAGTAAAGAGCGCAGATACAAAATTTGGCAGGCATTAAATACTGGATACGTTAGAGAATTTATATTGATTATAATGATTATGTAACGTATCATTCAATGTCTTTAATTATTCATAATAGCCTCATTATGATTTGGGAAAAACTCATATCTTCAAGATACCTATAAAAGGGAGGTATCTGATCAATTGTAGGGACAAGAGATATTATCGGAATATACTTTGATTTATTTGTTTTTTCTCCTGATTATACTCTAATTACCCCAAATTACTTTCATTTGCATATTCTTTTGATTATCAGTAACCCGTGTTCTTCTAAATTCTAGCTTTGACTGAAATTCTATTTTTTGGTTAAACATAAATGTAACCATGAAATGATCTATCGCCACCAATCCAGTGAAACATTCCATGAAAAAAAATACCAAAGAGTCCTTATCAGAAAACCTATCTCGAAGGCAACGAGGACGTTGATTAATTTTTCTTCACAAATGTCACGACCCAAAATCCCTCTGCATGAGTCGTGATGATACCTAGTCTCTAAACTAGGTAAGCCCAACATTAACTGAAATAACCTTGACATTTACTAACTTTAAGTTAAATAACTCTGAAAATTTACAATTTTCCAAAAACCGGTGGTACAAATCATAAGTTTTTCTAAGAGTAGTTATACAAAATAAATACGTAATTGTTCCGAACAAAGGAACAAATAGAAATAAGTACAAATGAAGGTGACTCCGAGGTCTGCGAATGCAACAGAAGGTGTACCTTGAGTCTGCACTGCAATGACCCGCACAACTATTACCGATCAAATACCTGGATCTATACACAACAATGTATAGAAGTATAGTATGAACACACCACGGCGGTGCCCAGTAAGTATCAAGACTAACCTCGGCGGAGTAGTGACGAAGAACAGTCAAGACACCTACTGGTCAAATAAATTGAACAAGATATGATAATAAGCTATCAACATAAAGATAACAAAGTAATATTAACAGCAGTGAGAAAAAAAATATATAATATAATCAGCAGAAATAATAAAGGGAAAGCAGGGATGAAAACCAAAGATAACCAAGTAACTCAACACTAAAGTAGCTAGGAGGCAGACAAGTAGAATGTACTCTAATAAGAAAAACGATGCCAACTCAATTAATCATATCATTTCTGATGAGCAATTTCAGCCATCTCAGAACTCGATGTCTCATATCATAACCTCAACTTCCAAACCTTTAGCACACCCGGCACCTTGTGCCCACGTGTTTCTATCTCATTTTGTGCAACAACATTATCATGTTACTCAGTTCATAGGGTCCATAATCAATGCAATTAAGATGTTCAAGGAGTCCCATTTACATAACCTAAAGTAGAGTACAACTTCTAAACCAATTAGGAAATCAACAAGAAAAGATAAGTTATTTTCAGAACTCATTTGAAGGAAGAAAGTTCCTTATTCAATTAAAACACGACATCGAATGAAATATTACCTTTAATATGAGATTTAAATAAATTACAACTTAGTAGAAATTCTTTTTTACGTAAAATACAACTCAGACGATTTAAGGAGATTTAATTGAGGAATTAATTGAATTAAAAATATAACAATTATTGAAATTTGAAGTATTGAAATATATATATATATATATATATATATATATATACAATAACGACGAGTTCAAATAAAAAAAAGATCATACAAACAGCGTGGTATAAATTCTTTTATTTTAAATTACGATATTACCAATAACACAATGAGACGGGAGACAAATATTGAGGGTAACATCAAATAATGACAGTAAGTAAGTAGAGGAGCAAGGTAAATATCAACTTTGGAACCAATAGAAATAGTAAAACAGTAACAAACGCACGGCATCACCCTTCTTGCTTTTACTCTCGTCCTCACCATAGAAATCAACAGAAATGGCACGGCATCACCCTACATGCTTTTAATCTCTCATAATCATGGCACAACATCACCCTTCGTGTTTTTCCTCTCAATAAGGTGGCACGACATCACCCTCCGTGCTTTTACTCTCAATAATATGGCACGTCATCACCCTTCATGCTTTTACTCTCAATAATGTGGCACGACATCACCCTTCGTGCTTTTACACTCACAGAATATGACATGGTATCACCCTTCATGCATTAACACTCACAATATCGGCATGGCATCACCTTTCGTGCATTAGCACTCACTCACAATATCATGCACGACATCACCCTTCGTGCTTTATACTCTTCCTCACCCAAACAATAAAAGTAATAACATTTCGGCAAGGAAATCAACAATAGAACAATAACATCCCGGCAAGGGAATCAATAATAAAAATAATAACATCCCGACAAGGGAACCAACAATAACCAATCTTGTTTCAACAGTTAGCTTCGCAATATAGATCTCAACTTGAGTCAATACTCAAGAATGGTTAATTACCAATAGAATATCATAAGTCTTGTTCAACATGAATAATCATCAATTTAAGCATGAAAAGTACATAATAAGGATCACGGAAAAACCAAGAAGCACAATAACCTTAACAAAATAGCAAGACATAATAAGCGCGTGATAACTACACCGGTAACCACAACAATTGAAAATGTAACATATTTGCACGAAGTCATGGAGGAACTCACAATCAAGAAGTATCAAAACAATAAGGAAGACAATCACTTCAATTAAGGCAAATAAGGGTCAAGTAACAAGTAAGTGTTAGAAGAAAACTAACAACATCATATGGAGCATATAGAGGTAAAATAAGAAATTAGGAAACCCAATCATATCGGAAAACTTCTCACTTAATTAATATAAGGACCTAAGAACCCTAAAGGCAAATCTCCCACAAATAATCCGAGCAAACACTTGTCACCTCGCATGCACGGACTACAATTAGCATAGAAGACTCAAATCCTAAAGGGAAGTCCCCCACACAAGGTTAGGCAAGATACTTACCTCAGTCCGGCCAATTCAATACTCACTTCAGCTCTTTCCTTTACCAATTCATCAACGCTGCCAAAAACGACTTGAATACATCAAACAATGTAATAGAAAACAATTTCAATTAACAAAATTATGATTCTTATATAATTTTCAAAAAGTCAACAAAAGTCAACTCTTCTAGCCTGCACCTCGGAACCCGACAAAATTTACAAAAAACAAATGCCCATTCCGATACGAGTTCACCCATATAAAAATTATCTAATTCCGACACCATTTGGTCCCTCAAATCATCATTTTATATTTTTGAAAGATTTCACAATTTTCCCAAAATTTTCCTTTAGATTCTCATGAATTTGATGTTAAATCTAAGATATAATCACAAAATATAGTTGCAAATTGATTCGAGACACTTACCCAACGATCTGGTATGAAAATCTTCTCTCAAAATCGCCCACTCTTGGAGTTATGGTTCAGAGAATATGAAAAATGATCAAAAATTCGAAATACTCAGCTTTTAGCAGGCTGCAGATGTCACATTTACGACACTGAGTTCGCAAATGTGAACTCGCAACAGCGAAGAAAGCTTCGAAAATGCGAGCCTGGAACAACACTGTCATCATCGCAATTGCGACGGTGAGTTCGCAAATGCGAACTCAACAGGCTTCGCCAAAGCGACAAAATCCTCGCAAATGAGAGTCCTTTCCTTAGCAGCCCAGCTTCCCAAATGCGAGGATGCTCTGCCATTGCGATAGTCGCATTTGCAACATAAACATCACAAATGCGATGATACCAGAACCAGAACATACAAAAATTAACAAAATACTCTGAAGCTAATCCGAAACTCACTCGAGCCCTCGGGGATCCAAACCAAACACTCCCATAGGTCTAAATACATAACCCAAACTTGCTTGCGCGATCAGAACACCAAAATAACCTCCAGAACCACGAATCAGATGCCAAAACAAACGAAAATTACTATGAACTTCAAGAACTTCTAGAATTGCAACCAAGCGTCCGAACCATAACAAATCAACTCCAAACGACACCAAATTTTTGCAGGCAGTCCCTAAATGACATAACGGAGCTGTTCCAACTTTCAGAATCACATTCCAACCTCGATAACACAAAAGTCAACTATGGGTCAAACCTCTCCATTTTCCAAACTTCAACTTTTCCAACTTTCGCCGAAATGCCTCAAATTACCCAACGGGTCTCCAAATCCAAATCCAAACGTACGATTAAGTCCAAAATCATTATACGAAGCTACTAACATCATCCAAAACTCATTCCGGGGTCGTTTACTCAAAAGTCAAATTCCGATCAAATTCTCACCTCTTAAGCTTCCAAAACTAGATTCCTTTTTCCAATTCGACTCTGATTCATCTGGAAACAGAATCCAACCATGCCCGCAAGTCGATACACGTAATATGAAGCTGCTCGTGACCTCAAACTGCCGAACCGGACGTAATTGCTCAAAACGACCAGTCGGGTCGTTACATCCTCCTCCACTTAAACATACATTCGTCCTCGAATATGCCCGGAGTCGTTCCAAAGCCATCAAACCACTGCATGAGCTCACCATACATACACCCGGGGGTGATTCCACATCACCCAAACCTATGTAGGACTGATAATGCAACTTAACTGAAGGTCTCATCTCATCCTTGGTCTATACCCTTAGGACAGAACCCAAACCTCAACATCTGAAGTTCATTATAGGACCCGAATCCCACATCATCACACTGCATGAACCTGAACAAGCTGAATCAAGCCAAAATTTCAATCCAGAATATAATCACATGTTGTTCCACACAACTCAAATACTCGAAGCAATAACTAACCACCATAGCTGCTCAAATAACATCCTGGATGCCGGCAGTACACTTCTCATTGATTATCACCTTGTTCCAGACCTCCACAAAACTGCCTATGATAAAGAAATATGCGGGAACTCATAGCCGCCCATGAAGTTAACAAGTCAAGAAGCTCTCTCGCCCGCCAAGGGCCGTTACTCAACTCTTAGCAGAAACAACCACATACTTCCAAACACTCCCCACCCCCAATACCATAGTACTAATCTCAGGTCTAAGAACCTCATCTCAGCCAATACAAGCAGCCCAACTAAAAACTCGTTACGGAACCACACAGATTCTCACACTACACAATTCGTACACCAAACCAACACTAACTCAATTATGCAGCACAAATAAAGAAAAGCAAAGTACAAGAATTATCTAACATGTACAACATGTGTAACAATAAAAATATAGTTTTCATCAAATTGTCCAACAGAGGGAAAACACAATACCAAATAAACACAAGGAAAGGGTGCCCCACATAACATCTACTGTGGCATGCAGCCCGCTCCCAAATACTCATCAAGCCAAAAAGCTTGGGTTCACTGATCATATGAATACTGATATCAATTACAACAGAGTGCACAATTATAACTGTGGGAAAGATCAATAGAAGTAAATAAACATGAAAGAAGCAAGCACAACCAAGGTGCAATGAGCAAATTAACATCGCGAGTGCTATCTCACCCGCATCCATAAGGCTTGAACAGAATTACAACATGCGTGGAAAATAATCATACAACCTCACTGCGTGGCACAACATAAAAGAGTAGCACATAACATAGGCTACGGGCACAAAAAATATCCATTCTGCCTGATAACATGACCAAAATGAAAATCTCATAGGAGCACACAAATTTAACCTGATACAATATACATATTCTCATTGAGCTTTCAAATAGCCCTAACCCAAATCCTGATTATTTCCAAATAGGTAAATATCTTTTCCAAAAATCCACAGAGACCTATCAATAATGCATGCTATTAGTTACCTCATCCTCAATGATTCTTCACAATCCACAAACAGGAAATAGTCCACATATGAGGGCATCTAGCCCAAAACCTCAAGAATACCAAAAATTTCCATACCTAAACTCAACTACGCAAATTAAATGGCTAATATATCACTCACAACCTATCATTCTGCTGAACCACTCATATAGAATTTCTGGCCGCGTAACAAAACATGAACCTCGAAAGCCTCAAAACCGAGTAACCACCATGCTACCAGCCACGCACCTCAAACCAAAACTCAAGGTCCTTTCCAAAAATGCACACTCTGCACATATGATAGCTAGCAATGCCAACACTCTATTAATTTCAGATACCGATTTAGGAGAAAACCGCAATGTACCACATATTCCTTATGCCCATAGTAGACATCCAACTCAAGGCATTGTCAAACCATCGAGAACCCTCCGAGATCCGCCCACGCTCAACTAAGCCATCAGGACTGCGTCTCCCCAACTCGACCGAGTCACACAAATCATCCAATCCAAGAGTGCTGCCACAAATACCAGTAGAGAATTCCCATTCAAAAGGACCAATTACTTCCATTGCTATACTGACCCAACACTACTAAACTGACCCATATCTTTGGATAGTCGACATGTAATAATCCCAATCAAAGTCCCAAATACAGATGATCCTAACACAAACCACGTAGTCCAGAAGCTTATAAACCGTCACATTTCCTCTGAAGCACCCCGTTCTACCGCAACCACGATACCCACGCTGAATGGACCTCCTGTGAACCTGAAGTTGTTCCTCCGACTCCCCTTGATGCTGAAATGTAGATCCATTATTGACGTAGAAATACTGTAAGCCCCAACATCATCTCAAGCAAGATCTCAAACCTTGGTCATACACAAAATTCGGGGACCTACCAATACCACATATATACATACCTCAGGCCAAAACTGATGTAAATCTGATTCTGCAATCTGAATTGCGCTATTGGACTCCTCCACTTGGTGCAAAGCCATAGAAAACAACGTTTGATGATCCGCAAGACAAACCTTCACAGCTTGTACAACATAAATCACAAGGCACCCCAATACCACAAGCTATCCTCAATCAACATCCACCTCGCGACCCCGCCACGATCTCGACGACTAGCCAATCAAGTAAACCTTCCCAAGCTCGCACTCATCAACCAGATGGCGAAAACCGCTGCGCCTCGATGTGAATAATTGAATAGTCTCTCAATACCTTTGTATCTTTAGTCTGGACAACATGTTCAGACAATATCTGAGCATCCCTAACTTCCTCGTGGTCTGTCTGTAGCATCGCAAATAACTAGCGCATAGCGAACACTGAGAGCGTAACATCATGCACGAGTGGATGTAAAGGAACATAAGTCATATACATCAAGCTGAATCAATATCGCACAATAAGGAATGAACGAAGTGAGATTATCCTAATAGTTTGGTAGCCTCTCGAAGATAAGTACAGATGTCTCTGTACCGATCTGCAAGACTCTACTAAACATGCTTATGACTCATAACACCTATGAACCTAGAGCTCTGATACCAACTTGTCACGACCTAAAATCCCCCCGAAAGAGTTGTGATGACACCTAGTCTCTAAACTAGGTAAGCCTACCATTAACTGAAATAACTTTGATATTTACTAACTTTAAGTTAAATAACTCTAAAAATTTACAATTTCTCCAAAATCAGTGGTACAAATCATAAGTTTTTCTAAGAGTAGTTATACAAAATAAATATGTAACTGTTCCGAAACAAAGGAACAAATAGAAATAAGTACAAATGAAGGTGACTCCGAGGCCTGCGAATGCAACAGAAGGTGTACCTTGAGTCTGCACTGCAATGACCTGCACAACTATTACCGATCAGATACTTGGATCTGTACACAACAATGTACAGAAGTATAGTATGAACACACCACGGCGGTGTCCAGTAAGTATCAAGTCTAACCTCGGTGGAGTAGAGACGAAGAACAGTCAAGACACCTACTGGTCAAATAAATTGAACAAGATATGATAATAAGCTATCAACATAAAGATAACAAAGTAATATTAACAGCAGTGAGAAAAAAAATATATAATATAATCAGCAGAAACAATAAAGGGAAAGCAGGGATGAAAACCAAAGATAACCAAGTAACTCAACACTAAAGTAGCTAGGAGGCAGACAAGTAGAATGTACTCAAATTAGGAAAACGATGCCAACTCAATTAATCATATCATTTCTGATGAGCAATTTCAGCCATCTCAGAACTCGATGTCTCATATCATAACCTCAACTTCCAAACCTTTAGCACACCCGGCACCTTGTGCCCACGTGTTTCTATCTTACTTTGCGCAACAACATTATCATGTTACTCAGTTCATAGGGTCCATAACCAATGCAATTAAGATGTTTAAGGAGTCCCATTTACATAACCTAAAGTAGAGTACAACTTCTAAACCAATTAAGAAATCAGCAAGAAAAGATGAAGTTATTTTCAGAACTCATTTGAATGAAGAAAGTTCCCTTTTCAATTAAAATACGACATCAAATGAATTATTACCTTTAATATGAGATTTATATAAATTACAACTTAGTAGAAATTCCTTTTTAAGTAAAATACAACTCAGACGGTTAAAGGAGATATAATTGAGAAACTAATTGAATTAAAAATGTAACAATTATTGAAATTTGAAGTATTGAAATATATATATAATAACGGCGAGTTCAAATAAAAAAAAGATCATACAAAGCAGCGTGGTATAAATTCCTTTATTTTAAATTACGATATTACCAATAACTCAATGGGATGAGAGACAAATATTGAGGGGAACATCAAATACTGACAGTAAGTAAGTAGAGGAGCAAGGTAAATATCAACTTTGGAACCAACAGAAATAGTAAAACAGTAACAAATGCACGACATCACCATTCGAGCTTTTACTCTCGTCCTTACCATAGAAATTAATAGAAACGGCACGGCATCACCCTTCGTGCCTTTACTCTCTCATAATCATGGCATGACATCACCCTTCGTTCTTTTACTCTCAATAATGTGGCACAACATCACCCTTCGTGCTTTTACTCTCAATAATGTGGCACGACATCACCTTTCATGCTTTTACTCTCAATAATCTGGCACGACATCACCCTTCATGCTTTTACACTCACAGAATATGACACGGTATCACCCTTCGGGCATTAACACTCACAATATCGGCATGACATCACCCTTCGTGCATTAACACTCATCACAATTTCATGCACGACATCACCTTTCGTGTTTTACACTCTTCCTCACCCAAACAATAGAAGTAATAACATCCCAGTAACGAAATCAACAGTAGAAATAATAACATCCCGGCAAAGGAATCAATAATAGAAACAATAACATCCCGACAAGAGAACCAATAATAACCAATCTTGTTTCAACAGTTAGCTTCGCAATATAGATCTCAACTTGAGTCAATACTCAACAATGTTCAATTACCAAGAGAATATCATAAGTCTTGTTCAACATGAATAATCGTCAATTTAAGCATGAATAGCACATAATAAGGATCACGGAAAAATCAAGAAGCACAATAACCTTAACAAAATAGCAAGACATAATAAGCGCGTGATAACTACACCGGTAACCACAACAATTGGACATGTAACATATTTGCACGAAGTCATGAAGGAACTTACAATCAAGAAGTATCAAAATAATAAGGAAGACAATCACTTCAATTAAGACAAATAAGGGTCAAGTAACAAGTAAGAGTTAGAAGAAAGCTAACAACATCATATGGAGCATATAGAGGTAAAACAAACAATTAGGAAACCCAATCATATCGGAAAACTTCTCACTTAATGAATATAAGGACCTAAGAACCCTAAAGCTCCCACATATAAGTCCGAGCACACACTTGTCACCTAGCATGCACGGACTACAATTAGCATATAAGACTTAAATCATAAGGGGAAGCCCCCACACAAGGGCAGGCAAGATACTTACCTCAATCCGGCCAATTCAATACTCAATTTAGCTTTTTTCCTTTACCAATTCATCAACGCTCGGCTTAATCTAGCCAAAAATGACTTGAATACATCAAACGATGTAATAGAAAATAATTTCAATTAACAAAATTATGATTTTTATACAATTTTCAAAAAGTCAACAAAAGCCAACTCCCCGAGCTGGCACCTCGGAACCCGACAAAATTTACAAAAAATAAATGCCAATTCCGATACGAATTCACCCATATAATAATTATCTAATTCCGACACCATTTGGTCCCTCAAATCATCATTTTACATTTTTGAAAGATTTCAAAAAATTTCCAAAATTTTCCTTTAGATTCTCATAAATTTGATGTTAAATCTAAGATATAATCACAAAATATAGTTGAAAATTGATTCGAGACACTTACCCAACGATTTGGTATGAAAATCTTCTCTCAAAATCGCCCACTCTCGGAGTTAGGGTTCAAAGAATATGAAAAATAAGCAAAAACTCGGAATACTCATCTTTTAGCAGGCTGCAGATGTCGCATTTGCGACATTGGGTTCGCAAATGCGAACTCGCAAAAGCGAAGAAAGCTTCGCAAATGCGAGCCTGGAACAACACTGTCATCATCACAATTGTGACGGGGAGTTCGCAAATGCGAACTCAACAGGCCTCGCAAAAGCGGCAAAATCCTCGCAAATGCGAGTCCTTTCCTCAGTAGCCCGGCTTCGCAAATGCGAGGATGCTCTGCAATTGCGATAGTCGCATTCGCGATATAAACATCGCAAATGATACCAGAACCAGAACACACAAAGATTAACAAAACACTCTGAAGCTAATTCGAAACTCACCTTAGCCCTCGGGGCTCCAAACCAAACACTTCCACAAGTATGAAAACATAACCCAAACATGCTTGCGCGATCGGAACACCAAAACAACCTCCAGAACCACGAATCGGATGCCAAAACGCACGAAAATCACAATGAACTTTAAGAACTTTTAGAATTGCAACCAAGCGTCCGAACCATATCAAATCAACTCCAAACGACACCAAATTTTTACAGGCAAGTCCCAAATAACATAACGGAGTTGTTCCAACTTTCGGAATCGCATTCCGACCTCGATAACACAAAAGTCAACTATGGGTCAAACCTCTCCATTTTCCAAACTTCAACTTTTTCAAATTTCGCCGAAATGCCTCAAATTACCCTACGGGCCTCCAAATCCAAATACGAACGTATACCTAAGTCCAAAATCATCATATGAAGCTACTAACATCATCCAAAACTCATTCCGGGGCCGTTTACTCGAAAGTCAAATTCCGATGAAATTCTCACAGCTTAAGCTTCCAAGACTAGATTCCTTCTTCCAATTCGACTCCGATTCATCCGGAAACAGAATCCAATCATGCCCGCAAGTCGATACACATAATATACAGTTTCTCGTGACCTCAAACTACCGAACCAGATGCAATTGCTCAAAACGACCAGTCAGATCGTTACAACAAACCGCACTCTTCAGTTAAAGAATTTCATAAGGTGTTTTGCGAAGGCAACCCGGCTTCTCAATCTTAAGAATCTTATAGTCATCACTAGTTGTGTCATATCCCATTCCATAAGTGCAAGAAGTCGTTCGAAATTCAGGATTAGGGAGTACTATTGAGTGCCCTCCCTGTGGATGGGTTCCACAGCAAAAGTTCACTATGAGTCCAAAGCAGAAACAAACCATCGCAACAACATAATATTACGTACATGCGTTTATTATTTTAAGGGCAATCAAGCTTTTGTACATCTTCACTCGATTGAAACAATGATAAAGAAGAAGAATAGAACGAAGTTGTACCATCCTTAGTGCAAATTCGAAAAATTTTATTTTGTATCTCATACAACTGACATTAGTTGTACGAGACAATTTTTTTATTTTGTACATTTTGGTTATCCTTGGCACTATTGAAATGCTTCGTCGCAAAGTACGGTCCAGAGACTAACGTCTTCCAATATTGTGAAGCACAACTGAATCTATGAAGAGACTGCACTGGTAACTGTTGGGATATATACTATTAACCATGAGTTTGGTTTAGATATAGTATCTATTATGAAATAATTGTTTATTTAGTTTTAATAAAGTTTTAAATAAATCATATAATAGTCTGTGTCCTTTGCTTATATAGTAGATGATTTAGTGTATAGATTTTAGCTTATACACGAAAGATTAAATCATCAGTTCTTATAAGTATAAAGTTTGAGTTCACAATCTAATGATGGAATTGGACAAACCATCAGGAATGATTGTAGCACAAGATTAAATATAATTAATCTTGATTATGGGAATGGTTTAATTCCAACTTCTTGTGCTAGTACATTTTGTATGTATTGAACGGACCAGGTAGAGATAAGTATTTTATACTGACTTAATAAAATAAACTCTCTAGCCATTAAATGTACTTATACTCTTAATCTTGATATAATTATTATTAGTTGTGTATATTATTATTGTTTTGATTTATTAAAAGGCGAGATTCTTTCGTGGGTCAATATGCCTGGTAAATTGGATAATAATAATATACATTGGCGAAGTAATAGTTAGTTGATGGAATCCATGTCTCGGTTTAGAGATTGATGATATACCTTTATGAAAGCTTATAAGTTTTCATGTGTAAACCCGGCCGGTGGATTTTGTATCCGACACATGAAATAAGTTAAGCGAAAGTCTAAAGGAAATAATCAATAAATTAAATCGTCAGTAATTTAATTTAATTGATTCGTATCTGAATCTTAACATGGGGAGTTAAATAAGATTTAATGGATGAATTTCGAAATTGAATAAGGAGTGTAATTACGAATTTTTAGTGGAATAATTCGTAATTAATTATGGTGGATATTAATTTCGAAAATTACAAATTAATTCCATAATTGGAAGCCTTGTTAATTAAATTCTGTGGTCCCTACTGTGCCTAAATAATAGGAAATAAAGGAATCCTTTTTCTGGTGGAAAAGAAAACCTAACAGGTTTTGGAAAAGGGTCTTAACCCTTAAAACTTGTGCTATAAATACATAAGGTTTTCCACCTAGAGGTATGAGTACATGGTGGCTGAAATTTTCAGCCAAGTTTTCCTAGAAATTTCGCCCACACGAAATTGCTATTTTCGGGTATTATTTGGGTAACACAGTAGAAGACCGTGGAACGTTCGAGGATCACGATTGTGCGGGTGATGGAGATTCCATTGAGAAGTTATGGAACTGAAGGCTCACGTGGTAGAAGAGATATGTTCACGCTTCAAGAGGTAACCCGTGAAATCCCGTTTATGCTAGTTGTCTAAATTACATGTGATTTTGATACTGGGATTGCTTCCGCTGCATATAATAATCCATCAATTGGTATCAGAGCTCACTCACATCTAATTAGATAACTAAGTTTTTCATGAAACAAGAATATGGTGTTTATGTGCATTTTTTGAATTACATATATATGTGGTTTTCTGAAAAACTGCACTGCTGTTTTGTGAATTAACTGTGCATAATTTATGGATTATTCTTATAATCATGAGATATATGTTTTCTTATTGATATTTGATTGAGATTATCTGAATTTTTTGGGGTAAACCCTAGAAAAACGCAAAACCTGTTTTTGACCGAATAGCCGGAATTTTCGGAGGTCAGCGAACTTGACGGACTCCGATTGAGCTGAAATTTGGTGGGTCCATCGGAAACGCCGTGGTGAGAAAAACTCACTGCTTTAGCAGTGAATCATGGTATTTTTCGGCATTTTGAGGTCGTTTGGACTGTGTTTTGGACATTTTTCTATTTTCTGGAAATTATTTCTTAATAATTTTAATTCTTTTTTAATTCAATGGTGTTGGGGATGACTCCCCATGGTCCCCATGATTAAATACTAGTCATATAATAGGTTTACACATTGACTATTAGCAAATAAACGTGTTGTTGTATTAAATTCAATAATAGAGGTGTAAGATTTTATTGACTAGGTCTTACAAGGTATAATTCATATTGTGTAATGATATAATTATTTTGTAAGAAAGTAAAATTCTCTATTTGATATCCTGGATGACTAATGATTGGAGCGTTTGGCATGTTTGTGCATAAAAAATTTCTCAAATTTAAGTTTATATTTTCATGCCCTACGTGATTACTAGTTTGGATTTTCGATGAAGAATTTTGTTCTCTGATTGGAGGTTCTAATTAAGTGAAATATGATGGTATGTTGTATGAGTTTTATAATGTTAGTATGACTTTTAATCTATGGTCTACCATAAAATAATTTTATGAGCTAAATATATATTCACTTGTAAATTGAGAATTTTATGAGTAATAAATAGTTACCACTAAAGTGGTTTGTTTATTTGAACTCATGAAAAATTCATAGTAAATTTGTACATGTGAAATTATATCTGTTCATGGATTGAGCATTATGATTAATAAGTAGGATCCACAAAATGGTCTATTTATTTGAGTCATTAAAATATGTTTAATATACCATGTGAAAATTATCCTTGAGAAATCTACATTAATGGTGGAGGTTCATAACTAGAAAAAGAGCATTTATCTTTGGGTACTAGTGAAACTAACTCCACCCATGAGAAGAGATATTGGGGTTTTCACTGAACGGGAGAAAATATAATATCTCAGGTTCTTATATATTTAATAAAAGGATAATTTATTGCAAAAGAAGATATTATATATCCTAGAAATAGGAAGAACATAATATATGTCTTGAGCTCATAGTGTAATTATAAGGAGAATGGAAATCAATATCATATTTATTTTAATTCATGAAACTACTTAAAACGGTTATTCTCTGAGTTTGGTTACAAGCTGGTGATCATGAATTTGACGGACTCCGATTGACCTGAAACTTGGTGGGTTCATCAAAAACGATCTAGTGAGAAATACTCACTGCTATGGAGTGAATCATATTGTTTTTTGGCATTTTGAGGTCATTTAGATGGGTTTTCAAGCAGTTTATTAAATTTAATTTGTTATAAATATGAAAAATTATTCTTTATATATCGGCTATATTTGTGTTAAATCTGAAGCATATGATTTAACTTGATATGATATATATGAAGAATGCAAATCACATGGATTTAATCCTAACTATGCCAAAAAAATAATTTATTCGAATTTGGTCTAGTTTTGGCGATCATGAATTCCACGATCTCCGAATGACCTGAAATTCGATAGGATCATCGGAAGCGATCATTAAAGAAGAACTCACAGCTATGCAGTGAATCACATCGTATTTTGACGATTCGGGATCGTTTAGATGAGTTTTTTGGAGGTTTGACGGATTAAAATGCGATTTACATACGAAAAGTCATTCTTTCTATCATTTTATTTATGTCCAATCTGGAACATGATAACACATGTTGATTTGACATGAATTGGTATATGATAAAAATGTAGGTCATATTTTAAATTCTTAAAAAATGCTTAAAATGATAATTTTCCAAATTTGGTCGCAATTTTTGGAGATTATGATTTTAACGATCTCCGATTGATATGAAGTTTGGTGTATTTATCAGAAACAGTCCAGCGAACAATAATCACTGCTATGCAGTGTAAAATAATAATTTTAGTATTTTAAGACTGTTTAAATGGGGTAGTGAGTATTTTTTTTAAATTATGAAACTTAATCCTCAGAGAAATGTTCGTGGTTGTGATAAAGTGGTGATAGGAATTAACCCCTATGATCTCCATTTTTTTATTTATAGCGAGATAGTAAATTTACGTGTTGACATTAGGTCTTCCTCCATATCGGATAAATTTATTATGAACTCACTGGATATAGTTACTAGTTATTGATAACCTGTATTATCTCTCTATCTGAGTTTAAGGGTTGAATCAATTTTGTAACTAAAATACAATCATGATTAAATGGTGATAGAATTATATTTTTATGGTCTTCCACTATTAATTTCAAGTGAGTAATAAATTTATGCGTTGACTTTAGGTCTTCCTCCATATCGGATAAATTTATTGTAAGCTCACTAGGTGAAATACTAGTAATTGATATCGTGTACTTACTCTCCATCTGAGTATACATGTTGGATCAATGAAACTAGAGCTATTAAAAATGATGTTCACTTGACTTAAATTAACAGTATACTCTCCATCTGAGTTGGGTCTGTTTTAATTATTGGAGTGAATAATCTGGCATTGCATATGTATGTTGCATGAGTAGTTCTTTCCCATCGAAATTGCTATTCAAGATGCATGACATATATGTGTAGTGTGTTTTAAAATTTTTGTATTAAAAAGTTATATACAATTGACTGAAAATAATAGTATGCTCTCCATCTGAGTTGGTTCTATTTATTTTTGGATTGTATAATTCTTGCATTATATAATATACTTTGCATGAATAATTCTTTTCCCATCGAAATTTATTATTCCAGATGCATGTATGTATATAAATATTGAATGCAGTCTGAATTTTACTATTCAGTGTTTTGACTTATTATGATCTATTTAATATTTTTATCTCAACTCCACAATGATTTTATGCAATTTGTCGTATTACTTGTTAAAATTTTCTTTTAGTGATAAGGCATTAATTTTAAGGATGCAATATATGTACTTTTGTTAGAAGGAATTTAATTCCGGTTTCTGGGCAAAATAAGAGATGGATATTTGTTTTATTTTTCGAATAACTCTTGAGTTATTGAGCTTAATAAACACTTTATCTCTTGTGGTACATGAATGCATGACCTTGTTATTATATATTGATGTCTCTCCTGAACAGAACAATATTAGTCTACCTCATAAGAGAATATGTTCTTCAAAATTGAGTAAAACTTATCTGTGCACTTTTATCTAAGTCATATTAATCTGGATAGGATTTCAAGTTGGTCAAGTATGGACCTTAAGGTTCATTGAAAGTAGAGGCACTACCAACTTGTGGATCCTGTTTGGAAGGAAATTTGACTAAAAGATGTTTCCCTTTAAAAGGAAATAAAACTAGTGATAAGCTAGAATGAATCCTTTCTGATTTGTATGGTTAAATGAACATACTCGTAAGAGATAGATTTTGAGTATTTTATGACGTTCATAAATGATTACTCAAAATATTAATATATTTATTTGATGCACTGTAAGTCTTAATGAATTAAGTAATTCAAGGTTTTTAAGACTTGAAATAGAGAAGCACCAAAGAAATATATTAAGTTACTACAATTTGATTGTAGTGGCGAGCATCTCTCTAAAGAGTTTTTTAGTTACATATCAGAATAGGGATTACATCTCAATTGACTACACCGTAAACTCCATAATAGAGTCATGTAGTAGAAAGAAGAAATAAGTCTCTTTTGGATATGGATAGACTAATGACGTGTTATTCAGATTTGCCTTATTTATTTTTGGAATATTTCCTGGAAACTTCAAATTACATTCTGAATTTAGTTCCTTCTAAGCTAGTACCTGGGACATCTATAGAACTGTGGACTGAATGTAAGCTTGGTCTGTGGCATGTTCAGATATAGGATTATCCCGCATATGTGCTGAAAGGGAAAGCAGATATGTAAGTTGGAACTAAGGATGGATAGGTGCATGTTTATCGAATATCCAAGAAAACGAATGAAGCTTTATTTTATTGTCCTAAAGAAAATAAGGCAATTGTTAAAACAAATGCATTTTTCTAGATAAGGACTGTTTAATAAAACATGTTCCTAGAAGTAAACTATTTTTACAGGAACTGGGCAAAGAAATAACTAGATGTTCAAGAACATCAAAACCCACACGTCAGAATTGACGTTCCATTGCATTTAAGTAGTGGGAGAACGTTAATAGACATAATATGCCTTTATCGAGTGGGAGTGATGTTTGAACATTGAACACTATAGTAAGAAGTCACTAATATTTCAATGTCGTGAGGTAACGAAGGTAATATTAGTGGTACTTCGTCTTAGTGGGAGAAAGCTAAAGAAAATTATAGTTCGGTGTTCATTCTTGGGATAGTTTCGGTAACAGGATCTCTGAAGAGTTTAATACCAAACTAGATAATTACGACAAAGTACTACTGGACAAATATTGCATCAGATATAACTTGGCAAGATTCTTTAACAAAACCTTATTTGGTGAAGACTTTTAATAGTCATGTAAAAGAATGCCTGAGAAAGTTGTAGATGCATGGTTATGAGTCTAAGTGGGAGATTGTTGGGGCATATACTATTAACCATGCATTTGGATATAGTATATTCTAATAATTATCATGGTTAAAAGTCTAAGTGGGAGATTGTTGGGATATATACTATTAACCATGAGTTTGGTTTAGATATAGTATTTATTATGAAATAATTGTTTATTCAGTTTTAATAAAGTTTTAAATAGATCATATAATAGTCTGTGTCCTTTGCTTATATAGTAGATGATTTAGTGTATAGAGTTTAGCTTATACACGGAAGATTAAATCATCGGTTCTTATAAGTATAAAGTTTGAGTTCACAATCTAATGATGGAATTGGACAAACCATCAGGAATGATTGTAGCACAAGATTAAATATAATTAATCTTGATTATGGGAATGGTTTAATTCCAACTTCTTGTGCTAGTACATTTTGTATGTATTGAACGGACCAGGTAGAGATAAGTATTTTATACTGACTTAATAAAATAAACTCTCTAGCCATTAAATGTACTTATACTCTTAATCTTGATATAATTATTATTAGTTGTGTATATTATTATTGTTTTGATTTATTAAAAGGCGAGATTCTTTCGTGGGTCAATATGCCTGGTAAATTGGATAATAATAATATACATTGGCGAAGTAATAGTTAGTTGATGGAATCCATGTCTCGGTTTAGAGATTGATGATATACCTTTATGAAAGCTTATAAGTTTGCATGTGTAAACCCGGCCGGTGGATTTTGTATCCGACACATGAAATAAGTTAAGCGAAAGTCTAAAGGAAATAATCAATAAATTAAATCGTCAGTAATTTAATTTAATTGATTCGTATCTGAATCTTAACATGGGGAGTTAAATAAGATTTAATGGATGAATTTCGAAATTGAATAAGGAGTGTAATTACGAATTTTTAGTGGAATAATTCGTAATTAATTATGGTGGATATTAATTTCGAAAATTACAAATTAATTCCATAATTGGAAGCCTTGTTAATTAAATTCTGTGGTCCCTACTGTGCCTAAATAATAGGAAATAAAGGAATCCTTTTTCTGGTGGAAAAGAAAACCTAACAGGTTTTGGAAAAGGGTCTTAACCCTTAAAACTTGTGCTATAAATACATAAGGTTTTCCACCTAGAAGTATGAGTAGATGGTGGCTGAAATTTTCAGTCAAGTTTTCCTAGAAATTTCGCCCACACGAAATTGCTATTTTCGGGTATTATTTGGGTAACACAGTAGAAGACCGTGGAACGTTCAAGGATCACGATTGTGCGGGTTATGGAGATTCCATTGAGAAGTTATGGAACTGAAGGCTCACGTGGTAGAAGAGATATGTTCACGCTTCAAGAGGTAACCCGTGAAATCCCGTTTATGATAGTTGTCTAAATTACATGTGATTTTGATACTGGGATTGCTTCCGCTGCATATAATAATCCATCAGTAACCTGCCGAGAACATCCATAATTATTTCCTCTGGAAGGTGGATTTCCACAGCCTAGATAGGACAAGACAAGTGCTTTAGTAGTTCGCTATATATATATATATATATATATATATAACCAGGAACAAATATCAAAGAAGAATGCTACAACAAATACAGAACAGAACAGGTTTTCAAGTGCAACATGTACAACTTCTCTTTCTAAGGGATAAAAGGACTTCCAAACACGAAAATGTGGATAAAGAAAAATAGGCTAATGATGATTTATTGAATCATATTAACATCTGAGAATATTATGCAATTTATAAAAGGAACATTTTACCAAATAATTAGCATTTCATCGTATAACTAATTAACAAGAAAATGAAGACAAATTATTGATATACTTACATCATTGTATAAATCTGTCATTTCTTCACGTGAAACAATATTATCAACTTTTCTGGCAGGTGCAGAAGGATCTGCAAAAGCATTGCGCAGGGCGTCCCATTTATCACATATACGGGGAGGAATAGGAAATAGAGCCCGCTTTTTTCCGGCCCTAAACCTTAAACCCTAAACCCGAAAAATGGAAGTAACAATTAAATGTGATTTGTGGTTTCAAAGATATGCGATTTATTCTAATACTAATAAATATACAAGTAATATTAGGTTTAAGTAAGAAGAATTGATGAACCAAACCAATGTTGCTAGAGCAATGAGGACCTCGAGCTCGATTTTCTTGTGGGCCTCGAGGTGAGCTAAGAGCAATGAAATATGAACAATAAAATAAAAGCAATAAAGTTGATGAACACTTACGGTAAACAAGAAAAGAAGAGTAGAATATTCTATTGCAGTGAATAATGTGTTTTTACAAATGATTGGGGCCCCCTTTATATAGGAGGAGAAAACTCCAATATAGTACATTCCTAATTATGATAAAGAATTCTATTGGTACATGTGTATAACAACCTAGTACGAACTTGTACCATTTCGTACAGATCTTATCCTTTGATTTATTCCCTAATTCACGTGTCCTTCAGAAATTTCCGCTCTTTCTTGAGTGTCCTCGAGATTGTATTGCCCTCGATGTAGGTCGTGCCAGGCCTTCGATCTGCTTCCTCAAGGTGTGTGTCCTTTAGCCGGGTCCGACCCCTACTTCGAGTCTCCCGGACTCGAACTCGTAGTCCAATTTAAGACTTCAAAATTGGGCTCCTTGATTTTGACCCTATACAAATAGTCCCCGCATTTCTTAGAATAAAATGATATGAAATGACTTGAATTCCGAAGTCATTTATGACGACACCACTCTTATGACTTAAGCGTTGAAATGACCAAAGCATCCCGTCAGTTCTTTTCCCAAAAATAATAAATGCATGTCAGAGCCGGTCGGCCATAACTACTAATGAATCGTCGCCGCCTTCCACTATATATACTTGTTTTCTCTTCTCATTGAGGACTTTTCCACCTTGCAACACTTATTCTCTTCTATACTTTTCCTTTTCACCTCCAGTTCCTCCGTTGCATCGGCTCAAAACCTCGCCAGTTCACTTGTTTTCTTCCTTCTTTTCCTAAGACACTGATGGCAAAAACTTCCAAGTATGTTCCTCAGAAAGAAGGGGACTCTACTTCTACTTCCCGTCCGGCCGGTGGTAAACCGCCGGCTCTTTATGAGATCGTACCGGGCAAATTTTCCTTAAAAAGGACTTTATAGTCGAGAACCCTCCCGATGTTGCTGGCCGTCGAGAGCATGCACCGAGGTACATAAGGTCAATTGAGGAAAGTCATCTCAATGCTGTGAGGAAGGAGTGTAAATGGGGAGAGGAGGTCGTTCTGCAAATACCTTCTCGAGGGGAGGACATCACAACTTGCGTAGAGGGGTTCCTGAGTGTATATACATACCCCTTTACGTTGGGTCCTCTCAACCCGCTCGTGCTCGAATTCTGCCGAAGATATCAAGTAACCCTGGGCTAGATTCATCCATCTTTTTGGCGGATCGTAATAATGATGAGGTTCTTTAGTGAAAAGGTCGAGCTCGAGTTCACCCTTAGCCACCTCATCCGATTATAGTGACCTCAACATTTTCGAGGTTTAATTAAGCTCCAATGCCGATAAACCAAGTCCTTCTTCGCCAGTAACGACGAAGGCAAAGACCGAGGTTGGATGAGCCGGTTCATCCGGGTGAGGACCGTAGATATTATTCCTGAGAAGTTCCTGCCGTTCCCCGAGAAATGGAATTTTGAACGTGAGTGGAATTCTTTTAATTCTTTTCCATAAATTTTGCAAAATTTTGCATAATCACTCCTTTCCCCTCTTTGGTTCCATGAATGCCTAATGCGATCCTCGGCCTCGAGGACTGGGTTCGCAAACTAGCTGCTACTTCACCATATGACAAACGCAAATGGCGGGACTTGTCGAAGGGCAAGTGGGAAGCGAAGCATCACGGTACGCGCCATAATGTTTCTTTCTTCATTAAGAATATCTTTCTTCATGTGATCTGATTCCTCTATCGCAGGTATTGGTGGGTTCTTTGAGATGAGGCCGCCCCCTTCCGGGGAAGTAGCAGGATCTTCGGCTCCAAAGCCTAAGGAGGATAACAAGAGGAATAGGTCCTCGACGAGAGAGGATAACCAAAGCCAAATAGAGCCCGTTCGTAGGTGGAAGAGAAGTGTCGTCATAAGTGTAGACGTTGACTCGACCCTCCAGTTCATGGATGATGATGGCGACGAGATGGAGGGTTCGACGCTGGTGGCTCAAACCAGAAAATCTTTCGAGGCTGTCAAGCCTGCTGAGTTCGAGGCCCCTAGCCTCAAGGAATGAGCTTTAAAAGGAAAGGGGGACGAAGGCCCTGCTTCACCTAACACATCAACCGTTTCTCATACTTTTGGAAATACTCAAAAGGGAGCGAGCCTCAAAGCTCCTCTTCCTGAATAGAGTGCCTCGGGTGATCTTCTCAAGGCCATGACAATAGTTCAACCCTCGTCATTTTCAGCCTTCTCCGAGGATACTATTAGGGATTCTCAGAATGTGAGGACGTCTGAGCTCGGCGGGGTCCCGAGTGAAGAAGGCCCCTTCAAAGGTTACTTTGCCGGGATCGATGAGGCCGACCCAGCAGATGCGAGCTCAATCTTCGAGGAGGCTCAGCGTCTTTATTTAATTGTAAGTTTTAGTGGCCCTGATATTTCTCTAATGCCATGCTTTTCTTCTTCTGTCTAATTAATCATTCCTTTCTTTTGTGTAGGCTTTTGACAAATTGAAGACCGAATTGCGCCATTATGAAGTCGAATTGCGTAGGGCTTCGAATGAGGAGAAAACCCCTAGGCTTCTCCTTGACAAAAAGGAGAAAGAACTGAAACATCTCCGATCAGAGCTGACCAAAGCTCGTGAATACGAGAGTGAGCTAGAAAAGTAGGTAACCTCTGTTCTGAAAAAATACGGGCTACCTATCCCGTATTTGGAGGCTAATACTTTAATGTCTTAGATGCAATAGAAGCTAGATATGATCGGGTAGCTCCGGGGCGAGGTCGATCAAATTCGAGCCGAGTGCAATGAATGAAAGCGAAGATGGATGCCCTCGTTGTGTCTAAAAATGATGCGTTGGAAAAGGTATCGGCCCTCGAGGTTCAACTTCAAAATTCTCATGGGAGAAACTTGGTTCAAGCTGGCAGAATATCTGAGTTTGAGGCTGGTCTTGCGAAGGCCAAGGCTGAAGTGGTGGAAGTCAGGACTGAAGCCAGCGTAATATAGGCCAAGTCCGATTGGATGGTGGCCATCTATTTGAAGGACGATGCCGATGCTCAGATGGAGTTGATGGAGGCTTCTGATCGAGAAAAAAGAAGCAATGACTATGTCCGACACCGATCTCGAAGGGAGACCCTTGAAGAGATTCATGCTAAGGGCTTTGATCTTTCCGAGGAGATAAAGCAAGCTAAGGTAGATGAGGATGATGCCAAATTTGTCCTTTCCTCCGATGATGATGATGACGCCGAAGATGATGAAAAAGATGGGGATACCAAAGAAGTTACCCTTGGGGAAGAGGCTGGTCCCGAGGAAATGACAAGTCCGGGGTGCCCCTCTGGAGTAGGTAGAATTTTTTCTATCTTTTTGTAATTTTTGCTTTATAGGACCCCCGTGTAATATCTTTTGCATATATAAAAAGAAGTTTCCTTGGTTGTTTGCCCTTAATTTTTCTTTAGCATTTGTTAAATTTTTTATGCTCTAACCTCTGACCGTTGAATCAAATTTGGGGTAGAGTAGACCCGCAAATCTTTGTATTTTGATCAACGGTTAATAATAGGTTACCACTTAAGGTTCGATCTTCGAGCTAAGTTTAAAGCGATCCGATGTAAGCTCGGGATATTATGAACCTTGAGTTCTGGTCGAAGTGAGGGCGGAGTCTTGAACTATAAGTTTTTTGCCCTTAAGCCTTTCGAAGTTGGACCTTGGGTTCTTATGTATCGGCCTTTATGCTCTTTTAAGATTGTCCCTTAGGCTCTTTTATATCGGCCCTTAGGCTCTTTAATTTGGGCCGTTTCGGCCTCTAAAATGGCTATAATTTTCCCCTTTTTTCGGCTAAAATATTTAGTAAAAATTTCGTATGCCTTAGTCATGTGTTTTTTTACCCGTTGGGTTTTTCGAGGGTTCCACATATCGGGACCTTATTCGTGACTTGTTTGTGTGGGCATGATCGAATACCTTTTAAGGTTTTTCCGGAGGCTGGTGTTATCGAAGCCTTTGGATTATTCAAGGGCTGGATTTATCGAAGCCCTTAGATTTTTCGGGGGCCGAATTTATCGAAGCCCCTTATATTTTACTTTTGCCGATGGTAGCCTGACTTAACCGGTTTTCAATGTTTGAAGGCCTTTAATTTTATAGCGGAAGTCGGACGTCTTCGAATTGCATTATTTTGGTCGTAGCCTTTATGTGACCGTAGTCTTTTAGTATGGTCGTAGCCTTTGGGTTTGTCACTTGGACTTGTTTCCCGAAAAACTTTCCGAACTTGTTCGAAGAGTTGGTCCCCGAGTATATTGGCCTTGGCCTTTGTTTCGAGGAGGTGCCTCTTTGAGGTCTTATGAGTCCGAATTTTTGATGACTGAGATGTATTGACTGTCAGTGACAGTCCCCGGGTACTTCAGGGTGCTTTACCCCTTGAGCCTCTTCCCGTAGGATTGCAAGTGTAGAGCTCGTATGATAGCAAACTTCATTGAGATACAAAGTGATAGATCTTAAATTCTCTTGATTGATGTATTGATGACCTAACAAACTTACTGCTAAAAACCAGATAGGAAACCTGACCTACTTGGATTGTTGCAAGCGTTAATAGATTTCAGCTAAAGATGAATTGCTACAGCTTCAGGAGCTAGAAACCAAACAAGGACCTAATGCTCTTGTGGTTTCCTCATAGCAGTACAAAGTCATTTGGACACAACTGGAAATGAAGTGTCCGACGGCACTGTTTCTGCCGCACAGCACCACACTGTCAGCCCACTCATTCTCTAACCAAACAAAGTACTCACATCATTTCAAATGATGTGATCAATATGCACCAAATGAGCTTTATACAAAAATATCACTAGAAGGTTTCTGTTTCTCAATTCAAGCCTCTTGCAAAAACAGAAACATCATCCTCACAAGCTTGAAGAACAAGGTTGAACGCCACTACGGACCGGTTCCTAAAAGATTGATTGTTGCTATCCTAGTTGAGTTGTAACCTTGTTATTGTACTTACTATATCTCCTAAATCGCTTACTTAGAAGCATATTGATTAGGAATCCTCTTGTAAATCCATAAACTCGTTGAGTTTATGTTGTGACTAGATTTAGTCATAAGAAAAAGTCTTTGTAATCGTAGAGTTACAAAGTAGCTTGTGGTGATAGCATCACAAGTTAGAAAAAGCCTTTGTAACTAGGATAGTCACAAAGTGGCTTGTGATAAAGGTACCACAAGTTAGTTAAATAAATCCTTTGCAATAAGAAGTATTGTAAAGTGGCTTGTAATAGGTAAGATTACAAGTTAGTGAAGTTAAAAGCCTACAGGTGTAGGTCATGACTTTTTGATCCCCTTGTGCAGGATTTTTTCACTTAAAAAAATCCTCTACCTCATTTACTTACTGCTTTACTAAGTGCTCTTAGCAGAATCTTGTAGAGGACCAGGTACTCTACAATTTGGTGGATCCATACAAACTAACAATTGGTATCAGAGCAGGTTCCTCCTATTAGGCTAACACCTAGGAAGGATCCTCATGGCGACTCCACTAAATTTTGAAGAAGGCCAATCCATATACCACCCACCCAAGTTTGATGGAAAATGCTATTGGTGGTGGAAAGCTAGAATGCATGATTTCATCATGGCTGAGGATTGTGAGTTATGAGATGTCATTTGCAATGGTCTATTTGTTCCAGTCAAGGTACTAGATGAATTCCCATTTTCAAAGGAAAAAACTAGCAAAGAATACATTGAAGCAGACAAGAAAGCGATGGAAAAGAATGTTTGTGCCAAGAAATTTCTAGTATATGGATTGGGACCTAAAGAGTACAACAAAATCTCTACTTGCGACACTGCCAAGGAAATATGGGAGGCTTTGCAAATAGATCATGAGGGAACTACACAAGTAAAACAAGATAAACCTAATACTGGTGATAGTTCCATGATGGCAGTTGAAAGCGAGAAGATTGGATATGACTCAACGCTTGCTTTGATGGCTCAATCAGATAATGATGAAGACAATGGCAACGAAGAGGTAAACTTCAGGGATGTCCAGAAAAATCTGAAATCCTATTCTCCAAAAAAACTCATGCGTTTAGCTGATGTTTTAATTACCGCCTTTTGTAGTCTTGCAGGAGGATAGGGATTCCTTGTTCTTAGAACTCGAAGAATCTGAACATACTAGATGTCACGTCCCAAACTACCCCCTAGACATGACTGGCACTCAACTAACACCACCTTTCAGGTGAACCCTTTTCTCTAACGTTTAATCATTTACACGAATACTGAGAGAAGAAAATGCAGGCCTAATAGTATTATTAATAATTAAAAAGGAAATGATTATCGCCCAAATATCTTAGTCAATCGATAGAAAAACCAACAATCACTCAAATAATAAAGCTCTAGCCCAAATCCCACACTAAGACCATGGAGCATCTAACAGAGTAACATGAGTTTATTGACGGGTATGCAAACCCCAAAGAAAAAGAAAATAACTAACACGAGCTAGGTAAGTCTGAAACGAAAGCCTCCACGAACAATGCGGTGGCTCACCTCAGCAATAGGATTCACTCGAACAAACTCGTCAGCCACTAGCTCTATCTCCCGCAACAGTATCTGCATAGAGATGTAGGTAAGGAGTGAGCTATACGTAAATATAACCTAGTAATATCCTCGACCCGCCACTTTAAATACCTCTGGAACAAGTGTTAGAAAATACAAACACACCACAACACGAATGATATAGTAAATATGATAATTATACAATAACTCAATATATGTTTATCAGTGGAGTTATTAAGAATTAACCAACAAGAGTACCCACTAAGGACTTATTATAATTGCAGTGAAAGAAATTTACCAACACACCTACGAGTCCACAACGGTACCACAATGCCTCAAATATGTAACTGAGCATACACAATGCCCCAAATATATCAAGAAGCATACACAATGCTTAGGTGATGTACAAAGGCATGCACAATGCCCCAACATCATGGCGCACAGCCGTATCAAACTCAACGTCATAGCGCACTGCCGTATCAAACTCAACATCATAGCGCACAGCCGCATAAAACTCAACATCATGGCGCACAGCCGTATCAAACTCAATATCATGGCGCACAGCCGTATCAAACTCAACACCATGGCTCACTGCCGAATCAAACTATAAGACTCAACCTCATGGCGCACAGCCATATCATACTATCAAACAACTTATAAAATAATATTTTTTTCATAAAATAATATATTTGCGGCTAGTCAAAGACCACCGACTCTGTCAAGCGCACGCTTGTCCCAACACATGGACTAGGTAGAGAAAACACACTTTCAAAACGGGTTTTAGAAAAGCAAGTATCAAAGCTTAAAGTCTCACTTACCTTGCTAATGACATGTTTCCCAACCTTGCAACATCTAGAATACCAGTCAAACGATCTTCAATAGCCTCACTCTATGCAAAATATTGATAGACAATGTTAATTATGCTAGTTAGGGTCAATCTCAATGTCCCTAACTTTCAAGCTTAGAGCTAAGTCTTAATATTTTACCCTCAACTAATATATTCTTAAAGGTAAATACATATTCCAATTAGTATCACCACCCATAATTAATTAGTCAATATTATATTAAATTATTGGTAGTAATATCCTAAAGATAATCAAAATCTGTGTAAGGAAATTAAGGTTGATTAGAGAAACATAGTGTAAGAAAATATAATAGCCAAAACAGTAACTCTAAAACGATGGTTCAAGTCTCCATTATGTACAAATCCTTACTTTCACCATTTATATTATTATACATACCTAATCCTTACCAAATTATGACATATATGATTATTATATCTCCACATTAAAAGTTGTAGAAATAGGAACTACATCCATAAAATTATTATTATCTTTTCCATGGCAGTAGCTTGATCAAATAGATTCCCCACCTTATATTAAATTTCTAAAAAACTCAATCATTAACTATTCCAAATTTTCTTCATTACTAATTGACCAAAATCAATTAAAAAAGTATATGAAAATTTAACAATACCTGAGGCCTTCTTTTCTTGACTTTGCTAGCTAAAGATAGAATGATTACAATAATACTTTGCTCCAAAATAATTTGATTATCAATGAAAATAATTCAATAGCTTCTATGTCCTTTGTTGCATGCCGCAGTCATCCCAAAGCCCTCTTCTTCTTCTTCTTCTTCTTCTTCTTCTTCTTCTTCTTCTTCTTCTTTGACTCTTTCCAATAAATAAGACCCTAGTACTTAATTCCCAAGTATATAGCACATGAGGTTTAAAAGGTGGAGCTAGGCCCATTAGATTTTTATTTTTTTTGAAACAATCAACCTAGTTATCTAATTTACCACCAATAATATATAATATACAATTTGGACCATTAGCAAATTTAATTTCTAATACAGTAATATATTATAGCAAATTCTTTTTCAGTAGCTTAGTATTTGATCCAATAGCTACAAATTAAATTATTTTCTGATTGCACAATTAATAAGTATAAATAAAAAATTAGGTTATTACACTAGAGAAGACTTAGTGGCTGCAGTTGCTGATCAAAAGAAAACCATTGAAATTCTTAGAAAAAAAAGAGTGATATGTTGGCAGAAATTGCAGACCAACGAGAACTAATAGTAAAGCCATTGACTAAGTCAAATCCTGAAAGCTCTGAAAGAGGAAAGGGGATAGTTAGTGAGAAATTTTTTAGGCTTGAAGATGAGGTGAAGCCCTTGAGATGCAGGATGTGTGCTGAAATTGAAAAAAACGAGCTCCTCCAAGCCAATCTAAAAAAAGTAATGAATGATATTGAAAGGTCTCTAAAGTGGACCTGGTCCGTAGAAGCTACCACTTCCTTGCTCTCTAATGACAGTGAAAAAGGGTGGGGAGCAAGGTTCCCAAGGGAGAAAACTCCTCACAACCCTCACAGTAAGAGCGCCACTGCATTTGATAACTGGCTTCGTATCCAATGTGGGAACACTGGGCACTTCAAGGAAGGTGTCCAGGCCAAGAATCAATCAGTATCGAAAGACAAAGTGCTTGCTGAAACTGTGACTACAAAAGAGGGACCAGGTTCCACTCACAGAAAACGCACATTGCCTGCATAGACTAAGAGAGCTCTTATTCATCCTCTTGGTTACTACAAGGAACCCAAACTTGTTTGGGTTACTAAAACTAACTCCTAATCTCTTGTGCAGGGAACAGTGAAGGGAAGCGGCCAATAATGGTTCATGGATAGTGGATGTTCGAAACACATGACTGGGAACACCACAAACTTTCTTTCACTAAAAGCCCTGCAAGAAGGGAGTGTATCTTTTGTCAACGGCAAAAAGGGGTATATTCTTGCAGTTGGAAAAGTTGGGAAGTCACTCACTCATTCTATTGAAAATATGTACTATGTCAATGGACTTAAGTACAGTCTCTTAAGTGTCTCTCAAATTTGTGATAAAGGAAACAAGGTGGAATTCTTGTCCAAAATATCTACAGTCACTGACCTTGTGACCGGTGAAATAGTTCTGGTAGCGAAAATATATAAGAACATCTATGTTGCTGATTTCGAATCTTTACAGAGTGGTGATCTGAGTTGTCTAAAGGCGGTTGACGATGATGCTGAACTATGACATAGAAGACTGGGCCATGCAAGCTTTTCCCTTATGAACAAACTAATTCAGAAGGACCTGGTCCATGGTCTGCCTATGTCACAATTTAAAACTCAAAAAGTCTGTGATGCCTGTGCTAGTGGAAAATATGTAATGTCCTCATTTAAGTCAAAAAGAGATGTGAGCACCTCAAAGCCGCTTGAGCTATTACATATGGATCTGTGTGGACCTATGAGGGTGCAAAGCAGAGGAGGAAAGAGATACATTTTCGTAATTGTGGATGACTACTCTAGATTCACATGGACTTTGTTTCTCAGAACAAAAGATGAAACTGTTGAAGTATTTGTGGCCTTTGTGAAGAAAATCTAGGTGAAGATGAAGTCTAGAGTTGTGTGCATTATATTAGATCATGGGACAAAATTTGACAATGTCAAATTTGATGAATTCTGCAATGAAAATGGCATTACTCACAACTTCTCAGCTCCCAGAACTCCACAACAAAATGGAGTAGTAGAAAGAAAGAACAGAACTCTGGAAGAAATGGCAAGAACAATGTTGATTGATAGTGGACTTACAAAGAACTTCTGGGCTGAAGCTGTCAACACTTCCTGCTACTTAGTGAACAGGTGCATGATCAGATCAATTCTGAACAAGACCCCGTATGAATTGTTGAATAGAAGAAAACCCAAGCTGACTTACCTAAGAACATTTGGATGCAAATGCTATGTTCTCAACAATGGAAAGGATCAGCTTGGTAAGTTCGATACCAAAAGTGACGAAGAGATATTTCTTGGCTACTCTTCTCAAAGCAAGGCTTATAAGATATATAACAAGCGGACTCAATGTGTTGAAGAAAGCGTTCATGTTAGTTTTGATGAATCTCATCCATCATTTGAGAAGAGTGTTGAGGAAGATTAAGATGGAGAACCCTTACTTGTTCCCGGTGAAGTCATTAACATGACAAACGGAAAGGCATACATGATGAGTCAAGTAAAGGAGCCAAATGAATATAATGCTACCTCATCATCAATAGAACCAAGCACCTCAATTACAATCACTGAAGCTGAAGAAAGAGTGGTTGATGCAGTTCAGGGAACTCCACTGGCATCTGAGAGAAGGATAGAGGAGAATCAGACAAACATACCTTCTTCCTCTCAGAATGAACCCCAGACATCTAACTGGAGACATAAAAGTTCTCACCCTATAGACAACATAATCACTCCTCTAGATTCCGGAGTTCAAACCAGGCCAAGAGCTAGAAATTCACTTGCCTTCTCAGCCTTTCTCTCCTAGATAGAACCCAAAAACATCAAAGAAGCCTTAAAAGATGCAGATTGGAATGCAACCATGCAGGACGAGCTACATGAGTTTGAGAGAAACAGTGTGTGGCACCTGGTACCCAGACCCCCGGATATAACCATTATAGGAACCATGTGGGTATTCAGAAACAAACTCAATGAACATGGAATTACTACAAGGAACAAGGCCAGGCTAGTGGTTCAAGGCTATAATCAGGAGGAAGGGATTGACTATGATGAAACATTTGCACCAGTGGCTCGCATGGAAGCCATCAGAATTCTGATCGCCTTTACTTCTCATATGGAATTCACATTGTTCCAAATGGATGTCAAAAGCGCATTTTTGAATGGACTGCTTAAGGAAGAAGTCTATGTGAAGCAACCCCCTAGGTTTGAATATCATGAGCACCCTGAATATATGTTCAAATTGGACAAAGCTCTGTATGGACTAAAGCAAGCTCCTCGAGCGTGGTATGAAAGATTGTCAAAATTCCTCTTAGAAAATGGTTTTAAGAGAGGAAAAATTGACAACACTCTTTTCTTAAAGAAACGAGGAAGGAACCTGCTCATTGTTCAGGTTTATGTTGATGATATCATTTTTGGAGCAACAACTGACTCTCTGTGTGAAGAATTCGCAAAACTTTTGGGAAGTGAATTTGAAATGAGCATGATGAGGGAATTAAACTTCTTCCTGGGTCTTCAAGTAAAACAGTCCCCACAGGGTACTTTTATTTGTTAGAAAAAATACATCAGGGAACTCTTGAAGAGGTTTGACATGGAAGCATCAAAAGTGATAGACATTCCCATTGCAATTTCCACTCTACTGGACATGGATGGAACCGGATCTCCTGTGAATCAAACAATGTATAGAGGTATCATTGGGTCTCTCATCTATCTTACTGCTAGTCGACTTGATATTGTTTTCAGCATGGGGCTGTGCGAGGTTTCAATCAAATCCCAAGGAATCTCACTTGAAGGCTGCCAAAAGAATACTAAGATATCTCAAAGGCACGCAGGACCTGGTGCTATATTATCCATCAGGTGATATTTTTAATCTGATTGGGTATGCTGATGCAGACTATGCAGGTTATCTTGTGGACAGAAAAATCACCTCTAGGATGGCTCACGTCCTAGGATCATGTCTTATCTCTTGGGGTACAAGGAAGCAAAATTCAGTGGCTCTTTCAACAACTGAAGCTGAATATGTAGCTGTAGCATCCTGCTGTGCTCAGTTTCTGTGGATCAAGCAACAATTGGAGGATTTTGGAGTTCTCACTGAGAGTGTGCCTCTCCTATGTGACAACACCAGTGCACTCAACATGTCAAAGAATCTAGTCCAACATAAAAGAACCAAACATATTGATGTGAGGCATCATTTTCTGAGAGATAATGTGGAGAAAGGGTTGATATACATGAAGTTATGTAGCATAGAAGATCAAATTGTAGACATTTTCACCAAGGCACTGAGTAGGGAACAGTTTGAAAGAAAAAGAGTAAAGCTGAGACTGTTGAAGCCAAATTAAGAACTTGATTCCTCTTTAGCCGGCTCGTATTCTTAAGAAATAATTAGTTCAAAGTATTTTCTGGCCCTGTCTAACTCACTTCAATACCGTTGCAGGTAGATACGCGTGATAAGCACAGAAGAAGTAGATGCAGTACATGAATGATAAAAGAGAATTAATTCTTTTCAAAAAAGGGGATGAAGAAAATGTTTTTCAAGAACCATGTTCTTGTACTAAAGGTTAGTAGTTCTGTGCATCCTTTTTAATACACGTTTTAAAAAGGTACAAAATTCAACTGCCATATCATCAACTTTTCAGATCCTACTATCACGTCCCTTCAATTCAAACATTCTATCTCCCTCTGAAACATTGCAATTCTCCACGCCCAACCGTTGTTTCAGAACCGGTGCCTATTCCTCTTCCTTCATAATTATTCTCTTCTTTTAAAAACCTTCTCTTTTATTCTTCTTGACCATAAGCCCTACTCTAAATTTACCCAAAAGGGAAGGATCGTCACACCTCTTCTCCCAGTGGCTAAGAAAACTTCTGATTTCTCTGCTTCAGTGATTGCTGCATTTGACCCATCTATGGAACCTCTCGCTTTTACTGAGCCTTCGTCACCCTCTATCACTCCTACTACTGCACCCACACCTTCCCCAGTCTCCAAATCTCTTCCCCACTCAGAAACCCTTGATATTACTATTCCGCTTTCCTCGTCATCTGTTGTTCCCACCAGTCAAACCATAAGTGGAGAACAAGGTCAAAATACTGAGTTCACAAAAGGTTTTGCCATCACTGCCATCGATTTCATGGTTATGGAAGCACCGGTTAAAGAATAAAAGACTGTGTTTATAGTATCCGCTGATGGGGTATTGCATGAAGTTATTTCCCAGAAATATGAGTCACAAAGCGTGAGGGTCGAAGGGGCCATTATGGCTGTTGAAGGGTATGCAGTAATATACACTACTGGGGAATCAAATGAGGAACCTGATCCCTCTCTGGACGACCCAGGTCAGGACTCTCATCCCTAGGACAGTGTTGTTCCTACATTCGATGTTGTGCCCCTGGAAATTCAAGCACTAGAAATGCAATCTAGTGATGAAGAAAACATGGACAATGTGGACCTTGATGCATTCATAAGTAAGCGAAGGGTTGTCTCCACCCCTGAGTCTGAAATCAAGCGGCCTACTACCAGTCTTCAAGTCAAAGTGGCCTATGATTCTGTACTCCAAAAGAGCAAGAAAAGTAGTAAGAAGAAAAGAAAAAAGCTGGTGAAGGATGGTGCACCTGTAAGTGATGAAGTTATCCTTGTAGTGGAGGTGGAAAAATGAACTCCTAAGGAACCTAGTTCCCTTGTAAGGCGGTCTTAAAAAAAGGCTGAGTTTGTTTCCATGGAGAAAGGGTCTACATCTAAGTCCAAAATAAAGGAGGTGGTGAGTGATGAGGATATACTTGTCAAGTCCAAGGGGCAAGGCAAAGTTAGTGAAGAAAAGCATAGGAAACACAAGTATGAAACAGTTGAAGAACCTAGTTCTAGAAAGAAAGCAAGAAGTGAGGTCTGCCTTGGCTCTGAGCGCCTAAGGCATCAAAAAGTTTTGTTGGGTAATACATTTGAACCAACAATCTCGGAGATGGCCAGAATGCGCCAAATTCTAGAAATGGTGGAGTTTCAACAATGGATGCATATATTCTCATTGATGCCCCTAAAGTGTATGCGGAGGAGGTACAGAGTTTCTTTGCCAGTCGATACTGACCATGTTTGTGATTTGGTCAATGGGGTGGACATTACCTTTGACATGCAATTGCTTGGAGAAATTTTGCAAGTTCCTACAGTTGGGGTGTAGAGTGTCTGAGATGTTTGTCACTACAACTTCAAAAATACAGTGGTGAAAGATAATTCTAATCAGAAAGGGGACCAGATCCATAAGAAAGCACTACTTCCTGTCTACCAGCTGCTATTTGAGATGGTTAACAAAGTACTGTTGCCTCGAGCAGAAAAGAGGTCTATAACTTCAAAATCTGATCTATTCCTAATGGAGAAACTGGATGGTTTCAACCATATGAGTCTACCTGCCATAATGATTGAACATATGCAGAAGGTGGCCAATTTCAAGGATGGTAATTATGGGTTTCCCTATGGATTCTTGCTTACTCAGGTGTTCAAATTCTTTAAGGTTCCACTGGGAACAGGTAAAGTGGGGACCCGTAAGCAGACATTCTCACAGACAACCTTAGAAGAGTGTGAATGTATTGAGAAGTGTGGGGGAGTAGGAAGTACTTCAACTGTGTCTCAGTTCATCAATGCCCAGAACAGTACAACTAAGGAAATACATCAATTGAAGGCCAGGAATGTTATCTTGGAAGGTCAGCAAGCCCGAGCGGTTCCCATGTCAAATTATGAGGTGGTCCGTTTGACCTAAGAAAATGCTGATCTCGGGGCACAAGTCGAGAACCTGAAGGCTAAACTGCTCAACGAGCAAAACTCAGGAAATGCCCAAATAGACCTTATTCTCCAGACACTTGCCGCAACTTCCAAGACTTTTCCTCCTAGTGCCCCCTAAGAACCCCTCCAGTGACCAATTTTCTGGATATGTTTCCTTTTTCTTGTTTCTTTGTTGATGGTTGGTGGATGTTTTTGTTTTTTATGGTTGGGATGTACTACTACTGCCCCTGTGAACAAGTCCAATGTAGCCTCTTCCTTTTTCAAAGGAAAAGGCATATTAAAATTTATTAATATGAATGCTTTTTATTATGTCTCGTACTGTCTCTCTGTGTTCTATTTTTTCTCATGATTATGTGCACATATGTGGCATGAGTTAGCTTAGCTGGACTTATTTGTGTTGTTGTTCTTTTTAATGATGCCAAAAGGGGGAAACACATTAGGGAACTAGTTCTTATGCTCTATTACTCTTTCAGATACTATTACTCTTTCAGATAAGGCATAGTCTCAGGAGGAACTCTTTGAAACTGGTTTGGTTTTTACTAAGCCCCAATTTCGATTTATAATTGTTGAAGTTTGTCATCATCAAAAAGGGAGAAATTGATAGATCTTAAATGCTCTTGCTTGATGTTTTGATGATCTAACAAACTTACTGCTAAGAACCAGATAGGGAACCTGACCTACTTGGATTGCTGCAAGCGTTAACAGATTTCAGCTAAAGATGAATTGCTATAGCTTCAGGAGCTAGGAACCAAATAAGGACCTGATGCTCTTGTGGTTTCCTCATAGCAATACAAAGTCATTTGGACACAGCTGGAAATGAAGCGGCCAACGGTATTATTTCTGCTGCATTGCACCACACTGTCAGCCCACTCATTCTCTAACCAAACAAAGTACTCACATCATTTCAAGTGATGTGATCAAAATGTACCAAATGAGCTTTATACAAAAACATCACTGGAAGGTTTCTGTTTCTCAATTCAAGCCTCTGCAAAAACAGAAACATCATCCTTACAAGCTTGAAGAACAAGGTTGAACACCACTACGGACCAGTTCCCAAAAGATTGATTGTTGCTGTCTTAGTTGAGTTGTAACCTTGTTATTGTACTTACTATATCTCCTAAATCGCTTACTTAGAAGCATATTGATTAGGAATCCTCTTGTAAATCTGTAAACTTACTGAGTTTATGTTGTGACTAGATTTAGTCATAAGGAAAAGTCTTTGTAATCGTAGAGTTACAAAATGGCTTGTGGTGATAGCATCACAAGTTAGAAAAAGCTTTTGTAACTAGGATAGTCACAAGGTGGCTTGTGGTAAAGGTACCACAAGTTAGTTGAGTAAATCCTTTGCAATAGGAAGTATTGTAAAGTATCTTGTAATAGGTAAGATTACAAGTTAGTGATGTTAAAAGCCTACAGGTGTAGGTCGTGGTTTTTTGATCCCCTTGTGCGGGATTTTTCCACGTAAAAAAATCCTCTACCTCATTTACTTACTGCTTTACTAAATGCTCTCAGCATAATCTTGTAGAGGACCAGGTACTCTACGATTTGGTGGATCCATACAAACTAACACAAAGTGTTTTCGATATAACCAGAATGCTTTTTTAATTAGTTGTTACATGCATATATGTTTTGCCACCGGGGCTCAACTATTCTATATGAACACAGTTCATTTGACAGTTTGGCCCATTGCAAAGTTCTCCTATTGAGGCCCTCTTAGGCACAAAATATCTTTCTCAAAAGTATAACCTCCGAGGGTGATGCCCCCCAATGTTCGAGGTTGATTGAAAAGAAGCTTTGAATACTTGTTGAATGTTCCTTATGTAGCATATAGGTGTTGCCTCGTTAAAAACCTTACCGGTAAAATCTATTTGGGATAAAATCCGATCTAAGGGAAAAAGAGTGCAATGCATGCTTTCAAACCCAAGGTCTTCGAGCTGAGAAATGCCTCGATATCTCCAATCGAACATCTGCAATGAGTTAGTTTTAACTACAAATGGAAAAGGGGAGAAGGTCATACGTCACCAGTAATATCGCTTGAGCAATGATACATTCCAATTGTTTGGTAGTTGTTCGCCTTCCATTGTGCTAAGTTTGTAGGATCCTTTCCCTACGGCCCTGAGGACACTGTACGGTCCTTCCCAATTGGGACCTAGTTTCCCTTTGTTTGGTTCTCGAGTGTTGAGAGTGACTTTCCTTAGGGCTAAGTCCCCGACTCTGAAGTATCGAAGATTCATCCTTCTATTGTAATACCTTTCAATCCTTTGTTTTTGCGCAGCCATTCAAATTAATGCGGCCTCACGTTTTTCATCGAATAGTTCGAGAGAAGTGTTCACAGTTTCGGGATTGAGTCCTCGGTGGCATCCTGAAACATGAAGCAAGGTTCCCCGACCTCGACTGGGATCAATGTCTCGGACCTGTATACTAAAGAAAATGGGGTCTCCCCCGTGCTGGACTTTGATACCGTTCGATATGCCCACAGTACCTCGGACAATTTTTCTCTCCATTTCCTCTTCGCATAATCTAACCTTTTCTTCAAGTTTTGAATGATGGTTTTGTTTCTGGACTCGGCCTGCCTATTTGCGCTTGGGTGGTAAGGTGCTGATAGGATCCTTTTGATTTTATGGTCCTCGAGGAATTTTGTTACTTTGCTGCCAATGAACTGTTTCCCATTATCACATGCTATTTCGGCGGGTATCCCGAACCGACATATGATGTGGTCCCATATGAAGTCGATGACTTCTTTTTCTCTTATCTTCTCGAAGGCCTGCGCATCAACCCACTTTGAGAAGTAGTCAGTCATAAATAAAATAAATTTAGCTTTACCTGGCACTGTTGATAGGGGGCCGATGATGTCCATCCACCATTATGGCCACGGGGATAGGACCGAATAGAGTTGTTCAACGGGTTGATGGATCATCAACGCAAATATTTGGCATTTATCACACTTTCTAACGAACTCCTTGGTATCCTTTTCCATGTTGTCCTAATAATATCCCGCTCTGATCACCTTGCGAACCAGGGAGTCTGCACCAGAATGGTTCCCACAAGTATCCTCGTGTATTTCTCGTAGTACGTAATCGGTATCCCCGGGTCCCAAGCATACTGCCAGTGGTCCATCAAAGGTTCTTCTATACAAGTTTCCGTTTACTTGATTTAATACCAAAAGGGAGTCACACTTTGCCTCAATAACCTCTGCTCCAAGGCACCTGGCTAGTTCGAGACCTGCAATCATGGCCTCATACTCGGCCTCATTATTAGTTAAATTATAAGTTTTGATAGATTGCCTAATGACACTGCCCGTAGGCGATTTTAAAATGATGCCGAGCATGGACCCGTTCATATTTGAGGCACCGTTTGTGAAGAGGGCCCACACCCCTAATGACGTACTCGTTTTTAACAAAAGTTCCTCTTCTACTTCGGGCACGAGGGCAGGCACGAAATCGGCCACAAAGTTCGCCAAAATTTGAGACATGATAGCTATTTGAGGCTGATATTCAATATTATATCCTCCAAGTTCGATGGCCCATTTGGCCAACCTGTCCGATAATGGGTACGTGGTCAGCACACATATATGATGGCATTTGATAACTAGGTATTTTGACACATTTTATACTCCTTCTTGTTTACACTTTGATTATAAGTTCATATAAAATAATCTGAAAAGGCTCAAAAGTTGTACTTGATTGCATGTTTGATCAATAAAGTGACAAGATGTCAAAGATCAGCTCAAAAGGAGTGAAACTTGCACAAGTACCAAAGACAAGACAAACTTAGGAAAAACAGGCCTAGTGTGTCCGCACTACACTTTGTGTGGACCGCACTAGGAAGATTCAGAGAGCTGGCACTTCAGACATTAAGGCAGTGCGGCCGCAAAAGGTTTTGTGCGGTCTGCACTGAAGGCAATGCGGCCGCACTACCATTCTGTGTGGTCCGCAGAGTCAAGGTTCAGAGAGGGTGAAGTTAGAGCTTTCAAGTCTGTGTGGTCCGCGGTCCAGTTTGTGCGGACTGCACTAGAAGCCTCGACGGCTGCGGTCCATTCTGTGTGGTCCGTGGAGCTTGAGTTCAGAGAGCCAAGTTTTCAAGTTTAAGAGCACTGACCCCGTAGGGGCATTTTTGTCCAGTTTTTTCAGCTTAGTATAAATAAAATCTTTTTCCATTTTTAGGGTATCAGACATTTTAGAATAGCTGTTGCGCTCGTGGGAACGTATCTTGTAGCCATTTTGGGCATTTTTACTTACTTTTTATCATTGAATCTTTGTATTAGCTTAGCAATTAATTAATTTGTATTCATCTTCATCTATTTCTCTATTTTTCTCTTCAAGTATGAGTAGCTAGACCCTTTAGCTAGGGTTGTGGCTCAATCCTAATATGGGTAATTGATGGGGGTTGCAATTTAGGGCTAGATTGACTATGAGTGTTTACTATTTGGGTCAATTTCATGGTTTAATTACTGAATTAGTGGTTGCAAACACTAGTTTGTGCTAAGTTGACTTGGGCTCTTCTTGAGAAAGAGAGCCTAAATCTCCGAAATTAATCTAACAAGGAATTTCGGTGGACTCAAGAGAATTGATAGTCCCAATTAAAGGGTTAAACCTCGAGAGAGTAATACCCGACTTGAACCCCTGTTGCTTGAGAAAATATGCATACCCAATTGCTTTTGAGAAAGTCAATTGGGCAAAATTATTCTTTCTGTCGAGAGGTGTGAGAGTGGGTAATATGGAGCAACGGTTATAACATATTTCCCAATCATATCAATCGTTTCTTAGATGCAATTATCCCCTCAATTGGCCACCTAGGTGAAAGTCACTACCCTAGTGCCTTTTAGAATATTTGAACAACTTGTAGCACTTTACTCTTAGCTTAATCTAGTTGCAATTATAATTTGTAGTTTGATAATAGTAGAATTATAAAAGAAAACCCAAAAATGAATAGAAGTGCAATTTGGAACCAATACGCAATCTCAACCTAAATAGATACTCAACTCCCTTTCTAGCTCTCTGTGGAAATCGATCCCGACCCAAAATCGGGTAAAAGCTATTGCAACCCTCTCTCGCTACTTTTTAGTGGTGCGGAGTAGGCTGCGATCACTTTTTAGCGTCGTTGCCAGGGAGCTAACGGTTTTGGCTATCTATTTAGTTAGTTTTATGTATTGTTCTTCTTTCCTTCTTTGTTACACACTTGTTTGTGTCACTACTCAGGTACCAATATGGCTTTGAACAATGCTAATGACCCTCTTGGAAATGTGATTGCGAGAGAGGAGGTAGATGATGTTGAGAAAGATGAGGTGCCTCTTGTACCTCAAGGACAACGTAGAGGCTGCAATGCCAATGCTAATCCAAATAACAATATTCTAGACCCTCCTCTGCGACCTCCAAGAGTGGCTCCCAGAGTACTTCTGAACCAGGGTTATGCAAGTGCTATTGTCCCACCCAGAATCCGGGCGGGCAACTTTCAGATAACCAATGTGATGTTGACCTTACTTGAGCAGCGTGGGTATTTCACAGGCTCTGCAGAACAAAATACCTATAAATATCTCAAGGGGTTCGTGGATACATGCTAGGGGAGCAAACAGACGAATGAGTCTGAGGATGCTCTTAGGTTGAGACTTTTCCCATTCTCACTTTGGGGGAAGACATTAGATTGGTTTGAGAGACTCCCAAACCATTCCATCACAACTTGGGATGAGTTGGCGGATAAATTTATTTCTAAATTCTTTTCACCCGGGCATATAGCGGTACTTCGAGATGAGATATTAGATTTCAAGCAAGTGCTCACGGAACCTTTGCATGAGATTTGGGAGCAGTAAAGAACGATGGTAAAAGAATGCCCTAATAATGATATGACTAATGCTATGATCCAACAAACTTTCTACCGGGGCATCAATACAACAAATCAATGCATAGTGAACTAACTTACTGGGGGCAACTTTATGAAGTTGTCGTATGATGAGGCATGTGATGTACTTGACGAGATGTCTGACACTTCTTCTGCATGGCAAAGTAGAGCCAATGTGCCTCAAGGTGACCCTGTGGTTATTCATTTACACAAGGAATTACATGACCATGGGCAAGCTATAGCGGAGTTGACAACTACTATGAATCAATTGGCTAAGGCACAGTTACAACAAGTCCAAAATCCTCGTCAAGTGAATTCCATGGAGGGTGTTAATATGCTTGTCACCAAGAGAAGGCAAAGAAGGCAACAAAACCAAGGGACCTCTGAGCAATTTGATGATGCATGTGATGGTTTTCAAAATGATGGTTATGATGACCAAAGTGAAGAGGTTCAATATGTAAACAACTATCAAGGCCAACGGGGCAATCAATAACAAAACAGTGGCAATTGGGGGAACAACAACCAGAACAACAACTGGGGCAATCAGAACAACAATCAAGGCAACCAAGAGAATTAGAATGGTAATAACAATAATTGGGGCGACAATAATAATCAAGGAGGATGGAATAATGGAAACCAAGGAAACCGGGGGAAAGGCTTTCAAAGGCCCCCAATGTACCAACAACCGAACAATCCACCACCATTTCCATCTCAAGTCCTAGTTCTCCGGGTAATGATATGGGTAAAATTGAAAGGATGTTCGAGTAGATGATGAAGAAGAATGCGGATTCTGATGTACAATTAGCTTCTCACAACAACTCTATCCGAAAATTGGAGGTGCAATTAGGCCAAATCTCTCAGTCATTGAATACTCGCCTGAAGGGTGCTCTACCCAGTGATACGGTAGTGAGCCCAAAGGGTAGAAATAATCATGTTATGGCGGTTACAACAAGAAGTAGGAGAGGCGGTGATATGAATGCCTCTAAGCAAAAGCAAGTCGTGGATGATGATGTTGAGTTGCAAGATGACGAAGTCCCTTTGGTAGTTGAAGATGTGGTTGATGAAAATATGAACAATGAAGTGAGGATTGATATTCAAGAAGTCGAGGTGGAAACTCAAAATGATGTGAACCTGTCTAGGGAACACATAATTGACATGCTGGAGCCGGTTGTGCCAAAAACCAAGGCTCCTTTGCTAAGACCACCTCCACCTTATCCTCAAAGGCTCGTGAAGTAGAAGAATGATAATCAGTTAAAAAAGTTCATTGATATGATGAAGAGCTTATCTATTAATGTGCCTTTAGTGGAGGTACTTGAACAAATGTCGGGTTATGCAAAATTCATGAAAGACTTTATTACAAAGAAGCGTTCTATGGATTGTGAAACTATAAAGATGACTCATCAAGTTAGTGCTATAGTGCATTCAATGGCCCCGAAGCTTGAAGATCCCGGTGCTTTCACCATTCCTTGCACCATTGGGAGTGCGGATTTTGCCAAGGCTCTATGTGACTTGGGAGCTAGTATCAATTTGATGCCCTACTCAGTTTTCAAAACTTTGGGTATCGGACAACCTAGGCCAACCTCAATGAAACTTCAAATTGCGGATCGATCGATGAAGTAACCTTTGGGCATTATTGATGACGTGCTTGTGCAAGTGGACAAATTCATATTGTCGGCCGACTTTGTGATTTTGGATTGTGAGGTATAATATGGGTTCCTATTATCTTGGGAAGGCCTTTCCTTGTAACGGGGAAGGAATTGGTTGATGCTGAAGCAGGTGAGCTCACTTTCCGAGTGGGAGATGAAAAGGTCGTCTTTCATGTGTGCAAATCTATGAAGCAGCCCAATAGTACTGAGGTATGCTCTTTTGTTGACCTCGTCACAGCAGTGATAATTGATGACACCAGTGCAATGATCAATGAGGGGGACCCATTGGAAGTCGTATTGTTAAATCTTGATGTCAATGAGGATGCAAGCCGAGTGGAGTGCGTGAATGATTTACATGGAATGAGCTCTTATTCATATGAGCCTAGAAAATTGTCTTTGGATCTTGAAAATCGGAAAACGCCACCAACAAAACCATCAATTGAGGAGCCATCAGTGTTGGAGTTGAAACCACTACCTCTACACCTCAGGTATGAGTTCTTGGGATCGAATTCTACTTTACTAGTTATTCTTTCTTCTTGCCTTACTAACATGTAGGTTGAGGCTACTTTGGCGGTGCTTCAAAAGCGGAAAAGGGCAATTGGATGAACTTTGGCTGACATTCGGGGAATAAGCCCCGCATTCTGTATGCACAAAATTATCTTGGAGGATGATGCAAAGCCTTCCTTGGAGCATCAAAGAAGATTGAACGAGGCAATGCAAGAGGTGGTGAAGAAAGAAGTGATCAAGTGGTTGGATGTCGGTGTTGTGTACCCCATTTTCGATAGCTCATGGACTTCTCCGGTGTAATGTATATCGAAAAAGGGTGGTATGACTATGGTAACAAATGACAACAATGAACTTATTCCCACTCGGATAGTTACCGGATGGAGGGTATGTATGGACTACCGGAAGCTAAACAAGGTGACCCGAAAGGATCATTTCCCATTGCCATTCCTTGACCAAATGCTTGATCATCTTGCGGGGCGTGCTTTTTATTGCTTTTTGGATGGATACTTAGGGTATAATCAAATCTTAATTTCCCCAGAGGACCAGGAGAAGACCACCTTTACCTGTCCATATGGAACCTTTGGTTTCTCTCGGATGTCGTTCGAGTTGTGTAATGCTCCGGAGACCTCCCAACGATGCATGATGGCTATTTTCATTGACATGGTGGAAGATATCTTGGAGGTCTTCATGGATGATTCAGTGTGGTTGGTGATTCCTTTGAAGAGTGTTTGAGAAATTTGGATATGGTGGAGGAAGGCATAGTGTTGGGCCACAAGATTTCAAAGCGTGGAATTGAAGTTGACAAAGCCAAGATAGAGGTGATTTCAAGGCTTCCTCCCCCCATTTCCATCAAGGGGGTGAGGAGTTTTCTTGAGCATGTGGGGTTCTACCGGAGGTTTATAAAAGATTTTTCAAAGGTGGTAAACCCTTTGTGCAAGCTACTAGAAAATGATGCAAAGTTTGTGTTCGATGAGGGATGTATGCAAGCATTTGAGCTTCTCAAGCTTAAGTTGACCACTACCCCAATCATTACCGAACCAAATTTGATCTTGCCTTTCGAGCTTATGTGTGACGCAAGTGACGTTGCGGTTGGGGCTGTCTTGGGTCAAAAGGTTAACAAGATATTTCATCCGGTGTACTACACAAGCAAGACCATGAATGAGGCTCAAAGGAACTACACAGTTACCGAGAAAGAGTTGTTGGCTATAGTGTTTGTAATGGAAAAGTTTCGGCTATATCTTATGGGGGCCAAAGTCATAGTGCACACCGATCATGCCACTCTTAGGTACTTGATGACAAAGAAAGACTCCAAGGCAAGATTGATGCGATGGGTGCTACTACTTCAAGAGTTTGATCTAGAAATTGTGGACCGGAAGGGTAGTGAGAACCAAGTGGCGGACCACTTATCCCGTTTGGAGGAGGAGATGAGGCCTTGTGATGGCCTTGAGATCAATGATTCATTTCCCGACGAACAACTCCTTGCGGTGTCAATGAATGATATACCATGGTTTGCCGATGTTGATAATTACCTTGTGATCGGAATAATTCTGTGTGAGCTCTCTTCTAACCAAAGGAAGAAGCTCAAGCGGGATAGTTTGGATTTTTATTGGGATGAGCCATACTTGTTCAAGATTTGCACGGATGGTGTGATCCGAAGGTGTGTCCCGGAGGAGGAGCAATTGAGTATCTTGGAGGCTTGTCCTTCCTCTCCCTATGGTGGCCATCATGGCAGGGTGAGGACGACTTCTAAAGTTCTTAGTTGTGGGTTTTATTGTCCAACTTTGTTCAAAGATGCAGGTGAGCTTGTGAAAAGATGCGACGAATTCCAAAGAGCGGGTGGAATTTCGAAGAAAGATGAGATGCCTCTCAATATCATCCTTGAGGTTGATATTTTTGATGTGTGGGGCATTGATTTCATGGGCCCATTTGTTAGCTCTTGTGGGAACATTTACATTCTTGTGGCGGTTGACTATGTCTCAAAATGGGTTGAAGCCATGGCTTTGCCTAACAATGAAGCCCGGAGTGTTATTGCATTTCTTAAGAAGAGCGTTTTCAAGAGGTTTGGCACTCCTCATGCGATTATCAGTGATGGGGGGTATCACTTTTGCAATAGAGCTTTCGACACGTTGCTTTCTAAGTACGGTGTCAATCACAAAATTTCTACCCCCTATCATTCTCAAGCAAGTGGTCAAGTGGAAGTCTCCAACAGGGAAATCAAAAGTATATTGTCAAAGACGGTCAATACTAATAGGACCGATTGGTCGAAGAAGTTGGATGACGCTCTATGGGCTTATCGAACGGCTTACAAAACTCTGATTGGTATGTCTCCGTATCGATTGGTGTTTGGGAAAGCCTGCCATCTTGCGGTTGAGTTAGAGCACAAGGCCATGTGGGCTTTGAGGAAGTTGAATCTTGAATGGGATATTGCAGCCAATCTTCGTGTAGAGCATCTCAATGAACTTGATGAATTTAGATTCCATGCCTACTCCAGTTTTTCCTTGTATAAGGATAAGATGAAGTACCTTCATGATAAATATGCTCATGTAAAGGAGTTCAAAGTAGGTGATTTGGTTCTCTTGTTCAACTCTCGGTTACGACTGTTTCCGGGAAAGCATAAATCAAAATGGAGTGGGCCGTTTGAAGTTGTGTTTGTGACCCTTTTTGGTGCTTTTGAATTGAAAAATAAAAATGGTGAAGTCTTCAGAGTTGACGGGCACCGGGTCAAGCATTATCTTGGGAAAATTGATGACAGCCACGTGGTGACACTTCTTCACTTCAAATGATGTGATGGTAACCTGCGTCGTGCCGCGATGTTAAATTAGGCGCTTCTTGGGAGACAACCCATGTGTTTTTCTTCCTGTTTTCTTTGATTTTCTTTGTAGTATAGGACTGGTTTTTAGACTAACTGGTTGTGAGATGTTACAGGGTTGAATTGATGCAGTGTAAGACAAGGTGGAAAAATGCACAGGTCTCTAAAGTTGCCAGCGCGGCCGCACTATATTTTGTGCGGTCCGCACTGGTAAAGGGTGAATTGAGACCTTTTTGAAGTTTGCCAGTGTGGCCATACTACATTTTGTGCAGTCCGCACTGGACCTCTGCGGCCGCAGTTCATTCTGTGCGGACCGCAGAGCATTGCCTTCTCAAGCTTGAACAAAACATTGCAGTGCGAACCGCGGTCCATTTTGTGTAGTCCACACTGGTTGGTGAGAATGGGCCCCAGGGTTTTTCTATAAATAGACCATGGAGGACCCCTTTTGCCCTTTTCATAAGATTTGAACCTCAGAGCTTATAATCACTATTCATTTATATCTCTGCTCATAATTAAATGCTTAGGATCACCATTCCTTAATTCATCTCATAACTGGTAACTTTGAAATCACTTTTTTCCTTGTTAATTTTGTAATTTCGTTTAATTTTTGTTTTTCTTAGCTTCTTTCTTCTTCCTCCCGTATTTATTTCAATTGCCTGGCTAGAGTAGTTAAATTTTGAATTCATGAGAACTTTGTTAGTTTAATGGACTGGGAAATGATTTAGGGACACTAATTAGGTGGAAAATTGGACTTTAAGGCAAAATTTCATGAACCCTAATTTAGTGTCGTTTTTGGGCACTCAGTGCGGACCGCGGTCATTTTTGTGCGTTCTGCAGTACCATTTTGTGCGGACCGCACTGAAGAACTTCTGAGAAGCTGAACTTTGGGCAATGTGGTCGTACTACATTTTGTGCGGTCCATGCTGGCCCCTGCACGGCCGCACTACCATTTTGTGCGGTCCGCGCTGCCTAGATACAGAGGGTTGGTAGTCAAAACCCCATCCCTATGCGTACCGCAGTCCATTTTGTGTGGTCCGCACTGGTCCCTGTGCGGCCGACTACCATTTTGTGCGGTCCGCACTGGGTATCTTCTGAGAACTGTCTGCAACATTTTGCTTTATTCTGCAATTCTTTCTGCAACAATAATCTGAACCGCTTCTATTGATACTAACAAATGTTTTGAATGATGTTTGTAGACAATGGTGAAACAACAAGGGAAAGTCTATAAACAACCAGGCCAAGGAGAATCCTCCCAGGGAGGGAAACATAAAATGGTCAAACTCACTCCCCAAGCTAGGCAAAACATCAAAAACATGAGGAAGGCCATAAAAGCGGCTGATAGAGCCATTGACATGTCGGGGAGTGAATACGAGCCCTCTCGGGAGATCTCTTCGGACTCAATCCTAGAATACATCCCGTATCCGGAGAGGTCCAGATACAAAGACACTCCTCCCCCATCACCCGCTGCCCAAGCACCAATTGATGTTTCTTCTGGGTCGTCTGAGGGCTCAGCAACCGGTAGTAGGGAATACTCCACCTCTCCCATAGCTTCATTATCTGGGGAGGGTGCAAAAGGATGTGAGGAGGAAGTAAAAGGAAATGAGGAGGTAGCTGAAGGAGGTGAGCCTCAGGTAGGAGGCGTTGCTAGAACTAGGAAGCCCGAAGCTTGGGAGGATAGATTTGTGAGCGAGGTGGCGTACCATAAGTTTCGGGGGTAGTGGCCGGTGAGAAAATTGATTCTGGAGAGGAGATTCATAGATAGAGACCTACTACCCCACAACCCCAACGTGCAGACGCCAATGAACACTTGGTCAAGGAATTTTATTGCAATGTAGCCCATATCAAAAAGGGCTCCAAAGTAACTAATGTTCGAAACTTGAAGGTGTTATTTGATGGGAAGTCGATAAATGAGTATCTGGGATTCAATGAGGAAGATGAGACATTGTATATGGCGAAGTTGGAAATGGGCGAGGAGGTCCGTCCATGGCTAGCACAGTACCTGGCAATCCCAGGTACCGTCCTCGACTGGTTGATTGTTGGAGTCAAAATATTGAGAAGAAGCTTGAACTTTGAGGCAAGGGGATGGGAGACTTTTGTTTGCAGCCGGTTGGACCCTACCACTCATGACAACACCCTCCCTCTCCACCGGGCTGTGTTAGTGGCTTCTATTATGGCAGGGTACCCCATCAACGTGGGGAATGTGATGTCTCGGATTATCACTATAGTGGGAGCGGAGCATGACCGGAACTACCCTTTTCTCAGCTTCCTCACAATGTACTTTCGGGACTTGGAGGTGGACAAGAGACCTTATGATATCAAAGTCAAGGCGATAGCCCCATTTTCCTGGTATAACATGAAAGGGGATGACAACCCGAAGAGCAAGAACTACAAAGCTCCTACTTCTGCTCCAACTGGCCAGTCTTGTGGTAGAGGTCCCTGCTGAGCCTACCTCCACTTTTGCTGACATCCCTCCCAGACCTTCCACATCCACAGCTATTCCTGCCGGTCCATCCACATCAGCAGGCCCGGAGGTCCCATCTTCCCGGTCCCATCCTATTACTGCCCACCGTCTGAGCTAGGCACTTTTGAGTATCAACAACTGGATATAGACTGCCTCATCCAAGTTGTCCACCTTGACTACCACTGTAGAAGCTCAGTCAGTTCCCCCAGCTCCACAGATGCCACAGTCGATAGAGGATGCGCTCAAGGAGATACTTGACAATCAGAAGAAGATCCTCGACACTCAAGCTGCGCTCTCAAAGGCAGTTGGTTCATATAGTAAGGCTCTCAAGGAGTCCGTGAAGGAGTTACGTGCAGATGTTGACAGACTGAAGGTAAATCAACTACCTTTAGACTTATTGCTCGAGGACCTAGTCCCAGCAGCTCAGCCACAGCAGGAGCAGACACAGAGGCCTCCGAAGAGGAGTATGATGATTCCTAGAGCTGATGATGCTATCATCTAGTTGGCGACCCCACCGGAGACTTCCTCTAGTCAGCCACAGGATGTACCAGTTCTAGAGCTTGTCGAGGTCCAGGCCCAAATCCCAGTAGCAGATGAGCAGACCACCGGGAACCGATCTGAGGTTCCCGAGCACACAGAGGACCCAGGGACCACTCATGATCATATGCAGACATACATGGTTTAGGGAATCTTCTACATCTTTTTTCCTCTTATCCTTTTGATGCTTTATTTAGATTAGTTGGCATTGGGGACAATGCCAGCTTTCATTTGAGGGGGTAGGCCCTACATTTTGGATAACTGTATATATATTGATACATTTTTATGCTTTCTTGATTTTTTATCTTTGGTCTATATATAATTTGATATTTAGTTACATTTATCGCACTTTTATTTTACTTTGGGTCTGTATATAAAGTTATGTTTCATTGTACATATTCATCTCATCTATTGTATATTCAAATCCCCTCTTGTATATATTCATTCTATTTTCCGCAAAATTTTTCTTTTTTAGCTTCTTATTTATGTTAGTAGCTTTTTGTTTTGTTTTGGACGTTTTCAATAAGCCTTTGGTTTTCTTAATGCCACGGTTCTTTCCAAAGGTGGAGTGTTGTGTGAACCGGGTGGCTCTTCCCAATGATGGATGGCGTGACAATCTTCTTAAGGGTTTGAGTCCGTTTTTCTTTTTGTTTTTAGTAGCTAGTAGTTAAGGGTGCCTCAAGCGAAGTTTTACTTGGGCCTAACACATTTTCCTTGATCTCATGGTCAAAAATAAATTGTTGTGTTTAGGATGGTGAAAGTCGTGACCATGAGACTCTTGCGTTGACCGATAATCATCAAGTGGTTTTTCGGGACAATTGTTTGCTCAAATCGTATCTAAGATCGTTGTGGCCTTGACTCTATGTCTTTAGCAATCCCTTAGCTTGTGTGGTGAGTAATTGAATTGCAAGAACCATGATACAAGCCTATATCCGTTCTAAAAAATATCCTCTCTTGGCACCCGATCTTTCCTTTAGCACATGGCAAAAGTATAAGTTTGGGGGGAGAGATGAGGATTGCAACAAAGTGGTAAAAAGGCACAAAAATGAAGAAAAGAAAAGGCAATGAAAAAGAAAGAAAAGCAAAAAGACAAAAAGAATGTTCAAAGTGAAAAAGAATAAAAAGGGATTCAAGAAAAAGCAAAGAACGAAAGGTGTGGAAAGTTTAGAAAGGAGAAAAAGGTTTGAAATGCATAAGATAGAGTGATAATATGTCTCTCTAACCCCTTAGAAAGAAGTGAAATGACTCAAAGAGTCAAGAGAATGTGTGCCAAATGAATCAAAAGAAGTGCTTAAGGGAATATGGAACCTACTTATACCAAAACATGTCCTACCCTGAATCAAAAGCCTACATAATATCACCACAAAAGCCCTATATGATCTTGAGTTTAATGAAGTTTACATTAGTGGATACTCACATAAGGGTCAAGCATATGATACTTAGAGCCGAACTTGTAACTTTTTCTTGAGAGAGATGAGTGAATTTCCATTAGCCTCATTTTGCGTGCCAATATTCTAAAGGTGAGGTTTGCTTAGGGAGAGTTGAGGATGTGCGAGTTTGGGTTCCACAATGACCAAAGTAATTGAGAGAGTTCTTTGATGTGCTAAGTCAACTCTTGAAGCTCTTGTGTCGCACTCTCCATGGTTTTTCAAAGGTTAAATGTTGTTAATGACTCATTTGTATTGAGGGCAATTGTTAGTCCGAATTAATGCTAGTGAGGTTGCTTTAGGACAGCTAAAAATTTCTTGAATTTTCCCTTAAGGGATAGGTCTTATTTTGTTTGCTTGAGGACAAGCAAAAACTTAAGTTTGGGGGAGTTGATAACTAAGGATTCTGACGCATTTTATACTCTTTCTTGCTTACGCTTTGATTATAAATTCATATAAAATAGTCCTAAAAGGCTCATAAGTTGTGCTTGATTGCAGGTTTGATCAATAAAGTGACAAGATGTCAAAGATCAGCTCAAAACGAGTGAAACTTGAACAAGTACCAAAGACAAGACAAACTCAGAAAAAACAGGCCTAGTGCGGCCGCACTACACTTTGTGCGGACCGCACTAGGAAGATTCAGAGAGCTGGTACATTAGGCATTACGGCAGTGCGTCCACATAAGGTTTTGTGCGGTCCGCACTGAAGGCAATGCGGCCGCACTTCCATTTTGTGCGGTCCGCAGAGCCAAGGTTCAGAGAGGGTGAAGTTGGAGCTTTCAAGCCTGTACGGTACGCGGTCTAGTTTGTGCGGACTGCACTATAAGCCTACGCGTCCGCGATCCATTCTGTGCAGTCTGTGGAGCCTGAATTCAGAGAGCCAAGTTTTCAAGTTTAAGAGCCTAGTGCGGCCGCACACCATTTTGTGTGGTCTGCACTGACCCCGCGGGGCATTTTTGTCTAGTTTTTCCAGTTTAGTATAAATAGAATCTTTTTTCATTTTTAGGGTATCAGACATTTTAGAATAGCTGTTGCACTCGTGGGAACGTATCTTGTAGCCATTTTGGGCATTTTCACTTCCTTTTTATCATTGAATCTTTGTATTTAGCTTAGCAATTAATTAATATGTGTTCATCTTCATCTATTTCTTTATTTTTCTCTTCAAGTATGAGGAGCTATACCCTTTAGTTAGGGTTGTGGCTCAACCCTAGTGTGGGTAATTAATGGGGGTTGAAATTTAGGGCTAGATTGACTATGGGTGTTTGCTATTTGGGTCAATTTCATGGTTTAATTACTGAATTAGTGGTTGCAAACACTAGATTGTGCTAAGTTGACTTGGGCTCTTCTTGAGAAAGAAAGCCTAAGCCTCCAAAATTGATCCAACAAGAAATTGGGATGGACTCAAGAGAATTGATAGTCCCAATTAAAGGGTTAAACCTCGAGAGAGTAATACCCGACTTGAACCCTAGTTGCTTGAGCAAATATGCATACCTAATTGGCCTTGAGAAAGTCAATTGGGCAAAATTATTCTTTCTGCCGAGAGGTGTGAGAGTGGGTAATATGGAGCAATGGTTATAACATATTCCCCAATCATGTCAATCGTGTCTTAGATGCAATTACCCGTCAATTGGCCACCTAGGTGAAAGTCACTACCCTAGTGCCTTTTAGAATATTTGAACAACTTGTAGCATTTTACTCTTAGCTTAATCTAGTTGCAATTATAATTTGTAGTTTGATAATAGTAGAATTATAAAAGAAAACCCAAAAATGAATAGAAGTGCAATTTGGAACCAATACGCAATCCCAACCTAAATAGATACTCAACTCCTTTTCTAGCTCTCTGCGAAAATCGATCCCGACCCAAAATCGGGTAAAAGTTATTGCGACCCTCTCTCGCTACTTTTTAGTGGTACGGAGTAGGCTGCGATCAGCATTGAAAATATAGTTTTAGTTTCCTAAATGAGCTTATTAATGCAAGATCTAACTTTTCTAAATGGGGATACCTAGTTTCAGCATCTCCTAGGGTCCGACTCACATAATAGATAGGGAATTACGTACCTTGCTCTTCCCAGACCAACATGCCACTTACCGCCACCTCGGACACGGCTAGATACAAGTAGAGCATTTTATCTTCCTTTGGAGTATGGAGCAGGGGTGAGCTCAAGGGATACCATTTTAATTCTTCCAAGGCTTGTTGGAATTCCGGAGTCCATATGAAGTTGTTCTTTTTCTTGAGTAGGGAAAAGAAATGATGGCTCCGATCTGATGACCTCGAGATAAATCGTCTTTGAGCAACTATCCTCCCGGTCAGCCGTTGTACGACTTTCACATTGTTCACCACGGCGATCTCCTCGATGGCTTTGATTTTATCGGGGTTGATCTTTATTCCCCTGTTCGATACCATGAAGCCAAGAACTTGCCCGAGCCGACTCTGAAAGCGCATTTCTCAGGGTTTGTCACACCTCCTTTTTCCCGAATGGATGAAAGAAAGGAGTTTTTTCCAATTTAATTGACATTAATCGAAATGAGATTATTTATTTATTTTAGAGTCGCCACTTGGGATAATTTATGGTGTCCCAAGTCACCGATTTATTTTAAATCCCAAATAGAGAAAATTTAACTATGTTTAAAGTCCGCGAAACCAGAAGACCGGGTAAGGAATTCTGTTAACCCGAGAGAAGGTGTTAGGAACTCCCGAGTTCCGTGGTTATAGCACGGTCGCTTTAATAATTATACTTGGCTTAACTAATTTTGGATATTTTATGTTCTAGAGAAATTTATGCACTTTTGCCTCAAATCGCTTTTAATTGCTTGATTATTTGAATTATAGAATTATCTTGAAAAGAATCATGCGTACGTGTATTCATTTTGCTTAGTGTGTCAGGAATCATGTCACGCATACGTGTACACAATTAATAACACTTTATTATTTTTTAAGATTGTTTTGTCAAAGATGCGCAAATGCATACTTTGCCTTTAATTTGGGAAATCATAACTATGTCACGCGAACGTGTACATAATCACGATAATTTATTTATAATCGCGCCTAAAGCAAACTACGAATATTTTTATTTTATTTTTTTTACTTTGAGATTATTGTGATGCTATAATTTAGCGATATAAGGTTATAAAAAAAATATGAAATCCTTTTGCTAAATTATTTATCAGGTCGATTATACCACTAAGTTATAAAACAAAATAAAATTGTGACTTACTTGTCCTAGCGAATTTGGCAATTAAACGAGAATGAAGACAATATAACAAAAGCAATAAAAATATTCTTATTCCCAACTCCCATCTCAGTCATATTCAAACAATGTTTTATATTTATTTATCAATAAAGCTAAATACTCCAACTAGTATCACGTTAATACTTAATGAAATAAGAAAAAATCCCAAACAAATATACTACGTGACATAGAGAATAAACTACTGACCTAAAATATTAAATAAAACTAATACTGTTATAAATAGAATTTTATTTATGGTGAATGTCTATAGTTAGAGAGATTCTAGGGTTCATACTTGGTGGCTAAGTCAGTCTCCCCCTATAAATAGAGGGTTCTATTCCATTGTAATTCATCCCAAAATCAATAAGAATTCTCTCTCCCTACTTTTCTCTGCAATATTCTTCTTCTTTATTGTTTCATAACACGTTATCAGCACGAGACTCTAACCAATTGGGTAGAAGCTTTGGGATTGAGCATAATGATTGTTAATTGTTCTATGAACTTCCTTCATGATTAAATTCTGAATTTAAGGTAAGTATTTTACTTTTCTCTTTCAAATTCTTGACATTCTATAATTTGATTTAAATACAAGCAAAGACGATAAATTTTGATTGCAACTCTAATGGAGTTTGAAAGAAAAACCACCCAAAGTGGTAAAATTTCTATGTCTTGCCATGATCAAATTCATGTAAGATTGTGGGCAAAGAATTGAAAACCCGTCCCACTGAATTTACTCTATTCTCATTCCCTTTAGAGAATGTGATAGCAGTATGTGATAAGTCTGAAAGAAGACAAAATTATTACTATGAATGTATCAATGGATGTGGACGTGGCAATAGACGAAATTATAATCATCATCATTGTGGTAATGAGAACAATAAGGATTCTCAAAATAATCCTTCACTTTGTGAAAATACTATTTGTCATCAATTTGACATGAGATTTTGTAAAGCACATATAGATGATTATGGTTCATTCATGATGTGAATGTGACAACATGTGATTTATGAATACATATTCATTATTGGAAGAATATGAACGTTCTAATGGTAGTGAATATACTACACTCACCTCTAGAGGAAGGTTTGAGATGAAATAAGAAAATAATGTCATAATTATGGCATGAATGATCACTGGTCATGTACCTATTGTATGCCAAAATAATCTGGTAATGTGATTATTAAAGGATAACAGTGATGCAAGGAACATATCTTGCATATAATTTTGATAATTACCATAATGGTATAACTTTCTTCTTCAAAGAAATATTTATCATATGGATGTTTATGAATATGTGGTACTACAAAATTAATTGAGAACTCTTCAAGAGTCAACTATACTATTTTAGAGAAATACAATTGATTATCAATAAAGTATTGTGTTGTAGTAAATCTCAAAGAAACTTATTCAGTTTCTAAAGTATACGCGAAAGCGGTTGATTATATTGAGACTATAAATAAATGAAAGATTTAATATCTTCTATTACTACAACTTGTAGCGGGATAATATGTATGCGAAAAGCTACCCGCTTTATTCTCCAATTTGCACTACATAAATAAAAGAATTCTACAATAAAGTGGATGTTTATTGATATAAAAACTCATATCATAATAAACTTGGAGTTTATTGATAATGCACATGTAATGTGTAAATCTAAAGTTTATCAATATTGATAATTTATTTAGTTGGTATAATTGGTTTAGCCATATTAATTTAAGTATGATGTGCAAAAATAAAAGAGAATTTACATGGGTAAATATTAAAGAACTAGAAAGTTCTTTACGAATTCTCTTTATTATTTGTTCTCATTAATTAATAGACCAACTAAAACTGGGATTGAATCCCATGAATGCTGGAAATATAAAAAGTGAATATGGACTCATTCACCTGCCATGTATACCACATAAGATGCATCTATGAGATGGTTACATGTATAATTATTACTAACTCGCAACATGGTGTTTTGCGAGGTAACTTTCTCAATAATTTAATTTCGAGTATAATTTCCAGATTTTCTATTCAAGATAGTTCATCTTGATAAGTTGGTTTACATCATAGTTGGTTTAGCTAAATAATTTATAGAGTGCCTCCACTTAATAGCTAAACTATTGCTTATGGGAACAAAGTTATCTATATCAGTTTGATATAGGTTATATACAAAAGTATATTACATTCTCCCATCACAAGTGGTTCAGGGTCAGGAACCAAATAATTCCACCTTATTATTATTGATATGCGGTGTATATTTTGATTAACACCATGACACACAAATATGGGCTTTCAAAGTTGAGGAAGCAAGTTAGTTTTTCTAACATGAGGGAGAGACATGATAAACAGTTGAGAAAATGTTACGTGGAATGAAATATCATTTGTATATCTAGATCCTCGAATACGATAATATGAACTTGAAGTTCATAAAAAGATAATCCATCTGCAATATATTGCAAAGTAAGCTAGACGCATTTGTTGACCCAAAGAAAGTAACTATATTCTCATTACAAATACTCATATTAAGTCCTAGAAGGACAAAGTCTATGGTATGCTTAAACCATATAGACAAATCGGTTTCAAATAAACTTCTTGATAAAGAAGATGAGCAAATGATCAAAATGATCATAATAAAGGAGGCAAGTGATCTAGAAGATCACATGACATAACACTTCATAAAATCTCATGAGAGATTCAGGTACCTGAATATATGAATGAAGAGATCTCTATGTTATGTCTTTATGAAAAAATATTGGAACCGATATAAAATGTTTGTCGGCGAAATCTATCATAACGCTAAGTATAGATGAGGATCTTAAGTCTATCGAATATAGACACAAAAATATTGGCCAAATGGAAGAGACACAATTCAAGTAGAACTGATTCCATATGAAAGACACATAGTTTTGGACATGTAGTTCAAACACTTGAAAGTATAAACTATAAAGTCAATGATGTATGCAATTACTTTTATCAATCTTATATGTCTAGCATGACATGAAAACTTGAGATGCATCTAAAGTCTATTTATATGGCTTATAAGACAATCCTTGAAGGATTTTAATCGCTTAAAGCATATACAATTCTTGATCCTGAAGTACCATATCTTAAGTGCAATTTGTGCACAAAAGTATCTTGTTATAACTATAAGCATGATAATATGATAGCAAGAGTCTTTACCCCTATGTGAAGATATTGAAATGACGATTCCAATAAGATCAGATGAAGACAATATATCTATCAGGGATGATGATTTCAAGGTGAAACAAATTCGTTGAAGTTAATATGGCTGATTTGTTTATCAAATCTCTACCAACGATATTTTGAAGATGGTGCACAAGATTGGGATGCGAAGGCTCAAGGATATGAATTGATGCGAAGGCTCAAGGATATGAATTGATGCTCTCATCAGGGGGAGTTAATGCGCGTTGTACTCTTTTTTCCTTACAAGGTTTTGTCCTACTGGGTTTTCCTTGCAAGATTTTTAACGAGGCAACCAAAAGGCATATTATTATAAATGTGTACTCTTTTTCCTTCTCTAGAATTTTTGTCCCACTAGGTTTTATTTAGTTAAGGTTTTAATGAGGCGCATTATTTGTTGAATAGACATTCAAGGGGGAGTGTTATAAATAGAATTTTTTTTATGGTGAATGTCTATATTTAGATAGATTCTAGGGTTCATACTTGGTGGCTAAGTCAGCCTCTCCCTATAAATAGAGGGTTCTATTCCATTGTAATTCATCCCAAAATCAATAAGAATTCTCTCTCCCTACTTTTCTCTGCAATACTCTTCTTCTTCTTTTATTGTTTCATAACAAATACCCAATATTTAATTTAATATACTTAACCAATCAAAAGTTTTTAGTTTCTTCTTTCTCAACAGTAGCTATACAAGACTAAAATGTCATACAATTCAATAACTATACAATGAAGCTTATTACACCATATTTGTTCTTCTATGGTTGAAGCTACAAACAGTATGAGACTTATGAAACTAAATAAATTTTAACTTCACAGGTAGAAAACATAGCAACTTTGTAATCTTTTAAATTATCTTCAAGCCTACAATTCTAATTAAGCATGTGGACCTAAATATGATCAGTTGCAGAAAAAATGGTACAAAATTCTCATCATTGATTTCTTTAGTTTAAGCAAACATTTGCTTCTTCTTTAACAGAATTTTACATAACATTAATTTAAGCAAAGATATAAGAAATAAAAGAAAACACACGAGAGGAGTGCAGTAAAAGGCATCAATGAGATCTGGACATGAACTCTCAAATTTGAGATGGATAAACTATAATAAAAATACCATATCACTACATACAACTCAGACATTTAAACCATGGAAAATTCACAACGAATATTACTAAAATGAGAATCCAGATTGACCTTGAAAGCAGAATTTTTCTTTCAATAATACAAGGAATATCCGCAAATACAACTCCAACGTCGCAACAGTTTCAATCGAACGAAGAAGCAACAAGAAGTCGAAGATCGCTAACCACAAAAGAAGCTTGACGGAAAACCGCAGACCCGACCGAGAACTCCGATATATTCGTGAGTGCTTGCTATTTTGTGATGTTTCCAAAATAATTTTTGGAAAGTTAGCAGTTAAAGTTAAACGCAGTACTATACTGCAATTTATTAAAAAAGTTATTTTTTTAAGGAAAACACAGTACAATACAGTATTGTACTGCGTTTCCCTATTAAAATTGGATCCACCTTATAACTCTGCCATAAATGCCTATATTTAATTAAAGAAAAACTCAGTACAATACTGTATTTAAGGAAAATGCAGTATTGTACTACGTTTTTCTTTAATAAAATATAGGGCTCCTTCTTCTTCCCCAAGACAATGACTTCATTACAAAAACTCCCCCTCCTCACTGCTGGTCTCCCCCCCCCCCCGTCAAATTAAAAAAAATTGGGCCACACCCGTCACCCAAAAAGCAAAGAGTGTAAGTCCCGCACACAACACAAGCTTTGGATTCCTTCTTTCGAGTTGAAAAATTCGATTTGAATCTATTGCAAAGAACTTAAATCAAGGTATTTCGATTTTGTTTACGTCGAAACTTGTATAGTACATGCATATTGTTGAATGTGTTTCCATGTTAATTTGTGTTATGTTTGTGTTTAAATTTGTATCTTATTTATATCCGGATTGATTTATTAACTTTGGGAAAATAGTTCAAACTTGATAAATAATTTTTATTGTTAATGTTATGTTTTTATTTGCTTAAATAATAAATAAATATTATTTATTTAGTTTGTTGTTCATATGTATGTTATGTTTGTTGTTTTTATATGTAATAGTGGCCTTTTAGCGTAGTAAAATATAGAGTCTTTTAGCGTAGTAAAATATAGAGCATTTTAGCGTAGTAAAATAAAGAGCCTTTTAGCTTAGTAAAATATATAGCCTTTTAGCGTAGTAAAATGTAGAGCCTTTTAGCATAAAGTCTCTGTAGTTTAAGTATGTAGTAACTGGAACTCATAGATAATTACTCAATTCAATTCAATAATTAATTATTTAATTTATTAAACTAACAAAATTCTAAAAATGTTAAAATAGACACGCATAATAAATAAAGATAACTTGGTGCTATCGGGCCTCAAATATCGAGCCTGGAACCCATAGATAATGACTCAGTCCAATTTTAAAAATAATTATTTAATTTATTAAACTAACAAAATTCTAAAAATGCTGAATTTGACACGCATAATAATTAAGGATAACTTGGTGCTACCAGGCCTCAAATATCGAGCATGGAACCCATACATAATTATTCGGTCCAACTCAATAATTTTTAATTTAATTCCTTAAACTAACAAAATTCTAAAAATGTTGAAATTGACACGCATAATAATTAAGGATAACTTGGTGCTACCGGTCCTCAAATATCGAGCCTGGAACCCATAGATAATTACTCAGTTCAATTTTAAAAATAATTATTTAATTTATTAAACTAAAAAAATTCTAAAAATGTTGAAATTGACACGCATAATAATTAAGGATAACTTGGTGCTACCGGGCTTCAAATATCGAGCCTGGAACTCATAGATAATTACTCAGTCCAATTTTAAAAATAATTATTTAATTTATTAAACTAATAAAATTCTAAAAATGTTGAAATTGACACGCATAATAATTAAGGATAACTTGGTGCTATCGAGCCTCAAATATCGAGCCTAAAACCCATAGATAATTACTCAGTCCAATTTTAAAAATAATTATTTAATTTATTAAACTAACAAAATTCTAAAAATGTTGAAATTGACACGCATAATAATTAAGGATAACTTGGTTCTACCGGGCCTCAAATATCGAGCCTGGAACTCATAGATAATTACTCAGTCCAATTTTAAAAATAATTATTTAATTTATTAAACTAACAAAATTTTAAAAATGTTCAAATTGACACACATAATAATTAAAGATAACTTGGTGCTACCGGACCTCAAATATCGAGCCTGGAACCCATAGATAATTACTCGGTCCAATTTTAACAATAATTATTTAATTTATAATACTAACAAAATTCTAAAAATGTTGAAATTGGCACACATAATAAATAAGGATAACTTGGTGCTACCACCAGACCTCAAATATCGAGCCTGGAACCCATAGATAATTACTCAGTCCATTTTAAAAATAATTATTTAATTTATTAAACTAACAAAATTTTAAAAATGTTCAAATTGACACACATAATAATTAAAGATAACTTGGTGCTACCGGGCCTCAAATATCGAGCCTGGAACCAATAGATAATTACTCAGTCCAATTTTAATAATAATTATTTAATTTATTAAACTAACAAAATTTTAAAAATGTTCAAATTGACACACATAATAATTAAAGATAACTTGGTGCTACCGGGCCTCAAATATCGAGCCTGGAACCAATAGATAATTACTCAGTCCAATTTTAATAATAATTATTTAATTTATTAAACTAACAAAATTTTTAAAAATGTTCAAATTGACACACATAATAATTAAAGATAACTTGGTGCTACCGGACCTCAAATATCGAGCATGGAACCAATAGATAATTACTTAGTCCAATTTTAATAATAATTATTTAATTTATTAAACTAACAAAATTCTAAAATGTTGAAATTGACACACATAATAATTAAGGATAACTTGGTGCTACCGGGCCTCAATCGAACCTGAAACCCATAGATAATTACTCAATCTAATTTTAAAAATAATTATTTAATTTATTAAACTAACACAGACAATTAATTTTCTTTAAATTATAGTAGACGACATGGACTTTCCGCTTGCGCAGCCTGGACCAGCCGAGGATCAGCTATTAGTGTTGCAGGGCGACCATAGGTCCTCTTTTGTATGGGAGGGACATCTATCGGATCAGCCTCTCCACGCCAGGAGACTTGACGATTTGTAGGACTTCATGGCGCAGCATTATTTCCATGCCCGCATAGTCGTGCGCCTTTAGGCTACGGGCTTCTATACGATTTTTCAAATTGGGCGGATGCAGCTTGATTGGTCTCTCATCACGGCCTTGGTAGAGCGGTGGTGATCGGAGACGCACATTTTTCACTTGCCCACTGGAGAGGCCACCATCACGCTGGAGGATGTTCAGGTTTTGTACGGGCTGCGCGTAGATGGACGGGTCATTGCACTGCCCCAGTACATTAGATCCATGACGTGTGGACAGTATTTGGATATGATGGGGCAGTATACTGGTAACAGATTTCAGGGTGACACTGTACAGAGAGGGGGCAGTCGCATTGCTTTGTCAGCTATCAGAGATCATATGGCATTTTTGCACCCAAACATTACCGGCGAGACAGAGGATCTCCATATTGAGTGGTACATGATATTGGCGTTGCTCCTGCTTTTCGTGGGTGTCTTGTTCCCGAACACTTCGAGAAGTCAAGTATGTGCTTTCTCCATCATCTGCAACAGCTAGATGATTTACCCATGTACAGCTGGGGTGTTGTTGTTCTTGCATACATGTATAGGAGCATGTGTCGGGCGAGCATGCGTTGCCAGGTGGACATATGTGATTTTTTTCCCCTTCTACAGGCGACAAAATTTTCGAATACTCTGTTCATTACTCCGAATTCTATATGGTCGAAATGACTCTTAAATTTTACGTCAACCTTTTATCTTAGGTTTGGGCCTGGCAGCGGATCATGCCATTGCAGCCAACTCTACCACCACTAGAGCCCAGTGAGGATCATCCGTTGCTCCCTCTAGCTTCTAGGTGGGTTCTCCGACGTGGGAACTACTGAGGGACCGATGCTCATCATAATCTCCCCCTTGTCAGGGATGTGTTAGATATGTTGGTGGCCGGATAGGTAAATATATACCTATACTTACTTGTTATAAATTGAGTTGTGTTGCGCATACTCACTTTTATGTTATTATTTGGTAGTTCATCTAGATGTCATACAACGACGAGTTGCTAGCTCAGCTGCCCGATTATTGCTCTGTCGACCGACTGCTTTGGAGCACCTCTGTCCCGATGATCTTCTTCAATATGGTTGAGTATCATGCCACAGAGCGTGTGCTTCACCAGTTTCACCATCCCTATCCTATACCGGGGGAGCCTGCATGGGTGCCTACACACTATCAGCGGGATGACCATACCAAGGTGGACGATAGATTTATGGGATGGCTAGAATAGCAGGTCCATATTTGGGAGCAGCGAGGTGACCGTATTCCGCCGCCACCTTCATTTACCCAGGAGGCCACTATTTAGCTGTATACGTCATGGTACCGTCGTCATACCCGACTAATGATCGGGAACCCCATCATGTACTTGGCGAGCGCTACAGACCATACGCCGGGAGGCACGAGGCACTGGTATGTTTTTGTGGCTTATTAATATCTTATATTTGTAATATAGCGTTATTTAATTAATATGTTAAGTGTTTCACAGGCTATTGGGCATCACCTGGTCTACCAGTTGGGACAGGAGATGCAGCAGCATGCCGATAGTGCTGCACTCGTTGAGTATGGCCGGCGGGTGGCAGATCTGGCTCGTCGGACCCTGTTTCAAGCGAGAGATGGCGCGAGGGTAGGGCTCAGTATGCGGCGCCAGTGGACTACCATCGGGGTAGGGCTGTCCCACGAGGCAGGGGTAGGGCATGAGGTAGGGGTGCCCCACGGGGTCGCGGGGGACGACGAAGAGGTGGTCCCCAGCAAGGGGGCATTGAGGCACCTGTCGACCCACCTGTTGAGGGACATGATGAGGATTTTGGAGATGAGGATCTTGGAGATGATAAGCCGGGTTATATACCTCAGGCAGATGAGCCTTCCAGCAGCATGTCATCGTACAACCTTCAGCTATCTCTGCCAGCATCGTAGGTCACCCCGTCAGGAGCATTGTTGATCATGGATACATTTGACGGGATGTAGAGCAGTACTTTGCAGTCCCATCTACCGCAGTTGAGGATCGGCCGACCCGGGACGTGAATGGCGGGCGCAGGTTGAGTTATGCCTCATCCCCGGCGGTTGATGCGGATCTACCACAGGCGCAGGTATGTTTGTATTACTATAAAATTTCAATTTGTTTTCTTTTCCTTAATGAGCTACCATTAATTAATTTTTAACTTTCTTATGAATGCTTCGTCCCAGCCCATCTTTGAGGCCACTACATGCTTTGACGTGGACACCACGGATGCATATATTCAGGAGGCCGACGAGAACACGGTGAGAAAATGTTTTTTGACTTAACACATACAATACTAATATACGTTTTCACATGCTAAGCTTAGTACTTGTTTTGTAGGTTGTTGACGGCCCGACGGCCTCTTCTACCGATCCTTCCAGCTGTGGTGTCGATGCTGTTGCACATCCTCACATAAAGAGGCGGCTTGATGATGATGATGATCCAGATAGTGTACCCGGGCGACAGGGGATGCGACTCAGGCCAGCAGCAGCACTGAGGCACACAGGTTGCGGGACACATTGATTTACTTATGTTTTTACTTTGTGTAAATAGTACATTATGTAAATAATGGTAACAATTATGTTTTAGAAACAATTTTATTTTAACTTCGTTTGAACAACAATTTTACTTTAACAGTACAACACAAACACAAACCTTGCAAACCTAACACAAAAACAAACAGTAGAACTAATAAAAACACTTGACAAAGGAAACATAAAGATACACTACACCGCTCAACACGTGCATGCCATTATTTAGTCACTACCGCCTAGTATTCTCTGCTCCAACCACTTAAGATGGTCTTCCAGCTTTTTTTTCTCTTCTTCCACTTCCTTGAGTTTCGCCTTCAACTCCGCAATTTCTTGCTTGGATTGGCGCTCTCTGTCCCGCTGCCCCGTACACACATTATGAAGATGATACAACTTGTTTTTGTAGTATTCATACTCACATGGTTCATCAATCCACACCTTAAAATTGCATGTAGGTACGTCGGGTTGCCTATAAAACTTGTTCATACACGCCCAGTAGCGGCGACCAGCTTCTTCCCAACAATCGTACATCATGCTTTTGGTTTCGCAGTTGCACCTTGGGCAATAAATGGGTTGTTGAGACATTTCTTAAAGAGAAACTTTGGTTTTATGGAAATATTTGCTATAGGTTGTTGTTAAGCGCAAAAAATAACTAGAATGTGCTCGTTATTTATAGGCAAGATTTCACATAAAACGTAGTATTATACCACGCTTTACATACACATAAAACGTAGTATTATACCATGCTTTATATATTAAATTTTTCTGCAAGAAAACAGCTTTTTCACATGGTTTTCAGTTTTTTCAGAATGACAGGACAACTCAAAAAAATGTAGTATTATACCGCACTTTACATATAATTTTTTTTTAATTTTTAGATTGGTCTTCCTTAGTAACACCAATAAGTTGAATATTTGAACAATTCTATGAAGAAAATAATACATTATGTAAATAATGGCAACAATTCTATTTTAACAATATTTTTATTGTAATAGAATTTGAACAACATTTTTATTTTAACATGACAACACAAACACAAACATAGCAAACCTAAAGATACACATAACAAAAAACAAACAGTACAACTAATAAAAACACTTGACAAGGGAAACATAAAGATACACTACTACGCTCAACACCTACAAGCCATTGTTTAGTCACGACCGGCTACTACTCTCTACTCCAAACCACTTGAGTTAGTCTTCCAGTTTCTTTTTTTCTTCTTCCACCTCCTTGAATTTAGCCTTCAACTCCTCAATTTCTTGGTTGGTTTGGCACTCTCTTTCCCATTGCCTCGTACACAAATTATAAAAATCATAAATTCTCTCTTTGTATTATTTCTGCTCACATGGTTCATCTATCCATACCTCAAAATCACATGTAGGCTCGTTGGGTTGCCTATCAAACTTTTTCATACATGCCCAGTAGCGGCGTCCACCTTCTTCCCACCAATTGTACAAACTGTATTTTTTTCCGCAATAGCACCTTGGGACATAAAGGGGTTGTTGAGACATTTCTTAAAGAGAAACTTTGGTTTTATGGAAATATTTGCTATTGGTTATTGTTAAGCACAGAAAATAACTAGAATGCACCCGTTATTTATAGGCAAGATTTCACATAAAACGTAGTATTATACCACGCTTTACATATTAAATTTCTCTGAAACGAAACTGCTTTTTCACATGGTTTTCAGCTTTTTCAGAATGACAAGACAACTCAATAAAACGTAGTATTTTACCGCGCTTTACATATTAAATTTTTCTGCAAGAAAACTGCTTTTTCACATGGTTTTCAGCTTTTTCATAATGACAAGACAACTCAAAAAAATGTAGTATTATATCGCGCTTTACATATTAAATTTATTTTTTAATATTAAATTTTTGTATTTTTTACAAATACCAATAAGTTTAATATTTGAACAACTATATCAAAAGGTCATGTTTAAAATAAGATGTACCAAGATTATGGAACATAATTTTATTTGATAGATATTGCAACATACACAAGTACAGACACGTATTACATAAAACAATACGAAAACAAAAGACTAGGGGTATCCTTGATAGTTGGGTACATTCGACGAACTTGCACCAGGAGCTGGATTACCACCGCCACGCACACCACCTGAAGGACATTTACGATGGTCGTGTCCTGTTTGCGAGCATATGCCACATTTATGCGTATAAACGGTGTCACCAACATCCATTTGGTTCCGTATACGCGTTCTCTTTTGCACTTGTAGCTTGCGCAAACAGTCCTTGTTACATACCATCTTAAAAGGTTCCGACGGCCAATAATGCTCAGCACCTAATGGCTGCAACTGCCTACTATACGTGTCTACATATGCAACAACACTGTATTGCCTATCAATATAGTTGGTTGCCCCAAAACCAACTTGTTGAAAGCACTTCAACGCATGTGTGCACGGCATGCGGTAGATGGTCCATTACCCACATGAACACAACCTTATGGCTTTATTCACCGTCTGTAGATTATTCTCACGGTGTCCGTGGATAGCGGTCTTAACTTCAAAAACACCCCGGTCATGATCGTACTGTAGAAATGAATGCCAATGTGCTCGCCTCCTGTACCTTTCAAATATTCTCATGGGTATTGGCATAAATTGAACACCTCTGTCCATCAATGCCGATGCAGCTCCACGCCTTTCAACTAACCTCTTCGCACTCTATTTGAATGTCATGCGGACCATGGCAGTGACAGGCAATCCACGGGCAAACTTTAACAAGCCGTTGAATGACTCCGACACGTTTGTAATTAGGGCTCCCCATCTTCTGATGCCATCAGCATGAAATGTCCACATGTGAAGCTCATGTCCCATCAGCCAAGTAAAGGCTCGTGGATCTAGATGCCGGATCGTTTCCATGCGCCTCATGAATTTGCACTGCTGGTGCTCAGTTGCAGCCATCCACATTAAGTCATGCAAGGCCTTGTCAGGATATTTCTTCTGAAAATTGGCCTTTAGGTGCCTCACACAGTAACGGTGGTACGCATAGGGTTCCTTCCATTCAAGCAAGTACTTGGTCTGTCCGGACTCCGCTCAAGCCTCCATTCAACAACAGTCCCGGGGTTAAAATGTTGCAGTGCGGCCATGTACCTGGGCAGCGATGAAAAATACTCATCCCAGTCGCCATAAATAAGTTCAAAGGCACGTTTGCGACCGAGATATGCCTTTCTTTTGGTTATAGTACAATCATACTCCTGGTGGACGGCTGTAATACACTCTTTAATTTGAACCTAATGGACACTTCCAAATATGGAATCAAGACAAGAGAAATCAAGTCTACATCCGGGTTGAAATGATTCTCATTGAATGTGTCCATTTCACATCTGTGGGTGCTAATAAATTTACCCACTTTCCACAAATCTGATTTCTTCTTGCTGGCACGCAACATCCAGTGACAACCCATAAAGTCTCTACGGCATACAGCCTTGTATACCTCCGTAGTTGACTCCCTTACCATCATCTCACGGCACTCTCTTACACTATAGATTTTTATAGCCCTAATTAGGTGAGCTTTATCAGGGAAATACATGCCTTTTGTCAGAACCGCTGGTCTAGACTCATCCCACATCGCTGACCGAATTTCATCATCATCCCTTATGAGGGCATCCACGTTTGGCATACTTGGAAAATTATCAAGGTAGGGAATATTCCGCTCATGAAATGGCACGTGGGACTCGTACACTCTTTGTCTAGCGGGAGGTGGAGGAACATGCTCCCTCATCAGCTTAGGTTCAACATTCACTTCCTCCTCATCATCACCCTCATCAGGGAAGGGTGTGTCATCTCCATACTCATCCGCATTGTTGTCATAATCACTATCATCTTCCTAACTCTGCGCATCTACCAAATCACGAGTCAATACGTCGTCTATAGGCAATTGTGTGAGGTCAGGAACATCAAGAAGCTCGTTTTCACTGCACAAGAAGAACAAAATGATAAGTTACCCAACTAGATATTGCTATATCACTTTACTTACAAGTCGTACTATCTTGGCGTTTCATGATGGATATTTTCTTGATGGTGACGACTCCAGGATGGAACACCATGGTCCAATACGCCAGAACTACGCATATTCCAACTAGGGACGGGGTTATAACTGTCACACCTCCTTTTTCGCCTACGCCGCTTCAAAGGGACGCGGTAGGGAGTTTTTTTCAATTAAAGGACAATCGAAACGGGATTTATTTATTTATTTCAGAGTTGCCACTTGTGAGATTTATGGTGTCACCGGTTTATCTTGAATCCCAATTCGAGGAAAATATTCGACTTTCCAAATGAAGTCTGCGAACCAGAAATTCTAAGTAAGGAATTCTGTTGACCCGAGGGAAGGTGTTAGGCACCCCCGGATCCCGTGGTTCTAGCACGGTCGCTTAAATTGTTGTAATGGCTAAAATATCTGATTTTAATACATGTTCAAAACTATAGTACAATTTTAATTATTTACCGCTTTATTATTATTTTTTAAAGGAATTGCAACGTCGTGAAAACGCGTCTCGAACTACGTCGCAATCAATGTACCAGTGGTTGTTGACACATTTCGACTCTGTTAAGATTTGGATTTGGGTCACATAAATGTGCACCCGAGTTTAGGGAGATAACATTATTAAATACGTGCCTAAAGATACTAACGCGTTATTATTTTGGGAAGGCCGCAAAATTCGCTAAACGGCATGTCCCGAAATCTAAACATTTAAAAAAATCATCTATTGAGGGCCCCGCAATTTATGCATTTTATTTTGGCGAGACTCGTCTCATTTTATTAAAGAGCAATCCTAAAGTGTCTACATTTTTGCTATTTGAGTTTGTCTCTAAAAATAAAATAAAATAATCCTAGTTAATTACGTGCTTGATAAGGCTATCACTTATTCATCGGATTAAAGCAAACGTAATGGGAAAACTGCAATCAAACTTGCGTAAAAGGAAATTATTTCATGTCTTATTCTATAAGTCAACTTCGAAAGCTGAAATTACGAAGTGCGTACAGAATTGTCAAGGTCTTCAAAACTAACCATTCTCCAAACTAATTTAAATTAACATTCCTAAAATTGGATTAAACTGTTGGAATTAAAGGTTAAGAAATGTTATCAACATGGATTCAAATATTGACCTATATGCTGCCTAACGGAATCAAACACTGCCTATTTAAAATCTACCTTAAATACCTAAGAAAGCTAAAGATGAAATATGGCAATTAATCCCTTAATCTGATTTGTTCATTCTACAAATTACACATTTAACTACATGGAATCTGTGGTTGACGACTATAAACTATAGTTTGAAAAATCAAACAGTTTCTGTTAAATACAAGACTACGTCATGCATTCCAATTGAGATATAAAACTAGGCTATATAAATACACATATCTTATTAAACTATAAATACATCAGTAATTCATCAAAACACCCTAGCATTTCATTTTTTTACTTTCACATCTCATATCCACATCAGTATTGATTTGAAAGTGTACCTGGTATTGAAATAAAAGAAAAGGAAGGTGATAGACCAGCAGGGCAGTAATAGATGCAGCAACAGCAACAACAACCCAGAAATAGATTAGAACCAGCAGAAATCCAGGAATAAAACCAATGGAACAGTTTTAACCAACAGCAAATTCAGGACCACAAATTGCAATTTCAGAAGTACCAAACAACAACACAGATACACCAGAAATCCAGGAATAAAACCAGAAATACCACCAGGAATCACATGTAGAAACAGAATGTATTCAGCAATGCGATAGAACAGTAGATTTTCTGGTTTTCAAACACTATAAGAAAAGAAGCTTGAAGCTTCAATGACACAGTAGCAAACTGGCACTGATTTTTAATAGTGGAACACTTTTCAGTTTTGTTTTATCTCTCAACCCTCTCTTTTAACTTTCTCCAATTATTGAATTTTTATATGTTTAAATTCAGCATATTCAACTCTAAAATTACTGAATTCTGATGATAAAATCCAGCAAGTATTTAACTTGAACTATGAATGCTTTCTCTTTCTTCAAAGTTCAGTTTTCATTCTCTTCTTCTTAATTCTCTTCCTGCAATTCTTACTCTCTCCCTCTTTTAAAATCAATCCCCAATACCCTTTTTATACAAATCTGCCCTCTCTTTCAACTTACTGCCCGGCCCTTTTCCTTATTCAAATCAGAATTTTCCACTATAATTCCACTAAGGAAAGCTTTTCCTTAAATTCAGCCCCTCCACTCCCTTTGGTTCTCCATTAGTGTATTAATTAATATCCCACTAACAAAGCACTAACACTAAAATATAATTCTAACTATTTCATTCCTAAATCGCCCCTGAAACCCCTTAATATTACTGCCTATCATCTGTATTAAAACTTTTAATTCTGAAATTTGTTCCAGCTAACAAAGATTTGAAACTAAATCTGATTAAACAGCTATAACCAATTCACAATCCTATTCATACACAATGATTTAAAGCAGAAGAACAGAAGAAAATCGAAATGGTATTAATCAGGGCAATGAGATAAACTATGAAGAACTGAACGATTAATCTGGTTAAAACAAACAAGACTGAAAATAACATGTTCAATTCATTACACATTTAACACAGAAAACAAAAAAAATAGTAAACCTACTAGAAAAACAACCAGGAACTACTATCTAATTTTTCAAGCAAATTAATTGACGACACTTGATTAATCGATTATACAGGCCATAATGTACAACAATTATCGACAATCAATCAGAAAAATAAACATATGTGATTCGAGTATCATTTGACAGAAACAGTGAGTTGTAATACAACCAACTAATTGACGAAATTAATCACATAGATTATACAGTTTACAACATATACTTAAACAACGATCAGAAGAATTCGACCAAATAAAAGGTCATTGAAGATGGATAAAATCAATCGATGAAAATTGAAAAATCAGTGAAACTTAAACTAAACAAATAAACAGATATAAACACAAAATAGAACAAAAGAAAGGAAAAATACCTTAGTGACAAAGACCAGAAACAGACGACCTTGGAACCAACTTGGATTTGGACACTTTGAGGTCGAACAGACCTTCGTCGAAGTGTTCTCAATCAAGAACACTTCGATTAAGGTCGATTAAACCCCAAATTCTCACTTAATTTGGACGGATTCCATGATTTGGAATTTCTAGGGTTCCATTTTTTTTTTGATTTAGGGTTCGAACGTTTCTAGGCAGATTTGAAGGGAACCAGTGGTGGTTTAGGGGTGAGGGAGGTCTGGGGGTCACATGGTATGAATTTGGAACGGATCTGGGTAGGTTCATGTTTGGATCGAATCTTCAAACGAAGATTCGAGGAGTTTTAGGAAGATTCGAAGCCAACGGGTACTGGATCTGTAATGAGGGTGGTCAGATGACTTAGGGGTGTTAATTTGGTAGTGATCAGAACAAGTGAGGTCTCAGACGGACTCTTTGATTGAAGATTCAAGACATTGGGTAGGGATTCGAGGGAAACTAATACCAGATCTGGAAAGAGGATGTCGTGGGGAAGCTATGGTGTAATTTTGGGGTCGTTTCGACCACCGGAACCGCCGTGAGGCGATTTCCAGTGGGCGGTGCACGGTGGCTAGAGGTGGTAGACATGTCTGGTCTCTGAAGATCAGAGACGAAGGTGGAAAGGGGGTGGTATGGCTTTAGGGGTGTGGGGTAAGGATTGGTCTTATATATGGAGGGGTTGTTTTGATCTTAGCCGTTAGATCAATTAAGGTCAACGGCCAAGATCAAGGGGTTAAACTACACAGTGTCATTTTGTTTAAACAGGGGGGTTTGGGTCGGTCTCAGATGGGATTGGGTCGGGTCGTGAAGGTAGGCCAGGGAGCCATTAGATCAAAAGCAATGAACGGTCCTGATCAAACACACCTAAAACGGCGTCGTTTCAATTATGCAGGGGCTGAACTGGACCGTTTGATTGAAACAAATCAACGGCCCAGATTTGAGACTCAGAAACGACGTCGTTCGAGTCTTCTAAGGGACTGGTTGAAATGGACCGGGTCTTTTGAATGTTTGGGCCTGATTTTTGGGTCTAAAATTTTGGCCCAGATCTGATTGGCCCTATGTTTTTAACTCTTTTCATTTTCTTCTTTTATTTAACAATTTAAACACAATTCCTAATTAAATTGTAAAATCAAAAATAAAACTACACAAATATTAATTAACACTTACAACAATTAGCACACAAATTAAGACCTTAAAAAAATCACACAATGACAACAAATAGAAGAAAACGTATATTTTTTATGATTTTCCTTTTAGAGCCAATTAATGGTTTAATTAATTCCTAAATGCATAATTAAATCCTAAATATGTATCAATATGTATTATTATTATTATTTTTGTATTTTTTAATTAACTACAACAAGGTAAACATTTACGGACAAAAACACAAATAATTATCCAAAAATATCACGCAAATCCTAAAAATTGTACACCAAGAGAATTTTGTTTTATTTTTGATTTCTTTTGGAGTAATTTTCGTGAAGCAAAAATCACGTGCTCACAGTTGCCCCTCTTTATCCGAAAACACGAAGGGTTTTCGTGCAAAGATAAAGTGACCGGATATGAGCGATTTTTGCCCGTTGGAATACTCCGTGTGAAGCATTTTTTTGAAAATGATTTAACCGAACCTTTGCTTCAAAGGTTTTCTACATATCCCTGGCTAGAAGGGAATCAGGTTAATGTAGTTCGGGGAGTTTTGGTAGCTGGGATTACCATGGGACTGCCATTTTGCCGTTACTGTTGCTACTGCTTTTCGATCTCCTTATTATACCGTGCCAAAAAAAAACAAGAAGTTAGACTAAATTAGGAATTACAAAATCTTATCTATCTTCCACTTACTCTAGTTGCCTTGCTTTCTGGTCGGCTTGTGTTCCCTCTGGTGCTTTTCTTTCGAAAACTGTTGGGGATGATACTGGCTTTTTGCCTTTCTGAACACAAGTTTTATTATTCCACTCTGTCTGCTGGGGACACTGCTTCCCACATTAGAGCTTGTTATGCTGGGGATTTTTGTTGTAACCCTCCTCATTACTGACTTCTGATTTGATCTTGAAATGTATTCCTCTATTCTGCAAGCGGGGACGCTCCTGACACCAACTTGACTTTTGAAAGATGACATAACCTCCATTCTCCAGGCGGGCTCCTGACTTCTCCAACCTTTTAAATGTAACACCTTCATTCTCCAGGCGGGCTCCTGACTTCAATAACAACTTAAAAATAACACCTTCATTCTCCGGGCGGGCTCCTGACTTCTTCAATCCTTTTAAATGTAACACCCTCATTCTCAAGGTGGGCTCCTGACTTCTCTATTAAAATTTAGCAACCTCCATTCTACAGGCGGGCTCCTGGCTTCTCCAACTTAAATTAAACAACCTCCGTTCTACAGGCGGGCTCCTGACTTCAACTTAAAATTTAACAACCTCCGTTCTACTGGCGGGCTCCGGACTTCAACAACTTCTTGAAAAATAATTCAGCCACCATTCTCCGGGCGGGCTCCTGACTTCTTTTAAATATAACAACCTCCGTTCTACAGGCGGGCTCCTGACTTCAACAACTTCTTGAAAAATAATTCAGCCTCCATTCTCCAGGCGGACTCCTGACTCTTCCAACTTTTAAATGTAACACCTTCATTCTCCAGGCGGGCTCCTGACTTCTCTATTAAAATTTAGCAACCTCTATTCTACAGGCGGGCTCCTGGCTTCTCCAACTTAAAATAAACAACCTCTGTTCTACAGAAGGGCTCCTGATTTCAACTTAAAATTTAACAACCTTGGTTCTACAGGCGGGCTCCTGACTTCAACAACTTCTTGAAAAATAATTCATCCTCCATTTTCCAGGCGGGCTCCTGACTTCTTTTAAATATAACAACCTCCGTTCTACAGGCGGGCTCCTGACATCAACAACTTTTTGAAAAATAATTCAGCCTCCATTCTCTAGGCGGGCTCCTGACTTCAACAACTTCTTGAAAAATAATTTAGCCTCCATTCTCCAGGCGGGCTCCTGACTTCTTTTAAATATAACAACCTCCGTTCTACAAGCGGGCTCCTGACGTCAACAACTTCTTGAAAAATTATTCAGCCTCCATTCTCCAGGCGGGCTCCTGACTTCTTTTAAATATAACAACCTCTGTTCTACAGGAGGGCTCCTGACTTCAACAACTTCTTGAAAAATAATTCAGCCTCCATTCTCCAGGCGGGCTCCTGACTTCTTTTAAATATAACAACCTCCGTTCTATAGGCGGGCTCCTGACTTCAACAACTTCTTGAAAAATAATTTAGCCTCCATTCTCCAAGCGGGCTCCTGACTCCAACAATTTTAAAATAATTCAGCCTCCATTCTCCAGGCGGGCTCCTGACTCCAATTTAAAATAAACAACCTCCGTTCTACAGGCGGGCTCCTGACTCCAACTTAAAATTTAACAACCTCCGTTCTACATGCGGGTTCCTGACTTCTCCAACTTTCTCAAAATAATTCAGCCTCCATTCTCCAGGTGGGCTCCTGACTCCAACAATTTTAAAATAATTCAACCTCCATTCTCCAGGCGGGCTCCTGACTCCAATTCAAAATAAACAACCTCCGTTCTACAGGCGAGCTCTTGACTCCAACTTAAAATTTAACAACCTCCGTTCTACAGGTGGGCTCCTGACTTCTCCAACTTTCTCAAAATAATTCAGCCTCCATTCTCCATGTGGGCTCTTGACTCCAACAATTTTAAAATAATTCAGCCTCCATTCTCCAGGCGGGCTCCTGACTCCAATTTAAAATAAACAACCTCAGTTCTACATGCGGGCTCCTGACTCCAACTTAAAATTTAACAACATCTGTTCTACAGGCGGGCTCCTGACTTCTCCAACTTTCTCAAAATAATTCAGCCTCCATTCTCCAGGCGGGCTCCTGATTCCAACAATTTTAAAATAATTCAGCCTCCATTCTCCAGGCGGGCTCCTGACTTCTTCAACTGCTTCCTTCAAAACTGGTGTTTTATTCCTCTGAAAATTGCTGGGGATAACACCGATGTTTTATTTCACCAATACGTCATTTTCCTTCTTCAAAGACTATTTCCTTTAAAGCTGGTGCTTTCACTTCCCTGAAACCTGCCGGGAATAACATTGCTGGGGAATTATCTTACTCCGTTTAACAATGGTGGGGATGATACTGATCCAAAGGTCATAACTTCGGGTTATCTTGCTTCTTCCAAGATTGTTTTTCTTTTAAAACTTGTAACTCCCTTCTTGTATACTGTTGGGGATTTTATTTCCTTTAAAACTTGTGTTATCTTCTCTCTTTCCCAAATGGCTATCTGCTTTCAAGAAAATTTTCGTAATGAGAGAAAATTTTCTGCCCCAGTTTGATAATCTTCTTTGTGACCCTGTCTTCCTGCTGTTAATAATATCTCATTTCCCTACCTAAAATCAAAGAGAAATTTGTTAGTTTGAAACGTGGTGAGTGGTCGTGCCACTTCTGTTGGGGATGGTTTTTCCTTTTTCCTTTTCCCTGATTTGCTAGAAAACTTGCTGGGGATGATATTATTTGTTGGGGATGATACTCCTGCTGGGGATGGTTTTTCTTTTCTCTTCCTTCCCCACTTTGTGTTGTCCGACCATTGTGGAGCTTGGTCGAGAATCTGTCGGAGTTGTTCCTGTATCTCGTAAATCTGCTGGGGATCCTCTTGGAATTTGATCCATAACTTTTTAACTCTCATTTTTCCGTTTTTCTCCAACTTCCTCTGAAAATTTGGTCCTCTTGGGCTCTAGACCCATTCATTATTTGGTCTTGCGACCAAACTCTTTTGCTTTGTCGCCTAATCCTTGGCTGTCCTATTTGCATTTTGTTTTGCACCATTTTGGTAACTGGTATTAAGCTCTGAAAATCCTTTTCCAAAGACAAATTGCTAAGGAGGTAAAGTCTTTAAACTAAGAAATGATAAAGTGATGATTTCAAAATAGAAAAAGAAGAAGTCTTTCTGAACAAATGATGGGGAAAAAGAAAGAAAAGAACTTATCTGAGATATAACCAATCCCAACAATCATGTCGTGCATTCTGGATTGATCAACCTAGTCTATTCATATCAATCAATCTTTCGGATGACCTCATTTTGCTGGGGATATACAAACATTCAACTCTTTGCCAAATGCGGATCCTTTCCGCCAATCTTGTCTTGTCGCCTCATAGTGCCCTTCGAGGGGTTTTCACTAATAAGACTCTCTCATTTATCTTAACTCTCGTCGCCTTACGGTGCCTGTGAAGGTTTTCACCAATAAGACTCTCTCATTTTATTTCTCTCATCTTTCGTCGCCTTATGGTGCCTGTGAAGGTTTTCACCGATAAGACTCTCTCATTTTATTTTATTTTTCAGCTGGGGATTGGAGTGATGCCGATATGACTCTCTCTGTTGGGGATTCTTTCGGCTATCAATTCATTTCCAGCTTATGATCTTCTTCTTTGCTGGGGATCAGAGTGTTATTCCCGACTTCAATTTGCATGACTTTGTACTTCTTGGATACTGATCGGGAGGTTTTCTTTGGACATCAATATGGGTTTTTGTGTATGTCAAAAAGAAAAGGGGTATCAAGAGGGTTCAAAATCATTTTGATGGGTAAAACATTACAACTCTTGGAATCGAACTTTCTTCCCAAAATTACAAACACAAACTTCTGTCCCAGTTTTCTTGCTTGGGGATTTTTATTTTTTTTTACACTATGACCGAGCCATGATGCGCCTATGTATCCTTCTTTCAGGAATCAGGTCAAACGTAGTTCCCAATTCCTTTGTTTTTCTTGTGATTTTTCTTTTGTCTTTATTATCATTATTTTTCTTTTTTTCTTTTTCTTTAATTACTGATTCCAAAAGAGGGATATGAAAGAATAAATAAGGCTCAAAAGGGGAAGCAAAGGTTAAAGTGTTTGGATAGAAGAAAGAATTGCCTCCGTCATTTCATTCTCCGGTAAATGCCAACTATAAACAAACAATTTCAATCAAAAGAAATCATACATAATATCTTTTTACTGCATCAGAATTGCTAGCCATGTCGATGCATTTTCCGTCGATGTCTGTTAAACATAAAGCGTCATTGGACAACACTCGGGTTATAATGAACGGTCCTTGCCAATTCGGGGCGAACTTGCCTTTTGCTTCGGCCTGATGTGGCAGGATTCGTTTCAACACCTGCTGCCCCACCTCAAATTTTCTGGGGCGCACCTTCTTGTTGTAGGCTCTCGCCATTCTCTTTTGATATAATTGGCCATGACACAGAGCTGCCAATCTCTTTTCATCAATTAGGTTCAATTGCTCCAACCGGGCTTTAACCCACTCGTCATCATCAATCTCAGCCTCAACGACAATCCGAAGGGATGGAATTTCAACTTTCGTCGGTATTACTGCTTCAGTTCCATATACCAATAAATAAGGAGTTGCCCCTACTGAAGTACGGACAGTGGTGCGATAACCCAATAATGTAAATGGTAATTTTTCATGCCATTGTCTGGATCCTTCTACCATCTTCCTCAGTATCTTCTTGATGTTCTTGTTGACTGCTTCAACTGCTCCATTGCCCTTAGGACGATATGGCGTGGAATTACGATGTGTAATCTTAAACTGTTGACATACCTCTTTCATCAAATTGTTGTTAAGATTAGCACCATTATCCGTGATGATCACTTTTGGGACCTCAAATCTATAGATGATATGGGAGTGAACAAAATCCACCACTGCTTTCTTGGTTACCGACTTGAAAGTTTTAGCTTCAACCCACTTAGTAAAATAGTCGATGGCCACCAGAATGAACCTATGACCGTTGGTAGCTGCCGGCTCAATAGGTCCAATGACTTCCATGCCCCAGGCAACAAATGGCCATGGCGCTGACATTGTATGCAATTCTGTCGGCGGAGAATGAATCAAATCTCCGTGTATCTGACATTGATGGCATTTTTGCACGAAATTGATACAATCACGCTCCATAGTGAGCCAATCCTGCTCGAAGAATCTTCTTCGCCAATACATATCCGCTCATATGTGGCACACAAACTCCAGCATGTACCTCTGTCATAACTGTCGTGGCTTGACTGGCATCTATACATCTCAGCAATCCCAAATCTGGGGTTCTTTTGTACAACACTCCTCCACTGAGGAAGAATCCACTTGACAATCGCTGAATGGCTCTTTTTTTATCTCCGGTGGCCTGCTCCGGGTATATCCTTATCCTGAGGTACTCCTTGATGTCATAAAACCATGGCTCGCCATCCACTTCTTCCTCTATCATGTTGCAATAGGCATGCTGATCACGAACCTGGATATGTAACGGGTCAACATGAATTTTGTCTGGGTGGTGCAACATCGATGCTAAAGTGGCCAATGCATCGGCAACCTCATTATGAACTCTTGGGATGTGTCTGAACTCCACTGATCGAAATCGTTTGCTCAGATCGTGCAAACATTGTCGATATGGTATGAGTTTCAAATCCCGTGTTTCCCACTCACCCTGAATTTGATGTACCAGGAGGTCCGAGTCTCCCAAGACCAAAACGTCCTGGACATCCATGTTTGCAGCTAGTCGCAGACCCAAAATGCATGCCTCATACTCAGCCATGTTGTTGGTACAATAGAAACGTAGTTGAGCTGTAACAGGATAATGACGTCCTGTTTCAGAAATAAGTACCGCTCCTATTCCAACTCCCTTCGCATTTGCGGCTCCATCAAAGAAAAGCTTCCAACCTGGTTCCTCGGGTAATTCCAACTCATCTATATGCATTACTTCCTCGTCAGGAAAATACGTCCTCAACGGCTCGTATTCTTCATCAACAGGATTCTCAGCCAAGTGATCAGCCAGCGCTTGGGCCTTCATGGCTGTCCTCGTCACATAGACGATGTCGAACTCCGTGAGTAATATTTGCCATTTTGCTAACCTCCCTGTGGGCAAAGGCTTTTGGAAAATATACTTTAATGGATCCAAGCGGGAAATGAGATAAGTAGTATATGAGGACAAATAATGCTTCAATTTCTGGGCCACCCAAGTTAGGGCGCAACATGTCTTCTCGAGTTGAGTGTACTTAACCTCATATACTGTAAACTTCTTGCTGAGATAATAGATGGCTTGCTCTTTCCTTCCTGTAATGTCGTGTTGTCCCAACACGCAGCCAAATGAATTCTCTAGGATCGTTATATAAAGAATTAACGGTCTCCCCGACTCAGGTGGAACCAACACAGGCGGATTTGATAAATATCCTTTGATCTGGTCAAATGCCTCCTGACATTCTACAGTCCATTCTATCGCAGCATCTTTCTTCAGTAGCCGAAATATGGGTTCACAAGTTGCTGTGAGTTGAGCAATAAATCTGCTGATGTAGTTCAACCTTCCCAACAGACTCATTACTTCTGTTTTGTTCTTCGGCGGGGGAAAATCTTGGATAGATTTGATCTTTGACGGGTCCAGTTCAATACCTCGCCGACTGACGATGAATCCTAACAGCTTTCCAGATGGAACTCCAAATGTACATTTGGCCGGGTTGAGCTTAATATCATACCTTTTAAGTCTTTGAAAAAACCTCTTTAGGTCTGCTACGTGGTCTTCCTGATGCTTGGATTTTAAGATCACATCGTCCACGTACACCTCAATTTCTTTGTGGATCATGTCATGAAACACAGTGGTCATCACTCTCATGTACGTTGCTCCAGCATTTTTCAAACCAAATGGCATTACCCAGTAGCAATAAGTTCCCCACGATGTAATGAATGTTGTCTTTTCCGCATCTTCCTCATCCATCAGAATCTGATGATACCCAGCATAGCAATCTACAAAAGATTCGATCTCACGTCCGGCACAATTGTCGATCAAGATATGGATGTTGGGTAAAGGAAAGTTGTCCTTTGGGCTTGCCCTATTCAGATTGCGGTAATCGACACACACCCTGATCTTCACATCTTTCTTTGGCACCGGCACCACATTAGTCAACCAATCAGGATATCGAGTGACACGAATAACCTTTGCTTGCAGCTGCTTGGTTACTTCCTCTTTAATCTTCACACTCATGCCTGTTTTGAACTTCCTCAATTTCTGCTTGACGGGAGGGCATGCTGGGTCGGTAGGTAATTTATGAACTACTAAATCTGTGCGTAACCCCGGCATGTCATCATTTGACCATGCAAAAACATCTTTGAACTCAATAAGTGTTTTGATCAATTCCTCTCTGATATTTGGTGCAATATGGATGCTTATTTTAGTTTCTCTGATATCGTCGGCATCTCCTAAATTGATGGCTTCTGTGTCATTTAAGTTGGGCTTGGATTTTTCTTCAAATTGGCTTAACTCCCTGTTTATCTCCTCGAATGCTTCATCCTCATCGTATTCCGATTCATTATCATAATCGATCTCTTGTATAGTTAGTTCGGAATCAGATTGATCTTTTAGACTAGGTTGAAGATCCGTCGTGCATGCATGTCGTTAAGACCGGTATAAAAAGAACTGTTCAGGAAAAAAGAAAAGAAAGAAAAAAGAATTAAAATTAAAATAAAATAAAATAAGGAATGAAGAAGAAACTTTTCATTTTATTGAATTATGGGATAACAAGGTTTCACACTTTGTTGAGCAATAATAGAAATAAAAAGGAATCTAGATTACAACCCTGGAATAATCCAGAAAACAAAAAGGAAAATGAGAGCCAATACTAGGACTCCCTCCAAGTAGGAAGAGGAGTAGCTGTCCAATTGTTGACATTGGCCCTAGGCCCCACAAATTGTATGTCTGTCTTATTGGAACCCTCTCCAGCTTCTATCATGTTGACATCTGCGAACATTTTTTCAAAGCCCTCATTCAAATCTCCATCTGGCCCGATCAAGGGTCCAAGAACTTCCGGGACTGGCAACTTTCTGCACCCTGCTTTGACAAATGATCTGGACAGGCGTGGGATTGGCTTAGGAAGGACCCAGACTCTTTTCTTCAACTTGCAGGCCCGCTTTACATCCGCTGCGGTAGTCTTGAATCCCAACCCAAAAGTATCCAGGTTCTTGGGCAAAGAAACTGGCTGAACCATTCCCTGCAGATCGATCCCCAAACCTTTTCCTGGTACAAACCCGCTGTTCAACATCTCTGAGGCTATCATGAAGGTTGCAGCTGTGATTCTGGGAAGTGGAAGGCCCCCACACTCAGGAATTTTGTCTACTGAGATTGTGTCAAAAACCTGATAAACCCATGGGCCTTTGTCATCGTCGGTTTCTATGAATGGTACCATAGCATCACTGACGGCATGTGTGCTGTCATCCCCGTGTACCACAATCTCTTGCCTTTCCCATTCAAATTTGACCATCTGATGCAGTGTAGAAAGCACTACTTTGGCTGCGTGGATCCATGGTCGTCCCAACAGAAGATTGTACGACACCGCCACATCTATCACTTGAAATTCCATGGTGAACTCGACTGGACCAATGGTTAATTCTAGTACGATGTCACCCACTGTGTCAGTACCGCCCCCATCAAAACCTCGGACGCAGACGCTGTTCTTGTGGATCCTATCATCAGCAACCTTTAGTTTGTTCAGAGTGGCCAAATGACAGATATTGGCACTTGATCCATTATCAATTAGTACTCGAGTGACCACCGAGTCTTCGCATTTTACCATCAAGTAGAGTGCCCTGTTGTGTTCTGTACCCTCTACCGGTAACTCATCGTCAGAGAATGTCACTCGGTTTACTTCGAAGATCTTGTGCACTATTTTTCTCCAAATGGTTCACTGAGATCTTGTCCGGGACATGGGCTTCGTTCAGAATCTTCATTAAGGCCTGACAATGATCTTATGAATGGATCAATAAGGATAACAACGAAATCTGGGCTGGGGTCTTCCTCAACTGCTCTATAATTGAGTAGTCCTGGGCCTTCATCTTCTTCAAAAACTCTTTTGCTTCTTCCTCCGTTACTGGCTTCTTTATTGTTACAGGATTGGTCCTTCTCAATTCTGCGGGAACAAAACACCTTCCCGAACGAGTTAACCCCTGAGCCTCGTATACCTCTTCCACAACCTCATTTGCCTTATGCATCACTATCACTTGACTGTAGCTCCACGGCACAGCTTTCTCACTTGTCATCGGCAACTGCATGACTGGCCTGATAACAACCGGTTCTACGTGGACCCCCTTCACTACCAACACTGGTGTGCTTGATACTCCCTGCAGCACTGCCTTGGCTGACTCTGGCTTCTTCACAGCAACAGACGAACCTTTCCCCATTACCATAAATGGCTTGTCATCTGCCTTTCCCAACTGTACCACTACCTTTCCACTGGTCGAATTTTCGTTCGAACTGGCACGAATCATCATTACCGTTTGTGAGGGTGTTTTAAGTTTCCCTCCTTCGTGCACTAGTTCGATCATGTGGGCCTCATGGTGCACTAGTAACGGGTTTTCATTGATGTTGGGTGCCTCTGGTGCCTGAACCTCGATCCTATTCGTGTCAATAAGATCTTGTATGGCAGTCTTCAACTTCCAACACTTCTCAGTATCATACCCGGGAGCCCCTGAACAATACTCGCAGCTTACTGAATGGTCCAGATTTCTGGGAAGGGGATTTGGCAATTTGGGTTCAACGGGACTTAATAAGCCTATCTGCCTCAACTTGTGAAATAGAGTAGTATAGGTTTCTCCCAACGGAGTGAATGTTCTCGGCTTCTGCATCCTTTCGTTTCTGAAAGCCTGCTTTCCGTGGAAGCTTGGCCCTGAAGGATTCCTATAGGCCCTTGGTGGTGGATATGTGTTTTGTGGAGGTGGATATGTATGTTGGGGAGCCGGCGCATGCCATTGAGGACGAGCCGGAGGCTGGGTGTAAGTTTGGGCGTGATGGATGGAGAAATGGGGCTCTTGTGGTGGATAATAGGGTTGTATGGATTGTGTGGATAATTTGGGTAATGGGGTCTGGTTTGATAGCGAGGGGCTGGACCTCTTGATCTGGACCAAGTACTTGCTTCAACTGTTGCGACCTCCTCTCTCTTCTATTTCCCGAGCGCACCTCCCGTGCCGCTTTGGATAGCCTGAGTTGTGGCCTTGATCGCCGAATAACTCATTATCTTGTTGGACCTGAGTCCCTCTTCAACCAAGCCGCCCATTTTTACTACTTCATTGAAAGATTTACCAACTAACGTCACCAGGTGACCAAAGTAAGTTGGCTCCAACGTTTGTAGAAGTAGTCCACCATTTCACCTTCCCTCATTGGCGGATCGACTCTTGCTGCTTGTTCTCTCCAACGGAATCCGAATTCCCTGAAGCTCTCTCCAGGCTTTTTCTCAAGTTTTAACAGTGTGAGACGGTCGGGGATGATCTCAAGGTTATACTGGAAATGACCTACAAATGCTTGTGCTAGATTGTCCCAGGTATACCACCTGCTAGGATCCTGCCTTGTGTACCATTCTAATGCGGACCCGCTTAAACTTTGACCGAAATAAGCAATCAGCAACTCATCCTTTCTACCTGCCCCTCTCATCTTACTACAGAACCCTCGTATATGCACCATGGGATCACCATTCCCCTTATATAGATCAAACTTTGGCATCTTAAAACCTACTTGCAATTGAACATCGGGGAAGGGACAGAGATCTTTATAAGACACACTGACTTGGCTGTCCAATCCATGCATATTCCTTAAGGATTGCTCCAGGCTTTTCATTTTACGGAGCACTTCGTCTTACTCCGGATTCTTAGCTGGCCTCTCCGTTTCTGTCGGGAGCTGAAGGTGAGGGGTGTAAATGTATGGCTAGGGTGGTTTGAAGGTGAGTTCAGGAGGATAGTACTGGTTGTCGTGAACCTGAAACACTTGTTCCTCGGGTGATTTTTGCAATGTGGCGGGTAGAGGTGCCACAAAAACAGGAACTGCTGGTGGAGGAGGGTTTTGTTTGGGTGGTGAAGCTTGGGGATTATAGGAAGTTTCCCCTTGATAGTATTGGCCAATGGGGAAGCTTGTTGATGGACCAGTGGAAAGGTGTTCCGGAGTCTGAGCTGGTGAAAGGGTAGGAGTAGGGGGAAGTATTGGTGGTGTTTGTCCCTTAGCCCAGGCTAGGTGCATCCCAGCAATCTCTTGTCTCAACCTGTCCACTTCCCCCTTTATCATTTGCATCTCCGACTTTTCTTCCTCAGCACTTTTGTCCGAACCAGACATATTTTCCGGAATGAGCCCTTTTGATCTTGTGTGGTAATGGTAATCTGCCAGAACGTTCTAACGAGCTAACTGTTTTGAAATCTCTTTCTCTGCTATAAACAACAAACTTGTTAGCGTTAGAGTTTAACACATATTGCAATTTCACATTGGGGAATGCAATGTTCCTAGGCAGTTAACCATTCCTAACATGTTTTTGCTTTGACTACATGCGTCATTCCGGCTTATGTCCTTTCTTTATTCACTTTGCCTCTTCTTTTTTATCTTTTAGGGGTGGTCGAATCTTATGTAGATTGCCTACGTATCACGTCCCCACATGAATCAAACCGGGCGTAGTTCTGCCATTAGCAAAAATAAAGACGCAATTTTGTATTTTATTACCAAAATACGTTATTACAAGCTACGCATTTGAAGAAAAACAAACAAGCGAAATACAGACTTCACACCATTAACATTGTTTGATATGAAAAGAGAACAGAGGGGTAGACAACAGACTTTTAAAAACCAAACAAGTGCAGACTTGAACTGGGGATACATTAAAGCCTTAAATTTTGGTGTCCGCGAGGCATCGTTCGCCCTTTCCGTGGGTTTTGGTGTCAAGCCTCTTTGCAAGCTTTTTAATTCCTCCATGATCCGGTGGACATAACCCATGACTGAGGCAAAAAGGGTATCATGGGGCATTTCTTCACATGTTAGGCACTTCGTGGTGATGTAGCGCCCAATCGCATCGATCCGACCCTTGATTCTATCCCTTTCCATACACAGCTGTTCTATTCCTTGATTCTTTAATCCCAATACTTGAGTGTTGTCAACGAGCTGATCCTGGAACCTCTCCATTTGTTCTTCCATTCGGCCTATTGAATCATAGCAGCACTCCCTGTCTGTTTTAGCATATCGGGCTTGTTTAAGGACCCGCTCTCTGAGAGTGGAATTTATTTCTCTTAATATTGCAATGCTCCCTTCATAATCCCTTCTCACTTGCCATAGGTGCTTTTTCCGCGCTGCTGCACCTTTTGCCCATCTGGCCCATATTCTTGCTATGCTAGCCTCGGATCTTTCCAAGTCTTTTCGGCTTTCAACGACCTGATTCCTTAACCCTGTTATCAACCTTTTATCGGACCGGCTTCTCCGTTGGTTGTCGGCATCCATTTTCATATTCCGGATCTGAGCTTTGAGGATCTCGCTTTCTATGGCTAGTTTGTTCTTTTCTCCTTCGTCGGTAGCAACCTGCACTTTGTTCTCAAATTTCAGACCCTTAATCTATTGTTTCAGCTTGCCTATTTCTGCCCTGTAGCTCTCTTCTTTACACAACCAATCCCACTACTCTTGTGACGCCTGGACGAACTCTTAGAGATAGGGTTTTTTGGCCAGTCTCCTGAACTCGATTTCTTTCCTAAACCAAGCAAGGTATCCCGGCGAAACTTCACCCTTGGACCAATCACGTACACATGTATTGGCTGTTAGGTATTGACATTCGCTCCAAATTTGTCGGACGACTACTTCAGGAAACTGTCCGCTGGGCCCGATCTCGACTACTTGGCCACTAAGATCTTCATCTTTCGGAACTATTTGGCATCTCTCCAGCTGTCTCAAGACTCGATACGGGGCATAGGGTTGAATATTACGGAGTCCATCAAAAGGAAATGGGGTCCCGTGGAGGGCATATATATGATTTCATTCGTAGGCAACCATCCAAATGTCCATCCTATTTGGCCCGCAGTAATAGAACGGAGTCGGGCTATCCATTCCGTGACCCCTTCTGGTAAGCTGATCCCGTCAACCCTTGTGGAAAATTCCTCTATGCATTTTTTCTCTGTCGATTCATAACTCATAAATTGAGGACGACGACATAGGTGTTCGATCATCCACATCTGCAGCAACACATTGCACCCCTCAAAGAAATTTCCCCCGGCTTTGCAAGCTGTGAGAGCGCGGAAGATTTCAGCTACTATCATGGGTACGAGGGTGTTGTTGGCCTGAGTGAGTAAAGTGCTGACAACCCTGGACACTCGTATGTCAATGTTCCCGTCTTTTGTAGGAAACACCAGGAGTCCCAGAAAGGCTATCATGAACGCAACACACCTATGTTCTTCCCACTTTAGGCGGTTTCCTTTGCTACAGATTTTATTTTCCGGCTTGTTGAACCCCCCTATGCGGCCATACCTGTTGTATATAAACCGCAAAGTACAAAAACCAGCTGCCAAATCTGGATTGTGGACCCCCCTGCTTATTTTTAGAGAGTCTAGGAACCTGTGTACGGCTATGGCCCTTGGAGCGATCAGGTACTGGTGTCTTAAAGGAATTTTGGGGCTCCCGATGTACCCGGCTATTTTTTCTAATGTTGGGGTAAGTTCAAAATCCGAGAAGCGAAATACGTTGTGAGTCGTATGGGTGGGCATAAAATCCGAAAAACCGAATTCCGAACCGAACCAAATTAATTTGGTATTTCGGTTTCGGTTTTTTCGGTATTTCAGTCTAATTCGGTACTGAATTTTCGGTATTTCAATATTTCGGTTCGGTTTTCGATTTTATAATTTAACTATTTCGGTAAACCGAAATACCGAAATTTGGCCCAAACCATATTTTATAGGCCCACACGGACACGGACACGGCCACACATGAGTACATGACACACGGACACCCACAGGCCACACCCAGCCAGGACCATCTTCCCCAACTCCCAACCCAAGCCCAATCTTCTACCTCAAATAATCAATTAGAGATTAGACGATTACCCATTTACCCTATCAGACACTAGTATTCTTCGACCTTCAGTGCTTATTGCCCAGTGGGAGATATCATCGAGATAGGGTTTGCTACTTTGCTTACTGCTTCAGCCTTCAGAGAACGAGAAGAAGAAGACGAGAATCGACTGCGACTCTAGGATATCAGTCTACGAATCGAGTTACGACCAGTCGACATTCCAGCTCGAGTCTCATCTCATCTTCACCGGTTAACTTCACTACTTTTGTAAGTTTTGTAAGTCTCATCTCATTCTCATGATCTCATCCCAGTACTCGACTACTCTCTGAGGTTTTTGTTGAGATTTAATTTCTGATTTTCTGCATCAAACTATTTTAGGGTTATAGGCGGCGATTTCCAGCTCGATTCGATTCTGGGCAAACGAAGTGTCGAAGACGCTGCTGTCCTGTTCCAGTCTACCGAGCTCGATTCAATTTCAATTTCAAAGGTATGTTTCGCTTTCATCTGTATCACGTTAATACTCTTTCTTTTGGTTGTATTACCTTGTTTAGGTGTGATATTTTGAACTTTACAGGAAATGTTTCTAGAAAATGATAAGTTACAGGAAATTCAAAAGCAAATTCTAAGTTACAGGAAATTGTTATTGATATTCAAAAAGTCAGAAAATGATAATACTTGAAGATAACTAAAAACCACTGAAAAGTGAAAATGCTAATCCTAGACTTATAATGTGCACACATAAGAAAACTCATGTTACTTTGGTAGCAAGGTAGATAATACTTGTATTTGTTTAATTTTGTAAGGTAGCAACTAGCAAGGTACTTATTAGTTAATTGCTATTGATAGCAAGGTAGTTATTAGTTAATTTGTTGATTGTTAATTTATGTTTATATTTGTTTAATTTTGTATAGATGGAAGATACAAGTAAAGTAAGTGATGTTGGTTCTACTGAAAGTTTACCTATTACGGTAGATAGTAACACCAACAACATTGATAGTGAAGATTCCAAGAAAAGGAAAGCAATGCAACCTAGGTCTGACGTTTGGAACCATTTTGATAAATTTGAGGTTAATGGGGTTGGGAAAGCACGGTGTCGATATTGTAAACAAGCTTATGCTGCTAATTCATCTAAGAATGGAACAACAGGATTGAAGAATCATTTGCTTAGATGCAAAGAATACCCACTTAAAATTGCAGAAGATAATAGTCAAACAAAGATAAATTTTCAATCTTGTCAAAATGATGAAGGATCAATTTGGAAATTTGATCAAAAAGTGGTTAGGAGGGCCTTAATTGAGATGATAGTTACTGATGAACTACCATTTAGCTTTGTAGAAAATGAAGGCTTTAAAAAGTTTATGAGAAAAACTCAACCACTATTTCGTATTCCTTCTCGTAGAACAATAACAAGGAACTGTTATGAAGTTTACGATAAATTGAGGGAAAATCTAAAGAAGTTCTTTTAGAGAAGCACAACCAAAAATTTGCCTAACAACAGACACTTGGACTTCATTACAAAGAATAAATTATATGTGTTTGACAGCCCACTTCATTGATAGGGATTGGAAGTTGCATAAAAGAATACTTAATTTTTGCCCTATCACTAGTCATAAGGGTGAAGAGATGGCTAAAGCTATTAGGGATTGTTTGCTTGAATGGAAATTAGACAAGGTTTTCACTATTACTGTGGACAATGCTTCTTCAAATGATGTAACTGTCAAAGAATTGTCTAAACAGTTAGATATGTGGAAAACTAATATGATGAGTGGTAAACATCTTCATGTGAGATGCATGGCTCATATACTAAATCTAATTGTGCAAGATGGTTTGAAAGAACTTGATGCTTCTGTGACACGTGTTAGAAATATTGTGAGGTATGTGAGATCTTCGCCTGCAAGGACCTTAAAGTTTAAACAGTGTTGTGCACATGTAAAGGTAGAATGTACCAAAACGTTGTGTTTGGATGTTCCTACCAGGTGGAATTCCACCTATTTGATGTTGGATACAGCACAACAATTTGAAAAAGCCTTTGACAAGTTGCATCTTTTTTATGATGGATTTTCTGCATATCAATGTTCTCATCTTTGTGAAGATGGTGGTAATGCAGGTCCTCGTGAATCTGATGATTGGGTGAATGTGAGGAATGTTATAGAGTTTCTTGCAAGATTTCACGAGCTAACTAAAAAAGTTTCAGGTTCACGTTATGTCACTTGTAATTCTCATTTTGAGGATTTATCTGAACTTTATTGTCATTTGAAAATGTGTTTAGCTAGTGAGGATGGGCATTTGAGAAAAATGGCTGAGCAAATGCAAGAAAAGTTCAAGAAGTATTGGGGTGAGCCTGAAAAGATGAATAAAATGATTTTTATTGCTTCCGTCTTGGATCCACATAACAAATTTGAATATGTTGAGGGAGCACTTGAAGAACTTTTTGGGGAGGAAAAAGGGAAGAAAATAAATGTTGAGGTGTATGCTTATATGAATTCTTTGTTTGGGGAGTATCTAAAAAAGTATTCAACCGAATCTTGTCATCAATCTCCATCTAGTTCTACTTCATCTAACAACACATCTAATACACCTAGTGGGAGTGTTATAAGTGCATCAAAAATTAGGACTAAGCTTAGCTTAAAGAAACAAAAGGAAGACAATGGAAGTGGGGGTGCTAAATCGGAGTTGGATAAATACATTAGTGAAGAACAAGAGCCTTTTAGTGAAGAATTTGATATCTTGAGTTGGTGGAAAACACATGCTCCTAGATTTCCTATTCTTTCGGAGTTGGCTGGTGATGTGTTGACAATTCCAATTTCTAGTGTGGCATCGGAATGCGCGTTTAGCACTGGTGGCCGTATTCTTGATTCATTTAGGAGTTCATTGACTACTAAATGTGTGCAATCTCTTATTTGTGTTCAAGATTGGATTAGAGAAGAGAAGAATCCTATTAGTGTTGAAGAAGACTTGAAGTATCTTGAGGAACTCGAGCTTGGTAAGCTTTAATATTTAGTTTGTATTTTAATTCAAAATAATATATCATGCCTTTTCATTTGTATGACATATTTGGTCGTATTATCTTTAGATATGGAAAATAATGGAAGCACTACTAGCATTGTTTGATGTATAGTTGCAACTTGCATCTTGAGGGGTAAGTTTAATACTCTATTTGTTTGGTGATAATGATATCAAACTATAATATTCTAACATATGATTTATATTTTTTTAGGTTCAAGTTCAAGTGCAATCATGCCCCGTGCTACTGCTCAACGCTCCGATATTTGGGAATACTTTGTGGTGAAAGAAGATAACGGAGAAGTTCGCAAGTTTGTTGTCTGCAGACTGCAGTTTGGACTGCAGTTTAGCATCTGCAGACTGCAGTTGTGCCTATTCTTTCTGCATTTTAACTGTTTAATAGTTTTAAGTGTTCAGCTACCATGAGTTTAAGTTTGGACTGTGTTTTTAACTTTTTACTGCACTGTCAGTTTTAAGTGTTAACTATTAAGTTGATTGCCAGATCTGGCGTGCAAGTTTGCATCTGCACTTGCCAGATTGTGAAATTGTTGTCTGCAGAATGATATGCTTTCTTGTTTCAGGCTTTCAGCCATGAGCCATGTGCAGTTGTGCACATTGTGCAAAGTGCAAACACTTTAGAATTTCGATTGTGCAAACACTGCATTTGTGGGACTATTTTTATTGAACTGGGTTAATGAGTTTAGCATCTGCAGACTGTGCAGTGTGCAGGCTTTTCAGTGTTTTCAAACACTGCATTTGTGCAAATTTTTCAAACACTGCATTTGTGCAAATTTTTCAGTGTTCTCACTTTTCAGTGTGCACTGTGCAGGCTTTTCAGTGTTTTCAAACACTGCATTTGTGCAAATTTTTCAGTGTTTACACTTTTCAGTGTGCACTGTGCAGGCTTTCCAGTGTTATCAAACTTGTGCACATTGTGATTGTGCAGTTGTGCAAAGTGCAAACATTTACTGAAAAAACTGCATTTGTGATTCCTCTTCCAAGTTCCAATTGTGCATGACTACATGTGCAGTTGTGCACTGTTAGGCGTTAGCATTTAGCATTGATTATTCAATATTCATTGATTGTTAAATCGAAACCGTACCGAAACCGTACCGAACCAAAATAGTAAATACCGAACTGTACCAAAATATTTTGGTACGGTATTTGGTATACACAATTGATAAACCGAATACCGAAATACCGAACCGAAATTCTTACGTACCGAACCGAAATACCGAATGCCCACCCCTAGTGAGTCGGGTCCCAGAATGCGACCAGGGCCTTTATGATATCCCCTCTAGGATTAATCTTCAGCAACCCAGGGAGGCCTCCCAGGTATAGATTGATTGTGTTGCGTCCTGCCTCGCCCAAGTCATCCCACCACATACGCAATTCCAAAGGGATCTTGTTCACAATTGTTACGTGCGAAGTCTGACTTGTGCCCATTCTGCACATTTATTAGTGTGATTAAGTAAAAAAAATTATCTGACTCAACACATTGGCTATATATATATTATTTTTTTTATTTTTTCTTTGAGATTTAAAGGAAGATCCGGTTCCGAACACGGCCTTCCAGCACTTCGGAAATGAAGATTTTAAGGTTGTGAGGGTCAACCGACCAAAACTCTAAAAGATGATCAAAAGTGGCCGTTTACACAAAGTTAGCCTTCCGGCGTCACTTTCGGGAACATTCGGCTATTCTTTGTAAAAAACGGCATCACCCGACTTATTTATGTTGGCAATTAAAATTTGACATTTTTTTGGCTATTTTTGCAAAAGGGGAGGTTGAACCCGATGAGGGTTGCCTACGTATCTCACACCCTGTGAGAATCAAACCGGCGTAGTTTGGGCCGATAAAACAAACTTATTTTGAAAAAAAAAGAAAACTCCATTTTATTGGCAAATAAAACTATTTTTTCTTTTTTTCTTTCCATTTTCTCAAAAATTCGGCAGAGTTTCGACATCATTTTCAAAACAAGTGATTAACCCTCGTGCCTATATTTCTCTTTCCTCAAAATATTCACAAGCCAGTCAGCATGCCAGTCCGAAGCAAATAAATGCACAAGTAGAAGCAAGTAAGATGCATCAGGATGGTCATTTTTTATTTTTGGTACACCTGTCCTAGTCAGACCCAACCCCTGTGTTGAGCCTCCAAAGTCAAATGCACGTGATGCAAACAAACGTTCCTACTAGGGATCCGGCATGAAACTGAGTTATTCTAGGTTCATAACCTGGGTATTTGTTCTAGACTGTGTACCCGAGCGGACAACTCAAGTCGAGGAGGGGGCTACGTACCGGAAACCAAAAGGCCATTCGGCTTAGTAACTTTTCCGACCTCTTTCTTATTTCAGGTATTGACACTAACAGAATAGGGAGTTTCGACCAGCAAAGACATCCCCGGAGGTAAGAAGAGAAGGGTTTCGGCACAGTTTATATACAGTTCAGATAATATCAAAGCGGTAAAAGCAGCATTTAGCACATTAGGCCCAAACATGTAACAAAATCAAATAAAGCCAAATATAACAATTTATCTAAGCTCGAATTCTGAAACCTGAACCAGAATTCTGGGTTCGATCCCCAGCAGAGTCGCCAGAGCTGTCACACCTCCTTTTTCGCTCGCGCCGCTTCAAAGGACGCGGTAGGGAGTTTTTTCCAATTAAAGGACAATCGAAACGGGATTTATTTATTTATTTCAGAGTCGCCACTTGGGAGATTTATGGTGTCTCATGTCACCGGTTTATCTTGAATCCCAAATTCGAGAAAAATATTCGACTTTTCAAATGAAGTCTGCGAACCAGAAATTCTAAGTAAGGAATTCTGTTGACCCGAGGGAAGGTGTTAGGCACCCCTGGATCCCGTGGTTCTAGCACGGTCGCTTAAATTGTTGTAATGGCTAAAATATCTGATTTTAATACATGTTCAAAACTATAGTGCAATTTTAGTTATTTACCGCTTTATTATTATTTTTTAAAGGAATTGCAACGTCGTGAAAACGCGTCTCGAACTACGTCACAATCAATGCACCAGTGGTTGTTGAAACATTTCGACTCCGTTAAGATTTAGATTTGGGTCACATAAATGTGCACCCGAGTTTAGGGAGATAACATTATTAAATACGCGCCTAAAGATACTAACGCATTATTATTTTGGGAAGGCCGCAAAATTCGCTAAACGGCATGTCCCGAAATCTAAGCATTTAAAATAACCATCTATTGAGGGCCCCGCAATTTATGCATTTTATTTTGGCGAGGCTCGTCTCATTTTATTAAAGAGCAATCCTAAAGTGTCTACATTTTTGCTATTTGAGTTTGTCTCTAAAAATAAAATAAAATAATCCTAGTTAATTACGTGCTTGATAAGGCTATCACTTATTCATCGGATTAAAGCAAACGTAACGGGAAAACTGCAATCAAACTTGTGTAAAAGGAAATTATTTCATGTCTTATTCTATAAGTCAACTTCGAAAGCTGAAATTACAAAGTGCATACAGAATTGTTAAGGTCTTCAAAACTAACCATTCTCCAAATTAATTCAAATTAACATTCCTAAAATTGGTTTAAACTGTTGGAATTAAAGGTTAAGAAATGTTATCAACATGGAATCAAATATTGACCTATATGCTGCCTAACGGAATCAAACACTGCCTATTTAAAATCTGCCTCAAATACCTAAGAAAGCTAAAGATGAAATATGGCAATTAATCCCTTAATCTGATTTGTTCATTCTACAAATTACACGTTTAACTACATGGAATCTGTGGCTGACGACTATAAACTATAGTTTGAAAAACCAAACAGTTCCTGTTAAATACAAGACTACGTCATGCATTCCAGTTGAGATATAAAACTAGGCTATATAAATACACATATCTTATTAAACTATAAATACATCAGTAATTCATCAAAACACCCTAGCATTTCATTTTTTTACTTTCACATCTCACATCCACATCAGTATTGATTCGAAAGTATACCTGGTATTGAAATAAAAGAAGAGGAAGGTGAGAGATCAGCAGGGCAGTAATAGATGCAGCAACAGCAACAACAACCCAGAAACAGATTAGAACCAGCAGAAATCCAGGAATAAAACCAATGGAACAATTTTAACCAACAGCAAATTCAGGACCACAAGTTGCAATTTCAGAAGTACCAAACAGCAACACAGATACACCAGAAACCCAGGAATAAAACCAGAAATACCACCAGGAATCACATGCAGAAACAGAATGTATTCAGCAATGCGATAGAACAGTAGATTTTCTGGTTTTCAAACACTATAAGAAAAGAAGCTTGAAGCTTCAATGACACAGTAGCAAACTAGCACTGATTTTTAACAGTGGAACACTTTTCAGTTTTGTTTTATATCTCAACCCTCACTTTTAACTTTCTCCAATTACTGAATTTTTAGATGTTTAAAATTCAGCCTATTCAACTCTAAAATTACTGAATTCTGATGATAAAATCCAGCAAATTTTTAACTTGAACTATGAATGCTTTCTCTTTCTTCAAAGTTCAGTTTTCATTCTCTTCTTCTTAATTCTCTTCCTGCAATTCTCACTCTCTCCCCCTTTTAAAATCAGTCCCCAATACCCTTTTTATACAAATCTGCCCTCTTTCAACTTACTGTCCGACCCTTTTTCTTATTCAAATCAGAATTTTCCACTATAATTCCACTAAGGAAAGCTTTTCCTTAAATTCAGCCCCTCCACTCCCTTTGGTTCCACATTAGTGTATTAATTAATATTCCACTAACAAAGCACTAACACTAAAATATAATTCTAACTATTTCATTCCTAAATCACCCCTGAAACCCCTTAATATTACTGCCTATCAGCTGTATTAAAACTTTTAATTCTGAAATTTGTTCCAGCTAAGAAAGATTTGAAACTAAATCTGATTAAACAACTATAACCAATTCACAATCCTATTCAGACACAATGATTTAAAGTAGAAGAACATAAGAAAATCGAAATGGTATTAATCAGGGCAATGAGATAAACTATGAAGAACTGAACGATTAATCTGGTTAAAACAAACAAGACTGAAAATAACATGTTCAATTCATTACACATTTAACACATAAAACAAAAAAAATGGTAAACCTACTAGAAAAACAACCAGGAACTACTATCTAATTTTTCAAGAAAATTAACTGACGACACTTGATTAATCGATTATACAGGCCATAATGTACAACAATTATCGACAATCAATCAGAAGAATAAACATATGTGATTCGAGTATCATTTGACAGAAACAGTGAGTTGTAATACAACCAACTAATTGACGAAATTAATCACATAGATTATACAGTTTACAACATATACTTAAATAAACGATCAGAAGAATTCGACCAAATAAAAGGTCATTGAAGATGGATAAAATCAATCGATGAAAATTGAAAAATCAGTGAAACTTAAACTAAACAAATAAACAGATATAAACACAAAATAGAACAAAAGAAAGGAAAAATACCTTAGTGACAAAGATCAGAAACAGACGACCTTGGAACCAACTTGGATTTGGACACTTGGAGGTCGAACAGACCTTAGTCGAAGTGTTCTCAATTAAGAACACTTCGATTAAGGTCGATTAAACCCCAAATTCTCACTTAATTTGGACGGATTCCATGATTTGGAATTTCTAGGGTTCCGTTTTTTTTTCGATTTAGGGTTCGAACGTTTCTAGGCAGATTTGAAGGGAACCAGTGGTGGTTTAGGGGTGAGGGAGGTCTGGGGGTCACCTAGTATGAATTTGGAACGGATCGGGGTAGGTTCATGTTTGGCTTGACTCTTCAAACGAAGATTCGAGGAGTTTCAGGAATATTTGAAGCAAACGGGTACTGGATCTGTAATGAGGGTGGTCAGATGACTTAGGGGTGTTAATTTGGTAGTCATCGGAACAAGTGAGGTCTCAGACATACTCTTTGATTGAAGATTCGAGACATTGGGTAGGGATTCGAGGGAAACTAATACCAAATCTGGAAAGAGGATGTTGTGGGGAAGCTATGGTGTAATTTTGGGGTCGATTGGACCACCGGAACCGCCGTGAGGCGATTTCCGGTGCAAGGTGGCTAGCGGTGGCAGACATGTCTGGTCTCTGAAGATCAGAGACGAAGGTGGAAAGGGGGGGTATGGCTTTGGAGGTGTGGGGTAAGGATTGGGCTTATATATAGAGGGGTTGTTTTGATCTTAGCCGTTAGATCAATTAAGGTCAACGGCCAAGATCAAGGGTGTTAAACTACACGGTGTCGTTTTGTTTAAACAGGGGGTTTGGGTCGGTCTCAGATGGGATTGGGTCGGGTCATGAAGGAAGGCCAGGGAGCCATTAGATCAAAAGCAATGAACGGTCCTGATCAAACACACCTAAAACGGTGTCGTTTCAATTATGCAGGGGTTGAACTGGACCGTTTGATTGAAACAAATCAACGGCCCAGATTTGAGACTCAGAAATGACGTCGTTCGAGTCTTCTGAGGGACTGGTTGAAATGGACTGGGTCTTTTGAATGTTTGGGCCTGATTTTTGGGTCTAAAATTTTGGCCCAGATCTGATTGGCCCTATATTTTTAACTCTTTTCATTTTTTTCTTTTATTTAACAATTTAAACACAATTCCTAATTAAATTGTAAAATCCAAAATAAAACTACACAAATATTAATTAACACTTACAACAATTAGCACACAAATTAAGACCTTAAAAAAATCACACAATGACAACAAATAGAATAAAACACATATTTTTTATGATTTTCCTTTTAGAGTCAATTAATGGTTTAATTAATTCCTAAATGCATAATTAAATCCTAATTATGTATGTAATATGTATTATTATTTTTTTTTTGTATTTTTCAATTAACTACAACAAGGTAAACATTTACGGATAAAAACACAAATAATTATCCAAAAATAACACACAAATCCTAAAAATTGTACACCAAGAGAATTTTGTTTTATTTTTTATTTCTTTTGGAGTAGTTTTCGTGAAGCAAAAATCACGTGCTCACAATAACTTATAAAATTCATATCCGAACGGTACCCCCTATGAAAAATATGAGTGTTAATACAAATCCAATTAAAACATAAAATAAACAATGCTAAAGCGTAGAAAAATTGAAGTTTACCAGTCGTCTTGTGGATTATATAAAGTCAAAAAATTATTTTGTGGCTGCTCATTCGCCGGTGGTGACAAGTTTAAATCAAGGAAAGCTCTTTCATCAGCAATCTGTCTGGCGAAAACTGCTCTAGAATAACCACCAGATGACTGGGGGTTATCCCTACTATGCACACCCTCATTATTGGGAACATCTTCAATCTTGACGTATATTTTCAATAATTTTATTACAATAAATTCCCTGTATTCATCCGGAATCCGCAAAAAATCTCTAAGAGTTTCATCATCTTCGATGTTAAACTTAGAATAATAAGCAAACCCCTACGGAGTCTCTGAATACGTAAATCTACCGGTTCCTTTAAGGTTAACCGAATGCTTCCTCACACTCATCGTTTTACGTAACAACGATATCAATTTATTGTACTCCATTGTAAGCGGCAATTTAACATGACACTGTGGAGGTGAGCTATACCTCACTGAGTTATTCTCCAGCACAACCTCACCCCCTCCCCCAATGAAACCATTATTTTGTCTCTTCAGACATTATAAAAAAATGATTGATAAGAAGAAAAGAGAAGTATGAACGGAAGTTTTGAAGAAAGTATTGAATGGGTTTTTATAAAATTGAAACGCCTTTAAATAAGGCAAGTCCGAGCCTGGGGTGCAGAATTTTTTTATGTAAAACGCAGTATAATACCACATTTTATGTATTTAAATTATTGTTATGTTAGTTATCCGCATAACACTTATTGGTGGGCCCAAAAATCAGAGTAAAACGCAGTATAATAATACGTTTCAGTGTAAAATGCAGTATAATACTGCGTTTTACACTAAAAATTAATTCTCTGCAGTCCTGCAGAAGTGGGCCCAAATATAATAGGGAAATGTAGTACAATACTGCGTTTAAGTTAAACGCAGTATTGTACTGCGTTTTCCTAAAAAAAATTAATAAAATGTAGTATAGTGCGTTTAACTTTAATGGCTAACTTTCCATTAAAACGCAGTATTATACTTCATTTTATGTATTTATGTAATTTTTTTTAACAGTAGAAACGTATTTTGTGCCAATTTTGGCACTATTTAAGTTTCGAACTCTGAAGAGTGAGGCAACAAAACGTGAGGGATGGGGGAGATCGTGTGTGTGTGCATTGTAACGTGAGGGAGTGGGATTCAAACGTGAGAGTATTGTGGGGTAAAATGACGTGATGGGGAAGGGTTTTTTTTAGGGATAAGGGCTGATAGGCCTAGCTAGGGTCTCTTTTTTTTAATTAAAAATAATATTATTTTATTTACTTCTTTTTAAAAAAAAAGTAAAGTAAAATACATAAATAAAAATATGGACCCACTTCTTATAGACAAATAAAAGTAAAAGAAAAATTAAATATTTTGCATAAAATTTAAATAATACTAGGAAAAGATACCATAGCTTACTTATTAAAATTTTAATTAAAAGAAATCAGATATATATTTTGTATATTTTTATTTTCTCTATACAAATGGAAATAGAATAGAATTTGGGTGTGGTCAAAAATTAGGTGCACGGGGTTGAGCTTTATGTTGTACTTTTTTAGGATATAAAACGTCACCTGCAAATGAGTCAAATGGTCCTCTGTGTGCAGGGACTTAACTAGCATGTCATCAATGTAAAGTTCCATAGATTTGCCTATTTGATGTTCGAACATTTTATTAACTAGGTGTTGATACGTGGCTCATGCATTCTTTAGCCTGAAGGACATTACATTATAGTAATATGTACCATACTTTGTGATGAACGAAGTCTTTTCCTCGTCCTCCAGGTTCATTTGAATATGATTGTACCCGGAGTAGGCATAGAGAAAGGTAAGGATCTCGTGTCCAGTCGTAGCATCGATCAATCGATCGATGTTGGGCAGTGGGAAAGAATCTTTAGGACATGCTTTGTTCAAATCCTTGTAGTTTACACACATTCTAAGTTTATTTCCCTTTTTAGGGACTACCACTATGTTAGCTAGCCATTCGGGATACTTTACTTCCCTAATGGATCCTATTTTGAGAAGTTTGGATACCTCTTCTTTGATGAATGCATGTTTTACCTCGGACTGAGGTCTCTTCTTTTGCTTCACCATTTTAAATCTGGGATCGACACTTAGCCGATGGGTAGTTATCTCCGGTGGGATTCCTGTCATGTCTAAGTGGGACCAAGCAAAACAATCAATGTTATCGATAAGAAATTGAATGAGTTTTTTTTCTGAGTTTGGGGGTTAACCCCGTCCTCAGGTATACCTTTCATTTTGGGAGATGCTCGATCAATATGGCCTGCTCAAGTTCCTCGACCGTGGACTTCGTCGCATACGATTCTTCAGGGACATTGAAGGCTCGTGGGGTGAGAAAATCTTCTTCTTCGTCCTCAACAACCTATTCATCGGACACTTGTCCCCCTGGCTCAACTGAGGACATGGGCTGTGATTGCTATTTGGCCACATGTTCGTCCTTTGACTTTTTTGATACGGATAGTGCCGATACCGGTGCCAAGTCATGCACTACAAATATCTCCTTAGCTACATGTTGCTCTCCATATATTGTTTCACGCCATCCTTTGTTGGGAACTTCATCATCTGATGGAGGGTTGATGGCACCGCCCTCATGATATGGATCCATAGCATTCCAAGAAAGCATTATACCTCATGTCAGATTTGATGACATGAAATTTGGTGTCTTGTATGGTTCCGGCCATGTTGACTGGGAGGATGATTTCTCCCTTTGTTGTTTCACTTGCCATGTTAAAGCCATTCAAGACTCGAGATGTTGGTATGATTTGATTAAGTAATCCGAGCTGCTCCACGGCCATTGATCGGATTATATTTGCCGAACTACCTGGATCCACGAGAACACATTTAACTTGAACTTTATTTAAAAGGATAGAAATAAGCAATGCATCGTTGTGAGGCTGAGATAAGGCCTCGATGTCTTCCTCGATGAATGTGAGGGCGTCCTCGGGCATGTAATCCCTAGTCCGTTTCTCCCTTGTGATGGATACTTTGGTACGCTTGAATATAGGTCCTTGTGGGACGTCGACTCCACCGATGATCATGTGATGATATGTTGAGGTTCTTCAGGTTCATTCTTCCTGCCTGCATCACTCCTCCTAAAGTGATTCTTAGCCCGATCACTTAGGAATTCTCGAAGGTGGCCACATTGAATAACCTAGCCACTTCTTCCCTTAACTGCCTGCAATCTTTGGTCCTGTGCCCATGAGTACCATGATATTTACACATCAAGTTGGGGTTCCTCTGAGAAGGATCGGTCTGTATAGGCTTGGGCCATCTAGTATCTCTAATTTTGCCAATGGCTGAGACGATCCTCAAGGCATCGATGCTGAAGTTGTACTCCGATAATCTGGGTGCCTCTACCGGTCCTAAGTCCCTATCAAACCCGGTTTTACTCATGAGTCCCCGGGAACTTTGACCTCGACCTGCTCTTTGATCATTTCGAGGTATGTTACGCTGTGACATGTTCCCTCGATCCTCGACGTACGGCTGATATCTTTCCTTATTCGATCTCGACCCCCTGTCTGCATTTCCTGACTTCCTTGCTAGTAACCTGTTTGGATAAACTGAGCCCGAGGGGGCTCCTAACTGATCACCCTCGACCCTAATTTTTTATTGGTACCTATTATGTACATCCACCTAAGTTACAGTGGGATACTCGACCAAGTTCTGCTTCAGCTGCTTCGAAGCTATCGAACTTTGTTTATTTAGCCCTTTAGTGAAGGTTTGTACGGCCCAGTCGTCGGAGACTGGTCGTAACTCCATCAGTTCTGATTGGAAACGGGATACAAACTCCCTCAGCATCTCGTTCTCCCTTTGCTTTATTTTGAATACATTGGACTTCCTTGTTGCAACTTTTATGGCACCAGCATGTGCCTTCAAAAATGAGTCTGCCAACATGGCAAACGAATCAATAGAGTTCGGGGGTAGGTTATGGTACCAAATCACGGAACCTTTAGACAGAGTTTCCCCAAACTTTTTCAGCAAAACATATTCAATCTCATCGTCTTCCAAATCATTCCCCTTTATGACACAAGTGTATGTGGTGATGTGCTCGTTGGGATCAGTGGTTCTGTTGTATTTCGGGATATCTGGCATTCGAAACTTTTTCGGGATGGGCTTCGGAGCCGCACTTTGGGAGAATGACTTTTGCACGAATTTCTTCGAGTCTACTCCTTTCAAAATTGGAGGTGCTCCCGGTATTTGATCGACCCTTGAATTATATGTTTCCACCTTTTTGTCATTTTCTTCAATCTTCTTTTCTCCGGTCTCAATCCTTTTGGCGAGATCTTCGAGCATTTTCATAATCGTAGGGTCAGTCCCCAAGCCACTTTCATCGGGCCTCTCTAGTGCTGGTTCAATACGTCGTGTGTTCACTGGTTTAACTGTGTTTGGAATTCTATTCTGACTCTGAAGTTGAGCCATGGCGACTTGTTGGGCTTGCAACATCTCGAATATCACCTGAAGGCTGACTCATCCTTCTTCCATTCCTCGTGTTCTTTGGCCGTCGGGCCAGGCTTCCTTGTGGCATTCCTTACGGGGTTTGTGCCTGCGTCCGTATTTAGAACGTTGTGTGAATTGATATCAACTGGCTCCATATTTGGCACTCCCTCAGGGTTTATGGGTGGTACACCGACCCCTATACCGTTGATTTTCTACAAGACCTTCGACGACGTGAATAGGTGCATTCTGTGTGCCAGACATGTTTAAGCCTGAAATCAAAGAATCTTTGATAAGAAAAAGTATGAAGAATAACATGTGTTATCAGAAAACTAGCACTAAAATAATCACTATTATCTTTAGCCCCACGGTGGGCGCCAAAATGTTTACCTCGAAAAATGGGAGTAACAATTAAATGTGATTTGTAGTTCTAAAGATATGTGATTTATTCTAATACTAGTGAATATACAAGTAATATTGGGTTTAAGTAAGAAGAATTGATGAACCAAACTAGTGTTGCTAGAGCAATGAGGACCTCGAGCTCGATTTTTTTATGGGCCTCGAGGTGAGCTAAGAGCAATGAAATATGAACAATAAAGTAAAAACAATAAAGTTGATGAACACTTCCTGAGCACGGTAAACAAGAAAAGCTGAGTAGAATATTCTATTGCAGTGAATAATGTGTCTTTTACAAATGATTAAAGTCCCTTTTATATAGGAGGAGAAAACCCCAATATAGTACATTCCTAATTGTGATAAAAATTCTATTGGTACAGGTGTATAATAACCTCATACAGACATGTACCATTTCGTACAGATCTTATCCTTTAATGTATGCCCTGATCCACGTGTCCTTGAGAAATTCTTGCTCTTTCTTGAGTGTCCTCGAGATTGTACTGCCCTCGATGTAGGTCGTGTCAGGCCTTCGATCGGCTTCCTCGAGGTGTGTGTCCTTCAGCCGGGTCCGACCCCTACTTCGAGTCTCCCGGATTCGGACTCGTAGTCCAATTTAAGACTTCAAAATCGGGCTCTTTGATTTTGACCGTATAAAATTGGATTATTAAACACCTAATGATCTACATGTTATTAATATATAGATATATGACATATATGATTTCTTTTTATAGGCATAAGTCATAGATATATATGAGAAGGACGCCTTGGCGTAACTGGTAAAGTTGTTTTCATGTGACCAGAAAGTCATGGATTCGAGTCGTGGAAAACAACCTCTTCCATAAATATAGGGTACGGTTGCGTACAATAGACCCCCGTGGTAAGGCTGTATACAATAGACCCTCGTACCTTGCATATAGCGGGAGCTTAGTGCACTGATCAACCATCTTGTTTTAAGTATTTATATAAACACACATACATGTATGAGAGGAGTATGTTCCAAGTTATTCTATTAGAGTACACTGCTGAGAAATTATGATATGGAGATCAGTGCAAGAAAGGTAAAGGCAAAAGAACATATTCATCCGCCAATAGCAATAATATTATTGGAATCATATTAACCATTGCCAAAAATAGGAAAAAGACATTTTTTGAAAGGAAAAAAATGCTTTTGAAGAGAAGCAGAAACGGTTTTGGAGAAGCAGAAAAAAGTAATTTCTCTCTGAAAGCATTTTTTTAAAAAATATTTTTGAAAAAAATACACTTAGACGCAATTTTTAAAATTTTGGCCAAACAATAATTGCTGCTCAGAAGTGCTTTTCAAATTAATTAGTCAAATACAAACTACTTTTCACCAAAAATATTTTTGAGAAAAACACTTCTCTAAATAAGTTGAACTTTGCAGTTTGGTCAAACGGGCTATAAATCGCTCGTATGGGTGGACTAATGAAGTTGGAACGACAAAACTAGGTAACTTCTTTCCACTTGTCGAAGTCTAGTGCACAGAGCGAAGCAGTAGGTACCTTGTACACAAACTGGCACGGACAAATAACAGTGGAAAAGAAAAAAACTGAAATTAAAACTCTAAAGTCAGCAACCACAATCCCACAACCTTTTTAAGAAATTAATTTTATGTACTTCAAAGCCACAATACAAACAGCACAATAAACAAAAAACAAAAATCAATTCGGAGCGAACTGTGAAGCGCAAGTTTTGGTAGAAAAATAATTCTTTATACCAGTTTCTTTAACATAAAAAAGAAAAATTTTGAGATAAGACATAAATCTTCATACAAAAATTAAGTATTGGTAGAAAAATCAATTCTTTATACCAGTTTCTATACATAAAAAAGAAAAATTTGAGATAAGACATAAATCTTTGTACCAGTTTTTTAAACCAAAATAAAAAAAATCAGAGATAAGAACTAAATTTACACAGTTGAGTACTCTGTAGCTTAAGGTTCAAAACCAAGATATTTTAGGATTATAACTCTAGGATTAAAGAGAGCTCCATAATTTCGTAAGAGGTGTTATGAATAGCTTGTACATTGGATGCTACATTGGATGTCCATATTGTGAATAACTTAAAGATTAAATCTCCTATTTTATGTCCATCATCTTTATTTTTTATGCCTATAAAAGGTCATGTAATTGCAATGGAAAGATACACCAAAGTGTTCTCCCTTCTTTTTATCTCTTCTTATTTATATTATACTGCATTGCTTTTATTTTATAACATGTTATCAACACGAAGCTCTAATTTTATTCTTAACTCCCGCTAAGTTGAGCCATATTTTATTAAGGTATGTATCATTATAATCATCTTATTTATGGCAGTACATATCATATGCTCACTGTTTGCAGATTACTTGTGCGCTTGGGCATCTTAAATAGTTTAAGTACATTGCAGTGATTAAATAACTATTTCCTTCCGTGCTCAACTCTTAGAGGACCTCAAAGTCATCAAACTAGCTATGCACTAATGTCATGGACTCCCTGGATCAAAACATATCTTTAAGGCATTTTGAAGAACTGTGAGAAATGAATTGACAAGCAATAATTTTTTAATTACTTTATATTTATTGGAACATATAAATAATGTTAGTCACGTTCAATTCTATTAACACATATATATCAATAATATAAAGTGAAATGAAACAAGTATGTAATTTCTACTTTATGGCAAGAATAAAATGAAATAGTAGATTGTTAACATGATATAGCTCTATTTTCATTTCTTTTACCTTAATCGTTTTGTTTTCATTAATTGTTTATTATTATAATTATTTCTCTAACTTATTCATCTTTTATGATAGTTTTCACTATGTCAAATTTATCAAAACTTGAATTTGTGGCACTTGACATCACCGGGAGGAACTATTTATCATGGGTTCTTGATGCTGAAATTCACCTTGACGCTAAAGGTCTTGGAAATACTATTATACAAGGAAATGAAGCATCAAATCAGGATAAAGTGAAGGCCATGATTTTCCTTCGTCATCATCTACATCAAGGGTTAAAAACTGAATATTTAACCGTAAAAGATCCACTTGAATTGTGGATTAATTTGAAGGATCGGTATGACCACCTAAAACTTACGGTATTACCGAAAGCTCAGTATGAGTGGATACATTTAAGGTTGCAAGACTTTAAAAACGTAAGTGAGTATAATTCTGCTATCTTTAAAGTAAGTTCTCTATTAAAATTATGTGGAGATACTATCACAGATGAGGATTTATTGGAAAAAATATTTTCTATTTTTCACGCTTCAAATGTGGTGCTACAACAACAATACCATGAAAAATGTTTTAAGAAATATTCTGAGTTAATCACATGCCTACTTGTGGCAGAGCAGAATAATACTCTATTAATGAAAAATCATGAAGCCTATCCCATTAGGTCAGCTCCATTTCCGGAAGTGAATGTTGTAGCAACATAAGATAAGTTTGAAAGAAAGCAAAATAATTGTCGTGGTCGTGGACATGGTCGTAAACGTGGACGTGGCAGGGGGCGAAACAATTATCGTCATTATGGTGGAAATAAATTGGAGAACAATAAGGGTTCTCAAATTAATCATTCAAAAGGTAAAGCTAGTATGTGTCACCGATGTGGTATGAGAGGTCATTGGGCACGCATTTGTCGTACGCCAGAACATTTTGTCAAACTTTATCAAGCCTCCCTCAAGAAAAAAGAAAATAATGTGGAGGCACACTTGACCTTTCAAAATAATGATGATGAAGCAGGTCCCTCAAATAAATATGATTCTAAGGCACATCTTGCATATAAAGATGATGATTTTGAAGGCCTAACAAATATTACTCATTTAGAAGTTGGAGACTTCTTTGAGGATATTGACTGAAGAACTAATCATCTTACTGGAGAATGAAGCTATAAAAGTTGTTATTTTTATGTTTGCAACTAGTTTATTTTTCTTGAGTGTATTTTCCTAATGCATCATGTGTTGCTAGTTTCTACATTCCTAATGTATTTCGTAATATTTTTTTTCTGCTTGTCTTTCATATTTCTTATGATGTACTATTTGTCTTTTTTTTTATGAAGAATATGAAAATTCCCCAGTTTTCAATTGGATTCAAGATTAATAAAGATGATATATGTCTTATGGATAGTGCTACAACACACACTATTTTAAAAGATAAGAGATATTTCTCTTATTTGGTAATGAAAGAAGCGAATGTTAATACAATATCCGGTAGTACAAGATTAATTGAAGGTTCTGGAAGAGCCAATTTATTACTACCAGGAGGAACAAATTTGGCTATTGATGAAGCACTATATTGTAGTAAATCTCAAAGAAACTTATTAAGTTTCAAAGATATTCGCCAAAATGGCTATCATATTGAGACTACAAATGATGAAAAGATTGAATATCTTTATATTACTACAATAATGTCCGGTAAGAAATATGTGCTTGAAATGTTACCTGCTCTTTCCTCCGGCTTATACTACACAAGTATTAGCAGGATTGAAACACATGCCGTAGTAAACGAGAAGTTTACTAATCAAGATAATTTTATTATTTGGCATGACCGGTTGGGCCATCCTGGTTCTAATATGATGCGTAAAATAATTGAGAATTCACATGGACATGCAATGAAGAATCAGAAGATTCTTCAATTTAAGGAATTCTCTTGTGCTGCATGTTCTCAAGGAAAATTAATTATTAGACCATCAACTATTAAAGTTAGGATGGAATCCCCTGCATTTCTGGAACGTATACAGGGTGATATATGTGGGTCCATTTACCCTCCATGTGGACCATTCAAATATTATATGGTTTTGGTAGATACATCTACAAGATGGTCACATGTGTGCTTACTATCAACTCACAATATGACATTTGCGAGATTGTTGGCTCAAATAATAAAGCTAAGAGCACAATTTCCAAATTATGCAATTAAGATAATTTGTCTTGATAATGCTGGTGAGTTTACATCCCAAGCCTTTAATGATTATTGGATTTCAACTGGGATAACAATTGAGCATCCGGTTGCTCATGTTCATACACAAAATGGTCTAGCAGAATCATTGACTAAATGCCTCCAATTAATTGCTTGACCAATGCTTATGAGAACAAAACTTCCCATTTCAGTATGGGGTCATGCTATTTTGCACGCAGCAACACTTGTGCGGATAAGGCCCACAAGTTATCATAAAGTCTCCCCATTGCAATTGGCTTTTGGTCAGGAGCCAAATATTTCCCATCTTAGGATCTTTGGTTGTGCGATATATGTTCCAATTGCTCCACCACAACGCACAAAGATGGGTCCTCAAAGAAGGTTGGGGATATATGTTGGATATGAATCTCCTTCTATTATAAAATATCTAGAGCCTATGACTGGAGATTTATTTACGGCAAGATTTTCTGATTGCCATTTTGATGAATTAGTATATCCAACATTAGGGGGAGAAAATAAGCAGCTGAAAAAGAAGATAGATTGGAATGCATTATCACTATCTCATTTAGATCCTCGAACAAATCAATGTGAACAAGAGGTTCAAAAGATTATTCATTTACAAAATATTACAAATCAATTGTCAGATGCATCCGCTGACCTACCAAGGGTGACTAAGTACATATTCCAGCTACTAATGCTCCAATTCGAGTTGATATCACGGAAGAACAATTAATTAAAGCAAATGAGTCTAAGTGATGCTTGAAACGTGGTAGATCAATCGGTTCTAAAGATAAAAATCCTCGAAGAAGAAAAAGAGCGAGTGATCAAAGTGAACATAACACAGAGGTAGTGGCTCAAGAAGAGCCCCAAGACGTAACAAATGATAAGACCTTAGGGGAGGTCCTGGCACCTGAAATAATGAGAATGAAGAGATATAAATAAGTTATGTCTCAACCGGAAAAAGATGGAACCGAAATAATATTGTTATCAATAACATTTTTGCTTATAATGTTGTTGTTGAAATAATACAACAAGATGAGGATATTGAACCAAAATCTGTCAATGAATGTAGACAGAGAAATGATTGGCCAAAATGGAAAGACGCTATCCAGGCAGAGTTAACTTCACTTGGAAAACGTGAAGTCTTCGGACCCATAGTTCGAACACCTGAAGGCATAAAGCCAGTAGGGTATAAATGGGTTTTTGTGCGAAAACGAAATGATAAAAATGAAGTCGTTAGATATAAAGCACGACTTGTGGCACAAGGGTTTTCCCAAAGGCCTGGAATTGATTATATGGAGACATATTCTCCTGTAGTGGATGCTATCACCTTCAGGTATCTCATAAATATGGCAGTGCAAGAAAAACTTGATATGCATCTAATGGATGTTGTTACAGCCTATTTGTATGGATCATTAGACAACGAAATTTTTATGAAAGTACCTGAGGGATTTAAAGTGCCAGAAGCATATAAAAGTTTTCGAGAAACTTGTTCAATAAAGCTTCAGAAATCTTTATACGGATTGAAACAATCAGGTCGTATGTGGTACAATCGCCTGAGTGAATACCTGTTGAAAGAAGGGTACAAGAATGATCCAATTTGTCCTTGTGTCTTTATAAAAAGGTCTGGATCTGAATTTGTTATAATCGCCGTGTATGTTGATGATTTAAATATCATTGGAACTCCTGGAGAGCTTCCAAAAACAGTAGACTGTTTGAAGAAAGAATTTGAAATGAAAGATCTTGGAAAGACAAAAATTTGTCTTGGTCTATAAATTGAGTATATGAAAGATGGAATATTTGTCCATCAATCAACATACACCGAAAAGATTTTAAAGCGATTCTATATGGATAAAGCACATCCATTGAGTACCCCGATGGTTGGGAGATCACTTGATATAAAGAAAGATCCATTCCGACCTCATGAAAATGATGAAGAGCTTCTTGGTGTCGAAGTACCATATCTTAGTGCAATTGGGGAATTAATGTATCTTGCCAATAATTCCCGACCAGATATAGATTTCTTAGTAAGCTTATTGGCAAGATTTAGTTCTTCGCCAACACAAAGACACTGGAATGGTATTAAACATATATTCAGATACCTCCAAGGGACCATTGATATGGGTTTATTTTATTCAAATGAATCCAAACCATCATTGATTGGTTATGCAGATACAGGATATTTGTCTGATCCACACAAAGGTCCATCTCAGACAGGCTATTTATTTACAAGTAGAGGTACAGCCATACCATGGCGTTTGACAAAATAAACTATGGTTGATACTTCTTCAAATCATGCAGAGATAATAGCCATTCACGAAGCAAGTCGAGAATGCATTTGGTTGAGATCTATAACTCAACACAATAGTGATAATTTGGTTGATCTGTTCACTAAGGCATTACTAACCTCAATATTTGAAAAGTTGATATATAAGATTACAATGCGTCGTCTTCGAGACATTAAGTGATTTTTCATCAGGAGGAGTAACTACACGTTGTACTCTTTTTCTTAACCAAGGTTTTGTCACACTGGGTTTTCCTGGTAAGGTTTTTAATGAGGTAGCAAGCAATGCATATTATAAAGAACTATGTATATCCCAATATTTTTTTTGTAAGTTCTTAATGAGGCACATTATCTTACATGGACATCCAAGGAGGAGTGTTATGAATAGTTTGTACATTGGATGCTACATTGGATGCCTATGTTATGAATAACTTAAAGATTAAATCTCCTACTTTATGTCCATCATCTTTACTTTTTATGCCTATAAAAGGCCATGTAATTGCAATGGAAAGATACACCAAAGTGAAAGAAGAAAACACTTCTACCTTCTTTCTATCTCTTCTTATTTATATTTTATTGCATTGCTTTTATTTTATAACAAGAGGAAGTATTTATAGACGAGAGGCTTTTTCCTGTTGGGCTCATGGATTTGACCCGTTTTGATTTTCACCCGATTAGTTAGACCATTAACCAAGTAGATAACCTTGCTCTTGTTGAGAAAAACTCATCACTCTCTAATTCCTCTAATTTTCCCTCAGTTGATCAGAGAAACAAGGGAAAGGAATGTTCAATTGAAGAAGAAGAAGAGGACACTGGTTTTCAGACAAAGCAAAGGTCTTCGGAGTTATCTAGAAATGACAAGGATTCATTTACACAATTAGGATTCACACGTGGAGCTCCCTCAGCAAATCACATGGCACATGATAGAACAAATCCTCCCCATCCAGATTAGAGAATTTTTCTTTTTCTATTTTTTCTATCAGATTATTCTCACATGTGTGAGATGTGTGAATAAGCATTATAAATAATAATAATAATAATAGTGGTTAGTTAGTTATTCTCATAGCATATAGGATTTAGACAAGTGTACATTCTTTTATTCTTTCTAGATAGGACAACTTGTATATATAGGTTGATGATTACACAATGGAATACAGAGAGAAAATTCCTAAATTTTGTCTTCTTCTTTTACAATCTTTCATGGTATCAGAGCAATGAAACTCGATACATTCTTCTCTTTGTTCTATCTTATTTATTCTCTTCATCGTCATCATCATTCCTGATAACACTGAAACTACTGTCACCCAAACTGGATCTGGAAATGGAGTAATCTTCGATCCAAACCATCCCTACTTCCTCCATTCTTCTGATGCACCTGGAATGACTTTGGTGAATGCAATCTTCACTGGTAGAGGTTTCCAGGGATGGAGGAGGTCTGTGCCAATTGCACTTTCAACCAAGAATAAGTTAGGCTTTATCAATGGAACTTGCCCAGCTCCAGTTTCTACTTCCAAGAATTTTCAGCCTTGGAGTAGATGCAATGACATGGTCATCTCTTGGCTTCTAAACTCCCTCTCCAAAGACATTGGAGACAGTGTTATTTACTCAAAATCTGCAAAGGATTTGTGGAACAGCCTTGAACATAGGTTTGGACAGTCAAATGGTACCAAACTCTATCACATGCGCAAAGAATTATCAGGGTTAGTTCAAGGAACAACTAACATAGTAGGATACTTTACGAAACTCAAACATTTATGGGATGAGCTAGATTCTCTGAATTGTGATGTCAAGTGTCTATGCTCTTGTGTTTGTGAGGGAAAGGAAAAGTTAGAAAAGTCCTTAGAAGATGAAAGACTCATTCAATTTCTCATGGGATTGAAAGATTGTTATGGACAAGCTAGAGGAAATACCTTAATAATGAACCCTTTGCCCAACATCAATCATGCATATTCCTTGGTTCTACAAGATGAAAACCAGAGAGAAATCTATGCAAACCCTCCAATCTCTGTTGATTCATCATCTTTCATGGTGGGAAATCAAGGTAATTTTATGGCTCAAAGTAACTATCCACAGAAAAATGGAAAACTGACAAAAAGGAATTTTGGACAAATCCAGAAGAATCATATGCAGAAACCTGAAAATCTAACACAGAAGAACCCAACCTTCAAGGGAAAGAAAACCAAATTTAATCCCAATGTGTCTTGTAGCTATTGCAAGAAGATAGGGCACACAATCAATGACTGATATAGAATCATAGGTTTCCCTAAGGATTTTGAGTTTACCAATACCAAAGGAAGCCAGTTTCAAGTTAGGGGAAATGGGACATTTTCAGCTGAAACAACAGAAGAACACAATAACAACTGCAGTGAGCCTTTGTCTCAGCACATCTCCAAAGATCAATTCTCACAGTTAGTGCATCTAATCAAGCAGGTTAAGGTTGGGGATGCAGGAAGTTCTAATCCAGAGATCAATGCAAATGTTGACGTTGGTACTATTATTAAATATAATGGTTCCTATTTTTCAGTTTTTAACTCTAGTACTTGGATTATTGATTCAGGGGCTTCAGAACACATGTGCTTTGACTCTAATGCTTTCCTATCTCTAACTTCTTTACCCTCTCCACTACATATTAATCTTCCTAATTCCTTCAAGCTAATAGTCACTCATGCAGGCAGAATTCTTATATCTCCAGAATTCATTCTGAAAAATGTTATGTATGTCCCTAGCTTTAGATATAACTTTCTATCTGTCAATAGGTTTTGTCTACAGTTTCATTGCATCATTTCACTTACATCTAGTCAATGTTTGTTACAGGCCCTTTTAATGAAGAGGCCTCAAGTTTTTGGTAAAGCAAAGGAAGGATTATACATGTTGGAGCCTAGAAAAGTTAGATATAGTTCACAACCTAATGTAGTTTCATTTTCCAATCAGAATGATGTCAGTCAAGTTTCAGTTTCCTTTCCTATTTCTGCAAGTGCAATCTCTAATGTAAATCTTTGGCACAATAGATTGGGGCATTTGTCTTTCCATGCAATGAAACAGTTCAATTTTATTTCAATCTCTTCTAATTCTGATTGTTTTTGTGATGTATGTCCTAGAGCTAGGCAAACTAGACTCTCTTTTCCTTTAAGTCAAAAAACATCCAAAAGAATATTTGAGTTGATTCATGTTGATACTTGGGTTCCTTACAAGGTGCCTACCTACAATGGTTTCAAATATTTTTTAACCATAGTGGATGGCTTTAGCAGAGGTACCTGGACCTTTCTGCTAAGTACAAAGGGGAATGTATTTGCAGTTTTAAAGAATTTCTTCATCATGGTTGAAAGACAGTTTGGGGTTAAAGTGCAGAAATTAAGGACTGATAATGCATTTGAATTAGGGAAGGGTTCACAAGAAGCAGCATTTCTGCTTTCTCAAGGCATTCTTCATTAGACAAGTTGTGTGGGAACCCCTCAATAAAATGGCATTATTGAAAGGAAACACAGACATCTATTGGAAATAGCTAGGGTTCTACTGTTCCAAATCTTTGATTAATTTGTTCAAAAAAGTTTTAATATCTTTTGAGTCAAACAGAAAGTAGTTTAAAATCGTTTTCAGACTTGTTATCATTTTGGAATGATGTCTCTTTTGTTAACTACACATGCCAAAATAATCTCTCCTAACTCCATATATGGTACAGTAAATTTTGACAGTGGTTACTGGTTAGTACACTTTTCTCTGTGAAAAGATTAATAAGTTTATTACGTTACTATAATTAGACGCAAAATCTGACAAAAGTCTTAGTCAATTGCACTACCAAATATCAATTTGCTGGTATTAAAAAAATGGTGAAAACATATGTAGAGATCAAACTGCAAATGAAAAAGACATATAAGTCTAATCATAGGTGGAGCTAGTCTAATCATAGGTGAAGCTGTTCGGCAGAACTCAATAACTTTAATCCAAAACATGTATATATATATATGTTAAAATGTTCATTAAATATGTACAAAAATTTAATTTAACAGGATTCAAATTGATGACACAATAAGTATTACCAATTGAGATATAATGTATCTTCAATCATTTGAAATTGATGCTTTAGCCCAGAGCAATTTAGCCCAGAGCTTGTGCAACTGCATGAGGCTGAATTATAGTTCTTTTTCATATCCTTGAAACTTTTCTATTTATTTTTTATATCTATTGTAATATCACACGTACTCTAATTTAAGTTATTTCTGTTATGTGATTAAAGCATTGATTATGGGTGTGTTTAGTATAAGGGTGTCTAACGGGTGGGCTGAGCCGGGCTAGGTAGGGAAAATTAAAACCGTCCGGGTTTCGAACCGGCCGGTTACAGGTTAGGGTTACCTGGCTTAACGGATTCGGGTTCATTCGGGTAAAAAATAAACCGTAAGGGTTACGGCCTACGGGTCCAAGGGGCCGGGTCGGGTTAGTGTTTTTTGTTTTTTGTTTTTTTTTTATTTTGTATAACTATTGTAATTTATATTAATATAAAGTAAAAATATAAAGAATACAATGAAGATGGAAAAAAATTGCACTTATAAATTGCAAGTGCTACATTTATTTCAAAATTCAAACTTACAAATTGAAAGGTTTACATTTAACAACAAGTAAATTAACGAAAAAGAGTAAATTCAAAGGTTTTGCATTGTCTTAGACTCTAAAACCTTAAATAAAAAAATAAAAAAAATAAAATCTAGCCTTTAAACCGGTCCGGGCCGGTTAACCGGTTCTACAGGAATTTTGGTTGACCGGGTTTGACTGATCCGGTTAACCGGATGAATTAAAGGTGAACGGACCAACCCCCTAACCCCAGTAACCCAACCCACCCGGCCTCCTAAGTACCGGGCCGAGCCGGGTTTCAATCAGTCTGGGCCGGGTCGGACCCGGGTCAACCCGGCCTGTTTGACACCTCTAGTTTGGTATGAAGGAAAACATTTTCCGAAAGATATTTTTCAATTTTCTCATGTTTGGTTGGCTTAATGTTTGGTATGAGGAGAGTATCATAAAAAAAATATTTTCTACTCTCTAACCAAATACTAAAAAATATTTTCCGAAAAAAGTTTTACTCTCACCAAACAAACAAGAAAAAATAAATGATAAAACCACTTATTCCTTCATACCAAACACACCCTATATGCTTCACTTTTATGATTCGAAGTCCATAAGTTCCTTTCCTATCTAAATTTAGACAAAATGAGGAATTTGTTCTTTCCTTTGTTTACTGTTGTTGCTTTTGATTATTTTAAAGAAATTTTTTTACGAGTGGGGAATGACCGAATAAGTGTTTACTTTGTTGTGATTTTCTATAATTTTAGAAGATTTTTCGATCAAGCTTTGTTGTTTTTTTAATACTTCCAATTATACTAAAAATTACATTTGATTAGTTTAGAGTTTAGATATGATTTTTATAAGTGAAAATTGGTTTAGTCTTTGCTATGTTCCTTCTTTTTTTATATGGACTAATTTATAAAATAATCACTTAATAAACTCAATGTTAATAATCGCGCGAAGCGAGGACAAATGAACTAGTGAAGAAATAATACACGGGAGTGATCAACCAACTGAGTTGTAGCTGAGCTGAGATTTGTACATAGTTAGTTGGTAACTAATAAAGGTTTAATTATTAGTAAAAAAATATAAGGATGAGTTGGTGATTAATAAAGCTTTAATGGAACTGTTTCTTGGTGTTAAATTGGTGAGTGAAAATATTTTTTTTTGCAAGAAAATGACTTATGTATCCCCTTTATCAAATATATTTTTTTAGAAAAAAAGTTCTATTCTTCAACCAAATATTGAAAAATATTTTTCAGAATATAAATCATTTTCTGTTCCCTCAAACAAAACACACATCGCTGAGCTTACATCATAATAATTAACAACTAATTCAGGCATAAAAGATTGCAATTCAACATGAACTGTTCTTAACATAGTGTGCCAGGTACCATCACCGAAAATTGTGGTGAAATGGATATCCCTCCATCCTTTTAGCTAAAGGGCTCGGATTTGAATCTTGGGAATAGAAAAAACATGTTAGGAAGTGTTTCCCCCTTTATTAAGCCTTACGCCGCGTGAATTCAGATTAGTTGAGCCTCAATATGAGTACCGGACATCGAGCGAGAAACAATAAGTAAGTAGTGTTACCTGATGAATGCGAAGACAAAAAATAAGTAGTGTAACAGATATTAAAATCAAATATCGGGCGAGAAGTATAAAATAAGTAATTTGACAATACCCGATGAGGCGATGAATGCGAAGATACATATATACAGTCGAGCGATAAAGAAATTTGCATACCTTTAGAAATTTTCATGACCTAATTAAGCAGATTGGTGCATCTATAATGTTGATAAAGTAAGACAATTAAGAAGCAATACAATTGTGGCTTTAATTAAACTCAGTTCTCTATTGGATAGGTTCTTTTCAACGTAAGTATTATTTTGTTTGTTTTCGTGATTAATCAGAATTGAGAGTACTTTGGTTACGAATTTCACGAGAACGCGTTTTTAGTTGATGTGCTTTTTTAATGTTTTTGTTTTTATTTTAAACGGATTTTATTCATTTCTTCGTAGGTAGGAAAAAGTTTAGTGACAAAATCATAATTTATAATTTTATTTAACATGGGATAGTAATAATAATGAATACAGGAAGGGAATTCGAAACCATAATAACCCCGTTGGTGTTTTGATTTAAAAAGTCACGTTTTCGTTTCCATTTTTTCTTTTGTTTCCTTCTCCGTCTGGGTTTCCTAAATGGAAATCCCATATGAGTTCTAATTTGGATTTAAAAGTCATGTTATTTAGTTTCCTATTTCCTTATTAAATTCCTAAATACTAAAGTTTGGTACCCAACCTAGGACTAGCAAGGTTTGAAAGTGTTGCTCGACGTGATAAAGGAACAAGTAGGACTAGAGCCAATTTTTAATTCTAATTCGTTTCCTAAACGCAGAATCCTACAAAAATTAGGATTAGCTCCAGTTTTTATATATACATGTGTTGTGATAACAAATTTAAGAGCTCAAGTTTTTTGTTTAATTCTATACTCTCTTTTTCTTCCTTTGATAGTCAAACAAAGTCTAATAGTGCAACTACACGGTATTTAAAAAGTTATGGCATCATTGTACGTGTCTTCTATTTGTTGGCAAAGTCATCTTCCAATCGGCCCTAGAAGTGCAACTAATTGCCATTTTCAATCAACAAAAATTCAATAGAGTAGTACTACACCTATTTTCATCAGTTGATCATTTCCTTCGTTAGGGTTTATCAAGATCAATGCAGACGGCAGTTTTATGCCTAATTCAGGACTAATAGGGTTTGGAGGCGTTGCTCGAAATGATAAAGGAAGGCGGATAGGAGGATTTTGCGGACGACTTAACATGAGAGGGACATCAAGTCTTACACCAGAGTTATGGGCTATACATGGCGGTCTGACTCTAGCAAAAAGTTACAACTTGAAAACTGTAATAATCGAAACCGACTCGACTGATGCCCTAATGTGGCTAACTGTGGAAGGTAACGTCCCTGAAAGTCACCCAGATCAGGTTGTGATGGAAGAATGCAGGAGCATCATATCTAAACTTGGCACATACTCTGAGGTAAGGAAATACGTGTGCTGATCACTTGGCGAAGTTGGGAAGAACACAAAAAGAAAACTTGGTAATATTGCATCGTCCACCACATTCGATGCAACAATTACTTCTAGTAGACATGGCTCACGTAGCATATCCTAGATATCCAACGCATGTAACCTAGCGAGAGGGGTAGTATAAAAATATTGTGAAGTTGTAATCTATACTATATTAAAAGCACGAAGGTCCTTAGCGAAATATCGTTCGTCTTTTTTACCTTTTTAAAACAGAGTTCACACTAGACAAAATAGTCATTTAGTTATTTCGTTAATATCTGAATATTCATTAATTTATTTTTCTAATATATAGAAATAGTCATTTAATTTTTTACTAATCATAAATTCTTTCCTTTTCGAATTGTATAGGCAAAACTTCTATAAAAGAGCTATTATTTCAAGTCTCGATTTCCAGATTCTCTTTTTCTGAATACAAACAATTTATATTTATTCATGCTCAGATTTTTTGACTTTTTAATTATGATAATTACTTTTTCAGTTGTGTTTAACTCTCTCATATTTGACCAACTAAGAACATAAACTATGCTAGCATGCATATTACCTCTTGTTTTAGTAGTATTATTTGTTAGTTCTGATACGATGACATTTTTTATTTATTAATTAGTAGGAATAGTTGTTATCAACCATTGTTGCACGCAGATGTTGTGGTTGTTAATAAGCATGAAGATCAGTTAAAAAGAATATGCATTTCATCGCGAAGAAGAAGGAAAACGAAAAAGCCATTATTACGTTTCTTATGATTTCTTGGTAGTTTGTTTATGTTGACCAACTTAAAATCTTATTTTGCTTAAAGTCTTGCAATACTCTATTTAGACAGATTTATTGTAGACAACATAGTGTAATATATATAGAAACTGTGATATGATAATTAACTAGCCTTAGAATCTGCAATTGTAACCACGTTAGTAATTTTGTGAAGAAAAGATTTGATAATGTGCTAAAATCAAGCAATAACTAGCCCTGGCAAATACACATAGATAGTACAAGTAAAAGTCGTTTCTACATTATTATTGAATACACAGAGCTGTCAGAATTTCTTTTTGACAATGATTCGGGTTTTATATAAAGATAGTTTTTATTTGCTCTTTATCTTAAAATCTTCTACACCAACTTCTCAAGTATTTTCCTTTAATATATCTTTTTCAATTTCATGTTTTGAACTCGAAGGATTTCAAATTTGAGATAATTTGTCTGGGTGATTCAATAAAAATAATTAGTTAGAAATTCGATGTATGTCTTATTAGTTCTCTATTATTTTTTCTACATTTAATAATTAACAATACTAATTTTTTCCAGATTTTAAAAAATTTACCGACATTTAAGTTTTTTCCTAATATTAAGGAGTTTAAATCAATCAAGAATTTATGTATAGATACTTCTTCCTTATTTTATTTGTATTATGCATCTACACTATAATGCTTTTCTTATTGCATTCGTAAACTTAAGTCCTATTTCATGTTTAACTCTTGTTTCATGAGCTGCAAAGCCTAAAAAAATGAGGAGAGAATAAATAGGAATGAATCTGATTTGAACCACTACTTATCAAATTAGGTAAAAATTCCTAATATTCATTACTATATATATAATCTATTGAGAATTTACTACTTCATTGATATAAGCCAATAAACACATAAAATTACACCAACTTAAATATTTGAACTTATGCAAGTTACTTTACATATATAAGACGACTTGAAATGATAGAATAATTATTAAATTATACTTAATTCTTATATGATTAATAAATAAACATAAATAAACATTACAGTTATGTATGTAATAAAGGAGTCCTAAAATAAGAGCACACTTATGTACAAATTTAAAATAGGAAAATACCACCTATATATAGGAATACACCAAACAATTACTATATTAGTAAACTTATACTTTGTTTTAACTTTTCTTTTATGATAACTCAATCAAAATTTTCAGTTTAAAATTTATGTTTTTCTTTTAAAATTTAATATTCATTAATATGAGGTACACGCGCAACGCGCGTACCCTAATGACTAGTATTTGTAAAAGCAAAAAAAATATAATAACATTGAAACATTTTTTTTTGAATGTCTAAGATCATTACGAGTAATCTCTACTTAGCTTCTCTCAGTTTTTTCCGACATTTTCTTTAAACTGTATATTCATTGCTAACGTTTTTTTTATCATTTCATTTAAACTTCAAAAATTAAGAAAAATAAAAGGTGTAAACCAATATATCAAAATTTACTCAAACTTTGTAGTCAGGAGAGGTCAATGGTTGAATCGCTAAGAATGTCAAAATTTAACGAATAATGTTGATATAATATGGTTGAGTTGTTCAGATGCTAAATTTTCAAAAAAAAAAAAAAAAGAAGAGTAAAATCGGTGCTATTATTAATATATATATATATATATATATATTGGTATTAAAGTATTAATTAGGGGTCAAAGGGGGAAAAAATAAAATCATTTGGTACAAAACAATTTCCTGGTACTTGATGTGTGTCATGCTCTTTATATACATTCATTTCAGTGAACTTTAAAGATCTTAACCCTTTCTCTTATTTTGATAAAGAGGACCTTTTGATCAACTATTAGTTTACTCAAAAGCAAATATTTTTCATAACTTCAAGAATAATAACCCTGTCAGTGGGGAACTTGTGATGATATAAACCTACAAAAGTAGGGACATATATCTTTTTTTATTTTTATTTTTTATAAAGGTGATGTTGATGTCAGCTTATACGCACCTCGACTATTGTAGTAACTAATTACCAGATAGTTTTTACCGACCAAGGGTTAGGTGGAACTCAGCTAGTATATTTTGCCTCCATTAAAATTAATGTTTTTTTTGTCTCAAACTTGAACTTTGGTCTCTAATAGCCCGTTTGGCCAAGCTGCAAAAATCAGCTTATTTTGAGAAGTATTTTTTTCAAAAGTACTTTTGATGAGAAGCAGTTTGTGTTTGGCTAATTAGTTTGAAAAGCACTTCTGAGCAGCAATTAGTGTTTGGCCAAGCTTTAAAAAACTACTTCTAAGTGTATTTTTCTCAAAAGTGCTTCTCAAAAAAGTTCTTTTTGGAGAGAAGCTACTTTTTCTGCTTCTGTTTCTCCCCAAAAACATTTTTTTCCTTCCAGAAGCTTGGCCAAACACCTCAATTTTTGGCCAAAAGTGCTTTGGGGCAAAATAAAGCACTTTTGGCCAAAAATAAGCTTGGCCAAACAGGCTATAAGATTTGCACCAATTTCATCGATCATTATACCACATTACGGGTACTAAAAGTGTAGATATGTGTGTGTATATAGTTAGTCAGGGTCTTGCGTCTGATTAGCTAGTTGGTAAGATAATAGCTTACCAATGCGATGATAAGTAGCTAGTCCAAGAAGATGATCAGCCACACTAGAATTGAGACACGACCCAACGGGGAATTTCAATGGGCGAAAGTCTGATGGAGCAATGCCACGTGGAGGTAGAAGGCCCACGGGTCGTGAACTTCTTTTACCCGAGAAAGAGACCTTGAATTTGCTTCTAATTTAACTTAGTCTGGTGGGAAGTAGTTTAAAATCGTTTTCAGACTTGTTAACATTTTGGAATGATGTCTTTTTTGTTAACTACACAAGCCAAAATAATCTCTCCTAACTCCATATTACATTAAATTGTGACAGTGGTTAGTATGCTTTACTCTGTTTTGACGTCTAAGTTGAAATAAGATTATTAAGTTTATTACGTTACTCTAATTAGACTCAAAATCTGACAAAAGTCTTAATCAATTGCAATACTAATATCAGTTTGCTGGTATTAAAGAAATGGTGAAAACACATGTAGTGGTGTTTTGGTTGGCAAACAAGTTATCCCATGATTAATTATTCCGGAGATTAACAATTTCGGCTAATTATCTTACCCTCCCATGAGAATAGAAAGACACAACAATCCCGGATAATTAATCCCAGGATTACTTATACCACGATTTTATCCCAACCAAACGTGAGATAAACTCATCTCACATTTAATCTCGGGATTAATTATCCCTTATACCTCGTACCAGATCAAACTACAAATGGGACTGAAAAAGACATATAAGTCTAGTCAAGGGTTGGAGGTAGCCTTTCACCATAGAGTTCGGCAACCATAAAGTTTAAATTCTGGATCTGTCTACCTTTGTCCTTCCAAATTTTGATAAGGTTGTTTGGACCATTAGAAAGGAATAATCTCACATGGTATTGCTGGCTGTTGGCATTACACACCATTAATGATAATTACAATCACTATTACCAACAAATCAATCTTTAATCAGAAGCAAATCCTAAAGAATCAAGAAACTGTGCAATGAGTTGTAACTACAAGGTCATCTCAATTATTTATACAGCTCACACCCCTTTAAAAAAGAATATATTAATATCTAAAGACCAACCCCACTTCAACTGCCAACCAGATCTTAATGAAACTTTTTTGCTACAGAAAAATAAATCCAGAAAAAAAAATGAACAATTGATCTTCACTGAAGAATCTCCAAGAATGAACAAAGAAATTAAAATGCTCAATCGAAAACGATTTTAAAAAATAAAAAAGGAAAAAAAGGAAATAATGTGATGGAACTATTTTCTTGTTCAATTTCATGCAGTTTGCACTTCTGCATTGTCAATTATGTCAGCTCCAGAATCCACGAAGCTAGAACGGCAGAGTTCTTCAACGCGGTTAGTGACCTCGGCCATTGAAGGGCGTCTGTCCGGGTACTGAGCAGTGCAATCAACTGCAAGTTGCAAGAGCTGAACCATGTCCTCCTCGACGTTTTGGTACCTAAGTAGTTCGAGGTCAAAGACTTCAGCTGTCCACTCTTCTCGTACCACTGACTGCACCCATCTTGGTAGGTCTACGCCTTCCTCATTCATTAAAGAATGGGTGGGAGCTTTCCCCGTTAGGAGTTCCAACAACAAGACGCCAAAGCTGTAGACATCTGCTTTTTGGGAGACTTTACGAGGGTCGGTTACCTCTGGTGCCCTGTAACCTGCAACTCGGTTGGGAGTTGATGATGGACCGACAAGTTGAGCAAGGCCAAAATCTGAAACACGGGCCGCGTATGATTTGGTGAGGAGGATGTTGGACGACTTAATGTTGCCATGTGAAACGGAGGGGCCTTGTGCGTGAAGATAGGCAATCCCGTGAGCAGCTCCAAGGGCAATGCCAGCTCTTGTTTCCCAGTTCAATGGTGTCCTACCTGCTCCTTTGTTGCCTATAGAAAAGACAAGGTGAATGACAAACTATTATGACATGAAAGTTGCAAATAATTCTACTTTCTTACTGACAGTCATACAATGGAGATATGCCGAGTAAAGTACCCAAATAATTCATATCTTTTTACCCTCACTGTCCATGTCGCTCCATTTAAGCTCGTTCCAATCCTATCATATTGGACTGAGATGAGCTTAAACGGCGCGACATGGACAGTGGGGATTCATATAAGGAGGCACAGTTGTTGTTGTCGTAGTAGTTGATATGTTATCAAACAGAGGTTAATTTGGTTTAAATTCATACAACCAGGTTAATTGCGCGACGGAACTCACTTGTTCTGTCATTCACATATATGCAGGTTGGAAACAACTTCCTATACTCCTTACATGTCAAAAGAAATTCAGATTCATTTGTGAATAAAACGTAATTTCTAATCTAAATGGTGAATAAGAGTTCATACAGCTAATTTCTCTACAAAAACTGCAGATTATAGAGCCATTCCAGGTTAACTTGTATTATAACATGTCAAATTTCACATTCATTTGCACAATGTTTTCATATTATTTTAAGATAAGATTAAATATGCAGAATGTAGCAACATGCTTCAATGACAGATCAAGTTCACACCAAAAGTTGACAGTGTAAGTTGAAAGTTTCAGCACCTAAAGACAAAAAGAAAACAAGAAAAGCTTGATTTTAGTGGTTGAGCCAAAGTGGTCCTCGTTCCAATATTTAAAAAAACTGCATTTTGACCTATTCTAAAATGCATCTCGTGAACACATTTGGGCACAATAATTCAACTACAGCACAACAACAACTAAACCAGTGTATCCCACAAGTGCCGTTTGCGATGGGTAGTGTGTAGGCAGATCTTACCCTACTTTGAAGGTAGAGAGGTTGTTTCCGACAGACCCTTGACTTACGAGAGACGAAAAGAAATTCAACTACAGCACATCAGCCAAACTCAGCAACTTTTTACACATTACCACCAGTTCAAGAACAGATAACAAGATCCAAGAAAACAAATACTATCCAAAACTACTACCCTCATAAAAATCAGCAAAAGTAGCAGTATCAGCAAAACACTACTATACTGTAATGTTGCTTGGATTCTCCAAAAAAACGTTGTCACGACAATGTCAGATCCTCCAAAAATGCACTATTTTTGGAGGATCCGACAAGCACCGGATGACTTTCAAGAGTCTGAAGAACAACAACAACAAACCAGTAAAATCCCAATGGGGTCCAGGGAGGGTAGAGTGTACGCAGACCTTAACCCCACTCCAAGGTGCATAGAGGTTGTTTCCGACAGACCCTCGACTCAAGAAGACGAAAAAAGACAATATATCAACAGAAACCATAGAAATAATAACAGTATCATAAGTATAGTCCAAACAACATAGCAAAGAAAAGAAGTTACTATTTTCTTACCATGTAAAAGTGCAGAAAGGCTTCCCATTGAGATATAATCATAAACAAGAAGCTTCTCATCTCCACTATAGTAATAAGCTCTTAAAGGTACCAAATTCTCATGATTCAACTTTCCAACTTCTTCAATTTTTTCCCTAAACTCTTTCTCAGGTACAGTTACATCCCTCAATCTTTTCACAACCAATGTAATCCCTGATTCTAATGCAGCCTTATAAGCAGTACCAAATGTCCCTTTTCCTAAAACTTCAGCTGAAGCTTTCAATAAATCATCAAGATCAAAACTTTTATTCATTTTTCCAAAAAATACTAAACTTTTTCCATTTCCAACAATTGCCTCAGCTTTTCCTTTATCTTTATTACCCCCTCCAACTCCTATAGCTGCAATTGCACTACCCAAAAATCCATCTTTTCCACCATTATTCTCAACACCCTTTTCTTCAGGAATTTCAACTCCAACTTCTTTAACACCTGCCACGTCAGCAGATCTTGTTGTTTCTTTGTTACTCCTTTTCCGACAACAACAAAAGAACAGTAATAAAAGAATCAAAAGCAAACCAATAACACAACCAATTACAATACCAGCAATTGCTCCACCTGAAAGTTTCTTCTTTTTTCCCCCTTCATCTCCATTACTATTATTATTATCACATGAATTCAGTGGTTTCCCACATAGTGAAGTACCCAAAAAAGAATCCTTGGGTTGACCCGAAAGTTTACTAGGAATTGACCCGCTTAACTGATTATCTGACACATTGAACTGAACTAAACCGGGTAAATTCAGATCCGGTATTTGACCCGAAAACCCATTATCCTGCAAGTATAGTGTACCTAAACCAGTCAAATTGTTGAAAGAAGAAGGGATTGGACCGGAGAAATTGTTATGAGCAAGATTGAGCCGGACAAGATTAGAAAGACTGAAAATCGAATCGGGAACCGGACCGGAAAACAGATTATGCTGAAGGTATAAGTTTTTCAAGTCTTTTAATGGAGAAAATAAGTCGGCCGGAATTACGCCGGAAAGTGCATTGTAACGAAGACTAAGGAAGTTTAGTTTAGTGAGATTTGAGAAAAGACCAGGTGGGATTTGGCCGGAAAGTCCCATTCCGGGGAGATGAAGTTCGAGAACTGAGGATTTGTCCGGTGAACAAATAACACCGGGCCAAGAACATGTCGGACTTGATATGTTCCATAAAAGTGAACGGCCACGTAAAGCAGATCGGATTGAAAGAAGTGTTGAACGGTCGGAAACAATGTCTGAGGTTGTCGGCCGGAAAATCAAGAAAATTGAAATGGTGAAGAAAATTAAGATTTTTGAGCTCATTTTTTTTCCTTAACAGGAAAACTCAAAACCCCAAATAGGTTTTGAGGTTTCAATATTTCAGATTTGGTGTTTTTTTCAGTTCTTAAGGAGTGGGTATCATGTTCATAGTTTACTTTTTGAGAGGGAGGGAGTGTGTGTGTGTGTGTTTTGTGAGCTGGGAAGATAGAGAAATACTAGTTGGGAATTGGGAAAGAAGTATGAATTTGATGGATTCGGCTGTATTTTGGTACTTTAAACAATTATTGTCAAAATAAAATATATATAACAAATTGATGGTGGCTACTTAAGTAGGAGTAATATAAAATTGAAGAAAAACGAGTGTGGTTTTAACTACTAAAATATAAAAATTTAAAGCCAGTAAGGTTGGATATTTTTTTAATGTTTATTTTTCCTATTAATTTTAGGTTGGGATTGTCGGTGAATTTTATGGGACGAAAAGGTGGAGAAATGAAGATTTTTTATGGGATTTATATGTGGAATTTAATGATTTTGGTTTAATTTTTTGTATTTTTATTAAAATTTCCACTAACAATTTATATTAACATTGGAGGTCGCTATTTTAAAACTTCGAACTTATAAAGTTCAAATACTGAATATGCTACTGATGAAATTAGAACACGGATAAATACTCATTATGGTGTTCATATAAAATAAAAAATATTTTATATCTTATTTAATTATAATTAAGTGATAAACATATGTGTGAATAACAATTGTATTATTATTATTATTATTATTATTATTATTATTATTTTATTTGACGTAAATATGTAAATAAAATGTTCCATTGAACTTATATCTAAGTACATAATACAACTAAAATTATAATTTACAACAACTAGAGAAAAAAAATGACACTTTTATTTATTAAAAAGAAAATAGGAACACCAAAGAACCATCAGATTGGATTTCTTAGATTGAGTAGTTAGGATAATCGAATCTCATGTATTTTTCTTTCATTTTAACAACTCCAAAAAAAAAAAAATTGCTATCTTTGATATCCCTTATTATTTGTTAAAGCTTTTTTAAAGTACGCTAATATTTCTTTTAAAAAAATTCTTTTGTATTTAGCTTACCTCATCTTTCCATTATACAAAGCTCAAAATTTTTAGTAACAATTATTAACAAAAAAAATAAAAAAATAAATAAAACAAATAAAGTCGCAGACAAATTCAAAAGTAGGACAACATTCTGCATTGCTTAATCCAAGAAAATAAACTTCACTTTAGTGAAGAAAGCTCTTTTGGATAGTACTTAATTTTAGTAGTTATTGGAATCAGTAATTTTTGGATGTCTGAAAAAGACAATGTATTTTAGGACCTAAACTGTTGAAATCTAAAAGGCAAAATTACCTTAGAACCACCTAAACTTGCACCGAATTTAAAATCGGTACATGAACTTTCAATTATCCCATTTTAGCAATGACAAATGGAACATAAGATATCTTTTTATTTATCAATTCAATATTCAATAAGAGTTTGAAATCTCGATTAGTTCGCATTCATGTCACATAAGACCGTCAAACGATTCCTAAAATAATTTTTTCTATCTCGGAACTCGAACTCGAACTCGAACTCGAAACTTCTTATTAAAAACGACATAATTTGAATCGTCCGAGCACAGCCCTTAAACATATATATATATATATATATATATATGCAAGAATAGCAAAATAGGCAAAAATAAATTTAATTCATCGAAGAAATAAATGAATGTCTAAAATAATTAGATTTGGAGGTTTTCAAGATTTTTAAAATAACATAATCCCAGACTTCAGCTGCACTATCTATCCTGCTATATTCAACAAGCTACTCTCCAGTAGACTATTTAAAAACATGTAAGTATCTTAAAATTCTTGAGTCTATAGCTTGTTTGGCCATGAATTTTTTTTTTATTTTTTTCGAAATTTTTTCACTTTTTTATTGAAATCATTGTTTGGTCATAAAATTTCCAATTTTCACTTTGATGATGAATTTTAAAATTTTTCGAAAATTTGGAAAACTCTAAAAAGTTGTTTTTCAAAATCTCCACTCATATACTCATAAAAATTCAAAAACAACCAAAAATTGTATTCATGCCCTAATACAACTCTAATTTTCAGATATCATTTTCACTTGAAAAAAATATTTTATTTTTTGGAATTTTATAATTCTTATGTCCAACTGCCCACTTAATTTACGAAATGATATTTCGAAAATTGTATATTTAAAATAAAGTAATCTTTGATGTGACACTAGAAACCCCTCAGTCATTGGATAAATATTCACGAGTTCATGCTATTTTTGTGCGAATGAATTAATATAGTATATACTATATTTAGAACTTCAAAATCATAAAATCTATTCTTCTACTCGTGAAAAATGAGAGTGAAATCACTATTCTTTCATCTTTATATCAAATACCGATCTGTTTTGCAGAAATAAAATTTATATATTTAAAAACTACGAAAATATTACTATTGTCAAATAGAATTCCCTTAATATTTGAAAAGATCTTGGTATGAGCCGCTTCCCCTTTTAATAGGTCTTATATCACATGAATTCGGATTACTCCAGATTCAAAGCGGATACTAAATACCAGATGCGAAAAAATATATATTATTAATTCCTTTTGTCTCACTGGAAAAGCAATAAAGATAACATGTGCAACGTATCTCTACAACTGTCATTCAAAGTTTGGAAATATTATAAGCTTTTGAATGGAAACATTTTCCACCCAAATAGAAAGTCAAAAATGTTACTATATGTTTTTTTAATTATAAATCATAAATTAAAAAAGAGTGGAAAAAGAGCCCTCGTAATGCCTTATTCATCTCACTTGCCAAAAGACCTCTTCACCCCGTAAAATTAGTTGATATGCACGCAAATTTGCTTGGACATCACGGTTATAAAAAAACTAAACTACATATAATATTTACACCAAATTAATTAAAACGTGATATTTTAAAGATATTTTTATTATATAATTATGATTAAGTAATATTCTCACGTTGATTTAACACTTAACCCTACAAAATTAATGTGGTTTGGTGTATATAGCAAATTTGAATAATTTTATTCCCTATTTATATGATGTTGCATTTATGGTTTCCAACACACGCAGTTAATTAAAATGATGATAAATTACTCCTTCCGTCTTATATAATCTGTCATGATTCTCTTATACACGACCCTTAAGAAAATTAATTAGGATGAAATTTTGACTACTTTACCCTTATTCATGTCTTAATATTTAATCTTTTTTCATTGGTATTTGAACAAAGTTAGGTGTATGTAGTCTTTGGGGATAATTATTACTAAGGATGAAAAAGGAAAAAGATAATCAATTTTGTCTTGAACCTCCAAAGTGACAAATAATTTGAAATAATTATTTTTAGTAATCACGACTAATAATATAAGACGGAGGAAGTATTAGTTAAAATATAACTGCTCCACAATAAATAACAAAACTAAAACTTACTATACCATTATTAACTAAGAGCGTTTCTCAAGGAGGTGTTCTTTTTTTTTCCTTTCTAAAATACTATAATATAAAGTATAAACATTTGGAGTTTTATGAGATTTATTTAATTTCTTGAGAATCTTAGAAACACATTAATTGCTTCTTAATTTTTCTCTCCGACCGTTGGACAGAAACTTCAGTAGAATTCAATCAACGGAACCATTAAGATCAGATAAATGTCATTATTTCCTCCCTTTAAACTTACGTAATTTGTTGACTTTGTTTACATTGTTAATTAATACTACTAAATTTTAAGTCGTGGTACAGTCAAACCTCTCTATAACAAACTCGTTTGTTTCGAATATTTTTGAATGTAATAGCGAAGTGTTGTAACAGAGAACATATATTATAACATAACATAAAAATTGGTTCCGAAAAACTTGCTTTTATAATGAAGTGTTGTTATATAGAGATGTTGTTATAGCGAGGTATGAATGTAATATATCTTATGTTTTTCTTTTGGTTTATATCCGGTGTCAAATATTCCTATTGGCGTCCCAATTAATCTGGACTCATGTTGCATAAGATCCATTATAGAAGGAAGCACTCATTATAATAAATTTTTTTATTCTTAAAGCTCGACCCGAGACCTCTGGTTAAGGACGGAGAAATCTGATTCATTTCACCATAACCTTTGGTTAGCGAAAAGACAATGTATCTACCTAATTATAGAGAAAAGAACAAATTTACATTCGGAAGAAAAGAAAAAGGGAAAAAATGGTTGACGTGGAAAAACAAATAAAATACGATAAATTGTGATTTACTCCAATAAATCCAGGTTGGATAATCAAAAGTACAAATTCATATATAATCAGTATTCTTGCCACCGTCTTCAAAAAATCATTATTTTTTTTCCTGAGTGTAAATTGAATTTTTAACTAGAACAAATTGTATTAAAAAATTATTTATAAAAAGGTAGATTAATTGACCAACCAAAGCCAGAGAATTGACAGCTTCTTAAAGAACAACTTGAGATTAGATTCGCACTTTAGAAGATATCTTAGCTGTTCTCAGATGAAATTATGGAAGGTTCGTGTATACAAGCATAAACTATGATTAAAATACAATAATTAAACCATTGAAAATTCTAAAATATTCAGTTTATGAATTTTATATAGAAAAGCTAAAATCAAGCTAGAATGTGATTGATTTTGTAGTTGCTAATTTCATTTTGCATCACTTAAGTGTTAGAACGAATTTACGTGATCAATGGTGAAACCAATAATAATTTAATAATGAGATTCAAAATTTTGAAAATGCGACTTAATCTAATATTCCTCACTTATTATATAATAAAAAAATATTTATACCAATTTTTACTCTATTGTGGCTTTGCCATTGTACATGATATTAGCAAGTGGTAGGGGTGGGCGTTCAGGCAGTTCGGATTGTATCTGAAAATTTCGGTGTGGATATTCGATTTTTGGATTGAAGAAATGACAATTCAATTCCAATCTAAATAAGTACGGATTGGATCGAATTTTTTAAGTTCGGTTTCGGATTAATCGGTTTGAATATTTTGGATTTTCTCTTTTGGATATTAATCAATTAATTTCCTGAAAAGTTCATTATTCTCACTGCAATGATCCAAATGAAGTATTCAAGTAATGAAATTATTATTAAAAAAATACAATAGAGACATTAATACGACCAGTAACAAGTAAAAATAGTAAAACTATATCCAAATAGAAAGTATTCTCACAGTAACTTAGTACGTAATTAATATTGAATATTTGGGATAATATCTAATGGGTAGGGTATTGAACTTATTAGTATTGACATATGAAAAATGGACTAAATATAAAATATCAGATTTTTGGATATCCAAAAAATCGAAGTACCAAATCCAATATCCAATTCGAAATACAAAACCTAATCCGTAATCCGAAAATCCAAACCAAAAATTCAAATAATTCAGATTTCGGTTTGAATTTCGGGTTTACCCAAACTATGCCCACCCCTAGCAAGCGGCGGCAATTTGAGGAAATAGTGAATGTAGTGATACAGTAAATTTACTGACAATTTGAGGAAATAGTGAATGTGGGTTCCAGAACCAAAATGTGGTTTTTTTTACTCAAACTACACAAATAGGTGGTAAAAAATGATCTTTTTATATATAGCGCCATAATACCTGGCGCTATATACTAACAGTAACGGAACCGTTAAGGTATAGCGCCAGGTATTATGGTGTTATACTGTAAAAGCTGACATGGCCAGGTATAGCGCCACAATACCTGACACTATATATACAGCATTAATGTATAGCGCCAGGTATAGTGGCGCTATACATAGATTTTTTATACCCCTCTGTCTTCTTCTCTGATTCCATCCACCATTATTTTAAAACCCTTCCCCTCTTCTTGGTCCCCCACCGTTTCTGCCATTTTCTTTAAAAAAAAAATTGGGTCCCCCGACACATAAAACTCGAAGAAAAAGGGTCCCACATTCGAGTAGAGTTTCGTGCTATTGTTGATTCACAATTACGGAGTCAAAATTTCAATCTTTTTGCTTTGCCAAAATTCTAAATCGAGGTATTTCGATTTATTTTAAGTTGAAACATTTATAATAATGTATATTATTTGATTTGTATGTGTTCTATTTCGGTTTGTGTTTTTTTTTCGAAACTAGCATGTTAAATTTATCTGAATTTAATATTAGTGTTTTCTAAAAAAATATAAATTAGTAAAATAAATTTGTCTGTTAATATCCTGATTTATATATATGTTTTTTCATTCCGTTTTGTATTTTATTTGCAATTAAATTTATTTGTTGTTTATGCTTAGTTTAGATTATTTTTTAGCGTAGTAAAATCCAGACCTTTTTAGCATAGTAAAATGTAGACCCTTATAGCGTAGTAAAATTTAGAGCCTTGTAGCGTAGTAATATGTAGTATTTTAGCTTAGAATTCCTTTTGTTTAAGTATCTTATACTGGTAGTTGAAAATGCAAACTTTGTACAATTAAGTTATTAAAAAATATGAATTTAAATTATAATAAAAATACATTATTATATATATATATATATATATATATATATATATATAATTTGTACAATTAAGTTATTAAAAAATATGAGTTTAAATTATAATAAAAACACATTATATATATAATTTGAACAATTAAGTTATTAAAAAATATGAGTTTAAATTATAATAAAAATACATTATATGTATGTATATATATATATATATAATTTGTACAATTAAGTTATTAAAAAATATGAGTTTAAATTATAATAAAAACACATTATATATATATATAATTTGTACAATTAAGTTATTATAAAATAATAATTTAAATTATAATAAAAACACATAATTATATATATATATATATATATATATATATATATATATATAATTTGTACAATTAAGTTATTATAAAATATGAATTTAAATTATAATAAAAACACATTATTATATATATATATATATATATATATATATATATATATATATATATATAATTTGTACAATTAAGTTATTAAAAATATGAATTTAAATTATAATAAAAAACACATAATTATTAATGATAGTTTAATGATAATATACAGTTGACGACATGGACGCGACTATACATCCCGGCCCCCGGACGTTGGATCTATTAGCCCTACAGCCCCAGCATAGATCCGAGTATATATGGGACGGACAGTTGCTTACGCAGACTTTCCGGGCTAGGAGAGTGGATCTATTGTGGGAGTTTTTGAGTCCTCCCTGCGTTCGACATCCCCGCGTGGTCCATTACTTGGGGGAGATGGAATTTTATAGGATTATTAGGATTGGTCAAATACAGGTCGACTATGCTTTGATCACGGTCTTGATTGAGCGGTGGCGACCGGAGACGCACACTTTCTATTTGCCCATTGGCGAGGCCACCATCACACTCCAGGACGCTGATATTTTATATGGCCTGTCCGCTGATGGCTTACCAGTTTTACTGCCTGCGACCATGAGATATTATTCGCGGCAGGCATATTGGGATATGCTGCACATGCTCACGGGTTTTATGCCTGAGAACGAGGCGGTAGCGTCTGGGTCCAGTCGTATACAGTTGGTCCCCATTAGAGACCACCTGGTGTAGATCCACCATACTATCTCCGATGAGTCTGCGGAGGTGGATGTACAGCGATATATGAGGCTGCTGTTGCTCCTTCTATTTGGGGGGGTCTTGTTCCCGAACACTTCGGGAAACCTAGTGAGCCTTCGTTTTCTGCATCATATTGCCCGGTTCGAGGATACATTTTTGTACAGCTGGGGTGGTGTTGTCATCTCATATCTGTACAGGCAGATGTGCCAGGCTTGCATCGACACACAGAGAGACGTTGGTGGCTTTCTGCCGCTTCTACAGGTGACAACATATTCAAATAATATGTCCATTAGTTACAATTCTACCAAGTTATAGTTAATCTTATACTTTACGTCAACTTTGTATGTTAGGTTTGGGTCTGGGAGCGATTTCTGTAGTTTCAGCCACCTCTACCACAGCTACCGGCTAATGCAGAAATTCTGCAACTCCCTCTAGCCTGTAGGTGGGTTATGCGTCGTACTCTTGCACGAGAGTATGATGCCCATCATAATCTCCCCCTCTGCAGGGATGTGTTGGATCTGCTGGAAGACGCACAGGTGAATATCTCACTAAACTTACCTGTTATAGGTTAACTTAGTGATGCGCACTAACGGTTTGTGTTCTTATTTGATAGTTCATCTGGATGTCATACACTGATGAGGTGATAGGTACCCTGCCAGCGTATTGCAGGTTTGACCGACATATTTGGAGGGCTTCTGTCCCGCTCATATGCCTCGATATTGTCGAGCATCATGCCTCCGAGCGGGTATTTCGTCAGTTTGGCCTACCACAGCCTATACCGACTCCGCCTGCATGGCATGCTTTACATTATGAGAGGGATGATCGGTCCAGGGTAGACAACACATTTATGGCATGGCTTAACGAGCAGTTGGGTACCTAGGACCGGCGAGGGGACTTGACCCCACCTCCGTAGCACTTTCCTATTCCACGTTATATGGCATGGTACCGCACTGTTTCCCGTCTTTTTATCGGGAACCCAGTTCATCAGGCACACGGTCGGTACGTCCCATACGCCGGGAGACACGAGGCCCTGGTATGTTTTCTGTTATTATTAGTTATATAGCTAAAATTTAGTGCCAAATATGTAGTTTATATTATTTACTTTGTGCGGGCGATTGGATTGCATACCGTCTATCATATGGGGCAGCAGATGCAGAGTTATGTCCACGATCCTGTGGTCATGCAGGAGTATAGTCGTCGATTCATGGATGTGGCTGTGCAGACACTGCAACGAGCTCGATCGGATCAGCGTTTGGCACACGAGGCTGATTATATGGACCCAACAACGTACCAGCGAGGCTGTGGTATCCCACGAGCTGGTGGTGCCCGACGAGCTGGTGGTGCCGGACGACGTGGTCGTGGGCGGAGAGGAGGTGGTCCCCAGCAAGGGGGCATTGAGGCTCCTGCTGATGATGTTGCTGCTGATATGGCAGGTGACATGCATGAGACGGACATGCCGTCTTACAGCCTTGGAATTTATCGCACTCCAGTGCCATCGCAGGTGACCCCATCGGGTCAGTTATTGATCACGGACTCGGATATTCAAGGAGTGGATTGGGGTAGATACTTCCTAGGCCTGTCTACCACTGTTGAGGATCGACCGACCCAAGATTTTTATAGTGGGCGCCGACTGAGTTATGGCTCCACATCACATGCGCAGGCATGAGTTTATTAGTATTGAATTTGAATTTGTGTTAACTGTAACTTATTTATTTTCTTTAACTTTATTAATTTCCTTTTTAAGGCTTCATGCGATGCAGCGACAGATGACTACATTCAGGATCTAGAGACGATGATGGTAAGACAATATAAATTGTTGTGAATTGTTATGTAGTTTTCTATACTAAGTTGCATATTATTATGTAGCCTTCTACTGGAGCTGACAACACCACTGATACATGTCATCCTGCGCCGCATCCAACTATAAGGAGACGACTTGATGATGATGATCCTGATAGCGTACCCGGGCGGGAGGGGATGCGCCTCAGGCCAGCGACTGCATTGAGACACACCGGATGCGGGACACATTGACATGGTGTAAATAATATTTTTGTATAAATTAACAATATTATTTAATCGAATATGCGCATTACTTTTTTAGTTCTCCATTCGTTTGATAGTTTCATAAAATAAAATTTAGTACAACACAAGCACTTAAACTTAACTTCTACTTCAATTAAAATAAAATTTAGTACAACACACAAGGAAAACATTACTACAGTACAAACACAATCACAAACACAAATATAGCAGGCCAACATAATAAAAATACATGAAATATGAAAAATACACTAAACACATACATGCCAATGTTTAGCCCCGGTTGCTATTTATTCTCCGCTCCAACCACTTAAATCGTTCTTCCAGTTGTTCTTTTTCTTCTTCTACCTCTTTCAGTTTCGCCTTCACCTCCGCAAGTTCCAGTTTATATTTTTTTTCGATCCTTTTGTGCTTCACAATTCCATTGTGTTTTCCATTTTTCTTCTCCCACCTCCTTCAGGTTCGCCCTCAAGTCTGCAATAATTCTATTGCTTTCTTTTTCATGTTCCTGTTGTCTTAAACACATATTATGAAGAAACTGGAGTTGTTCTCTGTAACATTCCTGATAACATGTGTAAGCACGTGATTTTTGCCCAATATGAGAATTACTCCCCAAAAATTCAAAAATAAAATAATTTTCCTTGGTGTGCAATTTTGTGATATTTTGTGATATTTTGAATAATTATTTGTATTTGTCTGTGCATGTTTATTTGCTAAATTAATAAAAAAATACAAAAATATATCGCATTTTGTATGTAGGATTTAATTCTATAATTTGTTAGTAATTAAGTTTGTTTACAAAAAAATAAAAATTTACAAAAATAGGCATCGTTTGCATTTTTAGCATTTAATGTCCAAATATACAATTTTATGCTTAATTATTACTTAATTGTGCGTTAATTGTTATTGGAAGTTAATTTGCACTTTTATAACTTAATTTAGTTCTTAATAATAATTTAAGTATTTTTATAATTTAGTTTTAGAGAAATAAAAAGAAGAAAAGAGAGCGAAAATATAAAGAAAGTCGGAATTGGGCCTCTTCTTCGATTTCAAGCCACAGGCCCAAAAAATGGCCCAATCTTCCCAAACGACCCAGTCCATTTCAAACCGGGTCAACCCGGTCCATAACCCAACACCCCCTATCTTGCATTTCAAAAAAAAAAAACAAAGCAAAACAAAACAAAACAAAAAAAAGAAAAGGAAGAAAACCCTAAAAAATTCCTCTCTCTCATCCGCCCCCCCCCCCCTTCTCTTTCTCTCTTTTCTTCTTCTTCTTCAAGCATCCAAACACCCCATCCATGGCTGCCCTTCCCCCACCTCTTCTCCTTCACATACACACACACAACCACGGCAACACAACACACACACACCCGCCGCCCGTGTTTCTTCTTCTTCTTCAAGATCGCGAGTGTTTCTTCTTCTTCAAGTTCACGTTGATCGTTGCTTCTTCTTCTTCCTCACTTCATGATGCTGCGTGACTGCTTCGTCCAGCATCTACTGCTGCTCACGTTTTGCATTGTTGCTGCCCCGTCCGGCATCGCTTTCACGGTTGTCTGCTACCTCTCCTTCAAGCTCTTCGTTTGTCCGTTCGTGATCGTCTTCGGCGTCAAATGATTTTGGTGCGATATTTGTTTCCGGGCAGATTTGTTTCCGTTCAAGTTCGTCATTGTTTCGATCCGGTTAGTGGGTTTTTGAGTTTCATTTTTTGCCCGTAATTTGTTTGATATTTTTCGGATCCAAAATCGATAAATGATTCAATTCTTGTTTTGTTTGTTCATCATTGAAATAATTTTTTTTTAGTTTGTTTATATGTTTGGTTGGTTTAATTTTCAGATTCAAATGAAAATTTAATTAATTGATTTTCAGTTTATTTCATGTTAATTTAATTTTTGCAAAAAAAAGGAATTGTTAGTTTAGGTTTAATATTGTTAGATTTAGTTTAAATCGCTTGAATCCGTTGTTTGTTTAATATAGATTTCATTCATGATCATGTATCTTTGTTATATTTTTTTTGTTGGATTTAATTAAGAAAGATTAATTGATTATTTGAAGATTAGTGATTTGAATATGTTTATTTGTTTTGTTTAAGTTCAATTCGAAATTTGAATAAAGTTTGTTATTGTGGTTGAATCTTTTCATTCATGTTCATACTTTATTTGATTGATCTTGAATCCGAAATTTGTATAGTTTGATTTTCTTATTTCTTGTTTATCATTTGTGATTATTTCTTGAATTGGTCTCATAATCTTGTTTAAAGTTTAATATAAGAATTGTTTGTTGTAATGTTGTTAGAGTTGATTTTAAGTTCAATATTATTGAATTTAAGAATCTAAATATACTTGTTTGATTGTTGTTGTTTAAATCCGAAAAATAGGTTTGTTGTTGCTAAAAATATTGTTCAATCAAATTTTAGTTGTTCTTGGTTGTTCAATTTGTGTTCATGTGATTTGTTGTTGAAATGTTGTTAAAATCATGTTCATGTGATATTGTTGTTATGATGTTCATCCGTGTTCATATTGTTGTTTGAACATTGTTAGAAATTGATCATATTGTCTATATTTTGGTTAAGTTTGATTAATTGATGTGTTATAGCTGATGGGTAGTTTGGTAAATTTGTAATACGTTCAGGGGTAGTTTGGTAATTTCAGTAAGGTCGGAAGGGGTAGTTTAGGAATTGTACATTTTGTAATTGTTTATTTGAAGCATGGGGGACAAAATGAAATGGGGTGGGTTGTGATATGATTATTTAATATAAAGGGGGGACAAGATTTAATTTAAAGGGGAATCTTGCATTATTTTAAATGAAGCATGGGGGACAAAATGAAATGGGGTGGTGTGATATGTTTATTTAATGTAATGGGGATGAGTGGAAAGATAATGGGTTGGGTAGAGAAAAGTATGGATTTTAATTAATTGAAAGGTTTATGGGATGGGTTATATATGTGAGGTCTTGAAATCAAAAAATATAGACAGAGAGATAGAGAAAAAATACACAAATACGAGAGAGAGAAACAAATCTGAAAATAAGAGAGAGAAAAGGGCTGAACATTTAAGAGATAGAAAATTCCGAAAAATATTTAAGCTTTCAAAAAATAAAAATAAAAACTAAAAAAAAATATTCTGCTTTCTTTTGTTGTTTGAAATCAGAATTAATTGTTGTTTCATCAAAGCTGGAAGATTTTGTTTTTTTTTGGATTACTACTCCACTGGTTTGTTACTGTTGCTGGGCTATTGTTGCTGTGTTGTACTGATTTTACTGCTGCTGCTGATACTCATATTCATTTTCTTTTGCTTCCAATATCAGGTACACAACTGAAAAGCTGGTTATTGTAATCCGAAATATGAAGCATGAATACATATGAAGAATGAAAATTTGAAGTTTTAATTTCGTTTTTTTTCTTTGTTTCTTTTGTTGATTGTATTTAAGCTATTTCATGAATTACTAAATAATAGCTGGAATAAGAAAATAATATCATAAGTTAGTCTGTAATAAATCAGTTCGGCAAAACAGGTTAATTCACTAGCTATGAAGGCTTCAAGATTGTAGGTTGATCATGAACAAGTAGCTAAATTTAGTTAAAACATGAATTTAAATTAAACATCGTAAATTAGGCATTAAGGCATGACTTGAGCTTAAGCAAGATTAGAAGAACGTTTAAGTCTAATAAACTTTCTAATAAGCTTTAGTAATTATGGTTAAATCTAGTTTCAAATGATTGTGAATAATTAATCTCAATAATATTTTTTTAAAAAAATAATAATAACAATGCTGAGTTTTAATCTAGCTATATTTGTTTATTTTGAATATTAGTTGTTGAATTTTTATTTTATTTTAAATTTCGAAATTAAGAGTAATTTTTTTTCATCAATATTTGTATTAACCAAGCAATTAGCATGTCATGTTTTCTTAAAATTATAAAAGCTAGTAATTAATTAGGATTTTTCTTTCTTTATTTTAGAGACTAATTTTTATAGAAAAAATGTAGTCGCTTTAAGATTTGTCCATTTAAAATAAATGAGATGAGCCTCGCTTAATGAAATGTATAGATTTCGGGGCCCTCAATAAATGTACAGTTAATTGCTTAGAATTAGGGAGGAGCCGTTTTAGCAAATTTCACGGCCCTACCCAAAATAATGACACGCTAGTCGCTCTAGACGCGTATTTAATAATGTTATTTCCTTAAATACGGGTGTGCATTTATGTAACCCAAATCTAAATCTCAACGGAGTCGAAATGTGTCGATAACCACGGGTGCAATTGATTGCGACGTGATTTGAAATACGTTTTCACAATGTTGCAATTTTTTCGTAAAATACTAACAATAAATAAAAAGAATAATAAAAGCGGCTAAGGGATAAAATTTGCACATAAGTTTATAATACGTATTATATTAGATAATCAAGCCGAATATAACAGTTAAGCGACCGTGCTAGAACCACGGAACTCGGGAATGCCTAACACCTTCTCCCGGGTTAACAGAATTCCTTATCCGGATTTCTGGTGCGCAGACTGTAATACAGAGTCATTCTTTTCCTCGATTCGGGATTAAAATAGGTGACTTGGGACACCCTAAATCTCCCAAGTGGCGACTCTGAAATAAAGAAATAAATCCCGTTTCGACTGTCCTTTAATTGGAAAAAACTCCTGTACCCTCGCGAGGGCGGAAAAAGAAGGTGTGACAGCTCTGGCGACTCAACCCATTCTTGAAAATCACAAATAGGTTCGCCGGGAACCTTGTAAAACTGGTTCATACAGTGCCAGTAGCGGCGTCCAACTTCACCACCTTCCCAACAATTTTGCATCAAGCATGCTTTTCCACAGTTGCACTTTGGTGGACGAAGAGGTTGAGTCATTTGTGTAATATTTGCTTTTAGTAAAAAAAAACCTTACCTTTAATAAAATATTTGCTTTTAGTAAATTTTGAGCACACAACATAACTACAATGAGCCCGTTATTTATAGGCGAGACAATACCCACATAACGTACTATCTAATGGCGCTATACTTTGCGTGTTAAATATCATGATGTTGACAAGACAACTTTATGTCAGCTGGTCGGCTTTTTCAGTTCGACAAGACAACACACACATAACGGACTATCTAATAGCGCTATACTTTGCGTGTTAAATATCATGATGTTGACAAGACAACTTTCTGTCAGCTAGTCGGCTTTTTCAGTTCGACAAGACAACACACACATAACGGACTATCTAATGGCGCTATACTTTGCGTGTTAAATATCATGATATTGACAAGACAACTTTATGTCAACTGGTCGGCTTTTTCAGTTCGACAAGACAACACACACATAATAAATATACATATAATTTTATTAAATTATTATTTAAATAGGTAAAATGGGAAAGTACAAATAATAATTAACAAGCATAATTTTATTTCATAAATCTTGCAACATAGATATAACAACTAATTATTACAACATCAACTCATGGGTAGTTAGGTACACTAGAAGAACACCCACCATGAGCTTGATTAGTTTTGCCACCCAAACCAGCTGAAGGACATTTACGACGGTCGTGCCTGTTTGCGAGCATATACCACATTTGCGCGCATAAACGGTGTCACTAACATCCATTTGGTTCCATATACGTGTTCTCTTCTGCACCTGTCTTTTACGCAAATAGGACTTGTTACACACTATTTTAAATGGTTCCGGTGGCCAATAATGCTCAGCACCTACTCGCTGCAACTGACCACTATATGTGTTTAGGTACTTGGAAACACTATATTGTTGATCAACATAGTTGGTATCCGCATAACCAACATGTTGAAAACACTTGATGGCATGTGAGCAAGGCATGTGGTAGATGAACCATTTCCCACAGGAGCATAACCGTACAAATTCATTTACAGTATGTACATTATTACCCCGATTATTATGGATAGCAGTGCGAACTTCAAAAACACCTCTTTCGTTACTGCAAAAATGAATGCCAATGTTCTCGCCGTCTGTATTTCTCAAATCTCTTCATAGGCACTGGCATAAATTCAACACCCCTCTCCATCAATTCCGTTGCAGCTGCAGACCGTTGAACAAACCTCTCCGCCATCTACTTGAACGACATCCGCACCATGGCTGTGACGGGCAATCCTCTTGCCGACTTCAATAACCCGTTGAAGGACTCTGACACGTTTGTAGTAAGAATTCCCCATCGTCTGCCACCATCTACATGCAACGTCCACTTTTCAGGGTCATGTTGCATTAACCAACGATAGACTGCCTCGTCTTCTTGCCTGATAGAATCCATATGCCTCCGGAATTTATGTTGTTGGTGGTCTGTTGCTGTCATCCACATCAAATCATGTAGATCCTTGTTGGGATGTGCCTTGTGGAAATTGGCCTTAAAGTGCCTCACACAGTAACAGTGGTATGCATAAGGTTTTTGCCATGCAGGCAAGTTCTCCACAGAACTTAATATACCATCGTGCCGATCAGATATTAGACAAATACCTGAACGCTGTTTGACAACGTGCTCTTTCATGTGGTTCAAAAATAGCGTCCACATCTCCGTGCTTTCATTGGCACAAACAGCAAAAGCTAGAGGAAATATTTGTCCATTAGCATCTACTGCCACAACAATCAATAGCTTGATATCGTACTTTCCATAGACATGAGTTCCGTCTATGGATATTACTGGCCGGTAATGCGAAAAATCATCAATTGCTGGCTTAAACGCCCAGAACACGTAATTGAATATGTATTCTGGTATTCCCGAACTCTGCTCAAGCTTCCATTCAACAACTGTCCCGGGGTTAAAGTGCTGCAGTGCGTCCATGTACTTTGGCAGAGATGCAAATGACTTATCCCAATTACCGTAGATAATTTCAAACGCTCGTTTGCGCCCGAGAAATGCCTTTCTTTTCGTAATGGTATGGCCATATTCCTGGTGGACCGATGTAATGCACTCTTTGATTGTATACCTTATGGACGCTTCGATATGCGGAATAAGTACAAGAGAAATCAAGTCAATATCCAAGTTGAAGTGATTCCCGTTGAATATGTCCATTTCGCATGTGTGGGTGGGAATGTATTTACCCGCTTTCCACATACCTATCTTCTTCTTGGTCGCACGCAACATCCAATTACATGGCAAAAACCACCTACGACAAACAACCTTGTATACCATCGGACTTGACTCCCATACCTGCATCTCATGACACTCTTTTACGTTGTGCATTTTACAAGCCCTACTTAAGCGTGTTTTATCAGGAAAAAAACATCCCCTTTGCAAGCAACGTTGGTCTAGACTCATCCCACATTGCTGTCCGGATTTCATCAAAATCCCTTGTTAGAGCTTCCACATCAGGTACGGTTGGCAAGTTATCAATGTAAGGAATCTCCCTTGAATGAAACGGCACTTCAGACTCATAAACTCTTCGTCCAGGGGGGTCTTTCTTCAAATCAGGTCCTTCCTCCTCATCCTGCTCATCACCATCCTCACGAAAAAAGGGTGTCTTGTCTCCGGATTCATCGGCATTGTTATCGTAATCACTGTTCTGTTCCTCACTCTGTGCATCTGCCAGATCCCGATGTAATACGTCGTTTTTGGTCAATTGAGTGAGTACGGGTGGTTCAACTTGCTCGTTTTCACTGCACAACCAACAAAAATATAAGCTACTGAATTAATAAATGATTTCCATATGGCTATATCACTTCACTTACAAGTCGTAATGTGATAAAATTTCATGATGAGCGTTTTCAATTAAGTCATGACTACCGGATGGGCCACTTGTAAAATTCATATCTGGCCGGTACCCCCTATTAAATATATGAGCGTTAATACAAATTCAATACGCAAAAAATATACATAATTAATACAAATGAAAATTGAAGTTTACCACTCGTCTTGTGAATTATGGAAAGCAGGGTATAAATTATTTTCTCGCTGCTCATTCGCTGGCGGTGATAAGTTTAAATCAAGGAAAACTCTTTCATCCGAAACCCATCCGGCAAAAACTGCTCCATAATAACCACCCGATGACTGAGGGTTATCTCTGTTATACACAACCTCGTTTTTTGGAACGTCTTCGACCTTCACGTACATCTCCAACATTGTGATTACAAGAAATTCCCGGCATTCATCCGGAGTCCTCAGAAAATCACTCAAAGTTTCCTCATCGTCGATGTTAAACTCCGAGTAAAAGGCAACCCCTTGCGGAGTGACGGAATACGGATATCTTCTGGTTACTTTAAGTATCACTGAACGTTTCCTCACACTCAGTTTTTTGCATAACAACGATATCAATTTATCGTACTCTATTGTAAGTGGCAATTTAACATGACACTGAGCAGGTAAACTGTACCCCACAGAGTTATTCTCCATCACAACCTCACCCCCAATATAATAAAACTCTTATTCTACGCTCTTCAGACATAATGAAAAAATGTTGGAGAATTTAAGAACAATAAACGTTTCAACAAGAGGTAACAAAATTTTTGAATGAATTTCTATACAATTCTAACCTCATTATATAGGAAATGGCTAGCCGGAATTTTTTTTTTATATAGGTATAGCGCCCAAAAGGTTGGCACTATACGCTTTTGAATTATTGAAGTCACGAATTATTGGTGGGGCCAGGAAATCTATGTATAGCGCCACTATACCTGGCGCTATACATTAATGCTGTATATATAGCGCCAGGTATTGTGGCGCTATACCTGGCCATGTCAGCTTTTACAGTATAGCGCCACAATACCTGGCGCTATACCTTAACGGTTCCGCTACTGTTAGCATATAGCGCCGGGTATTATGGCGCTATATATAAAAAGGTCATTTTATTTTTACCACCTATTTGTGTAGTTTGAGTTCAAAAGAACCACATTTTGATTCCGAACTCGTGAATGTGTGATACAATAAATTTACTGACTTAAAATCTTGGATTCGCCAACGTTTAACTAATGACTTCAATACTATAATAAATTCTTTTTTTTTCTATCTTCCCCTCTAACACCAAATGAAGCAAAAAGTTTTGAACCACATAAACTATTCCAAATGTCGACCTAGCTAAAACCACTTCGAAATTTCTTCAATAGTTTACTTATTATTAATTGATAGTTGGCATTTCAAACGTAACCCTTGTTACGAAACAAAGAAGAAATATCATGGCAAGTTAGATCCTTATCATAAGGTTAAATTATGGTTGGAATTTCCCTATCTACATCTGACATTGAGTTGTACCTTGTAATGTAAAAGTTACTCAAATATAATAAGTAAGGAAATCTGGCAATAAAAGTTGCCATTTTCAAGGCTGCAGCAGGGGTTAATGGCACTAGATAGAGAACCAACAAGGGTTGTGGGAGGTGGCAAGTAACTAATCAGAGGTTTCGGGTTCGAGCTTTAAGAATGAAGTCACTTTTATTAGGGGGAAAATTTGCGCGACGCATCAAATATTTATACTGTATTTATCATTCATAGTTATACTTTCAGCAAATATAATTTACCCTTCATAGGTATATTTGAATTTTATAGCAAATCTATGAAACAAGAAATTAATTATTTTGAACTGAAACAAGAGAGCAATAAGCTCTCGTAGCTCATTTGGTTAAAAGGTGCGCTTAGTTAGTGGAGGGATCTTGAGTTTGACTCTCAATAAAAGCATTTTATTTTTCTGTCTTTCTATATGTCACCTTAGTCGTATTCGAACTAATACAGTCGATATAGATTGTATCCTTTGTATACACATTTATATTTTTCATTTTATATACGAATACTGTTGACACAGGTTGTATTCGTTGCGCGTTGAAGACAAGTGATACAAGCTAATAACAATTAAACAATAGCTACAAATAATAATTAGGCAAATTATAGTTACTAAGCTCTAAACTATAGTGCTTTATGAAAATTTCTCTTGTCAGGGAGTGCTTTACCCATCCCCACCCCCAATATAGATTTTTTCAATACAAATACGTATTTAGTCGGACCCCAATGCGAATACTAAATACTAGAGTAGGAAACCAAAAGAAATGGCACTAGATCAGGGAGAAAACTTTGACTTTTGAATTGTTTTCGCTTAAAAACCCTAATTTTGTGAATTTTTTTTTAATGCTTACCAAACTCTGAAATAAGCGGAGAAGTGCTTAACCCACCCAAACTTGGTTCAGATTGCTCGTCGATTGTTATAGTATAACCATCAACGCGTTTCAACCTCGAATTAGTTGGAGTCTGACCATATAATTCTCAATTACTTAGATTTGACTATATGAAGTCTCAATTGTTCATGTCTTGAGTTGCTTCGACACGGCAATTTAGGTGTTGTATACGTGTCAACACGACACTAGTATGAGTGTGGGTATGAGATCCATACCGAATTTGGTCAAATAATTTGGGTACTTTGACCACGACGGGAGTAAAAATTCAAGACGAAATACAATTTGATTACCGAAATCAGAACCAAAACTAGGATAAATTTGAATAAAATAACATACCTTATCTAAGAAATCAATGCTTTACAATTATCTACAACTTGAGAATAAAAAAATCCACAATTTACAAGTTATCCGTAAGTATTCCACAAAATTTCTCATAATTTTGAGATATTTTTATACTTTTATATTTTTTTTAATTATTTTTAGGCGGATCCCCGCACTTATATCTTTACTAGGATCCGTATCCCCGAATCTTAGAATTTATATTTCGAAAGATCAAACTTCTAAATCTGCACCCGTGTTCGAGCAACTTAGCAAGCTATTTGTTTCCTGAAGCAAAATTATGTTTACTCCAATGACATGCAGGTCTTTAACCAAATGAAAAACATTTATAACAAACAAATGTTATCTCTTATTTAAAAATACAAGTTTCAAAATTTTTATAACTACACAAGTATTATGATACTATTAAGAACACAAAATTCAAATAATAATAATAAATAAAGTGAAGCAAATTGAATAAAACCAAAATAATCTGAAAACTAAATCAAAAAGGAAAAGAAAATAATCTCTTGGCAATTTGGAATAAAACAAAACAACGCAGCCGCAATGCCAAAAGAAAATCTGAATATGTTAGAGAAAAAGAGGAGAGGGGGGTGGGTGGGTGGGGGGGAAGTGTAATTAAGTCAAAAGTTAAGGGGTGCTTTAGTCAAATATAATAATAAGGACTTAAAAGGAAGGAACGACACAACGCATCAACAGCATGTTAGTTGCATTTCTTATTCATCTTCTCATATTGATTGGAATTGATTTTTGTGTCTGTAAATTCCAAATTCTTTTGTTTTCTTTAATTTAATTTCATTGGTTAGGCAGACAGTAGTTCCATTGGCTTTTATTCTATGTAGGTCCCTCATTTTATATTTTTCTTTAATGTTTGTTAACATGATATTAGTATGTTTTGTTCTATCAATTAACTACAATTTAATTTGCATCACTTATAAGAAACATTACATATATTCTGCAATATTCAAAGATTCATCATAATTAAACTATTTTTAAACTGTATTTTGAATCAGGCCTTTGCAACAGATCCATATTTTATTCATTATTGATTATCTACAAAAATAACACTGTATAGCCGCTGTAAATATAATAGCCGAAAAATATATAAAATTTATATATATATATATATATATATATATATATATATATATATATATATTTTGTATGTTATATACAGAAATTATACACTTTTCGGCTACCAAATGTAAATAGTTTCTGGCGCGGGCTAAAAATGATAGTACTCTGAATATCTATAGTAAAAATAGTACGGGCTAACCAGTTTTCGGACTCGTCATTCAAAAAATAGCCAGCGTTTGTAAAATTACTGAAAAATAGCCACTATTTTGCTGCAACACGAAAAGTTCCAACATAATATACTGTAAACCGATGCACCTCTGTATGAACTTCCAGCATATTATGCTGGAACTCCAACACGCGGAAAGTTCCAGCATAATATACTGGAGACTGCAGCATCTGTGTATGAACTTCCAGCATATTATGCTGGACCGGTATATTATACTGGAACTCCAGTATATTATGCTGGAGTTCCAATATATTATACTGGAATTCCGGTATATTATGCTGGAGTATTTTCCGGAGTTTGAACAGTGTTTTCGTTCAGATTTATCTTTACATGAAAATGACTAAATTTCGATTACTTTTGAAACTGTGACTATTTTTAATGACCACTTATAAATCTGACTATTTTTGAATTTCTCCGTCTATATGGTTTATCCTTATTCCGTTGCTTAAATTCGAGAGACAGTCTTAGTTTAGCAATTTCATGTTTATAATTTAGACTTTAACTTGAATCAAATTATGCGCGTATATTTTGGGAAACTCACATAGACGAGTATTTATGTGGATCAACTTGACATAATATAAACCACTCAACTTAAAACTACATTTACTTTATTTGTTGTTTACAATAATTTGCTTAATTACCATTCCGACCTATATTTTTTCCTTTATAATGGTTATATCTGTAACCATACCCGAAAATACGGGGCATTTGCATCTATATCCACTTTTTGTGTCACGTTTTAATTTGTACCCGTTTTGCAAAAAAAATTGCAGGTGTACCCGTTTTTTCGCATAACTTCAGCATACGGGGCTGAAGTAACAAAGACAATTACGCAAAACTTCAGCATTCTAGTAGCCGGGCCTGAAGTTCAGCTCTAGAGCTGAAGTTTTTGTTTTGTAACTGGCGAACTTCAGCTCTAGAGCTGAAGTTTTTGTTTTGTTTTGTTTTTGTAACTGGCGAACTTCAGCTCTGGAGCTGAAGTTTTTGTTTTGTAACTGGCGAACTTCGGCTTACTTCAGCTCTAGAGCTGAAGTTTTTATTTGTAACTAGCGAACTTCAAATCTAGAGCTGAAGTTTTTGTTTTGTGACTGGCGAACTTCAACTCTAGAGCTGAAGTTTTTGTTTGTAACTGGCTAACTTCAGCTCTAGAACTGAAGTTTTTGTTTTTAAACTGCCGAGTTTTGTTTTGTAACTTCAGCTTTGTGTTTAGGAGAATGGATGGGAGTTTGTTAATTAACTTCAATTTCAAGAACACTCTGAAAATTGTGTGCCAGTGGGAATAAGGACATATATCTATAAAAATATGTTGAATATGTACATGTTAATGTATATCTGGCTTATTCCACTTCTGTATGTAGACTTTTGTTGGCGTTATAACTACACAGTGCGTTTTTTTGTATAATTTCGGAGATATATGAAGATCACTGGGAGAAGGAGGAGGAGAAAAGGAGCTGAAGTTGTTTAAAAAGTAGGTACAAGTTAAAAGTTTTTTAAAAAATGGGTATAAATTAAATAGGGGCGACCAAATAGGACGCCCCGTGCAATTTTTACCGAAAAAACTATCTTTATTTGCTTTGACAAGTTGTAGCCCAACTTGACCAAAACGATAAGTTGAGTTAACTGTTAAAATAGCATGGTCTAGCCAGTTTTCAGACTAACCATTCAAAAATAGTCAGTGTTTGCCAAGTCAATAAAAAATAGCCACTATTTTGCTGCAACAGAGACCGGTCCAGCATATTATTTAAAATAAAAATAAAATACTAGAGTTCGGTGCACATGTGTATGGTCCAGCATATTATTTTATTTTTGCTGCAAAAATAAAAATACTAGAGTTCGGTGCACATGTGTATGGACTTCCAGCATATTATGCTGGACCGGTATACTTTGCTGGCTCCAGTATAATATACTGGAGACTGGAGCACCGGTGCTCCAAACTCTAGTATATTATGCTGGACCGGTATATTATACTGGAACTCCAGTATTTTATGTTGGAGTATTTTTCCATATTTTGAACAGTGATTTCATTCAGATTATCTTTACATGAAAAGTGGTTAAATTTCGATTACTTTTGAAACTGTGGCTATTTTTGAATGACCACTTGTAAATCTGGCTAATTTTGAATTTCTCCCGAGTTAACTTGGTCTGTTCATACAAGTCTACGCCCAATCTAACCAGCCCAAGTGTTGACGGATTATATTTTGAAATTTTTACATTCCTATACACTATGTGAAATTATATTTCCCTCCCTACTCAAGTTTTACTATAATTATATTTTATATACCCAATTACCATTTATGTACATTTTAAGGGAATTAATGATAATAATTAGTGTCCTAAAATTACTCTAGCATATTTTCCACTCCCCCACGTTTCTCTCTTCACATCCCACCCCCTCCCCACGTATCTTGCACCCACCCATGATTCCACCATTGACAACCATTAAAAAGATTTGAAACTTTGAATTCGAATTTGGGTTTTCAAAAAATATTATTTGTTTGGATTGTATGTTGTTGCAAAGAATTGAGAATTCTCTCTACGTCTCTCTCTATCTCTCAGTCCCTAATTTCAATAATGTAAAGTAAAGGAAAAGAGAGCAGCAATTCCACCATTGACAGTCATTAAAAAGCTTTGAAGCTTTGAATTCGAATTTGGGTTTTCAAAATTCATTATTTGTTTGGATTTGGTGTTGTTGCAAACAATTGAGAATATGACTTGGAGTTTATATCTCAATTTTGGGGGGTTTTGGTGAAGATTAAACTTGATTTTGGCTGAATTTCAGATTGAAACTCGAAGAAGAAGACATGATATATATTTTATTTACGAAATTGTAGTAAAATTGTATTATGTTGTTTATATATTTTTCTTTTATTTTAATAACTATTGTATAAAAATTGAACAACATTGTATAAAAATTATATTTAAGTTGTATGATGTTGTAGTTGTATATAACTGAGTAGAAATAATGTATAAAATTGTAGATAAGTTGTATAATATATAATTAGTTGTATGAAATTTATTTGTACTATGTATAAATCAGATACAAAATATACAAAAGACATATTGTATAAAAATTTTATTTAAGTTATATGTTATTGTAGTTGTATTTAACTGGGTATATTGATTCTTTGAGAAACAACATTAAAACAGATAAAACATGATCACAAATTTGTCAAAAGAAAAAAGATTGGGACACCAGCATATCAATACAGAAGGCAACCGTGGAGTTTTCGAAGAGAAAATTTACAAGACCAAATCTGCTTCATCTTGGAATAGAAATAGTTTAAAGAGAGTAACTCAGAAACTAGCTATATGAGAAGTCATTAATTATTTAACAAGTTCTGGGGTTTAGTAGTTTAACATGTTTTGCAGCTGAATCAATTGCTGATTGGGCCTTACAGCTCTTTTGGTGGCTAAGCATAAACAGAAGATGATCCAAAAATTTAACAATACTGTTTACATATTCTTTTCACAAAACAAATTTAACATAATCTTGAACCACACAACACTTTTATATCCATGCAAGATCTATAGCTTACATACTGCTTACACATGTTTAAATTCACTTCTATGCAAGATCTATAGTTTCTGCCGAAGATATGGGGAGAAAGAGAGAATCTGGAGAGAAGAGGGGAAAGAGAAGAGGAAAAAAGAAAAAGGGTGTAACTAAATCTTTTGATTGAAGGCACAAATAATGGATTGGGAGCCTTTTAAGGTGGATTGTATATATTTTGTAAACAAAACTTGTTTATGCCGGATAATTAACTAAACATGAATATTAAGGGTAATAAAGTTTCAAATAATGTATAGGAATGAAAAAATTCTTTATATTTTCATAAAAAGAAAATCAAAGAGCAAAAAGTTCTCAATATTGGAAAAGCAGCAATCTTTGGTACAATTCTTTTCTCTTTGACCATAATTCGGAAAGAAAAGCTTTTAAACACCTAAAATTCTGCCTAACAACATTAGAATATAATCCTTCAATAGAAATATGAACAAATTACATTTTTTTACAAGTCATTTTATTCAACCAAGCTCAATTACTTAAGCAGATTTTACTCATTTAGAAACCTCAGTATTGAACAACACGTTGGTGTCACGCCCCGAACCTGAGCCTGGACGTAACACGGCACTCGGTGCCTGACTATATGTGACCGAGCGAACCAACTGGCTGGCTGAATCAACATGTGGTATCATAACATACTGAATGCGGAAGATAAACTAACACATGCTGATATATTGAAAGTCTGGATGATATAAATCAAAGTGCGGAAATAATAATATAATTCTGAAACATATTTGTAGCTAACATAGCTTAATATGAAAAACCCGTGACTTTATCTAACTGTTACTCTAGTCTATGAAGCCTCTAATGAAGTACTGAAAGCACTGACTGTCTAAAAAAATACTGAAGACTGTAAGGTAATGATAATGCCCCGAAAGAGCTGGGATCACCAAATAGCTGGTACGAGAATCCTAGCGCTTGGAATCATCAACCTGTAATTCATTGCATGCATTGTGAGATGCAGGCCCCGAGCAAAAGGGACGTCAGTACATTTGAATTGTACTGGTATGTAAAGCAACTGAAAGAAAGAATTATAAATGTTGAAACTGAAACTAAGCTGATAACTGAGAATTTATAATTGATAACTGAAATGATAACTATTCAAACTGAAACTGAAATGATAATTGATAACTGGTAACTGATATGATAGCTGATAACTGAACGATAACTAATAATTGAACTGAAAGAAAGTAAGGATATGAATACTCCCTCTTCTGAATGATGAACAACCTATTTATCTGAATATTAAACTGCGGCCTCAGGCCCTATATATATATATATATGTGTGTGTGTGTGTGTGTGTGTGTGTGTGTGTGTGCACAAACTGCGGCATCGGGCCCAAGTATACGTATACATAACTGCGACCTCAGGTCCAAAATGCATAAAGCATAAACTGCGGCCTCTGGCCCAAAGATGCATAAAGCATTAGTTGCGGCCTCAGGCTCAAATATAGGTGTTCAACATTTAGGGATTTAAAATCAGGAACTAAGAATCATACTACAACACATAATAGTGAAATACTGAATCACACTGAGTTATATGATACTGGAATACTGGATCACACTGAGTTACATTATACTGGAATACTGAATCATACTGAGTTACATAATACTGGAATACTTAATAGGACTAGAATGAGACATGTATTCTTGAACTGGTTATGAACACTGAAACTTCAACTGTTTATGACATGCTGAGTAAGCTATACTGAGACTTAGGGACATCAAGCCCAAGTCTATATTGAATACGAACTGAGCTCACAACGTTCAGAATGAAAGTCATGAACGAGTTATGAAGCTAGAGAATAGAAGTTCTACAACTATTCAAGGAACTAGACTTAACTATATTTCTGAGGCAATTGATACGTCATAAAAAAAACGTAGTGTAGGGAGAATCATTAAAATTCCCAAACATAAAGAGTTAGCCTCACATATCTTAACTTCCTGTTCTTGAGCGTAATACAACATTCGCCAACCCTTTCAACTTCAATCTATATAAATACAAGTCAAAGGGATTCCATATTAGCAATAATACTCATGTTTTGGTCACTTAGGCATTTTATCAAACACTTGGTGGCATAAAGCTTCATAACCCTTATTAATGGTGTCTCTACACCCAATAACTCATTCTCTTGCTTCTAGATAAATTCTAAAGTCTCAAATAGTTATAATCAACATCATTCTTTACCACCCATAACGCAATCAACACCCATAACCAGTAATAACCAATCAACAACCCAAACCTATCACCGTTCATGTTTTTCTATCAAACCCATCAACTCATATCTCATGAACTAGAGTCTATAATCATTAATTCAATAATAGAATCAATTAGAGGGTGAAGATATTACCTGTTTGACGTTCAATCTTCTTGAATTCGAGTTCTAGGGTTTCTTCTCTCAACAATGGTATCCCAATCGAATGTCTAATGATATGGAGGGTTTACACATGTTAATAGGATGTTGGGGAATTGAAATAAACATAGAATCACCATGAGAACTTACCTTGGGTGGTGGAGGGACCTTTAAGAAGTTGGGTTTTTGAGAGTTTTCCCTTATAGGGCAAGTTTTTATGTTTTGGGGGAGTGAGAGACGAAATAGAGACTTCCCAAGTCATCCACCGCGTCCCGATTGGCGTAACCGCGGTAAATCGCTGAGACACTGCCTCGCCACCGCGGTCGCGGTAAAACACGGCAGGATCGCAATGGTTGCATACCATTCTGTAAAACGGGCATAACTTCTTGCATAGAGCTCCGTTTGGGCTCCATAATATATCGTTGGAAAGCTATTTCAAAGGCCTACAACTTTCATGCTTTGAGTTTTTCCAGATTCCTTACACATTTTCACTAAAACCTGTGGGAAGACAGACCTTCTGCAAACTTAGTCGATTTTGCCAAATCTTATGCACCTCACTTTCCATCTTGATTTTGAAACAACTATTTTTACCCATAATCATCCCGATGGGACTTCACATGATCAAAATATATCCTTACTACTCCTTTAACTCATTCTAAGCCGAATTTTTATGGGGTGTTACAGTTGGCAAATCCAGTTGTCTGACAAAATTCAAGAGTAAGAAATACACAACAATTAAGAAAAACCAGTGTTTAGCAATAAAAAGGCAACCCAGTTCATGACGCATCCCGTTTTTACGCAGGGCCAAGGAAGGGCCGCACCCCAAGGGGGTGTGATATAGGCAGCCTCCCCTGATGCAAGCATCAGTATCTGATTCCACAGCTCGAACCGTGACCTATAGGCCACACAGAGTCAACTTTACCAGTGTTCAACAATGTGCTACAGTATTTCTAATACCAACCAGCAGTGGACAACCATACAAAAAATAAGAAGATTTTTGCGATGCACAATGCTATCATCAATTTTAGCACACACAGGTTAGGAGATTAGCAGTTGGAAGTTTAGAATAAAAAACAAACAGCAATTTAATATACTGTTCCAATCCTATTAATCTGCAGACCAAGAAGCAGCAATTAACAGACAACTACAAAAGAAGCACTAGCTAATAAATAGCCTGATCCTAAAAATCAGCAGATTAAAACGACGCTTAACCAGTTTTCCACGTCAATCTCTAAAAACACGGATTGCCAAAGAGCACGAAATTAAGAATAACAGCTGCTCAGGAGAAACCCAATACAGCACTTACTGGTCTAACAACTAAAGCCCAAAAAATGGATCTACTTATGAGATGAACAAAGAAGTCCTTAGCTTCAACTTCTCCACATGCATATTGAACTCATAGACTCTAACAGCAACAACTCATAATATTACAAGTATAAACACTCGTCTTGGATTCACAATTGAAACACTGATTGAGCCTTCACAAAACAGCAGTACCAGGAAATTTGTCATTGCTAGGGTTTGGAAAGAGCATTCACCCGAAAAGGCATAAAGGGCGATAGAAGCCAAGGAGGCCGCTAAATTATCTTACCGATTGACAATATTACTGAAAGGACTAACATCTTGATTCAAGCAAATTAACAGTTAAATCCAGGGGAGATATTGAAGTTAGACCTGCATTATAATTTAATCATCCAGTACAAACTCTTCCTAAACAAGAGATACTCAGTACATTAAGTTAATAGACAGTCCAAGTGCTGAACCAAGCGTCTCCAAAGAATCCTTGAAATAGCAAAAGAACAAGGTCTTGTAATATGGAGATTGGCCAAATCTGTTGGCAGATAGGTAATAGCAAAGACTGGAAAAACTAACTCAACTCTAGAAAAAACAGTGTAAAGCTATAAGGATACCTAAACCTCTCTTGAGTACGTAACTACTTATAGCACATCATATATTCATATTCGTCTGTACAAACATGAAACGATTGCTTGTTTATTTCACATCCTCTACAGTTCTTTACACGTACGCAACTAGGCCTACCACTGAATCTAATCGCCAATTATATTGTTCATTCATAGACAATTCAAGACTAAATGTTTGCAGTTATCTATACTCAGCCTGATTAATTAAGAGGCTCACACATAAACTAGCATAGCGAATTCATATCTTATTCGGACATGCTAAAAACTCTCGAAAGCTGATCACTTAATAAGACACTGTAAAAGGTGTAAGAACACCAAAAGGTCCTTTGTGTACTAATTGCTTACCAAATTATTGCAAGGCAAACATGCATCACTACTTTCTCCTTCCTTACATTGCTTCCCATACTTTTTCTGTTAGGCCGATTACTTTGGAAACTCACCAATTCTCGAATATCAATCCTTAAACTACAACTTAGCAATCCACTTTGAGTTAAAAAAATCCAAGAGTATTCAGCACACAATAGAACACTACCTGCCCTTCTTCAATACATGCAGCGCTAAATTTCCAACAATGCAAACAACAATTAGGATCAGTACAAAGAAGACACCTGCGGCAACCAACACAAAAAGTCTATACTAATTGCTTAGCATTTAGCACCCAATTTATCCACGCTGAGATACTAAAGATTATTAATCCCCCAAACCAGCATAAAAGCCAAAAACTTTAGCAGTTAAAAACTAACCTAAATGTTGCAAACAAACCACTAAACATAAACCCCAAGTCAACACTCAGCCAATCATATCAATCCTACAGCACCAAGAACAATATGATCAAACAGCACTTAAACAACAACCAGTACTACTACGCCATAATCATTGGTGTCAGACTATATGAATCCTCAATATTCATTCTGCTCCAACTGGACCATTGCAATGCTCAATAATAACAACCAAATCCAAAATTTAATAAGAGGCACAACCTTTAAACAATAAAATATCAAAAATCAGCATAGTAATATAACATGATATAAGCTCACCAACATAAATGTTCAACGATAACTTAAAATTAAAGCAGAAAAAAATGATACCCAATTCACTAAATACTCCATATTTAGCAGCAGCAATAAAAAATGGATCTTTCATCCGATCCGAAAACTAAAAAGACCAAAAAACACGATCCATCAAATTATACCAGATCAATCCGAAGCCTTCAACTTCTCCACGCGCTTATTCAGCTGCTCAACTTTGACAACGAGACCAGTAACAGCATACAACAGCCAGTAAAAGGTTATAGCACACGCGATGAGAAGCGCGTTACGTTGAGACTTCATGATTGATTTCTGATGACGTAAGTGTTCAGATGGGGAACAAGATTCGGGCGATTCACAAGTGGGTCGGGTCTCGTATTTCCAGTAGATATCCATTAAGAGGAAGAGACAAAAAGGTACGATTGAGAGGAACGGCTTGAGGAGATTCCGGGTCACGGAAATTAAGCCTTTTCGGAGCGGGTCAAGACCCGGGATTGTTAGGAGGAGGAGCATGATTGCTTCTGCTCCTGCGGCGTAGCCGAGAACAACCCATTCCAACGCCATTGATGTGAAGAAGCTTTGGATTTTTTGAGGTAAAAGAGGAAAGTGAGGAATTGAAGAAATGGAAAGTGGAAAAATAGAAGAAATTTCATTAAGGAATAGATATATTATGGGCCTTAACTACGAAAGCCCACTCTGTGAATTGGACTGGTCTAGGCCATGTACCTGTATTTTGGGTAGAAATGACACCAGGTAGCCACTTTAAAAGGCTATTATTTAGGAATTAGTCATTGCTTTCTGAATTTCAGTTTTTCAGTCCTAATTTTCAGAATAAAAATATCCTAAATAGTCCTGAAGTTAAAAAATTTAGTTTAAAATTTTAGGATTACTGACTAGTCTCTAAAGTATCTCGGAAAATGGCTATCTGTGCACTTGCCCCGTATTTTAGAGATCTTAGATTGGAAATTTAACTTAAATAACCGCTCACTTAATTGATTAAACTAAAATAGTCAACTGATATATAATATATGTATAATATATATAATCAAGGTATAATATTTATACTAGCTAACAAAAGTAGACAGTAAATAAGGTCGGCTATTTGCGTAAATATCTTTCTTGGACTTCAATCCTTGACAGAATATCCCAATATGTGCACCCGTTTGACTAATTTTCTCAAATAGCATTTTGTAGGTTAATTGTTTTTATTTTGTCTCGTATTTTGGAGACCTTAGATTGGAGATTTAACTTAAATAACCTCTCACTTAAGTGCTTAAACTAAAAATAGTTGGCTGTAAAATATATGTATAATTTTATATAATATATGTATATATTATTTAATTAGGGTATAAATTATGTATACACGTTTGACTAATTTTCTCAAATAGCCTTTTTCAGGTTAATTGTTTTTATTTTGTCTTTATTTTAAAAAGTTTCACAAATATAGCCAAAGTGTTTGACAATCGGAAGAACGAAGAATTGAGTAAAGACAGCTGATCACAACTTACAATATAATTTTCAATTAACTTGCATATATAATTATATTAATGCAAACCCCCCCCCCCCCCCCCCAAAAAAAAAAAAAATCCAAAAATGAAAAAGAGCCAAGAGATAAAGGCATGAGAAAGGTATAAGAGTATATGTGGAAAGTTCAAACATCCAAAATAATGACAGACTTCATTTGTTTGTTTATTTCTCATGCATTAAACTTCTGTGCTAGGTTTAATTTCATTGCTCCAAATAGCTAGATTTCTTTGTTGCTTTTCACCTATCATCATTTTTCTAATATATAACAAATTAAGGTTCTCGCAACTTTCTCTCTCACACACGCACACACTTAAAGGGGGCGATTGGCTGCTCCCGATTGTAATGTTTATATATATTTTGATAACGTAAAAAATATTTACATTATCAATTTACTTAAAAGATAATTACATAACGGGGATTAAAAGATCTCCGCAATATAATGTAATAAAACTACGTGACACTTTATATATTGGTACAAACAATCAAACACAAATACACAATATAATAATAGCAAAGTTGTACAATATGTATCTATATACATGTTATTTCTAAGATGTAGAATTTCTTAGATAGATAAAGGAGAGTCATCGAACATTTCCCTAGTGGTTATTCCCTCCGGACCACAATAAGTGATCAATTTGTTTTTGGCACACACATTAAGAAAATACTAAATTCTAGACGAAAATAGTTAGTGTGACTAAACTACCTTTCATTAAATATTGCATCATAGTTATAGTAGCGGTGTATCACTTAGTTCTATTCTCAGATATGAGGAGTAAATGATTTTTTAGGGATATGTACATAAGGATAATTTTGGAAAAATAAATTAAATTTTTTCTTGATTATATAAATAGACACTTATTTTGGACCAAAATTAAAAAGCAAATTGATCACTTATTATGGACCGAAGAGAGTAATTTACTTTATTAGACCTTTGATATACACCTACTCTACACCTTTGAACTTTACAGCTTAATTTGAAGGACATTATATTTCCCAATCTTTAGATTAGTGGTCATTTTCCAGCATAAAGAAGATGGCTTTTTGCTATCAATATATGATTGATGTAAAAGCAAGTTAGCTACTATTATGCACTGTTTTGTCATGGCACTATTTTTTGAAGAATGAACCTAATTAATATTCGCTAGTTCAATCGCTTAAATTAAAAATTAGCCGATAAATATATAAATATAATATATGTATAATATGTATATAAATGCCGTTAGGAAAGGTAAACAGTTGTAAAAATTCCATCTTTTTTCTTGGTCTCTAAGCTTTGCCAAAAGCTCGTAGACATGCTATTAAAGGGAGGAATATACACAGTGATTCCTTTTCAACTTTATGTGAAATGATAAGGAATATTGAATCACTTTATTATAAAGATGTTAACATGTCGTCCACTAATATTTTCCACGGTTTGTGTGTGCCACTCACCATTTTGGTTGATCGTATATTGTGAATATATTGAGACAGTCAATATCATATGTAGTCCAATGAAATAAGTTTTGTTTAGAAGCATTTAATTTTCTTAAAGAATATTCTTTTTGGGTTTATTCACACTTTCACCAAAGTTTGACTATAATTTAGGGGTGTTCAAATCGAATCGGAAAATCGCATCAAACCGAAAAACCAAATCAAACCGATTAAAAAACCCGATTATGTTTGGTTTGACTTGGTTTGATATTGAGTAAAAAAACTTGAACCAAATCGACATATAAATATATAAATTTTATTTATATTTTTAAGACTTTATAGTGAAATTTCTATAGAAAATGTAGAAATATTGGGGATCCTCTCATGTATTAACCTTGAAAACGTAAATTAACAAAAAATTATTTTTAGACGACTAAGAAAATAACTATCATGTGTTACTAAAAAATTCTCCCATTAGAATATTATAATCGATCATACGTTTGTCAATTTTTTTCCATATTTACTAAACATATATTCATTTATCAAAGCTTTATCTATAATTTTAACAAAGTAAGATTGAAATAATATTCATGTAATAAAAAAAATCCGAAAACCCAAAAAACTCGACAAAACGAACCAATCCAAACCGATATAGTTGATTTGGTTTGGTTTTGATAAAACCGAACCAACTCGGTCCATGTACACCAGTATAATTTGTGTTCTCATAACCTCATTCTTGTTTAGATGATTATACATGCTATTCAAACTATTGGATGTGATAGTGTAATTCATGCAAGGAAAGTGAGCATTGCCGCAACCATATGGTTGTTTCTGTATGACCTATAGGTTATGAGTTCGAGCGGTGGAATCAGCCACTAATGTTTGCATTAGAGTAGACTGCCTATATTACACTCTTTTAAGGTGTGGTCCATCCCCGAATCTTGCGTGGAGGTGAGATACTTCGTGCACCGAGCTGCTATTTTCTAGTATAATTCATGCAAGATTAATCAATTTGGCTAGTGCCAAAATTTACTGTTATAGAGAAGAATGAGTTTTATTTTACTTAATTATGTCTTGGATACTCTCTTATTAAATAAAATTTGTAAAAAAATTTCTTTCACTTGATCTGGAATTTTATCTAGATGTCAATCTCAATGATATAATCCTCGACCCTTTGAAATTATCGGATCATGTATCCCGTAAGGTGATTTTGATTGGTCCACAATTTTAATTTCTTGATTAATTCAAACTTGTCTCTAGATCATAGGGTATACTTTTTATGGTCCCAATATTTTATTCGAGACAAATAAGAAAGGCAACTTTGTAGTACATTTTTAGCACTTTCCAAGTCTAGTGCAATAGAACAAAGTGTAGTAATAATATATTTATATCCTGTATGTTATATATAAAAATTATATAAATCATATACATTTTTTCGGCTGTTGAATGTAAATAGTTTCTGTCGTAGGCTAGAATTGATAATACCCCAAATTATTTGGTGTAAGCACGTTGATGATAACTCCAAATATACCCACAGTGCTCCCCAATGTATGATTTTTCAGCACAAATTCGAATTTAATCGGATTTAATATAAATAATGTATATCGAACAAGAACAAAAAAAAAAAGGAAGTCCAACTACTAAAATAATGAAACAAAAGATGAATTCATAATAATCCAGCATCGCATGTGAAAGTATCCAAGATCAACATTCACAAAAAGCAAAAGCAATTTCTTTACATCAAAGTGAGTGGAATCTTAGGCTTTTATTTCTTGCTTTTATTTTATTTTATTTTTCAATTTCTTGCTCTCCCTAAAAAGACTAAATACATAAAAAGAAAAGAAAAGGACAAGTTGACGTAGATCATAGAGTAAAATGCCAGCAAAAGCAGATCAATTTTTCTGAACTCATTTATAATTTATTTACCTGCAAAAAGTAAAACAAGAGAACATAAGCAATTACTAGAATATTATATGAAAACAAAAAAAATTCTTAAATGGTAGAAATGAAATATATACAATTTTAAAAAAAAATCTGTTACAAATGAGGGTAAGAAATTGCTTTACCATTTCTTGAAAATATTCTTCTCATGAAAGTTAAGAAAATGATGAGAAGAGCAACCCCAGCTAATAATCCAATAATAAGTGCAAATGTCTTCTCACTCTCACTATGAGAATCTGCATGAGTTTAATTAGAGATATTAAATGCATACTCTATATTATGAATTAAATAATAAAATGCGCAATCTAACTAATTATCTAAAAGAATTAGGGTATTATCACTTTTAGCCCCCGTCAGAAACTATTTATATCTGTTAGTCAAAATAATGTATAAAATTTGTATAATTTTTGTATATAAGATACAGAATATATATATATATATATATATATATATATATATATATATATATATATATATATATATATCTATATAATGGTCCTAATAAGTTAAAGCGTAATATATCTAAAACAAACTATAGAAAAAGAAGATCTTATTCATTCATTCTAGATGCTCTTATTTATTTATTCCAAAAAAGAAACATCATACTCTTTGTAGAAAAAGAACCTTAAAATATATGTGAGAATAAATGTGAATATCCAAAAAAAAAAAAAAATGAATATCCCTACTCCTCGTTATTTCTTATACTTCTTTTTGATATACTTCACACATAGATACCAAAATAATCCGAAAATATTAAAATAACAAAAAATAACATTAGGTAATAAAATTTATATCGTTTGATAAAAAAATCTAACGGTTGAAATAACAACTTATATTGCTATTTTGATCTCGATCTTCTTGTTAGTAAAATTGATGAAATAAACGAAGGTAATTTAACTCTTCATTGAAACCTATATAACAATTTTTATGCTGATATAACATATTTAGATCGATAAATACTTAACTGTATCAGGAACTATGGTTATGCGATATAACAACGGATAGGTTTTAACGTCACCGAAATGTAATTTAACCTTTTAAAAAAATAAAAAAAAATTAACTTACCATGATGATTAGGTTTAGCATAAATATGAGCTCCACTAGTTGTATATCTAGCATAACATTTTCCCAAAAACATATCACCGTACACTCCACCACCACACTCTTTTCTCAGCCGTCCGATCGATTCCGATAAGCAATCTTGACATTGGGCCATACTTAAATCTCCTACACATTGGGCCATACCTTGTACATCTTCCGACCCACCAACTCTATAAAGCCCATTACCTCCCATTAAGCCCAACAAAACAGCATCTCTTCGGCCCATTTGATCCAAATCAAACCCATTTGACGGCCCACATTTTTTCATAACTACACTTTTATCATCTGAGCCCAAAAAAGAACTATTATCATATTTTATAAAACACCCTTGTAATTGTAGAGCACCACCACAAGTTTGTGGACACAACTCGGTGAGTTGACTCACCGATCGCGCTATACACGTGGCGCAATCCGGCATGGACAAGTCACCTCTACATTGATATAGACCGTTGATCATGTCTTGTTGCGTGGACCCCACAATGCTATATTTGTTGTAAGATGAATAAGTTGCTGAGTTAACTAGGGAAGTGAGTAGTGAGTTGAGATTCGACTCGTAAGGCGAGTTTGGTGAATATTTTATTTGTGAGCAACCACCATAAATAAAACCATCAACTGAAGAATCTGAGAAAATTAAAGGAAAGAACAAAGAAAAGAAAATGTACATGAAAATGAGGAGAAAATGGAGAATTTTAGCCATTTTCTTGAGAAAATTTTAGAGCAATTAGCTAAGAGTGTGAGAGAGTTTGAGATATGGTTGCTTCAATGAGTATATAAGGAAAAAGGTTGTCATAATTTCTTTTTCTATTATGTTTTTTTTATTTAAGAATAAATGGCATGCAAAAAGTTTAGGGAGTGGAATTGGAAATAACACAAAGTTATGGGCCAGCGTAATCCATTCTTTTTAAATGGGAAAAGTTGCAAATTTTCCTTTATACTATCCAAATTGATCTAATTTTTCATCACCTTTTGGTCCAGTTATACCATTATCGTCACGATTAGCAAATAGTCTCGTATTTGCTTTTATTATTTACAGACCTTCAATATATGAGTTGACTTCACATGTCCAAATTATCGGGGGAAAAGATGTTCAGTTTATCTCTCAATCTTTAATTATGATTTAAATTTACTCTCAGATTGGAGCTCCGTTAAGGATCAACTATTTTTTGGCTAATAGTGTGGTTAATAATACGCCAAAAGTTTGACAGAGAGCAATACTGCTTAAGTTTGAATAATATAGGGAAAATTTTGACTTTTTTTTTCTTTTAATGGGGAAGTATTTTAAATAATAGAACAAATGTAAAGAAAAAAGCTACTTTGCTTGATCAAGTAAAAGTAGAAAGTTGTGCTTTTTAGTGCTTACCATTATAAAATGAGCTTAAGAATATTATTTACTGATTCAACTCGCTGCTTTACTTTTTTCTTGTTGGAAGGGGAACAGTACGATTGGTTATACACTCAAAACTTACTATAATAGTATCATTTGTTTTGAGATTTTTTGGCATTTATAGCGAATGACTGTTATACATGTATAATAACATTTGACGTTTAAAAAAATTATTTTGGCTGTTATAGATAAAAACTTATTCAAAACTCAATTATTTTTTATTTTTTAATGTTACATATAAAAAACAAGAAAATTCTTCAAATTCAAAATCTCAGAAGATATGCCTAATACATTATTAATAAATTCATTAATTAAACGTACAAAGATTTAAACTCTATACTACTAGAAAAATAAATTCTTTCAAGATTGATGGAAGAATTTTATAATAGTAGATGTTTCGTAGATTTATAAATCGGTAAAAATCTACCTGCACTTAATATTTACATTAAACAAATAAATGTGTGATATATGTTTGCATATAAACTTCTGTCACTTAGTCATGAAAAATTGATATAATTTGGTATAAGTACCTAGTGCTGATAAGAATTTACCAAAAAAATCTTCACTGAATAATAAGAAAGGGTCCAAATGGATTTATAATTCTTTTCTATACTGACCAATTAGTTTAATGTCGCGCGAGTTATCATTCCAAATTATTTTTGAGACAAAAGCTACATGTGGTGATCAATTTTGAGTTTTGAGATTTAAATTCCTTTGATGATGCAGGAGAAATCTGTACGTGTAATGTACATCACATAAACTTTTGCCAAGGCCAAAATTTGTACTTAAGTTAAGATGAGAAAGTACCTTGACCATTTTCCTTTATAGTGAAAGTACTTGGAATATTAGGTAATTAGTTCATTTTTGTACATGACATTGAAATTATTTTGGTAAAAAAAAAAATGTACGGTGAGTCAAGGTTGTCCTATATTAGTATAGCAACTTGATTATTTCCTCCATTTTAATTTATGAGAATATATTTTATTTTTAATCTGTTTTAAAAAAAATAACTATTTTCTAATTTTTGAGTTAAACTTCGTTTTTAAAGCTACACAAAAATTATTACCACATGTTCCAAAAATATGGAGCTATCTAAGAAATATTAGAGGAATTAAATAAGAAATCAAAACTAAAGCCCTTGGTTAAGAGGTATTGTTATTTTTTTCCTTATTAATTAAAAATGATCATAATAATATTATTCTACACACACGGTGTATTGAAAAGAGAACTAAATTCTCAATTTGTAATAATTTTTCAATTGAAATTATTGAACAAGTCTTTTTATGTTTGTAGCACGATTCTGCATGGCTACGTCTTAAATAAGGGTCCTAAAAACGGTTATCTTCGCACTTGCTACTTAGCCAAACTAGGACAATATCTCGGGTGAAACTAAAAAATAATCAGATTTACAAGTGGTAATTGAAAAATAGCTACAATTTCAAAAGTAATCGAAATTTTGCCACTTTTCATGTATCCGGAAAATATTCCATATAATACACTAGAGTTCCAGCATAATATGCTGGAAGTTCATACACAGGTGCTCTAATCTCCAGTATATTATGCTGGAACTTTCCGTATGTTGGAGTTACAACATAATATGCTGGAAGTTCATACACAGGTACAACAATATCCAGTATATTATGCTGGAACTTTCCATGTTGTAACAAAATAATGGCTATTTTTCGATGACTTTGTAAACGTTGACTATTTTTAAATTACCAATCTAAAAACTGGCTAGCCCCGCTATTTTCACCAATATCTTGCCAGTGGGGTCTAATCCCTTTTGCATTAGAGGCATTAGAATGGGATATTGCATCTTTCAAAATCTTTGCTTTTAAGCTTAAATACAATGTGCAAATCTCCTTTGTCAGTTCTGGTTCTAAATCTCTATATTGTTTACAACAATAATCCAGTAGAATCTCACTAGTAGGGCCTGGGGAGGGTAGAATATACGCAGACCTTACCCCTACTCGGGGGTAGGGAGGCTGTTTCCTAGAGACTCTCGGCTAATATTGTTTGAGATAACAAATAAACAATATACTCCTATGATTACCTGTAGTACTTCTATTTTGTTACCTTAAAACTGGAGTTGCTCTAGAATCATCTCTTTGAAGTAGTATATAATATGCCTGCTACATTGACCATTTTCAGTGATTAAATTCCTATTCACAAACTACTTCTACTATGTACATTTGACAATGGATCGATATCAATGGAGACTATGCTTCTTCAGTAGGACTTGGTAGTGACAGAAAGTATTTGAGCTCTACATTCCAAAGGAAGAATAGTTGCTCTGCCACTGGAGGTACGTTTCGTACCTAAAAATAGCACGGCTAGCCAGTTTTCGGCTGCTTATTGTAAAATAGCCAGCGTTTGCAAAGTCATTGAAAAATAGCCACTATTTTGCTGCAATACGAAAAGTTCTAGCATAATATACTGGAGATCGGTGCACCTGTGTATGAACTTCCAGCATATTATACTGGACCGGTATATTATATTGGAACTCCAGTATATTATACTAGAGTATTTTCCGGATTTTGATCAGTGTTTTCGTTCAGATTTATCTTTACACAAAAAGGGGCTAAATTTCGATTACTTTTGAAACTGTGGCTATTTTTGAATAACCACTTGTAAATCTCGCTATTTTTGAATTTCTGCCAAAAATAGTTCCATTTGGTCTGTTTGCTTTGTGATGTGAGGCGATTTATTAATAGTTCCAAGGCTTCTTTCATCCACCACCCGTTTTGGCACAGTTTTCTTGCTTGGCGTACATTCATCTGCAATTGGTTTATGGAAGCTATTTGACAAAGGCGAAGATGCGAATTCATTTCATAATGAAATTTAGAAACAATGAATTATTGCATACCCTACTGATCCATTTTATATGATACAATGACATGCTCTTATAGGCATAAAAATGTCAATTTTAAAACCATAAGGTCTAAAAGGGAACTTTTGGTGCGCGACAGAACTCTTCTATCTTTCTTAAAGACTCCATGTTCGGTCAAACATTGTCATATAAAATGAACCGGATGTAGTAGTATAAAAGAACTGAAGGAGATCATGAGGGAGTACTAAACTCAACTTCACCTCGCGCTCCAGCTTCCTCCACTGTCTCATGTTGTGCTGCATCTTTGACTTTTTCATCATTTTCCCGACCTCCCTGCCACAACAAGAGAGATATCTGAATTTAAAACAGAGCGTCCTCCAATATAGTCCTCAAAGAGAGCATCAAAACGATATATTAAAAAGTTTTTAAACTCATGGATCAGTAGCTACCTTAGGGAATAACACTTTGCCTTCTCTCTGTGGACTTGTGAGAAGAACTTCAAGGCATCTTCATCTAGTACCAGACTGAAATCTTTATCTGTAGAGTATACGTCTGCAGAGAGAGACGATCAAGGAAACAGATACAGTTGAACTACAACCTTAACACCAAATATGTCTTTCCACATGAAAATCAGTACAACAAAGACAAAATCTGAAACTTGGTACTCAGAAGAGCAGAAAACTGGCTTTCAGTAAATGAATTATGATGGAGCACCAAGATATGACGCAAGTAGCAACATGTCACAGAATACTCCACTGGCTGTCACTTCAGCCCCAGCACCCAGAACCACTCACTGCTAAGGTTGTATCTTTCAATTGTGAATGCAGTTATTTTATCTCCACAGCTCGACGGCTCCTTTTCTATTCACAACATCCACGACTCCAACTTATCTGAAGACCTTCATATACATCAATTTTATCAGAAGGAGCACCTGAATCTATTCTTTCTGGGGAAGCATCCGCCCATTCCTCAGTGAAAGGAAATGCTACTCAGGGATCAAAAAAGAAAGCTGGTGCCTTGTCAGAAAGACTTGGTTCGTAGAGTAGAGGCCTTTCACCAAGATATTGGTTGCGAGTGACTTTTTGTCTTACGACACGGTATGGTAAATGATCGAGTGCGCTTTCCTTTCTCCTACTCCTACTGTGGGAAGGGAAGTGCTAAAGGGCAGGCATGCTCGACTGAAAGGAGAGAAAAGCTTCTTCACTTTCAGCATCGGCGCGGACTCCGCGATCTCTAGGTTGTCGAGGTTCCTTTTCTTAGCCTCTTAAGATCCGCTATCTCTATGATTTGATCCTTCGCGTATCGGCCCCATACTTCTCTGATAGTCCTTTCTCGTGACGTAAGAAAGTGGCACAGGCTTGGCCAGCTTTTTCCTAACTTGACGGTCAAGTTCCCTGCTGCCTCCTTAGATACGCCTTGGATGAGCCTAACAACCGTGTACCTAGAATCACTTTTCTTTTCAACCGCCAGATGGTAAACGAAGGTAAAATAGCACAAATACAAGAAAACAAAATATCTAATACATGCTTGTGACCTACTCAACCTTGTGATAAGAAAATATTAAGTCATGCAATGGCTGCAACTGAACTAGATTGAATCACACAAAGATAATTCTTGCGACTTTTTTCCCCCTCTCATCTCATTTTCTCCCTCAAAGATTGGATCAAATCAGTAGTCAATGAGGAAGCACGACACTACATACTATGACTTATCTGGTACTTCTGCTATAAAAATTCTAAATGTAAGAGCAATTTCCATATGCAGGAACTGCGAAGTATTTGAAGGAATGATGGTATGGAGATGTAGAAAATTCCTTTCTTCCCCTAGGCTCTCAGTCTCAGATTGATGCTCTACTTGAGGGAATGTATTTTACAAGATATAAAAAATTCCTCGTACGTGAGGCTTCTTGATATAGAAGCATGTATAGATGTACAGATTAAGTTGAAAACTATGCCATTTTTGTCAACTATAGGGGAATGATGCTCAAATATCACACAGCAAAGCCAAACAAGTTTAGATACATGTCCTAATAAAAGACTCCAATTAACCAATCCGAACATCAAATTGGTTAATAACAATTAAGACATTCATCTTTTCCAAAAACCATGATACATCAAAACAAATGATAATTAATTATTAAGGAGAAAGCCTAGTCCGTCATTCTCATTAAAAAGGTGAGTAAAGTGTAAACTACTCCTTCCGAATCAATTTATATGGCACTATTTCCTTTTTATTCTGTCCCAAAAAGAATGTCACATTTCTATGAGTGTATTTTGGCACAAAGGAAAATGTTTTCTTGGAAAATAAATGAGTTTCTTACCTATAGTCCCAAAAAGATGATTCTTGATTTTTCTTTAATATTTGTTCATGAATTTCCCATGCAGAGAAGGAAACCAATCCGTTTGACTAGAAAGTTGTGGAAAAATGAATAATGAAACATCCAGGAAACTTCATTTATGGAATTTTAAAACCATGAAATGGAGATATATTTAAAAGATGCCAAAATTAGAATCCTCATACTGCACAAATCTTTAGATGATTTAATTTGACAATAAATAGAATTAAGCTTCTTTCCAATTTAACAAACATGCAGCTAAATGAAGTAATTTTTTAAGCATGGAATAATTGTTAGCGGAAACGTAAAAGAAAGAACACAAGATTTAACGTGGTTCGGATCAAAATAATCCTACGTCCACCAGAGAACAATTGCCCTTATAATATTAACAAAGGAAGGGGAGATTTCCCAATTACACTTCAGAGAATTTCTCTCTTAACTCTCTACTCACTACAATGTATTGTATTATTTTGGGATGATTTCTACAAGTGAAGGAGTGCATCTATTTATAGAGGTAAAGACCTCCTCTTGATGTCATTGGTGACATCAAACTACCTCCTCTTGATGTCATGGGTGACATCAAAGGAGGAAGCTTCCTCCTAGCATCCACACCAACTCTTTCCACCAACTCTTCCAATTGGCATGCCATTGTTGACTAAACATAAACCAACATTTTCAGCATGCCATTGTTAACTAAACATAAACCAACATTTTCAATCTCCACCTTGGTTTGCGTTTCGAGCGTGTGAACAACTCTGGCCAAAACTTCTAAGCTTACTGGGCAACCCCGTTGTAAGAAACAAGAAGAATCAAACCATTGTTGAACATACCACCTCCACCTAGCAACTGTTCTCTTCGGAGTTGCATCAGTTGATGCACACCCCCGCCAAGTCCTTGCAGTGTGCAAACTTAGCGAGCGGGACTATCTTGGTCAACATGTCTGCAGCATTATCGTCTGTGATAACCTTCACGACCTTGATAGTTCCCTCATCAATAACATCTCGAATAAAATGAAATCTGACATCAATGTGTTTAGTGCGCTCATGAAATCTCTGATTTTTCATTAGATGAATAGCACTCTGACTATCACATCTAAGAGTTGATTCCAGCTGAACCAAACTCAATTCCGCTACTAAACTTTTCAACCAGATAGCTTCCTTTACCGCCTCCGCTGCTGCCATGTATTCTGCTTCTGTCGTAGACAAAGCGACAATCGACTGCAAAGTCGACTTCCAACTGACGGCACTGCCAACGAGGGTAAAGATGTATCCAGTTGTGGACCTTCTTCTGTCAAGATCTCCTGCATAGTCAGAATCCACATAACCGAGAATTGAAATACCTGTACCACTTTTTCGAAAGGTAAGACCAACACCAGAAGCTCCTTTGAGATATCTCAATATCCACTTGACAACTTCCCAATGCCTCTTTCCTGGGTTGGACATGTATCTACTTACCACACTTACAGATTGAGCAATATCTGGACGTGTGCATACCATAGCATACATAATACTACCAACTGCACTGGCATAAGGAATCTTTGACATATGCTCCACCTCATCCTCGGACTGAGGCATTTGTGACTCTGAAAGTTTAAAATGAGGAGCTAATGGTGTACTTACAGGCTTGCACGTTTGCATATTGAATCTTTCGAGAACCCTTTCAATATACCTCTTCTGAGAAAGATGTACAACATCGTCTTCTCTTGAAATCTCCATACCAAGGATTTTCTTTGCAGCTCCTAAATCCTTCATGTCAAATTCCTTACTCAATAGTTTCTTCAAAGCATTTATCTCTGTAATGTTGTTAGCAGCAATAAGCATATCATCAACATACAACAGTAAATAAATCATTGAGTTACCAGACATCTTCTTGTGATACACACAACTATCAAATGCACTCCTTGAGAATTCATGTGTAGTCATGAATGCATCAAACCTCTTGTACCACTGTCTAGGGGATTGCTTCAAACCATACAAAGACTTCTTTAGTTGGCATACGTGATCTTCTTTTCCCTCAGCTAGGAAACCTTCAGGTTGATCCATATAGATTGTCTCTTCTAGATCACCGTGTAAGAAAGCAGTTTTGACATCAAGCTGTTGAAGCTCCAAGTCAAATTGTGCAACCAATGCTAGTAGCACGCGAATTGAGCTATGCTTCACGACCGGAGAGAAAATCTCATTGTAGTCAATTCCCTCCTTTTGGCTGAAACCTTTTGCAACCAATCTCGCCTTGAACCTAGCATCTTCCACTTCAGGAATTCCCTCTTTCTTTCGGTAGACCCACTTGCATCCAACTGTCCTCTTCCCCTTTTGTCTTTTCACTAAGACCCATGTCTGATTCTTGTGAAGAGACTCCATCTCTTCAGTCATGGCTAACCGCCATTGTGCGGCATCCTTGCAAGAAGTTGCTTCAATATACGAGGAGGGCTCCAGATCTTTAATCTCTTCTTGTGCAGCTACGAACGCATATGCAATCAAGTTTGCTTGATTTATAAGGCGTTCCGGTTCTCGTGTCTGCCTCTTCTCCCTCCCCTTCGCAATTGTGTATGGTTCATTGACAGCAAGTTCTTCAACGCCTACATCTTCTGACTCATCTTTAACCTGAGTCTCTTGATCCTTTTCCTTGGCAAGCTCCACCGGAAGCTCCACCTGCTCGTTGTTCTTGTTTCCTGAAAACTCCACGGAAACTTTACGGGGATCAAGTATAGAGGATTCATCGAAGGTGACATCTCTACTAACTATAAATTTGAGTAAAGACAAACACCAAAGTTTGTACCCTTTTACTCCATCCACATACCCTACGAATATGGCCTTCTTAGCCCTTGGTTCAAGCTTTCCTTCATTAACGTGATAATAAGCTGGACACCCAAATACTCGTAAGTATGAATAGTTAGAGGGTTCACCTGACCATACCTCATTCGGAGTCTTAAAGTCAATTGCCGATGCTGGAGATCGATTGACAATATGAGCAGCAGTGTGAACTGCTTCAGCCCAAAATACTTTGGACATTTTGGCTTGTAGGAGCATACAACGAGCCTTTTCAAGAAGAGTTCTGTTCATTCTCTCGGCAACTCCATTCTGCTGTGGGGTATGCCTGACAGTCCTATGTCTTGAGATCCCATGAACCTTGCAGAATTCATTAAACTCTTCATTGCAAAACTCCAAGCCATTGTCTGTGCGAAGATACTTGATTTTCCGCTCCATTTGATTTTCAACCAAAATCTTCCACTCTTTAAATGCTTCAAAAGCATCACTTTTTGCCTTCAAAAAATACACCCAAACCTTTCGTGAGAAATCATCAATAAAAATGAGAAGATACCTCTTTCCGCCCTTCGATGGAAGTTTAGAAGGACCCCATAAATCTGAATGGATGTAGTCTAGCACTCCTCTTGTCTTGTGTTTGCCAGTGCTGAAGCTGACCTTCTTCTGCTTCCCTAGAACGCAGTGCTCACAGAAGTCAAGCGTGCTTGATCTTCTCACCTTCCAAAAGTTTACGATTGCTCAACATCTCCAGTCCACGTGCGCTCATATGACCCAGTCTCATGTGCCATAGTCTTGCCTTGTCATCATTAGATAACTGCACTGTAGATGCATTTGCAGAGCCAACAATGGTGCTTCCGGCCAATGTGTAAAGGCCGTTCTCCAGCTTGCCTTTCAGCATGACTAAAGAACCTTTAGTCACCTTCATAGTTCCTGCTTCGCTCATGTACCTGTAGCCTTGTTCATCCAGAGTACCCAAGGAGATCAAATTCTTCTTCAGATCAGGAACATGACGGACTTGTGTAATAGTCCTCACGATTCCATCATGGCAGCGAACCCGAACTGAGCCAATGCCAACTATTGCACAAGTTGCATTATTGCCCATTACTACGGTTCCTCCACTTTTCTCGTAGCTGCTAAACCAGTCTTTTCGGAACGTCATATGCAGAGTACAAGCAGAGTCTAACACCCATTTGTTTTCATAACTACTATTATTATTACACGATGTTGTTAGTACATAATCATTATCAAAATTATGTACCTGTTCAACTGTAGATGCACTCGCCTTTTCCTTGGACTTTGACATTGGGCAATCTCGTTCAAAGTGCCCCTTCTTGCCACAACCCCAACACTCTGTATTCTTCTTGTTCACACGAGACTTTGATCTGTGCTTTGATTTGGTCTTTCCCTGTTGGCTAGTCCGGCCTCTTACAAAGAGGCCACTTGCCTGGTCATCTCTATCTCCTTCAATGTGCCTCCGCACATCACTAGAGTTAAGTGCCTGCCGCACTTGCTCAAGCTTGATAGGCTCCTTGCTATACATCATTGAATTCTCAATATCACGATATCCTGAAGTCAATGAAAATAGCAAAGCACATGCAAGCGTCTCCTCCTCCCTTTTAATTCCTGCAATCTGTAAGTCCATGACAAGTTTATTAAACGCATCTAAATGATCTTGTAACGAAGTACCTGACCCCATCTTAAATGTGTGAAGACGCCGTTGTAACAACATTCTTGTTGTCACTGATCGGTCTTGGTATAGCCCTTCTAGCTTTTCCCACAACTGTTTGGCCGTCTCTTCGGTACCCGTACTCACTTCACAAAGCACGTTAGGTGCAAGGGATAGTTGGATTGCACTCAATGCATCCCCTTCAATCTTCTCCTTGTCGGGAGCTGATATATCCGTAGGATACTTTCCGTCAATAGCATGGATTGAACCTTCCCTCCGCAGTAACGCCATCATCTGGATCTTCCAGATATTGAAGTTGTTGCGTCCATTGAATCTATCAATTTCAAACTTCATGGAACTCATATTTGCTTGTTCTTTCTCCTTGGATCGTTAAAGAATCCTGTCGCTCTGATACCAATTGTTAGCGGAAACGTAAAAGAAAGAACACAAGATTTAACGTGGTTCGGATCAAAATAATCCTACGTCCACCAGAGAACAATTGCCCTTTTAATATTAACAAAGGAAGGGGAGATTTCCCAATTACACTTAAGAGAATTTCTCTCTTAACTCTCTACTCACTACAATGTATTGTATTATTTTGGGATGATTTCTACAAGTGAAGGAGTGCATCTATTTATAGAGGTAAAGACCTCCTCTTGATGTCATTGGTGACATCAAACTACCTCCTCTTGATGTCATGGGTGACATCAAAGGAGGAAGCTTCCTCCTAGCATCCACACCAACTCTTTCCACCAACTCTTCCAATTGGCATGCCATTGTTGACTAAACATAAACCAACATTTTCAGCATGCCATTGTTAACTAAACATAAACCAACATTTTCAATAATATTGTTTGATATGGTAAGATATATAGCGCAACCTTAATTAGATCTTGAAAGACCATATGTCGCAAAATTGAAAATGCAGCATAAACCATATGTTAGTATTAATTTCATGACCTTGAAGATATATAGCGCAACCTTAATTAGATCAAACATGTAGCATGGTGCAGAGAAATCAAATGAAAAAGCTGACAATGAGAATGGTTAATCATGGAAAATTATACTTGTTGGAATCCTTTAACTCACCATGGTTAATCATGGGTCAAAACAAGCGGAGACAAGATGGAGAATCAATTGAAAAAACTCATTGTTGATATGTACATCACCCATTGATGAGCTCCTGTAATAGGGGAAAGAAAACGAAAAAGGAAAAAGTAAGAAAGAATGAAAAATAAAAAGTTTATTGGTTTGAAAGAAGACAGTAGCTAATAGAAGGAGAGAATTACATAAAAAGCGAGAACACAATTTCACCGCCAACTAGGAAAAATTTCTGGGAATGAACGATTGAGCCTCAAAATTTCTGAAGAGACTGGCGGCTCTACTTGTTGCTGCAAATTCTCAAAGACAGAGCTGCCCTGAATATTAGAATGTGACCTTTGTTTCTTACCAGAGGAGCAACTGGCTTCATTGTCATATCTGCTCCTCCTTATCCCAGTGCAACGTTCTGCTGACTCATCATTATTTTCCCTCATTTGTAACAAGGCCTCGATCTCAAGTTCATCTTTATACAACAAACGAAATCCAAACTCCTTCATTGCTCCAGAAAACCATAGCCTAATAATCCCATAGTCATTTGGTGTTTTGCCATTTGCCTTAGATGCATCCCATAAACTAGCAAAAGGTACCAAGAAAAAATGAATAGTAGATTCTCCATCCCATTTTTTTTTAAAAGGATGAATAGTAGATTCCTCATCACATTCTAAATGGTAGAAAAAACCTAGTTCCAAGGTCATCGCCAACATCCCATCATTACAAAAGGGAATCAAGTGAGCTGTGGTGTCAATTAAGCAGCCAGAGTAACATACAGCAAATCCCAAGAAGTTATCGCGTACATACCAATTTTCAAGCAAATTGACTGATACACTACTATCCATTCCCTTAATGCGGAACCAACTTGGAATCCTCTTCCCTTTATGCAAAATGGTAAACACTCTTTGTGACAAGGAATCTGAAATAGAGATGTCATTCTGATACAAGGTAAGTTGAAACGAATTATAGAACGAATTAAGATCCCTTATCACGCTGCCTAGCATGTGAATCTCTAACTCCAATTTCATGCTTCCGCGGATATCAGGAAAATATTCTAAACTAGAGCATTTTTTTAGCTGCAGACATTTAAGGGAATCGATCCACAGAGTTGGAACCCTCTTAAGGCGTTCACAATCAGTCAAAGTCAATTCAGCGAGCTTTTCAAAAACTCCTATGGAATGAGGAACCTCTTCAAGATTCATACAATATAATGGATTCAAAGTTTCCAAATTTGGCATTCCCATGAAATCTGGCAACTCTTTAAGCCTATAACAATATGATAAGTCCAAGGATCGAAGAGCACCGAGTTGAGCCATGCTTTGAGGCAAATGCTCAAAATAGTTTCCCCTGAGATACAACTCTTTCAAAGAATATAAGCAGCCAATGTCTTCTGGAAGTCCTCCATCTATTAGATTGCAGTAATTGAGATTCAAAAATTCCAATGACCGTAACCCTTCAGCCACGGGAGGGAACACAAAGTAAACTGCAACTTGACCATTATCTGATTTTCCTTTTGCAAAAGCCAAGGAGTTAAGTTTGTTCAAACGGACGATGGAAGTGGGAGGCCGTGATATTAGGGTACTGCTAGCATCAAGATTCTCCAAGTTTTCTAAATCTCCTATCTCTTCGGGCAAGCTTTCAAGTCTGTAACAAAATGACACATCTAGACTAACCAAATTTTTCAACCTACAGATGCTGCTTGGAAGAGTTGCAAGGTCTGTTAAGAAGCTCAAGTCTAGATTGGTAATATGAGTTTGGTACTGAATAGATGATAGGTTTTTCATTTCTGGAAATTTCTGTAAACTGGAGCAACCATGCAGTTCCAGATGTTCAAGAGATTCCACGTTAACACATGGAAACCTCTTAAGGCCATCACACCAAATCAAATTTAACTCGACAAGTTTTCTGCAACATCCCAGGGAGTAGTGAAGCTCTTCAAAATTACTGCAAAGACTCAAATCCAAATACTCCAAATTTGGCATTCCCGTGAAATCTGGTGTTTGCATTAGGCTTACACAGCAACTGAGACTTAGCTTTCTTAGAGACGGCAAATGCTGTTCAGAAAAGGTTTGAATGAGTTTATTGAGCTTTTTAGTTAAAATAGTGATGAGAAGATTTGGAAAACAAGGACATAAAGATGCCAGAGCAATACTCTGAGAACAACCCAAAATAAAATAAAATGCATTAATTTGAGTTTATGGAATTAAGGCACAACCCGGTGCACGAAGCATCCCGCATTCACGCAGGGTCCGGGGAAGGGCCGCACCCCAAGGGGTGTGATGTATGCAGGCTACCCTGATACAAGCATCAATGGCCGATTCCACGGTTCGAACCTGTGACTTATAGGTCACACACAGACAACTTTACCAAGTGCTACAGTTTATGAAATTAATAAGCTTTTTTTCATTTAAAGACGTGCATCATAATTCTAGGACAAACATAAAACGGGTGAAAGCAATAATATTTGCTCATTAATAAAGGATAAAGATAGTTAGAGAGAAAAATGAAAGTAAAGTAGAATTCAGCTATTATACCGTTATTTCCGTCCATAAATAACGCAGTGAACTGGACTGGAGTTCAAGATGAACGAGCTTTTTGGGTTCAAATGTAGATGGCAATGACTCCCAAGGATAGCAAAACCAGACAAACCAACGCAAGTTGTTGGGCAAATACTCCATGGAGCCATTATGGCAAATGGAGTCAGCCCAGATATTCTGTGACCCATCACGTATATATAATATCCTAAGCCTTTTCATATTTTTCATGCCCTCTCTGGTAAAAGATAGTCCTTTTAAATAAAGAAACCAAATTGCTTCCATTGCCTTTGTCCCCTGGTAAAAAGATCATTAGCTTACAAAGTATAGCTTCAAATGTCAGTAATAATATATTTCTGAAAACTTCTTTATAGTCAAGTAAAGTTTTTCATGCAATGATAGAAAAATTAATTGAAAAAATACCAATAAATTGTAGCAGTTTTTTAACATAAAAAAATATTCAATGGTAACAAGAATCCCTATTGTAACGACCCGACCTGTCGTTTTAAGAATTAGCGTCTCGTTCAACGGCTTAAAACCTCGAGAAGCTTCATAATATGCATTATGACCCGCATGTGTGGTAGAACTTGATTTTTGGAAGATTCAGAATTTAAATGAAAGAATAAGTCTCATTTTGGAAGCTTAAATGAAAAGAGTAGACCGGAGTTTGACTTTTGAGCAAACGACTCCGGAATAGAATTTTGATAACTCCAATAGCTTCATACGGCAATTCCGGACTTGGGCATATGCTCGGATTTGGATTTGGAAATCCGTAGGACAATTTAACACATTTTGGCAAAAGTTGGAAAAATAGAAGATTTTTGGAAAGTTTGACTGGGGAGTTGACTTTTTGATATCGGGATCGAAATTCGATTCTGGAAATTTGAACACCTCTGTTATGTCATTTATGACTTGTATGTAAAATTTGAGGTCAATCGGAATTGATTTGATAGGTACCGGCATCGAATGTGGAATTTGAAATTTGTTAGTTTTGAATAAGCTTGAATTGGGGTCCGATTCATGTTTTAGTGTCGTTCAATGTAATTTGAGGCATCGGCTAAGTTTGTGTCATGTTAATGGGACTTGTTAGTATACTTCATTGGGATCCCACGGGGCTCAGATGAATTTGGAAGAATTTTTTTGGAAGAGTTCGGTGCTTTGAGCATAAGCACGTAGTGATCCAAAGGACCATTTTTAGTTCTAGAGATCGAAACTTGATTTCGAGACTTCCAAAATTTTAATAATGAATTATAAGAGTGATCTGGAAAGTTTGGTCTAATTTCATCAAGTCGCGATTGGGTTTTTGACACGAAACATGAGTTAATTGTTTAACGAGCGAAACGGGTATTGCACTGAGCAAATGAGCTCCAAATTATGTTTCGATAGAAGGAATAGGTTCGTATTATTATTTGTGACTCATAGGAACAAGAATCGTCGAATTCCGAATTCGTATGATGGAGTTAGAGCATTTTTAGTGAAATAAAAAACTGCTGCAATTTTCTGGGCACTTGCTGGTATTTTCGCAGATGCGATGAACAGTACCGCATCTGCGGTGAACAGCGATCCCGCATCTGCGGTGAACAGTAAACCACACCTATGGTGAACAGTACCGTAGAAGCGAAAATGCTGGACAGTGTATAAATCGAGCTGTCCGAGTTTTCTTCTCATTTTTGGAGCTATGCTCGGATTGAAGCGATTTCCACCATATGGATTGGGGAAAGTGTTCTATATCCAAAAGTGATTATTTTTAATGATTCCATGGTTATTTTCATCAAAAATTAGTGAATCAAATGGAAGAAATTGGAGAAAAATTGTAAACCTTTCAAAAATGAAAATTTTAGATTTGGAGGTCGATTCGTTATCGGAATTTGATAAAATTGGTATGGTTGAATTTGTATTGGAATGGACGTTCATATTTCATGACTTTTGCCGGATTCTAATACGTGGGCCCCGCGGGCGATTTTTGAGTTAATTTCGAATTTTATTGGAAAAATTAATATTTTCATATGGGATCGATTTCTATAATTTTGTTGACTGTATCGAATTATTTTTGGCTAGATTCAAGCCATTCAAAGTTGGATAATCGAGGAAAAGGCCTACTAGTGAACTAAATTGGTTGCAAAGCGAGGTAAGTGTTTGATCTAACCTTAGCTTGAGGGATTAGGAGTTGTGTCATAATTGTTATGTGTTATTTGTCGAGTACGACGTATAGGCATGGTGACGAGTATCTAAACGTTGGTGTCAAGCATGCCCGTGAGTCTTATACTTTGATTAATGTGACTCATATTTGACTTAACTGAAGAGTTTTGCCTTTCCTATTGTTATGTTACATTTTCATAACTATTTGACTCGTGTTGATTTCCTTATTATTGACTTGTATATTGTGGGATCGTTGCTACGTGTTAGTTTTCCCGTTATTGAACTGTTTATTTTATGCCCGTATTCGTTTCTATGGTTATTCCCTTGAGCTGGTTCTACCATTTTCTTGTGATTTACAGCCCCTGAGTTGATTTACTTGTCTTACCTTGTATTATTGTCATTTGTTGTTGTTATATGTATTGCGGTGATGTTCGATCCTTCTGTTGTGATGTAACTGTTGATTCTGTTCGTTGCGTTGTTTGTTTACTTTGGGACTACGAGACGATATCCCGGGAGATCCCCCTGCACTCTTATATTGATGATACCAAGAGATCCTCGGGATACCAAGAGATCCCCAGCACATATATTGAGGATACAAAGAGATCCCCGACACATATATTGAGGATACCAAGAGATCCTCGGGATACCAAGAGATCCCCAGCTCATATATTGAGGATACCAAGAGATCCTCGAGATACCAAGAGATCCCTAGCTCATATACGGAGGATACTGAGAGATCCCCGAGTATTTACATTTGGGACTACAGGACGGTATCCTGTGAGATCCCCGGTTGTTATCTATGCATTGAGTTGTACTCCTTTCGTGATTATTTTGTCTCCGTTGTAATTGTTGTTATCAGTTCAAGTGTTTTAATGGTTTAGATTCCTTTACGACGGTGATCCTTTGTGTGGGAATTCATAGGGGTGACAATACCTCGCCCTATTGTTTTATATATATTCAATACTTTAAATTTCAACAATTGTTACATTTTTAACTCAATTGATTTTCAACTTAATTTTCCTTAAACCGTTTGAGGTTGTACTTTACTTAAAAGGGAATTTCTTCTATGTTTTGATTTATTGATTTCTCGTATTAAAGATAATAATAATTCATTCGATATTGTACTTTAATTTAAAAGGGTATTTTCTTTATCAAATGATTTCTAAAAATAACTTCATCTGTTCTTGTTAACTTCATATTTGGGTTGGCAGATGTACTCTACTTTATGTTAAGTGAATGAGGCTCCTTGAGAATTCTTAATTGTATTGGGTTATGAAACCTATTAACTGAGTAATATGAGGATATTGTTGCGCAAAATGAGACAGAAATATGTGGGCACGAGGTGTCGTGAAATTATGAAAGTGGGTTAAGCCCTATATTATTTATGATTATGAAATGAGGCATCACAAGGTGAATATTTATTTGAAGGAAATATATTCGAAATATATTTATTGAAAAGCATATTATCTTAGAGATTATTACTTGAAGGATTTATAGGCGAAAGATTTATATTTGAAGGACTTGATTAAATTGATTGCACTTGTAATTATTATTTGTTGGGAAACATTTATTTTGTTCTTGTTGCCTGCTATTTATATTACTGGTTGATCATTGTTGCCACCATTGTTATATGCTTCCTATTATTTTGTACGCTATATTGCACATGTTTATTTGGTAGCCTGGTCCTAGCCTCGTCACTACTTCGCCGAGGTTAGGCTAGGCAGTTACCAACACATGGGGTCGGTTGTGTTGATACTACACTTCTGTACATTTTTGTGTACAGATCCAGGTATTTGATCGATAGTAGCTGTTCGTTGCAGTGGAGACTCGAGGTAAACCTGTTGCAGCCTTCGCGGTCCTCGGAGTCACCTTCAATTTGTACTTATTTTCATATGTTCCTTTTGTTCGGAACTGTGATGTATTTATTTTATATAACTACTCTTAGAAAAGCTTATGACTTGTACTACCGGTTTTGGGGATGGTAAATTGTTTAGAGAAATTCCATTTTAACTTAATAAATATCAATGTTATTTCAGTTAATATTAGGCTTACCTAGTTTAGAGACTAAGTGCCATCACAACTCCTTTGGAGAGATTTTTGGGTCGTGACACCTATTGAGTTATTATATATGTATAAAATGTCATACAAATTTCAAGTTAATCAGAAGAATGATGGATTAAACAGATTAAGTGGCTACTAGACTAATTCATGGCTTAATAACATCAGTATAACGGATTAGGCAACGCTAAGTGCCTTTTTGACGGCAATTAATGTTACTTTTTCTTCTCTTACTAAAACAAACAATTAAAATGACTTTTGTGCAAGAATATGAAGCAAGAAGAACATCTAATTGAAACTGACTGACCCTTTATGACTTTGGGATATGAAAAATAGAAATTGAATATTACTGCAGTGTTTAGCCTACTTACCGTATTGTTGATCATCACTTCTTCGAAATCTTCAGCGAGCCATAGTCTGCTACGTTCTCCCGGATCCTTTTGTATGTTCACTACATGTTTACCCATATCTTGTATTAAGTCATGCATTTCAATCGTATCTTTTTCGGAGATGAACACAAGAGATTTGTCAATTAGGACACGCAATCCGATATCAGCTCCAAATTCACAGCTCTCAAGAATCTGTATGATCTCATTCTTTTCTCTCCCTCGTAAGAAGCATGCTATATCTAAAAATATCGCCTGTTCCACGGGCTCTAATCCATCATAACTAATTTTGAGCTTGTCAACAATTTCTGAATTAGAGTGTTTTTTCATTTGCAGTATAGCACTTCTCCACTCAGTTATATTTCTCTTATGAAAGAGAGAACCCCACACTTTCAGCGCTAAAGGAAGGCCTTTAGCATGACTTACTACCTCCAGCGTTAGCTTCTCAAAGAACTCATCTGGAACATCTTCCTTAAAAGCGTATCGATTGAACAATTGAATAGCTTCATGGTCAGCTAGTGTAGTCATTTCATATAATGCGTCCTTCTTCCCAATCAAATGCTTGTCTCTTGTTGTTGCAATAATTCTACTGCCATTGCCGAACCAACCAAGATCCCCTGCTAGGTACTCCAAATGGTCTCTGTGATCTATGTCATCAAGCACAACTAAAACCTTCTTAGAACGAAGTCTACGAGCCATCAGCTGCTTTCCGTCCTCCTTATTATTCACGTAATTAGCGTTTTCCCTTGACAGTTCTGAGAGAAGGATATTTTGCAAAGAATGCATTCCACATTTGTTTTCTTTAACATTCGCAAGGAAACAAGTACCTTCAAATTGATATGAGAGAGTATCAAAAATAGCCCTTGCTATTGTCGTTTTACCAACTCCTCCCATGCCCCAGATCCCCACAATCCGAACATCATTGATTTCTATCTGTAGTAGGGATTTTACTTCCTCTAAATGTGGATTTATTCCCACAATATCTTGCAAGTAAGACAAAGAAAACTTGCATAACTTGGAAATTTGGTTAACGATTTGCTGAACACAATCTGATTCAATCCTACAAAAAATAAGAACATTGTTGATATATACAGGTAAGAAAGTCAATAACAAGAAGTTTTCACACTGTATAGTGCATAATAATGATAAAAAGGACACATAAATCAAACTCTTGAAGAACCAATCAAAATAGTATCTATGTAACAATATAATTGAGTAATTAAACTGATAAGCTACGTCTTCTTACTTATAGAAGCATATATAATCAACCATCAATCTTCTTTTAGAAAATATGAAAAATTTATTTAAGGATTCTGTTTAACTCATTTTTGAGGTATAGAATATGTATAGCTAGTCTTCATAGAAGCATCCAAATTTGAATGCAAAGTATTATCTCTGTTCCAGCTATGAAGCATCCGATTTTGAATGCAAAGTATTCCCTCTGTTCCAGCTAATGTGTTTTTAACTCACCTGGCACGAATATCACAACCTTTGAGATTTGCCGCTTCAGTTAAAGCACTCCTCCATCTTTGTACCTTCTGCATTCCCTCAACATCATCCTTAAACTTTGATTCATGTTTGGAAAATGCTTCTGCAAAACTCTCCCTTTGGTTCCGAACATGTGATGGATCCACATCATAGAAGACCGGTATGACAGTTTGTCCAAATTGAGTCTTGCATTCCATAATCTTCACTAGTTCATCCAAGCACCACCTCGATGTAGCATAATTCTTTGAGAAAATGATGACGGCAACTTGAGACTCTTCGATAGCTTTACAAAGTTCTTCTGAGATGGATGCGCCATGCTCTAGCCTTTTGTCGTCTTGAAAGGTAAATATTCCCCCATTTCTCAAGCCTTCATATAAGTGCCCTGTAAACGTTTTGCGAGTATCTTCACCTCTAAAACTTAGGAAAACATCGTACTTCCATCGAGGACAGTGCTGTGAATTACTCGCGAAAGAAGAAGAAGATGCCATGGATTCAGTTAATTGGTTGATATGAAAACAAAAAGAACTCTGGATAAAGTGTGGTCGTGGTAAGAGATCAGCTGATGATATTTCAGGAAAAAATTATATACAGGAGAGAAGCATAAGCAATTACACTTCATATATGAAAGATTCTAAAGCTATGGGCTGTACTCCAGTTGAATAAAATTATTGTTATTGGATCTAGTCAACTCATATATATAATACTATACATATATATAGTATTATATGTGGTACAATTTTTTATTGAATATAAATAGTAGTAGGAAATTTCTGTGAAGCTTCTTAATCTCTTACTCCAGTTGATTAGAACTATTGTTTATTGGGTTTTCTTTGAACTGTATGTAATAGAATGTATTAGGAAACCCCCCCCCCCCCCACACACACACACCACACACACCCCCCTCCCCACACACACACCCCTCCCTGCACCAAAAGTCCACTGTAAGATGTACACAATGGGCAGCTAAAAGTACAAGCCGATGAAGAAACAAAGAAAATAATATGGCCAGTTGAATAGAATTATTGCTCCAAAGTCCAAATACTATGTCTACTTAATTCTATGGAAAATGGCAATAGAAGAATCAACTAATTAAGCAAAAATACCTTGTAATTCTCTTCCGAAAGAAAATTGTATATCCCTACCACTGTTGGAGCAAAGTTGTTATACCCAGATTCGCAGTCTTCCTCTAACTCTTCCAATTTCCCTCCTCTTCTCCCCGTTTCTCAACTTCTTTTTTCCTTTACTTTTTTTGGGCTGTGCGTTGTGTGTGTGGTGGTGGGTGGGTGGGTGGTGGTGTTCAAATTTACAATTCTAATTTTGAATCTAACCTCTTGAATCATTTTAGTTAACTCACTTATTCTTCTTCGTGATACATTATTTTCAAAATAATTGGCATTTATATGATTTCTTAATTGAAAAAAAATATTAAAATAGTACAATGGTTAATAAACAAAGTAGTAAATTGAAGAATCAAATTTAGATAGCTTCTCTAAATTTCAAAAGTATTTATAACATCCTTTAATGAATTCGTTCTATCAAAATCAAAGGTACGAAGATTTTGAAAGTATTAGTGATAGAAGTTGAAGTTCTTTGGAAATTTTTCATTATCGAATTTAACTTTGCTTTAATCAAATATCTACGCATTGTACACTCCTTAAGTTAGTTGACCGAGCTCTATATTAACTAGACAAGTATAAAATATATTCAAATATATATGTACATACATGATGAGTAGCTGCGTATACATAACAAATAGACCCACATAATTCTGCGGTGTGTATATGGTTGAAAATTTATAAAAAATTTAAACCAATTTCAAAACCACTATCACAAGAAGAGAAGTGAGTGCAATGCCAATTAAAAATATTCCATGAATAATTTGTATAGTTTAGTACCTTTAACATTCACATTAATAGTATTTTCTAGAAATAGTGGATTAAAAAGAAAAACAAGTGATCTAAATAAAAGGGATTTGGGGGATTTCAGGTTATCTAACTGTATTGGGAAAAAACTGAATTTATATATTGAAGATGACGTGTCATGACACGTGGACTGGTCAAATGGTCAATGCGTGGTAATCAGTCAGGAGGCACGGGCGACAACAGATGCGGGAGAGAAGATACTTAAAGGCACGAGCTATTACTCAAATGAAATGAGACTCGTACTTGTTCGAGTCATTTAAAGCTCGAAGATCAGAAGGAATTGAAGAAATGAATCTGATAACGTAAAAGAGTCCAAATTCAGCATTAAATGCCAAATACGTTAGAGAATTTGTATTTAATAGGAATGATTGAGTAACGTTTCTTTTAATATCATTTATTGCTCATAATTGTCTCATTAAGACAAAGGCATTACACTTTCTTCTAGAATCAACTATAAAAGGAGAAGGTCTCAATATTTGTAGACACACGAAAAAATTACTAAGATTATACTGAAATATATACTTATCTATTGCTTTATTGTTATTCTCAAAGTCTCTCATTTTTTGATTATCAGTAACCCGATTTTTCTCTTAATTTCTAGCTTTAACCAAATATTTAATTTTTTGGTTAAACAAATTGGTTTCGTTACCGGAAATCTGATAATCTATTCTTTTTAAGTTACATTCTACCTGTTGTTATCATCATGTCAAACAACAACAACATCAACAACAACAAACAGTGGTAACATCTTGGGAAACCCAGAATCAAATCCAGCAAAATCAAGGAGATTTACAAAACATTAATGTGGTTCCTTCCCCCCAAGATTCGCCACGACAATCTCGGGAAGTTTCTCCTGCTCCTGAATCTCGTGCTGATGAACAGGAACACTCTGAACATTTTGAAGGGGCAGATGAAGCTTTGCAAAAAGTAATTGACGCACGGGTTAACAAAGCTCTTCAAGCTCTAGTTAGTCGATTACCTGTTGCACCACCCACACCCACACCTAATAACAATACATTGGAGAATCCTTGTTCTGGGCTTGTTAATTCTGGAAATTGAGGTACCCCCAGTGAACCACAGGAAGGAGAACCAGGTGTAAGCACGTAATTTTTGCCCTATGAAAAATTACTCCCAAAAATTCAAAATAAAACGATTTTCCTTGGTGTGCAATTTTGAGAATTTTTGTGACATTTTGATAATTATTTGTATTTGTCTGTGCATGTTTATTTGTTAAATTAATAAAAAAAATACAAAAATATGTCGCATTTTGCATGTAGGATTTAATTCTACAATTGTTAGTAATTAAGTTTGTTTTACAAAAATTAAAAATTACAAAAATAGGCATCTTTTGCATTTTTAGCATTTAATGTCCAAATGTACAATTTTATGCTTAATTATTACTTAATTGTGCGTTAATTGTTATTGGGAGTTAATTTGCGCTTTTATAACTTAATAATAATTTAAGGATTTTTAGAATTTAGTTTTAGAAAAATAAAAGAAGAAAAGAGAGCAAAAATATAAAGAAAATCGGAATTGGGCTCTTCTTCAAATTCAAGCCACAGGCCCAAAACACCTCTACCCAACCTTCCCTACGACCCGGTCCATTTCAAACCGGGTCGACCCAGTCCATAACCCAACCCAACTCCCCATCTTCATTTTTCATTTTTCATTTTTTTTACCAAAACAACAAAAAATCAAACCCTAAAACCTAAAACTAATCCCATCCGACCCCTCTCTCTCTCTCTTCTTCTCCCCAAACGACCCCCAACCTCAAGTAGCCATGGCTGCCCCCCTCACACCCCAGCCTCCATGTCAAGCCATAAAAACGAACCTTACTGCTGCGTCGTCTTCACGTCGTTCGTCACCACCATGACCGCATTTCTCGTCGTTGTCTCCTCCATGGAGAGCTCAAGCTCGTCCATGGATGCTTCACCATCTCCAGTAGCTCCCCCCGCCTCCAACGAGCCAGCCTGCTCCGGCGACACAGCCGGACGACCACCAGTCTTTCGTCGACGTCCAGCTCCACAGTCGACGACCAGCAGCTCCAACGATCCTCCATCTCCATCCACCAACAACCCAGCCCCATCGTTCATGGCTGAACGTCCACCATGACAGCCCAGCAGCCCACGACAACCCAAGCCATGGCTACCCCATCACAGTCATCGTTCACCCCCAGTCCCGTCTCGTCGTCGTAGCCCGTCGTTTGTTCGATCTATTGGTCTGCGGAGTGTTAAAGGCTATTAAGGTCCGTCTCATATCCCTTTCTCATTTTTAGGATCTATATGCAAGTGAGATAAGAGCCGCTAAAATCTGTTTAAATGTTATGGTTTAAGGAATTCGAATTTCTTCTTAGTTGAATCTGGGTTGTAAAAATTAGATTTTTGTTTAATCGAATTTGAGTTTGATTGGTTTGTCATTCGTGATTATTAGTTGTAAAATGTATAGTATCTTTGCTAATATTGAGTTGGTTCGGATGATTTCATTTTGTGTGATGTTTGGTTTCCTTTCTTGTCGATTGTTCATCATTTTCTTGCATCTGAAGTTAGTTTGTTTTCATTCAGTATGTTGGCAGTGTTCATTTGTTCTTGTTTAGGCTTAATCTAGAAGTGTGTTAGTTTAGTCACGCAATATTTATTTTGATGATATTTGGTCTGAATCGAGTTTCATAGTTTAAGTTGTAATTTGAGTTTGATGAATCTTAATGTTGTTCTGATATGAATCCGATCTTGAATGTCGATATGAGTTTGATTGATTTGATTAGTCAATTGTTAGGATTTCTCACTTAGGATTGGATATAGCCGAGGGTATAGTGGTAATTGTCACACCTCCTTTTTCCGCCCCGCGAGGGTACAAGGAGTTTTTTCCAATTAAAGGACAATCGAAAGGGGATTGGTTTATTTATTTCAGAGTCGCCACTTGGGAGATTTAGGGTGTCCCAAGTCACCAATTTTAATCCCGAATCGAGGAAAAGAATGACTCCATATTACAGTCTGCGTACCAGAAATCCGGATAAGGAATTCTGTTAACCCGGGAGAAGGTGTTAGGCATTCCCGAGTTCCGTGGTTCTAGCACGGTCGCTCAACTGTTATATTCGGCTTGATTATCTGATTTTATACAAGTGTGAACTTATGTGCAAAATTTAACTTTTAACCGCTTTTATCATTTACTGTTTTTATCAAGAATTGCAACGTTGTGAAAATGTATCTCGAACCGCGTTACAATCAATGTACCCGTGGTCGTCGACACACTTTGACTCCGTTGAGATTTGGATTTGGGTCACATCAATGTGCACCCGAGTTTAAGGAAATTAAATTATTAAAGGCGCGCCTAAAGCGACTAGCGTATTTATTTTGGGTAGGACCGTGGAATTTTACTAAACGGTCCATCCCGAAGTCTAAACAATTTTTAAAGCAAATATTTACTGAGGGCCCCGCAATTTGTATTTTATATTCGGCGAGGCTCATCTCATTCTTATTTTTTAAAAGGAATTTGCAACGTCGTGGACATGCATCTCGAACCATGTCACAATCAATGTACCCGTGATCAGAGACACATTTCAACTCCGCTGAGATTTGGATTTGGGTCACATAAATGCGCACCCGAATTTAAGAAAGTAATTTAATTAAATCGCGTCTAAAGAGGCTAACGCGTTATTATCTTCGGGGAAGACAGTGAAATTCACTAAACAGTCCATCCCAAATTCTAAGTATTTATTATGACTAATTATTGAGGGCCCCGCGATTTGCATTTTTTATTTGGCGAGGCTCGTCTCATTGTCTTTAAAAGGATAAACCTACAATGACTATATTTTCTATTAAGTTTGTCTCTAAAATAAAAGAAAATCTCTTAAATTATTTACATGCTGAAAAACGTAACTTATTAGTTATTAGTTTACGGCTAATGCGAATGGAAAATTGCGATCGAGTTTGTACAAAGAAAAACTGCTTTCATTTTATATTCTGTTATTCAATAATACTAGAACATGAGATTGACCATAATATCAAAACAGATTAATTATTCTCCGATTAATTTAAACTAACATTATTAGATGAAGAAAGTATACATATGCAACCTCATTATTCATTAATCATTCAACTACATCTTTATACGAAGAAAGAAAAATTATATTCAACCACAAATCTAAACAGGAGGAATTCAACAGGAACAAAGCCTGATTAATATTTCATTTTTTGCTTCAAGCCGAGATTGTACAAATGTGTACCTGGAAACAGCAGTACAAGAACAAAAGAAGGAGAAGTCAGCAGCAATAATACCACAGCAACAGCAGATTCAGCAACACCGCAAACCAGTAACAACCAGTAGAATAACCCAGTAACAGATTGAAAACTCAGCAATACCAAAGTGCAATCACAATCAAAGCAGAGGAGAGAAAAGATACAAGATGCAGTAGTTTCTGATTTTTGAATAACACTCGAAGAAAAGCAAACGGAATTTATTCGAGTGAAAGTTCAAATTGCATTTCTCTTTTACTCTCAAAATGTTTCAAGTCTGTCCGCTCTCAAGTGTAGAAATCTGTTTTATGTTCAACCTCAAGTATTAAAACTCTCTCCCCAAAATCCTCTCCTCTTCTGTTCAAGTCCCTCTTAATGTCAAGAATGACTCTATATATAGCAAGACAAGTCTTCAATTCCCAACCCCAAATTATTCCCCCAATGGCATGCTTTGTCCCACTACTTAATGTTTTCTTTATTTTAAACTTTGTCCCCCATGCCTACATTAAATAAATGCATCCACCACAACCCATTACAATTTGTCCCCCATGCCTACATTAAATAAGTACAATATTCCCTCCCATTATAATTTGTCTTGTCCCCCATTATATTAAACAAGTACATCAAAAACCCCACCCCATTATATTTTGTCCCTCATGCTTAACATAAAGAATCAAAATAATGTTCAATTACCAAACTACCCCTCCGACCTTATTGCAATTACAAATCTACCCCCGAATGCAATACAATTTACCAAATTACCCCCATCAGCTCTAAACAATCAATTAATCATAACTTAACCAAAATATAGCCAAGATGACCAATTTCTCAACAATCTTCAACAACAAATCACATGAACACGATGAACAACACAACTCAAAATTAATGGAATGAATTAACCATATCGGGAACCAATCCTGGTTAATTTAGACCAAGAATGTATGAGCAAGGATACAACAATACAAACAACAATATACATGATTCAAACTAAACAAATCAAAACAAACATAAACTCACATTAAATCACTGGATTTAAACATGAACTTCAAACAAAGATGAACATGAACTAAATCTATTTTTTAAGCAACAAAACATGACGGATTCACATGACTCAAACAACATTAATAATTTCTGGAAAATACATAACAACATGAAACAAATTGAATTAAATTTCAATTTGAATCTAACAAACATTAAACTAACAAATATTTACCTAAACAATAATACAAACATGAAAAACAACTAATTAACTTCCATTTGAAATCTGAAAATTAATTTAACAAAGCACATGAACATGAACAAAACCAAAAATCAAGTATCTAACCATAGACATGAACAAAACAAACATTTGCGGATTTTAGATTCGAAAATATCAAAACAAAATACGGACAAAATAAAATTCAAAATCTACTCACCGGATTGAAACGAAATACGTACGGACTGTTTTGTCGACCAAAGCTTAGAACAAATGACGATGAAAACAAACTGTCCGGAACCGAGTATCGCACCAAGATAACTTGTCGCCGAAGACGACCACGAACGGACGACCAAAGAAGATGGCCGCCCGTCACAAGAAGATGGACTGTGAAGCAGCTGGGGTGTGTTTGGTTACGTGAAGAAGCTGGCGCGGGCAGCAGTGATGGGTCTGTTTGGCTCGACTGGTTCTGTTGGAACGTGAAGACGCAGCAACGGGGGGGACTGGAGGGGGTGGACGAGGCAGCAGGCGGCGCGGGGACGGGGTCGATGAAACAGAAGGCAGAAGCAGTTAGTTGAGGGCAGCCATGGACGACGAGCAGCTGTCCGTTGAAGGAGGATAAACAGCGTCAGCTGCTATGTAGAAGGAGGAGCAGTGGACTGGTCGTCGAGGGCAGTGACAGCATCCATGGCGGACTGTTTGTGCCATCACTAGTCGTCGACTGTAGTCGACAGAAATGGGGGTTGACGAAGCAGAAACAGTCGCGCTTTGACGAGCAAAACGTAGCCAAAGCAGCGACGAAAGAGACGGGGAGGTCTACGACGAACGTCGGGGGACTATTTGGTTTAGCGAGATGGTGGTCGTTTGGAGACGAATCAAAAGCAGAAGGGTCAGCCATGGTCGTGTGCTTGGAGCTTTGGAGGAGAAGTGAAGAAGAAGAGTTGGGGGGGGATGGTTTAGGTCTTTTTTAGGGGTTTTTTGGTTTTTTTATTTTTTGTTTTTGTTTTGTGTTTGAACAATGAAAAATGAAGGGGGTTTGGGTCTTTGGGTTAATGGGGCAGACCGGGTCGACCCGGTTTGAAGTGGACCGGGTCATGGGGAATTATTTGGGCCTGTGGTTTGAAATTGAAGAAGTGGCCCAATCCGATTTTTCTTTGTATTTTTGTTATCTTTTCTTCTTTTATTTTTTTAAAAAAATAAATTCTAAAAATACTTAAATTATTTTTAAGAACTAAATTAAGTTATAAAAGCGCAAATTACCTCCCAATAACAATTAACGCACAATTAAGTAATAATTAAGCATAAAATTGTATATTTGGACATTAAATGCTAAAAATGCAAAAGATGCCTATTTTTGTAATTTTTAATTTTTGTAAAACAAATTTAATTACTAACAATTATAGAATTAAATACTACATGCAAATGCGACATATTTTTGTATTTTTTATTAATTTAGCAAATAAACAAACATAGACAAATACAAATAATTATCCAAAAATGTCACAAAAATACTCAAAATTGCACACCAAGGAAAATCATGTTATTTTGAATTTTTTGGGAGTAATTCTCATATAGGGCAAAAATCACGTGCTTACAGTAATTTCAAATTGTTTTAGGGGTAATACGGGAATTAACCAATTACGGATTATTTAATTATGGTGAGGACCAGAGATAATGATAAAAGCAAAAAGGAAAAGGTGGGTAATGATGTTTTCTTTTAAAAAAGAGGGAACATGTGGGCCCACGTTGACTACTTTTACTAAAGTAAAAGTGTGGATAATAATAAAAGTTAAAGGGTGCACATAATGGAAGAAGATTGGGGCTGGCTTTGGGTATATAAGAGGATTCATTAAAGAGAGAGAAGGGGGGGGGGGGGAGGGGGAACTTAGAGGATATTTGGGAAGAATTTTAGAAGATAAAAAAAAAACTTGAGAACTAGAGAGGAAATAAGAACCGACTTTTAATCTTGAGGAAGAGTATTTCCTAATACCCGAATACTATTTCCTTGTAATCCTAAGTGCGATCTCTGCCTCCTGTTTGCTTCCGGGATTTTTTTTATTGGCTTCTTGAGTTGGTTATTGCTTTATTAAGTGGTCGCTAGGATTTCTGTTTGGTTTTCAAGTCTACTGCTGGGTTTTCCGACTACCGGTTGTTTGTTGCTGTTGCGCTGTTTCTACTGTTGCTGATCATATTCTTCCTTTTCTTTGTATTCGAATACCAGGTACACTACTCTGAATCATTTCAACATATGTATTGAAGATGAAATGAAATGGCCGGAAGATTTAAGTTTTTTTATTATAGAATACTCGAATTTTTAATTAAATATTCATTAGGTGTCTCATGTTATGTAAATGGTAAAAGTATGTATTATGTGAAGCATTAAATGGCGGGACTAGTGGATGGGTGTCGGTATGAACACCATAGGTATTAGTTTCGGCTTTGTTAATTTTAGTTTAAAATCGCATTCAAATCGTTAGTAAATATATAATATGGGAAATCGATTTAATTTGAGGGAAGATTAGTAAAATCCAAATTTGAATTTGCAAATTTTAGAATAGGAGCAATTTGAGTTTTTTTTTATCTTTAAATTTTGCTGGTAATAAAGGCCCGCAAATATTAGGCAAATATAATAGGCCATTAATTTTGTAGAACCCGCAGGCTCACAAACATTTTCGTTTTTTTAAAACTAAAAAAAAAATTATTTTTAACAAAATATTTTCGTTTTTTTATATTTATTTTTATTCGTCATTTATTCAGTCTTCTTTTTGTAAAAAACTGGAAGGTAAAATTTGTAAATATATATATATATATATATATATATATATATATATATATATATATATATATATATATACTTTTTACAAACTATTTTCGTTTCTTTTTAAGAAAGAAACTGAAGTGATGTTTTAATGGATGATTCAACGTTGCAAGGCTAAGAGCATTAATCCATTAGGTGCGAGTTTGAGCAAAATGAGTCAACGTTTAAGTTTAATAAGCTTTAGTAATTATGGTTAAATCTAGCTTTAGATGGTTTTGAATAATTAATTCCAATAGTTTTTCTTACAATGTAAGCTTTAAGCTAGCTATAATTGATTTCTTTTGAATTTGTTTAGCTGTCGAATTTTCGTAAATTTTTTACAATTTCGATTTTTTTTAATTTTCTTTAGTAAAATTCCTTTCCATTAATATTTATCTTAATTTAGCAATTAGTATGTTATGTTTTATTATTTTTTAAGGCTCATGATTAATTAGATTTTTCTTTCTTTATTTTAGAGACTAATTTTAATAGAAAGAATGTAGTCGCTTTAGGATTAGTCCATTTAAAATAAATGAGATGAGCATCGCCGAACAAAAAATATAAATTGCGGGGCCCTCAGTAAACATTTGCTTTAAAATTACTTAGAATTTGGGATGGACTGTTTAGTGAATTTCACTGCTTCCCCAAAGATAATAACGCGCTAGACTCTTTAGGCGCGATTTAATTAATCTTACCTACTTAAAACTCGGGTGCACATTTATGTGACCCAAATCAAAATCTCAACGGAGTCAAAGTGTGTCGACGACCACGGGTACATTGATTGTGACGCGATTCGAGATACATTTTCACAACGTTGCAATTCCCTGTAAAATAATAATAGTAATAATAAAAGCGGCTAAAAGTTAAAACTTGCATATGAGCGCATAATTGTATAAAAATCAGATAAACAAGCCGAATATGACAGTTGAGCGACCGTGCTAGAACCACGAAACTCGGGAATGCCTAACACCTTCTCCCGGGTTAACAGAATTCCTTATCCGAATTTCTGGTTCGCGGACTGTAATACAGAGTCATTCTTTTCCTCGATCCGGGATTAAATTGGTGACTTGGGACACCCTAAATCTCTCAAGTGGCGACTCTGAAATAAATAAACAAATCCCGTTTCGATTGTCCTTTAAATGGAAAAACTCCCTTGCGCCCTCGGGTGCCGGAAAAAGGAGGTGTGACAGCTTTGGCGACCCTGCTGGGGATGAATAACCCAGAACCACTGGTTCAGGGTTAGAAATTCGAGCTTAGATAAATTGTTATATTATGTTTTATCTGATTTTATTACATGATCTGTACATAATGTGCTAACTAACTGCTTTTACCGCTTTGATATTTTGTGAACTATATATAAACTGTGCCGAAACCCATCTCCTCTCTGAGTCTTCTAAATCATGAAGAAGGGTGTACTTCGTACGACTTCTTTTCTGTATAGTGTCAAATCCCAATTTAGAACGAGGTTTGGATAAGTTGCAGAGCCGGCGAAGCTTCTGTATTCCCGGATTGCTGCCTCCCCCTCGGCTCGAGCTGTCCGCTCGGGTAAGCCAGGTCTAGAACAAAAACCCAGGTTTGAAACCTAGTATAACAAAACTTCATGTCGGATCCCCAGTAGGAACGCTTATTTGCATCACGTTGCATTTGACTTAGGGGACTCAACACAGGGGTTGAGTCCGTCTAGGGCTAGCAACCCGAAATGAAAAGACCATCCTGATGCATCCTACTTGCTATGTACATATATTTTTTTTCGAACTTGCATGTTGACCGGTTTCTGAATCTCGGGAATGTTGAAAAATTGAAGTAATAATAAAATAAAATAAAATAAAAAAAGAGAAAAATAACAAGTGGAGAGTTAGAGGATTAATTTAGAAAAAACCAGTGTCCAAGTACTATCAGAACACTGCCGAGATTTTGAAAAAAATATATATATATTTTTACTTTTAAAATTGTTTGTTTGCCTAAAAAAAAACAGAAAGTGTGTAGGAATGAGTCTTTTATTTTAAATTGCTTTGTTTTCAAAAAAAAGAAAGAAAAAAAAATGAAAAAGAAAAATAGTTTTTTTTGCTATAAAAGAAAAGGAAAAAAATATGTTTGTTTTCAAAATTAGTTAGTTTATAGCCCGAACTACGCGGGTCTGATTCTCACCGGATATGAGATACGTAGGTAAACCTCTTCGGTTCCGGCCCACCATTTTCAAAAAAAAAAATCCAAAAATATTTCCCACTATTTGCTTCTTTAGAAAGTCTTTCTTTTAGAACCTAATTGTTTTTTTTTTAAAAAAAATGTATATACATAAAAAATATTTTCTTTCTTCCAAAAATAAAAAAAAAAATTCATTCTTCCTTCAAAATTGAAAAGAAAATTCAAAATTCAAAAATATTTTCTTCTTTAGAAGCATTTCTTTCATAAATTGAAAGTAAAATTCCAAAAATATTTTCTTTCTTCTTTAGAAGTTTTTCTTTCGAAACTCCAAAAAAAAAATTCAAAAAAAAAAAATCTTTCTTCTTTAGAAGTCCTTGCAAAAATGCTCAAGAAAAATCGAAATCCAAAAATATTTTCTTTCTTCTTTGTAAGTATTTTATTCGGAAAAAGTTAGTTTATTTCTTTTATTCTTGTTCGGCCGAACTATGCCGGTTTGATTCTCACAGGGCGTGAGATACGTAGGCAACCCTCATCGGGTCCAACCTCCCCTTTTCTAAAATAGCAAAAATATCAATTTTAAGTTATGTCATAAATGAGTCGGGTGATGCCGCTTTTGTCAATATAGCCGAATGTTCCCGAAAGGGACGCCGGAAGGCTGACTTTGCATAAACGGCCACCTTTGGTCATTTTTTAGATTTTTCGGTCGATTGACCCACACAGCCTTAGAATCTTTGTCCCCGAGGCGCGGAAAGGCCGTGTTTGCAAATATCTAGTTTTCTATTTTCAAAAAAAAAAAAACGAGAAAAGAGTCGTAAGTAAGTCGGTGATGCTGTTTTTGCCAAAAAATAGCCGAATGTTCCCGAAAAGGGACGTCGGAAGGCTGACTTTGCATAAACGACCACCTTTAGTCATTTTGTAGATTTTGGCCGGTTAGCTAACACAGCCTTAAAATCTTCATCCCCGAGGTGCTGAAAGGCCGTGTTCGCAAAATCAGGTCTTTTATTTTAATTTGAAAAAAAAGAGTCAGTGGGAAAGTGATTGCCGTTTAGATTTTGGTCAAAATAAGCCGAGCCAGCTTCGACAATGTCTTAAACCATTCTTGCCGAGATAGCCTTAGAATATCTTTCAGTTGTCGAAAGGCTATTTTCGTAAAAGAACGGACAAGTTTGTGAAGTGTCATAAAATAATCCTCCACGGCCTCAAAATTTATGTGAAATTAGGAAGGGGCCACGTTTGCAAAAACAACCATTTGGTTGAAATGGACAAACACGGAAAGGAAGTTGGCCGTTTGTTTTTGACTTTGCAACTCTTTTGATTAGAGTATGTGGATTGTTTGGCTTTCAAGTCTGTATCTCGTTTTTCATCAGAGTCTGTGAGTTTAAGTTTTGTCAGTGTTTTAAACCATTGTAATCAAAGTTGGTTTTGTTATGAAAATTGAAAAAAAAAATGTTTATTATTGTTTATCTCTTATTGGCCGAACTACACAAGGTCTGATTCATGCGGGGTCATGATACGTAGGCAGTCTCCATAAGATTCAACCACCACTGAAAAAGGGTGATAATAAAAAAAAAGAAAAATAAAGGAAAGCGCGGGTGCATTACATCTCTGATAGAACGGTTTAACTGCTTAGGTGCATTGCATCTCTGATATATGATTATCTGTCAAATGCCCTAACACTAACGTGATGGCTTCCCTTTGCTATGTTCATATATAGAAAAGTGGTTGGTTGTGGTAACTCCTCTAAGCAAAGTCAAAGGACAATGATACAGAACTTCAGAATCGAGTGGGTCGGTACCAATGAGCGACAACAACTGGTCGAACGGATCAACAGGTTGTTAGAAGAAGTGAAAATGCTGAGACAACATGTGACAGACATGTATCAGGCATGGATGACTGGGAAATCACCACCCCCGCCACCGCCAAGCTTCTTGAACTCTGTCCTTACCCAAGCACCCAACACCATAACGGATGATCCCCCACACTCACCATCCCAACCCACTTATAACAGCTTTCCCAGCTACCCGAGTAGCTCCATCACTCGTCAACGCTACTCCCCTCCCCAACACTACTTCTCTCCACGAGACTCCCAAAAACATGCTTCACTTTCCAAATACCCAGCTCCACAAAAGGCCTATCCACTCTCACAAGCCTACCGGAAGCCCCCTGGATCAGGTTTCCGACCCAATCAAGCATTTAGGAACAAGAGGTTGCTGAAGCGAGGAAAGGCTCTCACCCCTATCGGAGTATCTTATGCAAGTCTGTTTAAAAGGCTAAGGCATGCTGGCCTGATTGAGCCGCTCCCCGCATACTCTAGATCCACGTGCAAGAAGATTTGATCCTGCTGCACGATGCGCATACCACTCCAATGTCAGAGGGCACAACATTGAGAGCTGTCGTAATTTGAAAAGAGAAATAGAAAGGATGATTCAGGAAAATCTGATTATGATCGAGGACAGTGACATGGAGCACTCGAATCCTATTGGAAACTTGTTGACTGAGGTGGATGATATTGAAGTTGGTAATGGTCTTGGCAATATTGATGCAAAGCTCAGTGGCTAAGATGCCAGGTTTGATAATTGGGAGGGCGCTTCGTTCCTTGGTTAGCAAGAGAGAAGCTTTTGATGATTTATTTTGTTGTCATTTCTGTTCTCCGAATTATTAGGGTTGTAATTCGGATATTATCTTGTGTCAAACTTTCTTATCTTTCCATTTTGTCATAGTGATTTGTGAGTTTATAGTATTATCTTTCCATTTAGAGTTTGTGAGTACTTTAAGGTAAGAATTGATGTAAGAACACATGGTTCCAGGATCTGATTTGTGTATCTAAGTTTAAACTTGTTCACATCCTTTAACTCAACGTGGTTAATCATGGCTCAGCACAAGCGGAGACAAGATGGAGAATCAATCGATAAAATTCATTGTTGATATGTACATCACCCATAGATGAACTCCTATCGACGGGGAAAAGAAGAAAACAAAAATAACAAAAGAATAAAGAATGAGAAGAAAAATTTATTAGTTATGGAAGAAGACTTTTGTATAGCTAATAGGAGGAGAGAATTACATAAAAAGATATAACTCAATTTCAATACCAACTATTAGAAAAGAAAAAAAAAACAAGTCATGAGGTATATACCTGTGTTTAAGCTGAAACCCAAGGTTTGAAGGAAAGAGCTGCAAAGTTTCTGAAAAGAGTGGCCCCTCTACTTGTTGCTGCAGATTCTCAAAGACAGAGCTCCAACGAATATTAGAAATGTGACCTTTGTTTCTTAGAAGAGGAGGAGGAACTGGCTTTATTGGTCACAGAGTCATGGTGTTCACTATTGTCATATCTGCTCCTCCTTATCCCAATGCATTGTTCTGTTGGTTCATTGTTATTTTCCCTCATTTGTAACAAGGCCTCAAGCTCAGGTTCATCTTTATACAACAAGCGGAATCCATACTCCTTCATTACTCCAGAAAAAGATAGCCTAATGAGCCCAAAGTCATTTGGTGTTTTTCCATTTGCCTTAGATGTATCCCATAAGCCAGCAAGAGGTACAAAGAAAAAATGAATCATCGATTTCATTTCAGATCTTGAATAGTCGTGTGAGGCAAGTTTCTGGGTCATCGACAACATCCCATCATCACACAAGAGAATCAATTGAGCTATGGTTTCAACTACGCTGCCAAAGTAACATACAACAAATCCCAAGAAGTTATCACATACGTACCAATTTTCAGGCAAATTGACTGATACAATTCTATCCGTTCCCTGATAATGGAACCAACTTGGGACCTTCTTCTCAGAATGTACAATGGTAAACAAATTACAGATTGAATCATTGTACGTATCATCGCTATCATACAGTGGTTTGAATGTCACCTGCTGCAATTTCTTCTTCTTGGTTGCTATATTATGAATACTTTTCAGAGCCATATGACAATCTGCACGCAATGCATCTAATTCTGGTGGAAGTTCTGGAAGCTGTGTAAGACTCTTGCACTCTGTTAAGTCCAAGGATCGAAGAGCACCAAATTCAGCTATGCTTCGAGGCAAATGCTCAAAATTATTTCCACTGAGATTCAACTCTTTCAAAGCGGATAAGCATCCTATGTCTTCCGGAAGTCCTCCATCTATTAGATTGCAGTAACTGAGATTCAGAATTTCCAATGAGCGTAATCCTTGAGCCACCGGAGGGAACACAAAGTACACTTCATCTTCTACGCCTAGTTGTGATTTTTGTTTTGCAAAACTCAAGAATTTAAGCTTGTTCAATCGGATAATGGAAGGCGGAGGTTGTGAGATTATAGTATCTCTGGCATCAAGCCACTCCAAGTTTTCTAAATCCCCTATCTCTTCTGGCAAGATTTCAAGTTTTGAGCAATCTGACACATCTAGCTTCACCAAGCTTTTAAACTTACAAATGCAGCTCGGAAGTGTTACAAGGTTTTCTAGACCTCTCAAATCTAGATCTCTTATCACATTGTCTAGCATGTGAATCTCTAACTCAGAGTTTATGCTTCCGTGGATTTCTGGAAATTTTTCTAAACTAGAGCAACCCCGTATCCACAGAAATTCAAGAGAATCAATGCATAGACCTGGAAACCTCTTAAGCCGTTCACAAGTATCCAATGATAATTTACGGAGCTTTTTAAAAAATCCTAGGGAATGATGAACCTCTTCAAGATTCTCACAATATGACAGCTCCAACTTCTCCAAATTTGGCATCCCCATAAAATCTGGCAACTCTTTAAGCAAACTGCAACCTGATAAGTACAAGAATTGAAGAGCACCAAGTTGGGCTATGCTTTGAGGCAAATGCTCAAAATTATTGTAACCAAGATACAACTTTTTCAAAGAGGATAAGCATCCGATGTCTTCTGGAAGTCCTCCATCTATTAGATTGGAGTCACTGAGATGCAAAATTTCCAATGAGTGTAAGCCTTCAGCCACAGGAGGGAACACAAAATACACGACTTGGCCTTCTTTTGATTCTCTTTGATCAAAAGACAACAATTTAAGTTTGTTCAAGCATACAATGGAAGGTGGAGGCCGTGAAATTAAAGTACGTGCAGCATCAAACTTCTCCAAGTTTTCTAAATCCCCTATCTCTTCTGGCAAGATTTCAAGTTTTGAGCAATCCGACACATCTAGCTCCACTAAGCTTTTCAACATGCGAATGCTACTTGGAAGAGTTGCAATGTCTCTTAACTTGCTCAAATTTAGCTTGGTAATGTGAGTTTGGCACTGAGTAATAGATGATGGTACTTCTCTTATCCCAGAGTATTGCATGTAAAGCTTTAACTCCAGCTTCATTCTTCCGTGGATTTCTGGAAATTTCTCTAAACTATAGCAACAATATAGTCCCAGATATTCAAGAGATTCCATGTTAACACATGGAAACCTCTTAAGGCGTCCACACTCATACAAATTTAAGACAATGAGTCTTCTGGAACATCCCAGGGAATGATGAACCTCTTCAAGATTAGAGCATTTTTCCAGATCCAAATACTCCAAATTTGGCATCCCCGTAAAATCTGGTGTTCGCATCAGGCTTTTAGATTCCCTGAGATCTAGCTTTCGCAGATACGGCAAATGCTATTCAAAACAAAAAAAAGAATGAGAGATAGCAAACACAAGAACAGCCAGATAAAAGAATTATCATATCAATATGGTAGTGAGCTATCTATGAATCAAGAAACTATTTCGTTATTTTTTTTCCTAAATGACCTCTGCTCTCTTGAATTTTAATTATTGTTGCTAGTGTTCCTAAAAAGTATAATGTATAACACATTAATTTGAGCATTTGGAATTAACAATTTTTTTTCATTTTAAGGACATGCATCACAATTCTAGGACAAGCCAAAATAGTAAGTATCTCAAATAAAACAGGACAAAAGCGATAATATATGCTCAATATCACTGAATTAAAGGAAAACGTTAGAGGAAAAAAAATAAATAATTCAGCTATTGTACCTTTATCCCTGTCCATAAATGATGCACTGAACTGCGCCAGAGTTGAAGATGAACAAGCCTTTTGGGTTCAAAATTAGTTGACAATGAATCCCAAGGATAGTGATCCCAGACAAACCAACGCAAGTTGTTAGACAGGTACTCATTGGGGCCATCATGGCAATTGAAGTCATCACGGATCCACGAATTCAAGTACTGAGCACGTATGTAGAATATCCTAAGCCTTTTCATATTTTTCATGGCCTCTTTGCTAAAGTATAGTCGTTGAGAATAACGAAACCAGATTGCTTCCATTGCCTTGGTCCCCTGGTAAAAAGATTTTTAGTCCACAAAGTATAACTTCAAATGTCATATAAAATTCGCTTGCCAGTATGACTACTTTCTCACTCCTCCAGTTGCCAAATTTCATCGTGGTTTGTACTATTTAATATTGCACTTGAAGTTCTTGACGAGCACCATTTTAAAATTTTAAGGTACGATATCAGTTAGGTCTCCTTTAACTTTAAGAGCTACATTGCTTAAGAAAAACACTTTGTGCAATTAATTCTACAATTATTTTTTCTGAGAAGTCCTTTAGACCAAGTTTTAAAAAATTTCATGCATTGATAGAACGAAAAAACAGTACCAATAAATTGTCAGTTATTTAAAATAAAAAATAATCAATCAGTCATAAAATATTAAAATGTCATACACTTATCAAGTTAATCCAAAGAATGAAATCGGATCAAACAGATTAAGTGGCTACTAGACTAATATGGCTTAATAGCATAAGAAAAATACATTATGCAGTGTTAATCAAAGTGGCTACTTGACGAATCAGGCAGTGTTAGGCAATTAATGTTACTTTTGCTTCTCCTACTAAAGTAAACAACTAAAATGACTTATGTGCGAGAATATGAAGCAAGAGGAACATACATTTTGAAATCACCCTATATATTTCTGGAATATAAGAACTAGAAATTGAATATTATTGCATTGTTTAGCCTACTTACCGTATTGTTGGTCATCACTTCTTCGAAATCTTCAGCGAGCCATAGTCTGCTACGTTCTCCAGGATCCTTCTGCATGTTCACGACATATTTACCCATATCTTGTATTAAATCATGCATTTCAATCGTATCTTTTTCGGAGATGAACACAAGAGATTTATCAATTAGGACACGCAATCCGATATCAGCTCCAAATTCACAGCTCTCAAGAATCTGTATGATCTCATCCTTTTCTCTCCCTCGTAAGAAGCATGCTATATCTAAAAATATCGCCTGTTCCACGGGCTCTAATCCATCATAACTAATTTTGAGCTTGTCAACAATTTCTGAATTAGAGTGTTTTTTCATTTGCGGTATAGCACTTCTCCACTCAGTTATATTCCTCTTATGAAAGAAAGAACCCCACACTTTCAGCGCTAAAGGAAGGCCTTTCGCATGACTTACTACCTCCAGCGTTAGCTTCTCAAAAACCTCATCTGGAACATCTTCCTTAAAAGCGTATCGATTGAACAATCGAATAGCTTCATGGTCAGCTAGTGTAGTCACTTCATATAATGCATCCTTCTTCCCAATCAAATGCTTGTCTCTTGTTGTTGCAATAATTCTACTGCCATTGCCGAACCAACCAAGATCCCCTGCTAGGTACTCCAAATGGTCTCTGTGATCTATGTCATCAAGCACAACTAAAACCTTCTTAGAGCGAAGTCTACGAGCCATCAGGTGCTTTCCGTCCTCCTTATTATTCACGTAATTAGCGTTTTCCCTTAACAGTTCTGAGAGAAGGATATTTTGCAAAGAATGCATTCCACATTTGTTTTCTTTAACATCCGCCAGGAAGCAAGTAACTTCAAATTGATACGAGAGTGTATCAAAAATGGCTCTTGCTATTGTCGTTTTACCAACTCCTCCCATGCCCCAGATCCCCACAATCCGAACATCATTGATTTCTATTTGTAGTAGGGATTTTACTTCCTCTAAATGTGGATTTATTCCTACAATATCTTGCAAATAAGATAAAGAAAACTTGCATAACTTGGAAATTTGGTCAACGATCTGCTGAACACAGTCTGATTCAATCCTACAAAAAATAAAAACATTGTTGATATATACAGGTAAGAAAGTCAATAACAAGAAGTGTTTCACACCGTAGAGTGCATAATTATGATAAAAACTAAAAAGGACACATAAATCAAACTGATAACAACTATGTCTTCTTACTTATAGAAGCATATATAATCAACCATCAATATTCTTTTAAAAAATATGAAAATTTTCTTTAAGGATTCTGTTTGACTCATTTTTGAGGTATATATTCTTTGTTCTATAGTTCAATATGTGCAGCTAGTCTTCATAGAAGCATCCAATTTTGAATGCAAAGTATTCCCTCTGTTCCAGCTAATGTGTTTTAACTCACCTGTTACGAATATCACAACCTTTGAGATTTGCCGCTTCAGTTAAAGCACTCCTCCATCTTTGTACCTTCTGCATTCCCTCAACATCATCCTTAAACTTTGATTCATGTTTGGAAAATGCTTCTGCAAAACTCTCCCTTTGGTTCCGAACATGTGATGGATCCACATCATAGAAGACCGGTATGACAGTTTGTCCAAATTGAGTCTTGCATTCCATGATCTTCACTAATTCATCCAAGCACCACCTCGATGTAGCATAATTCTTTGAGAAAATGATGACGACAATTTGAGACTCTTCGATAGCTTTACAAAGTTCTTCTGAGATGGATGCGCCATGCTCTAGCCTTTTATCATCTTGAAACGTGAATATTCCCCTGTTTCTCAAGCCTTCATATAAGTGCCCTGTAAACGTTTTGCGAGTTTCTTCACCTCTAAAACTTAGGAAAACATCGTACTTCCATCGAGGACAGTACTGTGAATTACTCGCGAAAGAAGAAGAAGAAGATGCCATGGATTCAGTTAATCGGTTGATATGAAAACAAAAAAAAAAAACTCTGGATAAATTGTAGTCGTGGTAAGAGATCAGCTGATGATATTTTAGAAAAAATTATATACAGGAGAGAAGAATAAGCAAAGACACTTCAAATATGAAAGCTTCTAAGACGATGGGCTCTACTCCAGTTGAATAAAATTATTGCTATTGGATCTAGTCAACTTATATATATATATCTATATATAGCATTATATGTGATACATTTTTATTGAATATTAATAGTAGGAGCTTCTTAATCTCTTACTCCAGTTGATTAGAACTATTGTTTATTGGGTTTTCTTTGAACTGTATGTAATAGAATGTATTAGGAAATCCCCCCCCCCCCAAACCCCCCTCCCCCACCACCACCACCACACACACACACACTCCTCCCTGCACCAAAAGTCCACTGTAAGATGTACACAATGGGCAGCTAAAAGTACAAGCCGATGAAGAAACAAAGAAAATAATATGGCCAGTTGAATAGAATTATTGCTCCAAAGTCCAAATACCATGTCTACTTAATTCTATGGAAAATGGCAATAGAAGAATCAACTAATTAAGCAAAAATACCTTGTAATTCTCTTCCGAAAGAAAATTGTATATCCCTACCACTGTTGGAGCAAAGTTGTTATACCCAGATTCGCAGTCTTCCTCTATCTAGGAGTGTGTGCTTTCGAATCGGTTCATGGATAAATCGAATCGATTATTTGTTATGGGTTTATCGATTTCGAAATTTTCCTTATCGAGTTATCGATTCCGATTTCGATTTTGTCCTCTTCAGTTATCGGTTTATCGATAAACTGATAAGATATACTAAAAATTTTATTTTATTTACCCTTATTCTATAATACCCTTTCCTTTACCCCAAGTCTCTAACCCTATTATTTCGTCTACCACATTTAAGGAATGATCATATTTAAAGCTCAAGGAAATGAAGTTCAAATTAATGGAAAATAGAATTAGTCGTGATGAAGTATTTCTTTTCCTTTTTTATACCGTTGGAGTATTGGTGACATATATTTGATCTCTTACTTTAGTTTCGTTGCATGTGCTTGTTGACACAATTTTTATGTTATAAACGGTGTTCGTCTTATTTTAGCTTCTTTTTGTCCATATTAGTTAGACGTGTTTATAGCAATATACTTTCTGTGAAATCCCGCAAATTTTCTTATTGATGTAATCGAGAACCGAATCGATAAGCCCCAAAAATCGATAAATCGAAAAAATCGGAACCTTATTGAAACGATAACGATAAACATATGTACAAATCGATAATCGATAAGAAATTATCGATAAGGGTCAAAATCGAATGCACACCCCTACGTCTAACTCTGCCAATTTTCCTCCTCTTCTTCCCATTTCTCAACTTCTTTTTCCTTTACTTTTTTGTAAAATAGAACGGTATAGCCGGTTTTTGGACTGGTTATTCAAAAATAGTCAGCGTTTACGAAGTCAATGAAAAATAGCCACTATTTTGCTGCAACAAAGACCGGTCCAGCATAATATACTCGAGTTCGGTGCACCTATGTATGAACTCCAGCATATTATGCTAGACCGATATACTTTGCTGACTCCAGTATAATATACTGGAAACTGGAGCACCAGTGCTCCAAACTCCAGTATATTATACTGAACAATTATACTTGCTGGAACTCCAATATATTATGCTGGAGTTCTAGTGTACTTATGCTGGAACTCCAGCATAATATATTGGCGTATTTTCCGGGTTTTGAACAGTGTTTTCGCTCAGATATATCTTTACATAAAAAGTGGCTAAATTTCGATTACTTTTGAAATTGGGCTATTTTTAAACGACCAGTTGTAAATCTGGCTATTTTTAAATTTCTCCCTACTTTTTTGGGTTGGGTAGAAAATTAAAAAATAGCCAGATTTACAAGTGGTCATTAAAATATAGTCACAGTTTCAAAAGTAATCGAAATTTAGCCACTTTTTATGTAAAGATAAATCTGAACGAAAATACTATTCAAAATACAGAAAATATTCCAGCATAATATACTGGACTTCCAGCATAATATGGTGGAGTTCCGTGCACCAATCTCCAGTATATTATGCTATAACTTTTCGTGTTGTAGCAAAATAGTGGCTATTTTTCTATGACTTTGCAAACACTGGCTATTTTTCAATTATCAATCCGAAAACTGGTTATCCCATGCTATTTTTACTTGTGTATGTGTGTTGCGTGTGTGGTTGGGGGGGGGGGGGGCAGTTTGGTTGTAAATTTTGTATTTCATGTTTCACAAAATGAACTCTTTTTATGGTTTTGCTATAGATATTATTTTGCTTGATAATGGAAAACCCAAAAAAAAAATCAATTCGAAGAAAATAAAAAATTATAAAAAAAAAAAATTGAACCAAACCAAATCTATTTTACTTTGAATTGGATTTATTTTCTTTCAAAATTAGAAATCAAACAACCAAATCAAAAGAACCAAATGTACACCTTATTTTTATATACAAATAACAATAATTACGCCTCAATATCAAGAGAGTTACAAACTTATATGAACACTATACAGTCATTGATGATGCATCAACATACATCACCAATCTGCTTCACTAACTGATTTCGACCAAGATACAACTTAATCAATATCAGAGGTGCGATTTACAAATAAGCAAGCTACAAAAAAACCTATAGAAGAAGAGAAGAGACGAGTCACGGAGTGAGCCATTAATGTTATTGCTTAAACCTTAACACCAAATGCATCTTTCCACATGAAAATCATACAACAAAGTCTAAAACTTGGTACCTTAAAAAAAAAAAAAGCAAAATACTGGCTTGCAGTAATTGAAGGGGAGCCTTGGCGTAATTGATAAAATTGTTGTCATGTGACCAGGAGGTTCGAGTCGTGGAAACAGTCTGTTGCAGAAACACAAGGTAAGGTTGTGTAATATAGACCCTTGTGGTTCGGTCCTTCCCCGGACCTCGCGCATAGCAGGAGCTTAGTGCATCGGACTGCCCTTTACTGGCTTGCAGTAAATGAATTAAGATGGAGCACCAATATATGATGCAAGTCAGCTAGATGTCACAGTATACTCCACAAGCAGTCACTTCAGCTCCAGCAACCGGACCACACACTACTAGAGGTTCTTCGCATGTCTTTCAATTGTAAATGCAATTATTTTATCCGATCGTGAGAGTTGTGCAAATGGGCGTTCATTATTGTATCTTTGCAGCTCGACAGACGCTTTTCCATTGACACCATTCATGACTCCAACGTATCTCAACACCTTCATACACATCGATTTTGTCAGAAAAGAATAGCACAAATACAAGTAAAGAAAGCATATAGTAGTACTTTGTTGCAAGGTTTTTGAAGTTTTGGAAAGCTTTCGTAGGAAACATGCATGTTTGTTGCAAGTGTTTTTTTAAATTTCTGATTTCTGCTCTTTTCATGATATATAGAGTATGATTTTTCCTTTTCAGGACTTTTTATGAAGGATAAAAACACAATATTTAAGAAGATGTTTTACTCCCTCTATACTAAACCGAACCTCCACATTTAACTTGGTACATATATGAAAATGGCCCTGCAAAAGTGTATCGCTAAAGTTAGAGCATGATCATTACGACAAGCAATATTTAAAGTTATGTAGTGTGTAAGAAACTTCTGGTTTTTCAAAGATGAAAAGTATTTTGCAAGTGAAAGGTGAACATCAGTTTCTGATGGAGAGAATACAAAGGCTAGTTGAGCTCTACATCCCAAAGGAAGAACAGTTCCAAGGCTTCTTTCATCCATCCATTTTGGCACAGCTTTCTTGCTTCGCGAACATTCATCTGAATTGGTTTTTGAAGTCTACCTGTCAGCAAAGGCGAAGATGTTATATCATTTCACAAGACTACTATTCTGGTCTAAGAGAGGTGTCACGTCACCTCTACTAATAAGACCAGTATATAGTATAGATATGTGTAGATTTAAAAAGAATGGGTTATTGCATACCCAAGTAAGTTCTCTCGCGAATCTCTTTCTCAGGCCAAGAGTCTAGTTGTTCTGCTACAAACAAAGGACATATATGCTCTTCATAGGCAATGCCACCGGCTTTAGAGCAAAGGGCTTCCAAACTTGCATGTTACTTTCATTAGAATGTGACCTTTGTTTCTAATGTTATTACAGTATGCGACAGCAACTGGCTTCATCAGTCACGGAGTCATGATGTTCACTACTGTCAGATCTGCTACTCCTTATCTCAATGCGATATTCTGTTGGTTCATTGTTATTTTCCCTCATTTGTAACAAGGCGTCAACCTCAGGTTCTTCTTTATACAACAAACGAAGTCCATACTTCTTCATTTCTCCAGAAAAAGATAGCCTAATAATTCCATAGTCATTTGGTGTTTTTCCATTTGCCTTAGATGCATCCCATAAGCCAGCAAAAGGTACAAAGGAAAATGTATATTATATTCTTTATCAAGATTTGAATGGGTCATGCAGTTTTGAGCAAGTTTCTGGGTCATGCACGACATCCCGTCATCACATTTGGGAACCAATTGAGCTGTGGTGTCAATTAAGCTGCCATTGTAACTTACAGCAAATCCCAAGAATTTATCAGGTATATACCAATTTTCAGGCAAATTGACTGATACACTACTATCCGTTCCCTGATAGAGGAACCAACTTGGGATCTTCTTTTGAGGATGCCAAATGGTAAGCACATTTTCGGACAAGGAATCTGAAGTAGAGATATTCTGAAACAGGGCATGTGCAAGCAAATTATATATAGAATCATTATGTGCATCATCCTTACCATACAGAGGCAAGAATTTCACCCTCTGTAGTTTCTTTCTCTTTGTTACTAAATCATGGATACTTTTCAGAGCCATATGACAATCTACATACAATTCATTTAATTCTGGTGGAAGTTCTGGCAGCTGTGTAAGCTTCTCGCACTCTGTTAAGTCCAAGATTCGAAGAGCACCAAGTTGGGCTATGCTTCGAGGCAAATGCTCAAAATTATTTCCTGTGAGATCCAAATATTTCAAAGAGGATAAGGATCCAATATCATTTGGAAGTCCTCCATCTGTTAGATTGCAGTTACTGAGATTCAGATCTTCCAATGAGCGTAATCCTTCAGACACGGGAGGGAACTCAAAGTACACTCCATCCTTGCAGAATCCAAAATCCAAGACTCTAAGTTTGTTCAAGCGTACGATGGAAGACGGAGGTCGTGATATTAGGGTATAGCTGGCATCAAGCCTCTCCAAGTTTTCTAAATCCCCTACCTCTTATGGCAAGCTTTCAAGTTTTGAGCAACCCAACACACACAAAATAACCAAACTTTTCAACCTACAAATGCTGCTTGGAAGAGCTACAAGGTATTCCATACCGCTCAAATCTAGCTTGGAAATATGAGTTTGGTACTGAGAAATAGAGGATGGTAGTTCCCTTATCCCAGAGCCTAGCATGTGAATCTGTATCTCCGGCTTCATTCTTCCATGGATTTCTGGAAATTTCTCTAAACTAGAGCAATCTCCTACACTTAGATATTCAAGAGATTCCACGTTAACACATGGAAACCTCTTAAGGCTTTCACAATACCCCAATTTTAACCGAATGAGTTTTCTACAACACCCCAGGGAATGGTGAACCTCATCAAGATTACTACGTTCCTCCAAATTCAAATACTCCAAATTTGGCATCCCCGTGAAATCTGGTGTTCGCATCAAGCATTTAGAGTAGCTGAGATCTATCCTCCGTAGAGACGGTAAATGCTGTTCAGAACACAAACAGAATGAGAAAAAATAAAGAACCTATTTTGTTGTTCTGCAGGATTCGAATAATAAAATATTTGATTAGTGGGGCTATCTATGAATTTAGAAACTGTTTTATTTTTTCATTTGTATTTGTGGGCATCAAATGACATCTGTTTTCTTGAATTCTTAATTACTTGTTGCTAGTGTTCCCAAAAAGTACTCCATTTATTACTCCCTCGGCAACAAATGAATGATAACATTTGCATTATGAGGGCCAACACATTATTTTGTATGGAATCAGAAATTTATATTCTATATATGGAAAATTACTTGTTAAGAAACTGAATAAAAATAAATTATAAATAAAAATATTGCTAACTGTAATTTAACATGATTGAAAAAAACGGTAGCAAAGAGAAAAGTGTTTCTCACTTTAAAAAAGTATAATATAAAATGGGGAAACCCAAATGTTAAATCCGGAAGCAATGTATGAACTCTTTTTGTTTTACTAATAAGTATTCCTTCCATCCCACTGTATACAATCTAGGACGAAATTTATATGAATCAAATCTTACTATGAGAAATAATTGAACGAGTTCTTAAATTGAGCTTCTTAGTTAAAATGATGATGGAAAGATTTGGAAAAAAAGGACATAAAGATCTTACAATAATACTGAGAACAACCCTAAATAATATAAAATACAATAATTTCTTTTGAGATGGAAATACATTAATTTGAGCTTATTAATTAATACTCCCTCTGGTCCATAATAAATGACATTTTGGCCATTGGCCTTTAAGAAAATACTAACTCCTAAAAAAAAGTATTTTGACTGAATTACCTTTAATTAAAAGTAGCATTTTGTTAACCTGACATACTGGGATTTGTAAAAAAGGGTAAAGTTTGGAAAAGTGAAATTAATTTCTTCTTGATTATGTAAAAGACACTTATTTTGGACCAAAATAAAAAGGTAAAAAAATTACTTATTATGGACCGGAGGGACAAACTTTTGTTTATTTAAAGACATGCATCATAATTCTAGCTAAAAAAAGGAAGTACCACAAATAATACGTGACAAAAGCAATAATATTTGCTCATTATCACCAAATTAAAGGACAAAGATAGTTAGAGAGAAAAATAAATGGCAATAAAATAGAATTCAAACTATTGTACCTTTGTTTCCATCCATAAATAACGCAGTGAACTGCTCCGGAGTTCAAGGTGAACAAGCATTATGGGCTCAAATGTAGATGGCAGTGACTCCCAAGAATACTTAGTCCAGACAAAACAACACAAGTTGTTGGGCAAATACTCAAAGGAACCATCACCGGTCTGCGACTTCCCTATGTTTAACATCCTAAGCCTTTTCATATTTTTCATGGATGTATCAAAATCGAAATAACGAAGAAAGATTGCTTCCATTGCCATGGTCCCCTGATAAGAAGATCATTAGTCTGCAAAGTATAATTTCAAATGTCATATAAAATCCGCTTGCTAATAGGACTACTTTCTCATTCCTTGCAATGCCTAAGTTTAAGATACAATATTAATTAGATTCTTTTTAAGAAATACTGATGTTACTTCAGAAAAATACTTTTTGCAATTAATTCTATAGTTCTATTTTCTAGTATTACATTTTTCTTAGAAGTTCATTAGAATCAAGTCTATAAGCTTTTCATGTTGTGATAGAAAGTAATTGTAATTGAAACAGTATCAATAAATTGTAACTTGCCATAAAAAAAATGATAAAGTGAATTTCTGATTGAGTTATTATGTAAAAAACGTCATAAAATTTTTCAAATTAATCCAAAGAATGACATTGGATCAAACAGATTAAGTGGCCACTAGACTAATCCATCGCTTAAAAATATAAGAAAAACGAATTAGGTAATGTAGATTAAAGAGTCTACTTAGCGAATTAGGCAATTAATGTCTTTTTTGTTTACTAATTAGGCAATTAATAGACAAGGTGGGTTGCTCTGATGGTAAGCACCCTCCACTTCCAACCAAGAGGTTGTGAGTTCGAGTCACCCCAAGAGCAAAGGTGGGAAGTTCTTGGAGGGAAGGATGCCGAGGGTCTATTTGGAAACAGTCTCTCTACCTCAGGGTAAGGGTAAGGTCTGCGTACACACTACCCTCCCCAGACCCCACTAATGGGATTATACTGGGTTGTTGTTGTTGTTGTTGTTGTTGTTGTAATTAGGCAATTAATATTACTTTTGCTTCTCCTACTAACTAGAGGGAACAACTAAAATGCCGTCCCTGCAAGAGTATGAAGCAAGATGAACAAATAATTGGAATTGACTGCCCTATATGTTTTTGGAATATGAAAATTAGAAATAAATACTAGTAGTACATTGTTTAGCCTACTTACTGTACTGTTGATCATCACTTCTTCGAAATCCTTGACGAGCCATAATCTGTTGCGTTCTCCCGGATTCTTTCGCAAGTTCACTATATATTTACCCATTTCTTGTATTAAGTCGTGCATTTGAAACTCACCTTTTTCCGAGATAAATATAAGAGATTTATCAATTAAGACACACAATCCGTATTCAACTCTAGAATGACAACTCTCAAGAATTTGCATGGCGTAACCTTTATATTTCCCTTGCAAGAAGCATGCTACATCTAGAAACATCTCTTGTTGGAAGGGCTCTAATCCATCATAGCTGATTTTGAGCTTTTCAACAATTTCCGAATTAGAATTGATTTTCATGTGCTCTATAGCACTTTTCCATTCAGTTAAGCCTAGGTTATGCAGCAAAGAACCCCACACTTTGAGGGCTAAAGGAAGGCCTTTAGCATAATTTACTACCTCCAATGAGAGCTCCTTAAAACACTCATCTGGATCTTCTTTTCTGAAAGCATGTTGATAGAATAATTGAATGGATTCATGATCAGGTAGTGCAGTCACTTCATATATTGCATCATCCTTCCCTATCAAATGCTTGTCTCTAGTTGTTACGACAACCCTGCTGCCATTACCAAACCAACCAATATCACCTGCTAAATACTCTAAATGATCTTTATGACCTATATCATCAAGCACAATTAGCACCTTCTTAGAGCAAAGTCTGTCTGGAATCATCCGCTTCCCATCAAGCTTATTATTGACGTAATCATCTTTTCTTCTTAACAATTCAGAGAGAAGGGTGTTTTGCAAAGAATGCAGTTTTTCATTTTCTTTAATATCCGCAAGGAAACAAGCAGCTTCAAATTGATGAGATAAAGTGTCAAAAATGGCTCTTGCTATTGTCGTCTTCCCTAGACCGGATCCCCAATATGATCCGAACATCATTGACTCCTACCTTAAGTAGGGACTTTAATTTCTCCAAATGAGTATCTATTCCCACAACATCTCGCAAAGAATACAAAGTAGCACTATTGCACAATTTGGAAATTTGGTCTACAATCCGCTGAATATTCTCTGCTTCAATCCTACGAAAATAAGAAGATTAATTGTGGATAAATGTAAGAAAGTCAAGTATTAGTAAGCATTTAATAATTATTTTTTTTATCACATAAGGGTAGGGGAAAGGGAGAGAAGATTGCAAGGTGAGGAATTGAACTCTCATCAACTAGGTAAATAGGCAATAAACTGAGCTACTAAATATTATTAATTTGTATAGAGATGATTAAAAGACTACGCTATTATGAACCCGAATTCACAACACAAATAAATGAGGAAAATGATGGATTTAATTCATAAACTCAAAGGTTCAATCATTACAATAACAATAACAATAACTAGAACTAAGAAAGAGATCCAGAGAAGAAATAGAGAGAGCCGAGGGAGAACAGAAAGAGATAGTCCGGAGGGAGAAGCAAGAAAAACAGAGACGAAGGGGAAGAGTTCTCAACAATACGCATACCTTATTTTACTAACCTAGTGGTATTTAACCATTTTCTAACCCGGGTCCCAGACATAACTTGCTAAATTTATCAATATGTCCTCCAAGATGTTATTTTCATTCATAACAATACCCCCATCCTCAATAAGAACCTTGTTCTCAAGGTTCGAGTAGAACAACATTGATATCATAGCGATGATTATACTAAGACTTGAATGTGGATCAGGTGTTACATCAATAAGAAATGGGTCTGAAAAACGGCTATCAAACAGTTCCCATGAGAATAATGTTGCAAAGCACAATGCTGGAATATGCAACTCCTTTGAGTCAGCTATTAGATATAGAGCAACAGTTGGGATCTCACGAGCTGACTCATGAAAAACCATATTGAACTTAGCCCCATCTAGTCTGGCAACACATTGTTCCATCACCCATCCATTGACAACAGGATATAATCTCTTCAAAGCCTTCTGGAAAGCATGGTCTCTTAGGATAATGGACACTAAAACAAGGCTAGAAACAATATTTTTAGCAACTGTAGCTCTTTTGTCTAGACACCAATATTTACAAGCATGATGGTAAAGTTTAGAAAGGTGCCTGGCAGATATATGCAGTTTGCAGACAGAACATTCATGCTCAGATATCACTGAATAAAGAACAATTTCACGGGCAGCGACTTTTCTCAACTCCTTAAATTTGTCAAGCCTTGAATCCATTTCTCCAATCTTTTGCTCAAAACATACTTTATCTTCACCCTCACAGGTTTTCACGGTGTTGATTATTTCATTATCACTACCAACAAAATAGCGACTTCCACCAAGTGCATCCACATTCCTTCTGTTGTTATTTAAGTAAAATTGATAGTTTGATGCCTTGTACCACCATACATATACCATCTTGACTGTTGTTTATAAACAAGTCAAAACAAAAACTACCAACCTCGATTATTTGCCCTGTGTCGACCCAAATGCAGACCTGTATGTCAAAATCACAGTAAAGCCATAGAAAATTGTTATTGGCACAATCACTTCTCTTAGTTGTTCTAAGAACTCTAGTCATTTGCTGCATATTCATGACAAATTTAAGTTGCAAGAGAACTGAACATGCAACAATAACAACAACATATGTAAGATTGTGTGGTGTCTCAATTTTCTGAAATAAATCCCCTGCTTTCGTCTTGTGTTCACCCAAGAGAAGGTTAGCGACCTTGTAAGGATAATCTAATATAACTACCTGGAAGTCATTGAGCTCAACTCTTGACTGGTTGTTAATTGTTAGTATAAGGTCATCACTTAGATTCCATGTGCCAGTTCTTGCAAACTTTGTGTTGGTCTTTTGAAAATTTTGATCGAACAACTTCGGCACCTTGTTTACTACCACTTCAGCACCCGGTTTCAACTCTATCAAGTCGGATGAAGGATCTTTTTCGGCACTATAATACTGATGAAAAGCTGGATATGTAACGGTAAATCCCATCAATAGTGGTGCCTGCAGGTACTCAGTATGACTGGTTAGACTCAAGGTCTTAAAATTCACGCCAAGAATAGTAACAGGTCCACCAAGGTTCACAATGAATAGATCCGCTCCGGAATCGAATGGGAATCGAGTCACGCAATCCTTAACTAGTAACAATTGATTGAAAGTTGAAACCAGTTTACCACCATGATCCAAGACGTACTTAAATGTTGTCCTGGTGCCTGCAAGCTGAAGGCTAATCAGTGAGCCTGTTTCATTCCAACCAGAAATTTTGTCGAACATTTGGCCATTGCTGAGTTTTGGACCTAGCGTTTCTGGATGAGCAACACCATCGGGTACGGGAATTGTGTTGCTGTTCGGCTCGATTAAGTGTTCTAGCTCGAAAAAATTAGAAGCACTCTGTCCATAAGCCACTGCCAAGGGAATAGCAGAAAAGACATTTGCACCTTCCTGCATCAACTTAGCTTTACAATCAAGATCCTCTGTTGCATCTACTAAGTCTGCAGGCTTATTCAAGGATTCCAAATCTCGTTTTTCATCGACCATAGGGGAAATATAAATATCTGAAATATCATCACTTGTGACAGCAGTCGTGGTCGACTGGGAATTGTCATCAAACACCTTGTCTTCGTCAATGGCGGACTTGTCTCCATCATAGAATAGAGCACCAGAAGCATGAAGTTTAAGGACTGGTAGATAAGGGATTGAACCCACTGTGGAAGGAAAATGAATGCTGGAAGTTGCCGTTGTAGGTGTTTCGCTGAACACCTTAGGTGACTGATTATTGTTCAAATCAGCAGCAAAGTTTGAAATAGAGACGTGGGCATCTGTGCTTTTCCACGTTGCTTTAACAGAAGAAGTTTCATTCACTGCTTTGGTGAAAGCTCTAGTAGGCATTTCATCGAACACATGCTTCGCTTCTGAGTTTCCCACTTTGAGTGTAGATTCTAACCCATAGAAGTTGGACCTGAAGGGAGATACATGGGCTTTAGACGAACACAAAGTAGCATAACTAATGTAGTGATGATAAGCCAGGGACGAATCAGCCACACTCCTATTGGAATCTGCGAAGGTCCATTTTCGAAAGCGCAAAATCAATTTCTCCTTGAAGTGGTTCCAATCGTAGAACTGTTTGTTACGATGTAGCCAATCAAACCAAACGAGGACCTCACCTTCAAGGTAGAAGTAAGGAAGAGGTAACCAGTCTTCCTCGGAGAAGCCAAGGAATTTGAAGTAACACTCCGCCCGATAAACCCAGGTCTCTGGGTTACCATTGCTGAATTTATCTAGTATCTCTGCTGCCATTGGAGTTCGAATCGATGAAAGCATCAATGTTATGAACCCGAATTCACAACACAAATAAATGAGGAAAATGATGGATTTAATTCATAAACTCAAAGGTTCAATCATTACAATAACAATAACTAGAACTAAGAAAGAGATCCAGAGAAGAAATAGAGAGAGCCGAGGGAGAACAGAAAGAGATAGTCCGGAGGGAGAAGCAAGAAGAACAGAGACGAAGGGGAAGAGTTCTCAACAATACGCATACCTTATTTTACTAACCTAGTGGTATTTAACCATTTTCTAACCCGGATCACAGACATAACTTGCTAAACTTACCAATATGTCCTCCAAGATGTTATTTTCATTCATAACATACGCACATAAAACAAATGCTTGAAGGAGCAATCAAAATATTATATGTGCAAAAATGTTGTTGAGAAATGGTAGTGATAGGAACTATAGTGTCTTCTGGGGTAATAGCAAATGTGAATAGCTTAAGATGTTTTTTATTTATTCTCTCTAATTACTGATAGAAACATATATAACAACCATCATTCCTTTTTTTCAGGAAAATAAAAAATAAAAATACTTTTAACGTCTAAATGACAATCAATGAAATTAGATTGTGTAAGCAGTATTCTTAGCAAAATAAATTGATTAAGTTTTCACCTTTTAATTTTTATTTTGTAAACATGATAAATTTATTTAGTGTCTATTCTGTTTAACTCATTTTTGAGGTACAGATTCTTTTTCTATAGTAGAATATGTAGTACTTCTTCACATAAGCAACCGCATTTGAATGAAAATTATTCCTTTTGAGCTCCTCACTTTGCTCCTACGGTATCTCGAATTCCATTTTTTTTCATTATAAGAAATTACTATGTGTTTTTAACTCACCCGTCACGGATATCATATCCTTTTAGATCTGCGGCAGCAGTTAGAGCAGTCCTCCATCTTTGCACCTTTTGCATTCCTTCAACAACATCCATATAATTTGTTTCATGTTTGTCAAAGGCTTCAGCAAAGCTATCCCTCTGGTTCCGAACATGTGATGGATCCACATCATAGAAGACTGGTATGACAGTTTGTCCGCATTGATCCTTGCATTCCATGATCTTCACTAGCTCATCTAAGCACCACCTCGATGTTGCATAATTCTTTGAGAAAACGACGAGGGCAACTTGAGACTGTTCGATAGCTTTCAAGAGTTCGTCTGATATTGATGCGCCATGCTCTAGCCTTTTATCATCTTGAAACGTGAATATTCCACTGTTTTCCAAACCTTTGAAGAGGTGACCTGTAAATGTTCTTCGATTATCTTCACCTCTAAAACTTAGAAAGACTTTGTAGTTTCACCGAGGAAACTGTGAAGCGCTCCCAGAAGCAGAAGATGATGCCATTGATTCAGTTAATTATCTGAAAAGACAAAAACCTATATGTGGATAAATTGTACTTGTGGTAAGAGATCAACTGATGATAATAGGAGAGAAAGAAATAAACAACTAGCTACTGGCACTTCAAATAAGAAAAGTTCGTATGAGATGGGCTCTACTCCATAGAATTATTGGTACTGGTATACTCTGTAACATTAATGCTATAGTCCAGTTGACGTGAATTATTGTTACTATTGAATTGAATTATGGCTCCAAAGCACAAACACAAACGTCCCTCTCTCTCTTCTCTGCCAAAGAAAAAGGACCCCATTGATTGAATTTCTTTTTCTATTTTAATTTTCTACGGAGGTTGACAAAGTCTTCGTCCAGCAAAATATTTCTCTCTCAGGTTTTTTTATAAGATTATATTGTCCGAGCTAGCTACTGCAAAAAGTCCTAATACATTCCAAGAACAAAAATTTTATAATCAGAACCCCAATTAATATCAAATAATGAACAAAAACACATAACCCCACTTAATAAAAACAAACAAAAAATCAAGAATTTGAAGGATTTACCTTAATGGGTATGTAAAAATTGGAGTTAAAGATTGCAGCTTTTCCACTAACTACTGCAAAGTGTAACAATACATAGCAAGAACAAATTTTTATAATCAGTAACTCCAATTAAGATCAAATAATGAACAACAACACATAACCCACTTAATAAAAACACACAAAAATCAAGAATTTGAAGGATTTTACCTTAATGGGTATGTAAAAACAGGAGTTAAAGGTTGAAGCTTTTTATCAAAAAATGGCTAGAAGTTAAATGGGTACTTTGATCTGCTGATGGATTTTTTTGCTGTTTGATATTCTTGTTCACCAACTACTCACTGACAAACAATAAAATTCCAACGTTTGGCTCTGAAAATACCACTTAATAAAATACCAAATTTAGCTGAAAATTTCAATTTGTTGGACAAGATTGGGCTGGACTTGGAGCCGGAGATTAGGGGAGAAATTCAAAAATAGCCAGATTTACAACTGGCTAGTATATTAGGGGAGAAATTCAAAAATAGCCAGATTTACAACTGGCTAGGGGACACACAAAAATGGCTAATCAAAATTTAGCCATTTTATGTAAAAGATAAATATGAGCAAAAATACTGTTCGAAACCCATAAAATACACTAGTATATTATACTGGAGTTTTTCAGCATAAGAATGCTTGGAACTCCAACATATTATAATGGAGTTACAAGATAAGTATGCTGGAACTCCAGCATAATATGATGGAGTTCCACCATAAGTACACTAGAACTCCAGCATAATATACTGGAGTTCCAGCAAGTATAATTGTCCAGTATAATATACTGGAGTTTGGAGCACCGGTGTTCCAAACTCCAGTATATTATACTAGAGTCAGCAAAGTATACCGCGGTCCAGCATAATATGCTGGAGTTCATACACGGGTGCACCGAACTCCAGTATATTATGCTGGACTGGTCTCTGTTGCAGCAAAATAGTGGCTATTTTTCATTGACTTCGTAAATGCTGGCTATTTTTGAATGACCAGTCCGAAAACTGGCTATACCGTGCTACTTTTACGGGGATTAGTGGGCTGCTACAGACTTCTGGACTTGGAACAGGGTAAAATTCAAAAATAGTCAGATTTACAACTGGTCGTTTAAAAATAGCCTAATTTCAAAAGTAATCGAAATTTAGCCACTTTTCATGTAAAGATAAATTTGAACAAAAACACTGTTCAAAACCCAGAAAATACACAGTATATTATGCTGGAGTTCCAACATAAGTATACTTGAACTCCAGCATATTATACTGGAGTTCCAGGATAAGTATAATATGACAGAGTTCCAGCATAAGTACACTAGAACTCCAGCATAATATACTGGAGTTCCAGCAAGTATACCGGTCCCGCATAATATACTGGAGTTTGGAGCACCGGTGCTCCAGTCTCCAGTATATTATACTGGAGCCAGCAAAGTATACCGGTCCAGCATAATATGCTGGAGTTCATACACAGGTGCACCGAACTCCAGTATATTATCCTGGACCGATCTCTGTTGCAGCAAAATAGTGGCTATTTTTTATTGACTTTGTAAACGCTTGCTATTTTTGAATTACCAGTCCGAAAACTGGCTATACCGTGTTATTTTTACCTTGGAATAAGATTCAACTATTTTTAAATGACAAGTCCGAAGCGAGAAATTCAAAAATAGTCAGATTTACAAGTGGTCATCCAAAAATAGCCACAGTTTCAAAAGTAACACTGTTTAAAATCCAGAAAATACTCCAATATATTATACTGGAACTCCAATATAATATATTGATCCAGTATACTTTGCTGGAACTCTAGTATAATATACTGGAGCCAGCAAAGTATATCGGTCCAGCGTAATATGCTGGAAGTTCATACACAGGTGTACCAAACTCCAGTATATTATGCTGGATCGGTCTTTGTTGCAGCAAAATAATGGCTATTTTTCAATGACTTGGCAAACGCTGGCTATTTTTGAATGACCGGTCCGAAAACTTGCTAGCCCGTGCTATTTTAACCTAATCCCGGCTCTAGAGAGAAATTCAAAAATAGCTAGATTTACAAGTAGTCATTCAAAAATAACCACAGTTTCAAAAGTCATTAAAATAATAGCACGGGCTAGCGAGTGCTTGACCAAGAATTCACAAATATTTCCTTTTTTCCACTATATTTTCCTGATTTTAATTTTAGGATAAAATTAGTTTCCCTCGGTCCCAAAATAAGTAGAGCAGGGTTTTAAAATTTTTGGATAACTCGGATATTGATTATTTTAGTTTTAAATAAGATTTAATATTTTAAAAAATACATAAAACGCATTTCAAACCATGAGTGATTTTTATGATATTTAAAATGCATAAAAATTTGCGATCAATAAATTAAGAGAGAGAGTTCTTCTTTTTACTGATAGAGAATTTATTTATTTATTTATTAACATTGACTTTTCTTAATATCTTTTTCTGGACTAAAATTTTCACAAATATTTTCCTCGTTTTAATATAATAGTCCTAGTTTAAAATTAATTTTTTTATAAATATAAACAAAATTACTGAAGCCTAGCATATTAGTCCTTTTTGTTGTCTTTTCTTATCTTGAAACTAGTGAATTTATCCGCGCTTTGCGCGGTTATAAAAAATATAAATTTAATTAAAATAAAGGAGATAAAATTTTGGTGGACATATATAAATAAAAAATAAATTCTATATATTGATTGAGGTTAAAGGGACAACATCTTTCATAAACTGACTTTTTAAAAAAATAAAGAATTATAAGCATTTTTTTCACTTATATATGTGTTTATGCGCACCTTATTTCCTTAGTCTAATACATATCTAAAACACGCATATTCTTTCATTAGATAGCACACCTATAGTCTTTCCTTAAAAAAAAAAAAGAATCTTCTATTCAAATCATAAAACTTGAAATGAATGCAAGACAACTAAAAAATAAACAAAAAAGTGACATCTAAAGTTGTGATGTCTGTCCATTGAATTGTATTTCCAATATTTATTTGTTTTCTTATTCCTTTTCCTTTTTTCAACTATTCTTCTTTTCTTCTCTGAATATATTTTTTAAAGTCCTTACCAATTCTCCTATTCTTGAAAAGTCATTGAATTTGCACGATCATTATTGATTTCTTTCCTCTTCCCTCCTCTTAATTCATCTATTCTTGAAAACTCTTTAAATTTCTACTATTTTCGTTAAATTTATTTTTTTCTCCTTTTCCACAATTACTTCAAATAATTGCGGTTTAAGTTATATACATATCTACATGCGATTTAATATAAAAAAGAATTTATAATTTTAAAAATAAAATATATTATTTGCTTATTTGCTATAATAGGTAAATATGGCATGATATTGTAGATAAATTTGTATACATCATAAATATATAGATGTAAAATAAAATACTTTGCTCCCTTCTTTATAGTATTTACAAATCTCCACTTTCTTCTCCTAACTCTATGCAAAATTCCCAAGAAGTCTACTTCTTTCTCTTTCAATGTTCTCATTGCCAATCCAATAAATTGAAAAAAACTAATTCATTCATTCAAAAAAAATGTTGGAGATGAAAATGGCAACAATGGAGTCGTAATGGAGAAGGTTCTCAAAGTCTCTAAGGAAAGGGATTAGGTTAGTTCTTGTCGGAAGATAGATATGTCTGAACGATACAACATAATATGGGTTTGGAAAATTGGGCTCCAGACATTTCATTTCTGTGTTAGGCCTTTTTCGTCTTGGACCTCTTTTTTGTCTTGGGCCTATGAGAAAGCTGTAGAGAGAAGTCTTTCAGATTTAGGTTGTAAATATTATTTTGCTTATTTGTACTTATCCTTTAGTTTGTTATAGCTTAGCTAATAAATTAGGGACACGTAGCATAAGTAGTTATTTTGAGATTCCATTCTTGTTGTATATAACAAAATTCTGTACAATACTATGGTCATTCATTCAATACAGAAAAGAGAATTTTCTCAATCTATCCCCTACCTATTCTGTCATGGTATCAGAGCAGTGCTGGTATGCTTCAAGCCACGTTTCTTTATTCAAATTCTTTTCTCATTTACGATGGGAACAAATTCACAAACCACTGATACACTCATCTCCTCTCCCCCTGTTCCAGCAGCTTTTGTATCTGCTGGTTCTAGTGGTATTGGTTTAGTTGATTCAGCTCATCCCTACTACCTCCATCATTCAGACTACCCAGGAATGAACCTGGTCTCCTCAGTGTTTGATGGCAGAGGTTATGGTGGGTGGAGAAGAGCCGTAGTCATAGCTTTATCCGCTAAGAACAAACTAGGATTCATTGATGGAACCCTAGCTGTTCCAGATGCAGATTCTAGCCTTCAAAGAGCTTGGGCAAGATGCAACAACATGGTCCTTTCTTATCTCCTCAACTCACTTTCCAAAGAAATTGCTGAGAGTGTCTTGTACTCACATAGTGCAAAAGATCTGTGGCATGACCTGGAAGATAGGTTTGGTCAGGCAAGTGGAGCAAAGTTGTTTCAGCTACAAAAAGAACAAAGTGCTGTGATGCAAGGTAACTCGAGTGTTTCAACCTATTTTACTAACATGAGAGAATTATGGGATGAGCTAGATGCACTCAATACCTTTTCTGCTTGTGTGTGTGAGTGTGATTGTGGGGCTAATGCAAAGAGTATCAAGGCTCATCAAGATGAGAGACTTTTGCAATTCCTTATGGGTTTGAATGAAACCTTCATAGGAGTTAGGAGCAACATATTGTTGTCATCTCCTTTACTTTCCATTGGGCAGGCATACTCTTTGGTCATACAAGATGAAAAACAAAGAGAAATTCATGTTGTACCTGCCTACCCAGGGGAGTCTGGTTCCTTCATGGTAACAAACCAAGCAGCTGGGAAGAAATATGGTGATTCCAAAGGACAGAAGGGGTCCTATGATGCAAAGAAGAGTTCAGGGATTTGTACCTACTGCAAGAAGCCAGGACATAACATTGATAAGTGTTATAGGGTCCATGGTTTTCCTGCAGATTTCAAATTCACAAAGCCAAGGAAATTTCAGGACCAGTCAAGGCAAACAATGCTCTAATCTCAAATGAAGAAGGAGAACAGGGATTTGGAATTTCAGAAGGAAAAATCACTTACCCAGGAGAATGTCACTCAGCTACTTCAGCTTCTTCAACAGTTGAAGATGGGACAGCAAGGAGGCAGTACTTCTGATGGTACTGCTAGTGCAAACTGTGTTGGTATACACAAATTCTTTAAGTCACTTGCATGTTTCTTTCAATTCAACAGTCATTCATGGATACTAGATTGTGGTGCTTCGAACATATGTCTTATAATAAGATTTTTTTTGTCTAATCTCAAACCTTTAATCAAGCCTAGAATAGTCAATCTTCCTAACTCTCAGAAAGTTTTAGTTACTCATTATGGATCAGTAGCTCTTTTATCTAATCTGGTAATACACAATGTGTTGTATATACCTTCTTTTAAGTACAATCTACTATCTGTGCACAAATTATGTAAGCAGCTTAGTAATCCACTCTTTTTTACTTCTACTTCTTGTTTTTTGCAGGGCCCTTCTCTGAAGAGCCCTCTGGAGATTGGTAAGGAGAGAAGTGGTCTCTACATTCTTCAATCAAGGCCAACAGCTCCCATTCCCAAGAGTTTTTTACTTTCCAATAGTAGTTTGGTATCTAGAAAGAGTTTCAATGACAAACAATCTGCTCCAGTTTTACTTTCTTGTTTTAGTTCTTCAGATCCCTATGTAAAAGAAAAATTATGGCACTATAGACTGGGTCACATTCCTTTAAGTAATATGACAAATATATCTACTATTCCTGTTTCTTCTTGTTCAAAGTTTTTTGTGCCTTGTGTTGTTTGTCCTATGGCTAGACAGTCCAAACTCCCTTTTCCCACTAGTTCTATTTCCACAAAGAATGTTTTTGAGCTAATTCACATAGACACATGGGGGCCCTATAGCAACCAAACTTATGATGGTTATAAATACTTTCTTACAATTGTTGATGACTACAGTAGAGGAACATGGACTTATCTACTAAGTACAAAATCAAATGTATTTCCAGTTCTTAAGTCATTTTTGGCTATGGTAGAGAGATAGTTCAATACCAAGGTCAAGATAATAAGGTCAGACAATGATTTTGAAATTAGGGAGTGGGAGTCTGCAGTCTAATTTTTTTTCTTCACAGGGAATAGTGCATCAGACTACTTTTGTAGCTTCTCCACAACAAAATGAGGTTGTGGAGAGGAAACATAAGCATCTTTTAGAGACATCTCGAGCCCTGCTCTTGCAATCAAAATTGCCTATTGCTTATTAGAGGGGATTGTGTTCTAACTGCTTTTTACTTGATCAATAGGTTTCCTTCCAAAGTTCTTTCTTATAAAACACCCTATGAGGTTCTTTTCAAATCCAAACCTAGTTACTCTAATTTGAGGTATTTTGGGTGTCTATGTTTTGTTTCTACTCTCTCAAATAACAGAACAAAGTTCCAACCAAGGGCTATACCTTGTGTTTTCTTGGGTTATCCACATGGAAAGAAGGGGTACAAGGTTCTCCATCTTAGCACTCTAAAGCCCTTTTGTTTCTAGGGATGTTGTTTTTCATGAAGAATTCTTCTGTTTTTCCTCCATCACATCCAAGGGGTCAACTGGCTCCTTTTTACCTACTGCACCAATGTCCAGTTCTCCTACCTTCTCCCTTGATTTACCACACCCTGCTACTGAACATTCAGAACTCCCTCATAAAGATCCTCTTGTGCAAAACTTTCCTGATTTTCCACCTTCAAGTCCTACACCATCTTCTTCTTTTATCCCTCACTCTCCTATTCCTACTGCTTCACCTTCAGCTACTGAACCCATGCTGGACAGTCTTATTAGAAAATCCTCAAGGCCACATAACCTTCCCCTTACCTCAAGGACTACATTTGTAATGCTATTCAATTGACTGATGTAAGTGGTTTTTGTTTCCTATCACCTGTAACACCTTCTAGTTTTCCTTTCAATAACCTATCTACATCCAACCAACATCTCCTAAATTCCCTATCCACTATCCAAGAACCAACCAGCTATACCCAAACAGCCCATCACCTAGGATGGCAGGAAGCAATGGAAAGAGAGATAGAAGCACTTGAGCTCAATTACACTTGGGAGGTCATGGAATTACCTCCTGGTAGAAAGGCATTACCATGCAAGTGGGCATATAAAGTGAAGCACAACTCTGATGGATGTGTGGAAAGGCTCAAAGCTAGACTTGTAGTTAGAGGGGATATTCAAAAAGAAGGGATAAACTTCAATGAAACATTTTCCCCAGTGGTAAAAATGACCACCATCAGATGTATTCTAGCTACAACAATTAAGAAAGGTTGGGGAATTGATGTGAATAATGCATTTCTGCATGAGGATTTAAATGAAGAGGTGTACATGAAGTTTCCAATTGGGTTCACTCCTTCTTCTCCTACACATGTTTGCAAGTTAAAGAAGTCACTATATGGGCTTTGTCAAGCATCCTGGCAGTGGTATGCTAAATTAATAGTAATCCTTAATTTTAAAGGTTTCTCCCATTCTCTCAATGATTATTCCCTATTCTTTAAAAGGTTTGACTCCTCTATCTCTATAGTGGCCGTCTATGTCAATGATATACTCTTGACAGGAAATAATTTAGAGGAGATACATGCTTTGAAAGTTTTTCTATATCAGGAATTCAAAATAAAGGATTTAAGGAACTTACATTATTTTCTTGGAATAGAGGTACTGCGTGAATCTGAGGAATAATTCTGACTCAGCGAAAATTCACTCTTGATTTATTGCTGGAATTTGATTGTCTTCACAAGCCATCTGTTTCTTGTCCACTTGATCCCACTGTCAAATTGTTGGCCAAAACTGGTGCTCCTATCAAAGACCCGACCTTGTATCGCAATTTGTTGGGAAAGTTGAACTATTTAACTCATATAAGGCCGGGCCTTTCCTTCACTGTGCAGGATCTAAGCCAATATATGCAGGATCCACGAGTTCCTCACATGCAAGCAGCCCTTCGTGTCCTTCGATTTATCAAAGGATCCTAGTCTTGGTTTATTCATGACTTCTTCCCCTTCGTATCAGTTGTTGGCTTTTTGTGACTTCGATTGGTGCACATGCCCAGAATCGCGCAAATCTGTCAGTGGGTTTTACATTTTGCTGGGATCTTCTCCTATTTCCTGGAAATCCAAGAAGCAGACCTCAATTTCTCTTAGCTTTGCAGCAGTTGAGTATCGATCCATGCGGCGTGTAGTCGTAGAGCTTACCTGGTTAGTCAAGCTCTTTGATGATTTGTCTATTCCAATATCCCTTATGTTCCCTTTTCACTCTGACAGCCAACCCGCAATTCACATAGCTAAAAAACCCGTCTTTCATGAAAGAACGAAGTATGTAGATCTTGATTGTAATTTTGTTTGCCAACAGTTCATGGCAGGTTTGATTTCACTATCATTTGTTCGCTCCTCTTCTCAGCTCGCCGATTTGTTCATAAAGCCTCTTAGTGGCCCTTTTCATCACCGATTATTGGGCAAGTTGGGAGTAATTTCATCCCTCTCCAACTTGAGAAGGGGTGTTGGAGATGAAAATGGCAACAATGGAGTCGTAATGGAGAAGGTTCTCAAAGTCTCTAAGGAAAGAGATTATGTTAGTTCTTGTCGGAAGATAGATATGTCTGAAAGATACAACATAATATGGGTTTGGAAAATTGGGCTCCAACCATTTCATTTCTGTGTTGGGCCTTTTTCGTCTTGGACCTCTTTTTTGTCTTGGGCATATGAGAAAGCTTTAGAGAGAAGTCTTTCAAATTTAGGTTGTAAATATTGTTTTGCTTATTTGTACTTATCCTTTAGTTTGTTATAGCTTAGCTAATAAATTAGGGACACGTAACATAAGTAGTTATTTTGAGATTCCATTCTTGTTGTATATAAACAACATTTTGTACAACACACTATAGTCATTCATTCAATACAGAAAAGAGAATTTTCTCAATCTATACCCTTCCTATTCTATCATGGTATTAGAGCAGTGTTGATCTACTTCAAGCCACGTTTCTTTATTCAAATTCTTTTCTCATTTACAATGGGAACAAATTCACAAACCACTGATACACTCATCTCATCTCCCCCTGTTCCAGCAACTTCCGTATCTGCTGGTTCTAGTGGTATTGGTTTAGTTGATTCAGCTCATCCCTACTACCTTCATCCTTCAGACTACCCAGGAATGAACCTGGTCTCCTCAATGTTTGATGGCAGAGGTTATGGTGGGTGGAGGAGAGCCGTAGTCATAGCTTTATCCGCTAAGAACAAACTAGGATTCATTGATGGAACCCTAGCTGTTCCAGATGCAGATTCTAGCCTTCAAAGAGCTTGGGCAAAATGCAACGACATTGTCCTTTCTTGGCCCCTCAACTCACTTTCCAATGAAATTGTTGAGAGTGTCTTGTACTCACATAGTGCAAAGGATCTGTGGCATGACCTGGAAGATAGTTTGGTCAGGCAAGTGGAGCAAAGTTGTTTCATCTACAAAAAGAACTAAGTGATGTGGTGCAAGGTAACTCGAGTGTTTCAACCTATTTTACTAACATGAAAGGATTATGGGATGAGCTAGATGCACTCAATACCTTTTTTGCTTGTATGTGTGAGTATGATTGTGGGGCTAAGGCAAAGAGTATCAAGGCTCATCAAGATGAGAGACTTTTCCAATTACTTATGGGTTTGAATGAAACCTTCATAGGAGTTAGGAGCAATATATTATTGTCATCTCCTTTACCTTCCATTGGGCAGGCATACTCTTTGGTCATACAAGATGAAAAACAAAGAGAAATTCATGTTGTACCTGCTACCCAGGGGAGTCTGGTTCCTTCATGGTAACAAATCAAGCAGCTGGTAAGAAATATGGTGATTCCAAAGGACAGAAGGGGTCCTATGATGCAAAGAAGAGTTCAAGGATTTGTACCTACTGCAAGAATCCAGGACATAGCATTGATAAGTGCTATAGTGTCCATGGTTTTCCTGCAAATTTCAAATTCATAAAGCCAAGGAAATTTCAGGGACCAGTTCAGGCAAACAATGCTCTAATCTCAAATGAAGAAGGAGAACAGGGATTTGGAATTTCAGAAGGAAAAATCACTTACCCAGGAGAATGTAACTCAGCTTCTTCAGCTTCTTCAACAGTTGAAGATGGGACAGTAAGGAGGCAGTACTTATGATGGTACTGCAAGTGCAAACTGTGCTGGTATACCCAAATTCTTTAAGTCACCTGCATGTTTCTTTCAATTCAACAGTCATTCATGGATACTAGATAGTGGTGCTTCAGAACATATGTCTTATAACAAGAATTTTTTTTTAATCTCAAACCTTTAATCAAGCCTAGAATAGTCAATCTTCCTAATTCTAAGAAAGTTTTAGTTACTCATTATGGATCAGTAGCTTTTTTCTCTAATCTGGTAATACACAATGTGTTGTATATACCTTCTTTTAAGTACAATCTACTATCTGTGCACAAATTATGTAAGCAGCTTAGTAATCCACTCTTTTTTACTTCTACTTCTTGTTTTTTGCAGGGCCCTTCTCTGAAGAGCCCTCTGGAGATTGGTAAGGAGAGAAGTGGTCTCTACATTCTTCAATCAAGGCCAACATCTGCCATTCCCAAGAGTTTTTTACTTTCCAATAGTAGTTTTGTATCTAGAAAGAGTTTCAATGACAAACATTCTGTTCTAGTTTTACTTTCTTGTTTCAGTTTTTCATATCCCTATGTAAAAGAAAAATTGTGGTACTATAGACTGGGTCACATTCCTTTGAGTTATATGACAAATATATCTACTATTCTTGTTTCTTCTTATTCAAAGTTTTCTATGCCTTGTGTTGTTTGTCCTATGGCTAGACAGTCCAAACTCCCTTTTCCCACTAGTTCTATTTCCACAAAAAAAGTTTTTAAGCTAATTCACATAGACACATGGGGGCCCTATAGCAACCAAACTTATGATGGTTACAAATACTTTCTTATAATTGTTGATGACTACAGTAGAGAAACATGGACTTATCTTCTAAGTACAAAATCAAATGCATTTCCAGTTCTTAAGTCATTTTTGGCTATGGTAGAGAGACAATTCAATACCAAGGTCAAGACAATAAGGTCAGACAATGCTTTTGAATTAGGGAGTGGGAGTCTGCAGTCTAATTTTTTTTCTTCATAGGGAATAGTGCATCAGACTACTTGTGTAGCTTCTCCACAACAAAATAGGGTTGTGGAGAGGAAACATAAGCATCTTTTAGAGACATCTCGACCCTGCTCTTCCAATAAAAATTGCCTATTGCTTATTGGGGGGATTCTGTTCTAACTGCTTTTTACTTGATCAATAGGTTTCCTTCCAAAGTTCTTTCTTACAAAACACCCTATGAGGTTCTTTTCAAATCCAAACCTAGTTACTCTAATTTGAAGTGTTTTGGGTGTCTATGTTTTGTTTCTACTCTCTCAAATAACAGAACAAAGTTCCAACCAAGGGTTATACCTTGTGTTTTCTTGGGTTATCCCCATGGAAAGAAGGGGTACAAGGTTCTCAATCTTAGCACTCTAAAGCCCTTTTTGTTTCTAGGGATGTTGTTTTTCATGAAGAATTCTTCCCTTTTTCCTCCATCACATCCATGGGGTCAACTGACTCCTTTTTACCTACTGCACCAATGTCCAATTCTCCTACCTTCTCCCCTGATTTACCACAACCTGCTGCTGAACATTCAAAACTGCCTAATAAAGATCCTCCTGTGCAAAACTTTCCTGATTTTCCACCTTCCAGTCCTACACCATCTTCTTCTTCTATCTCTCACTCTCTTACTCCTATTGCTTCACCTTCAGCTACTGAACCCATGTTGGACAGTCTTATTAGAAAATCCTCAAGGCCACACAACCCTCCCCCTAACCTTAAGGACTAGATTTGCAATGATATTCAATTGACTGATGTAAGTGGTTCTTGTTTCCTATCACCCGTAACACCTTCTAGTTTTCCTTTCAATAACCTATCTACATCCAACCAACATCTCCTAAATTCCCTATCTACTATCCAAGAACCAACCAGCTATACCCAAGCAGCCCATCACCCAGGATGGCAGGAAGCAATGAAAAGAGAGATAGAAGCACTTGAGCCTAATCACACCTGGGAGGTCATGGAATTACCTCCTGGTAGAATGGCATTACCGTGCAAGTGAGTGTATAAAGTGAAGCACAACTCTGATGGAAGTATGGAAAGGCTCAAAGCTAGACTTGTAGTTAGAGGGGATATTCAAAAAGAAGGGATAAACTTCAATGAAACATTTTTCCCAGTGGTAAAAATGACCACCATCAGATGTATTCTAGCTACAACAGTTAAGAAAGGTTGGGGAATTTTTTAGTTAGATGTGAATAATGCATTTATGCATGGGGATTTAAATGAAGAGTGTACATGAAGTTTCCAATTGGGTTCACTCCTTCTTCTCCTACACATATTTGCAAGTTAAAGAAGTCACTCTATGGGCTTCGTCAAGCATCCCGGCAGTGGTATGCTAAATTAACAGCAGTCCTCAATTTTAGAAAAAGATCATAAAAAAATAGTCATGTTACATTTTACTCTTTAATTTTCAAATTTTGGAAATTTTCTTTTAATTTGGTTTTTAATTAGTTGTAATAATTATTAGGGTTAATTAATTTAATTTTCTAAGATAATTTGGGGATATAAATTAATTTAGGTTTTATTTAAAAAAATGAAAAAAGAGTCTTACCTAACTAATTAGGAAGCTTCTATATTGCTAGGGTAAAACTAACACTAATTAAAATTAAATAATAACACTAACTAGTGGATAATTAAAGAAGTTAAAAGTATAATTTGTAATGGAAGATGCACTAATTTGATGTCTATTTAGAGATTAGATAGCTGGAGAAAGAGGGGAGGGAAAGTTAAAAATATAGAGAGGAAAAAAAGATGGCTTCTTCTTAACGGAGACAGGGGGTATACACTCGATATACAGTCAGTATACATTCTATATACACTAAAGATACTCTCGATATACACTGGATATACACGGACAACCAACGAAAAGAGAGTCTTCTTCCTCCTAAAAATTCTACATGAGCTTAACATCCACCATTAAAGAGCCATGAGATCTCATCTTCTCCACCTGAAAAACACCCCATAAAACGCCCCAAATAGTCCACTTCCAAAACTATTCCGGCGAGTTTCGAGGTCGTCGAAGAACGTAGTTCTGAGGTTTCCGGTTCGAGGTTTCGATTTTGCTTGCGGTTCCTGTTTGACTTTGCCGCTGTTGTTTTGTTTGAATGTGGAAGATAAGGTCAGCTTCTATTTTCTAGCACTTTGATAATACTACTGTATCAGTGTTGATCTTCTCAGCTAGTTTGATTATTGTCGATTTTGCATCCCTGTATTTGTTTGACGTAAAATATTTTATTATCTTTGGTTAGTTGGAAACGTGAGTTTAAGTTTAAGGCCTTTTGATTTATTTGAAGGTTGTTGAAGAAGTATATGATTTCCCTTTGAATTTAAACTCATTATTTAGAAAGTAAACAACAAAAGCTATGGAAATTGTTAGCTAAAGTTGAAAAGTATTGCTATCTATATCATTGTGTCCTTTAGATGTGTTTTAACGATGTGTTGTATGTAGTAATCAAATTAGTGCCTTTATTTATTATATTAGCGGTTAACTTTAAAGATGCCTGAATGATGTGTTGTATCGTATATCTACTTGTGAAATGACCATGTTTCATATTATTAAATCCTATGAATATTCTCACGATATTTTGTCAATAAATAATTTATTATCTTTTGATCTCTTCTATTTTGGTTTCACCTGAACCTATGTCAAACAATTTTGATATGCTTGTTTTCTGCACATATTGGAGCAAATGTTTACTTTAGCAATAATGTATCGCATATGTATCCACAATAGTTCTCCTATTGAAGATGGTTTTCCACAATATATTTTGTTCATAATCCTTAGCCCGCATATAACTAATTTTAATACTTTAGAAATCGAGGCGTGCCATTAGTTGAATTTTCCATGGCCCTCGCAAATTTGAAAGTGCGTAGTTACTTTAGGCGCATTATTTTAATAATTTATCTTCCTAAACTTGGGTGCGCATTTATGTGACCCAAATCTAAATCTCAACAATGTTGGATAAAATACGTCACGGACCACGGGTGCATTTATGTGACGGGGTTCAAGACGTGTTTTAGATGACGTTGAATTTTTCTTAAAAAATTAAATAAAGAAAAACGGTTTAAGTTAAAATTTGCACATAGGTTTAAACATGTACTAAAATCAGATAATAGGCTAATTATAACAGTTGAGTGACCGTGCTAGAATCACGGAACTCGGGAATGCCTAACACCTTCTCCCGCGTTAACAGAATTCCTTACCCGAATTTCTGTGTTTGCAGACTGTAATACAGAGTCAATCTTTTCCTTAATTCGGGATTTGAACCGGTGACTTGGGACACCATTAATTATCCCAAGCGGAGACTCTGAATTTTAATTAAAATAATCCCGTTTCGATTGTCACTTAAATTGGAAAAAACTCCCTTTATTATACCCTCCCCGGGGTGTAGGTGAAAAAGGAGGTGTGACAGCTCTGGCGACTCTGCTGGGGACATTAACCCAGAACCACTGGTTCAGGGTTAGAAATTTGAGCTTGGAATAATTGTTATATTGGCTTTATTTATTATCTGATTTTATTACATTTTTTTCATCTAATGTGCTAAATGTTGCTTTTACCGCTTTGTTATTCTGTGAATTGTATATAAATTGTTAAGAAACCCATCTTCTCTCCGAGTCTTCTAAATCATGAAGAAGGGTGCACTTCGTGTGACTTCTTTTCTGTTTAGAGTCAATCCCATTTTTTAGAACGAGGTTCGGATAAGTTGCTAAGCCGGTGAAGCTTCTGTATTCCCGGTACGCTGCCTCCTCCTCGGCTCGAGTTGTCCGCTCGGGTAAGCCAGGTTTAGAACAATACACTCAGGTTTTAAACCTAGTATGACAAAACCACATGTCGGATCCCTAGTAGGAACGTTTGTTTGCATCATGTGCATTTAACTTTGGAGACTCAACACAGGGGTTGGGTCTGTCTAGGACAGGTGTACCTGAAATAAAAAAAACCATCATGATGCATCTTACTTGCTACATGTGCATTTATATGCTTCGGACTCGCATGCTGACCGATTTTTAAATATTGGAAAAACTGAAAAAAAGAAGAGAAATAGCAGTGTAGAGGGCTAAGAGAGTTAATCACTAGTTTTGAAAATACCAATGCCCGAATAGTGTCGAAATTCTGTCAAATATTTTTAGAAAATGAAAAAAAAAGTTTTTATTTTAAATAGTTTGTTTTATTCAAAAAGCAAAAAAAAATCTTTATTTTTAGTTTGTCTTGTTTTCAAAATAGTTTATTTAGGAAAAAAAATAGTCTATTTTATTTGCCCGAACTACGTCGGTTTGATTCTCACCGGATGTGAGATACGTAGGCAACCCTCATCGGGTCCAACTTCTCCTTTTTGCAAAAATACCCAGAAAATGTCAAAAAATTTATTATAAGTCGGGCGGTGCCGTTGTTGTCAAAAATAGCCAAAAATTCCTGAAAGGGACGCCGGAGGGTTGACTTTGCATAAACGGCCACTTTTGGTCTTTTTTTTTTTTAATTTTGACCAATTAGCCCACATAGCCTTAGAATCGTCGTCCCCGAGGCTCTGTAAGGCAGTGTTCTCAATGTCGGGTTACTATTTTGGAAAAACCAGAAAAGAGTCTTAAATAAATCAAGTGATGTTATTTTTGTCAAAAATAGCCAAATGTTCCCGAAAGGGATGCCGGAAGGCTGACTTTGCATAAACGGCCACTTTTGATCATCCTTTAGAGTTTTGATCGGTTGACCCTCACAGGCTTCATCCCCGAAGTGCTGAAAGGCCGTGTTCGGAAAATCGGGTCTTTCTTTCTGAAAATATAGTCAAATCATTTTTTGAGTCAAATAATTTTTTGCTTTTGTTTAAATCGCCTTAATAAATGTGCAGGATGAGCACAAGTGAAAACAAACCCTTCACCGTCTTTAGTGAGGTCCCTCTCCATCTCCATATGTGGTGGGACGATTTGGAAAAAAACAGCAAAGAAATAGTGGTCAGAGTCTTGGGGGGTCTCGTCAGTCTACTAAATGTCAAGGCAAGGACGAATGTCATCGAGGCTTTGATACCATTTTGGGACCCGACCCGAAATGTATTTCGCTTTGCGGATTTTGAGCTTACACCCACACTGGAGGAAGTAGCAGGTTATGCGGGTATGAATGGGAATATGAGAAGTCAGTATCTGTTGTCACCAAGGCCGGTATCGCCACACCGATTTTTGTACTTGTTAAATATCATCCGGACTGTGCAAAATAATGATTTATCAAAAGGATGATGCGCTCTTCAGTTCTTATATCAGCGTTATGGTAATCCGCGGGGTTTTGACGAGCCAAATTTGGGACTAACTCACGCCGAAAACAGAGGTAAATGGGAAGCAAGACGAACCTTGGCATTCATAATGGCATTCTTGGGAATCATGGTTTGCCCACGAGACGACAAGAAAATAGAGATAGGTCTCGTGGGGATGGTTGATGTCGCAATGAAAAGGGCTGACAACACTATAGTTCCCCTGTTCTTATCAGAAATATACCGAGCATTGACCGTGTGTAAGGAGGGAGGAAGGTTTTTCCAAGGTTGCAATCTATTACTTCAGTTGTGGATACAGGAACATCTCTGCCATCGAGTGGGGTATATGAACTTCGGGCTGACTGGTTTAAACTGCATTGAAAAGTTTGAGAAGCGGGTAACGGGTGTTGCATTCCCCAAGGGTACTAGAGATTGGTTTATACGACTGAGATCACTAACGGCGGACCAAATTGAATGGGCGTTTGGGTGGTTGCCCACTACTGAAGCAATATACATGTCGGCCAAAGAATGTTATGTTCTTCTGATGGGTGTCCGTAGTATCCAACCATACGCACCCCATCGGGTATTGCGTCAATTGGGAAGGTTCCAGATTATCCCTCATGATGAAGATTTGAACAAGCATACCATCGAGCTAAGACCGAATGCCACCGTCCCGGAAGATACAATTCGCAAATTGTGGTATGAATGCAGATTCCTTGAGCCCAAAATTATGGTGTGAGATTTAGCCAAAGGCGAGGTGAACCCGAAATATGATGCATGGTTTGGGAAAAGGTTCCGGATTCGTCAAAGGCCTGCTAAAAGAGCCCATAACCAGCAATTCACGAATGACTCGCAAAAACAATGGGGCTGGCTGGCAAGAGAAGAAGGCTATCGGGTTGAAATTGGCAAGCTGAAACAACAAATTGAGGATCTGAAATATGAAAATAGCGTGCAAGTCGATGTTGACACAGGAAAAAAGAACAGACTGACTCAAGCAAATAAGGCCTTGAAAGCCCAAATCCAACGAGTCAGAATGGATGCCGACAACCAATAAAGGAGTCGGTCCGACGAAGGTCTAATAACTGGGTTGAGAAACCAAGTCATTGAAAGCCGAGAGGGTTTGGCAAGATTAGAGGCCTGCATAGCAAGAATTTGGGCCAGATGGGCAAAAGGTACAACAGCGCGAGCAAAGCACTTATGGCAAGTGAGAATGGATTATGAAGCGAGCATTGAAATATTAAGAGAAACAAATTCCACTCTCAAAGATTGGGTCTTTAAACAAGCCCGAGATGCCAGAACGGACAGGAAGTGCTGCTATGATTTAATGGCCTGAATGGAAGAACAAATGGAGAGGTTCCAAGATCAACTCGCTGACAAAGCTCAAGTACTGGGAGCAAAGAATCAACGAATAGAGCAACTATTCATGGAAAGGGATAAAATCAGGGGTAGAATTGAGGAGATTGGGCATTACGTCACCATGAGGTGCCTAGCATGTGAGGAAATACCCCGTGATACCCTTTTTGCTTCAGTCATGAGTTACGTCCACCGAATCATGGAAGAATTGAAAAGCTTGCAAAGGGGCCTTGCACCAAAGCCCGCGGAAAGGCCGAACGATGCCCCTGTGGGCACCAAAATTCAAAGCGTTAATGTACTCCTAGTTCAAATCTGTTTTTTCTATTTTCAAAAGTCTATTGTCTGTCCGTGTGTTTCCTTTTGCCATCAAATTATGTTAGTACTTCGAAGTCTGTATTTTGTTTTCCTTTTGCAAATAGGTAGTTTGTAATAGAAGTTTTAGTAATGAAATAAATTTTCCAAAAATTGGTGTCTTTATTTGTGGTAGAACTACGCACGGTCTGATTCATGCGAGGACATGATACGTAGGCAATCCACATAAGATTCGACCACCGCTAAAAGAAAAAGTGAATAAAAGAAAGGAAAAGAAAGAAAGAAAAAGAGAGAAAGAGAAAGTAAATAAAGGAAAGTTTCAGAAACACCTAAAGGGCACAAGTAAAATAAGCCGGGATGATGCATACGGAGCAAAGACATGTTAGAAATGGTTAAACTGCCTAGGAACATTGCATTCCCCAACGTGCAATTGCAATATGTGTTAAACTCTAACGCTAACAAGTTTGTTGTTTTCCAGAGATTTCAAACCAGTTAGTTTGTTAGAACGTTCTGGCAGATTACCATTACCAAACAAGATCCAAAGGGCCCATACCGAAAAGCATGACTAACTCAGAAAACAGTGTTGAAGAGGAAAGGACGAAAAATCAGATGCTGAAAGAGGCAATGGAAAAAATGGAAAAAATGAGACTGGAGATGAACGAAATGCAGCTAGCCCTGGCTAGGGTACAAAAGGGGCCCAAACCACCCGTTACTCCTACTCTCCCACCAGGACACACGCCGGAATACCCTTCACCCGGCCCTTCGACAAGTTTCCCAAGTCACCACTACTTTCAGGGAAGAAATCCCTATGATCCCCAAGCTCCACCACCCAATCAGAACCTTCCCCCACCAAATGTTCCTGTTTTCGTGGCACCCCCACCAGCCACGTTACAAAGATCATCCAGTGGGCCGTTGTTTCAGGCTCACGATTACCAATATTACCCCCTGAACCTACCCTCAAAGCACCCGAGCCATATACTTATAATCCTTACTTTGAAATCCCGGTGGAGACTGAAAAGTCGGCTAAGGGCCCGGAGCAGGACGAAGTGCTTCGAAAATTTAAAAGCCTGGAGCAGTCCTTCAGGAATATACATGGGTTAGGCAATCAGGTCAATGTAGCTTACAAAGATCTATGTCATTTCCCTGATGTTCAATTACTGGCAGGGTTCAAGATGCCAAAGTTTGATCTATACGAGGGGCACAGTGATCCAATAGCACATCTGCGAGGGTTTTGCAGCAAGATGAGAGGAGCATGTGGTAAAGATGAGCTGCTAATAGCTTACTTTGGTCAAAGTCTAAGTGGGTCTGCACTGGAATGGTACACAAGACAGGATCCGAGCAGGTGGTACACCTGGGACGATCTAGCACAAGCATTCGCAGGTCACTTCCAGTACAACCTTGAGATCGTCCCTGACCGTCTCACATTGCTGAAACTTGAGAAGAAGCCGGGAGAGAGCTTTAGAGAATTTGGGTTCCGGTGGAGAGAACAAGCAGCAAGAGTTGATCCTCCGATGAGAGAGGGGGAAATTGTGGACTACTTTCTGCAGACTCTAGAGCCAACTTACTTTGGTCACTTGGTGACGTCAGTTGGTAAATCTTTCAATGAGGTGGTGAAAATGGGTGGTATGATTGAAGAGGGACTTAAGTCCAATAAAATCCTGAGCTATTCGGCAATCAAAGCAACAACTCAGGCCATTCAGAGCGGCATAGGAGGTGCGCTCGGGAAAAAGAAAAGAGAAGAGGTCGCAGCAATAGAGGCAGGTAATTGGTCCAGATCGAGAGGTCCTTTCCCCCGCTATCAAGCCAGACCCCATCACCCAAATTACCCACACACTCCAAATTACCCCCACAACCCTACTACCCACTACAAGAACTACATTTCTCAGTCCATCAAGCCCAGACATATACCCAGCCTCTGGCTCGCCCACAGTGGCGCGCGCCGGCTCTCCAAAATACCTATCCACCTCCACAGAATACATATCCACCTCCACAAAACATATATCCACCACCAAGGGCCTACAGGAATCCTGTAGGGCCAGGTTTCTGGGGGAATCAAGCTTTTAGAAATGAAAGGGTGCAGAGACAAAGAACATTCACTGAGTTGGGAGAAACCTATACTGCTTTGTTCCACAAATTAAGGCCGTTAGGTTTGTTGAGTCCTATTGAGCCCAGATGGCCGAATCCCCTTCCCCAAAATATGGACCACTCGGTAAGCTGTGAGTATTGTTCGGGGGCTCCCAGACATGATATCGAGAAGTGCTGGAAGTTGAAACGTGCAGTGCAAAATCTTATTGACACCAACAAGATCGAGGTTCAGACACCGGAGGCACCCAACATCAATCAGAACCCGATGCCAGCATACCACGAAACCCATATGATCGAGCTTGTGCACGATAGAGGGGAGCTAAAGAAACCCTCACAGACAGTGATGATGATCCGTGCCAGTCCAAAAGAAAAGTCGACAGGTGGAGAAGAGGTGGTACAGTTGGAAAAGGTAGACATCAAGCTAGTAGTGGTGATAGGGAAGAGTTCGCATGTTGTTGCAAAGAATCCAGAGCCGGTCAAAGTAACGGTGCGAGGGGTACCAAGCAAGCCAGCATGCATAGGGCCAGTTGTCATCGGGCCAGTAATGCAGATGCCGATAACCAGCGAGAAAGCCGTGCCATGGAGCTACAGTAAAGTAATGGTAATGTACAAAGGGAAGGAGGTTGTGGAAGAAGTATATGAGGCCCAGGGCTTAACTCGTTCGAGAAGGTGTTTTGCTCCCGTAGAGTTAAGAAGGTCCAACCCAGCGATGGTAAATAAGCCAGTGATAGAGGAAGAGGTTGAGGAGTTTTTGAAGAAAATGAAGGCACAAGACTACTCCATTGTGGAGCAGTTAAGAAAGACCCCAGCGCAGATTTCATTACTATCACTGCTGATCCATTCCAGCGATCATTGCCAGGCACTGATGAAAATCCTGACGAGGCCCATGTTCCGGATAAAATCTCTGTAAATCACTTGGAGAGGATAGTGTACAAAATCTTTGAGGTAAACCGAGTGACGTTTTGTGATGATGAATTGCTAGAAGAGGGTACAGAACACAACAAAGCCCTATACTTGACCGTGAAATGCGAAGACTCGGTGGTCACCCGAGTATTGATTGATAATGGATCAAGCACCAACATTTGTACTTTGACTACTCTGAACAAGATGAAAGTTGATCATGACCGGATTCACAGGAACAACGTCTGCGTCTGAGGTTTTGATGGAGGTGATACCGACACGGTGGGTGATATCATACTGGGATTGACCATTGGTCCAGTAGAATTCACCATGGAATTCCAAGTGGTATACGTGGCAGTATCATACAATCTTCTATTGGGGCAACCCTGGATCCATGTCGCCAAAGCAGTGCCTTCTACATTGCACCAGATGGTGAAAATTTGAATGGGACAGACAGGAGATAGTGGTGCACGGGGATGACGGTACATGCATTGTGAGTGATGTCGTTGTGCCATTCATAGAAATTGATGACGACAAAGGTCCATGGGTGTACCAGGTTTTCGACGCGGTTTCAGTGGATAAAATTTCTGAAGGCGAGGACCTTCCACTTCCCAGGATCGCAGTTGCGACCTTCATGGTAGCCTCGGAAATGCTAAATAGCGGGTTTTTACCAGGAAAAGGTTTGGGGGGTGATCTGCAAGGTATGGTCCAGCCAGTTTCTTTGCCCAAGAACCTGGACACTTTTGGGCTAGGATTCAAGCCTACGGCAACAGATGTAAGGCGGGCCCGAAAGTTGAAGAAGAAAGTTTGGGTTCTTCCCAAGCCAGTTCCACATCTTTCTAGATCCTTTGTCAGAGCAGGTATTAGAAGGTTGTCAGTCCCCAAAATTCTCGGACCTCTGATTGGGTCAAATGGAGATTTGAATTAGGGTTTTGAAAGGTTGTTCACCGACGTCAACGTGATAGAAGCTGGAGAAGGTTCCAGTAGGGCAGATATACAGTTTGTGGGGCCTAGTGCCAATATCAACAATTGGACAACTACTCCTCTTCTTACCCAGAGGGAGTCTTGGTAGTAGGCTCTGGATTTTCTTTCTTGTTTTCTGGATTATTCCAGAGTTGTAATCCAGTTTTGTTTTATTTTTGTATTCGACAAAAGCGTGAAACTCTGTTATCCCGCATTTTAATAAAGTGAAAGTTTTCTCTCTTTATTTTGTTTTAATTCTGTTTTCTTTTTTTCTCTTTCTGAACAGTTCTCTTTATACTGGTTCTAATGACATGGCATGCACAACGGATCTTCAACCTAGTCTAAAAAATTAATCTGATTCCGAACTAATTGTACAGGAGGTTGATTATGATGATGAATCGGAATACGATGAGGATGAAACCTTTGAAGAGATAAACAGAGAATTAAGCCAGTTCGAAGAGAAACCCAAGACCAATTTGAATGACACTGAAGCTGTCAATTTAGGGGATGCAGACGATGTCAGGGAAATTAAAATAAGCATCCACATTGAGCCGAACATCAGGAAGGAACTAATCAAAGCACTCATTGAATTCAAAGATGTTTTTGCATGGTCGTACGATGACATGTCGGGCTTAAGCACCGATCTAGTGGTTCACAAATTGCCCACTGACCCGGCGTGCCCTCCCGTCAAGCAGAAATTGAGGAAGTTCAAGACAGATATGAGTGTGAAGATTAAAGAAGAAGTAACCAAGCAGCTGCAGGCAAAGGTTATTCGGGTCACTCGATATCCTGATTGGTTGGCTAATGTGGTTCCAGTGCCGAAAAAAGATGGGAAGATCAGAGTGTGTGTCGATTACCGCAATTTGAACAGGGCAAGCCCCAAGGACAACTTTCCATTACCCAACATCCATATCTTGATCGATAATTGTGCCGGACATGAGATCGGGTCTTTTGTAGATTGCTATGCTGGGTATCATCAGATTCTGATGGATGAAGAAGATGCGGAAAAGACGATATTCATTACGCCGTGGGGGACTTATTGCTACCGGGTAATACCTTTTGGCTTGAAGAACGCTGGGGCAACGTACATGAAAGCAATGACTACGGTGTTTCATGACATGATACACAAAGAGATTGAGGTGTACGTAGATGATGTGATCATAAAATCTAAGCGTCAGGAATACCACATGGCAGACCTAAGGAAGTTTTTCCAAAGACTTCGAAGGTACGACATTAAGCTCAACCCGGCCAAATGTGCATTTGGTGTTCCATCTGGAAAGCTGTTAGGATTTATCATCAGTCGGCGAGGCATTGAGTTGGACCCGTCAAAAATCAAATCCATCCAGGATTGCCACCACCGAAGAACAAAACAGAAGTAATGAGTCTGTTGGGAAGGTTGAATTATATCAGCAGGTTCATCTCTCAATTCACGACGACTTGTGAACCCATTTTTCAGCTACTGAATAAAGATGTTGCGGTAGAATGGACGGCAGAATGTCAGGAAGCCTTCGACCAAATCAAGAGGTATCTATCAAACCCACCTGTGTTGGTCCCACCTAAACCAGGAAGACCGTTGATTCTCTATCTAATGGTACTGGAGAATTCATTTGGTTGCGTACTGGGGCAACATGATATCACAGGAAGGAAGGAGCAAGCCATCTATTATCTCAGTAAGAAGTTTACGGTCTATGAGGTTAAGTACACTCAACTTGAGAAGACGTGTTGCACCTTAACTTGGGTGGCACAGAAGTTTAAACATTATCTGTCATCATATACTACTTTTCTCATTTCACGCTTGGATCCACTGAAGTATATTTTCCAGAAGCCTATGCCCACAGGGAGGTTAGCGAAATGGAAAATATTACTCATGGAGTTCGACATCGTGTATGTGATGAGGACGACCATGAAAGCCCAAACATCGGCCGATCACTTGGCTGAGAATCTTGTTGATGAAGAATACGAGCCATTGAGGACATATTTTCCTGATAAAGAAGTGATGCATATAGATGAGTTGGAATTATCTGAGGAACCAGGTTGGAAGCTCTTCTTTGATGGAGCCGCAAATGCAAAAGGAGTTGGAATAGGAGCGGTACTTATTTCTGAAATAGGACATAATTATCCTGTTACGGCACAACTACATTTCTATTGTACCAATAACATGGCTGAATATGAGGCATGCATTTTGGGCTTACGGTTAGCTGCAGACATGGATGTCCAGGACGTCTTGGTCTTGGGAGACTCGGACCTCCTGGTGCATCAAATCCAGGGTGAATGGGAAACACGGGATTTGAAGCTTATACCATATCGACAATGTTTGCACGATCTGAGCAAGCGATTTCGATCAGTGGAGTTCAGACACATCCCAAAAGTTTACAATGAGGTTGCCGATGCTTTGGGCACTTTAGCATCGATGTTGCACTACCGGACAAAATTCATGTTGACCAGTTGCATATCTAGGTTCGTGATCAACATGCTTATTGCAACATGATAGAGGAAGAAATGGATGGTGAGCCATGGTTTTATGATGTTAAGGAATACCTCAGGATGGGGTTATACCCAGAACAGGCCACCGGAGGTTAAAAGAGAGCCATTCGGTGATTGGCAAATGGATTTTTCCTCAGTAGAGGAGTGTTATACAAAAGAACACCAGATTTAGGATTGCTGAGATGTATAGATGCTGGTCAAGCCACGATAGTGATGGCAGAGGTACACGCGGGAGTTTGTGGGCCACATATGAGCGGATATGTATTGGCGAAGAAGATTCTTCGAGCAGGGTATTATTGGCTCACTATGGAGCGTGATTGTATCAATTTCGAGCGAAAATGCCATCAGTGTCAGATACACGGAGATTTGATTCATTCTCCGCCAACAGAATTGCATACAATGTCAGCACCATGACCATTTGTTGCATGGGGCATGGATGTCATTGGACTGATTGAGCCGGTAGCTTCCAACGGTCATAGGTTCATTCTGGTCACCATCGATTATTTCACCAAGTGGGTTGAGGCTAAAACTTTCAAGTCGGTAACCAAGAAGGCAGTGGTGAATTTCGTTCATTCCCATATCATTTGTAGATTTGGGATCCCCAAAGTGATCATCACGGACAATGGCGCTAATCTTAACAGCAGTTTGATGAAAGAAGTATGTCAACAGTTCAAGATTACACACCTAATTCCACCCCGTATCGTCCCAAGGCGAATGGCGCGGTTGAGGCAGCCAACAAGAACATAAAGAAGATATTGAGGAAGATGGTAGAAGGGTCCAGGCAATGGCACGAAAAGTTGTCATTTGCATTGTTGGAATATCGCACTACTGTCCGCACTTCAGTAGGTGCAACTCCTTATTTGTTGGTATACGGAACTGAAGCAGTGATACCGGCAGAAGTAGAAATTCCGTCCCTCCGGATTATCGCTGAGGCTGGGATTGATGATGATGAATGGGTCAAAGCCCGATTGGAGCAGTTGAGCTTGATTGATGAAAAGAGATTGGCAGCAGTATGTCATGGCCAGTTGTATCAAAAGAGGATGGCAAGAACATATAATAAGAAGGTGCATCCCAGGAAATTTGAAGTAGGACAGTAGGTGCTGAAACGAATCTTGCCACATCAGGCCGAAGCAAAGGGCAAGATCACCCCGAATTGGCAAGGGCCATTTATTGTGACCAGAGTGTTATCCAACGGTGCCTTATGTCTGACAGATGTCGAGGGAAGATGCATCGACATGACTATCAATTCGGACGCAGTCAAGAGATATTATGTGTAATTCCTTTGATTGCAATTGATGTTTGTCTGTTTGTACTTGGCATTTATCGGAGAATGAAATGACGGAGGCGATTCTTTCTTATATCTAAATACTTTAACCTTTACTTCCCCCTTTGAGCCTTATTTATTCTTTCATACCCCTCTCTTGGAATCACTAATGAAAATGAAAAAAAAAGAAAGAAAAGGAAGAAAAAATAATAACAAAACAAAAAGAAAAGCCATAAGAAAAAGAAATACAAAGGAATCGAATGAACTACGTTCGACCTGATTCCTCAAAGAGGATACGTAGGCGCCTCACGGCTCGGTCATAGTATAACAAAAATCAAAAAATCCCCCAAACAAGAAAACTAGGGCAAATGTTACGTTTTAAATTGTGGAAAAAGGTTTGATTTCGAGAGTTGTAATGTTTTACCCATTAAAGTTATTTTGAATATTTTGATATCCTTTTCCTTTTAGCCCCATACAAAAACCCATATTTGATGTCCAAAAAGACCTCCCGATCAGTATCCGAGAGATGTCGAGCAGGCAAATGAAAGCCGAGAATAACACACTGATCCCCGACTGAAAGAGGATTATGAGCCGACGGAATTGATAGCCAAAGGAATCCCCAGTAGAGAGAATTTTATCGGCAACACTCCAATCCCCAGCTGAGAAAGAGAAAATAAAATGAAAGAGTCTTATGGTGAAAACCTTCACAGGCACCGTAAGGCGACGAAAGCTAAGAGAAACAAAATGAGAGAGTCTTATGGTGAAAACCTTCATAGGAACCAGAAGGCGACAAGAATTGAGAGAAATGAGAGAGTCTTATTAGTGAAAACCCCTCTAAGGGCACTATGAGACGACAAGATAAGATTGGCGGAAAGGATCCGTCGAGGCATCAAGCAATGCAAAAGTGTTGATTTGGCAAAAAGAGTTCGGCGCCTGCATATCCCCCAGTGAAATAAGGCCACCAGAAAGATTAATTGATACAAATAGACTGGGTTGATTAATCCGGAATGCACGACATGATCGTTGGGATCGGTTATATCATTCAGATAAGTCCTTTTCCTTTCCTTCTCCCCAGCATTCGTTCGGAAAGACTTCTTCTTTTTCCGTCTTTTGAAATCATCACTTCTCATTTCTTTTGTTTTAAGAATTTTTCCTCCAGCAGTTTGTTTTGAGAAAGATTTTTCAGAGCTTACTACCAGTTGCCAAAACGGTGCAAAGCAAAATACGAATAGGACAGACCAAAGATAAGGTGACAAAGCGAAAAGAAGTTTGTCGCAAGACCAAATGATGAATGGGTCTAGATTCCAAGAGGACCAATTTCCAGGGGAAGTTGGAGAAAAACAGAAAAAACAACAGTTGAAAAGTTATGGATCAAATTCCAAGAGGATCCCCAGCAGATTTGCGAGATGCAGGAACAACTCCGACAGATTATCGACCAAGTTCCGCGATGGTCGTACAACACAGAGCGGGGAAGGAAGAGAAAAGAAAAACCATCCCCAGCAGGAATATCATTCCCAGCAAATAATATCATCCCCAACAAGTTTTGTAATAAAACGCAAAGCAGGGAAAGGAAAAAGGGAAAAACCATCCCCAGCAGGAGTGACACGACCACTCACCACGTTTTAAACTGACAAATTTTTCTTTGATTTGAAGTAGGGAAAGAAAATATTATTGACAGCGGGAAGACATGGCCACAAAGAAGATTATCAAACTGGGGCAGAAAATTTTCTCTCAATGCAAAATTTTTCTTGAAATCAGATACCCACTTGGGGAAGATGGAAGGTAACACAAGTTTTGAAGGAAGTGGAATCCCCAACAGTTTACGGGAGAAGGCAATACAAGTTTTAAAGAAAGCAATCTTGGAAGAAGCAAGATAACCCAAGTTTTAAGGGTAGTGGTCTTTGAATCAGTATCATCCCCACCATTGTTAAAAGGAGGAAAGTAACTAGTCTTAAAGAAGGAAGATAATTCCCCAGCAGTGTTATCCCCGACAGGTTTCAGAGAAGTGAAAACACCAGTTTGAGGGAAGTAATTGCTGATAAAGTCAGGAGCCCGCCTGGAGAATGGAGGTTGTTAAATTTTAAGTTGGAGTCAGGAGCCCGCCCGTAGAACGGAGGTTGTTTATGTTTTAAGTTGAAGAAGTCAGGAGCCCGCCTGTAGAAAGGAGGTTGTTATATTTTAAGTTGGAGAAGTCAGGAGCCCGCCTGTAGAATGGAGGTTGTTAAATTTTAAGTTGATGAAGTCAGGAGCCCGTCTGTAGAACGGAGGTTGTTATAATTTTAAGTCGAAGAAGTCAGGAGCCTGCTTGTAGAATGAAGATTGTTAAATTTTAAGTTGATGAAGTCAGGAGCCCGCCTGTAGAATGGAGGTTGTTAAATTTTAAGTTGATAAAGTCAGGAGCCCGCCTGTAGAATGGAGGTTGTTAAATTTTAAGTTGATGAAGTCAGGAGCCCGCCTGTAGAATGGAGGTTGTTAAATTTTAAGTTGATGAAGTCGAGAGCCCGCCTGTAGAATGGAGGTTGTTAAATTTTAAGTTGATGAAGTCAGGAGCCCGCCTGTAGAACGGAGGTTGTTATAATTTTAAGTCGAAGAAGTCAGGAGCCCGCCTGTAGAATGGAGGTTGTTAAATTTTAAGTTGATGAAGTCAGGAGCCCGCCTGTAGAATGAAGGTTGTTAAATATTAAGTTGATGAAGTCAGGAGCCCGCTTGTAGAACGGAGGTTGTTATAATTTTAAGTCGAAGAAGTCAGGAGCCCACCTGTAGAATGGAGGTTGTTAAATTTTAAGTTGATGAAGTCAGGAGCCCGCCTGTAGAATGGAGGTTGTTAAATTTTAAGTTGATGAAGTCAGGAGCCCGCCTGTAGAACGGAGGTTGTTATAATTCAAGTGTTGAAGTCAGGAGCCCGCCTGGAGAACAGAGGCATACATTTCAAGTTTCAGAAGTTAGGAGCCCGCCTAAAGAACAGAGGTATTACAATTCAAGTTTTAATTTTCAAATTCTTATCAATATCTGGTAGTATGATGCTCAGCCACCAAACGGGGGCAAGGGATTTTCTTTGTTGTATCTATTTTGCTGAAGTCAGAAGCTTGCCTGGAGAAATAGGAATACATTTCAAGTTTTGAAGTCAGGAGCCCGCCTGGAGAATAGAGGAGTACAATTCAAGTGTTGAAGTCAGGAGCCCGCCTGGAGAACAGAGGCATACATTTAAAGTTTCAGAATTCAGGAGCCCGCTTGAAGAACAAAGGTATTAAAATTCAAGTTTTAATTTTCAAATTCTTATCAATATCTAGTAGTATGATGCTCAGCCACCAAACGGGGGCAAGATATTTTCTTTGTTGTATCTATTTTTCTGAAGTCAGGAGCCTGCCTGGAGAACAGAGGAATACATTTCAAGTTTTGAAGTCAGGAGTCCGCTTGGAGAACAGAGGAGTACAATTCAAGTGTTAAAGTTAGGAGCCCGCCTGGAGAACAGAGGAATATATTTCAAGTTTTGAAGTCAGGAGCCCGCTTGGAGAACAGAGGAGTACAATTCAAGTGTTGAAGTCAGGAGCCCGCCTGGAGAATAGAGGTATCATGATTCAAATTGTAGTTTTCAACTTCTTATTAATATCCGATAATGTGATGCCCAGCCACTATGAGGGAAAGAAAATTTCTTCGTGGTGTTTGTTTTCTTAGAAGTCAGGAGCCCGCCTGGAGAACAGATGAATACATTTCAAATGTCGAAGTCAGGAGCTTGCCTGGATAACAAAGGGATACATTTCACGTTTTGAAGTGAGGAGCCCGCCTGAAAAAGAGAGAAGTCAGGAGCCCGCCTGGAGAACAGAGGAATACCTTTTTAAGTCAAGTAGTCAGTAACCCACCGGGAGAGCGGAGAAATACAACAAAAATCAAGAGAAATACATTCAAGATTAAGAAGTCAGGAGCTCGCCTAGAGAGTAGAGGAAGATGACAATGATCAAGATGGAGACATTTAAAGGATCAGTAATCAGGTACTAGCATAGCGAGAGGGAGATCATTTCAAGAAGTCGGTGCAAAACGGCAACAATGGATTTCACCGGAAGAATACAAGTCAACATGGCAACAAGAGTTGCAAGATCGAGTTTGAAGATGTAGATAGAAATCTTGTAACTCATAGTTGATAGACTTAGTTTTTTCTCTCTTCATTTTGATGTAATAACAGGACCGCGGATCAGAACCTCGACGGAATGACACCTCGACTGGCTCTCCACCTCGGCATACTCGATCATCTTACTCACTTCTGAACTACACGTGACCTGATTCCTTTATAGCCAAGGATATGTAGGCAGCCCAAATACCAGGGCTCGGTCACATTTCCCTTTTCTCTTAAGTTTTGGTCTCTTTAAATAAGGGTCGGGTCAAAAAACATGTCTAGTCGTTCTTTGTCTGAAAACTCTTCACGTTTCCAGTTAAAGAGGGGCAGCTGTAGACATGTGATTTTTGACCTTCCCCAAAAATATTATATTTTTAGCACGTAAATATTTAATTTAGGCCTAATATAGCTATTTCAACTCATTTTAACTCTTTTATTTTATTTTCTTACAAGAAAAATAAAAATTACAAACAAGTATTTTAGTTTATGTACTTTTCATAAAAAACAATTTTAAAAAAATAGTACCTTATTTTTATCTTTATATAATTTCGAAAACACAAAAATAGTTTATATTTAGTTTAATTAATTAGGATTAGCTTTGGTATTGTGCAATATTTCTATCTTATTTTAAAATGCATTATGTAGTATTTCAGATTATGAAAAAATACAAAAAAAATATATATTGCATCTGCATTTTGGATTTTATTTTACATTTTTAGATTAATTAAGTAAGTTGTTGTTGAAAAAATAGAAAAAGATCATAAAAAAATAGTCATGTTACATTTTACTCTTTAATTTTCAAATTTTGGAAATTTTCTTTTAATTTGGTTTTTAATTAGTTGTAATAATTATTAGGGTTAATTAATTTAATTTTCTAAGATAATTTGGGGATAGAAATTAATTTAGGTTTTATTTAAAAAAAAATGAAAAAAGAGTCTTACCTAACTAATTAGGAAGCTTCTATATTGGTAGGGTAAAACTAACACTAATGAAAATTAAATAATAACACTAGCTAGTGGATAATTAAAGAAGTTAAAAGTATAATTTGTAATGGAAGATGCACTAATTTGATGCCTATTTAGAGATTAGAGAGCTGGAGAAAGAGGGGAGGGGAATTTAAAAAGATAGAGAGCAAAAAAAAAAATGGCTTCTTCGTAACGGAGATAGAGGGTATACACTCGATATACAGTCAGTATATATTCTATATACACTAGAGATACTCTCGATATACACTAGATATACACGGATAGCCAACGAAAAGAAGGTCTTCTTCCTCCTAAAAATTCTACATCTAGAGCTTAACATCCCCCATGAAAGATCCATGAGAGCTCATCTTCTCCACCTGAAAAACACCCCATAAAACGCCCCAAATAGTCCACTTCCAAAACTGTTCCGGCGAGTTTCGATGTCGTCGAAGAACGTAGTTCTGAGGTTTCCGGTTCGAGGTCTCGATTTTGCTTGCGGTTCCTGTTTGACTTTGCCGCTGTTGTTTTGTTTGAATTTGGAAGATAAGGTCAGCTCCTATTTTCTAGCACTTTGATAATACTACTGTATCAGTGTTGATCTTCTCAGCTAGTTTGGTTATTGTCGATTTTGCATCCCTGTATTTGTTTGACGTAAAATATTTTATTATCTTTGGTTAGTTGGAAACGTGAGTTTAAGTTGAAGGCCTTTTGATTTATTTGAAGGTTGCTGAAGAAGTACATGATTTCCCTTTGAATTTAAAACTCATTATTTAGAAAGTAAACAACAAAAGCTATGGAAATTGTTAGCTAAAGTTGAAAAGTATTGCTATTTATATCATTGTGTCCTTTAGATGTGTTTTAACGATGTGTTGTATGTAGTTGTCAAATTAGTGCCTTTATTTATTATATTAGCGGTTAACTTTAAAGATGCCTGAATGATGTGCTGTATCGTATATCTACTTGTGAAATGGCCATGTTTCATATTATTAAATCCTATGAATATTCTCACGATATTTTGTCAATAAAGAATTTAATATCTTTTGATCTCTTCTATTTTGGTTTCACCTGAACCTATGTCAAACAATTTTGATATGCTTGTTTTCTGCACATATTGGAGCAAATGTTTACTTTAGCACTAATGTACCGCAAATGTATCCACAATAGTTTTCCTATTGAAGATGGTTTTCCACAATATATTTTGTTCATAATTCATAGCCCGCATATAACTAATTTTAATCCTTTAGAAATCGAGGCGTGCCATTAGTTGAATTTTCCATGGCCCTCGCAAATTTGAAAGTGCTTAGTTGCTTTAGGCGCGTTATTTTAATAATTTATCTTCCTAAACTCGGGTGCGCATTTATGTGACCCAAATCTAAATCTCAACAATATTGGATAAAATACGTCACGGACCGCGGGTGCATTTATGTGACGGGGTTCAAGACATGTTTTAGATGACGTTGAATTTTTCTTAAAAAATTAAATAAAGAAAAACGGTTTAAGTTAAAATTTGCACATAGGTTTAAACATGTACTAAAATCAGATAATAGGCCAATTATAACAGTTGAGCGACCGTGCTAGAATCACGAAACTCGGGAATGCCTAACACCTTCTCCCGGGTTAACAAAATTCCTTACCCGGATTTCTGTGTTCGCAGACTGTAATACAGAGTCAATCTTTTCCTCGATTCGGGATTTGAATCGGTGACTTGGGACACCATTAATTAACCCAAATGGCGACTCTGAATTTTAATTAAAATAATCCCGTTTCGATTGTCACTTAAATTGGAAAAAACTCTCTTTATTATACCCTCCCCGGGGTGTAGGTGAAAAAGGAGGTGTGACACCTTGTATCGCCATTTATTGGGAAAGTTGAACTATTTAACTCATACAAGGCCGGACCTTTCTTTCACTGTGCAACATCTAAGCAAATATATGCAGGATCCACGAGTTCCTCACATGCAAGCAGCCCTTCGTGTCCTTCGATATTTATCAAAGGATCCTGGTCTTGGTTTATTCATGACTTCTTCTCCTTCGTATCAGTTGCTGGCTTTCTGTAACTCCGATTGGGGCACATGCCCAGAATCGCGCAAATCTGTTAGTGGGTTCTACATTTCGCTGGGATCTTCTCCTATTTCCTGGAAATATAAGAAGCAGACCCCAATTTCTCTCAGCTCTGCAAAAGCTGAGTATCGATCCATATGGGGTGTAGTCGCAGAGCTTACCTGGTTAGTCAGGCTCTTTGATGATTTGTCTATTCCAATATCCCTTCCGGTCCCTCTTCACTCTGACAGCCAAGCCGCGATTCACATAGCTAAAAACCCCGTCTTTCATGAAAGAACGAAGTATGTTAGAGCTTGATTGTCATGTTGTTCGTCAGCAATTCATGGCAGGTTTGATTTTACTATCATTTATTCGCTCCTCTTTTCAGCTCGTCGATTTGTTCACAAAGCATCTTACTGGCACTTTTCATCACCGATTATTGGGTAAGTTGGGAGTAATTTCATCCCTCTCCAACTTGAGAAGGGGTGTTGGAGATGAAAATGACAACAATGGAGTCTTAATAGAGAAGGTTCTCAAAGTCTCTAAGGAAAGGGGGGATTAGGTTAGTTCTTGTCGGAAGATAGATATGTCTGAACGATACAACATAATATGGGTTTGGAAAATTGGGCTCCAGCCATTTCATTTCTGTGTTGGGCCTTTTTCGTCTTGGACCTCTTTTTTGTCTTGGGCCTATGAGAAAGTTGTAGAGAGAAGTCTTTCAGATTTAGGTTGTAAATATTGTTTTGCTTATTTGTACTTATCCTTTAGTTTGTTATAGCTTAGCTAATAAATTAGGGACACGTAGCATAAGTAGTTATTTTGAGATTCCATTCTTGTTGTATATAAACAACATTTTGTACAACACTATAGTTATTCATTCAATACAGAAAAGAGAATTTTCTCAATCTATCCCCTTCCTATTCTGTCAAAAAAAAAAAAAAAGGTCCAAGCACCAGAGAGACAAAGAATCAAGAAATAGGAGAAAGAAAAGAATTTATTTCTAGTTCCTCTTTGATTTTTTTTTTTTGGTTTCAACATTCAAGATATATAGTATATTTTTTGTTCACGAAATTATCTTAGTAGTATCTCAATTAAAAGGCAAGAACAACAATATTATTAGAGCGTTTTCACATCAATTTATTTTAACTACCTTCTTCCTCAATAGTGTGAATAGCAAAGATACCTCAACAATATCAACTTTGCTAGCTAAAAAACCAGCTCTAGTATATCTCAAATCCAGCATTTGGTTGCTGGGAAGTGCACTTCTGAAGATAAATGTCCATATAAAATCTGTTACAAATTAAATTCTATTTTTTCTAACTTATGATCATATCAATAGAAAAATAGAAAAAAAGAAAAAAGATAATGGCAAAAAAATGAGAAAAAAAATAAATGCTAGTTTAATCGTTGTTTACAAACTTATCTCTATGCTCCAATAGTCACATAATGAATGTTCTTGTACAACAATCACCAACATAAATTTACATAATGCACCAGAAATAAAGCCATTAAAAAAAAACTATACCTGTAGCGGTCATTGGACAAGGAGGGACGACTTTATGCCCACAAAACAAATTTAAACTCTGATATAAGCAACATGTTGTTGAGAAGCCTACGACTTTGTCTTCTTTAAGATTCCACAATAGTTCTTAAGTTTCCTGACTCAAGAATATAGCCTCTTTTATATGTAACTAGCATAAAAATAGATCATGTATTTTTAGAGTTCGATTAATAAATTTAATTATTATCGCCATTTTCACGGTAAACAAATGCATATTCACAAAGAAGATGGTAGAGTAGTCGATGATCTAGCCATGCATGTATTGGAGCTAGATGAACTTTTCAATAGAGAAAAAGATGCACATACAAAAAAGGTTTAAAAAAAGTAATTTTTTTATATAAAGATATGATTTAATTACGAGTATGAGTCGGGCAGCCGACAGATCCTAATATCAACAGCTGGTGCGAAATTCTATATGATGTACGACCATCTTTTGTTACCACTTCTTTTAAGAAAGAAAGACATGCCGATTCCAGATGGTATATTTTCAACTACATATCACCCATAAAAACAATCCAAATTAAGCACAAACTCTATTAATTTTGAATTATCAGTATAGCTATACAATTATCCATATAGAAGAGTAGCTAAACTCATTTCAATTAATGTGACAACTCCATGAGTCATGTCCCTTCGAGGACATCCAAATAACAAAAAAGAAAAAGAAAAAAAAGAAAAAGAAAAGAGAAGTCCAAAATGTCATTACTACTGGAGTATTAAATAAACAACCGATTCTTGCTTAAGAGATCAATCCAATGGCCGCATTGTAAACCCTCAATTAGTCATTAATTATTGTCAGGAAAAGTGAGTATATTTGTGAGAAAATTATTGTTTTTCATCTTTTCTTGCAATTTAGTGATCCCACATCAACTTTGCTCCTTCAAATGAACATCTGCACAGAAACAACAAAATATCTATATTTTTTCTCATTCTTATTGTTTTTAGCTCACATAACCTTCAGAAGGAAAATAGAAAAAGCAAAATAAAGATAAGCAGACAGCGTATAATTACTATGGAGGAGAGTAGATGTAGGTGTAATTAAGATAATTTTAAAAGTGACTTTGCAATAGATGTTTGAGGATAAAAACGGTTGTCTATAAATTAATTAATCTTTATTACTAATAGAGGCAAAACGGTTAGCGATCACATTTAGTGCGACTTTTCATATAGAGACGTTCAGTAAAACTTTTTATTTAGATAAATGAATTAAAAAATGACAAAATAACCATAAAATAGATAAATGTAATTCTTGGCCAAATAGAGATGCCAAGTCAGCTTTTTCATTCCTAGCTTTATATATATATATATATATATATATATATATATATATATATATATATATATATATATTATCCTCGGATTGTACATATTTTAGAAGCATTAGCAAATTCACAATATGTGTTCTTACAACCATTGCTTCTAAAAGCTATGGAGTTAAATCTCACAACCATTGCTTTCACCCTCTCTTCTTCTCACATCTTCTACATATGCTTCAAGGGACCGTATATTTTCTGCTTCTCCCCCTGTTTGTAATGTCAGAAAATTGAAGAGTAGAAGTCCACCATTGAAGGCCATTCAAAGTTTTGCTTTCGAAAATATGATTTTTTGAGTTTGTTAGTTGTTTGGATTGAGTTTTATTCCAATTGATTGAAAATATCAAAAGGAGTTCAATATTTAAATTTGAAGTGATTTGGAGTAGATTTGAGCAAGATTTGAGTTAAATTTCAGAAAAGACGCAAGGTAGAAGACGAAATCAGTTTTTTGTATAATTTGTATAATCTTGTATAATAGTGTATATGAGTGTATAAACATATATTATACACTATTATACACTTTTATACATCTTTATACAAGCGTTTGTAGACGAACTTCTTCCACGATTTTGAGTTACAATTCTTGTTCAAAACCAGTCTAAATCTCCATTAGATGACTTCAAATTTTATATACAACCTCCTTATACTATTTCTAACAAATCTAATTAACATCCACTCTAAATTTTTCACAAAATCAAATTCAAAATTTAAACCCACATATTTAAGCTTGTTAAAAATCTAATTTTCACCACCCAAATGGATTTGGTTTGTTGAACTAATATTTGAGTGACAATTACTGATTCAAAAATTAACTTAAAAGCCTGAGCAATCTTTTTTAAACATTAAATAGTAATTTCGAGAATCTATTGGAGTTAAATGCTGAGTATTAGCCTATTTATTTTGGGTTAGTTGATTGTAAATTGAAATATAGGCTATAAAATTGAAAAGTAGGGAGTCCAGTTGTTCTTATGTGAAATTTTCCCTAAAATAAAAGATAAGAAACTAAGTGAAGAATGTTAATTCAGTTAAATGCATAGCAATTTATTAATTTGACTCTTAATATTATACTAAAAATGATATTTTTCTTATTTTTTGATTTCTTTTGCTGCTGATTCTCTTCTTAGGGGCACAATTTACGGGACCTTATCATGTCGATTTAAAAAAATAATTTTACTTGTATGATCAATTCTAGAAGAATTGAATTGGATTATTTTGCTAATTAGTTAATTCTCAATATTAGTTCTCACATAAGAAAATACTTTATTTTCTTATTGGTTCGAATTGTTAATGCTAGCTCATACCAAATTTTAAATATTTAGTAATTACAATTTTATCCAATTATATTCTTTTTTTAATGGTAAAAAATAATTAATATAAGAAGGATTATAGTTTTCTAAATCAATAAGAGATTAAAAGTTCGAGCCAGCAATTTAAGTTTTAGATTCACGATCATGATGAAAATTCATCTTTTCACTATATTACATAAAATACTAAATGAAATATAATTGTTTAGATTAATTAATTGAGTTCGGTAGGAAGAAAAAAGATTTATTTGAATTCATATTTATTCAGTTATATATGTGCACAAAGTAAAAATTGAATTGATTTTCAGATTTAAGTATTTCAAGATTCAAATATTTAAATTTTTTATATAGTTCAAATAAGGAGTTGATTGCAAGCCAAAGTTTTAAATATTAGAAGAATAATTAAATGGCTATTTATAAATAATAAAAAATTTCTTAAATGAATATTTCTAAATATTACAAACATAATTAAATGACTATTTTGTCCAGTATAAAATCTATTTTAAGGGTAAAAAGAAGAACGACATTTCACTAAAGCATATTAACGTAAAAATGAAATGCAATATTTGTTTAAATGATAAAAGTAAATGTATCACATTACACAGTAGTTGAATTTAACACAGATAATAACTCCAGTTAAATTAATTGTATATTGTTTTGCAATTATACGTATCTTATAATATGAGATACAAAAAAATTGTGTCTTACCTGTCTCGATGAATACATTTTGTCGATATACTATAAACTTAGGAAGATTTAAACAATATGTTTGATTAATTTTTTACTTTTAAATTGGATAAAATGATAATTAGTATGATTCTCTCTCTCTATATATCTTTAGAGAAATATTATACCAAAAGTCTAAGGATTTTTTTCCTGTTAGTACCCAGGACTTAAAATCCAAATTTTGAAGTCCAAAATTTGTACTTTGATTATAGTTGTGAATTCGCTACTTATTTCTATTTCTGTAAAAATAAAAAATGGTTATTGAAGGACTCCTTCGTATTTATTAGAAGTATATAAGGTATAGTAGGTTCATGATTCTAGAGAAGTTCTCTGGAGATGCTTGGAGACAAAAGGTGTGTCGGTTCCCTATATTATGCCGATTAGGGATATGTATGATGGGGCCAAGACTCGGGTTAGGACAGTAGGAGGCAAATCTGAGCATTTTCCAGTTGAGATGGTGTTACACCAAGGCTCTGCACTCAGCCCGTTCTTATTCGCCCTGGTGATGGATGCATTAACAAACCATATTTAAGGGGAGGTGCCATGGTGCATGCTATTTGCCGATGACTTAGTTCTGATTGATGAGTCACGAGCCGGGGTTAACGAGAGACTAGAAGTTTGGAGACAAACTCTTGAGTCTAAAGATTTCAAGCTGAGCAGAACGAAGACGGAATACCTGGAGTGTAAGTTTAGCATTGTGCCGGGGGAAGTAGGTGTGGATGTGAGGCTCGAATCACAGGTTATCCCAAGTAGAGGCAGCTTCAAGTACCTTGGTTCGGTTATCCAGGGGGGAGGGGAGATCGATGAGAATGTCGCACACTGTATTGGGGTAGGATGGATGAAGTGGAAGTTAGCATCCGGAGTTTTGTGTGACAAGAGAGTGCCAACGATACTCAAAGGTAAGTTCTATAAAGCGGTGGTTAGACCGGCGATGATGTATGAGTCTGAGTGTTGGCCTGTTAAGAACCCACAAATCCAAAAGATGAAAGTAGCAGAAATGAGAATGTTGAGGTGGATGTGCGGGCACACTTGGATGGACAAGACTAGAAATGATGATATTCGGGAGAAGGTGCATGTGGCTCCCATTAATGACAAGATGCGGGAAGCAAGGCTTAGATGGTTCGGACATGTACAGAGGAGAAGCCCAGATGCTCCAGTAAGGAGGTGTGAGCGACTGGTTGTGGAGGGCACGAGAAGAGGTAGAGGGCGGCCTAAGAAATATTAGGGAGAAGTGATCAGGCAGGATATGGAGAGGCTTCAGATTTCCGAGGACATGACACTTGATAGGAAGTTATGGAGGTCGAGTATTACAATTGTAGGCTATGAGGTAGCTGAGTCTTGCATTACCTTGTACTGTTGTGAGCCTAGTCTGGTAGGGTTTTCGTCTGAAATAGCTAGGGGCGTTGCCGCGTCTTACTATTTTCTCTTTTCGATGCAGGACCTATTTACTAGCCATCATTTTTGTTTTGCATTTTTCCTTCTGCATTTTATGTTCCTATTTTTCTTATGATCTCTGTGGCGAAACTAATATTCTCTCATTTTTGTTTTTCTTATTATCTTTAGCCGAGGGTCTTCCGGAAACAACCTCTCTACTCCTTTGGGGTAGGGGTAAGGTCTGCGTATATACTACCCTCCCCAGACCCCACTTGTGAGATTCTACTGGATTGTTGTTGTTGTTGTAGGTTCATGATTCTTCGTTATTACCAATATATTCTGCTAAAAATAACATAAATATTATGAAAAATATCAAGGTAAAATCTTAATAGAATTTATGGTCCTAAATATTAGGAGTTTCGACTTAACTCAAATAAGGAAAGATTTAATAACCATAATTTTAGTTAATTTTAAATTCCTAAATATTAGAAAATATAATTAAATTACAATTTAATCCAATGTAAAATCTATTTTTAAGGGGTAAAAAAGGCAAACGATATTTCGCTAAGGGCCTTCGTGCTTTTAATATAGTAGCATAGATGATAATAGTGAAATGTCATAATGTTTATAAAGTAAAAGTTTTATTAATCTGTTGATATGAACATCGTGTGTGGATAAACAATAAAATTGTATATCCCTACGACTGTTTTAGCAAAGTTGTGTATGTGTGTGTTTTTTGGGGGGGGGGGGGGGGAATCAATTCGAAGAAAATCAAAAAAGAAAACTGAACCAAACCAAATCTATTTTACTTCGAATTGGATTTATTTTCTTTCAAAATTAAAAATCAAACAACCAAAATCAAAAGAACCAAATGTATACCTTATTTTTATGTACAAATAACAATAATTACACCTCAATCTCAAGAGAGTTACAGACTTATATGAACACTATACAGTTGTTGATGATGCATCAGCATACATCACCAATCTGCTTCACTAACTGATTTCGACCAAAATACAACTTAATCAATATCAGAGTTGCAATTTACAAATAAGCAAGCTACAACAAAATCCTACAGAAGAAGAGAAGAGACAAGCCACAGAGTGAGCCATGTAACACCATGTAAAGCATAGAGACTACAGTGTGGTATATATTATCAGTAGAGGCTGTTGACCGTAACGAAGGTCTGAAATGCAGTTAATATATACTCAACAAGCAGTCACTTCAGCCCCAGCAACCGGACCACACACTACTAGAGGTTCTTCGCATGTCTTTCAGTTGTAAATGCAATTATGTTATCCGATCCTAAGAGTTGTGCAAATGGGAGTTCGACAGTTGCTTTTCCATTGACACCACCCACGACTCCAACGTATCTCAACACCTTCATATGGATTTTGTCAGAAAAGAATAGCATAAATGCAAGTAAAGAAAGCATATAGTACTTTGTTGCAAGGTTTTTTAAGTTTTGGAAAGCCTCCCTAGGAAACATGCATGTTTGTTGCAAGTGTTTTTTGAAATTTCTGATTTACTGCTCTTTTCTTGGTATATAAAGTATGATTAATCTGGTACTTCTGCGATTGAAGTTCCAAATGAAAATAATTTGGCAAGTGAAAAGGTGAATATCAGTTTCTGATGGAGAGCATACAAGATTAGTTGAGCTCTACATCCCAAAGGAAAAATAGTTGCTCGACTGCTGGAGGTATGTTTGATTCCTGGAAATAGTTCCCTTTTGGTCCGCTTGCTTTGTGATGTGAGGCGACTTACTAATAGTTCCAAGGCTTCTTTCATTCATCCATTTTGGCACAGCTTTCTTGCTAAGCGAACAATCAACTGAATTGGTTTTTGAAAGTCTACCTGTCAGCAAAGGCGAAGATGTCACTTCAATCACAAGAATAGCTATTCTGGTCTAAGAGAGGTGGTATGTCACCTTTACTAATAAGAGTATAAGACCAGTATATAGATATATGTAGATTTAAAAAGAATGGATTATTGCATACCGAAGTTAGTTCTCTCACGAATCTCTTTCTCAGGCCAAGAGGTCTAGTTGTTCTGCTACAAACAAAGGAAACATATGCTCTTCATAGGCAATGCCACCGGCTTTAGAGCAAAGGACTTCCAAACTTCCAACTTACTTTTATTAGAATGTGACCTTTGTTTCTAATGTTATTAGAGTATGCGACAGCAGCTGGCTTCATCAGTCACGGTGTCATGTTGTTCACCATTGTCATATCTGCTCCTTATCCCAACGCGATGTTCTGTTGGTTCATCTTTATACAACAAACGAAATCCAAACTTCTTCATTTCTCCGGAAAAAGATAGCCTGACATGCCCATAGTCATTTGGTGTTTTTCCATTTGCCTTAGATGTATCCCATAAGACAGCAAAAGGTACAAAGAAAAAATGTATATAATATACCGAATCAGATTCTGAATGGTTGGATAAGGCAAGTTTCTGGGTCATCCACGACATCCCATCATCACATACGGGAATCAATTGAGCTGTGGTGTCAGTTAAGATGCCTTTGTAACATACAGCAAATCCCAAGAATTTATCAGGTATATACCAATTTCCAGGCAAATTGACTGATACACTTCTATCCCTTCCCTTATGGTGGAACCAACTTGGGATCTTCTTCCAAGGATGCACAATGGTAAACACATTTTCGGACAAGGAATCTGAAGCAGATATGTCATGCCTCAAGGAAGAGATATTCTGAAACAGGGCATGGGTAAACAAATTATATATAGAATCATTGTGTGCATCATCCTTACCATACAGTGGTGTGAATATCACCCTCTGTAGTTTCTTTCTCTTTGTTACTAAATCATGGATAAATTTCAGAGCCATATGACAATCTACACGCAATTCATTTAATTCTGGTGGAAGTTCTGGCAGCTGTGTAAGCCTCTTGCCATTTCTTAAGTCCAAGATTCGAAGAGCACCTAGTTGGGCTATGCTTCGAGGCAAATGCTCAAAATTATTTCCACTGAGATCCAACTCTTTCAAAGAGGATAAGGATCCAATATCTTCCGGAAGTCCTCCATCTATTAGATTGCAGTAAATGAGACTCAAAGTTTCCAATGAGCGTAATCCTTCCGCCACAGGAGGAAACTCAAAGTGCACTCCATCGTCTCTGAAGCAGCTAAAGCTCAAGATTTTAAGTTTGTTCAAGCGTACGATGGAAGACGGAGGTCGTGAAATTAGAGTATAGCTGGCATCAAGCTCCTCCAAGTTGTCTAAATCCCCTATTTCTTCTGGCAAGCTTTCCAGTTTTAAGCAACATGACACACTCAGACTAACCAAACTTTTCAACCTACAGATGCTGCTTGGAAGAGCTACAAGGTTTTCCATATCGCTCAAATCTAGCTTGGTAATATGAGTTTTGTACTGAAAATAAGAGGATGGTAGTTCCCTTAACCCAGAGTATTTCATGTGAATTTGTATCTCCGGCTTCATTCTCCCGTGGATTTCTGGAAATTTCTCTAAACTTGAGCAATGTTCTAATTCCAGATATTCAAGAGATTCCACATTAACACATGGAAACCTCTTAAGGCTTTTACAATAATACAAATTTAACTGAATGAGTTTGCTGCAACATCTCAGGGAATGGTGAACCTCTTCAAGATTACTACAATTATTTAAATGCAAATACTCCAAATTTGGCAAGTTACAGATGCTGCTTGGAAGAGCTACAAGGTTTTTCATATAACTCAAATCTAGCTCGGTAATATGAGTTTGGTACTGAAAATATGAGGATGGTAGTTCCCTTAACCCAGAGCCTTGCATGTGAATCTGTGCCTCTGGCTTCATTCTCCCTTGGATTTCTGAAAATTTCTCTAACCGAGAGCACTTTTCTAAACTCAGATATTCAAGAGATTCCACATTAACACATGGAAACATCTTAAGGCGACCACAACGACTCAAATCTAACCGAATGAGTTTGCTGCAACATCGCAGGGAATGGTGAACCTCTTCAAGATTACTACAACATGCCAAGCTCAAATACTCCAAATTTGACATCCCCGTGAAATCGGGTGTTCGCATCAGGCTTTCAGAGCCGCTGAGATCTATCCTCCGTAGAGACGGCAAATGCTGTACAGAACATAAACAGAATGAGAAAAAAGAAAGAACCTATTTTGCTGCTCCGCAGGATTCCTATAATATTATATTTTGTTAGTGGGGCTATCTATGAATGTAGAAACTTTTTTGTTTTGTTTTTTCATTTGTATTTTTGGGCATCAATGACCTCTGTTTTCTTGAATTCTTAATTACTTATTGCTAGCTTTCCTAAAAGTATTTATTACTCCCTCGACAAGAAATGAATGATAGCATTTGAATTATGAGGGCCAACACATTATTTTTGTGCGAAATTAGAAATTTATTTTTTGTATATGGAAAATTACTTGTTAAGAAACTGAATAAAAGTAAATTATAAATAAAAATATTGCTAACTGTAATTTAACATGATTGGAAAAAAAAACTGTAGCAAAGAGAAAAGTGTTTCTCTATTTAAAAAAGTGTAAAATAAAACGGGAAAACCCAAATGTTAAATCCGGAAGCAATGTATGAAAGCGTATATGTCATTCGAGAAAATAGTCTTACAGAATAAACTCCTTTTGCTTTAGTAATAAGTATTCCTTCCGTCCCACTATATACAACCTAGGATGAAATTCATGTGAATCTAATCTTATTATGAGAAATAATTGAATGAGTTTTTAAGTTGAGCTTCTTAGTTAAAATGATGATGGGATGATTTAAAGAAAAAAGATAGAGAGATTTTACAATAATACTGAGAACAACCCCAAATAATATAAATTACAATAATCTAGTTGAGATGGAAATACATTAATTTGAGCTTATGGAATTAGTAACTTTTGTTTATTTAAAGACATGCACCGTAATTCAAGCAAAAATAGAAAGTACCTCAAATAATACGTGAGAAAAGCAATAATATTTGTTAATTATCACTAAATTAAAAGACAAAGATAGTTAGAAAGAAAAATAAAAGTAAAGTAAAACTTAACTATTGTACCTTTGTTTCCATCCAGAAATAACGCAGTGAATTGCCAGAGAGTTTAAGGTGAACAAGCATTTTGGGTTCAAATGTAGATGGCAATGATTCACAAGGATAGTAATCCCAGAAAAACCAACGCAAGTTGTTGGGCAGATACTCAATGGAGCCATCATGGCTAATATTGGAACCATCATAGGGCCAACTCTCGATGTGTAATATCCTAAGCCTTTTCATATTTTTCATGGCCTCATTGTTAAAGCGTAGTGCATTAGAATGAAGCCAAATTGCTTCCACTGCCATGGTCCCCTGGTAAGAAGATCATTAGGAAATGCTGATAGAAAGAAACTGCAATTGATTAGAGTCAATGACTAAGAGCCAAATTTTTCTAATATTTCATTTTTCTTAGAAGTTCATTAGAGTCAAGTTTATAATTGTAGTGACTTTTTAAAATTAAAAGAAATAAACAATGGTAAAGTGAATCTCTGATTGAGTTATTATGTAATGAAATGTCATAAAATTTTCAAGTTAATCCAAAGAATGAAATTGGATCAAACAGATTTTGGTTACTAGCTAGATTAATCAATGGGAAAATGCATAAGTACCCCCCTGACCTATACTCGGATTTTCAACTACACACTTTTTCTTTGCGGGAATCCTATTACCCTCCTAAACTTATTTTAAATGGAATTATTTGCACCCTTAACGCTAACAACCAAACTCTTGGCAAGTGGTGAGCTACACGCGCCCCCACATATATTTTTAGTACTTTTTTAATTCTTTCTTCTTTTTCTTATTTCTTATTATTCTCATTTTTTTTTGGTTATTTCGTTCTCTTTCTTTTTGTTTTGATCACCAACGGCATAAAATGGTGGTCATCGGAATTTCACAAACATCATTTTTTCCGGCGACAAATTTTTATCCCGATCTAAGTGTTTTTTATTTTATATGATGATTTTTTCCCCAAATCTGAGTGTATTTTACTTTGCTTATGAATAGATCTTTTTGAGAGTTTAATTTGGGCGTGAAAAGAAAAAATGAAAGAAAAACGGTTAGACAAAGTTGTCGGTGAATGAATATCCGCCGGAATGAGAGAAGAAACGAAAAAAAAGTAAAAGAAAAAAGATAAAGAAAAAAAAAAGGAAAAAAAAAGTAAGAAAAAATGGTAAAAAAGAAAAAAAATAATCTGAAAATCATTTTTTCTTGCTTCTCACTCTCCTTTGGGAGAGTGAAATACACACACTCTGCCACGTCAGTGTTAAGAGTGCAAATAATTCCATTTAAAATAAGTTTAGGGGAGTAATAGGATTCCCGCAAAGAAAAAGTGTGTAGTTTGGAATACGGGTATAGGTCAGGGGGGTACTTATGCATTTTCCCTTAATCAGTCGCTTAAAAATATAAGAAAAACAACTTAGGCAACGTAAATTAAAGAGGCTACTAAACGAATTAGGCAATTAATTTTTTTTTTACTAATTAGGCAACTATTATTACTTTTGCTTCTCCTTCTAACTAAAGTAAACAACTAAAATGACGTGCCTGCAAGAAGATGAAGCAAGATGAACAAATAATTGGAGTTGGCTGCCTATATGTCTTTGGAATATGAAAATTAGAAATTCAAAATTATTGCTTTGTTTAGCTTACTAACCGTATTGTTGATCATCACTTCTTCAAAATCCTTGGCGAGCCATAGTCTGCTGCATTCTCCCAAATCCTTTTGCAAGTTCACTATATATCTACCCATTTCTTGTATTAAGTCATGCATTTGAATTTTACCGTATTCAGTGATGAACACAAGAGATCTTTCAATTAGGACATCCAATCCGTATTCAGCTCCACAATCACAACTCTTAAGAACTTGCATGATGGCACCTTTTCCGTACCCTCGGAAGAAGCATGATATATCTAGGAACATCTTTTGTTGTATGGGCTCTAATCCATCATAACTAATTTTGAGATTTGCAACAATTTTTGAATTAGGATTATTTTTCATTTGCTCTATAGCACTTCTCCACACAGTTATACCCCTATTACGTAAGGAAGAACCCAACACTCTTAGGGCTAAAGGAAGGCCTTTAGCATGATTTACAACCTCCAATGAAAGCTTCTTAAAATACTCATTTGGAACCTCTTTATTGAAAGCATACTGATTGAACAATTGAATAGATTCATGATCAGGTAGTGCATTCACTTCATATATTACATTATTCTTCTCTATCAAATGCTTGTCTCTAGTTGTTACAATAATTCTACTTCCATTATCAAACCAATCAAGATCTGCTAAATACTCCAAATAATGATCTTTATCATCTATGTCATCAAGCACAATTAGGACCTTCTTAGAACGAAGTCTACTGGCCATTTGGTGCTTTCCGTCCTCCTTATTATTGTACTCAGCTTTTTCCCTTAACAGTTTAGCGAGAAGGGTATTTTGCAAAGAATGTATTCTACCTTTGTATTCTTTAATATTCTCAAGGAAACAAGCACCATCAAATTGATAGGAACTATCCCTTCTCACTAAGAGAGTATCAAACATAGCTCTTGCTATTGTCGTCTTACCGACTCCTCCCATGCCCCAGATCCCCATAATCCGAACATCATTGATTCCTATCCCTAGTAAGGATTCTATTTCCTTTAAATAAGTATCTATTCCAACAAGGTTTTGCAAATAAGATAAAGAAATCTTGCATAATTTGGACGAGATTTGGTCAATAATCTGCCGAATACAGTCTGATTCAGTCCTACAAAAAATAAGAAGATTGCTGATATATACAGGTAAATAAGTCAAGAATTACAAGAGGTATTTCACACTATAGAACGCAAAATTATGATAAACTGTGCACATAAATCAATCTCTTGAATTACCAATCAAACTATTATCAATGTAACAATGTCATTGAGTAATTAAATTGAGTGGAACTATCCGTTCTTACTGATAAAAACATAATCAACCATTATTCTTTTTTTAGGAAATAAAAAATAAAAATAATTTTTAACTTTTAAATGACAATCAATGAAATTAAATTGTACATGCATTACTCTTAACAAAACAAAATGATTTAGTTTCCATCTTTTAATTTTTATTTTCATATAATTAGCTAGAGTTTGGACATAGATTTGGTTGAAACTTGAAAAAAGAGGTTTTAAAGTTGTATTGAAAAATTTTTGGAAGTTGAAGTTGTGTTTGGATATGCATTTTATTTGAAAAAAACGTGAAATTTTGTGTATGAAAGAAAATTTTCACCAAAAAACGGTCCTAAAACCAGTTTTTGGGAATTTGAAAAACATTTCGATTTTTTTTCAAAAACTCATGTTCCATGAAAAAACAATGTTTTCAATTTATTTTTTAAAAAAGTAGCCAAATCTATGGCTAAATGGGAGCTTAGTGTCGAATTCGTTTAACTCATTTTTGGAGGTATAGATTCATTGTTCTATAGTAGAATATGTATTAGTCTTAACATAATCATGCAGAACTGAATGGAAATTACTCCATTTTTATAAGCAATTATGTGTTCTTAACTCACTTGTCACGAATATCACAGCCTTTGAGATTGGCCGCTGCAGTTAAAGCAATCCTCCATCTTTGCATTCCTTCGATATCATCCTTATACTTTGTTTCATGTTTGGAAAATGCTTCGGCAAAGCTCTCCCTCTGGTTCCGAACATGTGATGGATCCACATCATAGAAGACCGGTATGACAGTTTGTCCAAATTGAGTCTTGCAATCCATGATCTTCACTAGTTCATTCAAGCACCACCTCGATGTTGCATAATTCTTTGAGAAAATGATGACTGCACATTGAGACTCTTCGATAGCTTTACAGAGTTCATCCGAAATGGATGCGCCATGCTCTAGCCTTTTATCATCTTGAAAGGTTTTTATTCCCCTGATATCCAAGATTTCGTACAGGTGACTCGTAAATGTTTTCCGAGTATCTTCACCTCTAAAACTTAGAAAGACATCGTAGTTCCATCGAGGAAACTGTGAAGTACCAGAAGCAGAAGATGATGCCATTGATTCAATTAATTATCTGGAAAAAAAAAATAACCCAAACGTGGATAAATTGTAGTGTTGTGGTAAGAGATAAACTGATGATAATAGGAGAGAAAGAAATAAACAATTAGTAGCACTTCAAATAAGAAAAATTTGAATGAGTTGGGCTATACTCCATAGAATTATTGGTATAGGACCGAGTCAACTGATACATACTGTAATATTTAATGTGGTAGGAAATTATTGTGAAGCTTCTTCTTAATGATCTACTCCAGTTGATTTGAATTTATTTTGTTTTCTTTGAACTTTAATATAAGGAAGTAGGAACTACCCTTCTTTAGTCCACTGTAAGCCTGTAATATGTACACAATGGATAGCTAAAAGTACAAGCAGATGAAGCTACAAAGAAAAAGAAGGGTAATTTCCGAGCAATTTGATCATTAGGCCATATCCTTGGATGCATTTGGATATACAACTTGATGTACCTGACCTGAATTTAGTAACTTGATATACAATCTTCCATTTCCTCAAAAGAGACCGATTTAGATTGAGCAATTTAGTAGATTATTGATTGTTCTTGTTCAAGACAAATAAACTCAAACAGTATAAAATAACATATTTTTACAAAGGAGAAAAAGGTGAAGCAACTCACAGCGGAATATCGCCGGAGGAGACGAGGTCTTGTCCTGTTTGATGCATTTGCCTACTCCTACTGTTCTTCTTATCTGCTAAAAGAGAGCACAAAAGTCAACACAGTCAAACAAAACACAGCGAATTTGTCGCCATTTAAGGAAAGATTTTTAGAGAGATTTTCTGAGAGAATGACAAAAATGTCCCCCAAACAAATTTAAAATGTTCCCTGTACTATAGTTTGAGTAATTACATAAGTACCCCTTAACTGTAATCATATTTTCAACTACACATTTCCTTTCCGATGGGCCCTATTACCCTCTTAACTATTTTAAATTAGAATAAATTCACCTTTGAAATACGACAACCAGACTACTGTTGGGCTGTGAACTGCACTCGCTTGACACGTGTATATTTCGTTAAAATTAATTTTTTGCTTATTCTTTCCCTTATTTTTCTTTTCTTTTCCTTTCTCCTTTTCTCTTTTTATATAAATTGATTCGTATATAATTAATATAGTCTTCTTTCTTCTTTCATAGATAAAACGATTGGTATACATGAAATAATTCCTAAAAACACTAACTTGCTAAAAGTTAAATTTGCCGCTACTCTTGGCTTGAGGCCTTTAAATGACTATTGTGGTAGAAGACTTTTAGATGGTGAATATCACTAGTGATAATGAGCGGCGTAAAAATGGTGGTCATTGAAATTTCAAGGACTCTATTTTTTCCGGTGCCAAAAAACTTTTCAGTGACAAACTTTTTTGTCCAGATCTGACTGTGTTTGCTTTATATATGTATAATTTTTTCTTGAAAGTGTGATTTATGTGTGGGAGGAAGATAAAAAGAAAGAAAGAATATAAGCTGAAAAATAGTGGTAGTCGGAATTTCAAGTACTTCATATTTTTTTGGGGCAAAAAAATTTTTCGATGATAAAATTGTTTGTCCAGATCTGATGATGTTTTGCTTTATATATGTATAATTTTTTCTTGAAAGTGTGATTTATGTGTGGGAGGAAGAGAAAAAGAAATAAAGAAAGAATATAGGTGGTCATCGGAATTTCATTTTTTCCGGCGCGAAATTTTTTTCCCGGTGACAGATTCTTTTTGTCCAAACGTCGTCGGTGTATGTTCTATTTGAAGAACCTCATGTAAAGAAGAGAAAAAAGAATATTATAGAAAAAGGCAAAGAAAAAGAAAAAGAAAAGAAAAAGATTAGAAAGTATATATTTAATTAAAAATCTGCTCCTCACTCTTTTTGAGAGAGTGGAATACACACACTGCCACATACGCCTTTAGGGTGGAAATAATTCTACTCTAAAATAGTATAGGGGATAATAGGACATGTAAAGGAAATGTGTGTAGTTAGAAATATGACTATAGTTCAGGGGTACTTGTGCATTTTTCCCTGTAGTTTTGGTACTTTTAAGTTTGTAAAAGGAGAGCATTTTAGTTTTTGTCAAATATTTGATCAAACGTTGATTTTTAGATTTAATTGGAACCGTGAAAAAACATATGTATGATTTTATATAAACTCACATTTGAATTTGCATTTTTTCAGTTTTTGCTATTTTTTTGGTCTATTTTTGGATTCTATTGCAGCTTTTCAAGGTGTAATTTTTGATATTTTTAATTTAGTGCTAGTGTCTGGTGAGTGTTGAGTTTCTCATATTTGACGGAACTTTTCGAGTGTTTCTAGTTAAATCTTTTTTTTTTTTAATATTTCATATTAAATCTAGTTCTGGTGTCTTTTTTCACATTTTTCACATCATAGTTTGTTAAATATTTGACGAAAATATAAAATATTCACTTTTAACAAACTTAGAAGATCAATACTTCCTAGGTATGTACTTAAGGGACCATTTTTGTTATTTTTTGTCTTTCTTAAATAGGGTTTCAAGATAGAGTTCGGCCTATTGTGAATGGCCAACATTAGATTGAGGGACTAATGGCATTTTCTATCATTCATTTCTATTTTATCAAGATTTTATCGGAGCTAGTAAATAACTGTATCCTTCTAACTTTACCAGCAAGATGAAGAATTAGAGAATTGTAGAGATCTCGCGAAAAAAGATTAGAGCAAATGCAACACAACATCCAATAAATCAATGCAATAATTCTTCAACATCACTGTTTCTGGGAGCTATTTACAAATGATCAATACTTCATTAAGCCCATATATTCTACTATTAAATTAACTAGCTTTTGCCAATAAAGATTACATTAGAGGCACTAAAATGGGACACTGCATCTTTCATAGACTTTATTTCTAAGCCTATGCTTTTCAGTAGAACTTGGTAGTGGCAGAGAAAGTATTTGAGCTCTACATCCCAAAGGAAAAATAGTTGCTCGATCGCTGGAGGTACGTTTGATTCCAGGAAATAGTTCCCCTTTGATCCGCTTGCTTTGTGCTTCGCAAACATTCATTTGGATTGGTTTTTAAAAGCCTACAAAGGCGAAGATGCGATTTCATTTCACAAGACTAGCTCCTCTAGTCAAAGAGAGGTGTCATGTCATCTTTACTAATAAGACCAGCATATACATATACATAGATTTAACTTTTAAAAAGAATGGATTATTGCATACCCAAGTTCTTTCGCGAATCTCTTTCTCAGGCCAAGAGTCTAGTTGTTCACTTGTTCTGCTACAAACAAAGTAAACATATGCTCTTCATAGGCAGTGTCACCGGCTTTGTTCCCAAAGTACCATGTTCCCAGTTTGCAGTGCAGACGTGATCAAAAACCAAAAGACTTATGAAAACCGCTTATAAGTAATCAAAATATTGATGTTATTGTTGAAGTTTGGCAAATTCTTTTGTCCCACATCGGCGAGCTCTTGAGTTTGGGCGGGATTTTCCCCCTATAAAAGAAGGCCTAATGTTTAGGATTTAAACACACCTCTCATTTACCTTCTCATCTGTTTAAGACATTTGTATCTTCTCTCTTTAGTATTATTTCACTTGTATTTTTGGAGTGGAATAAAATATTGGTTGTGTCCGAGGAGTAGGCAAAATTAGCTGAACCTCGTAAATTCTGGTGTTCCCTTTATTGTTGCTTTATTGTCTTATTTATTATTTGGTGGCTGTCATAATTTTTGGTATAGTAGTTGTGACTTATTCACACTATATACATTTGGCTTCCACAACAATTGGTATCAGAGCCAAGGTACTGTCTAAGTATGCTCTGTGGTTGCAGCATAGTCTGATCTTCCACATCAGAAAAGATTTATCTTGGTAACTGAGTCAAGGTTCTGTCTGAGTATGCTCTGTGGTTGCAGCTTAGTCTGATCTTCTACATCAGAAAGGAAATAATCTTGATTTGTGTCGTCAGCTATTAAATAATATTTGTGTCAAATATGGGAGACAATAAACAAGAAGAATCTACATCAAGTGTCAACAATACGTCATCATTGGCATCTTCGCTTATGACAAGAATTGTGTCAAATGCGAAATTTGCGGTAGAAATTTTTGACGGGTCCGGGCATTTTGGGATGTGGCAAGGCGAGGTTCTAGATGTCCTTTTTCAACAAGGGCTAGATCTGGCCATTGAAGAAAAGAAACCAGATGTTATTGGAGAAGAAGATTGGAGAATTATCAACCGTGTTGCTTGCGGTACCATTCGATCCTACCTTGCTAGAGAGCAGAAATATCCATACACAAAGGAAACTTCTGCAAGTAAATTATGGAAAGCACTGGAGGATAAATTTTTGAAGAAAAATAGTCAAAATAAATTGTACATGAAGAAGAGACTGTTTCACTTCACCTATGTTCCTGGTACCACGATGAATGAACATATCACCAGTTTCAATAAGTTGGTCACAGATTTGCAAAATATGGATACAACTTATGATGATGGTGACTTGGCCTTGATGTTGTTGGCGTCACTTCCTGATGAGTACGAGCACCTTGAAACTACTCTACTCCATGGAAATGACGAAGTTTCTCTCAGAGAAGTTTGTTCGGCTTTGTACAGCTATGAACAAAGAAAGCGAGAAAAACAGAAGGGCGGAGAAGGAGAAACACTATTTGTGAGGGGTCGTCCTCAAAATCAAACGAGGACAAAGAAGGGAAGATCCAAGTCAAGATCCAGACCCAGCAAAGATGAATGTGCCTTTTGTCGAGAAAAAGGGCACTGGAAGAAAGACTGTCCGAAGTTGAAGAATAAGGCCAAACATAACAATGGAAAGGCCATTATGGATTCAAATGTAGCTGATTGTGATGATTCAGACTTCTCATTAGTTACAACAGAGTCATCAACATCATCAGACATATGGTTGATGGACTCGGCTTGTAGCTATCATATGTGTCCCAACAGGGACTGGTTCGTGGAATTTCAAGAAGGAGAATATGGAGTCATCCACACAGCGGATAACAGCCCTCTTACCTCATATGGCATTGGTTCAATACGATTAAGGAACCATGATGGAATGATCAGAACATTGATAGATGTTCGATATGTACCGGATTTGAAGAAGAATCTCATCTCTGTGGGAGCCCTAGAATCAAAAGGGTTCAAAATCATTGCAGAAAATGGAGTGATGAGAGTATGCTCCGGTGCACTAGTGGTAATGAAGGCTAATCGGAAGAATAATAATATGTACCGCTATCGTGGCAGTACAGTTATTGGGACAGCGACAGTAACATCCAGTGACGACAAAGAGGCAGAAGCAACCAAGCTATGGCACATGCGCTTGGGACATGCTGGAGGAAAATCCTTGAAAACTCTATCAGATCAAGGATTGTTAAAAGGAGTAAAGGCTTGCAACTTGGAGTTTTGTGAGCATTGTGTCAAAGGGAAACAGACAAGGGTTAAATTTGGTACAGCGATCCATAATACTAAAGGCATTTTGGATTATGTACACTCTGATGTTTGGGGTCCTTCCAAAACACCTTCATTGGGTGGGAAGCACTATTTTGTAACCTTTGTTGATGATTTTTCTCGAAGAGTGTGGGTGTATACAATGAAAAACAAAGATGAAGTGCTGGGAATTTTTCTCAAATGGAAGACGATGGTGGAGAATCAAACAGGCAGGAGGATCAAGTGTATTCGCACAGACAATGGAGGTGAATACAAAAATGATCATTTCAATAAGGTCTGTGAAAATGATGGCATCGTCCGACACTTCACTGTTAGACATACACCACAACAGAATGGAGTGGCAGAACGTATGAACCGGACCTTGCTGGAGAAGGTACGGTGTATGTTGTCCAATGCTGGCTTGGGCAAAGAATTTTGGGCTGAGGCAATTACATATGCATGCCACCTCATTAATCGTCTACCATCTGCTGCTATTGATGGCAAGACACCATTTGAAAAATGGTATGGAAAGCCTGCTGTAGATTATGACTCTTTGCACGTGTTTGGCTCAACTGCATATTATCATGTGACAGAGTCAAAATTGGATCCAAGGGCAAAGAAGGCTATTTTTATGGGAATTACTTCTGGAGTCAAAGGATATCGCTTATGGTGTCCTATGACAAAGAAAGTAATATTCAGCAGGGATGTTACCTTTGATGAATCTGCTATGGTAAATAAGGTAACAGAAGATACCAAACAAAATGAAGGTGCTTCTAAGCAGGTGGAGTTTGAGGGAAAATTTATTTTTCCTACACAAGAAGCAGAGGAGGAAACAAATGAAGATTACCCTCTGGAAGGAGAGCCAGTAGAGGAGATTCCAACTCAGGAACCTCAACAACAACTTGAATCAATAGCAACCAGCAGGCCAAAAAGAACAATAACGAAACTTGTTCGTCTCATAGAGACGGTTGCTTGTGCAACCTCAATTGTAGCTGATGATGTTCCTACCACTTATAAAGACGCTGTCCAAAGTTCAGAAGAAGATAAGTGGAGGATTGCCATGAATGATGAAATACAGTCCCTTCATCAGAATCATACATGGAGATTGGCCAATCTCCCGAAGGGAAAGAAAGCAATTGGGTGCAAATGGGTATTTGCAAAGAAGGAAGGATTTCCTAACCAAGTAGATGTTCGCTACAAAGCAAGATTGGTGGCCAAAGGATATGCTCAAAAGGAGGGAATTGATTACAATGAAGTGTTTTCTCCAGTTGTAAAACATTCCTCCATTAGAATTATGTTGGCTTTGGTAGCACAATTGGATTTGGAACTAGTTCAGATGGATGTAAAAACTGTGTTTTTACATGGAAACTTGGAGGAGGAAATCTACATGACTCAGCCAGAAGGATTCAAAGTTGCTGGAAAAGAAAATATGGTGTGCAAACTTGAAAATCGTTGTACGGATTGAAACAATCTTCTAGACAATGGTACAAGCGATTTGACGAGTTTATGTTGCGGCAAGGGTACAAGAGAAGCAAATACGATCATTGTGTGTATTTGCACAAGCTTAAAGATGGTTCCTTTGTATATCTTCTCCTATATGTTGATGATATGTTGATAGCTTCCAAGAATTCGGAAGAAATTGATAAGTTGAAGATTCAACTGAAGAAGGAGTTCGAGATGAAGGATTTGGGTGAGGCAAAGAAAATTCTTGGCATGGAGATAATTAGAGATAGACGTTCAAAGAAACTCTGTTTATCTCAAAAGGAATATTTGAAGAGAGTACTTCAACGTTTTGGCATAGATGACAAGACTAAGCCAGTTAGTACTCCACTTGCTTCCCATTTTAAGCTAAGTACTACTATGTCGCCAATGGATGAAGCTGAACGAGAGTATATGTCAAAGGTACCATACGCAAATGCTGTTGGTAGCTTGATGTATGCAATGGTTTGCACAAGGCCTGACATTTCACAAGCTGTTGGAGTTATTAGCAGATATATGCACAATCCAGGGAAGGAGCATTGGCAAGCTGTGAAGTGGATTCTACGGTATATTCATAATACTGTAGATGTCGGGTTAGTTTTTGAGCAGGAAGACAATCAGTCTGTAGTTGGATATTGTGACTCAGATTTTGCGGGTGATCTGGACAAACGAAGATCAACTACTGGTTATGTGTTTACTTTTGCAAAGGCACCAGTTAGTTGGAAGTCTACTTTGCAGTCAACAGTTGCTTTGTCTACAACAGAGGCAGAGTACATGGCTATTACAGAGGCTGTGAAGGAGGCAATTTGGCTTCAAGGATTGCTAAAGGAGCTTGGTGTTGAACAAAAAGGTATCACAATTTTTTGTGATAGTCAAAGTGCTATTCAATTAGCGAAGAACCAAGTTTATCATGCAAGGACGAAGCATATTGATGTTCGGTATCATTTTGTACGAGAAATCATAGAAGAAGGAGGAGTCGCGGTGAAGAAAATTCATACTACGGAGAATCCTACTGATATGCTGACAAAGGTGGTGACTGCGATCAAGTTTCAACATTGTTTGGATTTGATCAACATTGTTGAACACTGAAGATTGAAGATTTAGACACAATCAAAAATTTGAAATTTGTTATTGAGAGAAAATTGAAGATGTGGAATTTTGCCAAGGTGGAGATTTGTTGAAGTTTGGCAAATTCTTTTGTCCCACATCGGTGGGAAAACAAAAGTTGGGGGGATTTTCCCCCTATAAAAGAAGGCTTAATGTTTAGGATTTAAACACACCTCTCATTTGCCTTCTCATCTGTTTAAGGCATTTGTATCTTCTCTCTTTAGTATTATTTCACTTGTATTTTTGGAGTGGAATAAAATATTGGTTGTGTCCGAGGAGTAGGCAAAATTAGCCGAACCTCGTAAATTCTGGTGTTCCCTTTATTGTTGCTTTATTGTCTTATTTATTATTTGGTGGCTGTCATAATTTTTGATATAGTAGTTGTGACTTATTCAAACTATATACATTTGGCTTCCGCAACAGTTATTGCTTTATCCAGATCGACATAAACAACACATCACATGTTATCACATATTGCTAATCCAAAAGATCACAACATCACATCTAATCATGAATTAGTGCAATCAGTCTTTAGAGCAAAGAGCTTCCAAACTTCCAACTTGCTTTCATTAGAATGTGACCTTTGTTTCTAATATAAGATTATTAAATCGCAGTCATAGCAGATATTAATACACAATTGTAGAATCAATCTAGAGTTAGAGTTTAAGGAAGCGTACCGTTAAACTCCATGGATACAACAACGACAACAAACAGCGATTAAGCCTGAGACCAACTTTCACGATCCACTTGCTACTCGCTCTCATAGCCCGAAGAACTTGACTGATGGGATGTCTACCGTTATCACGTATTCAAGAGGCAGAAGGTTTTCTAATAGCTAGGGAAATAGGGGTTGGCCTCTATTTATAAAGAGTGTCTACCCATCACAGACCAATAGTTATTAGGTCTCACTTATCCACACTCACGATATTTAATATTAGACCTTTTATTTATCCACTACTTGGTCCACGTCACTATCCTTTCAGGCTATAACCAATTAACGTAAGTCCAAATTCCAACATTCTCCCACTTGGACACCAACGTTAATTGAGGACAAGAAAACAATTTTAAATATTTGAGTTTTTAAGAAAATCATTTTGAAAAAGGATTTTAGACTCTACGGTGGCCACACTACTCACATAACCAAGGATAGAATGACCCATATAACAATCCATTCAGTCTCAGTAGAAAAGACTAATAATGAATCATAGCAGGCATCACACCATTTTAAGGTATGAATTCTATCTACGATCACATATGCTAGAATTTCCATCAACATGGATCAAACATACGTGCTAAGCATTTTATCTTTATAATCAAGGTGAATAGATTCACACCTCTTAGAAAGAAATAATCCTCCAAGTGATATTATAAACATATCACCTCAGGAGCCTCCAAGTGACACAAAATCATATCACCTCAGGAGGATTCCCTTGTGCCTTACCCGGGATAATTAAGGCAACAAGCCGCAAGACTCAAAGATATCATGAGTTTATGCAGTGTCCAATTGGAAATAAAAATAAATAAATTATCATGTTAGTCATAAGCATAAGAGATATCAAATAACACAAGCTTGCATAAAAATAGAATTTATTAAAGGCAATATCTCAGTCAGCAATTACAAAGTAACTCCCAATGACTAAAGCACATCAAAAGACTCTAAAATACCCATATTTTTAGTATGTTCATTAAATATGCCTAAGACATTTAATCAAAGGATCATCCAACGTAGATTCTGAGTTAATATGCTCAATACATATATCACCTTCTTTTACCATGTCTCTAACCTTAAGAAACTTAAGGCTAACATGCTTAGAGCCTCTTGTTCTCTTGTTATTCTTGGAGAAGAACACAGTTGCACTGTTGTCATAGAAAATAGTCACCGGCTTAGATATAAAATCCACAATTTGCAATTTAGTAAGAAAATTCTTCATCTAGACAGCATGTGAAGCAGTCTCAAAACAAGCAATAAACTCAGCTTCCATTGTAGATATAGCAGTGATGCTTTGCTTCTCACTTTTTCAAGAAATAGCACCTCCACCCAACATAAAAATATACCCAGAAGTTGATTTCATAGTGTCTTGACAACCTGCAAAATCAGAATCTGAATATACTAGAAGATCCAGGTCATCAACCCTTTTGTACACAAGCATGAAGTCTTTGGTGCGTTGTAGATATCTTATCACTTTCTTTGCAGCTACCAAATGTGCCCACCTAAGATTAGAAGAAAATCTTCCCAACATGTTAATAGCAAATGCAATATCAGGCCTTGTACAAACCTGTATGTATATCAAACAACCAACAACACTTGCATATGACACATCTTTCATTGCTCTCATTTCAACTTCATTTTTCGGATATTGATCTTTACTAAGTTTATCCCCTTTTACAACAGGTGCAACACCAGGTCTACAGTCTTGCATATTGAAAGTTTTAAGAACACTCTCAATATAGGAACGCTGTGATAAACCCAATAAACCACGTGACCTATCTCTTTTAATTTCTATCCCAAGAACAAAAGAGGCTTCACCAAGATTTTTCATATCAAAAGACCTAGACAAAAATTGTTTGGTCTCATTCAACAAGCCCAAATCATTTGTGGCAAGCAGAATGTCATCAACATAGAGAACCATGATAATGAAATTACCATTAGCTATTTTAAGATAAACACATTCATCAAGCTTATTCTCCACAAATCTAAATTTTGTAATAATTTCATCAAATTTCAAGTACAACTGCCTGGAGGCTTGTTTAAGCCCATATATGGACTTGTTAAGCTTGCACACCAGATGTTCTTTACCAACTTCTTTAAACCCTTCAGGTTGAACCATATAAACTTCTTCAAGTAGACTCCCATTCAGGAAAACAGTTTTAACATCCATCTGGTGCAATTCTAAATCAAAATGAGCCACCAGAGCCATCACAATTCTAAATACATCCTTGGATGAAACAGGAGAAATTGTTTCTTTATAATCAATACCTTCTTTCTGAGTGTAACCCTTAGCAACCAACCTTGCTTTATAACGGTCTATGTTTCCCGTAGAGTCTCTTTTAGTTTTAAACACCCATTTGCAACCAATAGGTCTAAAACCTTCAAGCAGTTCAACTAATTCCAACACTCCATTGTGTTTCATGGAGCGCATTTCATCTTTCATTGCCTCACGCCATTTATCAACAAATGGAGAGGAAATAGCTTGAACATATAAAGGATCAGTCAGCTCTCCAGTATCACTAAGATTTTCAGTCATATACACAATAAAATCATCAGAGATGGCAGACCTTCTTTCTCTTTGTGACCTACACAGTGGTTCATTGTGTACATTTTGTTCAGGAACTATGGGATCTACGTCGTTGTTCCCTTGATTCTCCCCCTCATGAATAGGTTGGTTTACCACCTTTTCATGTATAACAGGTACATGGACAATGACTTCTTTCTCTTTCAATATAATTTCCTTACCACATGATCAATCACAATCACAAACATCATGCTCAAGAAATTTTACCTTAATAGACTCAACGATTCTAGTGCCACGCCCAGGACAGAAAAACCTAAAACCTTTAGAGTGATCAGGATAGCCTATAAAGAAACAACTGGTAATTCTAGGATCAGTTTTCTTTTCTGTGGGTAAATAAATACGAACTTCAGCTGGACATCCCCAAATGTGAAAATGGTTCAAGCTAGGTTTTCGGGTTGTCCATAGTTCAAAGGGAGTTTTTAAGACAGGTTTTGTAGGAACTCTATTCAGGATATAGCTAGCTGTTTTTAAGGCTTCACCCCAAAGAGACTCAGGTAGGCTAGTCCTTGACATCATACTTCTTACCATTTTCATGAGAGTACGATTCCGTCTTTCAGCCATACCATTCTGCTTATGAGTACCTGGTATGGTATATTGTGCTACTATCCCACATTCTTGCAAAAATAAAGCAAAAGGCCCCATACATTGACTAGACTCATCATATTTTCCATAGTACTCACCACCACGATCAGACCTCACTATCTTAATGGACTTCCCAAGCTGTTTTTCAAATTTAGTCTTGTAAATTTTAAACTTATCAAGTGCTTCAGATTTTTCTTTTAAAAGATATATATAATAGTATCTTGAAAAGTCATCAATAAAAGTAATAAAATACTTATGATTGGTCAAAGTAGGTACATAAGGTCCACTAATATCAGTATGAATTATTTCTAAGAGTTCAAATCTCTTAGTGGAACCCTTTCTCTTAACTTTGGTCATTTTACCCTTAACACAATCCACACAAGTTTCGAAATCTTTTGGATCAAGAACAGGTAAAATATTTTTCTTTACCAATCGTTCAATTTTTTCTTTAGAATTATTCAGTTTGGTAACAATGTTAACCAATTTCATAATATGATCACGGACACTACCTACAAGGTCATACTTTATGGTAGACAGGGAATCAATCAAGCTACTTATCTCAGCTTTATCAAATTCTAGGAATTTCTGTCCAATGGCACTCAAGAAATCTTTGGCATTCCCATTATCCTTAATAGCACCTTTTATGTGATCAGAAATAGATCTCTTCATGATAATGAGACTCAATTTATTAGCTTTCATCCATTTCTCATACTTAGCCTTTTCATCAGCAGTGCTAGTAGTTGTGGGTTCATCGGGTTTCTGTTCAATCAATGCAAAGTCCAGGTCCATCAGGCCTAATACTATTTCAATATTCTGTTTCCACTTCTTGTAGTTGCTACTAGTTAGAGTTTCAATGGAATTCAACTGAGTAGTCATGTTGTTAACATGTATAAGCAAACAACACAAAATTAGCTAAAATTATGGGTAGGAATATATAAATCAAAAGAGTCAAAGATATTCCTTACACCCCTTCTTTGGGTAGAAGATGCAATTGTCTCCCTTTTAAAAAAAAATAAGGAGTCCAAGGCATTCATTGCATCCTCACCTTTAGGCAAGAGATACAAAACTTTCCCTTTATTATCCAAGAGTACAAGACATACATTATGTCCTTCCTTTAGGTAAGAGACACAAAACCTCCTCTTACAACAACTTATCCTTAGCATTAATTTAGCGTCACTAGTATCAAAAGAAAAATCTCCAACACTAGTGTATACTTGTAAAGGATAGTTTGGACATGGTACATTGAGAATAGTTTAATGACTCAAATAAACAGGCCACTTTGGTGGAAACTATCTAGTAATCATAACTCTCAATCCATGTATTAAATGATCTCACATGTATGTAGTATTAAGAACTTTTCAGTGACTCTAAATAAATAGACCACTATGGTGACACTATTTATTAATCACAGTTTCTTAGTTATATACGTTAATACATGTGATAAAACACCCATATACTCAAACTCTTCTATATATCTTTATTAATTTCTGATTGGAAGAAATAAAAGTACCAAAGCAGAAGGTTTAAGGATACATAGCATGCAGGCAACTAAACAATTTCTTTTTCCTTTAATGAAAAGCAAAACGATCTGCCGCTAAAGTGAATGATCGAAGTGGCAGCAATAATAAGATCCTTGATTAGGGATCATACTATTTCTATAACAAATACTACAGCCATGTCCGTAAACCAAACGTTGAACCATAAATTAAAAAATAAAAAATATTATAATAATAAAGAACATGCCCCAAGATAAGAAGTATGTTCAAGACAAAAGAAATCATCATATTGTCTTCTGTCGCCATCGACTTTCACCAGCCAAAACTTATAGATTAATTTATTTTAATCCTATCATAAAGGCCACACACATAATTAGAATTCCTTTAACAAAGAAACAGATTTTGTTTCCTCCGCCGCCTCTATTACATTAGACTAAAACAGTTACCAACGTGCGGCGATGGAACAACTTTGGTGAAAAAGAGTATCGTACCATCGTCCAAGTTCACAACGATCGCTTTTCCGTTAAAACCCAAAATTAATTCATGATCTTAATCCCTAACTATGGTGGCTCTGATACCAACGGTAAAATTATTAAATCGCAACTATAACAGAGATTAAGACACAATTGTAGAATCAATCTAGAGTCAGAGTTTAAGGAAACGTACCGTTAAACTCTATGGATACAACAGCGACAGCAAACGGCGATTAAGCCTGAGACCAACTACCACGATCCACTAGCTACTCACTCTCACAGCCCTTGACTGATGGGATGTCTACCGTTACCATGTATTCAAGAAGCAGAATATTCTAGGTTTTCTAATAGCTAGGAAAAGGGGGGTTGACCTCTATTTATAAAGAGTGTCTACCCATCACAGGCCAATAGTTATTGGACCTCACTTATCCACACACACGATATTTAATATTAGGATTTTTATTTATCCACCACTTGGGATACGTCACTATCACTACTAGAAATCCGGACAAAAGCGACCACAAAAAGCGACCAAAGTTGGCCGCTTATGGAATAAAAAGCGACCAAAAAGCGACCAAACACGCCTGGTAGCTATATTGATGGTCCCTTTTATTTAGGGACCAAATATTCTGATTTTGACTTTAGTGACCAACTTTGGTTGCTATATTAATTTAATAATATAAATTTGGCGACCAAAGTTGGTCTCTACATATGAAATACGTTGTTTTTAATTTATCATTAATCATTAGAAAGCGACCAACGTTGGTCTCTAATCCAAATATTATATTTTAAAATATGGACAATAGAGACCAAGTTGGTCGCTAAATTCAAGAATTTTTTTTAAGGATAAGCGACCAACATTGGTCGCTATATTTCCAGAAATTGTATTTTTTTTAATACAAATCTGGGCAGGTAGCGACCGAGATTGGTCGCTATTGCCCAGAAAATTATTATTTTTATGGTGAAATGCGACCAAATAGAGACCAAAGTTGGTCGCTTTTCTTGGTATATTTTTGGCAGAAACTGCCTGTTTTGGCAGCTACACCACCTGCCAACTTACCAAACATCCTAAACAGGCATTTTATGCCAGCAACAACAACAACAATAATTAAAAGCAACAATCAACAGAACTAACACATTAAGCTAACAAAACTAAGTTAACGCTTATTACAAGCCCATTCGAACTAAAAAGAACTAACACAATAGAATTAAGTTTTTTTGTCTAGTTCAAAGTATATAAAGTACTCAAGGAGTGTTCTTTCAGCATCCTCGTCCGAAAGTTGGATTGCCTCGCCCGATTCATTAGGTGGTTGACTGCGTATGAATTCCCCCACGTCAGCTGCATGTGAAGCGAACCTATATGAAAAATTATATATATTGAATTAGTATTTCAAAATTTATATAAAAGTAAATCAAAATACTTAATGAAAAGTAAAAAACTTACATGTATATAGTCGAGGCTCGACCCTCCTTTCTGAATCAGTCTCTTTCTTCTTCTTTACAATACGAGTTTCATTGAATAGCTCATCTTGCTTCATTGGCATCATATTGTCTGGTGACTTTGGTGATTATCCTCGTGGTACTATTACTCGGGATGAACTTGGACAGAGAATAACTTGGATACAGTACCTGACAGGGTGTGTCTTTGATCAATTATTGATCTCTATAGCTACAATGATAATGAGAAGGCAACGACATGTGTTTCAAAATAGTGATGGTAAAGGTAGGATTTAACATTTCCTAAGTAGATAAAAGAGGTTATAGAGGAATTCTCTACTTCACTTTCCAAGAGGAAAAGAAGTTTGATTGATAGTGACAACGTTGATGAAAACGGAATGTTTTTCGTTGGTCATGGTAGTTCCCATAAAGTGGGGATCATAAGACTCTATGATTACCAATGGAATACATTCCGTCTTCATCAACCTTGTCACTCTCAATTAAACTTCTTTTCCTCATGGAAAATGAAGTACAAAATTACTCTATAAGCTCTTCTTTTATCTACTTAGGAAATACTAAATTCCTACCTACACCATCACTATTTGAAACACATGCCATTGCCTTCTCATCATCATTGTCGCTAATGAGAAGAACAATTAAAGGCACACTTTGCCAGGTACTGTGTCTTAGTTATTCTTGGTGGAAGTTCTATTGCATGTCTAATAACGTCATCAACCTCTTCTAATAATCGTCCGGCAATCTAAAATTCCAAAACATAAACTAAAAGTTCAATTCATATCCTAAACCTTCAATTCATATCCACAAAAGTTCAACTCATATCCTAAAAGTTTCAACTCATATCGTAAAAAGTTCAAGTCATACATAAAAGCTTCAATTTATATCGTACAAGTTCAATTCACAAGAACAAAATCTAAAAACTAAAAGTTCATCAATTCTTATCCTACGAGTTTAAACATAAACTAAAAGTTCAATTTATATCCTAAAGGTTCAATTCATATCCACAAAACTTCAAGTCATATCCTAAAATTTCTATTTATATCCTAAAAATTCAACTCACATCCTAAAAGTTTCAATTTATATCCTACAAGTTCAATTCACAAGAACAAAACCTAAAAACTAAAAGTTATATTCATATCCTACGAGTTTAAACATAAACTAAAAGTTCAAGTCATATCCTAAAGGTTCAATTTATTTCCTAAAAGTTCAACTCATATCCTAAAAGTTTCAACTCATATCGTAAAAAGTTCAAGTCATATCCTAAAAGCTTCAACTCATACCTAAAAGGTTCAATTCATATCCTAAAAATTCAACTCGTATCCTAAAAAGGTTCAATTCATATCCACAAAAGTTCAAGTCATATCCTAAAGGTTCAACTTATACATAAATGCTTCAATTTATATCCTAAAGCTTCAACTCATACCTAAAAGGCTCAAGTCATATCCTAAAAGTTCAACTCATATCCTAAAAGCTTCAAGTCATATCCTAAAATTTCTATTTATAACTAAACTATCAAGACAATACAAAGATTCAAGGTTCAATTTATATCCTAAAAGTTATATTCATATCCTACGAGTTTAAACTTAAACTAAAAGTTCAATTTATATCCTAAAAGCTTCAACTCATACCTAAAAGGTTTAATTTATATCCTAAAGCTTCAACTCATACCTAAAAGGCTCAAGTCATATCCTAAAAGTTCAACTCATATCCTAAAAGCTTCAAGTCATATCCTAAAATTTCTATTTATAACTAAACTAGTTTTATCCTAAAGGTTCAACTCATTGTTATTTCAAGCATTATTACACGGCTAATGTTAGTTATCCTCTATGTGGGTGACTCGTTGTACTCAAATAAGAGCCACACAACGATTCGCTTAAGGCGTTAAACATTAACATTGTCTTGAACTTTAAGAGAAAATCCAAATATATATACTATCACGTGTCTATATTAAATATCTGCCTCTAAACTAATCAAGATTAAACTAAAAGTTCAATTTATACCCTAAAAAGTTCGATTCACAAGAAAAAATCATAAACCCTAAAAGTTTAGGGTTTCTTCTCTTCAAACCATTTCTTGCCCAAATTAATAGGTAAAACCAAATATTTTAGCTACTAACAATTATCATAGATTTAATTTAGCTAAGAACAATTAATTTTTAGGGTTCAAACTAGAAGGAATTAAACAAATTAAAATAAGTCTATTTCGAAAAAAAATAAATAAAGGAGAGAGAAACCTACCAGCTGGGCAGTGGAGGACACCGACGGAGGGCGTCTGTGGCGCCGCTGCTGGAGGGAGACGGAAGGGGGGGGGGGTTTGAGTGTGAGAGAGAGAAGAAAGGGTTTGGGGAATTTTTTGAAGAAAATAAGAGAATGGGAGGGGAAACCCGTTTTTAACTCTGTTTTTACAAAAAGCGACCAACCTTGGTCGCTAAATTCTGACCGTTTTACCAGAATAGCGACCAACATTGGTTGCTATATCAAAAAAATATTAAATTAATTATAATTCAATTTAAAATTTATATTTATTTAATTCAATTAATTTTAATTCAATTTAAAAAATTCAATTAATTTTAATTCAATTTAATATATATAATTTTAAATTGAATTTAAAGTAATTTAATTGTTTAAAGCTTTCAATTCATATCCTATATATATATATATATATAAGTTATATAAGCTATATTCGATACAGTATTACCTAATACATTTATACTCAGTGCACAGTATAGCGTAAGTATATATATTATATATATATATATATATATATATAAAAGCTATATTCGATACGGTAATACCTAATACACTTATACTTAATGCATAGTATAGCGTAAGTACATATATATATTATATATATATAAGCTGTATTCGATACGGTATTACCTAATACACTTATACTTAGTGCATAGTATAGCGTAAGTACATATATATAAGCTGTATTAGATACGGTATTACCTCATACACTTATATATACTTAGTGCATAGTATAGCGTAAGTACACATATTATATATATATAAGCTATATTCGATACGGTATAACCTCGTACACTTATACTTAGTGCATAATATAGCGTAAGTACATATATTATATATATATAAGCTGTATTCGATACGGTAATACCTAATACACTTATACTTAATGCATAGTATAGCGTAAGTACATATATATTATATATATATATATATAAGCTGTATTCGATACGGTATTACCTCATACACTTATACTTAGTGCATAGTATAGCGTAAGTACATATATTATATATATATAAGCTGTATTCGATACGGTAATACCTAATACACTTATACTTAATGCATAGTATAGCGTAAGTACATATATATTATATATATAAGCTGTATTCGATACGGTATTACCTCATACACTTATACTTAGTGCATAGTATAGCGTAAGTACATATATTATATATATATAAGCTGTATTCGATACGGTATTACCTAGTACACTTATACTTAGTGCATAATATAGCGTAAGTATATATATTGTATATATATAAGCTGTATTCGATACGGTATTACCTCATACACTTATACTTAGTGCATAGTATAGCGTAAGTACATATATTATATATATATATAAGCTGTATTCGATACGGTATTGCCTCATACACTTATACTTAGTGCATAGTATAACGTAAGTACATATATTATATATATAAACTGTATTCGATACGGTAATATCTAATACACTAATACTTAGTGCATAATATAGCGTAAGTACATATTATTTATATATATAAGCTGTATTCGATACGGTATTACCTCATACACTTATACTTAGTGCATAGTATAGCGTAAGTACATATATTGTATATATAGACACACACGCCCGCTTCGTAGTACTATTCATCCCTTGTATTACAAAAGTATTAACGACTTACATTTATATTATTTACGTAGTAAATACAAAAGTGATTTTTAATTTTGACCATTGTTGACCAGAATAGTGACCAATTATGGTCGCTATTTATTCATGAATTTAGTTTAGCGACCACAGATTTAATTATATTTCATATAATAATTAAATTAATAATATAATTATTAAAATTGAATAACTGGGACCCAGTTAAGTGACCAAAATTGGTCGCTACCTTTCTTGCCTTTATGTAGCGACCAACGTTGGTCGCCAATTTTATATTATATATATTTAAATTTTATAGTTTTTTCAAAATAATAATATAATTATTAAAATTCTGTAAGCGGGTCCCACTTTAGCGACCAATATTGGTCGCTAATCTCAGTAAACGTTTGACCAAACAAGTCTGACCAATTCAGTCAATATTTTGACTACTTTAGCGACCAACCTTGGTCGCTTTTTTCCATAGACCAAATTTGGTCGCTATTTTTTGGTCGCTTTTTTCCATAGACCAAATTTGGTCGCTATTTTTTGGTCGCTTTTTACAGGAATTCTAGTAGTGTATCCTTTCTGGCTATAACCAATTACGTAAGTCCAAATAACATCTAATGTTGTTAGAGCATGCGACAGCAGCTGGCTTCATCGGTCACGGTGTCATGGTGTACACCAATTTCATATCTGCTCCGTATCCCAATGCGATGTTCTGTTGGTTCATCTTTATACAACAAACGAAATCCAAACTTCTTTATTTCTCCAGAAAAAGATAGCCTGATATGCCCATAGTCATTTGGTGTTTTTCCATTTGCCTTAGATGTATCCCATAAGCCAGGAAGAGGTACCACGAGAAAATGAATAGTAGATTCTGCATCAGGTTCTGAATGGTCAGATAATTCTAGTTCCCCGTTCATCAACAACATCTCATCATATTCTGAACGGCCGGATAATTCTAGTTCCCGGGTCATCCATGACATCCCATCATTACATAAGGGAATCAACTGAACTGTGGTGTCAATTAAGCTGCCAGAGTAACATACAACGAACCCCAAGAAGTTATCACATACATACCAATTTTCAGGCAAATTGACTGATACAATTCTATTCATTCCCTGATGGTGTACCCAACTTGGGATCTTCCTTTCAAGATGCACAATGGTAAACACTCTTAGTGACAAGGAATATGAAGCAGAAATGTCATTTTGCAAGGAAGAAATATTCTGAAACATGGTATGTGCAAACAAATCATAGATCGAATCATTATATGCGTCATCTTTATCATACAGTGGCATGAATATCACCCTCTGTAGTTTCTTTCTCTTTGTTACTAAATCGTGGATACTTTTCAGAGCCATATGACAACCTACATGCAATTACTTTAATTCAAGGGGAAGTTCTGGTAGCTGTGTAAGCCTCTGGCAATCTGATAAGTATAAGGATCGAAGAGCACCAAGTTGGGATATGCTTCGAGGCAAATGCTCAAAATTATTTCCTCTGAGATTCAATTCTTTCAAAGAGAATAAGGATCCAATATCTTTCGGAAGTCCTCCATTTATTAGATTGCTGTACATGAGATCCAGATATTCCAATGAGCGTAATCCTTCAGCCACAGGAGGGAACTCAAAGTGCACTCCATCTCCGAAGCCTCTAAACTTCAAGATTTTAAGTTTGTTCAAGCGTACGATGGAAGACGGAGGTCGTGAAATTCGAGTCCATTTGGCATGAAGCTCCTCCAAGTTGTCTAAATCCCCTATCTCCTCTGGCAAGCTTACAAGTCTGTAGCAATCAGACACATCTAGAAGAACCAAACTTTTCAACCTAGAGATGCTGCTGGGAAGAGCTACAATGTTTTTCAAACGCGTCAAATCTAGCTTGGTAATATGAGTTTGGTGCTGAAAATAAGAGAATGGTAATTTCCCTAATCCCAGAGTCTTCCATGTGAATCTGTATCTCCGGCTTCATTCTCTCGTCAATTTCTGAAAATTTCTCTAAACTTGAGCAACCTTCTAAACTCAGATATTCAAGAGATTCCACGTTACCACATGGAAACCTCTCAAGGCTTTCACAATCACACAAATCTAACCGAATGAGTTTGCTGCAACATCCCAGGGAATGGTGAACCTCTTCAAGATTACTACAATATTTCAAAGCCAAATACTCCAAATTTGGCATCCCCGTGAAATTTGGTGTTCGCATCAGTCTTCTAGAGTAGCTGAGATCTATCCTCCGTAGTGACCGCAAATGCTGTTCAGAACATAGACATAATGAGAAAAAAGAAAGAACCTATTTCGTTTTGTTTTTTCATTTGTATTTTGGGCATCAAATGACCTCTGTTTTATTGAATTCTTAATTACTTATTGCTAACTTTCCTAAAAGTATTTATCACTCCATCGACAAGAAATGAATGATAGCATTTGATCTGTGAGGGCCAACACATTATTTTTGTGCGAAAATAAATAAAAAATTTATTTTTTATATATGAAAATTACTTGTTAAGAAACTTGAGTTTAGTATTATGGTTATCACTTGGCACCAAAAACTATTTATATTTAATAGCTAAAATTGTCAAAATTGTCCACTAAATTTAGCTGCTGGATAAAGAATGTCACTGATATTTTGTTTTTTCCACCAAATTATCCCAATTTTAAATTTAGGATAAAAATAATTTTCCCTCTCTCCAAAAAAAGTTTGGAGCACGAGGGTTAACTCACTTTAATATCCTTTTGGAATTAACTCTGGTGATCTGTAATTTTTAATTATTATTTTTATGTTTAAAACTATAGAGAAGCATGTTAAAGCGTATTCCTACTTGCTATTTAGAAAATATATGAAAATTTATAGTTAATAATAACTATTTGTCTCTCCGATTAGTAAAAAGTCAAGCCAATTCAGAGAAAGAATTTTTGTTTACGGATAAATAATTTTTTTTTTATTTTTTTGACATTGACTTTCTTACTAGTTTTATCTTTTTATAGGATTTTCTAATTAGAATTTGACCCTTTTTAATAGTTGTTAGAGCTATATATCTTTGAAAATTTTCACAAATAGTTTCCTACTGTTTCAATTTAATAGTCCCGTAGACAATAAATTGCGTCGAGAAAATAAAACCAAGACCAAAAATATTGCAACTATCGTAGTATTTTATTTCAGATATTTGAGTGTTCAATCTCTATGAATCCTCTGATTCTTCTTTTCAATAGTAAATAAATTCAAGGGCCTTTGAGCTTGATCTTGAATTTATGTTTGTTGCCACGAACGATGATCTTGTTCTTGAGCTTGATTGCTTGAACTTGACCTTGATTCGTTCTTCGTTCTTGAGCTTGAACCTGATTTCTTGAAGTTGAACTTGATTGCTTGAAGCTTGAAACTTGTAGAGAAATTTGCGGCGTTTGATCCACGAGCTCTTTCTTGCTTTTTGTTATAACTTCTGGTGTCTTTTCTGGGTTATGGAGACCCCTATTTATAGTTGTGGAAATGAGGAGTTGTGATAAGAACAAACTCTTTCCGACCAATAAAATTGAAGTGTGACATGGTCGCATTTGATTGGCTAGAACATGTCACTTGCACATGTGGCATGATTTCATTGGCCTTTTAGTATGACTTGGTATGCCTTGTCATTTTGACACGTGGCATGATCCTATTGGCTCTTCCGTTTGACTTGGTGTGCCACGTCATTTGAGACGTGACACCAAACTGGGCCTCTAAGAAGATGACATCTTGGGCTTAATGAAGTGGGCTCATCACTTTAACCCAATTAAATGGGCTAGCCCAATGGATTAAAATTTATTTATTTAATCCATATATATTGGGCTTATATAATTAATTCAGTTATATATTGGCCCATAATATTTATTTGGACCAATATATCTTGAATTTAAAATATAATCCAAATTCTTTTATGGATTTAATTTTAATAAAAGGGAAATTTTCACATAAGAACAACTGAGATCCCTGCTTTTTAATTTTATAGCCCATATTTTAATTTACAACCAACTAGCCCAAAACATAATAGGCTAAGATTCAACATCCAACTCTAATATATTCTCAAAATTACTATTTAATTTTTAAAAAAAATTGCTCAAGCTATTAAGTTAATTTTCAAATCAGTAACTGTAACTCAAATATTAGTTCAACAAACCAAATCCATTTGGATGGTGAAAATTAGATTTTTAACAAGCTTGAATATGTGGGTTTAGATTCCGAATTTGATTTTGTGAGAAATTTGGAGTGGGTATTATCCAGAATTATTAGAAATAGTATAAGGAGGTTGTATATAAAATATGAAGTCATTTAATGGAGATTTAGACTGATTTTGAACAAGAATTGCAACTGAAAATCGTGGAAGAAGTTTGTCAACAGACGCTTGTATAAAGTTGTATAAAAATATATAATAGTGTATAAGATGTGTTTATACACTCATATACACTATGGGAAGATGCATAAGTACCTCCTGACCTATACTCGGATTCCCAACTACACACTTTATCTTTGCGAAAATCTTATTACCCCTCTAAACTTCTTTTAAATGTAATAAATTGCACCCTTAACGCTGACATGGTAGAATGTGTGTATTTCACTTTCCCAAAGGAGAGTGAGAAGCAAGAAAAAATAATTTTCAGATTATTTTTTTATTCTTTTTTACTATTTTTATTACTTTTTTTCCTTTTCCTTTTTCTTTTTTCTTTTTCTTTTTTTCGTTTCTTCTCTAATTCTGGCGGATATTCATTCACCGGCGACTTTGTCTAACTGTTTTTCTTTTCACACATAAATTAAACTCTCAAAAAGATTTATTCATAATCAAAGCAAAATACACTCAGATTTGGGGGAAAAAATTCATCATCGAAAAACCTTCCCACGTCGGAAAAAAATGATGTATTAAAATTTTAACTGGAAAAAAAATCTTCTCAGCTTATATTCGTTTTTATTTCTTTTGCTCTTCCTCCCACACATAAATTACACTTTCAAGAAATATATATATATATATATATTATAACACCCCACACATTTGGATTAGGTATGAATGAGTTAAAGGAGTAGTAAAGTTATATTTTGGACATATGAAGTCTTATCAGGATGATTATGGGTGAAAATAGTTGTTTCAAAATCAAGATGGAAAGTGAGATGCATAAGATTTGACAAAATCGACTAAGTTTGCAGAAGGTCCGTCTTCCAGTAGAGTTTAGTGAAAATGTGTAAGGAATTTTGGAAAACTCTAAGCATGAAAGCTGTAGGCCTTTGAGAAAGCTTTCCAACGATATATTGTGAATCCCAAACGAAGCTATGTGCAAAAAGTTATGCCCATTTTACAGAATGGTGTGCAACCACCACGGTTCTGTCGTGTTTTTACCGCGACCGAGGTGCTGAGGCAGTGTTCCAGCGATTTACCGCGGCCAACTGGAACGCAGTGGACGACTTCGGAAGTCATTGTTTTAGCCTTATTTCGTCCCCCGCAGCCCCAAAACATAAAAACTTGCCCAAGAAGGGAAAGCTCTCAAAAACCCAACTCCTTAAGGGTTCCTCCACCACCCAAGGTAAGTTCTCATGGTGATTCTATATTTATTTCAATTCCCCAACATCCTATTTACATGGGTGAACCCTCCATATCATTAGACATTCGATGGGGACACCGTTGTTGAGAGAAGAACCCCTAGAATTCGAATTCAAGAAGATTGAACGTCAAAAAGGTAATATCTTCACCCTCTAGTTGATTCTATCATTGAATTAATGATTATAGACTCTATTTCATAAAATATGAGTTGATGAGTTTGATAGAAAAACATGAACGGTGATAGGTTTGGGTTGTTGATTGGTTATGGGTGTTGATTACCTTATGAGTGATAAAGGATAGTGTTGATTATAACCATTTGAGACTTTAGAATTTATTTAGGAGCAAGAGAATGAGTTATTGGGTGTAGAAACACCATTAATAAGGACTATGAAGCTTTATGCCACCAAGTATTTGAGAAAATACCTAAGTGACCAAAACATGAGTATTATTGCTAATATGGAACCCCTTTGACTTGTATTGATATAGATTGAAGTTGAAAGGGTTGGCGAATATTGTATTACGCGCAAGAGCAGGAAGTTAAGGTATGTGAGGCTAACTCTCTATGTTTGAGAATGTTAATGATTCTCCCTGCACTACGTTTCTTTTACGATTTCACTAATTGCCCCAGAAATATAGTTAAGCCTAGTTCCTTGAATAGTTGTAGAACTTCTATTCTCTAGATTCATAACTCGCTCATGACTTTCATTCTGAACGTTGTGAGCTCAGTGCGTATTCAATATAGACTTGGGTTTGATACCCCTGAGTCTTAGCATAGATTACTCAGTATGCCATATACAGTTGAAATTTCAATATTCATAATCAGTTCAAGAATACATGTCTCAGTCTAGTCCCATTCAGTATGTTAGTATTATGTAACCCAGTATGATCCAGTATTCTAGTATCATGTAACTCAATGTGATTCAGTATTCCACTATCATGTATTGCAGTATGATTCTCAGTTTTTGATTTTAAATTTCCTGAATGTTGAACACCTGTATTTGGGCCTGAGGCCGTAGTTTATGCTTTATGAATGTTTGGGCCTGAGGACGTAGTTTATGCTTTATGCATGTTTGGGTCTGAGGCCGTAGTTTATGCTTTATGTATTTTTGGGCCTGAGGCCATAGTTATGTATACATATACTTGGGCCTGAGGCCGTAGCTTGTGCACACATATATATTGGGTCCGAGGCCGTAGCTTTTTCAAATAAACAAGTTGTTCATCATTCAAAAGAGGGAGTATTCGTATCCTTACTTCCTTTATCATTTCAGTTATCAGTTCAGTTATCAGTTATTAGTTCAGTTACCAGTTATCAGTTCAATTATCCGTTATCAGCTCAGTTATTAGTTATCAGTTGTCATTTCAGTTTCAGTTTCATTAGTTATCATTTCAGTTATCAATTATCAATTCTCAATTATCAGCTTAGTTTCAGTTTCATCATTTTTAATTCTTTCTTTCAGTTGCTTTACATACCAGTGCAATTCAAATGTACTGACGTCCCTTTTGCCCGGAGCCTGCATCTCACGATGTAGGTAATGATTTACAGGTTGATGATTCAGAGCGCTAGGATTCTTGTACCAGCTATTTGGTGATCCCTAGTTCCTTCGGGGCATTATCATTACTTTACAGCCTTTCAGTATTTACAGATAGTCAGTGATTTCAGTACTTCAATAGAGGCTTCATAGACTAGAGTAACAGTTAGACAGAGTCACATGCTTTTTATATTAAGCTATGTTGGCTAGAAATATGTTTCAGAATTGTATTAGTATTTCCGCACTTTGATTTATATCATCCTGACTTTTAGTATATCAGCATGTGTTAGTTTATCTTCCGCATTCAGTATGTTATGATACCACATGTTGATTCAGCCAGCCAGTTGGTTCTCTCGGTCACATGTAGTCAGGTACCGAGTGCCGTGTTACGTCCAGGCCCAGGTTCGGGGCATAACAAAGCTTGGTATCAGAGCCCTAGGTTCAAGAGTCCTGGGGAGTCTATGAAGCCGTGTCTAGTGGAGTTTCCTTTATTTGTGTGTGCCGGCCACTCATATAAATGGTTAACTACCAAGATATTCAGGATTGTCCCACTTCTTTCTACTCTAGATCGTGTCATGAAGCTTAGAGCTCTTCCTATCGAATTCCTGACATATTGAATGCCCAAGCGACGGGCAAGAAAAACCCAAGGTTCTAGAGAGGATGAATTCCCATTGGGATATAATTATGGAGTACAAGTTAGTAACAAATGAGACTTGAGAGGATGTTGGAAGTGGAATGCAATGGATAGTAGTACAGATTAGAGCATAACCTTATCGGAAAGTACAAAAGTAGTTATCATGTCTTATGGTTATCAGTTTACCTCAGTTACCAGTTATATAGTCTTTCAGTTAGCAAGTTTATGGTTATTCAGTACGCTAGTATTCAGTTATATGTTTACCAAATTTCCAATTTTCAGTGTATCAAAATTTCTGGTGACTTGTGAGTATGCAGTGATGCATATGGGTTCTCAAAGAAAATGTACGTAACAGTGATTATAGAGAAACCTTCGCATATTTTAGGTCTGGATTAAGACCCAAGACTCATCGGACGGTACATGAAGTGATTTATCTGATGATGGTATACTTTGAAGGACAAGTTTGTGTATGGTAGTATATTCATATGTGTTTTACCTCATGAAACAATCTCATTTTTAATTCTTGGAAATGGAGCCACAAGTTGGATGATGATAGTTCAGATGTCAGACCCTAACATTGGTCACTATAGTTTTGGACAGGAAAGAGTCTAAGGGTAAAATACCTAGGAGTTAGAAACATTTGTTGTTACCAAAGAAGCGATTTCGTACAACTCATGCAAATGACTAGAAGATATGATGTATGAAATGAGAACCAAGAGCAACCAATAGTGAATTTTGGGGAACGATTTTAAGTTGTTTAGATTTATTCAAATCAGAATTAGAAAGTACCACGTTAGTGAATTGCTATATGAAACAACTATTATTATGAGATAAAAGATATGACAATTCCCCTTAAGTTATGTGACTAAGTGTTTACCCCGAATGTTTATAATCTAATATGACTTTGAAGTGTATAGAAAGTTTGGGGTTAGATGTTCCAATTTTGTATAAGACAAATGAAATTCCCCTAGGTGTGATCCATGTACATAGTTCAAAAAGAATGATAGTATGCGATAAAAGAATATGATCAGATGGCGAGGGAAGTTAGGAGTAACCTTATGCTTCACTTTAGTTATTCAAAGCAGGAGAAGAAAATATGATGCTAGCAGGTGGCTAGTGAAAGGATAGTAAGTAAGCTCTGAGTAGATACAGTGAATTAGCAATTTTAGCAGAGCTAGTAGAGGTAAGATTTGATCCACTTAGCCAGGTTATCTCTAGTGAGTGGATGACAATTTGAAATACCGAACGCATGTGTTAGAACCCAAAGAGTTTAAGTTATACCCGAAGTAAAGTGGCAGTGGGAAAAAAATCAGCTAGCAGTGAGACAGCAAACTATAGAAGAATACCCTTTAAGAGTTATAGAAAAGGGGTTTCCCCAAGATTGACAGTGTGGGCAGAGTTAAATCATTACGATTATGTATGATAGTTATGAAGACATAAGCTTTCCGTTTATGTAAATAATTTTGTTTTTTCCTAGTAAGAAAGATTTCTCAGAGGTAAGTTGGGAGATGAGTCGTCATTGACGTAGAGTGCAAAGTATTGCAGAAATTAAAGAAAGTTGTTCGGATCCCAACAAAAGAGAATGATCTACAAGTACAAGACCTTAACCTTTGGTCTAAGGGAGAGATATGAAAATCGTCGGTAAGTCCAGTTGGAGATCTGAAACTTGAATAGTAGCATGGGATATGAAAAAGAAAATCAGTTCGGTAATGAGGGAAAATTGTATAATTACCATAAGGGATTATGTCTAGCATGTGTAAGAAACACAAAGTGAGTAGAATGATCACCAAGCTTAGTTATTGAATATAAAGTGTGGGAAGTATAACTCATGATTGAGGTAGATAAGAGAACTCTGGTAAAAGAAGTTCACCAGCCAAGATAGGAGTTCGACTTCGGACTCCAAAGATGACAGAGTCGTTATCTAGAATAGGACTTGTTCCCCTTAGTAGCCGAACAGAAAGAGAAACAATTTGATGATCCCTACATGTTGCAGTTGAAAAAGGAGATTCACAAGTATAAAATGATAGCTTTGGAATAAGGGGGAGATGATAGTGCTTTGAGGTACCGCAACAGATTGTGTGTTCCAGACATAGATGGACTTAAAGAGGGAAGATCATGCTAGAAGCCCAGAATTTCAGGTATTCTATTTATTCAGGTACCACAAATATGTATCATGGTCTTAAGGAGATTTATTGGGGGAACGACATGAAAAAGAACATTGCAGACTTTATGGACAAGTATCCAAATTATCAGTAAGTGAAGTCGAGCAGCAGAAGGCCCAGTGTTTTATCACATAATACAAATATTTTGAGTAGAGATGGTAAATATGGGCCTTATAATAGGATTAACTTGCTCATTTTGAAAGCATGATTTTTATGGCCGAAGGTGTAGATCACCAATTGGTTGGTTCAAAGTTGGTAAAAGGGAGTTGATGGGACCAAATTTGGCCTATCAGACTATAGAGAAAGTTAAGTTGATTCAAGAGCGTTTGAAGACGGTTCAGGCCGCCAAAATTCCTATTCGAATGTGCAGCATAGAGACCTAGAGTTTCAAGTTGATGATTTGTTGTTTTTGAAAGTTTTGCCTGTGAAAGGCGCTATGAGATTTGAAAAGAAGGGGAAGCATAGTCCCTGCTATGTTGTGCCATATAGAATCTTGTGAAGGATCGGTCAATTAGCTTATGAGTTGGAGTTACCACCAGAGTTAACGATGGTACAACCAGTATTTCACGTGTCATGTTATAACATTCAAGTTTCCAGCACTCAAATACTCATGTCAGTTCAGTACTCAGATATTCATGCCAGTTCAGTACTCAGATACTCATGTCAGTTCAGTACTCAGATACTCATGCCAGTTCAGTACCTAGATACTCATGTCAGTTCAACACTCAGATATTCAAGTCAGTTCAATACTCAGCTACTCATGTCAGTCCAATACTTAGATATTCATGCCAACTTAGTACTCTAATATTGATGTTAGTTCAATTCTCAAATATTTGTGCCAGTTCAATATTCGAATATCCATGTTAGTTCTGTATTCATGTATCCATGACAGACCAATATTCATTCAATGCAACAGTCATTAAGTTCAGTATATCAATAGTTCAGTAATCATGTATTCATTCAGTTTAGTATGCAAGTGTTAATGAAAGTTCATGTTTGCACCAGACCCATTTAAGGTCCGGAGTTAGCAGAAGTTACAGTCAGGACAATCATTCGAGGACGAATGATCCCAAGGGGGAGATAATGTAACACCCCGCACATTTGGATTAGGTATGAATGAGTTAAAGGAGTAGTAAGGTTATATTTTGGACATATGAAGTCCTATCAGGATGATTATGGGTGAAAATAGTTGTTTCAAAATCAAGATGGAAAGTAAGGTGCATAAGATTTGACAAAAGCTACTAAGATTGCAGAAGGTCCATCTTCAAGCAGAGTTTAGTGAAACTGTGTAAGTAATTTTGAAAACCTCAAAGCATGAAAGTTGTAGACATTGAAATAGCTTTCCAACGATATATTGTGCAGCCCAAACGGAGCTCTGTGTAAATAGTTATGCCTGTTTCAAAATAGTATGCAACCACCACGGTTTTGCCACGTTTTTACCGCGACCGCAGTGGTGAGGCTGTGTTCTAGCGATTTACCGCGGTCGGGACTGCGGTCGCGCCAACTGGGATGCGGTGGATGACTTGGGAAGTCATTTTTAGCCTTATTTTATCCCCCGCAGCCCGAAAACATAAAAACTTGCCCTAGAACATAAACCCTCCATATCATTAGACATTCGATGGGGATACCATTGTTGAGAGAAGAAACCCTAGAACTCGAATTCAAGAAGATTGAACTTCAAAAAGGTAATATCTTCATCCTCTAGTTGATTCTATCATTGAATTAATAATTATAGACTCTATTTCATAAGATATGAGTTGATGGGTTTGATAGAAAAGCATGAACGGTGATAGGTTTGGGTTATTGATTGGTTATTATTGGTTATGAGTGTTGATTACCTTATGGGTGATAAAGGATAGTGTTGGTTATAACCATTTGAGACATAGAATTTATTTAGGAGCAAGAGAATGGGTTATTGGGTGTAGAAACACCATTAATAAGGACTATGGAGCTTTATGCCCCCAAGTGTTTGAGAAAATACTTAAGTGACCAAAACATGAGTATTATTGCTAATATGGAACCCCTTTAACGTGTATTGATATAGATTGAAGTTGAAAGGGTTAGCGAATGTTGTATTACGCTCAAGAGCGGGAAGTTAAGGTATGTGAGGCTAACACTCTATGTTTGGGAATGTTAATAATTCTCCCTGCACTACGTTTCTTTTACGACGTCACTAATTGCCTCAGAAATATAGTTAAGCCTAGTTCCTTGAATAGTTGTAGAACTTCTATTCTCTAGCTTCATAACTCGCTCATGACTTTCATTCTGAACGTTGTGAGCTCAGTACATATTCAATATAGACTTGGGTTTGATGCCCCCGAGTCTTAGCATAGATTACTCAGTATGCCATATACAGTTGAAATTTCAATATTCATAATCAGTTCAAGAATACATGTCTCAGTCTAGTCCCATTCAGTATGTCAGTATTATGTAACCCAGTATGATCCAGTATTCTAGTATCATGTAACTCAATGTGATTCAGTATTCCACTATCATGTATTGCAGTATGATTTTCAGTTTTTGATTTTAAATTTCCTGAATGTTGAACACCTGTATTTGGGCTTGAGGCCGTAGTTTATGCTTTATGCATGTTTGGGCCTGAGGCCATAGTTATGTATATGTACACTTGGGTCCGAGGCCGTAGCTTGTGCACATATATATATTGGGTCCGAGGTCGTAGCGTTTTCAGATAAACAGGTTGTTCATCATTCAGAAGAGGAAGTATTCATATCCTTACTTCCTTTATCATTTTAGTTATCAGTTATCAGTTATCAGTTGTCGTTTGAGTTTCAGTTTAAATAGTTATCATTTCAGTTATCAATTATCAATTCTCAGTTATCAGCTTAGTTTCAGTTTCAACATTTTTAATTCTTTCTTTCAGTTGCTTTACATACCAGTGCAATTCAAATGTACTGACGTCCCTTTTGCCCGGGGCCTGCATCTCACGATGCAGATAATGATTTACAGGTTGATGATTCAGAGCGCTAGGATTCTTATACCAGCTATTTGGTGATCCCCAGTTCCTTCGGGGCATTATCATTACTTTACAGCATTTCAGTATTTACAGATAGTCAGTGATTTCAGTACTTCAATAGAAGCTTTATAGACAAAAGTAACAGTTAGACAGAGTCACAGGCTTTTCATATTAAGCTATGTTGGCTACAAATATGTTTCAGAATTGTATTAGTATTTCCGCACTTTGATTTATATCATCCAGACTTTCAGTATATCAGCATGTGTTAGTTTATCTTCCGCATTCAGTATGTTATAATACCACATATTGATTCAACCAGCCAGTTGGTTCGCTCGGTCATATGTAGTCAGGCACCGAGTGCCGTGTTACATCCATGCCCAGGTTCGGGGCATGACATATATATATAACAAAACACACTTAGATCGGGATAAAAATCTGTTGCTGAAAAAAAAATTCGCCGGAAAAAATGGTGTTCGAGAAATTCCGACGACTACCATTTTATGTCGCCTGTGAGAAAAACAAAAATAAAGATAATGAAATAACCAAAAAAAAATTAGAATAATAAGAAATAAGAAAAAAGGATAAGAAAAAGAAGAAAGAATAAAAAAAAAAAGTAGTAAAAATACATGTGGGGGTGCGTGTAGTTCACCACTTGCCAAGTTGCCTAGTTTTAGAGTGATATTTATTCCATTTAAAAAAGGTTTAGGGGGTAATAGGATTCCCGCAAAGATAAAGTTTGTAGTTGGAAATCCAGGTATAGGTCAGGGGGGTACTTATGCATTTTCCCTATACACTATTATACAAGATTATACATAATTATACAAAAAACTGACTTCATCTTCTTCCTTGCGTTTTTTCTGAAATTTAACTCAAATCTTGCTCAAATCTACTCCAAATCGCTTCAAATTTAATTTTTGAACTCCTTTTGATATTTTCAATCAATTGGAACAGCACCCAATCCAAACAACTAACAAACTCAAAAAATCTTATTTTTGAAAGCAAAACTTTGAATGACCTTCAATGGTGGAATGTTGAATCTTCAATTTTTTTTACATTGCAACCAGGTGACACAGGGAAGAAGCAGTAATGTCGGATGGCCCCTGAAAGCATATGTAGAAGATGTGAGAAGAAAAGAGAGTGAAAGCAATGGTTGTGAGAACATAGATTTAACTCCATAGTTTTTAGAAGCAATGGTTATAAGAAAACATATTTTGAATTTGCTAGTGCTTTCAAAATATGTACAATATGGGTTAGGTCGGGTAAAACTTAAAAATATGGGTCATTTTTTGTTATGGTGTGAAGTCAAGTGTATTTTCTTGTAATTTATATGCCTACAAATGTCCCCTACTCCAAGATTTATCAGACATAAACTTTGACTTAGAAGTGGTAAATCCTTGAAGTACCACTAGAGAATCAAATATTAGCATCGATGTTCCAGCAATCAATTTATAGTTCATAAATAGATAATATGAATAAGAATAAGGCTAAACAACAATGACTGCACTTGCTTTTTATGTGTAGTTATCTTACTATATCTACGTGGCCTTTGTAATCCATATGGAACTTGATTTGCAATCTTTATTCTTGGCAAAGAAATCCCTTTTTTTGACTCTAATAAGTTTGACGTGATTACTAGATATTTAGGAGGCAACTATAATTCCTCGAATCCTATTTCATGTTGGGAATGAAATCCTGTTGTCGCCTTAACAGTTGATCCCACATCGCCCAACAAATTTTAACGCCACATCTCGATAGCTATATAAATCCGTATGCATTCCCTTTACGAACATCAATTGCAACATTTGCCAGCTACTTCAGTGTCTACTTTTGACGACTTGGAAGCATTGACGCGAAGGTAATTTCTTCTTATTTTCTTGTGCTTTCTTTATTCTATTGTCCTTTTTTGTAGGCGAAGAAGAGAAAGGTCATTGAGTGCCAAGTTGACAGGCAACTCCATGACGTCACATCGAAGGATAAATCTGTAACAACTTATAGACGGTTAAATCCACGACAATCTATAGACGGGCGGATCTTGCAACAACTTATAGACAAATCAATTTGCAATAACTTATAGACGGATAAATCCATAACAACTTATAGACGGACAAATCTCAATCATCATATACATGGACAAATTCACATCAGCATACAGCTAGCCAAATTCACATCAACATATAGATGGATAAATCCATACCAACATATAGATGGATAAATCCATACCAACATATTGACGGACAAATTCACATCAACATATAGACGGACAAATCCTCATCAACATATAGATGGATAAATCCATATCAACATATAGATGGACAAATTCCCATCACCATATAGACGGACAAATCCACATCAACACATAGACGGGCAAATCCACATCAACATATAGACAGACAAATCCACATCAACATATAGACGGATAAATCCATACCAACATATAGAAGATTAAACCCCACGATGACGTATAGGAGAAAAAAAATTCTTAATCGCATAGAAACTTGCCTAAAGCACAAAGGACTAGAATCTTCTCCTTTTGTCAATTGTCGTTGGTTTAATATTTACTAATCTCCTCTTTTTTCTTATGCGGTTTCGAAAAGATGGTTCACTTCAGAGACTACACATCTCCATCCTCCAAGCGCAAGTATCTTATAGTCGGCGCTAAGAATGGAGGGGCTATAACCAAGCTGTTGACTTATCCTCCACTAGTTGGTCGATATGTAAATTTGTTGCCACCTCTGCAAAATTCCCTCCATATGGTAGATTGGACTTCAGAGCGCAACCAAAAGCCTACAAAAATATGGTCCCTTCAGACTCCTTACCAGCGAAAACTCAATATCGTGATTACCCTTCCTTGCCTAAGACGATGTATAATTGAAAGAGAGATATGTTGGGGAGATACTTTGAGAATTGACGGGGAATATCATCATATCCCGGGATATTGGGAATGGGCTGAGGACATACTTGGCCGAAGTCAACGGGCTTTGGAGATAGCAAAAATTTATGATGCCGTCTATGCTTCTTTATTTACATATGATCGAAATTCAAACATCTCGCAAGCATTTCTTGAAGTTTGGTGTCCCACAACAAATACCTTAATTACATCAGTTGGAGAACTATCAATATCTCTTCGGGATTTACATAGCATTGGCAGTTTACCTATTGGATGTTCTCCCTACGAAGAAGTTGTGCCTGAAACTATCGAACTTACTGTTAATGAGAAGAATAAAATATTTACTCCTCGAGCTTGTGGATACCTATTTACTGCCTTTAACCATCTTCAAGAAGGGGAGAGTCATGATCCAAAGGTCTCATTTAGCAAGTGGATTGAATTTTGGTGCAAGAGTGACTTGAGAAATAAACCTGCTCCAGCAAGGAAAGAGAAAAAATCTACCCGTTTTAGGTCAACGCACAATCCCACTGGAGCTATACCAGAAGTACTCGCATGGTCTAGCAAGGATGACACGATGTTTGCTAACTTTGGGGTTCGATACGAAAAGAGAGAAGACACGTGTCTGGCGGCGTTCTTATCTTATTGGTTGTGTGCATTTGTATTTCCCTCTCAAGATGGTGATTTTATCCGACCCGAGACCTTTAAAACAGCGAGCATGATGGCATATGGATGGAAATTCAGCCTAGCAATCCCAGTTCTAGCGAGCATCTACCATGTTTTGAACAAGATCTCCAAGTCCTCGCAGCTCGAGCATATCAAAATCTCTTTTCCCATTCATTATGTATACGGTTGGTTTGCTCACTACTTCAGGACACACTATGGGCTTCCAAAAGGATTGTATGTTCCATTGATGGTGGCGTACTCTAGGGAACGGGCTGCAAGGTATTTGGATGATACAAATGCAAGAAAATGCATCCATCAAGCGGATAATGCGTCTTGGACTTCTACTATGCCGGAGGGGTCCGAACCTTACTATTTTGAGGATAATGATAAAGCATCGGAACCGAAAGTCAATTATTTTATGAGCATCCATTTTAATTTTCTTCCTTTGAGGTGCGGGAACTCTTTCATTCTTGAACCATATAGTCCTCATAGATTCAGTCGTCAATTTGGATTTTATCAGACCAGTCCTGGTATTTTGGAAAATGACCTTCGTAGCGTCTCATTAGAAGAAGGACTCAGATTCTGGCGAATTTGTGTGTCACATAATTCCACCCACGCGAGGGAGACCTTTCCCCCAGCTATATCTACGGCAAAAAAGTTATTTTTGTCAGAGTACAGATCCTGGTGGACAAGAGTACATAGAAACTTTCTTGAAGATCATTTAGAATCTTTGGTGACTTTTGTTGGGCCAATCACCGTTGCGCCTTTAGAGATTACGCCTCAAGAGCGTAACAAGGAGGACAAACCTCCTACTTTGAAATCCAAAGTGGTTGCACCACGAGACGTCAAAGGACCTCCATATAAAGAAGTTTGTAAAAAGAAGGGACCTTCTCAAGCTCACCAAATCCATGGGGGTCCTTTACATTAGGCATAGTTGTCCCTACCTCCAATAAACGCCCACCCCAAAATGAGAAACTTCAAGCGGGTGAAGCCACGTTCAAACAAACATGGAGATGCTTATTTGGGTGTAGTCGAGATTACTGACAGCATCGGCAGTGCTTCAAGGACTTTGACGGCAATCAAAGAGGTAACGATTAAAACTTTCATATTATCTTATAATATCCGAGTAATTTTACTAACTGTATATTCTTTTACATGTAGCCAAATGGTGTTCATATTTCAATGGCGTCACACCAGAGCAAGTCACAAGGTAGTAGTGAATCCGTGGCAGAGCCAGATTCGAGGAAATCACTTCCAATACCTAAGTCAGACCTAAAGGCGACTTCCTTTCCTAGTCTTGGAGAAAAACCGGGGCCTAATTTTCATCAACAATCAACACCAACAATGTCTATCTTTGATGGAAGAAAGGTTATCTTGACTCTTCGCAAGGATTACATTTCGAATGCCTGGGCTAAAATTCAGGCCAAACTCAAGGATGCTACCACATACAATGCATCTTCTCTTCAATTCGCGATCCAAGTGATTCTCGAGGACATGGATGGAAAGGGTGTGGATATTTCCCCTCTAAAAGACCTTTTGATGTCTTTGTTCGAGCTTGCCATTTCATATGACCAGGAACGATCAGCTCTTTCTGACAAGGTTATGGATGTTGAAAAATCTGAGTCATTTTTTAAATGCCAAGGAACATTTTGATCTTGTCTTGATTGAGAAAGGGGATAAGGTCGAGAAATTGTCTACCACCAGTCAGTCTCTCAAAGAGGCCAAGGAGAATGTGAAACAATTAAGAGCTCTTCGAATTATTGCCAAGAAAGAGGTTAAAGAGATTGAATCTAAAGTCTCATTTGCTGAAGAGGAGTACCGTAGATGTTCTGATGTTTCCTTGACAACTGTTGATGACTTGGTCGATGTGAAGATGAAAAAACAGCACTTAGAGGCCAACCTTAAGGACTTAGTCAATTACAAGTTATGTTTAGATTAGCCTATATAGAGTATTTTATTTGCCTCTAATTTTTTTCTTGCATTTAGTTAACTAGCGAGTATCCTTGAAACTGAAAACTCCACCCGTTTTACTTTACATTGCACACTTTTTTATTGATATTTCTCCTTCCTTCTTTTTTTTCTCTTTTTGATCAGTACCAATAGTTGATTGCTTAGAATGATGCGTTGACATTTACGTAACAAAACTTGGCTTTCTTTGAGACAACATTTTAAAACCCACTTTATATTGTATCGTGCTGTCAATTCCAGATTTGCGCAATCTCACCAAAAAAATTATATCTTGGTGTAGGAACGTTAAAATAATGAACCGTTTGATTTATTAAAAGCTAGACTTCAAGATTTAGAACATATCCAAAATTATCAACCAAACAACTTCAGAATCGTCCCAATAATATTTTGAAATTAACTTTATATTGCACCAGGCTATCAATTCCAAATTTGCGCAGTCTCACCAAAAAATTCATATCTTGGTGTAGGAATGTCAAAATTACAAACCGTTTGATTTATTGAAAACTAAAATAGAACATATCCAAAATTCTCAATCAAACAACTTCAGAATTATTCCAGATAATATTTTGAAATCAACTTTATATTGCAACACGCTCTCAATTCTAGATTTGCGCAGTCTCACCAAAAAATTTATATCTTGGTGTAGAAACGTCGAATTACAAACCGTTTGATTTTTTGGAAACCCAGCTTTGAAATTTAAATCATATCCAAAATGCAAAATTTAATGCCTTAAGTATAGTTTCAGATAATATTCCAAATTCAACGTAAAATTTTGACACGCTAACGATTTCAGATTGCGCGACTTCACCAAAACTTTTGTATCTTGGTATGGAAGCCTCGAGATCAGAAGATGTATTACTTGCCATCAATTGAAATTTAAGAGCTATATTCTCACAAATATCTTGGGTTCAAGTCTCACTGAATTTGAAACATTGTGCCAAACAATCTTTTCTTTATACTTGTGTTTTCTTTTGACGCCTCTCTTCTCTTCCTGCCCCCTTTTTTAAGGAAGAGGGTGGGCTTGGAGACCTACAAACTTGAAGGTTTGGCGAACCTAAAGACATAGAGAATCCCTGGACTTCAACACAAATACTTGACATCCTCCTAAAATCGGCCCATTGAAGATATCATTTTACCATGGAGGGTTGCCCCCTTTAAATCAAATGAGATCACAGTTCAACCAGAGGATGGCATTTCAGCTTGATCTTACATTCCTCCATACTTCATTCGAACAATAATTGGGGCAATATATATCTTTTGAACTTATGCGACTAGACTTAGAATGAAACTCTAAGCTGCCTACGTACCTCGGTGAAGAGGATCAAGTCATACCGTAGTTCAGATTGGGTGATTTTTTTTATGTCCTAACTTTTGCCTAGGCCACCTATTTTGAAGTTTTCAACCTAACAGACTTTTTTTTTGCAGGGGCCGTACACAGTTTAGACTCATGAGGTCTAGGAGTGTAGCAACATGCAGTTTAGGCTCACACGTCAAGGAGCGTTGCAACTTCAAGGATAATACTTCTTCAAAAACTTGCCATTGATAGGGCCGATTCTCATGCCATCTGCATCAACCAGCTTGTAAGCCCCACTTGAGTAAGCTTCTTGTACGACATATGGCCCATCCCATTTTGAAGTGAACTTCCCTACAGGTTTATGGGAAGTAATTATGGGTCTTCGTACGACAAGGACTTGATCTCCTACTTGAAAGGATCTCGGGCGAACTCTTTTATTGAAGGCGTGAGACAATTGAGCTTGATAACATTCAAAACTCTGTTGAGCTTCCAACCTTTTCCCATCAAGAGACTTCAACGCTACTAATCGAAGTCAAGCATTTTCTTCATCAATGATGCCCTCTTGAATAGCTAATCTTAATGAAGGTATTTGACGCTCGAGTGGCAAGACGACTTCAACTCCATAAACGAGTGCATAAGGGGTCGCTTGTGTTGGCGTGCGATGAGTTGTCCCATATGCCCATAGAGCGTCTTCCATATGATCGTTCCAATCTCATTTGGATTTGGAGACGACTTTCTTCAATAAGTTCCATAGAGTTTTGTTGAACGCCTCAGCTAGACCATTGGCGGCATCATTATACATCGAAGAGTTACGTTTCTTGAAGCCAAAGAGATCATATTGTTCATCAACCTATTATCAAATGGCTTTCCATTATCCGTTATTATGTAACGAGGAATGCCAAAGCGATAAATAATGTTTACTCGGATGAAACTTGCAACATTTTCCTTCTTTACTTCCTTAAGAGCAACAACTTCAGCCTATTTTGAGAAGTAGTAAGTTGCAGCCAAGATGTATAGGTGCCCACCAGAGGACTTTGGCAGTGGTCCAACAACATCCAATCCCCAAGTATCAAATGGCCAGGATGCAACAGTCGGGTGCAACACTTCAGGAGGTTGATGAATAACGTTCGCATGGAATTGACAAGCCTTGCATCTTCGAGCGTAGTCCAAGTAATATTTTGCCATCGTTGGCCAATAATATCCCATCCTTTTTATATGGAAATGGAACTTTGGTCCATACTGGTGTGACCCACATACCCCAGAATGCGCTTTTTGCAAAGCTTGGAGTGTTTCATCTTCCCATAGCACAACTAGTCAATAATGGGTTGTCGCCATTCTTCTTTCTCGACTTCAGAAATAGCGACAAGATGCTTGAGTTCATTTTCTTCACCTTCAGCCTCATTTGGCGGCGGTACTACTGATTGCAGCCAACTCTGCACCACTAATAAGTAGCGAGAGAGGGTCGCAATAGCTTTTACCCGATTTTGGGTCGGGATCGATTTCCATAGAGAGCTAGAATTGGATTTGAGTATCTATTTAGGTTGGGATTGCGTATTGGTTCCAAATTGCACTTCTATTCATTTTTGGGGTTTCTTTTATAATTCTACTATTATCAAACTACAAATTATAATTGTAACTAGATTAAGCTAAGAGTAAAATGCTACAAGTTGTTCAAATATTCTCAAAGGCACTAGGGTAGTGACTTTCACATAGGTGGTCAATTGACGGGTAATTGCGTCTAATACACGATTGACATGATTGAGGAATATGTTATAACCTTTGCTCATTATTACCCACTCTCACACCTCTCGGTAGAAAGAATGATTTTTCCCAATTGACTTTCTCAAGACCAATTGGGTATGCATATTTGCTCAAGCAACTAGGTTTCAAGTCGGGTATTACTCTCTCGAGGTTTAACCCTTTAATTGAGACTATCAATTCTCTTGAGTCCATCCCAATTCCTTGTTAGATCAATTTCGGAGACTTAGGCTCTCTTTCTCAAGAAGAGCCCAAGTCAACTTAGCTCAAACTAGTGTTTGCAATCACTAATTCAGTAATTAAACCATGAAAGTGACCCAAATAGCAAACACCCATAGTCAATCTATCCCTAAATTGCAACACCCATCAATTACCCACACTAGGGTTGAGCCACAACACTAGCTACTGGGACTAGCTACTCATACTTGAAGAGAAAAACAGAGAAGTAGATGAAGATGAACACATATTAATTAATTGCTAAGCTAAATACAAAGATTCAATGATAAAAAGTAAGTAAAAATGCCCAAAATGGCTACAAGATACGTTCCCACGAGCGCATCAGCTATTCTGAAATGTCTGATACCTTAAAAATGGAAAAAGGATCTATTTATACTAAGCTGGAAAATTTGGACAAAAATGCCCCTGCGGGGTTAGTGTGGACCACACAAAATGGCGTGTGGCCGCACTAGGCTCTTGAACTTGCAAACTCGGCTCTCTGTACTCAGGCTCTGCGGACCGCACAGAATGGTAGTGCGACCGCATTGCCTTCAGTGCGGACCGCAAAAAACCTTCTGCGGCCGCACTACCTTAATGCCCGAAATTCCAACTCTCTGAATCTCCCTAGTGCGGACCGCACAAAGTGTAGTGCGGCTACATTAGGCCTCTTTTTCCTAAGTTTGTCTTGTCTTTGATACTTGTGCAAGTTTCACTCCTTTTGAGCTGATCTTTGACATCTTGTCACTTTGTTGATCAAACCTACAATCAAGTACAACTTATGAGTCTTTTGAGACTATTTTGTATGAATTTATAATCAAAGCGTAAGCAAGATGGAGTATAAAATGCGTCAAAATCCCTAGTTATCAACTCCCCCAAACTTAAGCTTTTGCTTGTCCTCAAGCAAACAAAATAAGACCACCCCTTAAGGGAAAATCCAAGAAATTTTCAGCTGTCCTAAAGCAACCTCAACTAGCATCAATTGGGACTAACAATTGCCCCCAACGCATATGAGTCATTAATAACATTTAACCTTTGAAACATCATGGATTAAGTGTGACACAAGAGCATCAAGAGTTGACTCAACATATCAAAGAACTCTTTCAATTACTTTGGTCATTGTGGAACCCAAATTCACACATCCTCAACTCTCTCTAAGCAAACCTCACCTTTAGAATATTGGCACGCAAAATGAGGTTAATGGAAATTCACTCATCTCTCTCAAGAAAAAGTCACAAGTCCGGCTCTAGGTACCATATGCTTGCCCCTTATGTGAGTATCCACTAATGTAAGCTTCATTTAACTCAAGATCATATAGGGCTTTTGTGGAGACATTATGAAGGCTTTTGGTTCAGGGTAGGACATGTTTTGGTCTAAGTAGGTTCAATCTTTCCTTAAGCACTTCATTTGATTCATTTGGCATAATTCACTTGACTCTTTGAGTCATTTCACTTATTTCTAAGGGGTTAGAGAGACACAATGTCACTCTTTCTTATGTATTTCAAACCTTTTCAGCTTTTTCAACTTTCCACACCTTTCATTCTTTGCTTTTTCTTGAATCCCTTTTTATTCTTTTTCACTTTGAACATTCTTTTTGTCTTTTTGCTTTTCTTTCTTTTTCATTGCCTTTCCTTTTCTTCATTTTTGTGCTCTTTTACCACTTTGTTGCAATCGTCATCTCTCCCCCCAAACTTATACTTTTGACATGTGCTAAAAGAAAGATCGGGTTCCAAGAGAGGGTATCTTTTAGAACAAGTATAGGCTTGTACAATGGTTCTTGAAAGAAAGAGGTCTAAGGCTCAAAAGGGTTGACTAGGGATCATATCATTTGTAGGCTATGGAATTGTTCAAACTATCATTTGGATCAAGGAGAGCCTATAATCATGTCTCAAATCAAAATTCACTTAAGATTTCGCCTCAACAAACATTCAGGGCAAGTTCTAGACCAATGGCTTGGGACTTGGATTTGCAATTCAATTACTCACCACACAAGCTAAGGGTTTGCTAAAGACATAGAGTCTGAGGCCCACAACGACCTTAGATACGATTTGAGCACACAATGGTCCCGGAAAACCACTTGATGATTATCGATCAACACAAGAGTCTCAAGGTCACGACTTTTACCATCCTAAACACAACAATTTATTTTTGACCATGAGATCAAAGGCAAATGTGTTAGGCCCAAGTGAAGCTTTGCTTGAGGCACCCTTAACTACTAGCTACTAAAAACAAAAAAAGAAAAACGGACTCAAACCCTTAAGAAGGTTGTCATGCTATCCATCATTGGGAAGAGCCACCCGGTTCACACAACACTCCACCTTTGAAAAGAATCGTGGCATTAAGAAAATCAAAGGCTTATTGAAAATGTGCAAAACAAAACAAAAAGCGACGAACATAAATAAGAGGCTAAGAACGAAAAATTTGCGGAAAATAGAATGAATATATACAAGATGGGATTTGAATATACATTAGATGGGATTGTCACACCTCCTTTTTTACACACCTGAAGGGTATAGATAGGGAGTTTTTCAAATTTAAGTGACATTATTCGAAATGAGATTATTTATTTATCAGAGTTGCCACTTAGAATATTTTAAATGGCGTCCCAAGTCACCGATTTATTTTAAAATCCCAAATCGAGGAAATTCGACTTTCCCTTTGAAGTCTACGAACCAGAAATTCTAAGTAAGGAATTCTGTTAACCCGGGAGAAGGTGTTAGACATTCCAAAGTTCCGTGGTTCTAGCATAGTCGCTTAAACCGTTATAATTGGCATATTATCTGATTTTAATACATGTTTTAGCCTATGGTATATTTTAAACTTATTAACTGCTTTTAATCATTTTAGGAAGATTCAACGTTATTTAAAACACGCCTTGAACCACGCCACATAAAATGCACCCGCGATTCACGACATATTTTATTTAACGTTGTTGAGAATTGGAGTTGGGTCACATGAAATGCACACCCGAGTTTAAGGAAATTAAATTAAAATAGCGCGCCTAATGCAACTACGCAATTTCAAGTTAATAACAAGGTTTGCGAGGGACATGAAAAATTCGACTGATGGCACACCTCGATTTCTAAAGGGTTGAAATTAATTACATGAGGGCCATGGTTATGGAAATTATTGTAGAAGAAATAAGCTAGATAACAATCCAAAACCCAATTTAATCTTAATATCCCCCAAAATCCCTTTCCTCCAATTTAATGCCGTAAACAATTAATTGTTCAACTTTTCAAACCTTACTATTCTTATTTCTTAATTTGCTCCATTAACCTGACAAATCGTTTCACAAACAGAACGAATATAATATATTAACCTCAAACAATTAACATCCAAACTAATCAGTGAGCTAAATGAACTAAAAATAAGGAGAAAACATAAACAAAGCTTAATACCCACCTACGATAAATTAAACACATAAACAAACAAAGCTTTTAAATAAGAAGAAAACAACTAAAACAAATTTAATATTAACAGCCACGGAACAAATAGATCTAAAATAGCTACCAAACTAGTGAGTTAAGAAAAAAACAAAATAAAATTGAAAGTATAAGGATCTTGTGGAATGAAGCTTCAAAGGCATAGATTAAATAACAACAAAGAAGGGAAATATGGACCTTTTATAGCTTCCAATTCATCAACAACCTTCTGTTATTTACAGGTAGACAAAAAAATGCCGATGGAATTGAATGGAACAAACTGTCAACAAGACCACGCCGGAAACCTCGAACGAGCTCCACTGATTCAGCTTAATTTATCATTTATTGTCACATTCTTTACAACCATAGTTGACACTCCCAGATTGTATTCACAAAAATGAAAAAAAAAACGGGGAGGGGAAAGGTCGAAGACGACGGTTCAGGGAGTGGGGTTGTCGATTGCGGTGCCTAGCTTAAGTCCTAGGTCCTTCAGGCCAACTTTTTGGTTTTTTATTAGGTCCGCTCTTTTTCAATGGATTTATGTGTTATTTGTTTTTGTTCTTGCCAAAGTAAGAATGAGATGAAAATGGTGATTTTTTTTGTGTAAAACGACGGAAGGCTTAGAGTTTTAGGTGTAGGTATATGTAGGGATTATGTACTATTATATAGGGGTAGGGATTATGTTAGGGGTATGGGCCTAGAAATTATGGGTTTGGTAATTATGGACTAGGTCCAAAAATTAGGCCTAAAGATGGGTTGCTCGAGCCCAAGTTTTATTCTTTCCTTGGAAACAAGATTAAAATACGATCTCATTTATTAATTAGTCCTACCTAAGTAAAATAAATGTTAAAATAAGACAGACCGTTAAAATAAACTATTTATTTTTGGTATTTTTCAAGATTAAAAATGACTACAAAACATTAATGAAACAATTTTTGTAATTTTGGATTTTTCTTGAAATAAAATAAAGGAAAAGAGTAAAAATTAGTTGAAATAGCTATATTAGGCCTAGATTAAATATTTACATGCTAACATATGAAAAATCCTGGGGAAGGTCAAAAATCACATGTCTACAGCTGCCCCTCTTTGACTGGAAACGCGAAGAGTTTTCAGACAAATAATGACTACACAGGTTTTTTGACCCGATCCTAATTTAGGGAAACTGAAAGCTAAAAGAAAGGAGAATGTGACCGAGCTCTGGTATCTGAGCTGCCTACTTATCCTTGGCTATAAAGGAATCAGGCCACGTGTAGTTCAAAGATGAATGAGGTGATGGAGTATGCCGAGGTGGAGAGCCGATTGAGGTGCCGTTCTGTTGAGGTTCCGATCAGCAGTCCTGTTATTACATCAAAATCAAAAAAGAAAAAACTAACTAAGCCTATCAGCTACGAGTTACAAGATTCTTATCTATGAGTCTTCTGAAGCTTGATCTTGAGTTTTGGTTGGTTCTTCATGCGGATTCTGATTTGAATCTTGATACTTGTTAGCTGCAGGTGTTGGTTCAATCTTCTTCCAACTTCTCCGATCAAGGTGGGACATGCAAAGCTTGTGACTTCAATTATGTCTTGAGCAGTCCACATCTTTTCTCCGCTTCTGCACTTTTAGTTCGCTTCTTTTTCTTTTCTTCTTTTTTCTTTTATTTTGTATTGAGACTACTTCTTTTGGTCGTCTCGAACCCTGTGCCTCGAGGTAAAACCTGCTCAGACACAAAAACAAACAAACGAACAAAATTTTTCTGCCCCAGTTTTCACTAGGAATATTTCGTGAGTTATTGTAACAAAATTCTAAACTACTTCTTTATTGAAAGCAATAAAATCAGGATTGTGTATCCTTGAGAAAAGAGATTAGGGAGTGGAGCCCTATATCTATAATGAAATCAACTAGGGATTGGGGCCCTAAATTGGAAAGATTGCCAGGTTATGCTGGAATGATGACCGGGTTATGCCGGAAAAGAAAAGGTCATCGGGTTATGCCGGGGAGGTCCACAGGTTATGCCGGAAAAGTCATCGGGTTATGCCTAAAAAGAAAAGATCCTCGGGTTATGCCGGAGAGGTCTACGGGTTATGCCGGGAAAGTCATCGGGTTATGCTGAAAAAGAAAAGGTCCTCGGGTTATGCCGGGGAGTCCACGAGTTATGCGGGGAAAGGTCCTCGGTTATGCCGGGTAGGTCTACCAGTTATGCCGGGAAAGAATATCGGGTTATGCCGTAAAAGAAAAAGGTTCCCGGGTTATGCCAGAAAAGGTCATCGGGTTATGTCGGAAAAGAAAAAGGTCCTCGGATTATGCCCGGGAGGTCCACGGGTTATGCCGGGAAAGTCATCGTGTTATGCCAAAAAAGAAAAGGTCCTTGGGTTATGCCGGAGAGGTCCACGGGTTATGCTGAGAAAGGTCATCAGGTTATGCCGAAAAAAGAAAAGATCCTCGGGTATGCCAGGGAGGTCCATGGGTTATGCCGGGAAAGGTCCTCTGGTTATGCCGGGGAGGTCCATGAGTTATGCCGCAAAAGGTCATTGAGTTATGCCGAAAAAGAAAAGGTCCTCGGGTTATGCCGGGGAGGTCCACGGGTTATGCTGTGAAAGGTCATCGGGTTATGCCAGAAAAGAAAAAGGTCCCCGGGTTATGCCAGGGAGGTGCACGGGTTATGCCGGTAAAGGTCATCGGGTTATGCCGGAAAAGAAAAATGGTCCTCGGGTTATGCCGGGGTGGTCCACAGGTTATGCCGGGAAAGGTCATCGGGTTATGCCAGAAAAGAAAAAGGGTCCTCGGGTTATGCCGGGGAGGTCCACGAGTTATGCCGGAAAAGTCATCGGGTTATGCCGGGAAAGAAAAAGAAAGGTTCTCGGGTTATGCCGGGGAGGTCCACGGGTTATGCCGGGAAAGTCATCGTGTTATGCCAGAAAAGAAAAAAGTCCTCGGGTTATGCCGGGGAGGTCCACGGTTTATGCCAAGGAAGTTCATCGGGTTATGTCGGAAAAAAAAAAAGTCCTCGAGTTATGCAGAGGAGGTCCACAGGTTATGCCGGAAAAGAAAAAAGTCCTCGGGTTATGGAGGGAGGTCCACGGGTTATGCCGGAAAAGTTCATCGGGTTATGCCGGAAAAGAAAAAAGTCCTCGGGTTATGCCGGGAAGGTCCACAGGTTATGCCAGGAAAGTTCATCGGGTTATGTCGGAGAAGGAAAAATTCCCCGGTTTATGCCGGGGAGGTCCATTTCATTGGGTTATGCCGGAGAAGAAAAAAGTCCTCGTGTTATGCCGGGGAGGTCCACGGGTTATGCTGGGATCAACTAGGGAGTGGAACCCTATAATGAAAAAGATTACCAGGTTATGCTGGCAGCGACTAGGAAATGGGACCCTATGTTGGAAAAGACGTAGCTAGAGATTGGAGGCCCTATGCTACCATGGTTTTGAATTTTTCTTCTTCTTCTTCCTTTTTTTTCATTTTCATCATTTTTCTTCTTCTTTTTTTTTCATAAATGAGTAAATGAGGGAAAGAATTTTGGAGGGGACTTCCCTTTTTGGATTGTTGCTGCAAAGCTATTTCTAGCCCTTGCGTAGTTTCTTTTTAGTTGCACCTGCTTCTTGCAAGGTTGCTTTTGGATTGCACCTGTTTCCTGTTTTCAGACAAAGAACAATTGTTAGTTTGAAACAGTGGTTGGTTTTGTGGCTTTGATTGTTTCAGTCACTTGATCTCGGCCCCGTTTCTTTGATGAAGATTTATATTGCAACTGGTCGTTTCCTGGGGATCGATTTTATTTTAGGCCCTGGAGAACCTCTGGTTTTTTCCATACTTTGCCATGACGGTTAGTCGGTGGAACTCAACCTTTTTGACTTTATTTTTCCTTCGTAGCCTTTCCTTTCTGACTTTTTTTTTCGGATCATCGGGGAACTTTTTGGCTCCTCAAACTTGCTGCAACGGCTAGTCGTGTGTGACTTACCTTTTCCAACTTTTTTTCGCCTTCGTAGGCCTTTCATTCCTGGCTTATTTCTTCCAACTTTAGCTTCAGAGCATTTGGGATCCCTTGGATTTTCAAATCTTCGTCGAGACGGTTAGCCACGTGGGACTTTACCTTTTCAACTTCATTTGCCTTTATAGACACTTCAATTTGATTTTCTCTTTCTGAGAGTTTTGATTTCGAAGCACTGGCTGCCATAGCCTGTCGAGGTCGATTTGATGCCCCTGACGAGACTGGGGTGCCTTTTTGCACATTAGCTCGTGTCAAACGAAAGCCCCGTAAACCAGTCTTGCCATCCCTTCTTTGTCTCAGTTCCGGAATAGAGTCAGACTGAAAGGGATTCAAAGAAAAATAAACAATGGACAGGATGATGAATTTAAACGAGAGGTAATCCCTTTCGGGGAGAAGAAAGAAGGACTTATCTGGAATGCATGCGGACTTCAATGAACATGACATGTCTTTTGGACTGGATGCCTGATCTGTGTAAACCGTTCGACTCTCAGAAATTCATCACAACTTTGCCTTGAAACCGAGGAACCTTGCCAGAACTCTGTTGATGCTGATGGTTGCGAGGATCCTCTTTTCGATCAGGGGCGTCCTTTGCGGGTTTTCACGAGCTGACCTCTCTCAGTTCACTTCTTACCATCGCCTTATAGTGCTCTTTGCGAGTTTTCACTAACAAGACTCTCTCATTTTCAATTTCTCTGCTTACCATCGACTTACGGTGCCCGTGTGGGTTTTCACCAATAAGACTCTCTCATTTTATTTCTCTCATTTTGACTGTATTGGATCCAAGTAACTACATTCTCCAATTTCGAACATCTCTTACCGATTGATCGGAAGGACTTGAACAGGATTTGGGGTAAAAAGAATTTGGATCGAATTACAACTTTAGAACCATTCAGGCAGGATCATCGTCGAACCATTGTAACTTCTGCCCCAGTTTCAACCTTTGGGGAAAGTTAGATTTTTATTTTGGTGTGACTGAACCCCAGAGAGAGGCTGCCTAGATATCCTTTCAGAATCAAGTCGAATGTAGTTTAGGGAAATATTTTGTTTTTGTTTTGTTTTGTTGTTTTTCTTTTCTTTTTCTTTTTCTTTTCCACTTCTCTCTTTTTTTTTTGTATTTTTCTTTTTCTTTGCCTTTTCTCCCTCTTTTTTTGTATCTTTCTCTTTTTTTCCTTTTTTTTTCTTCATCATTATTTTTCATTTTTCATTTCATTTTTTTTGTTTGTAACATTTTCAGGTTTCAAAGAGGGTAATCAAAGAAGAGTAACCGACTCAAATGGTTTACAAAAGGGTTAATGGTATTTGGGTAGTAAGAATGAAAGCCTTCGTCAACCCAACCGGAGAATATTAATACTGTATGGAGGATCGAACATGGTACCTTTTGACTGCATTCGTATTGACAATTGTTTTAAGGACATTTCCTTCAGTGTGTCCCTAGTACAACACACTCTTTTGGCAGTACTCTTGTCACCATGTATGGATCTTTCCAATCTGGAGCCAATTTTCCTTTAGGTTTTCCAACCCTTTGTTTTATTTCCTTAAACTTCTCTTCATTGCGATCTAATTCTTGATTCATTATTTCGAGGTCTGACAGCTTTTCAGGATCTGGGCATAAAGTCGGCAAGCACGTCATGTTATTGAAATCTGTATTTAATAGAACTGAAAAGAAAAGTAAGAAAAGTGACAAAACTAAGAAAAGAGATATTCCTGGACAATGAAATATTAATTTCATTTGATTTTTGATTTTGATTTTTTTTCAATTTTTGAAGATAGAAGGGTTTACATCGGGAAGTAAGACAATAAAGTAAAATATTCGGATCACACCCTGAGATAATCCGGACGCAGAAAGGATAGCAAGACTGGCTACCGAGACTTCCATATGATGGGGAACTTTCATGCTTGGCGATCATTTTTTGGCTTTTCTTCTGTCTAGGCAATGACTGCAATGGCCTTCAGTGCCGAATCAAATTCCTCATATCCACAAATTATTCCGACTATTGGCCCGCTGTTGTGGGCAGGAAACAAATTGTTCATCACATCAGGAGCTTCTTCATCCCGAAAAATGATTCTTTCAGCTTCAATCAAATCCTCAACCGCCCTTTTGAGAGTCCAACAGTCCTATGTACTATGTCTCACTGCTCCAAAGCGGTATTCACATCCATCATCGGCTCAGTGCAAGGGGGACTCGGAGTTTGGCCAGTTTGGGGCCACCGGATGCAGCAGACCTCGCCTGACTAGCTTTGGAACAAACCCGAGTATGATTCACCAATAGAGGTGAACTGATTCCTTTTGAAAGGCTCTCTTGGGTGAGGATTGTACTGGGAATATTTGATTTGGGATTAAATGGAGCTTGGTAAGGATGAACATTTCTGGAAGGTAGAGCTCAATTTTGTGTATAATATTGTGGTCGCGTGCAAGGTTGCGCGTTCATCACCGCATACCAACAAAACCAACCACTTGAACAGAACCTGCTAATTTACTCACACCACAACCTTGTTAGTTTGAGACATTTAACATATAGGAAATCACATGTTGGGATGCAATGCACCTAACAGTTAAACGTTTCTACCATGTGTTTGAACGGTTGCATGTTTCATCCCGGCCTTAACTAATTCTTTCAGTATGTACCTCTTTTCTTTTATTTCTGTCTCTCTTTGAACACTCTTGATTTTTCATTGTGTTTTTGCCACTCTTTTATTTGGCACTCTCTTTTTCTCTTTTGTTTGTCACTCTTTATTTCTTGCCGCTCCTTTTTTTTCCGCTCGTTCCTTTCTTTTTCAACTCAAATTTTTCTTTTCTCTTTTTTTTTTCTAGTTTATTTTTCACTCAATTATTTTATAGCTATGATCGAATCCGATAGGGATTGCCTACGTATCATGACGCCGCATGAATTAAATCTTGCGTAGTTCGGGAAGATCGAGAATAGAGTAAATAAACTAACTCTTTTTTTGGTTGGAAGTTTTATGAAAGAAATGCTTTAAAAGAAGAAAGGAAATATTTTTGATTTTTTGATTTTGATTTTGATTTTTGTTTTGTTGTTTTTTTTTGAAAGAAAGACTTCTAAAAATTCATTTGCTTTTGATTTGAACTTTGAGAATTTTAAAAGTAAAAAGAAAATATTTTTGTTTGAATTTTCATTTGTTTTCTCTTTTCTAAAGAAGAAAAGAAAATATTTTTGAATTTTGAATGTTGCCTCTTAATTTTCGAAAGAGGGACTTTTAAGAAAATATTTTGGATTTCTAAATTTTTATTTATTTACAAAAGCACTTATAAAGAAAAGCGAAAATATTTTTGGACTTCAATTTTTCAATTTTTTTTTGTTTTTTGTAAACATTTACGAAAGAAAGACTTCGAAAGAGAGAAAAGAATATTCTTTTTTTGGATTTTTGTTTTGACTTGTGGATTTTCGAAAGAAGGACTGTTAAGAAAACATCTCGAATTTCTGAGTGTACTTTTAAAGAAAAGCGAAAATATTTTTGGACTTTTGTTTTCTCAATTTTTTTATGAACATTTACAAAAGAAAGACTTCTAAAGAAGAAAAGAATTTTTTTTTGAATCTTTGTTTCTTTTTTTTTTTTTGGATTTTTTGGGAAAAATACTTCGAAATGAAGGAAACCCGTATTTTGAATTTTGAATCCTTTATTGATTTTTTTCGTATGAAAGACTTCAGAAAGAAGGAAACTATTTTTTTGAATTTTCTAAGGAAAGATTTCTAAAGAAGAAACTAATGGAAAATATTTTTGGATTTTTTGAAAATTGAGGCCGGAACCGATGAGGTTTGCCTACGTATCTCACATTCGGTGACAATCAGACCTGCGTAGTTTGGTCAGTTTTGACGGAACAGGGGAAACATGAGTTTTGAAAACAATCACTTATTTTCTTTCTCTCTTTTGTTTTTTAAAATTCGGGCAGCGTTTCGGATTTGGAATACCTACCTCTCACTTTTTTTTTTGATTTTCTTTTTCATTCATCTTTTTATTTTCTTTCCCTATTCTAGAAGCCGGTTAACATACAAATCCAAAGCAAATAAATGCACAAGTAGCTAGTAGAATGCATCAGGATGGTCTTTTCATTTCGGGTACACCTGTCCTAGACAGACCCAACCCCTATGTTGAGTCTCCAAAGTCAAATGCACGTGATGCAAATAAATGTTCCTACTAGGGATTCGACATGAGGCTTTGTTATACTAGGTTTAAAACCTGGGTGTATTGTTCTAGACCTGGCTTACCCGAGCAGACAGCTCGAGTCGGGGGGAGGGGGGGCAGCGTACCGGAAATAGAGAAGCTTCACCGGTTTTGCAGCTTGTCCGAACCTCGTTCTAAAATTGGATATGACTCTAACAAAAAAGAAGTCACACGAAGTGCACACTTCCTAGATGATTTAGAAGACTTAGAGAGAAGAGGGTTTCATATTAATTTATATACAATCCAAACAATATCAAATCGGTAAAAGCGGCATTTAGTACATTAGGCTCAACATGTAAAAATCAGATAAAAATAAGTCAACTATAACAATTATTCTAAGCTCGAATTATTAAACCCTGAACCAAAGTTCTGGGTTTGTATCCCCAGCAGAGTTTCCAGAGCTGTCACACCTCCTTTTTTACACACCCGAAGGGTATCGATAGGGGGTTTTTCCAATTTAAGTGACATTATTCGAAATGAGATTATTTATTTATCAGAGTCGCCACATGGAATATTTTAAATGGTGTCCCAAGTCACCAGTTTATTTTAAAATCCCAAATCGAGGAAATTCGACTTTCCCTTTGAAGTTTGCGAACCGAAAATTCTAAGTAAGGAATTCTGTTAACCCGGGAGAAGGTGTTAGGTATTCCCGAGTTCCGTGGTTCTAGCACGGTCGCTTAAACCATTATAATTGGCATATTATCTAATTTTAATACATGTTTTAGCCTATGGTATATTTTAAACTTATTAACCGCTTTTAATCATTTTAGGAAGATTCAACGTTATTTAAAACATGCCTTGAACCACGCCACATGAAATACACCCGCGATTCACGACATATTTTATTTAACGTTATTGAGGATTGGAGTTGGGTCACATGACATGCACACCCGAGTTTAAGGAAATTAAAATAAAATAGCGCGCCTAAAACAACTACGCAATTTCAAGTTAATAACAAGGTTTGCGAGGGCCATGAAAAATTTGACTGATGGCACACCTCGATTACTAAAGAGTTGAAATTAATTACATGAGGGCCATGGTTATGGAAATTATTGTAGAAGAAATAAGCTAGATAACAATCCAAAACCCAATTTAATCTTAATATCCCCCCAAATCCCTTTACCCCAATTTACTGTCGTAAACACTTAATTGTTCAAGTTTTCAAATCTTATTACTTCTTATTTCTTAGTTTGCTCCATTAACCTGACAAATCGTTTCACAAACAAAACGAATATAATATATTAACCTCAAACAATTAACATCCAAACTAATCAGTGAGCTAAATGAACTAAATATAAGGAGAAAACATAAACAAAGCTTAATACCCACCTACGATAAATTAAACACATAAACAAACAAAGCTTTTAAATAATAAGAAAACAACTAAAACAAATTTAATATTAACACCCACAGAACAAATAGATTTAAAATAGCTACCAAACTAGTGAGTTAAGAAAAAAAACAAAATAAAATTGAAAGTATAAGGATCTTCTGGAATGAAGCTTCAAAGGCATAGATTAAATAACAACAAAGAAGAAAATTATGGACCTTTTATAGCTTCCAATTCATCAACAGCCTTCTGCTATTTACAAGTAGACAAAAAAATGCCGATGGAATTGAATGGAACTAACTGTCAACAAGACCACGCCGGAAACCTCGAACGAGCTCCACTGACTCAGCTTAATTTATCATTAATTGTCACATTCTTTACAACCACAGTTGACACTCCCGGATTGTATTCACAAAAATGAAAAAAATCGGGAAGGGGAAAGGTCGAAGACGACGGTTCAGGGAGTGGGGTCGTCGATTGCGGTGCCTAGCTTAAGTCCTAGGTCCTTTAGGCCAACTTTTTGGTTTTTTATTAAGTCCGCTCTTTTTCAATGGATTTATGTGTTATTTGTTTTTGTTCTTGCCAAAGTAAGAATGAGATGAAAATGGTGATTTTTTTTGTGTAAAACGACGGAAGGCTTAGAGTTTTAGGTGTAGGTATATGTAGGGATTATGTACTATTATATAGGGGTAGGGATTATGTTAGGGGTATGGGCCTAGAAATTATGGGTTTGGTAATTATGGACTAGGTCCAAAAATTAGGCCTAAAGATGGGTTGCTCGAGCCCAAGTTTTATTCTTTCCTTGCGAACAAGATTAAAATACGATCTCATTTATTAATTAGTCCTACCTAAGTAAAATAAATGTTAAAATAAGATAGACCGTTAAAATAAACTATTTATTTTTGGTATTTTTCAAGATTAAAAATGACTACAAAACATTAATGAAACAATTTTTGTAATTTTGGATTTTTCTTGAAATAAAATAAAGGAAAAGAGTAAAAATTAGTTGAAATAGCTATATTAGCCCTAGATTAAATATTTACGTGCTAACATATGAAAAATCCTGGGGAAGGTAAAAAATCACATGTCTACAGCTGCCCCTCTTTGACTGGAAACGCGAAGAGTTTTCAGACAAAGAATGACTACACAGGTTTTTTTGACCCGATCCTTATCTAGGAAAATTGAAAGCTAAAAGAAAAGAGAATGTGGTCGAGCCCTGGTATCTGAGCTGCCTACATATCCTTGGCTATAAAGGAATCGGGCCACGTGTAGTTCAGAGATGAATAAGGTGATGGAGTATGCCGAGTTGGAGAGCCGATTGAGGTGCCGTTCTGTCGAGGTTCCGGTCAGCAGTCCTATTATTACATCATAATCAAAAAAGAAAAAACTAACAAAGCCTATCAGCTACGAGTTACAAGATTCCTATCTATGAGTCTTCTGAAGCTTGATCTTGAGTCTTTGCTGGTTCTTCATGCGGACTCTGATCTGAATCTTGATACTTGTTAGTTGCAGGTGTTGGTTCAATCTTCTTCCTACTTCTCGGATCAACGCGGGACATGCAAAACTTGTGACTTCAATTACGTCTTGAGCAGTCCACATCTTTTCTCCGCTTCTGCACTTTGAGTTCACTTCTTTTTCTTTTTTTCTTTTTCTTTTATTTTGGATTGAAACTACTTCTTTTGGTCATCTCGAACATTGTGCCTCGAGGTAAAACCTGCTCAGACACAAAAACAAACAAACGAACAAAATTTTTCTGCCCCAGTTTTCACTAGGAAAATTTCGTGAGTTATTTTAACAAAATTCTAAACTACTTCTTTATTGAAAGCAATAAAATAAGGATTGTGTATCCTTGGGAAAAGAGATTAGGGAGTGGAGCCCTATATCTATAATGAAATCAACTAGGAATTAGGGCCCTAAATTGGAAAGATTGCCAGGTTATGCTGGAAAGATAAGCGGGTTATGCCGGAAAAGAAAAGGTCCTCGGGTTATGCCGGGGAGGCCCACGGGTTATGCCGAAAAAGTCATTGGGTTATGCCGAAAAAGAAAAGGTCCTCGAGTTATGCCGGGGAGGTCTACGGGTTATGCTGGAAAAGTCATCGGGTTATGCCGAAAAAGAAAAGGTCCTCGGGTTATGCCGGGGAGTCCACGGGTTATGCCGGGAAAGGTCCTCGGGTTATGCCGGGGAGGTCCACAGGTTATGTCGGGAAAGGTTATCGGATTATGACGGAAAAGAAAAAGGTCATCGGGTTATGCCGGGGAGGTCCACAGGTTATGCCAGGAAAGGTCATCGGGTTATGTCGGAAAAGAAAAAGGTCTTCGGGTTATGCCGGGGAGGTCCACGGGTTATGACGGGAAAGTCATCGGGTTATGCCGAAAAAGAAAAGGTCCTTGGGTTATGCTGGGGAGGTCCACGGGTTATGCCGGGAAAGGTCATGGGGTTATGCCGAAAAAAGAAAAAGTCCTCGGGTTATGCCGGGGAGGTCCACGGGTTATGCCGGGAAAGGTCCTCGGGTTATGCCGGGGAGGTCCACGAGTTATGCCGGGAAAGATGATCGGGTTATGCCTGAAAAGAAAAAGGTCCTCGGGTTATGCCGGGGAGGTCCACGGGTTATGCCGGAAAAGGTCATCGGGTTATGCCAGAAAAGATAAATGGTCCTTGGGTTATGCCGGGGTGGTCCACGGGTTATGCCGAGGAGGTCCACGGGTTATGCCGGGAAAGTCATCGGGTTATGTCCGGAAAGAAAAAGAAAGGTCCTCGGGTTATGCCGAGAGGTCCATGAGTTATGCTGGAAAAGTTATCGGGTTATGCCGGAAAAGAAAAAAGTCATCGGGTTATGCCGGGGAGGTCTACGGGTTATGCCAGGAAAGTTCATCGGGTTATGTCGGAAAAGAAAAAAGTCCCTGGGTTATGCCGAGGAGGTCCACGGGTTATGCTGGGAAAGTTCATTGGATTATGCCGGAGAAGAAAAAAGTCCTCGGGTTATGCTGGGGAGGTTCACGAGTTATGTCGGGGATCAACTAGGGAGCGGAACCTTATAATGAAAAAGACTACCAGGTTATGCTAGCAACAACTAGGGAATGAGACCCTATGTTTGAAAAGACGTAGCTAGAGATTGGAGGCCCTATGCTACCATGATTTTGAATTTTTCTTCTTCTTCTTCCTTTTTTTTCATTTTCATCATTTTACTTTTTTTTTTATTTCATAGAATGAGTAAATGCGGGAAAGAATTTTGGAGGGGACTTTCCTTTTTGGATTGTTGCTGCAAAGCTGTTTCTAGCCCTTGCGTAGTTTCTTTTGGTTGCACCTGCTTCTTGCAAGGTTGCTTTTGGATTGCACCTGTTTCCTGTTTTCAAACAAAGAACAATTGTTAGTTTTAAACAGTGGTTGGTTTTGTGGCTTTGATTGTTTCAGTTACTTGATCTCGGCCTGACTTCTTTGATGAAGATTTATATTGCAACTGGTCGTTTCCTGGGGACCGATTTCATTTCAGGCCCTGGAGAACCTCTGGTTTTTTCCATACTTTGCCATGACGGTTGGTCGGTGGAACTCAACCTTTTCGACTTTATTTTGCCTTCGTAGACCTTTCCTTTCTGACTTTCTTTTCTTTTTTTTCCGGATCATCGGGGAACTTTTTTGCTCCTCAAACTTGCTGCAACGGCTAGTCGCGTGGGACTTACCTTTTCCAACTTTATTTCACCTTCGTAGGCCTTTCATTTCTGGCTTCTTTCTTCCAACTTTAGCTTTAGAGCATTTGGGATCCCTTGGCTTTTCAAATCTTCGCCGAGACGGTTAGCCACGTGGGACTTTACCTTTTCAACTTCATTTGCCTTTATAGGCACTCCAATTTGATTTTCTCTTTCTGATAGTTTTGATTTCGATGCACTGGCCGCCATAGCCTATCGAGGTCGACTTGATGCCCCTGACGAGACTAGGTGCCTTTTTGTACATTAGATTGTGTCAAACGAAAGCCCCGTAAACCAGTCTTGCCATCCCTTCTTTGTCTGAGTTCCGGAATAGAGTCAGACTGAAAAGGATTCAAAGAAAAATAAACAATGGACAGGATAATAAATTTAAACGAGAGGTATCCCTTTCGGGGAGAAGAAAGAAGGACTTATCTGGAATGCATGCGGACTTCAATGAACATGACGTGTCTTTTGGACTGGATGCCTGATCTGTGTAAACCGTCCGACTCTCAGAAATTCATCACAACTTTGCCTTAAAACCGAGGAACCTTGCCAGAACTCTGTTGATGCTGATGGTTGCGAGGATCCTCTTTTCGATCAGGGGCGTCCTTTGCGGGTTTTCACGAGCTGACCTCTCTCATTTCTCTTCTCACCATCGCCTTATAGTACTCTTTGCGAGTTTTCACGAACAAGACTCTCTCATTTTCAATTTATCTGCTTACCATCGCCTTACGGTGCCCGTGTGGGTTTTCACCAATAAGACTCTCTCATTTTATTTCTCTCATTTTGACTGTATCGGATCCAAGTAACTGTATCCTCCAATTTCGAACATTTCTTACCGATTGATCGGAAGGCCTTGAACATGATTTGGGGTAAAATGAATTTGGATCGAATTACAACTTTGGAACCATTCAGGCGGGATCATCGCCGAACCATTGTAACTTTTGTCCTAGTTTTAACCTTTGGGGAAAGTTGGATTTTAATTTTGGTGTGACTGAACCCCAGAGAGAGGCTATCTACTTATCCTTTCGGAATCATGTCGAACGTAGTTCAGGGAGACATTTTGTTTTTGTTGTTTTGTTGTTTGTCTTTTCTTTTTCTTTTCCTTTTCCACTCCTCTCTTTTTTTTTGTATTTTTCTTTTTCTTTGCCTTTTCTCCCTTTTTTTTGTATCTCTCTCTCTTTTTTTTCCGTTTTTTTTTCTTCATCATTTTTTTTCATTTTTCATTTCATATCTTTTGTTTGTAATACTTTCAGGTTCCAAAGAGGGTAATCAAAGAAGAGTAACTAGCTCAAATGGTTTACAAAAGGGTAAATGGTATTTGGGTAGCGAGAATGAAAGCCTTCGTCATCCCTACCGGAGAATATTAATACTGTATGGAGGATCGAACATGGTACCTTTTGACTGCATTCGTATTGACAGTTGTTTCAGGGACATTTCCTTCAGTTTGTCCCTAGTACAATGCACTCTTTTGGCAGTACTCTTGTTACGATATATGGATATTTCCAATCTGGAGCCAATTTTCCTTTAGGTTTTCCAACCCTTTGTTTTATTTCCTTAAACTTCTCTTCATTGCGATCTAATTCTTGATTCATTATTTCGAGGTCTGACAGCTTTTCAGGATCTGGGCATGAAGTCCGCAAGCACGTCATGTTATTGAAATCTGTATTTAACATAACTGAAAAGAAAAATAAGAAAAGTGACAAAACTAAGAAAAGAGATATTCCTGGACAATGAAATATTAATTTCATTTATTTATATTTTTTATTTTTGATTTTGATTTTTTCTTCAATTTTTGAAGATAGAAGGGTTTACATCGGGAAGTAAGACAATAAAGTAAAATATTCAGATCACACCCTGAGATAATCCGGACGCAGAAAGGATAGCAAGACTGGCTACCGAGACTCCCATCTGATGGAGAACTTTCATGCTTGGCGATCATTTTTTGGCTTTTCTTCTGTCTCGGCAATGGCTTCAATGGCCTTCAGTGCTGGATCAAATTCCTCATATCCACAAATTATTCCGACTATTGGCCCGCTGTTGTGGGCAGGAAACAGATTGTTCATCACATCAGGAGCTTCTTCATCCCAAAAAATGATTCTTTCAGCTTCAATCAAATCCTCAACCGCCCTTTTGAGAGTCCAACAGTCCTCTGTACTATGTCTCACTACTCCAGAGCGGTATTCACATCCAGCGTCGGCTCAGTGCGAGGGGGACTCGGGGTTTGGCCAGTTTGGGGCCACCGGATGCATCAGACCTCACCTGACTAGCTTTGGAACAAACCCGAGTATGATTCACCAATAGGGGTGAACTGATTCCTTTTGAAAGGCTCTCTTGGGTGAGGATTGTACTGAGAATATTTGATTTGGGATTATATGGAGCTTGGTAAGGATGGACATTTCTGGAAGGTAGAGCTCGATTTTGTGTATAATATTGTGGTCGCGTGCAAGGTTGCGCGTTCATCACCGCATACCAACAAAACCAACCACCTGAACAGAACCTGCTAATTTGCTCACACCACAACCTTGTTAGTTTGAGACATTTAACATATAGAAAATTGCATGTTGGGATGCAATGCACCTAACAGTTAAACGTTTCTACCATGTGTTTGAACGATTGCATGTTTTATCCCGGACTTAACTAATTCTTTCAGTATGTACCTTTTTTCTTTTATTTTTGCCTCTCTTTTAACACTCTTGATGTTTCATCTCGTTTTTGCCATTCTTTTATTTTTGGCACTCTCTTTTTCTCTTTTGTTTGTCACTCTTTATTTCTTGTCGCTCCTTTTTTTTCGCTCGTTTCTTTCTTTTTCAACTCAAATTTTTCTTTTCTCTTTTTTTTTTCAGTTTATTTTTCACTCAATTATTTTATAGCTATGATCGAATCCGATGGGGATTGCCTACGTATCATGACGCTGCATGAATCAGATCTTACGTAGTTCGGGAAGATCAGGAATAGAGTAAATAAACTAACTCTTTTTTTGGTTGGAATTTTTTTGAAAGAAATGCTTTAAAAGAAGAAAGGAAATATTTTTGATTTTTTAATTTTAATCTTTGTTTTTTTTATTTGAAAGAAAGACTTCTAAAAATTTATTTGCTTTTGATTTGAACTTTGAAAATTTTAAAAGTAAAAAGAAAATATTTTTGTTTGAATTTTCATTTGTTTTCTCTTTTCTAAAGAAGAAAAGAAAATATTTTTGGATTTTGAATGTTGCCTCTTAATTTTCGAAAGAGGGACTTTTAAGAAAATGTTTTGAATTTCTGAGTTTTTATTTATTTACAAAAGCACTTATAAAGAAAAGTGAAAATATTTTTGGACTTCAATTTTTCAATTTTTTTTGTTTTTTTTAACATTTACGAAAGAAAGACTTCGAAAGAGAGCAAAGAATATTCTTTTTTGGATTTTTGTTTTGACTTGTGGATTTCCGAAAGAAGGACTGTTAAGAAAACATCTCGGATTTCTGATTATACTTTTAAAGAAAAGCGAAAATATTTTTGGACTTTTGTTTTCTCAATTTTTTAAGAACATTTACAAAAGAAAGACTTCTAAAGAAGAAAAGAATTTTTTTTTTGAATCTTTGTTTCTTGTTTTTTTTTTGGATTTTGTGGGAAAAATACTTCAAAATGAAGGAAACTCTTATTTTGGATTTTGAATCCTTTTTTGATTTTTCTTTTTTTTTTTTCGTATGAAAGACTTCAGAAAGAAAGAAACTATTTTTTTGAGTTTTTTTTTTAAAAATCTTTTTTTGAATTTTCTAAGGAAAGATTTCTAAAGAAGGAACTAATGGAAAATATTTTTGGATTTTTTGAAAATTGGGGCCGGAACTGATGAGGTTTGCCTACGTATCTCACATCCGGTGAGAATCAGACCCGTGTAGTTCGGTCAGTTTTGACGAAACAGGGGAAACATGAGTTTTGAAAACAATCACTTATTTTCTTTCTCTCTTTTTTTTTTGAAAATTCGGGTAGCGTTTTGGATTTGGAATACCTACCTCTCACTTTTTTTTTTTGATTTTCTTTCTCATTCATTTTTTTTATTTTCTTTCCCTATTTTAGAAGCCGGTCAACATACAAATCCGAAGCAAATAAATGCACAAGTAGCAAGTAGAATGCATCAGGATGGTCTTTTCATTTCGGGTACACATATCCTAGACAGACCCAACCCCTGTGTTGAGTCTCCAAAGTCAAATGCACGTGATGCAAACAAACGTTCCTACTAGAGATCCAGCATGAGTCTTTGTTATACTAGGTTTAAAACCTGGGTGTATTGTTCTAGACCTGACTTACCTGAGCGGACAGCTCGAGCCGGGGGGGGAGCGTACCGGGAATACAGAAGCTTCACCAGTTTTGCAACTTGTCCGAACCTCGTTCTAAAATTGGATATGACTCTAATAGAAAAGAAGTCACACGAAGTGCACACTTCCCAGATGATTTAGAAGACTCAGAGAGAAGAGAGTTTCGTAGCAATTTATATACGATTCAAACAATATCAAAGCGGTAAAAGCGGCATTTAGCACATTAGGCTCAACATGTAAAAATCAGATAAAAACAACCCAACTATAACAATTATTCTAAGCTCGAATTCTTAAACCCTGAACCAAAGTTCTGGGTTTGTATCCCCAGCAGAGTCGCCAGAGCTGTCACACCTCCTTTTTTACACACCCGAAGGGTATAGATAGGGAATTTTTCCAATTTAAGTGACATTATTCGAAATGAGATTATTTATTTATCAGAGTCACCACTTGGAATATTTTAAATGGTGTCCCAAGTCACCGGTTTATTTTAAAATCCCAAATCGAGGAAAATCGACTTTCCCTTTAAAGTCTGCGAACTAGAAATTCTAAGTAAGGAATTCTGTTAACCTGGGAGAAGGTGTTAGGCATTCCCGAGTTCCGTGGTTCTAGCACGATCGCTTAAACCATTATAATTGGCATATTATCTGATTTTAATACATGTTTTAGCCTATGGTATATTTTAAACTTATTAACCGCTTTTAATTATTTTAGGAAGATTCAACGTTATTTAAAACACGCCTTGAACCACGCCACATGAAATGCACCTGCGATTCATGACATATTTTATTTAACATTGTTGAGAATTGGAGTTGGGTCACATGAAATGCACACCCGAGTTTAAGGAAATTAAATTAAAATAGCGCGTCTAAAACAACTACGCAATTTCAAGTTAATAACAAGGTTTGCGAGGGTCATGGAAAATTCGACTGATGGCACAACTCAATTTCTAAAGAGTTGAAATTAATTTCATGAGAGTCATGGGGAAATTATTGTAGAAGAAATAAGCTAGATAACAATCCACAACCCAATTTAATCTTAATATCCCCCAAAATCCCTTTACTCCAATTTACTGCCATAAACACTTAATTGTTCAAGTTTTCAAACCTTACTACTTCTTATTTCTTAATTTGCTCCATTAACCTGATATATCATTTCACAAACAGAACGAATATAATATATTAACCTCAAACAATTAACATCCAAACTAATCAGTGAGTTAAATGAACTAAAAATAAAGAAAAAACATAAACAAAGCTTAATACCCACCTACGATAAATTAAACACATAAACAAACAAAGTTTTTAAATAAGGAGAAAACAACTAAAACAAATTTAATATTAACACCCACAAAACAAATATATCTAAAATAGCTACCAAACTAGTGAGAAGAAAAAAAACAAAATAAAATTGAAAGTATAAGGATCTTCTGGAATGAAGCTTCAAAGTCATAGATTAAATAACAACAAAGAAGGAAAATATAGACCTTTTATAACTTCCAATTCATCAACAGCCTTCTGCTATTTACAGGCAGACAAAAAAAATGCCGATGGAATTGAATGGAACTAACTGTCAACAAGACCACGCCGGAAACTTGGAAAGAGCTCCATTGACTCAGATTAATTTATCATTAATTGTCACATTCTTTACAACCACAGTTGACACTCCCGGATCACAAAAATGAAAAAAAAAACGGGGAGGGGAAAGGTCGAAGACGACGGTTCAGGGAGTGGGATCGTCGATTGCGGCGCCTAGCTTAAGTCCTAGGTCCTTTAGGCCAACTTTTTGTTTTTTTATTAGGTCCGCTCTTTTTCAATGGATTTACGTGCTATTTGTTTTGTTCTTGCCAAAGTAAGAATGATATGAAAATGATGATTTTTTTTTTGTGTAAAACGGCGGAAGGCTTAGAGTTTTAGGTGTAGGTTTATGTAGGTATTAAGTACTATTATATAGGGATAAGGATTAGGTTAGGGGTATGAGCCTAGGAATTATAGGCTTGGTAATTATGGACTAGGTCCAAAAATTAGGCGTAAAGATGGGTTGCTCGAGCCCAAGTTTTATTCTTTCCTCGCGAACGAGATTAAAATACGATCTCATTTATTAATTAGTCCTATTTAAGTAAAATAATTGTTAAAATAAGACAGACCGTTAAAATAAACTATTTTTGTTTAGTATTTTTCAAGACTAAAAATGACTACAAAATATTAATGGAACAATTTTTGTAATTTTGATTTTTCTTGTAATAAAATAAAGTAAAAGAGTAAAAATTAGTTGAAATAGCTATATTAGGCCTAGATTAAATATTTACGTGCTATTATATGAAAAATCTTGGGGAGGGTCAAAAATCATATGTGTACAGGGATGAATATGTACAACGAAACATAACTTTATATATAGACCAAAATAAAATAAAAGTGCGATAAATGTAACAAACTATCAAAATTATATACAGACCAAAGATGAAAAATCAAGAAAGCATAAAAATGTATCAAATATATATACAGTCATCCAAAATGTAAAAATGAATGTAGGGCCTACCCCGTCAGATGAAAGCTGGCATTGTCCCCCACGCCAACTAGTCCAAATAAACATAAAGAGATAAGAGAAAAAAGGATATAGAAGACTCCCTAAGGCCCGTCTGTATGCATAGGGTCATGTGTGGTCCCTGGGTCCTCTGTGTGCTCGGGAACCTTAGACTAGTTCCCGGTGGCTTGCTGCTCTGCTACTGAGACTTGGTCCTGGACCTGGACAGGCTCTGAAATTGGTACATCCTGTGACTGACTGGAGGAAGTCTCCTGTGGGTCTGCCAGCTAGATGACTGCATCATCAACTCTTGGAATCATCATCTTCCTCTTTGGAGGCCTCTGTGTCTACTCCTGCTGTGGCTGAGCTGCTGGGACTGGGTCCTCGAGCAATAAGTCTAAAGGCAGTTGATCTACCTTCAGTCTGTCAACATCTACACGTAGCTCCTTCACAGACTCTTCCGCAGCTTCTTGTGCTCCCGAGCAAGCTCCTTGAGAGCCTTGTTATGTGAATCAACTGCCTTTGAGAGAGCAGCCTGAGTGTCAAGGATCTTCTTCTGATTGTCAAGTATCTCCTTGACCGCATCCTCTATCGATTGTGGCATCTGTGGAGCTGGGGGAGCCGATTGAGCCTCTACCGTGGTAGTCAAGATGGACAACTTGGATGAAGCATTCTGCATCCAGTTATTGATACTCAAAAGTGCCTGGCTCAGACAGTGGGCAGTAATAGGATGGGCCCGGGAAGATGGGACCTTCGGGCCCGCTGATGTGGATGGACCGGCAGGAATAGCTGTGGATTTCGAAGGTCCGGGAGGGATGTCAGCAGGGACCTCTACCACAACTAGCTCTTCAGACTGGCCAGTTGGGGCAGAAGTAGGAGCTTTGTAGTTCTTGCACTTGGGGTTGTCATCCCCCTTCATGTTATACCAGGAAAATGGGACTATCGCCTTGAACTTGATGTCATAGGGCCTCTCGTCCACTTTCAGGTCCCGAAAGTAATCACTGAGGAATGGATAATTTATGTCATGCTCGGCACTCACAATAGTAATAATCCTCGACATCACATTCCCCACATTGATGGGGTACCCTGCCATAATAAAAGCAACCAGTACAGCCCAGTGAAGAGTAAGGGTGTTGTCATGAGTGGTAGGGTCCAACTGGCTGCAAACAAAAGTCTCCCACCCACATGCCTCAAAATTTAGGGTCCGTCTCAGAATCTTGACGCCCACAGTCAACCAGTCAGGGATGGTACCCAGGATTGCCAGGTATTGTGCTAGCCATTGATGAACCTCTTCACCCATTTTCAACTTCGCCATGTATAAGGTCTCGTCCTCCTCATTGAAACCCAAGTATTCATTTATATACTTTCCATCAAACAACACCTTCCGATTTCGAATCTTGGTCACTTTGGAGCCCTTTTTTATGTGGGCTACATTACTGTAAAATTCTTTGACCAAGTGTTCGTTGGCATCCTCACACTTGTCAAGGAAATGTTCCCAGCCAACTCTTGTCCTAAACTGTCTCCTCACGTCGGGGTTGTGAGGTAGCAAGTCACTATCAATGAAACTCCGCTCCGGGATCAACTTTCTCACCGGCCACCACTCTCGGAATTTATGGTATGCCACCTCACTAACAAACCTATCTTTCCAAACCTCCGGCTTTCTAGATCTCGCAATTCCCCACACTTGTGGTTCACCTCCTTCTTCTGCTTCATCATTACCCCCTAGTTCTTCTTCATCTCCTACATCACCCTCTCCAGATAATGAAGCTGTGGGAGATGTAGAGTATTCATCCCCACTACCTACTGCTGAGCCCTCAGACGACCCATAAAAAATGTTCACTGATGCTTGGGCAGCGGGGGAAAGTGGAGGAGTGTCTCTATGTCTGGCCCTCTTCGGATACGGGATGTATTCTGGGATTGAGTCCGAAGAGATCTCCCGAGAGGGCTCGTACTCACTCCCCGACTTGTCAATGGCTCTGTCAGCCGCTTTTATGGCCTTCCTTATGTTATTGATGTTTTGCCTAGCTTGGGGAGTGAGTTTGACCAACTTCTGTTTCCCTCCCCGGGAAGATTCTCCTCTGCCAGGTTGTTTCGAGCCTTTTCCTCGTTGTTTAACCATAGCCTGCAAGTACAATCAAATGAACTCGTTAATATCATTGCAGTAGTTGAAAGCAGTTTTACAAAATGAGTTATAGATCAGGCATGAAGAATTGCAGACAGTTGCATAAAACAGCCCAGTGCGGACCACACAAAATGGAGTGCGTCCGCACAGGGGTCAGTGCGGACCGCACATGGGTAAGTGCGGACCGCATAAAATTGACTGCGGTTTGCACAGGGGTGGGGTTCAGAATACCCACCCTCTGTATCTTGACAGTGCAGAAAATATATTGTGGTCGCGCAGGGGCTAGTACGGACCGCACAAAATGTAGTGCGGCTGCACTGCCCAAAGTTCAGCTTCCCGGAAGTTCTTCAGTGCGGTCCGCACAAAATGGCACCACGGACCACACTAGGGAACCGCGGACCGCACTAAAACGTCTGTGGTCTGCACAGAGTGCCCAAAAGTGGCACTAAGCTAGGGTTCATGAAAATTTCTTTTAAGTCCAATTTTTGCACCTAATAGGGGTTGCTAAGTGATTACCCAATCCATTAAGCTAACTATTTCCACATGAATCAAAATTTAAACTAACCTAACTTAGAAGTTAAGAAAAAACGAAAGGAAGAAGAAATAGAAGCTAAGAAGAACGAGAATTAAATGAAATTTACGAAATTAAGCAAGTAAAAGGAAGATTATGGTACCAGATTATGAGATGAATTGAAGTAAATAAGTTCCAACAAGTAATTACGAGCAAGTAAAAATAGTGAACAGTGATTATATTCTCTAAGATTCAAATTTTGTGAAAAGAGTAAAAGGGGTCCCAGAGGGTCTATTTATAGAAAACCCTGGGGCCCATTCTCACCAACCAGTGCGGACCGCACAAAATGGACCGCGGTCCACACTACAATGTTTTGTTCAAGCCTGAGAAGGCAATGCTCTGCGGTCCATACAAAATAGACTGCGGCCGCAGAGGTCCACCGCAGACCGCACAAAATGTAGTGCGGCCGCGGTGGCAAACTTTAGAGGGGTTTCATTTAACCCACACCAGTGCGGTCCGCACAAAATGTATTGTGGCCGCACTGGCAACTTCAGCGACCTATGCATTTTTTTCACTATGTCTTGCACTGCATCAACACAACCCTGTAACATCTCACAACTAGTTAGCCCAAAAATCAATCCTATACTTCAAAGAAAATCAAAGAAAGCAAGAAGAAAAACACATGGGTTGCCTCCCAAGAAGCGCCTGATTTAACGTCGCGACACGATGCAGGTTACCATTACATCATTTGAAATAAAGAAGTGCCACCACGTGGTTGTCATCAATTTTCCTAAGATAATGCTTGACCCGGTGCCCGTTAACTCTGAAGACTTCACCATTTTTATTTTTCAAATCAAGAGCACCAAAGGGGTCACAAATACAACTTCAAACAATCCACTCCATTTTGATTGAGCTTTCCCGGAAACAGACGTAACCGGGAGTTGAACAAGAGAACCAAATCACCTACTTTGAACTCCTTTCCATGAGCATATTTATCATGAAGGTACTTCATCTTGTCCTTATACAAGGACGAACTGGAGTAGGCATGGAATCTGAATTCATCAAGTTCATTGAGCTGCTCCACACGAAGGTTGGCTGCAACATCCCATTCAAGATTCAACTTCCTCAAAGCCCATATGGCCTTGTGCTCTAACTCAACCGGAAGATGACAAGCTTTCCCAAACACCAACCGATACGGAGGCATACCAATCGAAGTCTTGAAAGCTGTCCTATAAGCCCATAGAGCGTCATCTAACTTCTTCGACCAATCAGTCCTATTAGCATTGACTGTCTTTGACAATATACTTTTGATTTCCCTGTTGGAGATTTCCACTTGACCACTTGCTTGAGGATGATAGGGGGTCGAGACTTTGTGATTGACACCGTACTTAGAAATCAATGTGTCGAAAGCTCTATTGTAAAAGTGAGATCCCCCATCACTAATAATTGCACGAGGAGTGCCAAACCTTGCGAAAATGTTCTTCTTAAGGAATGCAACAACACTCCGGGCTTCATTGTTAGGCAAAGCCACGGCTTTAACCCATTTGAGACATAGTCAACCGCCACAAAAATGTAAGTATTCCCACAAGAGCTAACAAATGGACCCATAAAATCGATGCCCCAAACATCAAAGATATCCACTTCAAGAATAGTATTGAGAGGCATCCCATCCCTTTTAGAAATTCCACCCTCTCTTTGGCATTTATCACACCTCTTCACAAAATCACCCGTATCTTTGAACAAAGTTGGCCAATAAATCCCACAACTAAGAACTTTAGAAGCCGTCCTCACCCCGCCATGATGGCTACCATAGGGAGAGGAATGATAAGCCTCCAAGATACTCAATTACTCCTCCTCCGGGACACACCTTCGGATCACACCATCCATGCAAATCTTGAACAAGTATGGCTCATCCCAATAAAAATCCAAACTATCCCGCTTGAGCTTCTTCCTTTGGTTAGACGATAGCTCACACGGGATTATTCCGGTCATAAGGTAATTAGCCACATCGGCAAACCATGGCATATCATTCATTGACACCGCAAGGAGTTGTTCGTCGGGAAATGAATCATTGATCTCAAGTCCATCACAAGGCCTCCCATCCTCCTCCAAACGGGATAAGTGGTCCGCCACTTGGTTCTCACTACCCTTCCAATCCACAATTTCTAGATCAAACTCTTGAAGTAGTAGCACCCATCACATCAATCTTGCCTTGGAGTCTTTCTTTGTCATCAAGTACCTAAGGGCGACATGGTCGGTGTGCACTATGACCATGGCCCCCATAAGATACGGCCGAAACTTTTCCATTACAAACACCATGGCTAACAACTCTTTTTTGGTAACCGTGTAGTTCCTTTGATCCTCATTCATGGTCTTGCTTGCATAGAACACCGGATGAAATATTTTATTAACCCCTTGACCCAAAACAGCCCCCACCGCAACGTCGCTTGCGTCACACATGAGCTCGAAAGGCAAGCTCTAATTTGGTGCGGTAATGATAGGGGTAGTGGTCAACTTAAGATTGAGAAGCTCGAATGCTTGCATACATCCCTCATCGAACACAAACTTAGCATCCTTTCCTAGTAGCTTGCACAAGGGGTTTACCACCTTCGAAAAATCTTTTATAAACCTCTGGTAAAATCCCGCGTGCCCAAGAAAACTACTCACCCCTTTGACAGAAGTGGGGGGAGGAAGCCTTGAAATAACCTCTATCTTGTCTTTGTCAACTTCAATCCCACGCTTTGAAATTTTGTGGCCCAACACTATGCCCTCCTCTACCATGAAGTGAAATATTTACCAATTAAGCACGAGATTGGTGTCTTCACATCGAGTTAATACTCTATCCAAATTTCTCAAACACTCTTCAAAGGAATCACCAAACATGCTGAAATCATCCATGAAGACCTCCAAGATATCTTCCACCATGTTGGTGAAAATAGCTATCATGCATCATTGGAAGGTCGCCGAAGCATTACACAACCCGAACGACATCCGAGAGAAAGCGAAGGTTCCATACGGACAGGTAAAGGTGGTCTTCTCCTGGTCCTCTGGGGCAATTAAGATTTGATTATACCCTGAGTATACATTCAAAAAGCAATAAAAAGCTCGCCCTGCAAGACAATCAAGCATTTGGTCAAGGAATGGCAATGGAAAATGATCCTTTCAGGTCACCTTGTTTAGCTTCCGGTAGTCCGTACATACCCTCCATCTGGTAACTGTCCGAGTGGGAATAAGTTCATTGTTGTCATTTGTTACCACAGTCATACCACCCTTCTTCGGTACACATTGCACCGGAGAAGTCTATGAGCTATCGAAAATGGAGTACACAACACCGACATCCAACCACTTGATCACTTCTTTCTTCACCATTTCTTACATTGCCTCGTTCAATATTCTTTGATGCTCCAAGGAAGTCTTTGCATAATCCTTCAAGATAATTTTGTGCATATAGAATGTTGGGCTTATTCCCCGAATGTCATCCAAAGTTCATCCAATTCCCTTTTTCGCCTTTGAAGCACCGCCAAAGTGGCCTCAACCTGCATGTTTGTTAGGCAAGAAGAAAGAATAACTGCTAAAGTAGAATTTGAGCCCAAAAATTCATACATGAGGTGTGGAGGAAGTGGTTTCAACTCCAACACCGGTGGCTCCTCAAATGATGGCTTTGTTGGTGGAGTCTTCTAATTTTCAAGATCCAAAGACAATTTCCTAAGCTCATAGGAATAAGAGCCCATCCCATATAAGGAATTCACGCACTCCACTCTGCTTGCATCCTTATTAGCATCAAGATTTAATAGCACAACCTCAAGGGGATCCTCCACGTTGATCATAGCACTGGTGTCATCCACAATCACAGCTGTGACAAGGTCTACAAATGAGTACACCTCGGTGCTATTGGGTTGCTTCATAGATTTGCAAACATGAAAGACGACCTTTTTCATCTCCCACTCGGAAAGTGAGCTCACCCGATTCAACATCAACCAATGCCTTCCCCATTGCAAGGAAAGGCCTTCCCAAGATAATAGGAACCTCATAGTCCACCTCACAATCCAAAATTACAAAGTCGGTCGGCAATATGAATTTGTCCACCCGGATAAGCACGTCATCAATAATGCCCAAAGGTCACTTCATTGATTGATCCGCCATTTGAAGTCTCATTGAGGTTGGCCTAGGTTGCCCGATACCCAAAGTTTTGAAAACCGAGTAGGGCATCAAATTGATACTAGCTCCCAAATAACATATAGCCTTGGCAAGGTCCACACTCCCAATGGTGCAAGGAGTGGTGAAAGCACTGGGATCTTCAAGTTTCGGGGCCATTGAATGCACTATAGCACTAACTTGGTGAGTCATCTTTATAGTTTTACAATCCATAGAACGCTTCTTTGTGACCAAGTCTTTCATGAATTTTGCATAGCCCCATTTGTTCGAGAGCCTCCACCAAAGGCACATTAATGGACAAGCTCTCCATCATGTCAATGAACTTTTTAAACTGATTATCATTTTTCTGCGTCGCAAGCCTTTGAGGATAAGGTGGAGGTGGCCTTGGCAAAGGAGCCTTGGCTTTTGGCACAACCGGCTCCGACATGTCAATTATGTGTTCCCTAGACGGGTTCACATCATTTTGAGTTTCCACCTCAACATAGTGAACATCAATCCTAACTTCATTGTTCATATTTTCATCAACCACATCTTCAACTATCAAAGGTACTTCATTATCTTGCAACTCAACATCTTCATCCATAACTTGCTTTTGTTTCGAGGCATTCACATCACCGCCTCTCCCACTTCTTGTTGTAACCGCCATAAAATGATTGTTCCCACCCTTCAGGTTCACTACCATATCACTTGGTAGAGCACCCTTAGGGCGAGTATTCAAAGATTGAGAGATTTGGCCTAAATGCACCTCTAAGTTCCGAATAGAGGTATTGTGGGAAGCCAATTGAGCATCAGAATCTTGGTTCTTCTTCATCATTTGCTTGAACATCATTTCAATTCTACCTAAATCATTGCCAGAAGAACTAGGACCTTGAGAAGGAAATAGGGGTGGATTGTTCGGTTGTTGGTACATTGGGGGCCTTTGAAAACCTTGCCCCCGGTTGCCTTGGTTCCCATTGTTCCATACACCTTGATTGTTATTGTTGCCCCAATTGTTATTATTACCATTCCAATTCCCTTGGTTACCTTAATTGTTGTTCTGATTCCCCCAGTTGTTATTTTGGTTGTTGTTGTTCCAATTACCACCACCTTGTTGTTGATTGCCCCAATTCCCTTGGGGTCGCCATTGTTGGTTAGAAGAGTTGCCTCTATTGCCTTGATAGTTGTTGACGTATTGAACCTCTTCACTTTGGTCATCATAACCATCATTTTGAAACCCATCACATGCATCATCATATTGCTTAGAATTCCCTTGATTTTGTTGTCTCTTTTGCCTTCTCTTGTTGACAAGCATATTAACACCCTCTATGACATTCACTTGGCGAGGATTTTGAACTTGTTGCAACTGCGCCTTAGCCAATTGGTTCATAGTAGTAGTAAGCTCAACTATCGCTTGCCCGTGATCATGTAATACCTTATGCAAATGAATAACCGTAGGGTCACCTTGAGGAACATTGGCCCTACTTTGCCATGCAGAAGAAGTGTCAGCCATCTCATCAAGTACATCACATTCCTTATTATATGACAGCTTCATAAAATTGCCCCCGACAAGTTGGTTCACTATGCATTGGTTTGTGGTGTTAATGCCCCGGTAGAAAGTTTGTTGGATCATAGCCTCGGTCATATCATTGTTGGGGCATTCTTTCATCATTGTTCTATAACGCTCCTAAATCTCATGCAAAGGTTCCGTGGGCTCTTGCTTGAAAGCCAATATCTCATCACGCAATGCCGCCATGTGCCCCGGTGAGAAAAATTTAGCAATGAACTTATCCACAAACTCATCCCAAGTTGTGATGGAATGGTTGGGAAGTCGCTCGAGCCAATCCAATGCTTTCCCTCGAAGTGAGAATGGGAAAAGCCTCAACCTAAGAGCATCCTCGGACACATTCGTCTGTTTGCTCCCCCAGCATGTATCCACGAACCCCTTGAGATGTTTGTAGGCATTTTGATCTGCAGCGCCCGTGAAGTACCCATGCTGCTCAAGTAAGGTCAACATCACATTGGTTATCTGAAAATTGCCCACCCGGATTCGGGGTGGGACGATAGCACTTGCATATCCTTGGTTCGGTAATACTCTGGGAACCACTCTTGGAGGTGGCGGAGGAGGATCTGAAATATTGTCATTTGGATTAACATTGGCATTTCGGCCTCTACGTAGACCTTGAGGTACAAGAGGCACCTCATCTTGTTCAACATCATCTACCTCCTCCCCCGCAAACACGTTTCTAAGAGGGTCATTAGTGTTGTTCAATGCCATATTAGTACCTGAGTAATGACACAAACAAGTGAGTAACAAAGAAGGAAAGAAGAACAGTACACAAAACTAGCTAAATAGATAGCCAAAACCGTTAACTCCCCAATAACGGCGCCAAAAAGTGATCTCAGTCAACTCTGTACCACTAATAAGTAGCGAGAGAGGGCCGCAATAACTTTTACCCGATTTTGGGTCGGGATCTATTTCCACAGAGAGCTAGAATTGGAATTGAGTATCTATTTAGGTTAGGATTGTGTATTGGTTCCAAATTGCACTTCTATTTATTTTTGGGTTTTCTTTTATAATTCTACTATTATCAAACTACAAATTATAATTACAACTAGATTAAGCTAAGAGTAAAATGCTACAAGTTGTTCAAATATTCTAAAAGGCACTAGGGTAGTGACTTTCACCTAGGTGGCCAATTGACGGGTAATTGCGTCTAAGACACGATTGACATGATTGGGGAATATTTTATAACCGTTGCTCGATATTACCCACTCTCACACCTCTCGGTAGAAAGAATGATTTTGCCCAATTGACTTTCTCAAGACCAATTGGGTATGCATATTTGCTCAAGCAACTAGGGTTCAAATCGGGTATTACTCTCTCAAGGTTTAACCCTTTACTTGGGACTATCAATTCTCTTGAGTCCATCCCAATTCCTTGTTGGATCAATTTTGGAGACTTAGGCTCTCTTTCTCAAGAAGAGCCCAAGTCAACTTAGCACAAACTAGTGGTTGCAACTACTAATTCAGTAATTAAACCATGAAAATGACCCAAATAGCAAACACCCATAGTCAATCTAGCCCTAAATTGTAACACCCATCAATTACCCACACTACGGTTGAGCCACAATCCTAGCTAATGGTCTAGCTACTCATACTTGAAGAGAAAAACAAAGAAGTAGATGAAGATGAACACATATTAATTAATTGCTAAGCTAAATACAAAGATTCAATGATAAAAAGTAAGTAAAAATGCCCAAAATAGCTACAAGATACGTTCCCATAAGCGCAACAACTATTCTAAAATGTTTGATACCCTAAAAATGGAAAAACGATCTATTTATACTAAGATGGAAAATCTAGACAAAAATGCCCCTGTGGGGTTAGTGAGGACCGCACAAAATGGTGTGCGGTCGCACTAGGCTCTTGAACTTGCAAACTCAGCTCTTTGAACTCAGGCTCCGCAGACCGCACAGAATGGTAGTGCAACCGCATTGCCTTCAGTGCGGACCGCAAAAAACTTTTTGCGGCCGCACTGCCATAATGCCCGAAATTCCAACTCTCTGAATCTCCCTAGTGCGGACCGCACAAAGTGTAGTGCGGCTGCACTAGTCCTATTTTTCCTAAGTTTGTCTTGTCTTTGATACTTGTGCAAATTTCACTCCTTTTGAGCTGATCTTTGACATCTTGTCACTTTGTTGATCAAACCTGCAATCAAGTACAACTTATGAGCCTTTTGGGATCATTTTGTATGAATTTATAATCAAAGCATAAGTAAGAAGGAGTATAAAATGCGTCAAAATCCGTAGTTATCAACTACCCATTTTTGGCAGACAGTAACTTGCGCTTGATCAGGCAGGGCTAATGGCGAAGCTAGGGTAGCTAAAGCATCAACCTTCTTATTTTCTTTCCTTGGCACATTCTGAATAGTCACATCACCGAGCCACCCCATTAACTTTTTAGCGTAATCATGATATGGGCGTAGTTCAGGCTTCTTAACCTCGTAGCTACCCAAAAGCTGATTGACCACTAATTGGGAGTCACCAAAGACTTGCAATTGCAATTGGTTTATATCAATGACCATTTCAAGCCCAAGTATTAATGCTTGATACTCAGCAAAATTGTTGGACTAGAGTTGTGTCAAGGTGAAGGAGTAGGGCAAGACTTCACCTTGGGGAGTGACAAATACTACGCTAGCCCCAGCTCTCCCACGATGCGCAACACCATCAAAGTAAATCTTCCATGGAGGTTGAAATTCAACGACCATTGTGTCCTCATCAGGTAGTTCATCGATTAGCTCCCATTCATCAGATATCGGATGATCTGCCAAGAAGTCTTCCAATGCTTGTCCTTTTACAGCCTTTTTGAGGGATGTACAAAATCTCGAATTGTTGAAGTTGGAGGTACCATCTCGCTAGTTGATCACTAAGAACATGTTTTAAAATCACGAACTTGATGGGATTTGCTTTAGAAACAAGACGGACAACATGAGCTTGAAAGTAGTGCTTCAACTTTTGAATTGAGAAGACTAACGCCAAACACAACTTCTCAATTGGCGAATAATTCAGCTTGTTTGGTGTCATCATCCTGCTCAAGTAGTAAAGAGAGTTTTCTTTTCCCTCACTATTTTCTTGGTCCAACAGTGCTCCAACAGACCTTTCTTGCACCGCAATGTATAGTATCAATGGCTTTCTAGGTATAGCAACTGCTAAAACTGGAGGCTTCATCAAGTAGGTTTTGATACTTTCTAAGGCATTGCTACAAGCTTGGTCCCACTTGAAAGGAACGCCTTTCTTCATGAGGCAACTAAATGGTTGGCACCTCCCAGCTAGGTTTGATATGAATCTTCTTAGGTATGCTAGCTTTCCTTGCAGACTTTTCAACTCATGGATATCCCGAGGCTCAGGAATTTTCAAAATGGTATCTATTTTGGCTTGATCAATTTCGATCCCTCGATGTCGGACAATGAAACCAAGGAACTTTCCAAAAGTAACTCCAAAGGCACATTGCAAAGGATTTATCCTAAGTTAGTACCTCCGGAGCAATTCAAATACCATCCTCAAGTCTTTCAAGTGGTCGTCCTTCTCTCTTGATTTTACCACCAAGTCGTCAACATAGCATTCAACATTTTTGTGGAGAAGATCGTCGAAAATATTCTGCATAGCCCTTTGGTAAGTAGCACTAGTGTTCTTCAAGCCAAAAGGCATTACCTTGTAGCAACACTTGTGTTGCAAGTGTATTCAGTGTTCTGAGGCCTAAAAACCTCTTCTTTACTCACCTTGATTTACGTGCGTGGTCCGGACCTATATCTGGAAAGCCTTTTATGTGAAAATATGAGAAATAGAAATTTCTAGAGTTAAAATTTGATTATGGTTGGCTTTGGTTAATATTTTGAGCAAACGGACCCGGATCCGTGTTCCAACGATCCTGGGAGGTCCACAGTAAAATATGGGACTTGGGCGTATGACCGGAAATGAATTCCGAGGTCCCAAGCCTTAGAAATCAATTTTTGAAAGAAATTGTTTTACTGAATTATCTAAGAAATAAAAAAAGAATTAATGTTTGAAACCATTATTATCGGGCCCGTATTTTGGTTCCTGAGCCCGGTACAAACTTGTTATAGTATTTGAAAGATAACTGTAAATTTGGTAAAAACAGAGTTTATTTGACGTGAGTTGGACTTCCGGTTGAAGAGTTATGAACTTTGAGAGTTCTTGATGAAAATGTTGAGTTTTAAGGTTAATTCATGATTTTACATGTTATTTTGATGATGTGATCACACGAGTAGGTCCATATGATGTCTTTGAGTTAGTATGCATACTTGGTTTGGAGTTCCGAGACTCGAGTGAGTTTCGGGTAGGTTCCGGGATGCTAGGCTTAAAACATGGATGTTGCAGGTTCAGAGAAGTGCAAATCTCTGAACCCGCCTATGCTGACCGCACTAGTTTTAGTGTTGTCCACGGTGGGGGTTGTGCACTCGATTTTGTGCGGTCCGCACAGGTTCACTAGTCCGACTTCGGAAGCCAATATCTTTTGATCTACGAGGAATTTTGAGATAATTCAAAAATGAAAATTGTAGCCCTTCTGTCACGACCCGGATTCCCCACCCTCGGGAGTCGTGATGGCGCCTACTAATAAGAGCTAGGCAAGCCAATCCTTAACTGCATACATCGTTAACAATTACTTCTTTTAACAATTATCGGTGATAGCATGAAATCAACGGAATTAAATAAATATGCGGAAGTCTTAAATTTAAAGAAAACTGAACAATAATGCGAGAATCAACATATGCCTCTACCCAAGAACTGGTGTCACATTACTCACGAACTTCTAAGAGTGCTAAATACATACGTTTGAAAGAAAAATATAAACTGTTTGTCTCGAATATATGAGATAACAGACGGAAATAAAAGATAGATGAGACGTCGGGCCTGCGAACGCCTGCAAGCTACCTCAGTGTCTCAATGGACTGAAGGTTGGCTCCCACGCTACTGCTGTTGTCCAAAACCTGGATCTGTGCAAAAGAGCACAAAGCGTAGTATCAGCACAACCGGCCCCATGTGCTGGTAAGTGTCTAGCCTAACCCCGGCGAGGTAGTGACGAGTCTAGGACCAAACTCCAGATAAACCTGTACAGTTATATAATATATGGCAGAAAAGTAAACAAGTAATAAGCAGTTAAATCTGGGGAAGGGGAACATGCTTCGGGGATAGCAGTTAAAAGAAATAACAGGGAATAATTAAGGAAGCTAGCACTATAACTTCCATCACTAATGAAGATAATAAAGGCAACTTTCACTTTCAGTTTCCTCTTGTTGCAGACGTGCAACCCGATCCCATTTCTCATATCTCGTGGTAGGCGTACCACCCGCTCCCATTTTATTCTATCTCGTGGTAGGCGTACCACCCGCTGCCATTTCATTATATCTCGTGGTAGGCGTACCACCCGCTCCCATTTCATAATATCTTGTGGTAGGCGTACCACCCACTCCCATTTCATAATATCTTGTGGTAGGCGTACCACCTGCTCCCATTTCATAATATCTTGTGGCAGGCGTACCATCCGCTCCCATTTCATAATATCTTGTGGTAGGCGTATCACCCGCTCCCATTTCATAATATCTTGTGGTAGGCGTACCACCTGCTCCCATTTCATAATATCTTGTGGTAGGCGTACCACCCGCTCCCATTTCATAATATCTTGTGGTAGGCGTACCACCCGCTCCCATTTCAATTCACCACACAATCACAAGAAATCCCCGGCAAGGGAACATAAGTAATATAATAACTTCCCGGCAAGGGAACAAGGATATCGAAATAGTCATCCCGGCAAGGGGGAATCAGCTATAACCAATCTCACTTTGCTAGTACTCAGTTCAATTAATGGAAATACTTAATCATAGAGGGTCATTATTAAAGTATACAAGGTGTCATTCAAAAACACAACAATTTTCAAGTTAAGACCCTCTATCATGCTTGACACCAACGTATAGATACTCGCCACCATGCCTATACGTCGTACTCAACAAGAAGCAAGTAGCAATTATGTCCCAACTCCTAATCCCTCAAGCTAGGGTTAAACCAAATACTTACCTCGATGCCTTGAACACCACTCAAGTCTCAATTATAGCTTTACCTCTTGATTCCAACACCAATCCGCTCGAATCTAGTCATAAGTTACTTAATCACATTAATAAATGCTAAATGAATCAACCCCAATGCATGAAAATGAGTTTTCCAAAGTTTTACCCAAAAGTCAAAAATGACCCCCGGGCCCACATGGTCGAAACCCGAGGTTCGGACCAAAACCTGATTACCCATTCCCCCACAAATTCAAATATATGGTTTGTTTTGAAATCGAACCTCAAATTGAGATCCAAAACCCCAACTTTTGAAAAACCTAGGTTCTACCCAAATCACCCAATTTCCCCATGAAAATCTTTGATTTGAAGTTGAAATCATGTTAAAAGATGTTAATAAGTGATGAAAATAAGTTAGAAATCACTTACCAATTGTTTTGGAGAAGAAAAGTTGTTTGGAAAATTGCCTCTTATGTTTTGGGGTTTTGAAAAGTGTAAAATAACTGAAATTCACATGTATTTATACCCCTCCGAAGTCCCTACCGTGGACCGCGCAAGAAGGACCGCGGCCACACAGGCTTCCTGAAGGCCTGCGGATCTATGCCCCGCGCGGACCGCGCAAGGCCGACCGCGGCCGCGCAGCACCCACCGCGGACCGTGCAAAGGCGACTGCGGCCGCACTAGCCCCTTCGCGGCCGCACGCGTTTCCTCGCGGGCCACGCCAAAAGGTTCAGAGGCCTGCAATATTTTTCTGAACCTGCAACATCTGATCTTTTTAAGCCTAAGGAATCCCGGAACCTACTAGAAACTCACCGAGCCCTTGAAACTCTAAACCAAGCATGCACATTACCTCAAAACACCCTACGAACATATTCGTGTGATCACATCACCAATATAACGTCATGAACATCGAATTGAACCTCAAGATCCATGAAATTCCTCAGATTTCCTTTTAAACATCAATTTTCCAATTAGGGTTCGGATCACGTCAAACGACGTCAGTTTTTTTTCCAAACTTTACAGGAGTGATTGAAAACATATATAAGACCTGTACCGGGCGCCAGAACCAAAATACGGGCCCGATACCATTACTTTCATATCAGTTTTCATTTCACTTTTCTTTAAACATTTTCATAAAACAATTTCACTTAAAAATTCATAACTCGGGCATGGGACCTCGGAATTCGATTTCGGGCATACGCCCACGTCCCATATTTTCCTACGGACCCTCCGGGACCATCAAATCACGGGTCTGGGTCCGTTTACCCAAAATGTTGACCGATGTCAAACTTATTCTTTTCGAGGTAAAACTTAGAAATTTTCACAAGATTTCACGTTTAAACTTTTTGGCTACGCACCCAGACTGCGCACACAAATCGAGGTGACTCTAAATGAGATTTTCAAGGCCTCGGAGACAAATTTCAATTAGAAACAGGTGATGACCCCTTTGGGTCGTCACATTCTCCACCTCTAAAACAATCGTTCGTCCTCGAACGGACAGAATAAGGAAGTACCTGAGTCGAAAAAAAGATGAGGATAACGGTCCCGCATATCGGACTCGGACTCCCAGGTCGATGCCTCAGGAGGCTGACCTCTCCACCGAACACGAATCAAAGGAAAACTCTTCGACCTCAGCTAGCAAACCTGTCGGTCTAGAATAGCCACCGGCTCCTCCTCATATGACAAATCCTTGTCCAACTGGACAGTGCTGAAATCTAACACGTGGGATGGATCGCCGTGATATTTCCGAAGCATGGACACATGAAACACCGGATGCACGGCTGATAAGCTAGGCGACAATGCAAGTCTATAAGCCACCTCTCCCACTCGATCAAGGATCTCAAATGGACCAATGAACCTAGGGCTAAGTTTGCCCTTCTTCCCGAATCTCATCACGCCCTTCGTAGGTGACACTCGGAGCAATACCCGCTCACTAACCATAAAAGCCACATCTCGAACCTTACGATCTGCATAGCTTTTTTGCCTGGACTGAGCTGTACGAAGCCTATCCTGAATGATCCTGACCTTGTCCAAGGCCTCCTGAACCAAATTTGTACCCAACAACCGAGCCTCTCCCGGCTCAAACCATCCAATCGGAGATCGACACCGCCTACCATATAAAGCCTCATAAGGATCCATCTGGATACTCGACTGGTAGCTGTTGTTGTAGGCAAACTCTGCTAAAGGCAAGAACTGATCCCACGAACCTCCAAAGTCAATAACACAAGCTCGGAGCATATCCTCCAATATCTGAATAGTCCGCTCGGACTGTCCATCCGTCTGAGGATGAAATGTTGTACTCAACTCAACCTGGGTGCCTAACCCTCGCTGAACTGCTCTCCAGAAATGCAAGGTGAACTATGTACCTCAGTCTGAAATGATAGATATTGGCACACCATGAAGACGAACAACCTCCCGGATATAGATCTTAGCTAACCTCTCGGACGAATAGGAAACTGCCACAGGAATGAAATGCGCTTACTTGGTCAGCCTATCAACAATGACCCAAACTGCATCAAACTTCTTCCGGGTCAATGAAAGTCCAGTAACGAAGTCCATAATGATTCTCTCCCACTTCCACTCGGGAAGCTCAATCCTCTGAAATAAACCACCAGGCCTCTGATGCTCATACTTAGCCTGCTGACAATTCAAACACCGAGCCACATAGGCAACGATATCCTTCTTCATTCTACGCCACCAATAATGCTGCCGCAAATCCTGATACATCTTTGCGGCGCCCGGATGGATAGAGTACCGGGAACTATGGGCCTCCTCTAAAATCAACTCTTGAAGCCCATCCACATTAGGCACACAAACGCGACCCTGCAATCTCAGAACTCCATCATCACCTAAGGTAACCTGCTTGGCACCCCCACGTTGCACCGTGTCTCTAAGGACACACAAGTGGGGATCATCAAACTGCCGATCACGGATACGCTCCAATAACGAAGAACGAGTGACCGTGCAAGCTAATACTCGACTGGGCTCAGAAATATCCAACCTCACAAATCGATTGGCTAAATCCTAAATATCCAAAGCAAGTGGCCTCTCACCGACTGGAATATAAGCAAGACTGCCCATACTAGCTGACTTTCTACTCAAAGCATCGGCCACCACGTTGGCCTTTCCCAGGTGATATAGGATAGTGATGTCATAATTTTTCAACAACTCCATCCACCTTCTCTGCCTCAAATTCAACTCCTTTTGCTTGAACAAATACTGAAGACTCTTATGATCTGTGAATACCTCACATGCCGTGCCATATAGATAGTGCCTCCAAATCTTTAATGTGTGGATGATGGCTGCCAACTCCAAATCGTGCACTGGATAGTTCTTCTCATGAACCTTTAATTGCCTCAAAGCATAGGCAGTGACCTTGCCATCCTGCATCAACACTACACCAAGTCCAATGCGAGATGCATCACAATAAACGGTGTAAGACCCCGAACCTGTGGACAAAACTAACACCGGCACCGTAGTCAGGGATGTCTTGAGACTCTGAAAGCTCGCCTCACACTCGTCCGACCATCTGAACTGGGCACCCTTATGGGTTAACCTGGTCATCGGGGCTACAATAAACGAGAACCCCTCCACGAACCGACGATAGTAGCCTGCCAATCCCAAGAAACTCTGAATCTCTGTAGCTGATGCTGGTCTAGTCTAGTTCTTGACTGCCTCAATCTTCTTTGGATCAACCTGAATACCCTTTGCTGATACAACGTGACCTAGGAATGCCACCGAGCTCAACCAGAACTCACACTTTGAGAACTTAGCATATAACTGACTATCCTTCAGAGTTTGAAGAACCACTCTGAGGTGTTGCTCGTGCTCCTCCTGGCCGCGAGAATATATCAGGATATCATCAATAAAGACTATCATGAACAAGTCCAAATAAGGCCTGAACACTCGGTTCATCAACTCCATAAACGCTGCTGGGGCATTGGTCAACCCAAATGACATAACCAAGAACTCATAATGCCCGTTCTGAGTACGGAAAGCTGTTTAGGGACGTCGGATGCCCTAATCCTCAACTGATGGTAGCCAGATCTCAAGTCAATCTTTGAAAATACCTTGGCACCCTGAAGCTGATCGAACAAATCATCAATCCTCGGCAGTGGATACTTATTCTTGATCGTAACCTTGTTCAATTACCGGTAATCAATGCACATTCTCATCGGCCCATCCTTTTTCTTCACAAACAACACCGACGCACCCCAAGGCGAAACGCTGGGTCTAATGAAACCCTTCTCAAGCAAATCCTGCAATTGTTCCTTTAACTCTTTCAACTCCGGCGGGGCCATACGATATGGCGGGATAGAAATGGGCTGGGTGCCCAGAGTCAAATCAATGCAAAAGTCGATATCCTTGTCGGGCGGCATACCCGGTAGGTCTGAAGAAAAAACCTCAGGAAACTCCCGAACAATGGGTACAGAATCAATAGAAGAGACCTCCATACTAGAATCGCGAACATAAGCCAAATAGGCCAAACACCCCTTCTAGACCATACGCCGAGCCTTTACATAAGAGATAACACTACGGGTAGAATGACCAAGGGTTCCTCTCCACTCTAAACGGGGCAAACCCGGCAGGACTAAGGTCACGGTCTTGGCATGCCAATCCAAGATAGCATGGTATGGGGATAACCAGTCCATTCCCAATATAACATCGAAATCGACCATGTCTAAAAGCAACAAATCGACACGGGTCTCAAGACCCCCAAACACTACATTACAAGAACGATGAACTCGATCGACCACAATAGAATCACCCACCGGTGTAGACACATAAACAGGGATACTCAATGAATCACTCGGCATGACCAAGTACGGGGCAAAATAAGATGACACGTACAAATACGTAGACCTTGGATCAAATAGCATTGAAGCATCTCTATCACAAACCAGTATAGTACCTGTAATGACTGCATCTGAAGACTCAGCCTCGGGCCTGGCTGGAAGTGCATAACATCGGGGCTGGGCCCCACCACCCTGAACAGCCTCTCTGGGACGGCCTATTGCTGGTTGGCCTCCACTTTTGGAGGCTTGATCTCCACCTCTAGGACCTCTACCTCCACCTCTAACACCTCTGTCCCCTCCTCTAGCTGGCTGGGCAGGTTGTGGGACATCTGGTGCTTGTACCATAGCACGAGAACCCTGATGCGGAGAACTGCTCGAAGCTCGAGGGCAATACCTAGCAATGTGCCTCGTGTTGCCACAACTAAAACAAGCCCTCGATTGCTGGGGCTGACAACCCTGGAAACTCTGAAGCGGCGATGCACTGATAGGTGCTGATGGTGCACCGTAAGGCTGCTGATCAGAATAATATATATGAGAACCACGACCACCTGAAGTACCATGGGAGACCTGAAGAGCTGATTGAAAGGGCCTAGGAGGATGTCCTCCACCATATGAATCTTTACCTCCAAACGAGGTACCACTGAATCTGCCCGAATGACGGGGCCTCTTATCCGACCCATGACCACTTCCCTGTGACAGAACTATCTCAACTCTGCGGGCCACATTGGCCGCCTCCTAAAATGTAATCTCACTCCCGGCCTCCTTGGCCATCTAAAGACGAATTGGCTGAATAAGACCATCAATAAACCTCCTCACCCTCTCTCTCTCAGTGGGAAGTATGACAAGAGCATGGCGAGATAGATCGATGAACCTGGTCTCATACTGAGTGACCGTCATAGAACCCTGCTGAAGGTGCTCAAACTGCCTCCGATAGGCTTCTCTCTGTGTCACGGGGAGAAAATTCTCCAGAAACAACACTGAAAACTGCTCCCATGTCAAGGATGGCGATCCGACTGGTCTCGCTAAGCAATAATCCCTCCACCAAGTCTTGGCGGATCCAGATAAGCGAAATGCAGCAAAATCGACCCCATTGGTCTCAACAATGCCCATGTTCCTAAGAACTTTGTGGCAGCTATATAGGAAATCCTGGGGATCCTCAGAAGGAGCTCCACTGAAAGTAGTAGTGAAGAGCTTGGTAAATCTGTCCAGCCTCCACAAAGCATCAGCGGATATAGCCACTCCATTGCCGGTCTGAGCCACTACACCCGGCTGAACTGCCACCACTGGCTGAACCGCTAGAACCTTAATCTGGGGAGCTACCTGCTCTGGAGTGCAAATAGCGGGAGTCTGAGCCCCTCCTCTAGCCTGAGAAGTGGCTGGCGCTACTGGAAGCAAACCTGCTCGGGTGATACTCTCCATAAGGCCCACCAATCGAACCAGAACGTCCTGAAGAATTGGGTTAGCGATAAACCCCTCTGGGACCTGAGCTAGGCCCACCTGAACTGTTGGGGCTGGAACCTCCTCCTTAAAATCAACCTGAGGCTCCACCACTGGTGCTGCTGCTCGGGGCTGAGCTCTGCCCCTACCTCGGACCCTAGCACGGCCTCGGCCTCACCCTCTGCCCCTAGTGGGAGCTGTTGTAGGGGGCTCGGGCTGCTACCCTTTGGGGTACGGAATGCAGAAAGCTCTTCATCTTTTGGTGCCATGCATATTTGGTTATAGCTCAACGAACCGTCCATGAAAGACATTGCCTCGTAACCAGTAGTAGCATCGATCATCAGCTCTGGAATAGGAAGCGAAAATCTATCTTTCGGACATGCATTGTTGAGATCTCTAAAGTCAACGCACACTCAAATCTGGACATTCTTCTTCCTTACAGGAGCAATACTTGAAACCCATGTTGGGTATTTAACTTCGCGAATAAAGGCAGCTTCGATGAGTTTGTTAACTTCGATTTCAATCAAGGGAACCAAGTCCGGCCTAAAGCGACTTTGAGCTTGCTTAACAGGACGAACGCCATTCTTGAACGCGAGGTGATGGACTGCCACTTTAGGGTCCAAGCCAGGCATCTCTTTGTAGCTCTGAGCAAAGATATCCCTGTACTCCTTGAGTAGCTCAATATAAATGCTCTCTTTGTCAACTTCTAGTAAAACACTTAGGTAGGTGGATATGGGTTCTTCATCGGCACCAAGGTTAACTTCTTTAAAGGCATCAACTGTCATTTTCACTCCTTCTTCAAGTTCAGGTGGAGCATCCTTAGCATATGCATCCTTTTGAGGGTCCCTATCATTGAAGGATATGTGATAACACGGTGAAACATCCTCCAATTTCGCATTATCCTCCGTTGAAGATGGAACACCATTCTATACTTGTACAGTAACATGATACGAAGAACCCACACTTTCTTCATCTTCATCATGTTCCTTAGTGTAGACCATAGTATATGGCTTTACCTTCAGTACTTCTTTACATAAAACCACAAGTCTTGTTTGTCGCCTCATTCTAGAAAGAGCCAAACTTTGGAAATCCTTAGAGATCTCCTGTATTTTGGGTGAAGCGGGTGTTCTTATGCTTTGAAAATTTCTCCGAAAATTGTTCCCCTTCTTTAATGGACCCAATCTTTCAAACACAGAGGTCCTCACAGGCGATTTTCCAAGTCGATCAAAGATAGAAGGCTTGTTAGAAGCGGCCGATTCATCTTCTATAGTGATATAATTGTTGCTCGCCCTTCTTATGGAGATGCGCACTGGTGACGGTTGCTTGTATCCAAAACCTTCACATGGTTGCCTCTTTGTAGCTTCTGATGGGAGCTTCCCTAACTTTGAGGCTCATTGAGATTGTATCCAGCTTTTGCAAATAGCTTGTAAGCATTAGGGTCAAAACTTTCATCCGTTCGCTTTGTAGGGAGTGCCACATTCTGCAAACGGTTTTGGGCTACAAACCCTACAAGCGGCTTCGAGGAAAACTTTACTGCCTCAATTTGTTTTACCAGAAGAGTTAACTCCTTTAGCGTGTTAGTTTGGAGATTAGATGATCCGCCCTCGTCTTTCTTCCTTTTAGGGACATATTGGAGCGCAAGACTCACTTTCTTGCCATAAGACGCAATACCCCCTCTATAAGATTTATTCACATTGGAATGTACCTCTTTAGTGATAGTTTTGGCTTCACCAGTAGTCACCTCTGCTCTTTTAGTTGTGGGCTCGTCATTCTTGCTTTTGATGCCATCATTAGCTTTTAGCTCCTTCACAATGCAGTTTTTCAAGTAGAACTTTGCATCGGCGAAGTGTGACTCAGCCTCGGTGAATGGCTCATCATTAGCAACTATATTCTTCTCAACTTCACCCTCGTAGTATTTTAGACATTGATGGTAGGTAGATGGAAATACTTTATTCTCATGTATCCAAGGCCTTCCAAGCAAGACATTGTATGAATTCTTTGCATTGATCACATGTAACCATGCACTTCATTGCATATCTTCAATGGTGATTTCCAGCCTGATCACGCCTATGGCTCTTTGCCCCCCTTGGTTGAATCCTTGGATCATCACATGACTTTTCGAGAGTTCGTTCATAGGAATACCAAGTTCTTTCACAGTGCGAATTGGCAAAATGTTCACTGAGGATCCTCCATCAACCAAAATTCGATTTACCCTTTCATCACACATATAGCCAACCAGGTACAATGGGCAGTTATGAAGAGTGTCACCTAGCAGAAGATCGTCATTTGTGAACGTGACCTTTTCCTCACAAGCACTAACTTCTTAAGGAGTGGACTCGATGAGATTTTCCAAAGATGGTGCCAATAGTAGGTCATCACTCTTTTCTTCCCCTTTATCAGCATTGCAACAAGAGGCTTCAATACCATTATAGGAAATCTTCATGCGGAACCAACATGGCAAGAAATCCTCCAAGGTCACTAGATGTCGTGGCTTTTGAGGGTGGTGCACCTCCACTTTTGCTTTCTTTACGTGCTTAACTAGATTCCATCTCCTCGGTCTTTTCACCATTATTTTCCTTGTTGGTTGTTCCATTGATCCTTTTCGTGGGATCCTTTTGTGGCACCTACGATGAGTCACCAATGTCCAACCTTCATCATCCTTAGGTTGATTGACTTCAACTTTGTTGTTCTCTAGTAATTCCTTATTTTTGATTCCTTTTAAATTGCATAACTCATCTAGACTGAATAAGCCAAAGGTGATAGAGACTTGGTTCGTGCTTGCTTTCTCATCTTCAAGCACGATCTTCTTTTCGCGATCCAAGTCCATAACTTTGTCCTTGAAGACAAAGCACTTCTCTAGATGTTGGCTTACAAGTTGGTGATATTTGCAGTAATTTGGGTCATTCGTTTACCCCACTTCATTTGGTCGCTTCATCTATGGAAGCTCAATGAGATTCAACTCGAGGAGTTCTTCGAAAATGGCTAGCACATCAGAATCTAGAAATGGGTACTCTTTCTCTTGCATTTATTTTAGAGTCAACTTTCCACTTGGCTTATCTTGAAAAGAAGTGGATTTCATACTCTGCTTCTTGCTCACCTTCGCCGTGAACTTCACAGGCGACGTGTTGACATTCATATCTTCTTTACTTTCAGACTTGGGTATGAACTTGCCCCACTTCCTGACTTCTTGCTTATCGTTGCCTTTGCGAGGCTCATAGATATGCAACCTTTCATTTTCGGCGGAGGCCATGCTCAACTCCATGTCATGTGCACGAGGCTCAAGTTCTTCAAATGTGCTAGGCTTGATACCTTGCAAGATGTAGCACAATCCCCAATGCATGCCTTGGATGCACATCTCTATGCCTGAAGCTTCACTAAGTCTGTCTTTGCAGTTGAGGCTTGCATTCCTCCAACGATTGATAAAGTCGATAACTGGTTCCCCCTTTCGTTGACGAGTATTTGTAAGTTCTATCATACTCACAGTATGTCCCGTACTATAAAAGCGATTGAGGAACTCTTGCTCTAGTTGATCCCATCTATCGATAGATCCAGCCTCGAGGTTTATGTACCAGTAAAAAGCATTTCCTTTTAGCGAGCGAACAAACTGCTTGATGAGGTAATCTCCATAAGTCCCAGCATTGTTGCATGTCTCCACAAAGTGCGACACATGTTTCTTTGAGTTACCTTTATCATCAAACTGTTGAAACTTTGGAGGTTGATAGCCAGCAGGCATCTTCAACATATCGACCCTTGCAGTGTACGACTTTGCATATATAAGGGAGGATTTAGCAGTAACTTCATATTTGTTCTTAATGGTTCCTTCAATGAACTCCTTTAGTTGATCGATTGGAATTATCTCTTCAGATGAGACAGGGATAGCATTAATGGATGTTACTTGTCTTGGGGGAGAGTCACTCTCTAGGACTTCTAGGAGTTTGCCGGGTACATGGGTGGATTCTTCTTCCATCAAGATTCCCACCCTGTCTGTTAACTTGTAAATTTAGCCTCTTGATTTTGCATGCATTTGGTCAAGCCAGCGATTGGTTCCGTCAAGTTTGGCAATTGCTCCTCCACAGATGAAGTATTTGTCACCATGGCTTGCATGATTGTTGTGGACGATGGAGAGTAGCATGGATTTTCACACAGATTGATCCTTGATTGCCTCACTCTATGTGGTATAAATGGGGAGGATCCATCACTTGAAGCATCATCATCTTCCTTCACAGGAGAGTGCTTGGATCCGGAGAGGTCAAGCATAGCAAGAGTTTTCTTGATCTTTTCAGCAACATCGCTTCCTCCTTCAGGTGTATTTATGGAAGATCTTGCTCCTTTTAAGGATGAAGGTCTGAAAACAGGGGTTGATGCGGATGACACTTGGGGTGCTTGTTCTCCTAAAGAGCTTGCTTTGCTCCTCGTAACTGGTCCGAAACTTCCAAAGGTAACATCAAGGATGCTTTCCACATCAGCATAAAACCTGGAGTTAGCAGCTTTGGTGGATGTTGATCTGTAGTTGATTTTCTTCAAAGTCATTTCAATGTTCTTGGACTTTGGAGATTGAAAAGCTGAGATGAGAGGTAAAGATTGTCCCATTGGGCGTGCCAGAATTTGTAGACAATAAATTATGTTGAGAAAATAAAATCAAGACCAAAAATATCGCAACAATAGTAGTATTTTATTTCAAATATTTGAGTGTTCAATCTCTATGAATCCTCTGATTCTTCTTTTCAATAGTAAATAAATTCAAGGGTCTTCTATGTTTGTTGCCACGAACAATGATCTTGTTCTTGAGCTTGAGCTTGATTGCTTGAACTTGACATTGATTCGTTCTTCGTTCTTGAGCTTGAACTTGATTTCTTGAAGTTAAACTTGATTGCTTGAAGCTTGAAACTTGTAGAGAAATTTGCGGCGTTTGATCCACGAGCTCTTTCTTGCTTCTTGTTATAACTTCTGATGTTTTTTCTGGGTTATGAAGACCCTATTTGTAGTTGTGGAAAGGAGGAGTTGTGATAAGAACAAACTCTTTCCGACCAATCAAATTGAAGTGTGACATGGCCGCATTTGATTGGCCAGAACATGTCACTTGCACGAGTGGCACGATTTCATTGGCCTTTTAGTGTGACTTGGCATGCCTTGCCATTTTAACACGTGGCATGATCCTATTGGCTCTTCCGTTTGACTTGGCACGCCACGTCATTTGACACGTGGCACCAAACTGGGCCTCTAAGAAGATGATATCTTGGGCTTAATGAAGTGGGCTCATCACTTTAGCCCAATTAAATGGGCTCGCCCAATGAATTAAGATTTATTTATTTAATCCATATATATTGGGCTTATATAATTAATTCATTTATATATTGGCCCATAATATTTATTTGGACCAATATATCTTGAATTTAAAATATAATCCAAATTCTTTATAGATTTAATTTTAATAAAATTTATATGCCTACAAGTCCTAATCTAAAATTAATTTTTTAGAGATAGTAAAAGTTTAAATTTTCTATTAGTCCTTAATTACGTCTTTTCTTTTCTTGGCATGATAATAGTGAAATGCCATAATGTTTATAAAGTATAAGTTTTATTGATCTTTTGATATGAACATCGAGTGTGGATAATTGTTTTCTTATTTTCATAACAATAGTAACATAATTACTATAATTTGTTAAATTTAAACTAAAAAATAACTCTTATATATTTTGTTCTATTAATTTAGTCGTAGATATGAATTCCATGGGGTCTAACTTTCACAATTTCCAATTTAGATTTCTCTTATATAGGTTCCAAGTGATTTATTTTTATTTCTTAAACAAAAATACTGAACTATGAAATCGAAATTGGTTATTTGTAGTGTAATCAAGAACATTTATATAGATTTTGAGTAAATTCCACCATATGTTGGTAGAAAATGTTATGAAAAACATGACATTAGTTATCCCATTAAATCGATATAGTTAAGGGTGCAACGAAAAAAGTATTATTGTTACGGAAATTGTGAATTTAAAAGTTAAAACAGAGAACAATATAGTAATTGCCCGTAAAGAAATATAAGTTCACCTTGCTCTTCAAATCAGTGTGAACAAAGGAAATAAGAATTAAACTATTCATCTTCTCAAATGAAACATGATATAGTAACCAGTGTTATCAAATGCGAAAAGCGCAAAAAACTCTAAGGTCTGTTGGAGCTTAAGCGCAAATAAAGCGTGGGCATTAGCACAAATAGAGAAAAAAACACAAATATGTATGTGCAGTCCAAGATTAATAATTATACACATGAATAAAAAATATATGGACAAAAATTGAAAAAAAGAATTACGATAAGTGAAATATCAATTTTTTGGTGTAGCCTCTTCAGGGTTACGCTCATTGGCAAGGAAAAGTATATCTTAGAGCCTTGATGTCGACACTGAAGCACCCTCTAAGCGAGGCGAAGCACTCAACATATTTTGCGCTTCGCTTCAGGGCTTAAGCTAGCTTTAAGCGTGCCTTTGCTGATAATAACCGAAAAGGATGAGTAACTAATTAAAGATACAAAATAGTTTATTTCATTGAGAGCCAATTAAATTGTAACAAGAAGCATCATAAATGAACAAGTCGAAAATACAAATTTGAATCTAGCGTAGAAAGCTAACATTCAAGATCTGAAATTTCTGATTTCTGCTCTTTGCATGGTATATAAAGTATGATTAAAGTTCTGGGATTGAAGTTCCAAATGAAACAGATTTTTCCTTTTCAGGAACTTTTCATGAAGAAAGAAAACACAATATTTAAGATGTAGTTTTACTCCCTCTATATATACTAAACTGAACCTCCACATTTAACAGGTATGAAAATGGCCCTGCAGAAGTGTATTGCTAATGTGAGAGCACGATCATTACGACAAGAAATATTTAAAGTTATGTTGTGTGTAAGAAACTTCTGGTTTTTCCAAAATGACAATTATTTTGCAAGTGAAAAGGTGAACATCAGTTTCTGATGGAGAGAATACATCCCAAAGGAAGAACAGTTCCAAGGCTTCTTTCATCCATCCATTTTGGCACAGCTTTCTTGCTTCGCGAACATTCATCTGCAATTGGTTTTTACCTGTCAGCAAAGGCAAAGACGTGATTTCATTTCACCAGACTACTATTCTGGTCTAAGAGAGGCGTCACATCATCTTTACTAATAATACCAGTATATAGATTTAAAAAGAATCGATTATTACATACCCAAGTTCTCTTGCGAATCTCTTTCTCAGGCCAAGAGTCTAGTTGTTCTGCTACAAACAAAGGAAACATATGCTCTTCATAGGCAATGCCACCGGCTTTAGGGCAAAGGGCTTCCAAACTTGCAAGTTACTTTCATTAGAATGTGACCTTTGTTTCCAATGTTACTAGAGTATGCGACAGCAGCAACTGGATTCATCGGTCACAGAGTCACGGTGTTCACTATTGTTATATCGGGTCCTCCTTATCCCAGTGGAATGTTCTGTTGGTTCATACATTTGTAACAAGGCCTCATCCTCAGGTTCTTCTTTATACAACAAACGAAGTCCATACTTATTCATTTCTCCAGTAAAAGATAGCCTAATAATCCCATAGTCATTTGGTGTTTTTCCATTTGCCTCAGATGTATCCCATAAGACAGTAAGAGGTACCAACAAAAAATGAATAGCAAATTCTGTATCCCTTTTTGAACTGTCGGATGATTCTGTATCACATTCTGAATGGTTGGATAAGGCAAGTTTCTGGGTGATGCACGTCATCCCGTCATCACATACGGGAATCAATTGAGCTGTGGTGTCAATTAAGCTGCCATTGTAACATACAGCAAATCCCAAGAATTTATCAGGTATATACCAATTTTCAGGCAAATTGACTGATACACTACTATCCCAACCCTGATGGTGGAACCAACTCGGGATCTTCTTCTTTGGATGCACAATGGTAAACACATTTTCGGACAAGGAATCTGAAGCAGAGATGTCATGCCTCAAGGAAGAGATTTTCTGAAACAGGGCATGCGCAAACAAATTATATATATAATCATTGTGTGCATCATCCTCATAATCAAATGACTCGAATATCACGCACTGTAGTTTCTTTCTCTTTGTTACAAAATCATTGATACTTTTCATAGCCGTATGACAATCTACATGCAATTCATTTAATTTTGGTGGAAGTTCTGGCAGCTGTGTAAGCCTCTTGCAATCTCTTAAGTGCAAGATTCGAAGAGCACCAAGTTGGGCTATGCTTCGAGGCAAATGCTCAAAATTATTTCCATTGAGATACAATTCTTTCAAAGACGATAAGGATCCAATGTCTTCCGGAAGTCCTCCATCTATTAGATTGCAGTCACTGAGATTCAGATGTACCAATGACTGTAATCCTTCAGCCACTACTGGAGGGAACTCAAAGTGCACTCCATCTCTCTCTCCAAACTTCAAGATTTTAAGTTTGTTCAAGCATACAATGGTAGACGGAGGTCGTGAAATTAGAGTACCTCTAGCATCAAGCTCCTCCAAGTTTTCTAAACCCCCTATCTCTTCTGGCAAGCTTTCAAGTTTTGAGCAATGAGACACATTTAGATTAACCAAACTTTTCAACCTACCGATGCTGCTTGGAAGAGCTACAAGATTTTTCATATAGCTCAAATCTAGCTCGGTAATATGAGTTTGGTACTGAAAATAAGAGGATGGTAGTTCCCTTATGCCAATCTCCAACTCCGGCTTTATTCTTCCGAGGAATTCTGGAAATTTCTCTAACCGAGAGCACTCTCTTACACTCAGATATTTAAGAGATTCCATGTTAATACATGGAAATCTCTTAAGGTTTTCACAATACATCAAATTTAACCGAATGAGTTTGCTGCAACATCCCAGGGAATGGTGAACCTCTTCAAGATTACTACATTTTTTCAGATTCAAATATTCCAAATTTGGCATCCCCGTGAAATTTGGTGTTCGCATCAGGCTTTCGGAGAAGCTGAGATCTATCCTCCGTAGAGACCGGAAATGCTGTTTAGAACACAGACATAATGAGAAAAAAAGAAGAACCTATTTTGCTGCTCCAATAATAAAATATTTGATTAGTGGGGCTATCTATGACCTCTGTTTTAACTATAGCATTTGAATTATGAGGGCCAACACATTATTTTTGTGGAAATTACTTGTTAAGAAACTGAATAAAAGTAAATTATAAATAAAATTTTTGCTAATTGTAATTTAACATGATTGAAAAAAATTGTAGCAAAGAGAAAAATGTTTCTCTTTAAAAAAGTGTAATATAAGATGGAAAACCCAAATGTTAAATCCAGAAGTAATGTATGAAAGCGTATATGTCATTCGAGAAAATAGTTGTATCCAATAAATTCCTTTTGTTTTATTAATAAGATTCCTTCCGTCCCACTGTGTACACAATAAATTCCTTTTGTTTTATTCATATGAATCTAATCTTACTATGAGAAATAATTGAAGGAGATTTTAAATTGAGCTTCTTAGTTAATATGATGATGGGAAGATTTGGAGAAAAAAGACATGAAGATCTTACAATAATATTGAGAACAACCCCAAATAATAAAAAATTAATTTTTTTGAGATGGAAATACAATTATTTGAGCTTATGGAATTAATAACCTTTGTTCGTTTAAAGACATGCATCATAATTGTAGCAAAAATAGAAAATACCTCAAATAATACGTGATAAAAGCAATAATCTTTGTTCATTATCACTAAATTAAAGGACAAAGATAGTTAGAGAGAAAAATAAATGGCAAATTGGCAATCAAATGGAATTCAAACTATTAATAAATGGCAAATTGGCAATTAAATGGAATTCAAACTATTGTACCTTTGTTTCCATCCATAAATAACGCAGTGAACTGCTCCAGAGTTCAAGGTGAACAAGCATTTTGGGTTCAAAATTTTCTGGCAGTGACTTCCAAGGATAGTAAGACCAGACAAAACAACGCAAGCTATTGGGCAAATACTCAATGGCATCACGGGTCGACGACCTCTCTATGTTAAATATCCTCAGCCTTTTCATATTTTTCATGGCCTCATTGCTAAAGCGTACTGTACAAGAATAAGAAGAAACCCAGATTGCTTCCATTGCCATGGTCCCCTGGTAAGAAGATCATGAGTCTACAAAGTATAATTTCAAATGTTGCATAAAATCCTCTTGCTAATATGACTATTTTCTCACTCCTTGCAATGCCAAAGTGTAAGATACAATATTAATTAGATTCCTTTTAAGAAATGCTGATGTTACTTGAGAAAAATACTTTTTGCAATTAATTATATAATTTTATTTTCTATTATTAGATTTTTCTTTGAAGTTCATTAGAGTCAAGTCGATAAGCTTTCCATGTTGGAAAGTAATTGTAATTGAAACAGTACCAATAAATTGTAACTTTCCATTAAAAACAATAATGGTGTGAATCTCTGATTGAGTTATTATGTAATAAAATGTCATAAAATTTCAAGTTAATCCAAAGAATGATACTGGATCAAATAGATTAAGTGGCTACTAGACTAATCCATCGCTTAAGAATATAAGAAAAATGAATTAGGCAATGTAAATTAAAGAGTCTACTTAACGAATTAAGCAATTAATGTCTTTTTTTTTTTACTAATTAGGCAATTAATATTACTTTTGCTTCTCCTACTAACTAAAGGGAACAACTAAAATGCCGCACCTGCAAGAGTATGAAGCACGATGAACAAAAAATTGGAATTGACTGCCCTATATATGTGTCTTTGGAATATAAACATTAGAAATTAAATATTATTGCATTGTTTAGCCTACTTACTGTATTGTTGATCATCACTTCTTCGAAATCCTCGACGAGCCATAGTCTGCTGCGTTCTCCGGGATCTTTTTGAAAATTTACTATATATTTACCCATATCTTCTATAAAGTCATGCATTTGAATCTCACCTTTCTCAGAGATGGACACAAGAGATTTGTCAATTAAGACACGCAATCCGTATTCAATTCCAGAATGACAACTCTCAAGAATTTGCATGGCGTAACCTTTAGATCTCCCTCGAAAGAAGCATGCTATATCTAGAAACATCTTTTGTTGGATGGGCTCCAATCCATCGTAACTTATTTTGAGCTTTTCAACAATTTTCGAATTAGAATTAATTTTCATGTGCTCTATAGCACTTTTCCATTCAGTTAAGCCTAGATTATGCAACAAAGAACCCCACACTTTGAGGGCTAAAGGAAGGCCTTTAGCATAATTTACGACCTCCAATGAGAGCTCCTTAAAACACTCATCTAGATCTTCTTTTCTGAAAGCATGTTGACTGAACAATTGCATAGCTTCCTGGTCAGCTAGTCTAGTCACTTCATAAATTACATCATTCTTCCCTATCAAATGCTTGTTTCTAGTTGTTACAACAATCCTACTACCCTTACCAAACCAACCAAGATCACCTGCTAAATACTCCAAATAATGATCTTTATCATCTATGTCATCAAGCACAATTAGGACCTTCTTAGAACATAGTCTACTAGCCATTTGGTGCTTTCCGTCCTCCTTATTATTGTACTCAGCTTTTTTCCTTAACAGTTTAGAGAGAAGGGTATTTTGCAGAGAATGTATTCTACCTTTGTTTTCTTTAATATCCTCAAGGAAACAAGCACCATCAAATTGATAGGAACTATCCCTTCTTACTAAGAGAGTATCAAACATCGCTCTTGCTATTGTCGTTTTACCGACTCCACCCATTCCCCAGATTCCCACAATCCGAACATCATTGATTCCTATCTCTAGTAAGGATTCTATTTCCTCTAAATGAGTATTTATTCCAACAATGTTTTGCAGATAAGATAAAGAAATCTTGCATAATTTGGATGAGATTTGGTCAACAATTTGCCGAATACAGTCTGCATCAGTCCTACAAAAGTAAGAAGACTGTGATATATACAAGGAGTGTGGACATAAATCAAACTCTTTGAAGAACTGGTTAAAATTTTATCTACGTAACAATGTTATTGAGTTTGTAATTAAATTGATAGAAACATATATAATCACCTATCATTACTTATTCCGAAAAATTGAAATATTTAGTTAAGATTATGTTTAACTGATCATTTGAATGCAAAGTATTCAGCTTATGTGTTTTTAACTCACTTGTCACGATTATCACATGAGCCTTTGAGATTGGCCGCTGCAGTTAAAGCAATCCTCCATCTTTTTATTCCCTCAACATCATCCTTATACTTTGTTTCATGTTCTTCAAAGGCTTTTGCAAAGCTCTCCTTTTGGTTCCGAATATGTGATGGATCCACATCATAGAATATCGGTATAACAGTTTGTCTAAATTGAGTCTTGCATTCCATGATCTCCACTAGTTCATTCAAACACCACCTCGATGTTGCATAATTCTTTGAGAAAATGACGATAGCAAATTGAGACTCTTCTATAGCTTTACAGAGTTCTTCTGGGATGGTTGCACCGTACTCTAGCCTTTTATCATCTTGAAAGGTTTTTATTCCCCTATCATTCAAGACTTCGTATAAGTGACTTGTAAATGTTTTCCGAGTATCTTCACCTCTAAAACTTAGGAAAACATCATAGCTCCATCTTGAAGAAGAAGAAGATGCCATGGACTCAGTGTTAAGTCTCTGAAAAGAGTAAGAAAACTGTATGCGATTGTGATTATAGTAAGAGAACAATAGATAATATTTTCAAACAAAGTTATATATAGGTTAGAAGAAATAAGAAATAATGCTATAGAAGAAATTATTGGTACTGAGTTTTCTTTGAACTTTAATAGAAGGATGTAGGACTTGAGCCCTCAGGGGTTGGCCTTACAATTGACTTGAACCTTGGGATTTGCTCCTTTTCAAGGTCTCAAATTTGAAACTCATTGGGTGCAAACAATTTCTGAGGGCCATCGGACTGGATAAAACCTGAATTAACGGTGGTGCACTTGCGGGAAACTCCTTGCCGAGGGCCTGTGCACCCCCGGAATTAGTCGGGGCTCGAAGAGACTCGGACACCCGGTGCAAATCAAAAAAAAGCAAGTAGGAAATTCCTTCAAAGACAAGTGGATGAAGCTACAAAGAAAGAGTCTATCTTTCCCAGTTGAATTGAATTATTGCTCCAACGCAAAAACACAAACGTCCCTCTCTTTCTAATATTTTATAGAAAGTAATTAAATAGTGCAGGAGTTTTTTATGAAGCTTCTTTTTAATGTTCTACTCCATAAGATTATTGGTATAGGACCTAGTCAACTAATAGTACATACTGTAATATTTAATGTGGTAGGAAATTATTGTGAAGCTTCTTCTTAATGATGATAGATTTTTGGTTTACGTTAGACTCTTTCAAAAACAAAAATTCAAATTGACTCACTGTTATATATATATTCTTCATTTTAGAAAAAAATGAAGGAGTTTGGAGCCTGAAAGTTAAACTTTATAATTCTCGATCTCAAATCGAACATCATTTTTAGAATAAATTTAATGCTTTTATTTTATTTTATAAAATATTAGCATACGATAAATTATCAGTTACATAAATTGTTTTGATATTTCTCTCACATTCAAAGGTTATACAAATACTTCACCCATAAATTTGATATAACTTCCACCTTAGAATTAACAACAACAATAACAAATCTAGTGTGATCCCACCAGTGAAGTCTGGGGAGGATAATGTATACGCAGACCTTCCTCCCACCTTAAAGGTAGAAATTGTTTCAAATAGATCTTTGGCTCACGGAAGACAAAGAAAAAAGCAATAACACCAAGCGATAACAACAACAATATATTAAGTGGAATAGTGATAATTTTGTCGCCAAGCCAACGGTATATATCAAATATGTTTAATCAACCTGAATATTAAAATGCAATGAAGTTTTGTATTCTTATGTAGCTCTTTTAATTACGCATCAAGTTACTATTTAAATGATTGAGATGGAAATGCAACTGTTCTTTAGATAATGTGAATGTGAAAAAAATATTTGGTTACAAGGAAGAATGAGGTCTTTATCACTTGCAATTAAGTAAAAATAAATAAATAAACTAAAACTATAAAAAAATTTAAAAATAAAGTAATGATAATTATACTCCAATATCCAACCAAACAATATGGTGTAGCGGTCGGCTGCTTTGATTAGTCTAATCAGAATGTTTAAAGCAAGTGTCTAAACACTACTCTTATTACATAAACGAAATACAAATTTAATAATGTGTTACAATAAAATCAAACATCGATAAGCACCCAAAAATATACTTAAGTAGATACGTGACATGTTCCAATATTATTGCCAATAGTAACTCTGCTTGTTTGTATAATTTTATTTAAATATAGCATTTTACAGTCAAATTTAGGAGTGTTCAAAATCGAACTGAAACCGAAAATCGAATTGAAACCGAAACTTAATGGCTTATTGGTATCGGGTTAACGGTTTAATGGACGGGGAACGGATTGAAATTTTTTCATTACCGGCTTATCGGTTTGGGGACGGATTATTCAATTTTCTTAACGGATAATCCGTTAACCCGTTAAGAATATATATCTATATTATATTAAAAGCATGAACCCTTTAGTTAAAAAGTTAAATTACTTTATTACCCCTCTTATCTTGAGATCCTATTTATGGTAATTTTTTTTATAAAAGAAACAAAACATACAAGAGTCCAAAGCCAACAGTCACAACCATTCTCTACGAGACAACAATCACTAAACGTTACACTCTCTTTTCTTTGCCTTTTCCTTTCCATTTGTCCGTTTATCTTATTCTAAATAGATTTCCTTTGTCATTTCTCCACAAAATCCAAATGTCATCAAACTTTAAATTACAAATTCTCTTTAATCAAGCAATTTGTCTTCAGATTTATATTTGGAGCGTGTCATGAGATTTATATTTAGTCTTCTGAATCGGAGTTTATCATATAAAACCAACCAATGGCTACTACAATTTGAGTTTCTCTCGAATTTTGCTATGCATATTCCTCAATTTAGTTGCTTTATTTGTTGATTCAATTGTAAATTAGCAGTGTTCGATGCTTAACAAAAATTAAAAGAGTTAGGGTACATATATGGCACTTAATAATCTAACTACTTAAAAAAGAGGATCCTACAAATTAAAGAGTCCTAGATGAACAGTCACAATCATTCCGTTTTCTATATGGCAATAGTCCCTTATAAAGTATCCACAGTACATTCTCCACGACACAATTGACAAAAGACACAAAAATAACAAAAAGTGTTCATGCAAATTAAGGAAGCACATTAAGGTGAGTCTGGTCTTATAATCTCATGAAACTATTTGGTTTCCTATGTCTCCATGTAAGTTTGATCAGTCCGTCCATTCATAAGAGAGAAAAAGACATTCGTCTTTATGGCACATTAACTGTTGCTTCTATTAAGAAGTCTAACAGTGATCCTTCTACTTTGTCTCATTGTCATAGTATACCATTTAAGTGGATTATGTTTAGTATTGCCAGTTCTTGTATGGTTTATTTTGCACTTGTCTATCTCTTCTAAATGGCAACCAAAGAAATGTAAAGGGAAGTCTTACAGAAAATTGAGAAATGTTCTGAACTTCATATTCAAAGTTTGATATTCATGAAAGATTATGAGTAATTAACCGTGAAATTCATGAGATATATGGATTTTGAATTCTTTTTATGTAGCATCAAAGGGTTCACTTGGCTATCTATTTCTCACTAGACATTGGATAAGATTCATCCACATATATGAAATGATAGTTATTAGTCGTCATTTTTTTATGAAAAAAAAATGCAATTGGGCTATTTGTAAAATAAAAGTTTTTCGTCATGGTTTTCTCAAAAAAAAAAATATACATTTTAATGTTATATTTGTTTTCTCTAATTGTTGAAGGAATCCACGAGAAATTGACACTCTTGTTCCTTGTCCGAGAAGTGAGTACAACTTTTGAAGGTAGAGAAAATATCAAAGCCGTGAGTCAAGAAGAAAGTCATGAAATCGAGTTCTGTTTTTTTTAATTTCACATATTATTTATCATTTATTTATACATTTAGTAATGTCCTATATGATTTGTTAATGACGCCATCTATGAATAACAGGGTAGACATTTCATAAAGAGCGATGATCTACAAATTATCATATTATGCATGCTAATTATGATAAAAATTAATAGTATATGTTTAAAGGTTGTTGTTGTTATTTCTTTGTCAAAATGCAAGTTAGTTGTCTTACATATATGCTTCATTCATGATAGTCAAGTGAAGTTAAATTTTCAAGTAGTTGAATGATATGACGTGATATATTATTTGGAAGGATCATACGCCAGGTATAGAGTCTATCGAGAAGTAGGTGAGATATGCTTCATAAAATTAAATAAAAAAAATATTCGTAAATTAAATTAAATTTTTAGTTGTTTGTTTTTAGGTTCATACGATAATTACTTTGACCTTGATAAACAAGTTATTATACAATGTTTACATTGATCATTCGCAGAACCTTGTATTTTATTCTTTCGTGTATAGTAAAGTTTCATTCTTTGTTCGGTAGGCGATCAACCTATCACTTAATAGATTAAAAATATTGAAACATTTAATTAAAATATCTTTTATTGCTTTGGCGCCAATGTAAATTTTGTTTGTACTCCTTTATTAGGTTATTTGGATTACTTAATTGCGTAATTGGTAATACTTCTGTTTTACGGTAATTAAGGTTATTTAAATACGCTAACTAAAATAATAATAGCTATTGTCAGCTCAAAATATTAATTTGTTTAAAACTATTTAAGAATATTATATATTTCAAACGATATAGTTAATCATATTTAGAAAGTACAAAACATATCCTATATTATTACTATTATACTATGTTTGCTTTATCAACGTAACCACAGCAACCTAAATCAAAATGGCAACCAAAATAGAACTAACAAATTAATATGTACCTATTAACAAGGCACAAAAGTATTCATTTGATTGGATGATAAAAGTATTTTGGTTGTCATTTGATTGGTTAGATGATAAAAGTATTAGTAATTAAAAGAAATATGATACAACTATGACAAATATGTCATTATAACGTGGTACTGCTAAATTGATAAGACAAACTATTTATAGTATGAGAGGAAGCACACATGGCCAAGCGTCACACAATTGAAGTAGTTGACAGAAAATTTTGAGATATAATATATGTCAATGAGCGTTTAGTTTTGGCGGAAAGGTAATGGTCTTTGAATGATACTTTTGTAAATTACTATCTGTTTTTCAAAATCTACAAGAATTTAGAACCAGATTTGTGGTCGTTAATTTAAAAGATTCAGCTCAAAACCAATATGAGAGTAAGAGTAAATCAAAATTTCAAGTGCTTCTTACTTCTCATTGGTAACAAGGAAGAGCAAACAGTAAAAGACAATTTGGTATTTCTTCTTAAATAAATGGTTGTTAAACACAAATTGTGGTAGTAGAATAGAGGAATGCTTAATAAGACTCATAAACAAAGTGCTATATTAGCAAGCAAAAAATGAATATGTAAATCAAATAAAGGAAATGTTGATAGCAAGTTTGCGCTGAAAGAAAGACATTTATCAGTTTTGACTATGCAGAAGATTGTACAAAAAATTACTACCAAGAAAAATGCTTAAATACATTAACAACAATGATCACCCGCCACATTTAGGTACATATACTTGTGTCTGAAAATACAACAAGAAATTAGATATATTTATGTTTTCTTACATGTTAGTTTTAAAAGAAAAGGCACCCATCATGCTATCTGAAAATTTGAACCCTTCAAATGTCTTATTCAACGGTACAATGATAATTTCAAGAGGATTTAACAACGATGTCATACATGCAGAAATTACACATGTATTTAATTAAACTTTAATTGTTCATCTTTGTGGGTTCTGACGACATCATATCATCTTGACCGCAACAAATAATAGACTGCACGATAGTTTATATTGATCATTCACAGAAACTTGTACTTTATTCTTACATTGTATAATTATTTACTCAATACTTTATTTTAATGATAGGAGCATTATTTTACAAAATTATGTATTGTATGACTTGGCATACACGTGCAACGCACGTGCGGAGAAACTAGTATTAGTATATATATATATATATATATATATATATATATATATATATATATATATATATATATATATATATATATATATAATCCAATCCAAACGCCACCAGTATCATAATCGGCCAAGCGGTACCATTGACCTTAAATTTCGCTTAACTTGCCATCATTAAACACGTGTCATCGCTAATCTGGTGCCTTTTTATTCACAAGCAAAAAATACATAATAGTAGCAAGAAGAAAAGGCAGCATCACCTCCAAATTAAAAGTGAAATCGGTTATTAACATGGTAATTTTACCTTCCGGTAGAAAATAAATTATCACGACCCAATTTAGGATCGTGACCGGCGCTTAGGAGCTAGTAATCCCAAGTAACCCTCATCGGAAATTTTACAGAAAATCGGACCGAGTTTTCCCTGTTTTTGGACCATCCCAAAAAAAATTTTGTCTCAAATCAGCAACCAAACATCATAATAGCAATTCAAATGACAAGGACTTTATCAATTAACTAAAATAAATATCTACCTTTAACAGTCCACCCACTAACAACTAGAAATACTACTTTATCTCCAAATTTTTATAAGAATGAGCGTTACTCAACATAAGTCTATAATAACAAAGACTACTCAAGACACTAAAAGAATAACCATGGAGCAACTCTAAGAGTTCAAAGAAAAGACCATAACAATTGATAAAGTTTCCGCCCACGCGAACAAGTGCGAGGCCCACCAAGAATTCTCAACCTGTGCTCTTTAATTAACGAAATCCTCGCCCGCATCAACTGATGTCTCTGAAAAAACAATTAGCGGGGAATGAGTCGTTAGCTCATTGAGTAATAACACTTAACCACAATCGTTTTTATTGGGGACAAGTCAGAAAATATGCTAATATCTCAAACAAATAACATCAAAATGCCCTTTCAGAAACAATAAATAATTTTCAGTCTCATCATGTTTTTCTTGTAGGATAATACAATTAACAGTTCAGTAATAAGCTCGGTAACCACTGTATAATATCAATATTCACATTTGGGAGGTTTCAATGAACGGATCATGTAATCGGTATAACTGTGGACTTCTTCGCAAGAAGTCAAATATAACGGTAGTCCCTACTCGAGGGAAGTCGGTAACGGTATGCTAGTTCTACCTTCCCACTAGCGAGGGCTATAACGGTAATCTGTAATTACAAGGTGCACCAGGTCCAACGAACCCGCTGTTAGCTACGGGATCCTTCTATGTCTACTCCCATTTATACTTGTCTCTGTAATCCGTATATACTCGTAGAAAATCTTTTAAATCTATATAGGGCATTTCAGTTCTTATCAAATCATATAATTTCATTTCGATAATAGTAAATTCAAGTAACAGTAAAACAGATCTAGTGACAACGAAAATATTTAAAACCACGGTAACCATCTCAAATAACTATTTCGGTATCATATCGAGTAAAAGACTTGTCTCACATACAAGTCAAAATAATCGGTAACATATTCATCTTAAAAATCATATATAGATCGTGCAAGTTATGAAAACACAAATTGCGGTAAGATTACTACTCACGGTACTCGTGCCGAAATACCAACTACTTCACCTCAAGCAACTCGTACAAATTCCTCCAATCAATCTATAATTACATAATATCGATCTCATGTTAATTTTCTTATTTAGGCTAATTCATAGCTATTTTAGAATATCCAATCATCGGGGTTCATGTTTGAGTCTTAATTTGTGGATTTATATTTACCCACATATGAGTAATTACTAATTTATCAACTCCAACCTATTCATAAAATTTATTACTCCAAATTTCATAAAGTTCTATTGATTCTTTAGGAAGAAAATTCTCAATTGTGTAAATGAACTAGTGTAATTTCTATTACTCTGTAGAATCTTCCAATCAAGAGAATCGAAATTAAAATCTACCAGAAGAAGAAGTTCAAGTAATACCTGTAAAAGACAATTAGTGCTTAAGATTCCTCAACAGTTATAGCTACGGCTCCAACGCAGTACACCCACTTCTGCCTCCTTATTTTCTCTTTTCCTTCTTTCTTTCTCGACTTTTGTTTTCTTTCTTTTTCTGTTTCTCGTTTCCTTCAGAAGACAAAGCATCTTTGCTTTTTAAACCCTTAACCTTGGCAGGTTAAAATTTTTAATGGGCTTCGGCCCTTTTTGTTTTACATCCTTTCTTTTTTTTATTTGTTTGTTTTATATTTTATTTGCTAATATCCAGTATGTTGAAGAACAGAAGAAACAGCAGCATCACAGAGACAGAGAGACAGAAGAACAGACGAGGCATCAAAGCAAAGAAGAAGAAGACAAACTGAAAACAAATTGATGCTGATAAGTGGACAGTGATGTGGCAGCATTATAGCTGTTGATATTCAGATCAGAAGATCTAATCCTGACTGTTGGATTAGAAGACATAAACACATCCTGGCCATTCATTTATTAGTGCCATACACATGAGTGAGCACATGCTCACATTTGTATTAGTGAGCATGCACTAAAGTGAGTATGGACTCACATAGTAAACAATACTTTTGTCTAAGAATATTATATATACATTTGTTGTATCTATAGGATGTAATGTATATAGAAGCTACAGTGTGAATATACAAGACAAGGGAAAATTTTCTGCATCATCAGCCCTCTCAATCTTTCATGGTATCAGAGCAGAAATCTGCTTGAACTTCATCTTCTAATCTTCTTCCTTGAACTAAACTTGTTTTATCACCATGACTGGAACAGATTCTTCAGTAACTCCTCTTTCTGGATCAACAAGTCAAGCAATCAATCATGATGTCAACCATCCCTATTTTCTTCACTCTTCAGATGCCCCTGGGATGACTCTTGTGACCTCACCTTTTGATGGAAGAGGATTCCCATGATGGATAAGGTCAATGCTGATTGCATTGTCAGCCAAGAACAAGCTGGGGTTCATCAATGGGATTTGTGATGAGCCTGCCTTGGATTCAAAGGATCATTCACAATGGAGTAGGTGCAATGACATGGTAACCTCATGGTTCTTAAATTCTCTAACCAAAGAGATAGGAGACAGTGTAATTTATTCCAAATCTGCAAAAGAACTTTAGAATAGTCTTGAACATAGATTTGGACAATCCAATGGAGCCAAACTCTACCACCTACAAAAGGAAGTTACTAAGACAGTTTAGGAAAACAGCAGTATTGCAGGATACTTCACAACTCTGAAAAAGTTATGGGATGAGTTAGATTCCCTGAACTCACATCTAGGATGCACTTGTACCTGTGTGTGTGAAGGGAAGAAGAAGGTAGCCAAGTTCCTAGAGGATCAGAGAGTCATTCAATTTCTAATGGGACTGAATGATGTGTATGCACATGCAAGAGGCAACATCCTCATGATGAGCCCACTTCCAAATATGGATCATGCCTATTCCATCCTCATGCAAGATGAAAGTCAGAGGGAAATATTTGTTAGCCCACAATATCCAACAGATGCTGCATCTTTTATGGTAGGACCTCAAGGGAAGTTTAATCAAAGGAACAATATTCAGAAATCATGGGGAACTCCTCAGAAACAGGGGAATTTTCAGAACATGCAACAAAAGTTCAAAAGGAAGGCAAAGTACAATCCTAATGTGAGTTGTAGTCATTGTATGAGAACAGGGCATGTGAGGGAAGAATGTTACAGACTAATAGGATTCCCAGATGATTTTCAATTCACAAGATCAACAAATTATCATCCTGCCATAAAGGGAAATGCAGTGGTGACAGGACAAGAAGGTCAAGAGAAGAACAACACATCTAGTGAAGGAAATATCAGCAGTCAGAACCAGTTTTTTAATAAGGAGCAAGTGTCAGAATTGGTGAACATAATCAAGCAAGTGCAAATTGGAAGTGCAGCAGCCACAACATTAGAAATCAATGCTAATGCTGTAGCTGGTACCATACTCCAATACACATGAACTTGTCTTGCTGTTTTCAACACTAAAACATGGATAATTGACTCAGGGGCCTCTGAACATATGTGTTTTGATGCTAATTCTTTCCTATCTCTTACTCCTCTTCCTGCACCTTTGCACATTAGCTTACCTGATTCATTCCAGTTGTGTGTTACACATATAGGAAGTGTGTCTATTCAGCCTGATATGGTTCTTCATAGGGTGCTTCATGTACCTTCTTTCAAATATATCTTATTATCTGTTCATAAGTTATGTCTTCAATTCAGTTGTTCTTTGAATCTAACTTCTAATGGGTGTCTATTGCAGGTCCCTTTAGTGGGGAAGGGACAAGTTTTTGGTGAAGTTAGAGATGGATTGTACCTGTTTCAGCCAACTAGAATAGAGTCTATCTCTCCCAAAAGAGAGAAAAAATATGTAGTTTCCATTCCAAAAGGGAGAAATTCCAGTGTTATTTCTACTTCTGTTTCCTTTTCAGTACCTTAAGCTGTTATTTCTACATCTACTGTAAAGCAATGGCATGTTAGGCTAGGGCATTTGCCCTTTTCAGTAATGAGAAGTCTACCTTTCATTAAGTTTCCCTCTAAGTTTAATTGTGTGTGCCACATCTGTCCTCAAGCTAGGCAAACCAGACTGCCTTTCCCTTTGAGTCATATTAAAAGTTCTGCTATCTTTGATTTGATTCATATTGACACATGGGGGCCATTCAAGACTGTGACTTATAATGGTTATAGGTATTTCTTGACTATTGTGGATGACTATAGTAGAGCCACTTGGACTTTTCTCTTAAGTTCTAAGGGGAATGCTTTTCAGTTTTGAAATTATTTCTGTGCATGACAGAGAGACAGTTTAACTTGAAAGTTAAGAAAATCAGATCTGATAATGCCATGGAACTAGGAAAAGGTTCACTAGAGGCAAGTTTTCTTGAATCAGAAGGGATTATACATGAAACCTCTTGTGTTTATACCCCTCAACAGAATGGAGTGGTTGAGAGGAAGCATAGGCATCTTTTGGAAGTAGCAAGGGCACTTTTATTTCAATCTAAGGTGCCTCTCCAATACTGGGGAGAATGTGTACTGACAGCTACATATCTGATCAATAGAATCCCTTCTAAGGTTCTGAATGGATCAACACCCTATGAGGTATTGCTTGGTAAACAGCCTAGCTATGAATCCCTCAAAAGTTTTGGTTGTTTGTGCTATGTCTCAACTTTGTCTCACAACAGAGGGAAGTTTGAACCAAGGGCAAAAGGTTGTGTGTTCCTCGGATATGCACAACATCAGAAAGGTTACAAGGTTCTGGATCTTGACACTAAAAGGGTGTTTGTGTCTAGAGATGTTAGGTTTCATGAAGATCAATTCCCTTTTCTTTTCCACTCACCCCTCACATCTGATTTTCCCTTTTTTCCCCAGGATACGCTTCCACCAGATACCTTAACCCATAACTCAACAGAATACTCTTCTAGGATATCTCTACCAACCTTTTCACCTACATCTACCCACTCCTCACCTAGCAGTTCCTCTACATGTCCTGGTCCCTCTACTTCAACCAACATCAACCTAACACCTTCAGACTCTGCTTCTACTTCAAGTCCTTCTTACTCACCCATCCTTTCCAGATCATTTTCTCCTTCATCAATCAGCACACCTATTCCAATTCTACCTCCACCAGTCAGAAAATCTGACAGGGTAACTCAGAGACCAGCCTACTTAAATGATTACATTTGCAATAGCATCTACCTGTCCGACCTTAGTTCCTGTCTATCTAAACCTCTCAAGCCAAATGTCTTTTCCTTCCATGCTCTTTCTATAGAAAACCAGCATCTCCTTCAATCTATTTCTACCACATCAGAACCTAGCAGTTATCTACAAGCTTTTATGCATCCTGGTTGGCAAAAGGCCATGGATGCTGAAATTTCAGCACTTGAGATAAATAACACCTGGGATGTTGTATCCTTACCACCGGGGAAGAAAGCTTTACCCTGTAAATGGGTGTACAAGGTGAAGCATAACTCAGATGGTACAATTGAAAGGCTAAAGGCTAGGTTGGTGGTGAGGGGGGACATTCATAGAGAAGGGATAGATTATTCAGAAACTTTTTCACCTGTGGTAAAAATGACTACTATTAGATGTCTTTTGGCTGTAGTTGTTAAGAAGGGGTGGAATGTGTCACAACTCGATGTTAATAATGCCTTCTTGCATGGGGATTGTCACACCTCCTTTTTACATACCCGCGAGGGTACAAGGGAGTTTTTTTCAATTAAAGGACAATCGAAACGGGATTCGTTTATTTATTTCAGAGTCGCCACTTGGGAGATTTAGGGTGTCCCAAGTCACCAATTTTAATCCCGAATCGAGGAAAAGAATGACTCCATATTACAGTCTGCGCACCAGAAATCCGGATAAGGAATTCTGTTAACCCGGGAGAAGGTGTTAGGCATTCCCGAGTTCCGTGGTTCTAGCACGGTCGCTCAACTGTTATATTCGGCTTGATTATCTGATTTTATACAAATATGAACTTATGTGCAAAATTTTATCTTTTTACCGCTTTCTTACTTATTGTTATTATTTTACGAGAATTGCAACGTCGTGGAAACATATCTCGAACCACGTTACATCAATGCACCCGTAGTTGTTTGGCATATCTCGACTCGGTTGAGATTTGGATTTGGGTCACATAAATGTGCACCCGAGTTAAGGAAAATAAATTATTAAAGGCGCGCCTAAAGCAACTAGCGTCTTGTTATTTTGGGGAAGGCCGTAAAATTCGCTAAACGGCCTGTCCTCGAATTCTAAGTATTTTAATATATACATTTAGAGGGCCCCGCAGCTTGTGCATTTTTTGTTTGTCGAGGCTCGTCTCATTCATTATTAAAAAGAATTTGCAATGTCATGGAAATACATCTCAGACCACGTCACAATCAATGTACCCGTGATTAGAGACACATTTCGATTTCGTTGAGATTTGGATTTGGGTCACATAAATGTGCACCTGAGTTTAAGGAGATAACATTATTAAATACGCGCCTAAAGCGACTAGCGCAGGGTTATTTTGAGAAAAGGCCGTGAAGTTCGCTAAGCGGCCGATCCCGAGTTCTAAGTAATTAACACATACATTTGTGAGGGCCCCGCAATCTATATATTTTACTAGGCGAGGCTCATCTCATTTATTTTAAATGGACAAATCCTAAAGCGACTACATCTTTTCTATTAAAATTAGTCTCTAAAATAAATAAAGAAAATCCTAATTAATTACGAGCTTTTTTTTTATTTAAGAAAGCATGGCATACTAATTGCTATATTAATACAAATATTGATGAACAAGAATTTTACTAAAAAAAATTCGAAAATTATAAATAAAATAAAAATTTGACAACTAATATTCAAAAGAATCAAATATAGTTAGATTGAAGCTCGCATTGTTATATATAAAAAAAAACTATTGGAATTAATTATTCACAACCATTTGAAACTGGATTTAACCATAATTACTAAAGCTTAATAGAAAGTTTATTAGACTTAAACGTTCTTCTAATTTTGTTTGAACTCAAATCATGCCTTAATACCTAATTCACGAAATTTAGTTCAAATTCATGCCTTAGCTAAATTTAAGTACTTGTTCACAATTAACCTACTGTTGATAATCTTAGAACCTTCATAGCTAGTGAATTAACCCGTTTTGCCAAGCCGATTCATTAAAGACTAACTTATGTTATTTTCTCTTATTCCAATTATTATTCAATAATACATAAAATAGCCTAAATACAATCAATAAAAGGAACAGAGAAAAAGCGAAATTAAAACTTCAAAATTCGATTCTTCATATGTATTCATGCTTCCACATTTTTAGCTTGCAATAACTAGTATTACATTCGTGTACCTGGTATTGGAAAACAAGAGAAGATGAAGCTGAGAAGCAGCAACAGTAGTAACAATGTAGCACAACAACGACAGTCCAGCAACACAGGAATAGACCAGTAACAGTAGGAATAGTAGAAAACCCAGGAGACTATAAACGACTCCAAGTATAGAGAAGAAGTAAAAGGCAGGAAGGTTCTGACTATTTCAGATCTTAAGCGAGGCAATGAAACAGTAACTATTCTTTTTCAACTTCAAAACTCTCCAAAATGAATTCTGCCCCTGTATATTCAGTGTATCCAGAATGTATATCGGGTGTATACTTCTCACTCCGCCCCCTCTTTTTTTCTTCTCTCTATCTAGTTTTTCCTCTTTTTTTTCCACCCCTTCTTCCTAAATTTTCTCTTCTATTTATAGCAAAATTTTCGAAATTTTCAGATTTGTTTTTTTATTATTTTATTATTTTTTTAATTAAAAGAAATCCCACTTACAAATTGCTTTTATTTTTTTAGAAAAAGAAATCCCACCTTTATTTACTTTTATTTTTAAAATTCCAACTTTAATTACTTTATCTTATTTAAAATCCCACTTTTTATTTTTTTAAAAGAGAATCTCACTTTATTTAACTTTTCTTTAAAAAACAAACCACTATCTTTTCTTTTTCTTTTAAAAATGCTACTTTCAATTACTTTAAATTTTTTAAATTTTCAGATACCTTTATATTTATTTTTTAATTCCAACCTTATTTTACTTTTAAATTTTTTAAAACTTTTTACTTTTTTTAAATTTTCTACATTCTTTTACTTTTTTTTATTTTTTTATTTTTTATTTTTTTAAAATCATTTCCGAAATTACTATATATATATATATATATATTTTTTAAAATAAAAATAATAAATAAAATAAAATATTTTCGGATTTTTTTTATATATAAAAAAACAAAAAATAAAACTATTAATAGTGATAATTCACTTTTTATTTTTTATTTTTTTGGTTTTGTTTTGTGTTGGACAAAAATGAAGAAGGGGTGTTGGGTTAATGGAGCGGACCGGATCGACCCGGTTTGAAACGGACCGGGTCATGGGGAAAGTTGGGCAATTATTTGGGCCTGTGGTTTGAAATTGAAGAAGTGGCCCAATCCGATTTTTCTTTGTATTTTTGTTCTCTTTTCTTCTTTTATTTTTCTAAAACTAAATTATAAAAGTACTTAAATTATTATTAAGAACTAAATTAAGTTATAAAAGCGCAAATTAACTTCCAATAACAATTAACGCACAATTAAGTAATAATTAAGCATAAAATTGTTCATTTGGACATTAAATGCTAAAAATGCAAAAGATGCCTATTTTTGTATTTTTTATTAATTTAACAAATAAACATGCATAGACAAACATACAAATAGTTACACAAAATATCACAAAAATTGCACACCAAGAAAAATTATTTTACTTATGAATTTTTTGGGAGTAATTCTCATATAGGGCAAAAATCACGTGCTTACAGCTGCCCCTCTTTGCCCGAAGACACGAATGGTTTTCGTGCAAAGATAAAGCGAGCGATTTTTGCCCATCCGAGTACTCCGTGTGAAGCATTTTTTTTTATTTTTTTATTTTGAAAAAGATTTGACCGAACCTTTGCTTCAAAGGTTTCCTACATATCCTGGGCTAAACAGGAATCAGGTCAATGTAGTTCGGGAAGTTTTGGTAGCTGGGACTACCGTGGGACTGCAATGTTACTGTTGTTGCATGCTATTACCACTGCTTACCGATCTCTTTGTTACACCGTGCTTAAAAGAAAACAAGAAGCTAGGCTAGACTGCAACTTGTTCTTGTTGCCTTCCTTTCTTGTCGGCTTGTGTTTCCTCCGGTGCTTTTCTTCCGTGAATTTGGGGATGACACTGGCCCTTTGCTTTTCTGAATACCAGTTTTCATCATTTTGTTCGGTCCGCTGGGAACATGACTTCCTTCATTAAGCTTTTTGGCGGTTCCTCTAGGGATACGGCTCTCTTCATCAGATCTGTTATGCTGGGCATAATTTAATGTTCACATGCCGCTTCTTTCAAGACGCGTCTTTTCTTCCTTTTGACTCATGCGCTTGAACTTGTGTTGGGACCTCTTGTTGCAACTTTCTGCTTTCCGGTGCTGGGGATTTTTATTGTTTCCTGCTGGGGATTCCTGTTGTAACCTTCTACCTTCCGGTGGGTTACTGATTTCAAGATTTGCAGTATAAGACTCAAAAGTATTCCTCTTGTTATACAGGTGGGTGCCTGAATGCAAAAATATGAAATGTATGCCCGCATTATACTGGTGGGCGACCTAGAACAGAAATGAAAAGACAGAAATGTATTCCCGCATTATACTGGTGGGCGACCTAGAATAGAAATGAAGAGACAGAAAATGTATTCCCGCATTATACTGGTGGGCGACCTAGAACTGAAAGTATTCCCGCATTTTACTGGTGGGCGACCTAGAGCTGAAAAGTATTCCCGCATTTTACTGGTGGGCGACCTAGAACTGAAAGTATTCCCGCATTTTACTGGTGGGCGACCTAGAGCTGAAAAGTATTCCCGCATTTTACTGGTGGGCGACCTAGAACTGAAAAGTATTCCCGCATTTTACTGGTGGGCGACCTAGAACTGAAAAGTATTCCCGCATTTTACTGGTGGGCGACCTAGAACTGAAAATTATTCCCGCATTTTACTGGTGGGCGACCTAGAACTGAAAGTATTCCCGCATTTTACTGGTGGGCGACCTAGAACTGAAAGTATTCCCGCATTTTACTGGTGGGCGACCTAGAACTGAAAGTATTCCCGCATTTTACTGGTGGGCGACCTAGAACTGAAAAGTATTCCCGCATTTTACTGGTGGGCGACCTAGAGCTGAAAAGTATTCCCGCATTTTACTGGTGGGCGACCTAGAGCTGAAAAGTATTCCCGCATTTTACTGATGGGCGACCTAGAGCTGAAAAGTATTCCCGCATTTTACTGGTGGGCGACCTAGAGCTGAAAAGTATTCCCGTATTTTACTGGTGGGCGACCTAGAGCTGAAAAGTATTCCCGCATTTTACTGGTGGGCGACCTAGAACTGAATGTATTAAAATTGTTTCCTCGTTCTTCCGAGAAATTTTTTGACAATCGGCAGAAAATTTTCTGCCCCGGTTTTGGTGATTTCCCTGGCATCGCGTCCTGCTGCCATTGTCACACCTCCATTTTCCGACCCTGCGAAGGGCGTAGGGAGTTTTTTTCAATTAAAGGACAATCGAAACGGGATTTATTTATTTATTTCAGAGTCGCCACTTGGGAGATTTAGGGTGTCCCAAGTCACCAATTTTAATCCCGAATCGAGGAAAAGAATGACTCCATATTACAGTCTGCGTACCAGAAATCCGGATAAGGAATTCTGTTAACCCGGGAGAAGGTGTTAGGCATTCCCGAGTTCCGTGGTTCTAGCACGGTCGCTCAACTGTTATATTCGGCTTGATTATCTGATTTTATACAAATATGAACTTATGTGCAAATTTTAACTTTTTACCGCTTTATTATTATAATTATTATTTTTTTTAAAAAAATTGTGAACATCGTTTAAAACATGTCTTTGGATTACGTCACATGAAATGCACCCGCAATCCGGAACATATTTTATTCAATGTTTTAGGATTTAGATTTGGGTCGCATGAAATGCGCATCCGAGTTTAAGAAGGTAAAATTAATTAAATCGCGCCTAAAGAGTCTAGCGCGTCATTATCTTTGGGGAAGGAAGTGAAATTCACTAAACAATCCATCCCAAATTCTAAGTAATTTTTTTTTAAAAAAATAATTAAATAAATAAATGAGATTGGAGAATCCTGTAAATTTTTGTATTATTTACATCTATTTATTTTTAGCGAAATCCTTCCTTATTTTAAGAATATCCTTTAATGACTACCTTTTTATTATTACTAAGTTTGTCTATAAATATAAAATCAATATCTACATTCTTGAAAATAACATATTAAATAGAAGAGAAAAACAAATATTAACAGAAAGTAATAAAAATTATAATCATAAATACAACATGGAATAGTCAAAAAAAAATAAAATAAAATTAAAAAAAAACTAATTATCCCATAGTTGGATTAAAATTCAAATTGTTAGTAAGACTTAAGCTTATTGAAACTAATTATTTACAAATACTGAAAATTGAAAGAAAAAAAACTTGATTACTAAACCATATTTCTAAAAAATTAAACAATTTAACCTTAACTAACTTTGTTTTAATTCACATCATGTCCTAATACTTGATTCGCAAACTAATTCATGTTTTAACTGAAATTAACTACATGATTCCGATTAACTTATCGTTGACGAAAAACCTTATGAATAAGGAACTTAGTCAATTTTTGCCAAACTGATTCAATAACGCCATTTTTTACGTTATTTCTTCTATTTTTTATTATTAAACAGTTTTAATTAATAATCGGGCTTAAATATATTTCCTAATAATCTGGTTAAGGCGTTATTTAATATGTCGCTATAATATGCCTAATTATGCCAAATGACAGTGATTTACAGAATAATAATACATGAATGACCTAAATACAATACAAAAAAAAATTAAACTAACTTAAAAATTTAACACTCCATTCTTCATTTCAGCTTACAAAATGCCAAAATTACAGTTGTGTACCTGATATTGTCAATATAAGAAGAAGAAAGTCAGCAACGTAATACGTAACACAGCAACAACAACAATAACCAGCAATAACCAGTCAACGAAAATCCCAGTGACAGATTTGAAAAATTCAAAATAAAATCCAGGAATGCCGAAAATAACGGACAGAAACCAAGGGAAATTTTCAGATTTTTGAAAGGCTAGTTAATCTTCAACCCTTAATTTCTACACCTGTATACCAGAATATTTATCAGGTGTGTACTACTTTCTCTTCTAATTTTCAACTTTTTTTTTATTTTCTTTGTAGGTTTTTTTTCTTTTCTTGAGAGTTTCAATGTTTTTTCGGAATAAATGTTCAGCTTCTTTTTTTCTCTAATCTCTCTTTTTTTCTCTCTGTCTGTATCTGATTTTTAAGACCTCTATATATAATCCCCACCCTTTAATCAATTAAAATCAATCCCTTTCTCTACCAAACCCATTATCTTCCCACTCATCCCCATTACATTAAATAAATATATCACACCACCCCATTATATTTTGTCCCCCATGCCTAACATAAAATAATGCAAGATTCCCCCCACTAAATTTTGTCTTGTCCCCCCTTTATATTAAATAACCATATCACAACCCACCCCATTTCATTTTGTCCCCCATGCTTCATATAAACAATTACAAAATGTACAATTCCTAAACTACCCCTCCGACCCTATTACAAATTACTATTTTACCCCCGAAAGTACTATAAATTACCAAACTACCCATCAGCTATAACACATCAATTAATCAAACTTAACCAAAATATAGGCAATATGATTAATTTCTAACAATGTTCAAACAACAAATTTCATGAACATGATTTCTTCAACATTTCAATAACAAATCACATGAACATGATTTCAACCACAAATCATATGAACACAAATTGAACAACCAAGAACAACTAAAATTTGATTGAACAATATTTTTAGCAACAACAAACCTATTTTCGGATTTAAACAACAACAACAATCAAACAAGTATATTTAGATTTCTAAATTCAATCATATTGAACTTAAAATCCACTCTAACAACATTACAACAAACAATTCTTATATTAAACTTTAAACAAGATTATGAGACCAATTCAAGAAATAATCACAAATGGTAAACAAGAAATCAAACTATAAACATTTCGGATTCAAAAATCAAACAAACATAATATGAACATGAATTAAATCTAAAAATAAAAACGACGGATTCAAATGACTAAAACCAACATACTTCCCTTATTACAACTAAATTCTTTTAGGCAAATGACAAAACAAAAACTAAGAAGAAACAATTATGAATTTAAACTTGAACTTAACAATATTAACAATTTCCGGAAAATACATCAAATACATGAAACAAATTGAAGAAACAATTAATTAAATTTCAATTTGAATCTAACAAATATTAAACTAACAAATATTCACTTAAACAACAACAAATATTCACTTAAACAACAATACGAACACGAAATAAACATGAAAAACAATTAATTAATCTTTCATTTGGAATCTGAAAAATTAATTTAACAAACAACACATGAACATGAACTAAAAATTAATTCAAACGATAAACAAAACAAACATTTGCCGATTTTAGATTCGAAAATATCAAAACCAAATACGGACAAAATAAAACGCAAAAACTACTAACCGGAGATGAAAAAACAACGACGAATTGGACTGTTTCGACAAACCTCGAATGGGCATAAGTCTGTTCGGACTCAACGACGAACTCACCTTCCTTGTAAACTTGACGAACTCAAAACTACGCTCGACGACCTCGACTAGAACTCGACCAAACGACGGCAGAAGTGATGAACGGAAGCAGTTAATTTGTTTGCGAGAAAACTGAATGCAGAAGAAGCAACGATGGAGACTGGCCATGGTTGTTCGATGAGGCAGCAGCTGGATGGCGAGGTTGACACAGAAGTAGCAGCAGCCGGAAGTGAAGAAGAAGGTGGAACGGGAAGCAGCACCGCGACAGCAGCTCGGAGGAAGGAGGAGAAGTAGCGGCGACGTGTTTGGTTACGTCAAGAAGCTGGCGCGGGCAGCAGCAGACGAGGCAGCTAGGGTCATCCATGGTCGGAGAAGGAAAAGCTTGAACAACTGGTCTTTTGGACGTGCGGTTGAGGGCTGCCATGGACGTCGAGCTCAAACTCGAGCTTGACGTCGAACGACGAAGATGAAGTCGCGATGGATGGTGAAGCAGAAGGAGCAACAGTGGCGACGAGCTGTTCGTTAGCTTTTGTTTGGATCACCAACGCAGCTGGGTGGTTGAAGAAGACGATGCAAGGGCAGCCATGGTCGATCAAGCTTTGAGCTTGACAAAAGAGATGAAGCTATGGTAGCGACGGTGTTATGGTGGGTCGTTGGAGATCGAGGGACTTGTGTCGTTTGGTCGAGGAAGAAGAAAGCGAAAGTAGTTGGTTGAGGGCAGCCATTGATGGAGTTTGGAGCCTTTGGGAAGATGAAGAATAGAAGAAGAAGGAAGATAGGGGGCGGGTCTTTTTCTTATTTTTTAGGGTTTTTTCTTCTTTTTTCTTTTGTTTTGTGTTGTAAAAGGTAAGACAAAGGGGTTTGGGTCTTTTGGGTTATGGACTGGGTCGACCCAGTTCGAATTGGACTGGGTCGTAGGGAAGATTGGGCCATTTTTTGGGCCTGTGGCTTGAAATTGAAGAAGAGGCCTAATTCCGACTTTCTTTATATTTTCGCTTTCTTTTCTTCTTTTATTTTTCTAAAACTAAATTATAAAAATACTTAAACTATTATTGAGAACTAAATTAAGTTATAAAAGCGCAAATTAACTCCCAATAACAATTAACGCACAATTAAGTATTAATTAAGCATAAAATTGTATATTTGGACATTAAATGCTAAAAATGCAAACGATGCCTATTTTTGTAATTTTTAATTTTTGTAAAACAAATTTAATTACTAACAATTGTAGAATTAAATCCTACATGCAAAATGCGACATATTTTTGTATTTTTTATTAATTTAGCAAATAAACATGCACAGACAAATACAAATAATTATTCAAAATATCACAAAATTGCACACCAAAGAAAAATCATTTTATTTTTGAATTTTTTGGGAGTAATTCTCATATAGGGCAAAAATCACGTGCTTACAGCCATCATCAATCCTTCGCTTTCCTGCAGCAGACAAAAGGATTTAGTTAGTTTTAATCATGGTGGGAGGAGGTGCCTTTCCGGTGGATGATTTTTCCTCTCTTTCCCTTTTCTTGCTCTGTGCCCCCATAACTGGTTGGTGGACAAAGTTGCTTGCTGGGGGTTTCCGGCCTGCTGGGGATTGGTTTTCAATTTATCCCCTTTTCTGCTTTCTCTTTACAGTACATGCCGTGGGAGTCTGCTTTTACTCCCGGAAACACTCCCTTTAGGAGTTTACTTCCTCCAAAACTGCAGGGCACAACATTGCATTGCCTGGGGCTAGCCTTTAGGACTGTTGGGGTTACCCTGCATCGGATGAATCCCTCTTCGGTCTCTGGTAGTAAGCTTTAAAAAATCCTTTTCAAGACAAATTTTTAGAAAGAGAAATAAAAAGATAGAAAAGGAGAAAATCTTTCTGAACCAATACTTGGCGGGAAAAGAAATTCAGAAGAACTTATCTGGATGACATGACTGGTCCCCGTGATCATGACGTGCACCATAGATTCCCGACCCAGTCTATTTGTATTAATCAACTTGCCCGATGGTCTTACTTGCTGGGGATAAATGAGTGTCCATTTCTTTGCGAATGTGGACCCTTTTGTTGATCTGTCTTGTCGCCTCATAGTGCCCTTCGAGGGGTTTTCACTAATGAGACTCTCTCTTTTCTCTCAACTCCCGGCGCCTTATGGTGCCTGTGAAGGTTTTCACCGATAAGACTCTCTCATTTTATATCTCTCATCTTATGTCGCCTTTCGGTGCCTATGAAGGTTTTCACCGATAAGACTCTCTCATTTTATTTCTTCATCGAGGAATCGGGGTGTTGTCGATGTGACTCTCTCTTCTGGAGATCCCTTTGGACTATCAATTCATTTCCAATTTCATGATCCTCTTCTTTGCTGGGGATCGGCGTATTATTCTCGGCTTTATTTGCATGACTTGGCACCTCTTGGATATTGATCGGGAGGTCTTTTGGACGTCGATGTTGGTTTTGGTGTGGGGCTAAAGCAAGGCTATCAAAATGAAATAATTTGATGGGTGATCTGCTACAACTTTTGGAATCTAACCTTTGTTGGAATTTTTAAAACATAACCTCTGCCCCAGTTTTCTTGCTTGGGGGATTTTATTTTTACTCTAGGTTGAGCTACGTGCGTTATGCACACTGTGCCTATTATGCATACTTATGGACATTATGCACACTATGACCGAGCCGTGAGGCGCCTACGTATCCTCTTCGAGGAATCAGGTCAAACGTAGTTCCCACGGTTTTGTATTTCTTATGATTTTTATCTTCTTTTTCTTTTCTTTCTCCTTCTTTTTTTTTTCATTTTCCTTTAATGATTTTTTCTCTTTTTTTCTTTTTCTTTCATATCTTTTCCATTGGTGGTTCCAAAAGAGGGGTATGAAAGAATAACTTAAGGCTCAAAAGGGGGAAACAAGGGTTAAAAGTGTTTGGATAGAAGAAAGAACTGCCTCTGTCATTTCATTATCCAATAAGCACCAAGTACAAACAAACGAACCGATAATTGCCATAATTAAAGAAATTACGCATAATATCTCTTGACTGCATCAGAATTGATAGCCATGTCGACACATCTCCCCTCGATATCTGTCAAACACACAGCACCATTGGACAACACTCTGGTCACAATATAAGGCCCTTTCCAATTTGGGGCGAACTTGCCTTTTGCCTCGACCTGATGCGGGAGGATCTTCTTTAACACCTGCTGCCCTACTTCAAACTTCCTGGGGCGTACCTTCTTATTGTATGTTCTCGCCATTCTCTTCTGAATACAGCTGACCATGGCACACTGCTGCCAATCTTTTCTCATCTATCAAGCTCAACTGTTCCAATCGAGCTCTGACCCATTCATCATCATCAATCTCGGCTTCAGCGACAATCCGGAGGGACGGAATTTCGACCTCCGCCGGTATTACGGCCTCAGTTCCGTACACCAACAAATAAGGAGTTGCACCTATGGAGGTCCGGACGGTAGTGCGATAACCCAACAGAGCAAAGGGTAATCTCTCGTGCCATTGTCTAGATCCTTCCACCATCTTTCGCAGTATCTTCTTGATGTTTTTATTGGCTGCTTCGACCGCTCCATTCGCCTTGGGACGATATGGGGTGGAATTGCGGTGTGTAATCTTGAATTGTTGGCATACCTCTCTCATCAGGCTGCTGTTAAGATTCGCACCGTTATCCGTGATGATTACTTTTGGGATCCCAAATCTGCAGATGATATGGGAGTGCACAAAATCCACCACCGCCTTTTTAGTTACCGACTTGAAGGTTTTAGCCTCAACCCATTTGGTGAAGTAGTCAATGGTTACTAAAATGAACCTATGACCGTTGGACGCTGCTGGCTCGATAGGTCCAATGACATCCATGCCCCATGCCACAAACGGCCAGGGTGCTGACATCGTATGTAACTCTGTTGGCGGAGAATGAATCAGATCTCCATGTATCTGACACTGATGGCATTTCCTTACGAAAGTGATACAGTCGTGTTCCATGGTGAGCCAATGATACCCTGCCCTGAGGATCTTCCTTGCCAATACATATCCGCTCATATGTGGCCCGCAAACTCCAGCATGTACCTCTGCCATAACCGTCGTGGCTTGACCGGCATCTATACATCTCAACAATCCCAAATCCGGGGTTCTTTTGTACAAAACTCCTCCGCTGAGGAAGAAACCATTCGACAAACGCCGAAGGGCTCTTTTTTGGTCTCCAGTGGCCTGTTCCGGATATATCCCCATTCTGAGGTATTCCTTGATATCATGAAACCAGGGCTCGCCATCTGCCTCCTTTTCTACGGCGTTGCAATAAGCGTGTTGATCACGGACCTGGATGTGCAAAGGATCAACATACATTTTGTCAGGGTGGTGCAACATTGATGCTAAGGTGGCCAATGCATCCGCTACCTCGTTATGAATTCTCGGGATATGTTTGAATTTCACCGATCGAAATCGCTTGCTCAAATCGTGCAAGCATTGTCGATAGGGTATGAGTTTCAGATCCCGTGTTTCCCATTCACCCTGAATCTGATGTACCAAGAGGTCCGAGTCTCCCAAGACCAAAACGTCTTGGACATCCATGTCCGCAGCCAATCGCAGACCCAAAATGCAAGCTTCATACTCAGCCATATTGTTGGTGCAATAGAAGCGTAGTTGAGCCGTAACAGGGTAATGGCGTCCTGTTTCAGAAATGAGTACTGCTCCTATTCCAACCCCTTTCGCGTTTGCAGCTCCATCGAAGAAAAGCTTCCAACCTGGTTCCTCGGGTAACTCCAGCTCATTTGTATGCATTACCTCTTCGTCGGGAAAATATGTTCTTAAAGGCTCGTATTTTTCATCAACTGGATTCTCTGCCAAATGGTCGGCCAGCGCCTGGGCTTTCATGGCTGTCCTGGTCACATAGACAATATCAAACTCTGTGAGCAGAATTTGCCATTTGGCCAACCTTCCTGTGGGCATAGGTTTCTGAAAGATATACTTCAGTGGGTCCAAACGGGATATGAGATAAGTAGTATATGACGACAGGTAGTGTTTCAACTTCTGAGCTACCCAAGTTAGGGCGCAACATGTTTTCTCGAGTTGAGTGTACTTGACTTCATATACTGTGAATTTCTTGCTAAGATAGTAGATGGCCTGCTCCTTCCTTCCTATGTCATCATGTTGCCCTAGTACACAACCAAATGAATTTTCCAGGACCGTCAGATAAAGAATCAAGGGCTTCCCTGGCTTAGGCGGGACCAATACGGGTGGATTAGACAGATACCCTTTGATTTGGTCGAAAGCCTCTTGACACTCTGCCGTCCAACTTACCGCAGCATCCTTTCTCAGCAGCCGAAATATGGGCTCACAAGTTGCTGTGAGTTGAGCGATGAACCTGCTGATGTAATTGAGTCTACCCAGCAAACTCATTACCTCTGTTTTGTTCTTTGGCGGTGGCAAATCTCGGATGGATTCGATTTTGGATGGGTCTAACTCAATCCCCCGTCGACTGACGATGAATCCTAACAGCTTTCCTGACGGAACCCCGAATGCGCATTTGGCCGGGTTAAGCTTGATATCATACCTTCGGAGTCTTTGGAAGAATCTCCTTAGGTCTGCTATATGGTCTTCCTGACGCCAAGACTTTATGATCACATCATCTACGTACACCTCAATTTCTTTGTGTATCATGTCGTGAAACACAGCAGTCATTGCTCGCATGTACGTTGCCCCGGCATTCTTCAGTCCGAACAGCATTACCCGATAGCAGTAAGTTCCCCATGGCGTGATAAATGCTGTCTTTTCTGCATCTTCCTCGTCCATTAGGATCTGATGATATCCCGCATAGCAATCCACAAAGGATCCGATCTCGCGCCCAGCGCAATTATCGATCAGGATATGAATGTTGGGCAACGGAAAATTGTCCTTGGGACTTGCTTTGTTGAGGTTGCGGTAGTCGACGCACACCCTGATTTTTCCATCCTTCTTTGGAACTGGTACCACATTGGCCAACCACTCGGGATATAGAGTGACCCGAATGACCTTCGCCTGCAACTGTTTAATCACCTCTTCTTTGATCTTTACACTTATTTCTGTTTTAAATTTCCTTAGCTTTTGCTTGACCGGAGGGTATGCCGGGTCAGTGGGCAATTTGTGAACTACTAGATTGGTGCTTAATCCCGGCATATCGTCGTATGACCATGCAAAAACATCTTTGAATTCCACGAGGGTTTTGATCAATTCTTCCCTGACATTCGGCTCAATATGGATGCTGATTTTGGTTTCTCGGACATTATCAGCGTCTCCTAGATTCACAGCCTCAGTGTCATTTAGGTTAGGTTTGGGTTTTTCTTCAAATTGGCACAGTTCTCGGTTTATCTCTTCGAAGGCTTTATCTTCGTCATATTCAGATTCATCGTCACAAATGACCTCTTGCATCATTGAGTCGGATTCAGATTGATTTATTAGACTAGGTCGAAGATCCGCTGTGCATGCCATGTCATTAGAACCAGTAAAAAGAGAACTGTTCAGAAAGAAAAAGAACAAAACAAAATTAAAATGGGACAAAAGAAGAGAACTTTATTAAACTTGCGGGATAAAAGGGTTCACACTTTTACAAAACAAAAGTAAAATTTGGATTACACCCTGGAATAATCCGAACAAAACAAAACAAACAAAACATAAATCAAAGCCTACTACCAAGACTCCCCTCGGACAGGAAGAGGAGTAACTGTCCAATTGTTGGTTTTGGCCTCAGGCCCCACAAACTGTATCTCTGCTCTGCTGGAACCTTCTCCAGCTTCTACCATACTGACATCAGCGAATAGCCGCTCGAAACTCTGATTCAGGTCCCCATCCATACCAATCAATGGTCCTAGAATCTTTGGGACCGGTGGCCTTTTGGCGCTTGCTCTGACAAAAGATCTTGAGAGACGTGGCACGGGTTTGGGAAGATACCAGACTTTCTTCTTCATTTTCCGCGCTTGCTTTACATCTACTGCGGTTGGTTTGAACCCCAATCCGAAAGTTTCTAGATTTTTAGGCAGGGAGACAGGTTGGACAATCCCCTGAAGCTCGACTCCCAGGCCCTTTCCCGGCACAAATCCATTACCCAGCATTTCCGAGACCATCATGACTGTCGCGGCGGCTACCCTAGGGTGCGGGATGATTTCTCCTTCAGAAATTTTGTTTGCCGACACTGTATCGAAAATCTGGTAGACCCAAGGACCTTTGTCATCATAGGTCTCTATGAAGGGCACAATGGCGCCACCCATGGTGCATGCCGTGTCCTCGCCGTGTAGTACGACCTCCTGCCTATCCCACTCGAACTTCACCATCTGATGTAGGGTGGAGGGCACTGCTTTGGCTGCATGAATCCATGGTCGTCCTAACAGAAGGTTATAAGATACTGTGGCATCTAATACCTGGAACTCCATGGTGAACAGGACAGGACCGATGGTCAATTCAAGTACAACATCCCCTACAGTAGCTGTTCCATTTCCGTCAAATCCTCGGACACAAATGCTATTCTTGTGGATTCTTCCGTGGTCGATCTTTAACTGGTTCAGGGTGGATAATGGACAAATATTGACACTTGACCCGTTATCCACTAATACCCGAGTAACTACCGCGTTTTCACATTTGACAGTCAGATAGAGAGCTTTATTATGCTCCGTACCTTCCACTGGTAGATCATCATCTGAGAACGTTACCTGTTCACTTCGAAAATCTTGTTGGCAATGGTTTCCAGGTGGTTTACAGAAATCTCTTTGGGTACATGAGCTTCGTTCAGTATTTTCATCAGGGCCCGGCGATGTTCCTCAGAATGGATCAGTAATGATAGCAGCGAGATCTGTGCTGGTGTTTTCCTCAGCTGCTCGACCACGGAGTAGTCCTACACTTTCATCTTCCTCAAGAACTCCTCAGCCTCTTCTTCGGACACAGGTTTCTTGGTTGTAGCGGGGTTGGTTCTTCTTAGCTCCACCGGAGCAAAACACCGACCTGATCGAGTCAGTCCTTGCGCTTCACAACTAACTTCCTCCACTTGTTTTCCTTTGTACATCACCACTGCCCTCTCGTATTTCCAAGGCACAGCCTTACTATCAACCATCGGCAACTGAACTGCGGGCTTTATTGTGACCAGTTCCCTGTATACCCCTTTTAACACAACTGCAGGTGTGGGCGGAGTCCCTGATATTACCAACTTGTTTGGCTCGGGTTTGCTTGTTATGGCGGACGGTCTCTTCCCCAATATCACTACCGGCTTGACGCCTACTCCCTAGGACTGTACCCCTGTTCCTCCACTGGTCGGTCCTTCTTTCGGATCGGCCTGGATCATCATCACTATTTGTGAGGGTTTTCTCAATTCTCCTCCCTCATACACCAACTCAATCATGTGAGTCTCGTGGTGCGCTGGCAATGGGTTTTGGTTAATGTTAGGAGCTTCCGGTGTCTGGACCTCGATCTTATTGGTATCAATAAAATCCTGTATGGCATGCCTCAATTTCCAACACTTTTCGGTATCATGCCCCAGCATCCCTGAGCAGTACTCACAACTTATTGATCGGTCCAAATTCTGGGGTGGGGGATTTGGTTCTCGAGTCTGGACAGGACTAACCAAACCCAACTGCCTCAATTTGTGGAACAAAACGGTGTAGGTTTCTCCCAACTCTGTGAAAGTTCTGTGCTTCCGCAGCCTGTCATTCCTAGCATCTGGATTTCCCCGAAAGCCTGCCCCTGGAGGGTTTCTATATGCCCTTGGTGGAGGATAGGTGTTTTGGGGTGGTGCATATGTGTTCTGGGGAGCCGGCGTGCGCCATTTCGGGCGAATCGGAGGCTGAGTGTATGTCTGGGCTTGGTGTATGGAGAAATGTGGTTCTCGGTGTGGATAGTAGTGCTGTGGTAGGCTGTATGGGTAGTTTGGCCCGTGGGGCCTAGGTTGATTGTAGTGGGGTTTGCCAGACCTGGCCCAACTGCTTGCCTCAATCGTGGCAATTTCTTCTTTCTTTCTTCTTCCCAACGCACCTCCCGTGCCGCTCTGAATAGCCTGGGTCGTAGCCTTGAGTGCCGAGTAATTCAGGATTTTGTCAGACCTCAGACCCTCTTCTATCATGACCCCTATCTTCACTACCTCGTTGAAGGATTTTCCGACTGTTGTCACCAAGTGACCAAAGTAGGTTGGATCCAGTGTTTGCAAGAAGTAGTCCACCATTTCTCCCTCTCTCATGGGAGGATCCACTCTAGCTGCTTGCTCTCTCCAGCGGAACCCGTACTCGCGAAAACTTTCCCCGGGCTTCTTCCCGGTCCTCAATAATGTGAGACGGTCAGGGACTATCTCGAGATTGTATTGGAAATGACCTGCGAAAGCCTGCGCCAGGTCATCCCAAGTGTACCATCTGCTGGAATCCTGCCTGGTATACCATTCTAGCGCAGATCCGCTCAGACTTTGGCCGAAATAAGCTATCAGCAGCTCATCTTTGCCGCCTGCCCCTCTCATTTTGCTACAGAATCCCCGCAAATGCGCCATGGGATAACCGTGCCCTTCATATAAATCAAACTTAGGCATCTTGAACCCAGCCGGGAGTTGGACGTCCGGGAAAGGGCATAGATCTTTGTAAGCCACGCTGACTTGGTTGCCCAATCCGTGTAGGTTCCTGAAGGACTGCTCCAGGCTTTTGAACTTCCTCAATACCTCATCCTGTTCAGGGGCTTTAACCGGCTTTTCAATCTCTGCCAGTACCTCGTAGGCCTGTGGTTCGGGGGCATGGAATGTAGGCTCAGGGGGATAGTATTGCGTATCGGGAGCCTGAAACAATGGCTCGCTGGTTGATCTTTGCAGGGTGGCTGATGTGGGTCCCATAAAAGTGGGAACATTTGGTGTTGGGAGAGGTTGATGGGGTGGTGGAGCTTGGGAATCATGTGGGCTTCTTTCCTGATGATAACGGGGATTCGGGAGGCTTGTTGAAGGGCCGGAGTGAGGGTATTCCGGCATGTGCCCCAGTGGCTCAGGGCTCTTTTGTGCTTTGGCTAGAGCTAGCTGCATTGCATTCATCTCTAGTCCCATCCTTTCAATCTTTTCCATTGCTTCTTTTAACAACTGGCTCATCGGCCTTTCTTCCTCGTTACTATTCTCTGAAGTAGTCATGCTTGTTGCTACTGGTCCTTTGGATCTGGTTTGGTAAGAGTGTGTTGCCAGAATTCTTTAACAACTAACTTGTCTGGAAACAGACAACAACAAACTTTGTTAGCGTTAGATTTTAACAGATTTGATCACAACACATAGAGGATGCAATGTTCCTAGGCAGTTAACCGTTTCTACATGCTTTGCTTCAAACAACATGCGTCATCCCGGCTTACTCATTTGTCCCTTTTTTAAAGTACTTTGGGAAACCGTGTATTTTATTTTATTTCTCCTTTTTTCTTTCTTAAAAGCGGTCGAATCTTATGGGGATTGCCTACGTATCACGTCCCCGCGCGAATCAGACCAGGCGTAGTTCTGCCATAAGGTAAAGACACACAAAATTCTTTTTGGAATCATTAAGTTCATCATCAAAATTTGCTATTACAAATTACTTCCAATAAAGAATAGCAACAGTACAGACTCCACAGTTTTTAACTTGATTTGGCTAAAAGAAAAGAAAACAACACATGGGAAAGCACAAAGCCTGAACAGGACTCGACCGAAGATTAATTTCCCAACTTAGGGGCCCACGAGGCATCATTCGGCCTTTTCGCGGCTCTAGGTGTGAGGTCTCTCTGCAAGCTTTTCAATTCATTCATGATCCGATGGACGCAGCCCATGATGGAAACAAGGAGGGTTTTCCGAGGCATTTGCTCATATGCTAGGCATCTCATGTAGATGTAGTGCCCAATCTCGTCGATCCTTCCTCGAATGTTGTCCCTTTCAACGAACAATTGCCTTATTTGTCGGTTTTTTAATCCTAGTGCTTGCGCATTGTCGGCAAGCTGATCCTGGAACATCTCCATTTGTCTTTCCATGCAGGCCATTGCATCGTAACAACGTCTTCTGTCAGCCTGGGCATCTCGTGCTTGTTTGCTGATCCGATCATGCAGAGTGGAGTTCGTTTTCCTTAATATCCCGATGCTCATTTCATAATCCCTTATGACTTGTTGCAGGTGCTGCCTTCGGGCCATGGTACTTTTTGCCCACTTGGTTCGTAATCTTGTTGTGCTAGCCTTGGCTCTTTCCAAGTCTTCCTGGCTTTCCGCAACCTGATTTTTTAACCCTGCTATCAATCTTTTATCCGCCCGGCTTCTCAGTTGGTTGTCGGCCTCCCTTTTCATCTTCCGGATCTGAGCTTTGAGGATCTCGCCTTCTCTGATTAATCTGTTCTTTTCTCCCTTGTGGGTAGCGGACTGTAATTGGCTTTCAAACTTCATATCCTGAACTTGTTGCTTCAGTTTGCCTGTCTCAGCAAGATATTCCCGCTCTTTGGCCAACCAGTCCCACTGCTCTTGTGAGGATCTGGAAAACTCTTGCAGGTGCGGTCTTTTAGCCGACCTTGCGGATGACGTTTCCCCTTTGTACCAAGCCTGATATCCGGGCGAAACTTCCCCTTTTGTCCGATTCAATACACAAGTATTTGCCTCTAAGTATTGGCATTGGCCCCACATTTGGCGAACCCTTGCTTCAGGAAACTGGCCATCGGGATTGATCTCAATCACCTGGGTGCTTAAATCCTCGTCTTTTGGCACTATTTGACATCTCTCAAGTTGCCTTAAAACCCGATGCGGCGCATAAGGTTGAATGCTCTTAAGTCCCATTAAGAGAAAATGGGGCCTGGCTGCTGGCATGTATATAACTTCGTCGATCGGTAACCAACCCAGCGTCCACTGTATTTGACTGGCGTTGAGGGCACGGAAATATGAGGTCCATGCCGAAACTCCTTTAGGTAGGTAGGCCTCATTAACTCTGGTATAGAACTCCTCTATGCAGGTCCTGTCAGCGGATCCATGGCTCAGAAACTGAGCTCGGTGACATAGGTGTTCAGTCATCCACATTTGCAACAACAAGTTGCAACCTTCGAAAAAGTTTCCTCCGGCCTTGCAGGACGTGAGAGCCCGGAATATATCGGATACAATCATGGGCGCCAGCGTGCTATCTTTCTGTGTGAGCAAAGTACTGACGACCCCCGCTATCTTTATGTCGATATTCCCGTCTTTTCTTGGGAACACTAAGAGCCCTAAGAAAGTTATCATAAAAGCAACCCGTCTATGTTCATCCCACTTTCGACGGTTACTTTTGCTGCACAACTGGTTTTCTGGTTTGTCGAATCCTCCTATGTGACCATATCTTTGGTATATGAAACTCACAGTGCAAAAACCTTTTGCCAAGTCAGGGTTACGAATTGTTCTGACTATCTTTAATGAGTCCAGAAACCGGTGTACTGCCACAGCTCTTGGAGCAACCAGGTATTTATGCCTCAATGGAGCCTCAGCACTGCCGATATACCCTGCTATTTCTTCTAAAGTTGGGGTAAGTTCAAAGTCCGAGAAGTGGAAGACATTGTGCGCAGGATCCCAGTGAGGGACTAGTGCCCTTATGATATCTCCCCGTGGCCTGATATCCAACAAACTCGTGAGGCCTTTCAGATATTTCTTGATTTCGTCATGCCCTTCTTTGCCTAAATCATTCCACCAAAGCCGCAATTGGAGGGGAATTTTATTCATGATTGCAAAGGGTTCATTTGGAGTCGTGCTCATTCTGCACATTTATTAATAAGATTTTAACAAACAAAACTTATTTTGATCAAAACAAAAAAACATATGCTCACTTTCCTCAAGAGGATTTCTGAACACGACCTCTCAGCACTTCAGGGACGAAGATTTTTAAGGTTGTGTGAAAAAACAAGAGGTGGCCGTTTGTACAAAGGCAGCCTTCCGGGTTCCTTTTGGGAACATTTGGTTGTTTTTGATATAAATGGCGTCACCCGACCCTATGAAAGAAAAATACACTTTTGGCGTTTTTGCTACTTTATTAATTTTCAAAAAAAATGGGAGGTTGGACCCGGCGGGGGTTGCCTACGTATCTCACATCCGGTGAGAATCAAACCCGCGTAGTTCGGGCAATCAAGAATAAGTAGATGAACTAACTTCCTTTTTTGAATTTGTGAAAGAACTACTTTAAAAGGAGAAAGGAAATATTTTTGATTGATTTTCTTTTTAAAAGAAAGACTTCTAAGATATATATTTTTTTTTAATTTCCATTTGTTTTTTTTTCTTATTCTAAAGGAAGAAGAAAATATTTTTCGGAATTTTACCTTTAATAAAAGAAATGCTTCTAAAAAATATTTTTTTTTGAATTTTGAATTTTCTTTTCAATTTTGAAAGAAGAAAAATATTTTCGGATTTTTTTCTATCTTATTATACATTTTTTTTAAAAAAAAATAGTTAAAAGACTTTCTAAAGAAGTTAATAATGGAAAATATTTTTGGATTTTTTTTTGTTTTTGAAAATTGGGGGTCTAAAAACCTTTCTAGACTTTTTGGCAAGACAAATATTTTTGCAACAAATAAAGACATATATATATTTTTTGGAAATAAAAACTTTTGGATATATATATATATATATATATATATATATATATATATATATATATATATATATATATATATATATATATATATATATATATATATATATATTTGTGACAAATAATGAAAGACTCTTTTTATTATTATTATTATTATTATTATTTTTTGAATTTTCATAAAAAACCCATTTTAAAAAAGTAAGACTCTTTTTAATTTTAATTTTTATGACAAGACAAACTATATATTTCTATATATATTTTTTTTGAAAAACAAAACAGAACAACGATTTTTTTTTCTATTTTTCCTTTGCTTTTAATAAAACAAACTAATAAGACGTTTTTTTTCTTTCCAAAATTTCGGCAGAGTTTTGACAGTATTTGGGTATTGGGTTTTTTCAAAAATAAACAATCAATTCCCTAACCGCTATTTTCTTTTTTTCAATTTCACAATATTCATAATATTCAAACACCGGTCAGCATGCGGGCATGAGACAAATAAATGCACGGAAAACAAATAGGATGCATCAGGATGGCCTTTTCATATCAGGTTGCTAGTCCTAGACGGACCCAACCCCTGTGTTGAGTCCCCTAAGTCAAATGCAACGTGATGCAAATAAGCGTTCCTACTAGGGATCCGGCATGAAGTCACGTTATTCTATGTTCAAAACCTGGGTCGGTGTTCTAGACAGTGTACCCGAGCGGACCACTCGAGTTGAGGAAGGAGCTCCTGTCCGGGAACCAAAAGGCCAACCGGCTTAGAAACTTTCCGAGCCTCTTTTATTTAGGGTATGACACTAACAGAATAGGGAGTCTTAACCAGTAAGCACATCCCCGGAGGTAAGAAGAGTAGGTTTCGGCACAGTTTATATACAGTTCAGATAATATCAAAGCGGTAAAGGCAACATTTAGCACATTAGGCTCAAAACATGTAAAAATCAGATAAAGCCAAATATAACAATTTATCTAAGCTCGAATTTCTAACCCTGAACCAGTGGTTCTGGGTCAAAGTAATCCCCAGCAGAGTCGCCAGAGCTGTCACACCTCCTTTTTACATACCCGCGAGGGTACAAGGGAGTTTTTTCCAATTAAAGGACAATCGAAACGGGATTCGTTTATTTATTTCAGAGTCGCCACTTGGGAGATTTAGGGTGTCCCAAGTCACCAATTTTAATCCCGAATCGAGGAAAAGAATGACTCCATATTACAGTCTGCGCACCAGAAATCCGGATAAGGAATTCTGTTAACCCGGGAGAAGGTGTTAGGCATTCCCGAGTTCCGTGGTTCTAGCACGGTCGCTCAACTGTTATATTCGGCTTGATTATCTGATTTTATACAAATATGAACTTATGTGCAAAATTTTATCTTTTTACCGCTTTCTTACTTATTGTTATTATTTTACGAGAATTGCAACGTCGTGGAAACATATCTCGAACCACGTTACATCAATGCACCCGTAGTTGTTTGGCATATCTCGACTCGGTTGAGATTTGGATTTGGGTCACATAAATGTGCACCCGAGTTAAGGAAAATAAATTATTAAAGGCGCGCCTAAAGCAACTAGCGTCTTGTTATTTTGGGGAAGGCCGTAAAATTCGCTAAACGGCCTGTCCTCGAATTCTAAGTATTTTAATATATACATTTAGAGGGCCCCGCAGCTTGTGCATTTTTTGTTTGTCGAGGCTCGTCTCATTCATTATTAAAAAGAATTTGCAATGTCATGGAAATACATCTCAGACCACGTCACAATCAATGTACCCGTGATTAGAGACACATTTCGATTTCGTTGAGATTTGGATTTGGGTCACATAAATGTGCACCCGAGTTTAAGGAGATAACATTATTAAATACGCGCCTAAAGCGACTAGCGCAGGGTTATTTTGAGAAAAGGCCGTGAAGTTCGCTAAGCGGCCGATCCCGAGTTCTAAGTAATTAACACATACATTTGTGAGGGCCCCGCAATCTATATATTTTACTAGGCGAGGCTCATCTCATTTATTTTAAATGGACAAATCCTAAAGCGACTACATCTTTTCTATTAAAATTAGTCTCTAAAATAAATAAAGAAAATCCTAATTAATTACGAGCTTTTTTTTATTTAAGAAAGCATGGCATACTAATTGCTATATTAATACAAATATTGATGAACAAGAATTTTACTAAAAAAAATTCGAAAATTATAAATAAAATAAAAATTTGACAACTAATATTCAAAAGAATCAAATATAGTTAGATTGAAGCTCGCATTGTTATATATAAAAAAAACTATTGGAATTAATTATTCACAACCATTTGAAACTGGATTTAACCATAATTACTAAAGCTTAATAGAAAGTTTATTAGACTTAAACGTTCTTCTAATTTTGTTTGAACTCAAATCATGCCTTAATACCTAATTCACGAAATTTAGTTCAAATTCATGCCTTAGCTAAATTTAAGTACTTGTTCACAATTAACCTACTGTTGATAATCTTAGAACCTTCATAGCTAGTGAATTAACCCGTTTTGCCAAGCCGATTCATTAAAGACTAACTTATGTTATTTTCTCTTATTCCAATTATTATTCAATAATACATAAAATAGCCTAAATACAATCAATAAAAGGAACAGAGAAAAAGCGAAATTAAAACTTCAAAATTCGATTCTTCATATGTATTCATGCTTCCACATTTTTAGCTTGCAATAACTAGTATTACATTCGTGTACCTGGTATTGGAAAACAAGAGAAGATGAAGCTGAGAAGCAGCAACAGTAGTAACAATGTAGCACAACAACGACAGTCCAGCAACACAGGAATAGACCAGTAACAGTAGGAATAGTAGAAAACCCAGGAGACTATAAACGACTCCAAGTATAGAGAAGAAGTAAAAGGCAGGAAGGTTCTGACTATTTCAGATCTTAAGCGAGGCAATGAAACAGTAACTATTCTTTTTCAACTTCAAAACTCTCCAAAATGAATTCTGCCCCTGTATATTCAGTGTATCCAGAATGTATATCGGGTGTATACTTCTCACTCCGCCCCCTCTTTTTTTCTTCTCTCTATCTAGTTTTTCCTCTTTTTTTCACCCCTTCTTCCTAAATTTTCTCTTCTATTTATAGCAAAATTTTCGAAATTTTCAGATTTGTTTTTTATTATTTTATTATTTTTTTAATTAAAAGAAATCCCACTTACAAATTGCTTTTATTTTTTTAGAAAAAGAAATCCCACCTTTATTTACTTTTATTTTTAAAATTCCAACTTTAATTACTTTATCTTATTTAAAATCCCACTTTTTATTTTTTTAAAAGAGAATCTCACTTTATTTAACTTTTCTTTAAAAAACAAACCACTATCTTTTCTTTTTCTTTTAAAAATGCTACTTTCAATTACTTTAAATTTTTTAAATTTTCAGATACCTTTATATTTATTTTTTAATTCCAACCTTATTTTACTTTTAAATTTTTTAAAACTTTTTACTTTTTTTAAATTTTCTACATTCTTTTACTTTTTTTTATTTTTTTATTTTTTATTTTTTTAAAATCATTTCCGAAACTATATATATATATTTTTTAAAATAAAAATAATAAATAAAATAAAATATTTTCGGATTTTTTTTATATATAAAAAAAAACAAAAATAAAACTATTAATAGTGATAATTCACTTTTTATTTTTTATTTTTTTGGTTTTGTTTTGTGTTGGACAAAAATGAAGAAGGGGTGTTGGGTTAATGGAGCGGACCGGATCGACCCGGTTTGAAACGGACCGGGTCATGGGGAAAGTTGGGCAATTATTTGGGCCTGTGGTTTGAAATTGAAGAAGTGGCCCAATCCGATTTTTCTTTGTATTTTTGTTCTCTTTTCTTCTTTTATTTTTCTAAAACTAAATTATAAAAGTACTTAAATTATTATTAAGAACTAAATTAAGTTATAAAAGCGCAAATTAACTTCCAATAACAATTAACGCACAATTAAGTAATAATTAAGCATAAAATTGTTCATTTGGACATTAAATGCTAAAAATGCAAAAGATGCCTATTTTTGTATTTTTTATTAATTTAACAAATAAACATGCATAGACAAACATACAAATAGTTACACAAAATATCACAAAAATTGCACACCAAGAAAAATTATTTTATTTTTGAATTTTTTGGGAGTAATTCTCATATAGGGCAAAAATCACGTGCTTACAGCTGCCCCTCTTTGCCCGAAGACACGAAGGGTTTTCGTGCAAAGATAAAGCGAGCGATTTTTGCCCATCCGAGTACTCCGTGTGAAGCATTTTTTGAAAAAGATTTGACCGAACCTTTGCTTCAAAGGTTTCCTACATATCCTGGGCTAAACAGGAACTCCAGCTCTCTAAATGACTATTCATTATTTTTCAAGCAATCAGGTGATTTAATCTCCATATTAGTTGTATATGTGGACGATATACTACTCACAGGTAATGACACCATAGAAATTGCACAACTTGCAGCTTTTCTACACTCAGAATTCAAAGTAAAACATCTTGGTCCCATTCATCATTTTTTGGGTATGGAAATTCTCAGAGAAAAGCATGGTTTTATAATAGGGCAAAGGCAATTTACCTTGGAACTTTTGGCTGAATTTGACTGCACAGGTCCTGCTGTATCTTCACCTCTCGACCCTTACTCTAAATTGCAAGCTGATATGGGAGAGCCTATGCCTGATCCTACCATTTATCGCCATCTTGTTGGAAAGCTCAACTACTTAACAAATACTAGGACGGACCTCTGTTTTGCTGTCCTTTGTTTGAGCCAGTATATGCAACGCCCTTGCATGTCTCACTATTCTGCAGCTTTGCGTGTTCTCCGCTATTTGCGCACTGACCCTTCTCAAGGGATCTTTCTTACTGCACATCCCTCCTTTGATCTACTCGCTTTTTGTGATGCAGACTGGGCGGCTTGTAGAGATTCTCGCCGGTCTGTTAGTGGATTCTTCATCACCCTTGGTGGAGCTCCAATCTCTTGGAAGTCGAAGAAACAAATCTCCGTCTCTATGTCCTCCGCAGAAGCGGAATACAGATCTATGAGAAGGGTGACCACAGAAATCACCTGGTTAGTCCGATTGCTTGCAGATCTATCAGCACCACCCACTTTACCAGTGCATGTACACTCTGATAGCCAAGCCACCATTCACATAGCTCGTAACCCAGTTTTTCATGAACGAACCAAACATGTGGAGTTGGATTGTCAATTTGTTCGTCAACAATTTCTGTCCGGATTGATCTCTCTCTCCTTTGTTCCGTCAGAATCTCAACTCGCCGATCTATTTACCAAACCCTTATCTGGGGGTTCTCATCGGAGATTTTTGTCCAAGCTGGGGGTCCATTCTCTCCCCTCCACCTTGAGGGGGGATGTTGAAGAACAGAAGAAGCAGCAGCATCACAGAGACAGAGAGACAGAAGAACAGACGAGGCATCAAAGCAAAGAAGAAGAAGACAAACTGAAAACAAATTGATACTGATAAGTGGACAGTGACGTGGCAGCATTATAGCTGTTGATATTCAGATCAGAAGATCTAATCCTGACTGTTGGATTAGAAGACATAAACACATCCGGGCCATTCATTTATTAGTGCCATACACATGAGTGAGCACATGCTCACATTTGTATTAGTGAGCATGCACTAAAGTGAGTATGTACTCACATAGTAAACAATACTTTTGTCTAGAAATATTATATGTACATTTGTTGTATCTATAGGATGTAATGTATATAGAAGCTACAGTGTGAATATACAAGACAAGGGAAAATTTTCTGCATCATCAGCCCTCTCAATCTTTCACAATATGTCCTTATTTAAAATATTGGGGCCCTACATAAATATTGTCGTTAAAGCGGACCATAAAACGATAGTAATAATCAACAACCTTCGTTTAAATTTCTCAACATGTAATGAGTTCAAATTCATCATGTGAAAGAGGAAAGAGACTCATTTAGTTGACCATCAGGCTAACTTGGAACTATTAGAAGAGAGCGTATGTCTTCACACAATTCAACTGCTTGTGGAACATGTAAATCTTGCCACTCAGTATATTTGTTGCGATAGTACGCCCTCTGTAATGCACGCAATATAGATTGAATTAGGTCGATAAACCGCTCGATAACCACCCGATAAGAGTTAAACCAATACCAACCACCCCGATATCTTATCGGATGGCTAGCGGATTAATACATTTAAAAGCCGATAATCGATAATCCAACCCGTTAAAAGTAAATAACCGTCCAATCCGCCCGATAAGCAGCCCTAGTCAAATCACAGCACACCAACTTCTCTTTTTCTCTTTTCCTGTTTTATTTTTCCTTTCCCTGCAAATTTAAGGAATTCAGAGGCGGAGCCAGGATTTGAAGTTTATGGGTTCGAGATTCTAAATCGTTTATATTACTGGGTTCTAAATTAACAATTTATACACATTCAATAAAAATTCTGCCAAACAAAAAGGACCCCATTGATTGAATTTCTTTTTCTATTTTAATTTTCTATGGAGGAATTGAAAAAGTCTTCGTCCAACAAAATATTTTTTAATTTTTTGTATATGATAATATACTGTCCAAGTTAGTTGTTCCATCTTAACTATTTGATTGGAGGCAGACAAAAATTAATTAATCATAAAATATATTAAAGACTAAAACCAGGGTAATATCTGAGTAATTTCTTTGTCACTAACAACGCATGACGACATGACTTTATTGTAGTTGAAGATGATAACCAATCAAAAGCACTACCGTCTATTTAGGGACAGCTTAAAGTATAAGCCGATATATGAAGCTACAACGAAAACGCAGGGCAATATCCCAGTAGTTTTCTTAGTCACATTTTCTTAGCCACATACAACAGTTGCACTAATCAAAAGCAGTACTATGGTCCCAATATTAGGGCTCGAGGTCTTGTTATCACTTAATAGATCAACTAGATGCTTCAAGCACAAGAGGTATTCAGTTTTCACTCCAGGAGCATCACACAATGTCTTCTCAGTAACAAACTACACAACAACAAAGAATAAAACCATAAGACAGAATATGATATATTTCGTCATGGTTTGGAATTAAATATATGCTGCTTGATTATGTAAGATGCTATTGTGACATATCTAGTTTTTCAATTGGAGAGCCTGGACAGGTATGAAGTCCTTGTACTCTGCTTTCTCTGTCCTAAAAAACTACTAATATACTGTGATGACCCAAAAAGTCATCTTCTGATTTAGAACTCGATTCCGTGTTCTGAGACCTTAAAAACCTTATTTATCTCTCCTTGATTAAGCGTGCGCAGTCAGGGCATGTATCCAGAAAGCTTTTATGTGGAAAATTGATGAAATAATAATTTTTGGCTTAAAAAGTTGATTTTTGTTGATTTCGGTCAACATTTTGGGTAAACGAACCCGGACCCGTACTTCGATGATTCTGGTGGGTCCGTAGTAAAATATGGGACCAGGGCATGTGCCCGGAATCGAATTTCGAGGTCCCTAACCCGAGAAATGAATTTTTGATAAAAATTGTAAGACTGAAATTATAATGGTTTTAAGAGTTTGGTTAATATTTGATCATGTTGGTACCGGGTCCATATTTTGGTTCCGGAGCCCGGTACAGGTTCGTTATAATACTTATACCTTATCTGTGAAGTTTGGTGAGAAACGAGACTAATTTGACATGATTCGGATCTTTTGTTGAGAAAATAGAAGTTTTGAAACTTTGTTGAAAATTTCATGCAATTTGGTGCTAAATTCGTAATTCTAGGTGTTATTTTGGCGATTCGATCACGCGAGCAAGTTCTTATGATGTTTATAGACTTGTGTACATGTTTGGTTTGGAGCCCCGATGGCTCGGGTGAGTTTAAGATAGGCTACGAGATGTTTTAGACTTGAAAAATATGGTAGTTTTGGTTTCAGCTGTCATTTGGTATCTTCTTCTTCGCGTTCGCAAAGGTACTCTCGCGAATTCGAAGAGTAAGTTGGCCTGTAGGAGAATTCCTTCTACGCGAACGCGAAGTGTTGGTCGCGAACGCGGAGCGTTGGGGGCATTACCCTTCGCGAACTCAACCAAGCTATCGTGAACGCGAAACATTGGGACCTGGGGGAGGGGAAGATTACTCTATGCGAACACGACACTTGGCTCGCGAATGCAGAGGCTGGGGGGAGTATGCCTTCCCCAACGTGAAGGGTAACTCGCGAACGCGTAGGCCATCAGGGCCGTAGCTTCGCGATCGCGACAGGCTTCTCGCGAACGCGGACAAGACCTGTCCAGTGTTTTAAAAAACAGACTTCAAAACGGGAATGGTTCAAAATTTCATATCTCTTCCATTAGAACTCAACCTAGGGCGAGTCTTGAAGAGGGATTTCAATACCAAATCATAGGTTTGTGTTCTTTAACTCATTTCCTTTAATTTCCATCAACACCCATTAGATTTCTAGTCCTAAATCTTGTTCTTAAGGGTAGAAAATTAGGGATTTTCGGAAAATTGAGGATTTTTCAAATTTGGGGATTTAGACCTCGATTTGGGGTCGGATTCCGAAACTACTTACATATTTGGGCTCGGGGGTGAATGGGTGAATGATTTGGTCTGAACTTCGTGTTTTGATTTTTTGGGAAAAATATTGGGAAACTTATAATTATGCATTGAAATTGATTTCTTTGGCGATAATTGATGTTATTAAGTTAATTATGACTAGATACGAGTGGTTCGGAGGTGGAAACTAGAGGAAAAGCGGTAATTGAGCAGTGAGTGGCCTGCAGATTGAGGTAAGTATTGTGTCTAACTTTGACTCGAGGGATTAGGGATCCTCGACTTAATTGCTATGTGAAAATCCATGTGTGTGGCGTATAGGTGAGGTGATGAGTAACTATGCACCGTCAAATTTACCTGTTTTGACTGTTCCCTTCCTGTTCTTAATATATTTTTCCTTGTCTTAACTGCTACATGCTTTATTGATATTTCCATGATTGGTTGCTACATGTCAAACATTGGTTTCGTTGTTAAGGGTATTGGATAACACGTAATTTCATTGTATCATACCATTGGTTTAAGCTGGCTTATCGGTGTTTCATGGTATATTTGGTTGGTCTCGCTGTGTAATATTAATTGGAGTGAAGTTTCATAATTGTATAGTTTTTCGTTTGTTTTAGTTGTGGTTTTAAACACTGTGGAAAGATTGAGTTAAATTGTGAAATTTTTGTTCTTACCCCGTGGTTGGTACTGATATAGTGGGATCGGGTTGCACGCCACAACAGGAAGAATAAGGGTGATATATTGAAGAGGAATAAGGGTGAAATGTGATTGTCTGGTGGGATCGGGCTGCTGTCACGATCCGAATTTTTCACCGTCGGGACCGTGATAGCGCCTAACATTGTACTCACTAGGCAAGCCGACGTTTCAGAATATTTCACCCTTTTTATTTTATCTTTTAGCAATTTAAAACTTAAAAACAGTGAATTAGCAGAAATTAAATGCGGAAGAACATAGTTTAAAAGATTATCTTTGAGCAAATAACAAAACCGTATAAATTCCACCCAGAACTGGTATCACAATCCACAGACAGTCTACGAATACTACAAATATTAGTCTAAACAAAAGTTTACATCTTCTCGGAAGTAGATAAAACAAAAATAAGATAGGATAGAAGGGGACGCCAGAGCCTGCAGATGTCTGCAGGACTACCTTGGGTCTCCTATGGACTGAAGGTAGCAACCTCAAACTCTGGCCAGCCACTAGCTCCGTAATTTGTATAGAAAGTGCAGAGTGTAGTATCAGTACAACCGACCCCATGTACTGATAAGTGCTGAGCCTAACCTCGACGAAGTAGTGACGAGGCTACGACGGGCATATTAATATATATATATATATATATATATATATATATATATATAACCTGCAACAATTTATAATAAATAGAAAAGATGTACAGAATGAAAAAAATAAGCGGAACTTGCATTAAAGAAACATAAAACCTAGCCATTCTACTAGTATTCAACTATAATCAATCCTTAGAGAATTTCAACATCTCAATAATAAACTTCAACAGAAATGAATGCAAAAAAAAAAAAAAATAACTGATGCGGCGTACATCCCAATCCCACCATATGAACGATAATAGTATCAATATTCTCCCTTATTCCTCCTTGTTGCGGCGTGCAATCCGATCCCACTTGTCCTCCCTTATTACTCCTCAACACATATTACCCTTATTCCTCCTGTTGTGGCGCGCAATCCGATCCCACTTGTCCACCCTTATTACTCCTTGTTGCGGCGTGCAACCCGATCCCACCAGCCAATCACATTTCTCCCTTATTCCTCCTGTTGCGGTGTGCAACCCAATCCCAACAATAGCAGGCTTGCTAGATCGATCACTGCTCGAGATCTTGTTATCACTTAATAGATCATCAACTAGATGCTTCAAGCACAAGAGGTATTCAGCTTTTACTCCAGGAGCATCAGACTAATGTCTTCTCAGTAACAAACTACGCAACAACAAAGAATAAAACCATAAGACAGAATATACATCGTATAGATTTCGTCATGGTTTGGAATTGAAATATATGCTTCTTGATTATGTAAGATGCTATTGTGACATATCTAATTTTCCAATTGGAGAGCCTGGACAGGTCTGAAGTCCTTGTACTCTGCTTTCTCTGTCCTAAAATTCCAATATACAGAACCTGTAAATTTATCCATTAAAAGCACACTAGCTATTAGCTCGACAATATCCTGAAAGGACATAGATTTCCCTATCATAGCATGACACATAATTGATAACCAAATATTTGTCGTTCAAAGGAGAACTCGACTTGTTCAAGAACCAAGAAGAAAAGGTGCATAAATATTAGTTGATTGTTTGGAATGCGGTCAGAAAATGCTAATTTCCGACTACATCGGACCGAAAAATTGTAATCGCAAAATAGATGGTCTGAATTTGCGACTACAACGGTTGCAAAGTCAAAATAGAAAAACAAATAATAAATGTCGCCAACTGTACGACTGACGCGGACACAATCGATTTAAATTAAATTTTGATTTTATATTAACTTTCCCACTAGTATATATAGTTATAATTTTCTTTATTCTTTCTCAGATATTTTTATTTTATTTGAGTTTTTCCACTACTGCGGTCACAAAATTAATTTAATATTATTTATTTATTTATATTTCCCACTACTGCGGTCGCAAAATTAATTTAATATTATTTATTTATTTTTATTTCCCACTACTGCGGTCGCAAATCTAATTTAATATTATTTATTTATTTACTTTTCCCACTACAACAGTCGCAAATGTCCTGAATCTGGAAAATTTTGAAGCACTTTGCGACTACCGTGGTCGGAAAGCTGGGAATTTTTTGACAAATTTCAATTGTTTTAAAAACCACCACGTGCCAATTCAAATATACATCAACTAAACAATTAATCCACCATCCCAACCAATCAATCCACTATTTCAACTAATCAAATCCATAAAATGCAAACAATTATAGAAAACATAAATATTTGTAACAAAAATATCCAAACACAAGTTAAACATCCAAGCACCATTCAATCTAGTCTAAAACATTACAATCATAGTCAAGTGTAAACATCCAACCACAACAAATAACAATATCTCAAACATCACAACCACATGAGTTTGGTTTAGATATAGTATTTATTATGAAATAATTGTTTATTCAGTTTTAATAAAGTTTTAAATTGATCATATAATAGTCTGTGTCCTTTGCTTATATAGTAGATGATTTAGTGTATAGAGTTTAGCTTATACACGGAAGATTAAATCATCGGTTCTTATAAGTATAAAGTTTGAGTTCACAATCTAATGATGGAATTGGACAAACCATCAGGAATGATTGTAGCACAAGATTAAATATAATTAATCTTGATTATGGGAATGGTTTCATTCCAACTTCTTGTGCTAGTACATTTTGTATGTATTGAACGGACCAGGTAGAGATAAGTATTTTATACTGACTTAATAAAATAAACTCTCTAGCCATTAAATGTACTTATACTCTTAATCTTGATATAATTATTATTAGCTGTGTATATTATTATTGTTTTGATTTATTAAAAGGCGAGATTCTTTCGTGGGTCAATATGCCTGGTAAATTGGATAATAATAATATACATTGGCGAAGTAATAGTTAGTTGATGGAATCCATGTCTCAGTTTAGAGATTGATGATATACCTTTATGAAAGCTTATAAGTTTTCATGTGTAAACCCGGCCGGTGGATTTTGTATCCGACACATGAAATAAGTTAAGCGAAAGTCTAAAGGAAATAATCAATAAATTAAATCGTCAGTAATTTAATTTAATTGATTCGTATCTGAATCTTAACATGGGGAGTTAAATAAGATTTAATGGATGAATTTCGAAATTGAATAAGGAGTGTAATTACGAATTTTTAGTGGAATAATTCGTAATTAATTATGGTGGATATTAATTTCGAAAATTACAAATTAATTCCATAATTGGAAGCCTTGTTAATTAAATTCTGTGGTCCCTACTGTGCCTAAATAATAGGAAATAAAGGAATCCTTTTTCTGGTGGAAAAGAAAACCTAACAGGTTTTGGAAAAGGGTCTTAACCCTTAAAACTTGTGCTATAAATACATAAGGTTTTCCACCTAGAGGGAGGAGTACATGGTGGCTGAAATTTTCAGCCAAGTTTTCCTAGAAATTTCGCCCACACGAAATTGCTATTTTCGGGTATTATTTGGGTAACACAGTAGAAGACCGTGGAACGTTCGAGGATCACGATTGTGCGGGTGATGGAGATTCCATTGAGAAGTTATGGAACTGAAGGCTCACGTGGTAGAAGAGATATGTTCACGCTTCAAGAGGTAACCCGTGAAATCCCGTTTATGCTAGTTGTCTAAATTACATGTGATTTTGATACTGGGATTGCTTCCGCTGCATATAATAATCCATCAATTGGTATCAGAGCTCACTCACATCTAATTAGATAACTAAGTTTTTCATGAAACAAGAATATGGTGTTTATGTGCATTTTTTGAATTACATATATATGTGGTTTTCTGAAAAACTGCACTGCTGTTTTGTGAATTAACTGTGCATAATTTATGGATTATTCTTATAATCATGAGATATATGTTTTCTTATTGATATTTGATTGAGATTATCTGAATTTTTTGGGGTAAACCCTAGAAAAACGCAAAACCTGTTTTTGACCGAATAGCCGGAATTTTCGGAGGTCAGCGAACTTGACGGACTCCGATTGAGCTGAAATTTGGTGGGTCCATCGGAAACGCCGTGGTGAGAAAAACTCACTTCTATAGCAGTGAATCATGGTATTTTTCGGCGTTTTGAGGTCGTTTGGACTGTGTTTTGGACGTTTTTCTATTTTCTGAAAATTATTTCTTAATAATTTTAATTCTTTTTTAATTCAATGGTGTTGGGGATGACTCCCCATGGTCCCCATGATTAAATACTAGTCATATAATAGGTTTACACATTGACTATTAGCAAATAAACGTGTTGTTGTATTAAATTCAATAATAGAGGTGTAAGATTTTATTGACTAGGTCTTACAAGGTATAATTCATATTGTGTAATGATATAATTATTTTGTAAGAAAGTAAAATTCTCTATTTGATATCCTGGATGACTAATGATTGGAGCGTTTGGCATGTTTGTGCATAAAAAATTTCTCAAATTTAAGTTTATATTTTCATGCCCTACGTGATTACTAGTTTGGATTTTCGATGAAGAATTTTGTTCTCTGATTGGAGGTTCTAATTAAGTGAAATATGACGGTATGTTGTATGAGTTTTATAATGTTGGTATGACTTTTAAGCTATGGTCTACCATAAAATAATTTTATGAGCTAAATATATATTCACTTGTAAATTGAGAATTTTATGAGTAATAAATAGTTACCACTGAAGTGGTTTGTTTATTTGAACTCATGAAAAATTCTTAGTAAATTTGTACATGTGAAATTATATCTATTCATGGATTGAGCATTATGATTAATAAGTAGGATCCACAAAATGGTCTATTTATTTGAGTCATTGAAATATGTTTAATATACCATGTGAAAATTATCCTTGAGAAATCTACATTAATGGTGGAGGTTCATAACTAGAAAAAGAGTATTTATCTTTGGGTACTAGTGAAACTAACTCCACCCATGAGAAGAGATATTGGGGTTTTCACTGAACGGGAGAAAATATAATATCTCAGGTTCTTATGTATTTAATAAAAGGATAATTTATTGCAAAAGGAGATATTATATATCCTAGAAATAGGAAGAAAATAATATATGCCTTGAGCTCATAGTGTAATTATAAGGAGAATGGAAATCAATATCATATTTATTTTAATTCATGAAACTACTTAAAACGGTTATTCTCCGAGTTTGGTTACAGGCTAGTGGTCATGAATTTGACGGACTCCGATTAACCTGAAACTTGGTGGGTTCATCGAAAACGATCTAGTGAAAAAAAAACTCCTTGCTATGCAGTGAATCATGTTGTTTTTTTGGCATTTTGAGGTCGTTTAGATGGGTTTTCAAGCAGTTTATTAAATTGAATTTGTTATAAATATGAAAAATTATTCTTTCTATATTGGTTATATTTGTGTTAAATCTGAAACATGATGATTTAACTTGATATGATATATAGCAAGAATGCAAATCACATGGATTTAATCCTGACTACGCCAAAAAAAAATTATTCGAATTTGGTCTAGTTTTTGGCGATCATGAATTTCATGATCTCTGAATGACCTGAAATTCGGTAGGATCATTGGAAACGATCATTTAAGAAGAACTCACTGCTATGCAGTGAATCACATCGTATTTTGACGATTTGGGATCGTTTAGGTGAGTTTTTTGGAGGTTTGACGGATTAAAATGTGATTTACATACGAAAAGTCATTCTTTCTATCATTTTATATGTCTAATCTGGAACATGATAACACATGTTGATTTGACATGAATTGGTATATGATAAAAAAAATGTAGGTCATATTTTAAATTCTTAAAAAAATGCTTAAAATGATAATTTTCCAAATTTGGTCGCAATTTTTGATTGATATGAAATTTGGTAGATTTATCAGAAATAGTCCAGTCAACAATAATCACCACTATACAGTGTGAAATATTAATTTTAGTATTTTAAGACTGTTTAAATGGGTATTGAGCATTTTTTTTAATATGGAACTTAATCCTCAGAGAAAAGTTCGTGGTTGTGATAAAGTGGTGATGGGAATAAACCCCTATGGTCTTCATTTTTTTTATTTATAGTGAGATAATAAATTTATGCGTTGACATTAGGTCTTCCTCCATATCGGATAAATTTATTATGAACTCACTGGCTATAGTTACTAGTTATTGATAACCAGTATTAACTCTCCATCTGAGCTTAAAGGGTTGAATCAATTTTGTAACTACAATACAATCATGATTAAGTGGTGATAGAAATATATTTCTATGGTCTTCCACTATTAATTTCAAGTGAGTAATAAATTTATGCGTTGACTTTAGGTCTTCCTCCATATCGGATAAATTTATTGTAAGCTCACTAGGTGAAATACTAGTAATTGATATCGTGTACTTACTCTCCATCTGAGTATACATGTTGGATCAATGAAACTAGAGCTATTAAAAATGATGTTCACTTGACTTAAATTAACAGTATACTCTCCATCTGAGTTGGGTCTGTTTTAATTATTGGAGTGAATAATCTGGCATTGCATATGTATGTTGCATGAGTAGTTCTTTCCCATCGAAATTGCTATTCAAGATGCTTGTATTAAAAAGTTATATACAATTGACTGAAAATAATAGTATGCTCTCCATCTGAGTTGGTTCTATTTATTTTTGGATTGTATAATTCTTGCATTATATAATATACTTTGTATGAATAATTCTTTTCCCATCGAAATTTATTATTCCAGATGCATGTATGTATATAAATATTGAATGCAGTCTGAATTTTACTATTCAGTGTTTTGACTTATTATGATCTATTTAATATTTTTATCTCAACTCCACAATGATTTTATGCAATTTGTCGTATTACTTGTTAAAATTTTCTTTTAGTGATAAGGCATTAATTTTAAGGATGCAATATATGTACTTTTGTTAGAAGGAATTTAATTCCGGTTTCTGGGCAAAATAAGAGATGGATATTTGTTTTATTTTTCGAATAACTCTTGAGTTATTGAGCTTAATAAACACTTTATCTCTTGTGGTACATGAATGCATGACCTTGTTATTATATATTGATGTCTCTCCTGAACAGAACAATATTAGTCTACCTCATAAGAGAATATGTTCTTCAAAATTGAGTAAAACTTATCTGTGCACTTTTATCTAAGTCATATTAATCTGGATAGGATTTCAAGTTGGTCAAGTATGGACCTTAAGGTTCATTGAAAGTAGAGGCACTTACCAACTTGTGGATCCTGTTTGGAAGGAAATTTGACTAAAAGATGTTTCCCTTTAAAAGGAAATAAAACTAGTGATAAGCTAGAATGAATCCTTTCTGATTTGTATGGTTAAATGAACATACTCGTAAGAGATAGATTTTGAGTATTTTATGACGTTCATAAATGATTACTCAAAATATTAATATATTTATTTGATGCACTGTAAGTCTTAATGAATTAAGTAATTCAAGGTTTTTAAGACTTGAAATAGAGAAGCACCAAAGAAATATATTAAGTTACTACAATTTGATTGTAGTGGCGAGCATCTCTCTAAAGAGTTTTTTAGTTACATATCAGAATAGGGATTACATCTCAATTGACTACACCGTAAACTCCATAATAGAGTCGTGTAGTAGAAAGAAGAAATAAGTCTCTTTTGGATATGGATAGACTAATGACGTGTTATTCAGATTTGCCTTATTTATTTTTGGAATATTTCCTGGAAACTTCAAATTACATTCTGAATTTAGTTCCTTCTAAGCTAGTACCTGGGACATCTATAGAACTGTGGACTGAATGTAAGCTTGGTCTGTGGCATGTTCAGATATAGGATTATCCCGCATATGTGCTGAAAGGGAAAGCAGATATGTAAGTTGGAACTAAGGATGGATAGGTGCATGTTTATCGAATATCCAAGAAAACGAATGAAGCTTTATTTTATTGTCCTAAAGAAAATAAGGCAATTGTTAAAACAAATGCATTTTTCTAGATAAGGACTGTTTAATAAAACATGTTCCTAGAAGTAAACTATTTTTACAGGAACTGGGCAAAGAAATAACTAGATGTTCAAGAACATCAAAACCCACACGTCAGAATTGACGTTCCATTGCATTTAAGTAGTTGGGAGAACGTTAATAGACATAATATGCCTTTATCGAGTGGGAGTGATGTTTGAACATTGAACACTATAGTAAGAAGTCACTAATATTTCAATGTTGTGAGGTAACGAAGGTAATATTAGTGGTACTTCGTCTTAGTGGGAGAAAGCTAAAGAAAATTATAGTTCAGTGTTTATTCTTGGGATAGTTTCGGTAACAGGATCTCTGAAGAGTTAAATACCAAACTAGATAATTACGACAAAGTACTACTGGACAAATATTGCATCAGATATAACTTGGCAAGAATCTTTAACAAAACCTTATTTGGTGAAGACTTTTAATAGTCATGTAAAAGAATGCCTGAGAAAGTTGTAGATGCATGGTTATGAGTCTAAGTGGGAGATAATTGTTGGGGCATATACTATTAACCATGCATTTGGATATAGTATATTCTAATAATTATCATGGTTAAAAGTCTAAGTGGGAGATTGTTGGGATATATACTATTAACCATGAGTTTGGTTTAGATATAGTATTTATTATGAAATAATTGTTTATTCAGTTTTAATAAAGTTTTAAATAGATCATATAATAGTCTGTGTCCTTTGCTTATATAGTAGATGATTTAGTGTATAGAGTTTAGCTTATACACGGAAGATTAAATCATCGGTTCTTATAAGTATAAAGTTTGAGTTCACAATCTAATGATGGAATTGGACAAACCATCAGGAATGATTGTAGCACAAGATTAAATATAATTAATCTTGATTATGGGAATGGTTTAATTCCAACTTCTTGTGCTAGTACATTTTGTATGTATTGAACGGACCAGGTAGAGATAAGTATTTTATACTGACTTAATAAAATAAACTCTCTAGCCATTAAATGTACTTATACTCTTAATCTTGATATAATTATTATTAGCTGTGTATATTATTATTGTTTTGATTTATTAAAAGGCGAGATTCTTTCGTGGGTCAATATGCCTGGTAAATTGGATAATAATAATATACATTGGCGAAGTAATAGTTAGTTGATGGAATCCATGTCTCAGTTTAGAGATTGATGATATACCTTTATGAAAGCTTATAAGTTTTCATGTGTAAACCCGGCCGGTGGATTTTGTATCCGACACATGAAATAAGTTAAGCGAAAGTCTAAAGGAAATAATCAATAAATTAAATCGTCAGTAATTTAATTTAATTGATTCGTATCTGAATCTTAACATGGGGAGTTAAATAAGATTTAATGGATGAATTTCGAAATTGAATAAGGAGTGTAATTACGAATTTTTAGTGGAATAATTCGTAATTAATTATGGTGGATATTAATTTCGAAAATTACAAATTAATTCCATAATTGGAAGCCTTGTTAATTAAATTCTGTGGTCCCTACTGTGCCTAAATAATAGGAAATAAAGGAATCCTTTTTCTGGTGGAAAAGAAAACCTAACAGGTTTTGGAAAAGGGTCTTAACCCTTAAAACTTGTGCTATAAATACATAAGGTTTTCCACCTAGAGGGATGGAGTACATGGTGGCTGAAATTTTCAGCCAAGTTTTCCTAGAAATTTCGCCCACACGAAATTGCTATTTTCGGGTATTATTTGGGTAACACAGTAGAAGACCGTGGAACGTTCGAGGATCACGATTGTGCGGGTGATGGAGATTCCATTGAGAAGTTATGGAACTGAAGGCTCACGTGGTAGAAGAGATATGTTCACGCTTCAAGAGGTAACCCGTGAAATCCCGTTTATGCTAGTTGTCTAAATTACATGTGATTTTGATACTGGGATTGCTTCCGCTGCATATAATAATCCATCAATTGGTATCAGAGCTCACTCACATCTAATTAGATAACTAAGTTTTTCATGAAACAAGAATATGGTGTTTATGTGCATTTTTTGAATTACATATATATGTGGTTTTCTGAAAAACTGCACTGCTGTTTTGTGAATTAACTGTGCATAATTTATGGATTATTCTTATAATCATGAGATATATGTTTTCTTATTGATATTTGATTGAGATTATCTGAATTTTTTGGGGTAAACCCTAGAAAAACGCAAAACCTGTTTTTGACCGAATAGCCGGAATTTTCGGAGGTCAGCGAACTTGACGGACTCCGATTGAGCTGAAATTTGGTGGGTCCATCGGAAACGCCGTGGTGAGAAAAACTCACTTCTATAGCAGTGAATCATGGTATTTTTCGGCGTTTTGAGGTCGTTTGGACTGTGTTTTGGACGTTTTTCTATTTTCTGAAAATTATTTCTTAATAATTTTAATTCTTTTTTAATTCAATGGTGTTGGGGATGACTCCCCATGGTCCCCATGATTAAATACTAGTCATATAATAGGTTTACACATTGACTATTAGCAAATAAACGTGTTGTTGTATTAAATTCAATAATAGAGGTGTAAGATTTTATTGACTAGGTCTTACAAGGTATAATTCATATTGTGTAATGATATAATTATTTTGTAAGAAAGTAAAATTCTCTATTTGATATCCTGGATGACTAATGATTGGAGCGTTTGGCATGTTTGTGCATAAAAAATTTCTCAAATTTAAGTTTATATTTTCATGCCCTACGTGATTACTAGTTTGGATTTTCGATGAAGAATTTTGTTCTCTGATTGGAGGTTCTAATTAAGTGAAATATGACGGTATGTTGTATGAGTTTTATAATGTTGGTATGACTTTTAAGCTATGGTCTACCATAAAATAATTTTATGAGCTAAATATATATTCACTTGTAAATTGAGAATTTTATGAGTAATAAATAGTTACCACTGAAGTGGTTTGTTTATTTGAACTCATGAAAAATTCTTAGTAAATTTGTACATGTGAAATTATATCTATTCATGGATTGAGCATTATGATTAATAAGTAGGATCCACAAAATGGTCTATTTATTTGAGTCATTGAAATATGTTTAATATACCATGTGAAAATTATCCTTGAGAAATCTACATTAATGGTGGAGGTTCATAACTAGAAAAAGAGTATTTATCTTTGGGTACTAGTGAAACTAACTCCACCCATGAGAAGAGATATTGGGGTTTTCACTGAACGGGAGAAAATATAATATCTCAGGTTCTTATGTATTTAATAAAAGGATAATTTATTGCAAAAGGAGATATTATATATCCTAGAAATAGGAAGAAAATAATATATGCCTTGAGCTCATAGTGTAATTATAAGGAGAATGGAAATCAATATCATATTTATTTTAATTCATGAAACTACTTAAAACGGTTATTCTCCGAGTTTGGTTACAGGCTAGTGGTCATGAATTTGACGGACTCCGATTAACCTGAAACTTGGTGGGTTCATCGAAAACGATCTAGTGAAAAAAAACTCCTTGCTATGCAGTGAATCATGTTGTTTTTTTTTTGGCATTTTGAGGTCGTTTAGATGGGTTTTCAAGCAGTTTATTAAATTGAATTTGTTATAAATATGAAAAATTATTCTTTCTATATCGGTTATATTTGTGTTAAATCTGAAACATGATGATTTAACTTGATATGATATATAGCAAGAATGCAAATCACATGGATTTAATCCTGACTACGCCAAAAAAAAAATTATTCGAATTTGGTCTAGTTTTTGGCGATCATGAATTTCATGATCTCTGAATGACCTGAAATTCGGTAGGATCATTGGAAACGATCATTTAAGAAGAACTCACTGCTATGCAGTGAATCACATCGTATTTTGACGATTTGGGATCGTTTAGGTGAGTTTTTTGGAGGTTTGACGGATTAAAATGTGATTTACATACGAAAAGTCATTCTTTCTATCATTTTATATGTCTAATCTGGAACATGATAACACATGTTGATTTGACATGAATTGGTATATGATAAAAAAAATGTAGGTCATATTTTAAATTCTTAAAAAAATGCTTAAAATGATAATTTTCCAAATTTGGTCGCAATTTTTGATTGATATGAAATTTGGTAGATTTATCAGAAATAGTCCAGTCAACAATAATCACCACTATACAGTGTGAAATATTAATTTTAGTATTTTAAGACTGTTTAAATGGGTATTGAGCATTTTTTTTAATATGGAACTTAATCCTCAGAGAAAAGTTCGTGGTTGTGATAAAGTGGTGATGGGAATAAACCCCTATGGTCTTCATTTTTTTTATTTATAGTGAGATAATAAATTTATGCGTTGACATTAGGTCTTCCTCCATATCGGATAAATTTATTATGAACTCACTGGCTATAGTTACTAGTTATTGATAACCAGTATTAACTCTCCATCTGAGCTTAAAGGGTTGAATCAATTTTGTAACTACAATACAATCATGATTAAGTGGTGATAGAAATATATTTCTATGGTCTTCCACTATTAATTTCAAGTGAGTAATAAATTTATGCGTTGACTTTAGGTCTTCCTCCATATCGGATAAATTTATTGTAAGCTCACTAGGTGAAATACTAGTAATTGATATCGTGTACTTACTCTCCATCTGAGTATACATGTTGGATCAATGAAACTAGAGCTATTAAAAATGATGTTCACTTGACTTAAATTAACAGTATACTCTCCATCTGAGTTGGGTCTGTTTTAATTATTGGAGTGAATAATCTGGCATTGCATATGTATGTTGCATGAGTAGTTCTTTCCCATCGAAATTGCTATTCAAGATGCTTGTATTAAAAAGTTATATACAATTGACTGAAAATAATAGTATGCTCTCCATCTGAGTTGGTTCTATTTATTTTTGGATTGTATAATTCTTGCATTATATAATATACTTTGTATGAATAATTCTTTTCCCATCGAAATTTATTATTCCAGATGCATGTATGTATATAAATATTGAATGCAGTCTGAATTTTACTATTCAGTGTTTTGACTTATTATGATCTATTTAATATTTTTATCTCAACTCCACAATGATTTTATGCAATTTGTCGTATTACTTGTTAAAATTTTCTTTTAGTGATAAGGCATTAATTTTAAGGATGCAATATATGTACTTTTGTTAGAAGGAATTTAATTCCGGTTTCTGGGCAAAATAAGAGATGGATATTTGTTTTATTTTTCGAATAACTCTTGAGTTATTGAGCTTAATAAACACTTTATCTCTTGTGGTACATGAATGCATGACCTTGTTATTATATATTGATGTCTCTCCTGAACAGAACAATATTAGTCTACCTCATAAGAGAATATGTTCTTCAAAATTGAGTAAAACTTATCTGTGCACTTTTATCTAAGTCATATTAATCTGGATAGGATTTCAAGTTGGTCAAGTATGGACCTTAAGGTTCATTGAAAGTAGAGGCACTTACCAACTTGTGGATCCTGTTTGGAAGGAAATTTGACTAAAAGATGTTTCCCTTTAAAAGGAAATAAAACTAGTGATAAGCTAGAATGAATCCTTTCTGATTTGTATGGTTAAATGAACATACTCGTAAGAGATAGATTTTGAGTATTTTATGACGTTCATAAATGATTACTCAAAATATTAATATATTTATTTGATGCACTGTAAGTCTTAATGAATTAAGTAATTCAAGGTTTTTAAGACTTGAAATAGAGAAGCACCAAAGAAATATATTAAGTTACTACAATTTGATTGTAGTGGCGAGCATCTCTCTAAAGAGTTTTTTAGTTACATATCAGAATAGGGATTACATCTCAATTGACTACACCGTAAACTCCATAATAGAGTCGTGTAGTAGAAAGAAGAAATAAGTCTCTTTTGGATATGGATAGACTAATGACGTGTTATTCAGATTTGCCTTATTTATTTTTGGAATATTTCCTGGAAACTTCAAATTACATTCTGAATTTAGTTCCTTCTAAGCTAGTACCTGGGACATCTATAGAACTGTGGACTGAATGTAAGCTTGGTCTGTGGCATGTTCAGATATAGGATTATCCCGCATATGTGCTGAAAGGGAAAGCAGATATGTAAGTTGGAACTAAGGATGGATAGGTGCATGTTTATCGAATATCCAAGAAAACGAATGAAGCTTTATTTTATTGTCCTAAAGAAAATAAGGCAATTGTTAAAACAAATGCATTTTTCTAGATAAGGACTGTTTAATAAAACATGTTCCTAGAAGTAAACTATTTTTACAGGAACTGGGCAAAGAAATAACTAGATGTTCAAGAACATCAAAACCCACACGTCAGAATTGACGTTCCATTGCATTTAAGTAGTTGGGAGAACGTTAATAGACATAATATGCCTTTATCGAGTGGGAGTGATGTTTGAACATTGAACACTATAGTAAGAAGTCACTAATATTTCAATGTTGTGAGGTAACGAAGGTAATATTAGTGGTACTTCGTCTTAGTGGGAGAAAGCTAAAGAAAATTATAGTTCAGTGTTTATTCTTGGGATAGTTTCGGTAACAGGATCTCTGAAGAGTTAAATACCAAACTAGATAATTACGACAAAGTACTACTGGACAAATATTGCATCAGATATAACTTGGCAAGAATCTTTAACAAAACCTTATTTGGTGAAGACTTTTAATAGTCATGTAAAAGAATGCCTGAGAAAGTTGTAGATGCATGGTTATGAGTCTAAGTGGGAGATAATTGTTGGGGCATATACTATTAACCATGCATTTGGATATAGTATATTCTAATAATTATCATGGTTAAAAGTCTAAGTGGGAGATTGTTGGGATATATACTATTAACCATGAGTTTGGTTTAGATATAGTATTTATTATGAAATAATTGTTTATTCAGTTTTAATAAAGTTTTAAATAGATCATATAATAGTCTGTGTCCTTTGCTTATATAGTAGATGATTTAGTGTATAGAGTTTAGCTTATACACGGAAGATTAAATCATCGGTTCTTATAAGTATAAAGTTTGAGTTCACAATCTAATGATGGAATTGGACAAACCATCAGGAATGATTGTAGCACAAGATTAAATATAATTAATCTTGATTATGGGAATGGTTTCATTCCAACTTCTTGTGCTAGTACATTTTGTATGTATTGAACGGACCAGGTAGAGATAAGTATTTTATACTGACTTAATAAAATAAACTCTCTAGCCATTAAATGTACTTATACTCTTAATCTTGATATAATTATTATTAGCTGTGTATATTATTATTGTTTTGATTTATTAAAAGGCGAGATTCTTTCGTGGGTCAATATGCCTGGTAAATTGGATAATAATAATATACATTGGCGAAGTAATAGTTAGTTGATGGAATCCATGTCTCAGTTTAGAGATTGATGATATACCTTTATGAAAGCTTATAAGTTTTCATGTGTAAACCCGGCCGGTGGATTTTGTATCCGACACATGAAATAAGTTAAGCGAAAGTCTAAAGGAAATAATCAATAAATTAAATCGTCAGTAATTTAATTTAATTGATTCGTATCTGAATCTTAACATGGGGAGTTAAATAAGATTTAATGGATGAATTTCGAAATTGAATAAGGAGTGTAATTACGAATTTTTAGTGGAATAATTCGTAATTAATTATGGTGGATATTAATTTCGAAAATTACAAATTAATTCCATAATTGGAAGCCTTGTTAATTAAATTCTGTGGTCCCTACTGTGCCTAAATAATAGGAAATAAAGGAATCCTTTTTCTGGTGGAAAAGAAAACCTAACAGGTTTTGGAAAAGGGTCTTAACCCTTAAAACTTGTGCTATAAATACATAAGGTTTTCCACCTAGAGGGAGGAGTACATGGTGGCTGAAATTTTCAGCCAAGTTTTCCTAGAAATTTCGCCCACACGAAATTGCTATTTTCGGGTATTATTTGGGTAACACAGTAGAAGACCGTGGAACGTTCGAGGATCACGATTGTGCGGGTGATGGAGATTCCATTGAGAAGTTATGGAACTGAAGGCTCACGTGGTAGAAGAGATATGTTCACGCTTCAAGAGGTAACCCGTGAAATCCCGTTTATGCTAGTTGTCTAAATTACATGTGATTTTGATACTGGGATTGCTTCCGCTGCATATAATAATCCATCACAAGAGGTATTCAGCTTTTACTCCAGGAGCATCAGACTAATGTCTTCTCAGTAACAAACTACGCAAAAACAAAGAATAAAACCATAAGACAGAATATACATCGTATAGATTTCGTCATGGTTTGGAATTGAAATATATGCTTCTTGATTATGTAAGATGCTATTGTGACATATCTAATTTTCCAATTGGAGAGCCTGGACAGGTCTGAAGTCCTTGTACTCTGCTTTCTCTGTCCTAAAATTCCAATATACAGAACCTGTAAATTTATCCATTAAAAGCACACTAGCTATTAGCTCGACAATATCCTGAAAGGACATAGATTTCCCTATCATAGCATGACACATAATTGATAACTAAATATTTGTCGTTCAAAGGAGAACTCGACTTGTTCAAGAACCAAGAAGAAAAGGTGCATAAATATTAGTTGATTGTTTGGAATGCGGTCAGAAAATGCTAATTTCCGACTACATTCGGACCGAAAAATTGTAGTCGCAAAATAGATGGTCTGAATTTGCGACTACAACGGTTGCAAAGTCAAAATAGAAAAACAAATAATAAATGTCGCCAACTGTACGACTGACGCGGACACAATCGATTTAAATTAAATTTTGATTTTATATTAACTTTCCCACTAGTATATATAGTTATAATTTTCTTTATTCTTTCTCACCTGAGTGGTCGCAAATAATATAAGATATTTTTATTTTATTTGAGTTTTTCCATCACTGTGGTCACAAAATTAATTTAATATTATTTATTTATTTATTTATATTTCCCATTACTGCGGTCGCAAAATTAATTTAATATTATTTATTTATTTATATTTCCCACTACTGCGGTCGCAAATCTAATTTAATATTATTTTTTATTTAATTTTCCCACTACAACAGTCGCAAATGTCCTGAATCTGGAAAATTTTGAAGCACTTTGCGACTACCGTGGTCGGAAAGCTGGGAATTTTTTGACAAATTTCAATTGTTTTAAAAACCACCACGTGCCAATTCAAATATACATCAACTAAACAATTAATCCACCATCCCAACCAATCAATCCACTATTTCAACTAATCAAATCCATAAAATGCAAACAATTATAGAAAACATAAATATTTGTAACAAAAATATCCAAACACAAGTTAAACATCCAAGCACCATTCAATCTAGTCTAAAACATTACAATCATAGTCAAGTGTAAACATCCAACCACAACAAATAACAATGTCTCAAACATCACAACCACAACAAACTAAAACTCATTATCCCTGTCATCCTCTCCATTCAAAGGATCAAATTGACGCATGCTCATAAGTTTCTCCACTAAACTCTGCAATTTGTTAAAATTTGCGAGATATTTTTCCCGTTCCTCCTTCAACTCTTCATCTTTTTTTCGTAATTCTTCCACCTCTTCGTGATTCTGCGAATAACTCGCATCACTAGTCAATAATATGTTGTGATCCAAGACTGTAGGTTCTATCTTTCTTTGCACCACCAACCACCTGCGTCCATATTGAAGCTACATCATTGAGTGATACTTGGTTGAGCTACCATCCTTGGAATCAGATTGACTTTGACGCCATTCCTCAAAATGTTTTTGATAGGCTTCCTGAAATTAAAATGTTAAGCATTAAATTATGTTATACTGACAGTATGAAACACCAATAAATAAATTATGGGAGCTTCATATAATGTTCTACGCAGATGCAAATGAAAAAGTAAATGCAACTGATAATCCATGTGCAGTCAAAAATCAGTTTCGTAATGTTTGAAACATCCCAGAGAAACATATAGGATTGTCAATGAAAGACAACTGATATAACCTAACCTTTGATTCTTCAAGCTCCAGTTTAAGTGATTGCAACTGCAGGTAAATCCACAGTAAAGCTAATTTAAAACAGGAGAAGTTTAGAAAATAAGGTGCTTGTGATAAGTCAGTTAAGCCATACAAAGGCAGAAAAGATGAACACATTCTCCAACTTCTAGGAATTCTATACATGCCTGAACATTAATTTACTCAGAAGAATCAACTACTGTAATATGTACACCAAAAAGTTTGTGGAGAACCTCAATTGAGACCACCCACCCTCCCTGCACCAAATTCCAACATATACTTGCAAGCCAAAACTCGAAGAGCAGGGCGGCAAGCCCAAGGGAGTGGTCACATCGATTATGTCCTGATATGATGTCTTATCAAATCTACTCAACGAAGAGCAGTACAGACATAGATGATATTATCATGACCCCTCTTTTTGTACCACTAGGAATGCTTAACGTCACTTTGTCAATTTGCATTATCTGCCTTCTATCCTAGTGAACAATGTTCCATTGATTAGGCGGGAACAGGATTCGAACCTGTATTTTTTAGGTCATGAGTCTGATGAGTTGACCAATTCCTCCACCTCGCATCCTTTTCTTTGGTGAGAATTCAAACCACACAATGATTTTCAGTCTAATTGAGCTACCTAAACCACTTTGAAAAAAGTCTCCTTTCTTTATGTATTTTGGCCGCGACATGAGTTTTCTTTTACATGTACACATGCTTTTACAAAAAGCTTTTCATCTGCACTGTCAAGACTCGAAGCAGCCTGAGTTTTCTTGCAACTATTATGCGTCAAAGAGTTGCCCTACCAAACCCCACAAAAACCAACTGATGAAGTACAAACACCCGGAACTGTTTTCCCTGCATATTTAGATAACATTGCAAATGGAAAAACATTTCGGATCAGGTCTCTGTACGTTTATCAGTTTAGGATACCCGGAAATCTGTTTCTATCTCTGAGCCTGAACTTGCATTTTTCAACAAAGCTGTTGAACTTGGCACAGGTCATCTTTGAATGTCACACAGATGAAGCTTACTCATGTTCCGTTTGTAATTTCCATTACTCATGACAGATCCTCGAGGCCGAAAAAATATGTACTTTCTTCCTCTAGTTGATTTTTAGGCATTTTCTCAAATTGCAAAGAAACATATTGCCTTTCATTGCTAGTGTATAAAGACTGCAATTTTGATGGACTGGTTTAAGATTCTATGAGACACCTTTTACATGTCCTGAGGGAAGCGAACTGACATGTTGAGATTGCAACTCTAAAATTCTTTAACGAATGAAAGGTAATACACTGCAAAACATCAAAAGGACGAAAGATAATAAAGACGGGAAACAAGAAAGAATCAAGGCACAAGAAAGATAATAAAGACTGGAAACAATAAAATGAAACATCAATTGTTTAGTGTTGCATACAACTTCGAGGAACAATCTTTTTCCTTCTGCATACAACTTATCATTGAACAAAATGTGACTAACAGCTAAATACTTCATTAGACACTTTCTTTTTTATAATGGTGGTGTCCGAGCAGCTTGCGCACACCTCGAGGCTTAGATAGATACATTCAAACACTTTTCTTTTCATAAACTCATGAATAAAGTGAACTGGGTAAGTTCTTAACAGAATAAATATTTGACCTTTTCATTCTAAGTCTCTGGTTTCTTGAAAAAAAAGTGATTAACACCTAAAAACACTTTTCTTTTCATAAATTTATAATAAAGTGAACTCTCTAAGTTCTTAACATAATAAAGACTAGACCTTTGTCACCCTCAGTCTCTGGTTTCTTGGAAAAAAAGTGATTAAAACTAAAAACTTCTTTAAAACACTTTTCTGTTTATAAATTCATGAAAATGGTGAGCTGTGTCAATTCATAATAGAATAAAGATTAGTCCTTTCTATTGTCTTTTCTTATCTTGAAATGATAATAGAGAAATGTGTTTATAAGGTATAAGTTCTATTGATCTGAAATCTGAACATCAAGTGTGGCTTTGTGGATAACCGTTAATTTTTAATTTTCATAACAATAATAACATAAGTGCTATAATTTGTTAAAAAATTTAAACTTAAAAATAGCTCGCTCTTATTTTGCTCTACTAGTTTTTGGGCAAGCACGTTGCGTATATATTCCATATGAAGATAAAAAAATTTATAATCACATAATTATCATTGAAAAGATGCAAAAAGTTTTATAAACAAATCATCTTTTTGATCTGTCACCAAGGTAAATCAGATAAATGGAGATTCGGTTTATGAATATAGCTAAAACATCCTCATCCGAAATGGATTCTGGTGAGACATATAGATAATCAAGATTTTTTATTCAAAGATCTAGTTTGAAAGTAATTAATTGCATCATTAGCAATCCTATTTTACTCTATTTAACCGATTTTTCTTTTCATCCTTCTTATATGGCAGAAGTTAGTCTATTTTGTGAGTCCTTAATTGGTTCTGAAAAAGGTTTTGAAGTTTTGGAAAGCTTAACATGCATGTACTTCTGTGATTGATGTTCCAAATGAAACAGATTTTTCCTTTTCAGGAATTTTTTATGAAAAAAGAAAACACAATATTTTAGGTGAACATCAGTTTCTGATGAAGAGAATACAAGACTAGTTGAGCTCTACATCCCAAAGGAAGAACAGTTCCAAGGCTTCTTTCATCCATCCATTTTTGGCACAGCTTTCTTGCTTCGCCAACATTCATCTGCAATTGGTTTTTACCTGTCAGCAAACGCGAAGATGTGATTTCATTTCACAAGACTATTATTCTGGTGTAAGAGAGGCGTCACGTCACCTTTACTAATAAGACCAGTAAATAGTATAGATATATGTAGATTTAAAAAGAATGGATTATAGCATACCCAAGTAAGTTCTCTCGCGAATCTCTTTCTCAGGCCAAGAGTCCAGTTGTTCTGCTACAAACAAAGGAAACATATGCTCTTCATAGGCAATGCCACCGACTTTAGAGCAAAGCGCTTCAAAACTTGCAAGTTACTTTCATTAGAGTGTGACCTTTGTTTCTAATGTTATTACAGTATGTGACAGCAGCAACTGGATTCATCGGTCACGGAGTCATGGTGTTCACTATGGTCAGATCTGCTACTCCTTATCCCAGTGGAATGTTCTGTTGTTTCATTGTTATTTTCCCTCATTTGTGACAAGGCCTCATCATCAGCTTCTTCTTTATACAACAAACGAAGTCCATAGTCCTTCATTTCTCCAGAAAAAGATATCCTAATAATCTCATAGTCATTTGGTGTTTTGCCATTTGCCTTAGATGTATCCCATAAGACTGCAAGAGGTACCAAGAAAAAATGAATTGGTGTATACCGTTCTGAGTCGTCGGATGATTCTGTATCACATTCTGATAAGGCAAGTTTCTGGGTCATGCACGACATCCCATCATCACATTCGGGAATCAATTGAGCTGTGGTGTCAATTAAGCTGCCACAGTAACATACAGCAAATCCCAAAAATTTATCAGGTATATACCAATTTTCAGGCAAATTGACCGATACACTACTATTCGTTCCCTGAAGGAGGAACCAACTTGGGATCTTCTTCTTAGGATTCCAAATGGTAAACACATTTTCGGACAAGGTATCTGAAGCAGAGATGTCATGCCTCAAGGAAGAGATATTATGAAACAGGGCATGTGCAAACAAATTATATTTAGTATCATTGTGTGCATCATCCTCATCATCCTCATCATAAGGGAATATCACTCTCTGTAGTTTCTTTCTCTTTGTTACTAAATAATTGATAAATTTCAGAGCCATATGACAATCTACATGCAATAAATTTAATTCAGGGGGAAGTTCTGGTAGCTGTGTAAGCCTCTCGCAATTTGATAAGTTTAAGGATTGAAGAGCACCAAGTTGGGCTATGCTTCGAGGCAAATGCTCAAAATTATTTCTACTGAGATCCAACTCTTTCAAAGAGGATAAGGATCCAACATCTTCCGGAAGTCCTCCATCTATTAGATTGCACTCACTGAGATCCAAATCTTCCAATGATCGTAATCCTGCAGCCACCGCAGGGAACTCAAAGTACACTCCATCTTTGAAGCCTCCAAACTTCAAGATTTTAAGTTTGTTCAAGTGTACGATGGAAGACGGAGGTCGTGAAATTAGAGTACAGCGGGCATAAAGCTCCTCCAAGTTGTCTAAATCCCCTATCTCTTCTGGCAAACTTTCCAGTTTTTGGCAACCCCACACATTTAGACTAACCAAACTTTTCAACCTACAGATGCTGCTTGGAAGAGCAACAAGGTTTTTCATAAAGCTCAAATGTAGGTCGGTAATATGAGTTTGGTACTGAAAATATGAGGATGGTAGTTCCCTTATCCCAGAGCCTAGCATGTGAATCTGTATCTCCGGCTTCATTCTCCCGTGGATTTCTGGAAATTTCTCTAAACTTGAGCAATATCCTAAACTGAGAGATTCAAGAGATTCCACGTTAACACATGGAAACCTCTTAAGGCTTTTACAATAACCCAAACTTAACCGAATGAGTTTTCTGCAACATCCCATGGAATGGTGAACCTCTTCAAGATTACTACATTTATAAAAATTCACATACTCCAAATTTGGCATCCCCGTGAAATCTGGTGTTTGCATCAGTCTTTTAGACCGCATGAGATCTATCCTCCGTAGAGACGGCAAATCCTGTTCAGAACACAGACAGAATGAGAAAAAAGAAAGAACCTATTTTGCTGTTCTGCTGGATTCCAATAATAAAATATTTGGTTAGTGGGGCTATCTATAAATTTAGAAACTGTTTTATTTTTTCATTTGTATTTGTGGGCATCAAATGACCTCTGTTTTCTTGATTTCTTAATTACTTGTTGCTAGCATTCCTAAAAAGTACTTATTACTCCCTCGACAACAAATGACTGATAGCATTTGAATTATGAGGTCCAACGCATTATTTAGTGTGAAATTAGAAGTTTATTTATTATACATGAAAAATTACATGTTCAGAAACTAAATAAAAATATTTTATAAATAAAAAATATTGTTAAATTTAATTAAAATGATTGGAAAAAACTGTAGCAAAGAGAAAAGTGTTTGATTCTTTAAAAAAGTGTAATATAAAATGGGAAAACCCAAATATTAAATCCGGAAGCAATGTATGAAAGCATATAGGTCATTCGAGAAAATAGTTGTACATAATAAACTCCCTGTGTTTTACTAATAATTATTCCTTCCGAGTTCCGTCCCACTACATACAACCTAGGATGAAATTCATATGAATCTAATATTATTATTAGAAATAATTGAATGAGTTTTTAAGTTGAGCTTCTTAGTTAAAATGATAATGGAATGATTTAAAGAAAAAAGATAGAGAGATTTTACAATAATATTGAGAGAACAACCCCAAATAATATAAATTACAATAAACTTTTTGAGATGGAAATACATTAATTTGAGCCTAGGGAATTAATAACTTTTGTTCATTTAAAGACATGCATCGTAATTCAAGCAAAAATAGAAAGTACCTCAAATAATACGTGACAAAAGCAATAATATTTGTTCATTATCACTAAATTAAAAGATAAAAGATAGTTAGAAAGAAAAATAAAAGTAAAATAAGACTCAACTATTGTACCTTTGTTCCCGTCCATAAATAACACAGTGAACTGGATGTGAGTGCAAGGTGAACAAGCTTTTTGGGTTCAAATTCAGCTGGGAATGACTCCCAAGGATAGCCACCAAAGACAAACCAACGCAAGCTGTTGGGCAGATACTCAATGGAGCCATCAAAGGACCACAACCTCATTATGGTTAATATCCTAAGCCTTTTCATATTTTTCATAGCCTCATTGCCTAAGTGTAGTGTACGAATTGTATCCCAATTCATGGCCTCACAAACCCAAATTGCTTCCACTGCCATGGTACCCTGGTAAGAAGATTATTAGGAAATACTGATGTTACTTTAGAAAAATATTTTTTGCAATTAATTCTATAGTTCTATTTTCTAATGTTACATTTCTCTTAGAAGTTCATTAGAGTCAAGTTTTTAAGCTTTTAATGTTGCGATAAAAAGAAACTGTAATTAAAACAATACCAATAAATTGTAGTGACTTTTAAAAAAATGGTAAACTGACTCTCTGCTTGAGTTATTATGTAATAAAATGTCATAAAATTTTCAAGTTAGTCCAAAGCATAAAATTGGATCAAACAGATTAAGTGGCTCCTAGCTGGACTAATCAATCGCTAAAAAATATAAGAAAAACAAATTACGCAACGTAAATTAAAGATGCTACTTAATGATTTAGGCAATTAATGTCTTTTTTAAAACTAATTAGGCAATTAATATTACTTTTGCTTCTCCTACTAACTAAAGTAAACAACTGAAATTACGTACCTGCAAGAGTATGAAGCAAGATGAATAAATAATTGAAATTGACTGCCCTATATGTCTTTGTAATATGAAAATTAGTAATCAAATAATCTCGCATTGTTTAGCTAACTAACCGTATTATTGATCATCACGTCTTCAAAATCCTTGGCGAGCCATAGTCTGTTGCGTTCTCCCGGATCCTTTGAAAAGTTCACTATATATCTACCCATTTCTTGTATTAGGTCATGCATATCAATTTTACCATCTTCAGTGATGAACACAAGAGATTTTCTGATTAGGACATCCAATCCATATTCAACTCCAAAATAACAACTCTTGAGAACTTGCATGATGTAATCTTTTTCTTCCCCGCGTAAGAAGCATGCTATATCCAGAAAAATCTCTTGTTGCATGGACTCTAATCCATCATAACTAATTTTGAGTTTTTGAACAATTTTTGAATTAGGATTATTCTTCATTTGCTCTATAGCACTTTTCCACACAGTTATATCCATCTTATGTAAGGAAGAACCCCACACTTTGAGGGCTAAAGGAAGGCCTTTAGCATGATTTATGACCTCCAATGAAAGCTTCTTAAAATACTCATCTGGAACCTCTTTTTTGAAAGCATACTGGTAGAACAATTGAATTGATTCATGATCAGGTAGTGCAGTCACTTCATATATTACATCATTCTTCCCAATCAAATGCTTGTCTCTAGTTGTTACAATAATTCTACTGCCATTACCAAACCAATCAAGATCACCTGCTAAATGCTCTAAATAATGATCTTTATCATCTATGTCATCAAGCACAATTAGGACTTTCTTAGAACGAAGTCTACTAGCCATTTGGTGCTTTCCGTCATCCTCATTATTGTAATTAGCATTTTCCCTTAAAAGTTGAGAGAGAAGGGTATTTTGAAGAGAATGCATTCCACGTTTGTTTTCTTTAATATCCTTAAGGAAACAAGCACCATCAAATTGATAGGAACTATCCTTTCTTCCTAAAAGAGTATCAAACATAGCTCTAGCTATTGTCGTTTTACCCACTCCCCCCATGCCCCAGATCCCCACAATCCGAACATCATTGATTCCTATCCTTAGTAGGGATTCTATTTCCTCTAAATGGGTATTTATTCCAACAATGTTATGCAAATAAGATAAAGAAATCTTGCATAATTTGGAGGAGATTTGGTCAACAATCTGTCGAATACAGTCTGCTTCAGTCCTACAAAATTTAAGAAGATTGCCGATATATACAGGTAAATAGTCAAGAATTACAAGAGGTATTTCACAATGTAGAGTGAAGAATTATGATAAAAAGGACTGTGCACATAAATCAATCTCCTGAATTATCAATCAAAATATTATCTACGTAATAATGTCATTGAGTAAATAAATTGATAGGAACTATCCGTTCTTACCGATAAAAACATACATAATCAACCATTATTCTTTTTTTCAGGAAATATAAAATAAAAATAGTTTTTAACCTTTAAATGACAATCAATGAAATTAGATTGTGCATGCAGTACTTTTAGCAAAACAAAGTGATTAAGTTTCCACCTTTTTATTTTTATTTTTGTAAATATGATATATTTATTTAGTTAGAGTTTGGACATAGATTTAGCTGTAATTTGAAAAACGAATTTTTGAAAAATAAGTTTTAGAAGTTGAAGTTGTTTGGACATGCATTTTATTTGGAGAAAAGAACTTGAAATTTTGTGTGTGGAAGAGAAAAATTCACCAAAAAATGTCCTAAACCAGTTTTTGGTAACTTGAAAAAAAAATTAAATTTGTTTCAAAAACGGTCATGTTCCATGAAATAAATAGTGTTTTCAATTTATTTTATTTAAAAATAGCCAAAATCTATGGCCAAGTTTAATGTCGATTCCGTTTAACTCATTTTGGAGGTATAGATTCTTTGTTCTATAGTAGAATATGTATTAGTCTTCACATAATCATCCAAAACTGAATGGAAATTACTCCATTTTTATGAGCAATTATGTGTTTTTAACTCACTTGTCACGAATATCACAGCCTTTGAGATTGGCCGCTGCAGTTAAAGCAATCCTCCATCTTTGCATTCCCTCGACATTATCCTTATACTTTGTTTCATGTTTGGCAAATGCTTCAGCAAAGCTCTCCCTCTGATTCCGAACATGTGATGGATCCACATCATAGAAGACCGGTATGACAGTTTGTCCAAACTGGGACTTGCAATCCATGATTTTCACTAGTTCATTCAAGCACCACCTCGATGTTGCATAATTCTTTGAGAAAATGATGAGTGCACATTGAGACTCCTCGATAGCTTTACAGAGTTCATCTGGGATGGATGCGCCATGCTCTAGACTTTTATCATCTTGAAAGGTTTTTATTCCCCTCATATTCAAGTTTTCGCCCAGGTGACTCGTAAATGATTTCCGTGTATCTACACCTCTAAAACTTAGAAAAACATCGTAGTTCCATCGAAAAAACTGTGAAGTACTCGCAGAAGCAGAAGATGATTCCATTGATTCAATGAATTTTCTGAAAAGAAAATAAAACCTATACGTGGATAAATTGTAATTGTGGTAAGAGATCAACTGACGATAATAGGAGAGAAAGAAATAAACAATTAGTAGCACTTCAAATAAGAAAAGTTTGAATGAGTTGGGCTCTACTCCATAGAATTATTGGTATAGGACCTAGTCAAGTGATACATACTGTAATATTTAATGTGGTAGGAAATTATTTGAAGCTTCTTCTTAATGCTCTACTCCCGTTGATTTGAATTATTTTTATTTTGTTTTATTTGGACTTTAATAGAAGGAAATAAGAAATTCCTTCAAAGACCACACACTCTCCGTGCACCAAATTCCACTGTAATATGTACACAAGAGACAGCTAAAATCCCAGTAATTTTCTTAGTCACAGACAACAATTGTACTAATCAAAAATAGTACTACTGTATGAGATGGGCTCTACTCCTAAGAATTATTGGTGTTGGAAGAGATAAGAATTATTGGTTTGGAACAGTTTGTATGAGATGGGGTCTGCTCGATAAGATTATTAGTATTGGACCTAGTCAAGTGAAGTGAATTATTGTTACTACTGGGTTTTCTAAAATGTATAAAATTGTTATGAATAGTTTGTACAATGGATACTACTTTGGATACTACATTGGATACTACATTGGATGTTACATTGGATGCACATGTTGTGAATAACTTAAAGATTAAATTTCCTATTTTATGTCCATCATCTTTACTTTTTATGCCTATAAAAGGTCATGTAATTGCAATGAAAAATTACACCAAAGTGAAAGAAGAAAACACTTCTCAATTCTCTCTATCTCTTCTTGTTTACATTTTACTGCATTGCTTTTATTTTATAACACGTTATTAGCACGAAGCTCTAATTTTATTCTTAACTCCCGCTAAGTTGAGCCATATTTTATTAAGGTATGTATCATTATAATCATTTTATTTATGGCATACATATCATATGCTCATTGTTTGCAGATTACTTGTGCGCTTGGGCATCTTAAATAGTTTAAGTACATTGCAGTGATAAAATAACTATTTCCTTCCGTGCTCAACTCTTAGAGGACCTCAAAGTCATCAAACTAGCTATGCACTAATGTCATACTTATAATATTCATGGACTCCCTAGATCAAAACATATCTTTAAGGCATTTTGAAGAACTGTGAGAAATAAATTGACAAGCAATAATTTTATAGTTTAATTACTTTATATTTATTGGAACATATAAATAATGTTAGTCACGTTCAGTTCTATTAACACATATATATCAATAATATAAAGTGAAATGAAACAAGTATGTAATTTCTACTTTATGGCAAGAATAAAATGAAATAGTAGATTGTTAACATGATATAGCTCTATTTTCATTTCTTTTACCTTAATCGTTTTGTTTTCATTAATTGTTTATTATTATAATTATTTCTCTAACTTATTCATCTTTTATGATAGTTTTCACTATGTCAAATTTATCAAAACTTGAATTTGTGGCACTTGACATCACCGGGAGGAACTATTTATCATGGGTTCTTGATGCTGAAATTCACCTTGACGCTAAAGGTCTTGGAAATACTATTATACAAGGAAATGAAGCATCAAATCAGGATAAAGCGAAGGCCATGATTTTCCTTCGTCATCATCTACATGAAGGGTTAAAAACTGAATATTTAACCGTAAAAGATCCACTTGAATTATGGATTAATTTGAAGGATCGATATGACCACCTAAAACTTACGGTATTACCGAAAGCTCGGTATGAGTGGATACATTTAAGGTTGCAAGACTTTAAAACCGTAAGTGAGTATAATTCTGCTATCTTTAAAGTAAGTTCTCTATTAAAATTATGTGGAGACACTATCACAGATGAGGACTTATTGGAAAAAATATTTTCTACTTTTCACGCTTCAAATGTGGTGCTACAACAACAATACCGTGAAAAAGGTTTTAAGAAATATTCTGAGTTAATCACATGCCTACTTGTGGCTGAGCAGAATAATACTTTATTATTGAAGTATCATGAAGCCCGTCCCACTGGGTCAGCTCCATTTCCGGAAGTGAATGCTGTAGCAACATATGATAAGTTTGAAAGAAAACAAAATAATTACCGTGGTCGTGGACATGGTCGTAAACGTGGACGTGGCAGGGGGCGAAACAATTATCGTCATTATGGTGGAAATAAATTGGAGAACAATAAGGGTTCTCAAATTAATCATTCAAAAGGTAAAGCTAGTATGTGTCACCGATGTGGTATGAGAGGTCATTGGGCACGCATTTGTCGTACGCCAGAACATTTTGTCAAACTTTATCAAGCCTCCCTCAAGAAAAAAGAAAATAATGTGGAGGCACACTTGACCTTTCAAAATAATGATGATGAAGCAGGTCCCTCAAATAAATATGATTCTAAGGCACATCTTGCATATAAAGATGATGATTTTGAAGGCCTAACAAATATTACTCATTTAGAAGTTGGGGACTTCTTTGAGGATATTGACTGAAGAACTAATCATCTTACTGGGGAATGAAGCTATAAAAGTTGTTATGTTTATGTTTGCAACTAGTTTATTTTTCTTGAGTGTATTTTCCTAATGCATCATGTGTTGCTAGTTTCTACATTTCTAATGTATTTCTTAATGTTTTTTTCCTGCTTGTCTTTCATATTTCTTATGATGTATTATTTGTCTTTTTTATGAAGAATATGAAAATTCCCCAGTCTTCAGTTGGACTCAAGATTAATAAAGATGATATATGTCTTCTGGATAGTGCTACAACACACACTATTTTAAAAGATAAGAGATATTTCTCTTATTTGGTAATGAAAGAAGCGAATGTTAATACAATATCCGGTAGTACAAGATTAATTGAAGGTTCTGGAAGAGCCAATTTATTACTACCAGGAGGAACAAATTTGGCTATTGATGAAGCACTATATTGTAGTAAATCTCAAAGAAACTTATTAAGTTTCAAAGATATTCGCCAAAATGGCTATCATATTGAGACTACAAATGATGAAAAGATTGAATATCTTTATATTACTACAATAATGTCCGGTAAGAAATATGTGCTTGAAATGTTACCTGCTCTTTCCTCCGGCTTATACTACACAAGTATTAGCAGGATTGAAACACATGCCGTAGTAAACGAGAAGTTTACTAATCAAGATAATTTTATTATTTGGCATGACCGGTTGGGCCATCCTGGTTCTAATATGATGCGTAAAATAATTGAGAATTCACATGGACATGCAATGAAGAATCAGAAGATTCTTCAATTTAAGGAATTCTCTTGTGCTGCGTGTTCTCAAGGAAAATTAATTATTAGACCATCAACTATTAAAGTTAGGATGGAATCCCCTGCATTTCTGGAACGTATACAGGGTGATATATGTGGGCCCATTCACCCTCCATGTGGACCATTCAAATATTATATGGTTTTGGTAGATGCATCTACAAGATGGTCACATGTGTGCTTACTATCAACTCGCAATATTGCATTTGCGAAATTGTTGGCTCAAATAATAAAGATAAGAGCACAATTTCCAGATTATGCAATTAAGACAATTCCTCTTGATAATGCCGGTGAGTTTACATCCCAAGCCTTTAATGATTATTGTATTTCAACTGGGATAACAATTGAGCATCCGGTTGCTCATGTTCATACATAAAATGGTCTAGCAGAATCATTGATCAAACGCCTCCAATTAATTGCTAGACCAATGCTTATGAGAACAAAACTTCCCATTTCAGTATGAGGTCATACTATTTTGCACGCAGCAGCACTTGTGTGGATAAGGCCTACAAGTTATCATAAAGTCTCCCTATTGCAATTGGTTTTTGGTCAGGAGCCAAATATTTCCCATCTTAGGATCTTTGGTTATGCGATATATATTCCAATTGCTCCATCACAATGCACAAAGATGGGTCCTCAAAGAAGGTTGAGGATATATGTTGGATATGAATCTCCTTCTATTATAAAATATCTAGAGCCGATGACTGGAGATTTATTTACGGCAAGATTTTCTGATTGCCATTTTAATGAATCAGTATATCCAACATTAGGGGGAGAAAATAAGCAGCTGAAAAAGAAGATAGATTGGAATGCATTATCACTGTCTCATTTAGATCCTCGAACAAATCAATATGAACAAGAGGTTCAAAAGATTATTCATTTACAAAATATTGCAAATCAATTGCCAGATGCATTCACTAACCTACCAAGGGTGACTAAGTCACATATTCCAACTGCTAATGCTCCAATTCGAGTTGATATCCCGACAGAATAATTAATTAAAGCAAATGAGTCTAATCTATGCTTGAAACGTGGTAGACCAATCGGTTCTAAAGATAAAAATCCTCGAAAAAGAAAAGGAGCAAGTGATCAAAGTGAACATAACACAGAGGTAGTGGCTCAAGAAGAGCCCCAAGATGTAACAAATGATAAGACCTTAGGGGAGGTCCAGGTACCTAAAAATAATTAAAATGAAGAGATATCAATAAGTTACGTCTCAACCGGGAAAAGATGGAACCGAAATAATATTGTTATCGATAACATTTTTGCTTATAATGTTGCTGTTGAAATAATGCAACAAGATGAGGATCTTGAACCAAAATCTGTCAATGAATGTAGACAGAGAAATGATTGGCCAAAATGGAAAGACGCTATCCAGGCAGAGTTAACTTCACTTGGAAAACGTGAAGTCTTCGGACCCATAGTTCGAACACCTGAAGGCATAAAGCCAGTAGGGTATAAATGGGTTTTTGTGCGAAAACGAAATGATAAAAATGAAGTCGTTAGATATAAAGCACGACTTGTGGCACAAGGGTTTTCCCAAAGGCCTGGAATTGATTATATGGAGACATATTCTCCTGTAGTGGATGCTATCACCTTCAGGTATCTCATAAATATGGCAGTGCAAGAAAAACTTGATATGCATCTAATGGATGTTGTTACAGCCTATTTGTATGGATCATTAGACAACGAAATTTTTATGAAAGTACCTGAGGGATTTAAAGTGCCAGAAGCATATAAAAGTTTTCGAGAAACTTGTTCAATAAAGCTTCAGAAATCTTTATACGGATTGAAACAATCAGGTCGTATGTGGTACAATCGCCTGAGTGAATACCTGTTGAAAGAAGGGTACAAGAATGATCCAATTTGTCCTTGTGTCTTTATAAAAAGGTCTGGATCTGAATTTGTTATAATCGCTGTGTATGTTGATGATTTAAATATCATTGGAACTCCTGAGGAGCTTCCAAAAACAGTAGACTGTTTGAAGAAAGAATTTGAAATGAAAGATCTTGGAAAGACAAAATTTTGTCTTGGTCTACAAATTGAGTATATGAAAGATGGAATATTTGTCCATCAATCGACATACACCGAAAAGATTTTAAAGCGATTCTATATGGATAAAGCACATCCATTGAGTACCCCGATGGTTGTGAGATCACTTGATATAAAGAAAGATCCATTCTGACCTCATGAAAATGATGAAGAGCTTCTTGGTGCCGAAGTACCATATCTTAGTGCAATTGGGGCATTAATGTATCTTGCCAATAATTCCCGGCCAGATATAGCTTTCTCAGTAAGCTTATTGGCAAGATTTAGTACTTCGCCAACACAAAGACACTGGAATGGTATTAAACATATATTCAGATACCTCTAAGGGACCATTGATATGGGTTTATTTTATTCAAATGAATCCAAGCCATCATTGATTGGTTATGCAGATGCAGGATATTTGTCTGATCCACACAAAGGTCGATCTCAGATAGGCTATTTATTTACAAGTGGAGGTACAGCCATATCATGGCGTTCGACAAAACAAACTATGGTTGCTACTTCTTCAAATCATGCAGAGATAATAGCCATTCACGAAGCAAGTCGAGAATGCGTTTGGTTAAGATCTATAACTCAACACATTCAGCAAACATGTGGTCTTTCTTCGAAAGAGAATATTCCAACAATATTGTATGAAGACAATGCTGCATGCATAGCTCAATTGAAAGGAGGATATATCAAAGGAGATAGAACAAAACACATTTCACCGAAATTCTTTTTCACTCATGATCTTCAGAAGAATGGTGAAATAGATGTACAACAAGTTCGTTCAAGTGATAATTTGGCTGATCTGTTCACTAAGGCATTACCAACCTCAATATTTGAAAAGCTGATATATAAGATTGGAATGCGTCGTCTTCGAGACATTAAGTGATTTTTCATCAGGGGGAGTAACTACACGCTGCACTCTTTTCCTTAACCAAGGTTTTGTCCCACTGGGTTTTCCTGGTAAGGTTTTTAATGAGGCAACAAACAATGCATATTATAAATAACTATGTACATCCCAATATTTTTTTGTAAGTTTTTAATGAGGCACATTATCTTACATGGACATCCAAGGGGAGTGTTATGAATAGTTTGTACATTGGATACTACTTTGGATACTACATTGGATACTACATTGGATGCTACATTGGATGCCCATGTTGTGAATAACTTAAAGATTAAATTTCCTATTTTATGTCCATCATCTTTACTTTTTATGCCTATAAAAGGCCATGTAATTGCAATAAAAATTACACCAAAGTGAAAGAAGAAAACACTTCTACATTCTCTCTATCTCTTCTTGTTTACATTTTACTGCATTGCTTTTATTTTATAACAGAAATGATATATTTATCAAAAAGAAAATTAAATAGAAAAGGGGAAACCAATTACCTTGGCTGCAGGAAGGCAGTAGATATTTGCCTTTTTATATAATATCGTGAATCCAACTTCCTCTTTGTCACGACCCGGATTTCCCACCCTCGGGAGTCGTAATGGCGTCGACTCGTGAAAGCTAGGCAAGTCGGGCATTATAGATTCATTAAACTTTTTACTTAGCCTTTTTAACATATCAATATAATAGGTGACCAACATAGGAAATCATTAAAAATAACAAGAAGTGGGGAAGACAAAAACTTAATAGTCTAACCAAACACTGATACATAAATCCGAGATACAACTCTACCCAGAATTTGGTGTCACAATATCATAGACTGTCTAGGAATACTACAAATAAGGGTTCGAAAGATAAATACAAGTTGTTTCAGAAATACATAGAAGAAACGGTATAGAAAGATAGAAGAAGACGCCAGGGCCTGCGGACGCTTACAGGACTACCTCGGGTCGCCTGAATGGACTGAAAACAGTACCCTCACTGCGGTTCAAAAGCTGCAGCACCGGGATCTACACACAGTGCAAAGTGTAGTATCAGCACAACCGACCCCATGTGCTAATAAGTGCCTAGCCTAACCTCGGCGAAATAGTGACGAGGCTAGGACCAGACTACCAAATAAACCTGTGTAGTTAAATCATATACATCGAAAAATAAAAGCAGATATTTACAGTTAAAGATGGGAGGGGGAAAGCATGCTACGAGGAGTATCAGATAACAACAAAATACCAAAGAGGAATGTAAAGAATCCAAGATTTAACTACCAACAAGAATAAGGGAAACAAACACAGTATTCACTTTCATTCCTTTCTTGTTGCAGGCGTGCAACCCGATCCCATTTCAAATATTACCGTGGCGACGCGCCACCCGCTCCCATTTCATATATCTTATTGCATGCGTGCAACCCGCTCCCATTTCAAATATTACCGTGATGGCATGTCACCCGCTCCCATTTCATATATCTTATTGCAGGCATGCAACCCGCTCCTATTTCATATATCTTGTTGCAGGCGTGCAACCCGCTTCAATTTCATATATTTTGTTGCAAGCGTGCAACTCGCTCCCATTTACAAATCAACATCAATCATAGAAGAATCCCGGCAAGGGAACAAGAGTATAACAACAACATTCCGGCAAGGGAGCAAAATCGTGAACAATAATATCCCGGAAAGGGAGACAATATCATAAACAATAATATCCCGGCAAGGGAGATAATATTATAAACAATAATATCCCCGCAAGGGAACCAACCATGATAATCCTCAATTTGGGCATGAATGAATTACAACAGAATCATAACAATTATAATACAAGACTTACAGGCATGCTTGACACCGACGTATAGATACTCGTCACCATGCCTATACGTCGTACTCCACAATTAACACATAGCAATTAAGACACAACTCCTAATCTCTCAAGCTAAGGTTAGACCAAACACTTACCTCAAGGCCACGAAGCAATTAAACCTCAACTACTGCTTTACCTCTTGATTCCACCACCAACTCGCTTGTATCTAGCCACAATTTACTTAACGATATCAATAAATGCTAAAAAAAATCAATTCTAATGCATGAAAAATAGGTTTTATGAAGATTTCCCCCAAAAAGTCAAAAATTGACCCCGGGCCCACCTGGTCAATACCCGAGGTTCGAACCAAAACTGATTATCCATTCACCCACGAACCCAAATATATAATTTGTTTTGAAATCGGACCTCAAATCGAGTTCCAAATCCCCAAAAATTGAAAAACCTAAGTTCTACCCAAAACACCCAATTTCTCCCATGAAAACCTTTGATTTTAAGTTTAAATCATGTGAAAAGATGTTGAAGATTGAAGAAAACGAGTTAGAAGTGACTTACATTAGAGAAGAACTTTTCTTTGGAAAATCGCCCAAGAGAGTTTATGTTTTGAAAGAGTATGAAAAATGGGAAATTTTCGGCTAAGTTAGGATTTAGCAGGTCGCAGATGTCGCAATAGCGATCAGTCTTCGCATTTGCGATCAATGTTCGCAATTGTGAACTCGCATTTGCGACGACTGGGGATTTCTGGGTGTTTCGCATTTGCGAAGAAATGCTCGAAATTGCGAGCAAGGCTGGCCAGGGCTTACTTCGCATTTGCGAAGAGCCCCTCGCAATTCCCAAGTTCACAGACCTCGCATTTGTGATCACCTGATCTCACAATTGGGAGATCAGAGACCAGCACCAGACGTACAACCTGCAACTATTTTCTCTAAGTCTAAATGCACCTCATGGCCTATCCAAAACTCATCCATGCCCTCGGGGCTCCCAACCAAACATGCACACAAGCCTAAAAACATCTTACGGACTTGCTCGTGCGATCAAATAATCAAAATAACGTCAACAACTACGAATTAAACCTCAAATTCATGAAATCATTCAAGAACATCAAATTTTCCAATTTTTCAACTTTAGGTCCGCTTTATACCAAATCAACTCCGATATTTACCAAATTTTACAGATTTATCTTAATTATTATTTCACTTTTACCAGGCTCCGGAACCAAGATACGGGCCCGATACCATCAAGAAAATGCATCAATTCGCTTCTAAAAATCTTTATATTTTCCATAAAATAATTTTCTTCAAAAATTCATTTCTCGGGCTTGGGACCTCGGAATTCGATTACGGACATACCCCCAAATCCCAAATTTTACTACGGACCCTACGAGACTGTCGAATCATAGGTCCGGGCCTGTTTACCAAGAATGTTGACCAAAGTCAACTTTATTCAATTTTAAAAGCAAATTTCCTTATTTCACTTTTTTTTCACATAAAAGATTTCCGGAAATGCACACGGACTGTGCACGCAAATCAAGGTGAGATAAAGAGAGATTTTTAAGGCCTCGGATCTAAAACAACCGTTCATCCTCGAACGGACATAGAAAAAAAGTACCTGAGTTAGAGAAAAGATGGGGATATAGGCTCCGTATATCGGACTCGGACTCCTAGGTCGCTGCCTCAACAGGCTGACCTTTCCATGGAACACGAATAGAAGGGAAACTATTTAATCTCAACTGACGAACCTGCCGGTCTAGAATAGCTACCGGCTCCTCCTCATAGGACAAGTCCTTGTCCAACTGGACAGTGCTGAAATCTAACACGTGGGATGGATCGACGTGATACTTCCGAAGCATGGACACATGAAACACTGGATGCATGGCTGATAAACTCGGCGGCAACGCAAGGTGTCACACCTCCTTTTTCCGCACCCGAAGGGCGCAAGGGAGTTTTTTCCAATTAAAGGACAATCGAAACGGGATTGGTTTAATTATTTCAGAGTCGCCACTTGGGAGATTTAGGGTGTCCCAAGTCACCAATTTTAATCCTGAATCGAGGAAAAGAATGACTCCATATTATAGTCTGCGCACCAGAAATTCGGATAAGGAATTCTGTTAACCCGGGAGAAGGTGTTAGGCATTCCCGAGTTCCGTGGTTCTAGCACGGTCGCTCAACTGTCATATTCGGCTTATTTATCTGATTTTAAATACAATTATGAACCAATGTGCCAATTTTAACTTTTTACCGCTTTATTGTTATTATTTCAAAAGAATGTGAACATCGCTTAAAACATGTCTTTGGACTGCGTCACATGAAATGCACCCACAATCTGGAACATATTTTATTTGATGTTTTGGGATTTGGATCTGGGTCGCATGAAATGCACACCCCAAGTTTTAAGAAAGTAGATTATTAAACACGCACCTAAAGAGACTATCGTGTTATTATTTTGGGAAGGCCACGAAATTCGCTGAGCGGCCCTCCTGAATTCTAAGTAACTTTAAAACAAGTATTTACTGAGGGCCCCGCAATTTGCATTTTTTGTTTGTCGAGGCTCGTCCCATTTATTATTTAAAAATGAATTTGCAACGTCATGGAAATGCATCTCAGACCACGTCACAGTCAATGTACCCGTGATTAGAGACACATTTCGATTTCGTTGAGATTTGGATTTGGGTCCCATAAATGTGCACCCGAGTTTAGGGAGATGACATTATTAAAGGCGCGCCTAAAGCAACTAGCGCATTATTATTTTGGGTAAGGCCGTGAAATTTGCTAAACGGCCCGTCCCAGAATCTAAGTGTTCATTATGATACATATATCTGTGAGGGCCCCGCAATTCGTCCCTTTTATTCGGCGAGGCTCGTCTCATTTTATTTATTTATTTATTTCTCTTTTTTTCTCTTTTTTCTTTTTTTTTAGAAAAAGGACAAGGCTAAAATGACTACATTTCTTTGCTACTTTGCGGGGTCATGGGTTGTAGATTAAACTTATTTGATGAAACGAGTATTTTTTTCGCGGGATTAAATTACTACTATGATTTTAACATTACTACTACATGTACAAACAACCATTAAGACAAACATTTAGATAGCAATAATCTGAGCATGGAGAAACAAAATGCCGAATAACTACTTAACATGACGAAACAAAGGAATACATTCACGACCAAATTTCAATATCATACGAAGTTAATTAACAAGAAATAGCAATTTGCAAACATCATATGAATATGTCTCGCTCATTTGCATACTATTCGCATGAACTAGGATTGTATTTCAAGAAACACATGTACATGTTACTAAACAACAAATATGAAGGACACGGACAGAGATGACCTACTTGATATTATCGTCCGATGCGTTGGACCTGCGACGAAACCTCAGACAACAACCTCGACGGAACTCAAGCCGGACCTCACTGAACGAGGAACAACGACGAAACCTCGGAACAAACTCGACGAACCGGACCTCGAATCAACTTTTGGACTTTGGACTGGAACTCGACTTCAACTCGACCTCACTGACGGACTGTTTGGTCGACGACTGTGGGGTCGACGGGCAGTGTTTAATGGCTGGAGGCATCGCTGGACATGGGGACGACGAACAGCAGTGGTCGTCGGGGCAGTGACGCCGTGAGGGAGTAGTGGTGCGACTGGTTTTTTTTTTGGGTTACGATGGGGAGGCGACGAAAAGGTTTTGGAAGGGTGACGGGCAAGCAACAGCAGTTGCTGTTTGACAGAGGCGGAGGCGTGGGTGTCGACGGACGTTGGTGGTGGCGTTTTGGACGTAAGGGAGTAGAAGCGGCAGCAATGGAGGAGTGGTCGTGGTCGACGGAACTGGCGTTGGTTTTGGACAGTCGGGAAGGTGACGGAGTGGTCGTTTGGTCGTTGGTTGGACAGTGACGACGAGGGGGGGAGCTGGAGGTTGACGGTGGTTTTGGGGTTGTTGATGGAGGTGGAACGATGGTGGCGATGGAGGAATCCGGACTGGTTTCAATGGAGGGAGCGTTAGGGTTTTGTTCTTCTCCTTTTGGAGAAGATGAACAGTGGTCGACGGAGAAGCTGACGGACTGGTTGGTTTTGGGTAGTGATCGACGATGGAGCTAGGAGGAAGAGGTCCGGGTTCGACGATGGTTTGGGGTCCGGGTTTTTTAGTAGGGTTTTGCTCCTTCTTCTTTTTGAAGAAGATGAACTACAGTTCCCCTCAAAAATTTTCGAAAGTCCTCCCTTTCAAAACTTTTCAGTCCGTGTATTTGTGCCCATTTGTCCAGAAAAATGAGCCCCACGCGTGGTGGGGTTCGAGGCTTGTGTTCCCCACGCGTGGTGGGGTTCCCCATGGGATTCCGTCCGTGTTCTCCACGTGTGGTGGACTCGGATTATTATGGGCTAAGTCCGAAAATTAGGCCTAAAATCGGGTAGTTTGAACCCGAATATTATTCTTTTGCCCGGACCCGAGAAATAGGAACACGTTGCTTAACTAGTCCTATGTAAGCAAAATAACTACCAAAAATAAGACTAGTATTTAAACAAAACTATATCTTTTTAAATATTTTTCAAGATTTAAAATAGCTACAAAATATTAATAAAACTATTTTTTTGTAATTTTCGTTTTTTAAATATTAAGATAAAATATGAAGTAATATTTTTTTGTATTTTTCAAAGTTAAAATGACTATAAAATATTAATAAAACTATTTTTTGTAATTTTCGTTTTTTAATAAAGACAAAATATAAAGTAATATTTTTTTGTATTTTTCCAAAATTAAAACGACTACAAAACATTAATAGAATTATATTTTTTTGTAATTTTCGAATTTATATAAAGTACCAAAATAAAGTACAATTTTTGTATTTTTCAAGTTTATGAGAAATACATAAACTAAAATTTATATATATATTTTTGTGATTTTTTCTTTTTGCAACGAAATAAAGTAAAATAGTTAAAATGGCTATATTAGACCCAATTTCACATATTCACGCTAAAAATGTGAAAATTCTCGGGGAGGGTCAAAAATCCGGTGTCTACAGCTGCCCCTCTTTGACTGGAAACACGAAGAGTTTTCCGACAAAGAACGACTATACATGTTTTTGACCCGACCATTACTTGGACGGACTAAACTACGGGAATGAAAGGAATGTGACCGAGCCCTGGTATCTGAGCTGCCTAGATATCCTTGGTTATACAGGAATCAGGCAACGTGTAGTTCGGAAATGAGAGAGATGGTAGAGTGTACTGAGGTGAGGAGCCGATCGAGGTGCCGTTCCGTTGAGGTTCCGGTCCGCGGTCCTGTCATTACATCAAAAATGATAACTGAAAAGACTAACTAAACCTATCAGCTACTAGTTACAAGGATTCCTATCTCTGAGTCTTCTGAAACTTGATCTTGAGTCTTGAATGATGCTTCATACAGACTTTGGATTTGAACCTTGATACTTGTTAGTTGTAGGCGCTAGTTCTTGAGCAGACCACCTCTGTTCTCCACTTCCGTGCTTTGGATTCATCATTCATTTTTCTCTTTTTTCTTGTTGTTTTTTTTGACCAGCCTTTTGTGAATGCTGGGGATGTTTATTGCTTCCTGCTGGGGATTCCTGATGTATTCCTCTGCTTTATTGATTCTAAGTGTGCTCCTTTCTCATATGAGCGGGCTTTTGACTTCAATACTTCAATTGTATTCCCTTATTCTCCAGGTGGGTGCCTGATTTCTATTTCTTTTATCCTTGTTCTCCAGGTGGACGCCTGATTTCTTCCTTCCTTTGTCCTTATTCCCCAGGTGGACGCCTGATTACTTCTTTTCTTTGTCCTTGTTCTCCAGGGGGACGCCTGATTTCTATTTTTCTTTGTCCTTGTTCTCCAGGTGGACGCCTGATTTCTTCTTTTCTTTCTATGTCCTTGTTCTCCAGGTGGACGCCTGATTACTTCCTTTCTTTGTCCTAGTTCTCCAGGTGGACGCCTGATTACTATTTTTCTTTGTCCTTGTTCTCCAGGTGGACGCCTGATTTCTTTCTTTTCTTTGTCCTTGTTCTCCAGGTAGACGCCTGATTACTTCTTTTCTTTGTCCTTGTTCTCCAGGTGGACGCCTGTTTACTTCTTTTCTTTGTCCTTGTTCTCCAGGAGGACACCTAGAACTTAAATGTATTCCCGCATTTTACTGGGGCGACCTAGAACTTAAATGTATTCCCGCATTATACTGGTGGGCGACCTAGAACTTAAAAATATTCCCGCATTTTACTGGTGGGCGACCTAAAACTTAAATGTATTCCCGCATTACACTGGTGGGCGACCTAGAACTTAAAAGTATTCCCGCATTTTACTGGTGGGCGACCTAGAACTTAAAAGTATTCCCGCATTATAATGGTGGGCGACCTAGAACTTAAATGTATTCCCGCATTTTACTGGTGGGCGACCTAGAACTTAAATGTATTCCCGCATTTTACTGGTGGGCGACCTAGAACTTAAATGTATTCCCGCATTATACTGGTGGGCGACCTAGAACTTAAATGTATTCCCGCATTTTACTGGTGGGCGACCTAGAACTTAAATGTATTCCCGCATTATACTGGTGGGCGACCTAGAACTTAAATGTATTCCCGCATTTTACTGGTGGGCGAACTAGAACTTAAAAGTATTCCCGCATTATACTGGTGGGCGACCTAGAACTTAAATGTATTCCCGCATTTTACTGGTGGGCGACCTAGAACTTAAATGTATTCCCGCATTATACTGGTGGGCGACCTAGAACTTAAATGTATTCCCGCATTTTGCTGGTGGGCGACCTAGAACTTAAATGTATTCCCGCATTTTACTGGTGGGCGACCTAGAACTTAAATGTATTCCCGCATTATACTGGTGGGCGACCTAGAACTTAAAAAGTATTCCCGCATTTTACTGGTGGGCGACCTAGAACTTAAATGTATTCCCGCATTTTACTGGTGGGCGACCTAGAACTTAAATGTATTCCCGCATTATACTGGTGGGCGACCTAGAACTTAAATGTATTCCCGCATTTTACTGGTGGGCGACCTAGAACTTAAATGTATTCCCGCATTTTACTGGTGGGCGACCTAGAACTTAAATGTATTCCCGCATTATACTGGTGGGCGACCTAGAACTTAAAAGTATTCCCGCATTATACTGGTGGGCGACCTAGAACTTAAATGTATTCCCGCATTTTACTGGTGGGCGACCTAGAACTTAAATGTATTCCCGCATTTTACTGGTGGGCGACCTAGAACTTAAATGTATTCCCGCATTATACTGGTGGGCGACCTAGAACTTAAATGTATTCCCGCATTATACTGGTGGGCGACCTAGAACTTAAATGTATTCCCGCATTTTACTGGTGGGCGACCTAGAACTTAAATGTATTTCCCGCATTATACTGGTGGGCGACCTAGAACTTAAAAAGTATTCCCGCATTTTACTGGTGGGCGACCTAGAACTTAAATGTATTCCCGCATTTTACTGGTGGGCGACCTAGAACTTAAATGTATTCCCGCATTATACTGGTGGGCGACCTAGAACTTAAATGTATTCCCGCATTTTACTGGTGGGCGACCTAGAACTTAAATGTATTCCCGCATTATACTGGTGGGCGACCTAGAACTTAAATGTATTCCCGCATTATACTGGTGGGCGACCTAGAACTTAAAAGTATTCCCGCATTTTACTGGTGGGCGACCTAGAACTTAAATGTATTCCCGCATTATACTGGTGGGCGACCTAGAACTTAAAAAGTATTCCCGCATTTTACTGGTGGGCGACCTAGAACTTAAATGTATTCCCGCATTTTACTGGTAGGCGACCTAGAACTTAAATGTATTCCCGCATTTTACTGGTGGGCGACCTAGAACTTAAATGTATTCCCGCATTATACTGGTGGGCGACCTAGAACTTAAAAGTATTCCCGCATTATACTGGTGGGAGACCTAGAACTTAAATGTATTCCCGCATTTTACTGGTGGGCGACCTAGAACTTAAATGTATTCCCGCATTTTACTGGTAGGCGACCTAGAACTTAAATGTATTCCCGCATTATACTGGTGGGCGACCTAGAACTTAAATGTATTCCCGCATTATACTGGTGGGCGACCTAGAACTTAAATGTATTCCCGCATTTTACTGGGGGCGACCTAGAACTTAAATGTATTCCCGCATTATATTGGTGGGCGACCTAGAACTTAAAAGTATTCCCGCATTTTACTGGTGGGCGACCTAGAACTTAAATGTATTCCCGCATTATACTGGTGGGCGACCTAGAACTTAAAAGTATTCCCGCATTATACTGGTGGACGACCTAGAACTTAATTGTATTCCCGCATTTTACTGGTGGGCGACCTAGAACTTAAATGTATTCCCGCATTATACTGGTGGGCGACCTAGAACTTAAATGTATTCCCGCATTTTACTAGTGGGCGACCTAGAACTTAAATGTATTCCCGCATTATACTGGTGGGCGACCTAGAACTTAAAAAGTATTCCCGCATTTTACTGGTGGGCGACCTAGAACTTAAATGTATTCCCGCATTTTACTGGTGGGCGACCTAGAAATTAAATGTATTCCCGCATTTTACTGGTGGGCGACCTAGAACTTAAATGTATTCCCGCATTATACTGGTGGGCAACCTAGAACTTAAAAGTATTCCCGCATTATACTGGTGGGCGACCTAGAACTTAAATGTATTCCCGCATTTTACTGGTGGGCGACCTAGAACTTAAATGTATTCCCGCATTTTACTGGTGGGCGACCTAGAACTTAAATGTATTCCCGCATTATACTGGTGGGCGACCTAGAACTTAAAAGTATTCCCGCATTTTACTGGTGGGCGACGTAGAACTTAAATGTATTCCCGCATTACACTGGTGGGCGACCTAGAACTTAAAAGTATTCCCGCATTTTACTGGTGGGTGACCTAGAACTTAAAAGTATTCCCGCATTATAATGGTGGGCGACCTAGAACTTAAATGTAATCCCGCATTTTACTGGTGGGCTACCTAGAACTTAAATGTATTCCCGCATTTTACTGGTGGGCGACCTAGAACTTAAATGTATTCCCGCATTTTACTGGTGGGCGACCTAGAACTTAAATGTATTCCCGCATTATACTGGTGGGCGACCTAGAACTTAAATGTATTCCCGCATTATACTGGTGGGCGACCTAGAACTTAAATGTATTCCCGCATTATACTGGTGGGCGACCTAGAACTTAAATGTATTCCCGCATTTTACTGGTGGGCGACCTAGAACTTAAATGTATTCCCGCATTATACTGGTGGGCGACCTAGAACTTAAAAAGTATTCCCGCATTTTACTGGTGGGCGACCTAGAACTTAAATGTATTCCCGCATTATACTGGTGGGCGACCTAGAACTTAAAAGTATTCCCGCATTATACTGGTGGACGACCTAGAACTTAATTGTATTCCCGCATTTTACTGGTGGGCGACCTAGAACTTAAATGTATTCCCGCATTATACTGGTGGGCGACCTAGAACTTAAATGTATTCCCGCATTTTACTAGTGGGCGACCTAGAACTTAAATGTATTCCCGCATTATACTGGTGGGCGACCTAGAACTTAAAAAGTATTCCCGCATTTTACTGGTGGGCGACCTAGAACTTAAATGTATTCCCGCATTTTACTGGTGGGCGACCTAGAAATTAAATGTATTCCCGCATTTTACTGGTGGGCGACCTAGAACTTAAATGTATTCCCGCATTATACTGGTGGGCGACCTAGAACTTAAAAGTATTCCCGCATTATACTGGTGGGGGACCTAGAACTTAAATGTATTCCCGCATTTTACTGGTGGGCGACCTAGAACTTAAATGTATTCCCGTATTTTACTGGTGGGCGACCTAGAACTTAAATGTATTCCCGCATTTTACTGGTGGGCGACCTAGAACTTAAATGTATTCCCGCATTTTACTGGTGGGCGACCTAGAACTTAAATGTATTCCCGCATTTTACTGGTGGGCGACCTAGAACTTAAATGTATTCCCGCATTATACTGGTGGGCGACCTAGAACTTAAATGTATTCCCGCATTATACTGGTGGGCGACCTAGAACTTAAATGTATTCCCGCATTTTACTGGTGGGCGACCTAGAACTTAAATGTATTCCCGCATTATATTGGTGGGCGACCTAGAACTTAAAATTATTCCCGCATTTTACTGGTGGGCGACCTAGAACTTAAATGTATTCCCGCATTATACTGGTGGGCGACCTAGAACTTAAAAGTATTCCCGCATTATACTGGTGGACGACCTAGAACTTAATTGTATTCCCGCATTTTACTGGTGGGCGACCTAGAACTTAAATGTATTCCCGCATTATACTGGTGGGCGACCTAGAACTTAAATGTATTCCCGCATTTTACTGGTGGGCGACCTAGAACTTAAATGTATTCCCGCATTATACTGGTGGGCGACCTAGAACTTAAAAAGTATTCCCGCATTTTACTGGTGGGCGACCTAGAACTTAAATGTATTCCCGCATTTTACTGGTGGGCGACCTAGAAATTAAATGTATTCCCGCATTTTACTGGTGGGCGACCTAGAACTTAAATGTATTCCCGCATTATACTGGTGGGCGACCTAGAACTTAAAAGTATTCCCGCATTTTACTGGTGGGCGACCTAGAACTTAAATGTATTCCCGCATTTTACTGGTGGGCGACCTAGAACTTAAATGTATTCCCGCATTTTACTGGTGGGCGACCTAGAACTTAAATGTATTCCCGCATTATACTGGTGGGCGACCTAGAACTTAAAAGTATTCCCGCATTTTACTGGTGGGCGACGTAGAACTTAAATGTATTCCCGCATTACACTGGTGGGCGACCTAGAACTTAAAAGTATTCCCGCATTTTACTGGTGGGTGACCTAGAACTTAAAAGTATTCCCGCATTATACTGGTGGGCGACCTAGAACTTAAATGTATTCCCGCATTTTACTGGTGGGCGACCTAGAACTTAAATGTATTCCCGCATTTTACTGGTGGGCGACCTAGAACTTAAATGTATTCCCGCATTATACTGGTGGGCGACCTAGAACTTAAATGTATTCCCGCATTTTACTGGTGGGCGACCTAGAACTTAAATGTATTCCCGCATTTTACTGGTGGGCGACCTAGAACTTAAATGTATTCCCGCATTATACTGGTGGGCGACCTAGAACTTAAATGTATTCCCGCATTTTACTGGTGGGCGACCTAGAACTTAAATGTATTCCCGCATTTTACTGGTGGGCGACCTAGAACTTAAATGTATTCCCGCATTATACTGGTGGGCGACCTAGAACTTAAAAAGTATTCCCGCATTTTACTGGTGGGCGACCTAGAACTTAAATGTATTCCCGCATTTTACTGGTGGGCGACCTAGAACTTAAATGTATTCCCGCATTATACTGGTGGGCGACCTAGAACTTAAATGTATTCCCGCATTTTACTGGTGGGCGACCTAGAACTTAAATGTATTCCCGCATTTTACTGGTGGGCGACCTAAGAACTTAAATGTATTCCCGCATTATACTGGTGGGCGACCTAGAACTTAAAAGTATTCCCGCATTATACTGGTGGGCGACCTAGAACTTAAATGTATTCCCGCATTTTACTGGTGGGCGACCTAGAACTTAAATGTATTCCCGCATTTTACTGGTGGGCGACCTAGAACTTAAATGTATTCCCGCATTATACTGGTGGGCGACCTAGAACTTAAATGTATTCCCGCATTATACTGGTGGGCGACCTAGAACTTAAATGTATTCCCGCATTTTACTGGTGGGCGACCTAGAACTTAAATGTATTCCCGCATTATACTGGTGGGCGACCTAGAACTTAAAAAGTATTCCCGCATTTTACTGGTGGGCGACCTAGAACTTAAATGTATTCCCGCATTTTACTGGTGGGCGACCTAGAACTTAAATGTATTCCCGCATTATACTGGTGGGCGACCTAGAACTTAAATGTATTCCCGCATTTTACTGGTGGGCGACCTAGAACTTAAATGTATTCCCGCATTTTACTGGTGGGCGACCTAGAACTTAAATGTATTCCCGCATTATACTGGTGGGCGACCTAGAACTTAAATGTATTCCCGCATTTTACTGGTGGGCGACCTAGAACTTAAATGTATTCCCGCATTATACTGGTGGGCGACCTAGAACTTTAAATGTATTCCCGCATTTTACTGGTGGGCGACCTAGAACTTAAAAGTATTCCCGCATTATACTGGTGGGCGACCTAGAACTTAAATGTATTCCCGCATTTTACTGGTGGGCGACCTAGAACTTAAATGTATTCCCGCATTATACTGGTGGGCGACCTAGAACTTAAATGTATTCCCGCATTTTACTGGTGGGCGACCTAGAACTTAAATGTATTCCCGCATTTTACTGGTGGGCGACCTAGAACTTAAATGTATTCCCGCATTTTACTGGTGGGCGACCTAGAACTTAAATGTATTCCCGCATTATACTGGTGGGCGACCTAGAACTTAAAAGTATTCCCGCATTATACTGGTGGGCGACCTAGAACTTAAATGTATTCCCGCATTATACTGGTGGGCGACCTAGAACTTAAATGTATTCCCGCATTATACTGGTGGGCGACCTAGAACTTAAATGTATTCCCGCATTATACTGGTGGGTGACCTAGAACTTAAATGTATTCCCGCATTATACTGGTGGGCGACCTAGAACTTAAATGTATTCCCGCATTATACTGGTGGGCGACCTAGAACTTAAATGTATTCCCGCATTATACTGGTGGGCGACCTTGAACTTAAATGTATTCCCGCATTATACTGGTGGGCGACCTAGAACTTAAAAGTATTCCCGCATTATACTGGTGGACGACCTAGAACTTAAATGTATTCCCGCATTTTACTGGTGGGCGACCTAGAACTTAAATGTATTCCCGCATTATACTGGTGGGCGACCTAGAACTTAAATGTATTCCCGCATTTTACTAGTGGGCGACCTAGAACTTAAATGTATTCCCGCATTATACTGGTGGGCGACCTAGAACTTAAAAAGTATTCCCGCATTTTACTGGTGGGCGACCTAGAACTTAAATGTATTCCCGCATTTTACTGGTGGGCGACCTAGAAATTAAATGTATTCCCGCATTTTACTGGTGGGCGACCTAGAACCTAAATGTATTCCCGCATTATACTGGTGGGCGACCTAGAACCTAAATGTATTCCCGCATTATACTGGTGGGCGACCTAGAACTTAAAAGTATTCCCGCATTATACTGGTGGGCGACCTAGAACTTAAATGTATTCCCGCATTTTACTGGTGGGCGACCTAGAACTTAAATGTATTCCCGCATTTTACTGGTGGGCGACCTAGAACTTAAATGTATTCCCGCATTATACTGGTGGGCGACCTAGAACTTAAATGTATTCCCGCATTATACTGGTGGGCGACCTAGAACTTAAATGTATTCCCGCATTTTACTGGTGGGCGACCTAGAACTTAAATGTATTCCCGCATTTTACTGGTGGGCGACCTAGAACTTAAATGTATTCCCGCATTTTACTGGTGGGCGACCTAGAACTTAAATGTATTCCCGCATTTTACTGGTGGGCGACCTAGAACTTAAAAGTATTCCCGCATTTTACTGGTGGGCGACCTAGAACTTAAAAGTATTCCCGCATTTTACTGGTGGGCGACCTAGAACTTAAATGTATTCCCGCATTTTACTGGTGGGCGACCTAGAACTTAAATGTATTCCCGCATTTTACTGGTGGGCGACCTAGAACTTAAATGTATTCCCGCATTATACTGGTGGGCGACCTAGAACTTAAATGTATTCCCGCATTTTACTGGTGGGCGACCTAGAACTTAAATGTATTCCCGCATTATACTGGTGGGCGACCTAGAACTTAAATGTATTCCCGCATTTTACTGGTGGGCGACCTAGAACTTAAAAGTATTCCCGCATTATACTGGTGGGCGACCTAGAACTTAAATGTATTCCCGCATTTTACTGGTGGGCGACCTAGAACTTAAATGTATTCCCGCATTATACTGGTGGGCGACCTAGAACTTAAATGTATTCCCGCATTTTACTGGTGGGCGACCTTAGAACTTAAATGTATTCCCGCATTTTACTGGTGGGCGACCTAGAACTTAAATGTATTCCCGCATTATACTGGTGGGCGACCTAGAACTTAAAAAGTATTCCCGCATTTTACTGGTGGGCGACCTAGAACTTAAATGTATTCCCGCATTATACTGGTGGGCGACCTAGAACTTAAATGTATTCCCGCATTTTACTGGTGGGCGACCTAGAACTTAAATGTATTCCCGCATTTTACTGGTGGGCGACCTAGAACTTAAATGTATTCCCGCATTTTACTGGTGGGCGACCTAGAACTTAAATGTATTCCCGCATTATACTGGTGGGCGACCTAGAACTTAAAAGTATTCCCGCATTATACTGGTGGGCGACCTAGAACTTAAATGTATTCCCACATTTTACTGGTGGGCGACCTAGAACTTAAATGTATTCCCGCATTTTACTGGTGGGCGACCTAGAACTTAAATGTATTCCCGCATTATACTGGTGGGCGACCTAGAACTTAAATGTATTCCCGCATTATACTGGTGGGCGACCTAGAACTTAAATGTATTCCCGCATTTTACTGGTGGGCGACCTAGAACTTAAATGTATTCCCGCATTATACTGGTGGGCGACCTAGAACTTAAAAAGTATTCCCGCATTTTACTGGTGGGCGACCTAGAACTTAAATGTATTCCCGCATTTTACTGGTGGGCGACCTAGAACTTAAATGTATTCCCGCATTATACTGGTGGGCGACCTAGAACTTAAATGTATTCCCGCATTTTACTGGTGGGCGACCTAGAACTTAAATGTATTCCCGCATTATACTGGTGGGCGACCTAGAACTTAAATGTATTCCCGCATTATACTGGTGGGCGACCTAGAACTTAAAAGTATTCCCGCATTATACTGGTGGGCGACCTAGAACTTAAATGTATTCCCGCATTTTACTGGTGGGCGACCTAGAACTTAAATGTTATTCCCGCATTTTACTGGTGGGCGACCTAGAACTTAAATGTATTCCCGCATTATACTGGTGGGCGACCTAGAACTTAAATGTATTCCCGCATTTTACTGGTGGGCGACCTAGAACTTAAATGTATTCCCGCATTATACTGGTGGGCGACCTAGAACTTAAAAGTATTCCCGCATTTTACTGGTGGGCGACCTAGAACTTAAATGTATTTGAAATTGTTTCCCCGTTCTTCCGAGAAAATTTTGACAATCGGTAGAAAATTTTCTGCCCCGGTTTTTGGTGATTTCCCTGGCGTTGCATCTCGCTGCCATCATCAATCCTTTGTTTTCCTGCAGCAGACAAAAGGATTTAATTAGTTTTAATCGTGGTGGTAGAGGGTGCCTTTCCGGCGGATGATTTTTCCTCTCTTCCCCTTTTCTTGCTCTATGTCCCCATAATTGGTTAGTGGACAAAATTGCCTGCTGGGGGTCTCTAGCCTGCTGGGGCTGGTTTTCAATTTGTTCCCTTTTCTGCTTTCTCTTTAAGCACATGCTGTGGGAATCTGCTTTTACTCCCGAAACCATTCCCTTTGGAGCTTACTTCCTCCAAAACTGCGAGGCACGATTATTGCATTGCCTAAGGCCGGCTTTTAAGACTGTTTGTGTTATCCTGCTTGGATGAACTCCCCTTCGGTCTCTGGTAGTAAGCTTTGAAAAATCCTTTTCAAGACAAATTTTAGGAAGAGAAAATAAAAGATAGAATAGGAGAAAATCTTTCTGAACCAATATTTGGTGGGAGAAGAAACTCAGAAGAACTTATCTGGAGGACATGACTGGTCCTCGTGATCATGTCGTGCACCATAGATTCCCGACCCAGTCTATTTGTATCAATCGATTTGCCTGATGGTCTGACTTGCTGGGGATGATAAATGAGTGTCCATTTCGTTGCGAATGTGGTAGCTTTTGTTGATTTGTCTTGTCGCCTCATAGTGCCCTTCGAGGGGTTTTCACTAATGAGACTCTCTCTTTTCTCTCATCTCCCGGCGCCTTATGGTGCCTGTGAAGGTTTTCACCAATAAGACTCTCTCATTTCATATTCCTCATCTTACATCGCCTCTCGGTGCCTGTGAAGGTTTTCACCGATAAGACTCTCTCCTTTTATTTCTTTCGAGGAATCGGGGTGTTGTAGATACGACCCTCTCTTCTGGAGATTCCTTTGATCATCGATTCATTCCCAATCTTACGATCCTCTTCTTTGCTGGGGCTCGGTGTATTATTCTTGGCCTTATTTGCCTGACTTGGCATCTCTTGGACATTGATCGGGAGGTCTTTTGGGCGTTGATGTTGGTTTTGGTGTGGGGTTAAAGAAAGGCTATAAAAATGAAAATAATTTGATGGGTGATGTGCTACAACTTTTGGAATCAAACCTTTGTTGGAACTTAAAACATAACCTCTGCCCCAGTTTTCTTGCTTGGGGAATTTATTTTTTTACACTTATGTTGCGCTATGTGCGTTATGCACACTGTGCCTATTATGCACACTATGTACATTTTGCATCCTATATTCATTATGATGCATACTATGACCGAGCCGTGAGGCGCCTATGTATCCTCTTTGAGGAATCAGGTCAAACGTAGTTCCCATGGTTTTGCATTTCTTATGATTTTATCTTCTTTTTCTTTTTCCTTCTTTTCATTTTTTTTTCATTTTTTTTTCCATTAGTGATTCCAAAAGAGGGGTATGAAAGAATAACTTAAGGCTCAAAGGGGGAAGCAAGGGTTAAAAAGTGTTTGGATAGAAGAAAGAATTGCCTCCGTCATCCCATTATCCAATAAATGCCAAATACAAACAAACAAACGAACCAATAATTGCTATAATTAAAGAAATTACGCATAATATCTCTTGACTGCATCAGAATTGATAGCCATGTCGACACATCTCCCCTCGACATCTGTCAAACACAAAGCACCGTTGGACAATACTCTGGTCACGATATAAGGCCCTTGCCAATTTGGGGCGAATTTGCCTTTTGCCTCGACCTGATGTGGGAGGATCTTCTTCAATACCTGCTGCCCTACTTCAAACTTCCTGGGGCGCACCTTCTTATTATATGTTCTTGCCATTCTCTTCTGGTACAGCTGACCATGGCACACTGCTGCCAATCTTTTCTCATCTATCAGGCTCAACTGTTCCAATCGAGCTTTGACCCATTCATCATCATTAATCCCGGCTTCAGCGACAATTCGGAGGGACGGAATTTCGACTTCCGCTGGTATTACGGCCTCAGTTCCGTACACCAACAAATAAGGAGTTGTGCCTATGGAAGTTCGGACGGTAGTGCGGTAACCCAACAAAGCAAAGGGTAATCTCTCGTGCCATTGTCTGGACCCTTCCACCATTTTTCGCAGTATCTTCTTGATATTCTTATTGGCTGCTTCGACTGCTCCATTCGCCTTGGGACGATATGGGGTGGAATTGCGGTGTGTAATCTTGAATTGTTGGCATACCTCTCTCATCAAGCTGCTATTAAGATTCGCACCGTTATCCGTGATGATCACTTTTGGGATCCCAAATCTGCAGATGATATGGGAATGAACAAAGTCCACCACTGCCTTTTTGGTTACCGATTTGAAGGTTTTAGCCTCAACCCATTTGGTGAAGTAATCAATGGTCACTAGAATGAACCTATGACCGTTGGATGCTGACGGCTCGATGGGCCCAATGACATCCATGCCCCATGCCACAAACGGCCAGGGTGCTGACATCGTATGTAACTCTGTTGGCGGAGAATGAATCAAATCTCCATGTATCTAGCACTGATGGCATTTTCTCACGAAAGTGATACAGTCGTGTTCCATGGTGAGCCAATAACACCCTGTTCGAAGGATCTTTCTTGCCAATACATATCCGCTCATGTGTGGCCCACAAACTCCATCATGTACCTCTGCCATAACCGCCGTTGCTTGACTGGCATCTATGCATCTCAACAATCCCAAATCCGGGGTTCTTTTGTACAATACTCCTCCGCTGAGGAAGAAACCATTCGACAAACGCCGAAGGGCTCTTTTTTGGTCTCCAGAGGCATGTTCTGGATATATCCCCATTCTGAGGTATTCCTTGATATCATGAAACCAGGGTTCGCCATCTGCTTCTTCTTCTATGGCATTGCAGTAGGCGTGCTGATCACGGACCTGGATGTGTAGAGGATCAACATACATTTTGTCAGGGTGGTGCAGCATTGATGCTAAGGTGGCCAAGGCATCCGCAACCTCATTGTGAACTCTCGGGATGTGTTTGAACTTCACCGATCGAAATTGCTTGCTCAGATCATGCAAGCATTGTCGGTATGGTATGAGTTTTAGATCTCGTGTTTCCCATTCACCCTGAATTTGATGTACCAAGAGGTCCGAGTCTCCCAAGACCAAGACGTCTTGGACATCCATGTCGGCAGCCAAGCACAGACCCAGAATGTGTCACACCTCCTTTTTCCGCACCGCGAGGTGCGTAGGGAGTTTTTCCAATTAAAGGACAATCAAAACGGGATTTATTTATTCATTTCAGAGTCGCCACTTGGGAGATTTAGGGTGTCCCAAGTCACCAATTTTAATCCCGGATCGAGGAAAAGAATGACTCCATATTACAATCTGCGTACCAGAAATCCGGATAAGGAATTCTGTTAACCCGGGAGAAGGTGTTAGGCATTCCCGAATTCCGTGGTTCTAGCACGGTCGCTCAACTGTCATATTCGGCTTATTTATCTGATTTTAAATACAATTATGAACCAATGTGCAAATTTAACTTTTTACCACTTTATTATTATTATTATTATTATTTTTTAAAAAAAATTGTGAACATCGTTTAAAACATGTCTTTGGATTACGTCACATGAAATGCACCCGCAATCCGGAACACATTTTTATTCAATGTTTTAAGATTTAGATTTGGGTCGCATGAAATGCGCATCCGAGTTTAAGAAGGTAAAATTGATTAAATCGCGCCTAAAGAGTCTAGCGCGTCATTATCTTTGGGGAAGGAAGTGAAATTCACTAAACAATCCATCCCAAATTCTAAAAAAATTAAATAAATAAATGAGATTGGAGAATCCTGTAAATTTTTGTATTATTTACATCTATTTATTTTTAGCGAAATCCTTCCTTATTTTAAGAATATCCTTTAATGACTACCTTTTTATTATTACTAAGTTTGTTTATAAATATAAAATCAATATCTACATTCTTGAAAATGACATATTAAATAGAAGAGGAAAACAAATATTAACAGAAAGTAATAAAATTATAATCATAAATACAACATGGAATTATCGAAAAGTAAAAAAATAAAAATAAAAAAAACTAATTATCCCATAGTTGGATTAAAATTCAAATTGTTAGTAAGACTTAAGCTTATTGAAACTAATTATTTACAAATACTGAAAATTGAAAGAAATAAAAATAAAAACTTGAGTACTAAATCATATTTCTAAAAATTTAAACAATTTAACATTAACTAACTTTGTTTTAATTCATCATGTCCTAATACTTGTTCGCAAACTAATTCATGTTATAACTGAAATTGACTACATGATTCGGATTAACTTATCGTTGACGAAAAACCTTATGAATAAGGAACTTAGTTAATTTTTGCCAAACTGATTCAATAACGCCATTTTTACGTTATTTCTTCTATTTTTTGTTATTAAACAGTTTTAATTAATAATCAAGCTTAAATATATTTCCTAATAATCTGGTTAAGGCGTTATTTAATATGTCGCTATAATATGCCTAGTTATGCCAAATGACAGTGATTTACAGAATAATAATACATGAATAACCTAAATACAATACAAAAAATTAAATTAAACTAAATTAAAAATTTAATTCTCCATTCTTCATTTCAGCTTACAAAATGCCAAAATTACAGTTGTGTACCTGATATTGTCAATATAAGAAGAAGAAAGTCAGCAACGTAATACGTAACACAGCAACAGCAACAATAACCAGCAATAACCAGCCAACGAAAATCCCAGTGACAGCTTTGAAAAATTCAAAATAAAATCCAAGAATGCCGAAAATAACGGACAGAAACCAAGGAAAATTTTCAGATTTTTGAAAGGGCTATTTAATCTTCAACCCTTAATTTCTACACCTGTATACCAGAATATTTATCAGGTGTGTACTACTTTCTCTTCTAATTTTCAACTTTTTTTTTATTTTCTCTTTGTATGTTTTTCTTTTCTTGAGAGTTTGAATGTTTTTTCGGAATAAATGTTCAGCTCCTTTTTTTTTAATCTCTCTTTTTTTCTGTCTGTATTTCTTCTGTCCTATCTGTGTATTTTTTCTCTATCTCCCCCTTTTATTCTCATTTCAAGACTTCTTATAACCCATCTCATAAAATCTTCCATTAATTAAAATCAACCCATTTTCTCTACCCAACCCATTATCTTCCCACTCATCCCCATTACATTAAATAAACATATCACACCACCCCATTATATTTTGTCCCCCATGCTTTATTTAAAATAATGCAAGATTCCCCTTTAATTTAAATCTTGTCCCCCCTTTATATTAAATAATCATATCACAACCCACCCCATTTCATTTTGTCCCCCATGCTTCAAATAAACAATTTCAAAATGTACAATTCCTAAACTACCCCTTCCGACCTTACTGAAATTACCAAACTACCCCTGAACGTATTACAAATTTACCAAACTACCCATCAGCTATAACACATCAATTAATCAAACTTAACCAAAATATAGACAATATGATCAATTTCTAACAATGTTCAAACAACAATATGAACACGGATGAACATCATAACAACAATATCACATGAACATGATTTTAACAACATTTCAACAACAAATCACATGAACACAAATTGAACAACCAAGAACAACTAAAATTTGATTGAACAATATTTTTAGCAACAACAAACCTATTTTTCGGATTTAAACAACAACAACAATCAAACAAGTATATTTAGATTCTTAAATTCAATAATATTGAACTTAAAATCAACTCTAACAACATTACAACAAACAATTCTTATATTAAACTTTAAACAAGATTATGAGACCAATTCAAGAAATAATCACAAATGATAAACAAGAAATCAAACTATACAAAATTCGGATTCAAGATCATCCAAACAAAGTATGAACATGAATGAAAATATTCAATAACCATAACAAACAAACTTTGTTCAAACTTCGAATTAAACTTAAACAGAACAAATAAACACATTCAAATTACTAATCTTCAACTAATCAATTAAATCCAACCAAAATTATAACAAAGATATATGATCCAAAATTAAGAAGCAAAACATAACTTCACATTAAATTACTAAATAAAAAAACGAAACTTCAAACAAAGATGAACATGAATTAAACAATGTTAACAATTTCTGAAAATACGTTTAACACATGAAACAAATTGAAGAAACAATTAATTTAAAACTTCAATTTGAATAACAAACATTAAACTAACAATTCCTTTTTTTTTTACAAAAAATGAATAAAATTAGAATGAAATAAACATGAAAAACAACTAATTAATTTCCCATTTAAATCTGAAAATTAAATTATCAAGACACATGAAGCAAACTAAAAATTAATTCAAACGATAAACATGAACAAAACAAGGATCGAACATTTATCGATTTTTATTTCGAGAAATATAAAACGAAATATGGACAAAATAAAACTCAAAACCAACTAACCGGAGATGAATCAACGATAAACTCCCCTTCCTCTTGAACTCGAAACAAACACCACGGACTCAAACGAAAAACCAAACGAATCCTTGATGAAAGGAAGGAGATGATGCACCATTACAAGCAGAAATAAAGCCGCAACAGCTGGTCGATGCAGCTGGAAGGAGGAAGAGAAGCAGCGGTGATATGGCTGAAGAAAAAGCAACGTGAAGCAGCAGCACCGGCAGCAGCACGATGGAGGAAGTAGCTGCGACAGCCGGCGACGAAGAGAAGACGCAGTCGCGACAGCAGCCATGGCAACGAGCGAAGCTGTAGCGGCGACACGGCATCGGCTGCGTAGTTGTCCAGGAACTGAAGCACGGCCATGGCAATCACTGAAGTAGCAGATGTGTCGAGAAAAGGGTGCAGCAACAGTAAAGAAAACGACGCGACACGACGAGAAGGATGAAGTCGCGTTGGTGGTTTTTGAGGTCGTTCATGGTTTCTGAGGTTGTTCATGGGAGGGCAGCTTGGAGACGACGTGTGTGTGTGTGTGCAGTGAGGAGGATGGAAGGGAAGCCATTGATGCTAGGGAGAAACTTGGAGAAGAAGAAGCAAAGGTGGGGGGGGGGCGGATGACTTAGGTTTTTAGGGTTTTTTTCTCTTATTTTTTTTTGTTTTGTAAAAATGAAAGACAAATGGGGTTTGAGTCTTTTAGGTTATGGACTGGGTCGACCCAGTTCGAAATGGACTGGGTCGTAGGGAAGATTGGGCCAATTTTTGGGCCTGTGGCTTGAAATTGAAGAAGAGGCCTAATTCCGACTTTCTTTATATTTTTGCTTTCTTTTCTTCTTTTATTTCTCTAAAACTAAATTATAAAAATACTTAAACTATTATTAAGAATTAAATTAAGTTATAAAAGCGCAAATTAACTCCCAATAACAATTAACGCACAATTAAGTATTAATTAAGCATAAAATTGTATATTTGGACATTAAATGCTAAAAATGCAAACGATGCTTATTTTTGTAATTTTTTAATTTTTGTAAAACAAATTTAATTACTAACAACTATAGAATTAAATCCTACATGCAAAATGCGACATATTTTTGTATTTTTTATTAATTTATCAAATAAACACGCACAGACAAATACAAATAATTATTCAAAATATCACAAAATATCACAAAATTGCACACCAAAGAAAAATCATTTTATTTTTGGATTTTTTGGGAGTAATTCTCATATAGGGCAAAAATCACGTGCTTACAGCTGCCCCTCTTTGCCCGGATACACGAAGGGTTTTCGTGCAAAGATAAAGCGAGCGATTTTTGCCCATCCGAGTACTCCGTGTGAAGCATTTTTTGAAAAAGATTTGACCGAACCTTTGCTTCAAAGGTTTCCTACATATCCTGGGCTAAACAGGAATCAGGTCAATGTAGTTCGGGAAGTTTTTGGTAGCTGGGACTACCGTGGGACTGCGATGTTACTGCTGTTGCATGCTGTTATCACTGCTTACCGATCTCCTTGTTACACCGTGCTTAAAAGAAAACAAGAAGCTAGGCTAGACTAAAATTTGTTCTTGTTGCCTTGCTTTCTTGTCGGCTTGTGTTTCCTCCGGTGCTTTTCTTCCGATGCTTTTCTTCCTTTTGACACATGCACTTGAGTTTGTGCTGGGACCTCTTGTTGCAACCTTCTGCTTCCCGGTGCTGGGGATTTTATTGTTTACTGCTAGGGATTCCTGTTGTAACCATCCGCCTTATGGTGGGGTTACTGATTCCAAAATCTGTAATACAAGACTAAAAAGTTGCTTCAATGCAAAATTATAAAATGTATGCCCGCATTATACTGGTGGGCGACCTAGAGCTGAAAGTATTCCCACATTTTACTGGTGGGCGACCTAGAACTGAAATGTATTCCCGCATTTTACTGGTGGGCGACCTAGAACAGAAAGTATTCCCGCATTTTACTGGTGGGCGACCTAGAACTGAAATGTATTCCCGCATTATACTGGTGGGCGACCTAGAACTTAAAAGTATTCCCGCATTCTACTGGTGGGCGACCTAGAACTGAAATGTATTCCCGCATTTTACTGGTGGGCGACCTAGAACTGAAATGTATTCCCGCATTTTACTGGTGGGCGACCTAGAACAGAAAGTATTCCCGCATTTTACTGGTGGGCGACCTAGAACTTAAAAGTATTCCCGCATTCTACTGGTGGGCGACCTAGAACTGAAATGTATTCCCGCATTTTACTGGTGGGCGACCTAGAACTGAAATGTATTCCCGCATTTTACTGGTGGGCGACCTAGAACAGAAAGTATTCCCGCATTTTACTGGTGGGCGACCTAGAACTGAAATGTATTCCCGCATTTTACTGGTGGGCGACCTAGAACTGAAATGTATTCCCGCATTATACTGGTGGGCGACCTAGAACTTAAAAGTATTCCCGCATTCTACTGGTGGGCGACCTAGAACTGAAATGTATTCCCGCATTTTACTGGTGGGCGACCTAGAACAGAAAGTATTCCCGCATTATACTGGTGGGCGACCTAGAACTTAAAAGTATTCCCGCATTCTACTGGTGGGCGACCTAGAACTGAAATGTATTCCCGCATTTTACTGGTGGGCGACCTAGAACAGAAAGTATTCCTGCATTTTACTGGTGGGCGACCTAGAACTGAAATGTATTCCCGTATTTTACTGGTGGGCGACCTAGAACTGAAATGTATTCCCGCATTCTACTGGTGGGCGACCTAGAACTGAAATGTATTCCCGCATTTTACTGGTGGGCGACCTAGAACTGAAATGTATTCCCGCATTCTACTGGTGGGCGACCTAGAACTGAAATGTATTCCCGCATTTTACTGGTGGGCGACCTAGAACTGAAATGTATTCCCGCATTTTACTGGTGGGCGACCTAGAACAGAAAGTATTCCCGCATTTTACTGGTGGGCGACCTAGAACTGAAATGTATTCCCGCATTTTACTGGTGGGCGACCTAGAACAGAAAGTATTCCCGCATTTTACTGGTGGGCGACCTAGAACTGAAATGTATTCCCGCATTTTACTGGTGGGCGACCTAGAACAGAAAGTATTCCCGCATTTTACTGGTGGGCGACCTAGAACTGAAATGTATTCCCGCATTTTACTGGTGGGCGACCTAGAACAGAAAGTATTCCCGCATTTTACTGGTGGGCGACCTAGAACTGAAATGTATTCCCGCATTTTACTGGTGGGCGACCTAGAACAGAAAGTATTCCCGCATTATACTGGTGGGCGACCTAGAACTTAAAAGTATTCCCGCATTCTACTGGTGGGCGACCTAGAACTGAAATGTATTCCCGCATTCTACTGGTGGGCGACCTAGAACTGAAATGTATTCCCGCATTATAATGGTGGGCGACCTAGAACATAAATGTATTCCCGCATTTTACTGGTGGGCGACCTAGAACATAAAGTATTCCCGCATTTTACTGGTGGGCGACCTAGAACATAAAGTATTCCCGCATTTTACTGGTGGGCGACCTAGAACTGAAATGTATTCCCGCATTATACTGGTGGGTGACCTAGAACTTAAAAGTATTCCCGCATTATACTGGTGGGCGACCTAGAACTTAAAAGTATTCCCGCATTCTACTGGTGGGCGACCTAGAACTGAAATGTATTCCCGCATTATACTGGTGGGCGACCTAGAACTTAAAAGTATTCCCGCATTCTACTGGTGGGCGACCTAGAACAGAAAGTAAAAGGACAGAAATGTATGCCTCTGTTATATGGGCGGGCTCCCAACTTCAATGCTAACTTAGGAGGAAATGCGTCTCCTATGGGTAAACTAAACTTAGGAGGAAATGCGTCTCCTATGGGTAAAAGTAAATTTAGGAGGAAATACGTCTCCTATGGGTAAACTAAACTTAGGAGGAAATGCGTCTCCTATGGGTAAACTAAACTTAGGAGGAAATGCGTCTCCTATGGGTAAAACTAAACTTAGGAGGAAATGCGTCTCCTGTGGGTAAAACTAAACTTAGGAGGAAATGCGTCTCCTGTGGGTAAAAGTAAATTTAGGAGGAAATGCGTCTCCTATGGGTAAACTAAACTTAGGAGGAAATGCGTCTCCTATGGGTAAACTAAACTTAGGAGGAAATGCGTCTCCTATGGGTGAAACTAACTTAGGAAGTGCGTCTCCTATTGGCGGAACTAGACTTAAGAAGTGTGTCTCCTATTGGCAAAGGCGTGGAATGTATTCCCTTGTTATACAGGTGGGCGCCTAAAATATGCAATGGACAGACAAGAAAAGTATTCCTCTCGTTATTCAGGTGGGCGCCTGGCTTCAACAACAACTTTGAAAATAAAATCCTATTCGAGGGCGGATGAACCCAAAATATCCTATTCGAGGGCGGATGAACCCAAAATATCCTATTCGAGGGCGGATGAACCCAAAATATCCTATTCGAGGGCGGATGAACCCAAAATATCCTATTCGAGGGCGGATGAACCCAAAATATCCTTAAGACTTGAAAATGTCTTACCTCGAATACTTGCTGGGGATAACACTGTTGGGGAATTATTTACTTACCTGTTGGGGGGTAAAATGTTATCAGCTGGGGATAACGCTGTCGAGGCTAACACTGTTGGGGGATTCTGATTCTTTCAGAACTAGTGCTTCACTGAGCTCAAGTTTCATCCCTTTGCTGGGGAACAACTTCCTCCATAGAACTTATTATGTTGGGGGCAACACTGGTTCTAAGACCACTTCCCTTGAGACTGGCGTTATCTTTATTCTTTCCCGCATGGGTACCTGACTTCCAGAAAATTTTCTAAGCGGAAGGAAAATTTTCTGCCCCAGTTTGATAATATCCCTTGCGGCATGCATTTCTGGCATCAATGCCATTTCCTTTACCTGTTTCAAATCAAACAAAATTTGTTAGTTTAAAACATGGTGGTTGGTTGTGATACCCCTACTGGGATGGCTTTTCCCTTTCTCCTTCCTTGCTCTGCGTTCCACAGCTTGTTGGGGATGATATTATGTGCTGGGGATAATCCCTTCCTGCTGGGGATATCCGTCTTCTTTTGTGACATAACTCGGAAGCTGGCATTTCCCCGACCTTTTAGTCCTAGTATGAATTTCCCAAATCATGCTCATTGCTCTCCTTGATTTGCCCACTGGCTTTGGCCTTGAGGTTTATAACTTTGGTTTTGGCAAGGATATCCCTTTTGACACTCGTCAATCCTTTTGTCAATTCCCTTTTGCTGGGGATATTTTCTTGACACTGGCCTCGCGCTTGTTCCTCGCTGACTACACCATTTGGATGCACTAGTCAGATCTCATTTTGTATAATTGGGAAGCTGATGACATATTTTGAAGTCATTTCATACTTGTTCTGACCGGACAGACTCTATTGGGGAAAATTTTTTATGAAAGGAGAAAGATAAAAGATACAAAACAAAAGACAAAGGAAATGATGACTCTTTTACAAAAGAAACTATAAATAAAAACCTATCAAACGCAGATACCGACTCTAATGGCCATGACATGCGTATGTGGCCTATCCTCTACCGTCAATCATCTTTCAAGATCTTCAATTGGCGATTCCCCATTGGATTCTTAATCTTATTCGACTTGTAGTGCCCAAAGGGTTTTCACTATCAAGTCTCTCTCATTTTTTGTTCTTCTCTCAGCTTTCATCGCCTTATGGTGCCTGTGAAGGTTTTCACCGATATGACTCTCTCATTTGTATCACTTTCCAGCTGGGGATTTGGAGTGTTGCCGGTATGACTCTCTCTGCTGGAGATTAGAGTCCTTTCTGCTGTGGAACAGAATGTTATGTTCGCCGGTAAGACTCTCATTTGTCTGACTTGGCATCTTTTGAAGACTGGTCAGAAGGTCTTTCTTTGGACCGTAATGTGGGTTTTGGATAGGGCTAGAAAAAAAAAGGGTATTAAAGGCTCAAAAATGCATTAATTCTGGGTTATTAGTTACAACTTTCGGAACTAGATTTATTTACCACAAACGCAACTTTTGCCCCAGTTTCTTGCTTGGGGATATTTTACTTGATTGATTTATATTTTTTCAAAACTATGACCGAGCCGTGAAGCGCCTACGTATCCTCTTTGAGGAATCAGGTCAAACGTAGTTCCCAATTCCTCTTTTTTCATTTGACATTTCTTTTGTTTTTTTTTTGGTTACCATTTTTCTTTTCTTTTCTTTTTCGTTTTGTTGTTTTCTTTTTTTTTTCTTTTTTTTTTCATGTTTTCATGCCATGCTCGCGTTTTCTAGTCGTTTTTACTGATTCCGAACGAGGGGTATGAAAGAAAAATAAGTAAGGCTCAAAAAGGGGTAACGAAGGATAAAGTGTTTAGGTAGCAGAACAAAATGCCTTCGTCATTCCAGTCTTCAAAACATGCCAAATGCAAACAACACAACAAACAATAGATTTATAGTCTCTTCCGACGGTGCTGGGCTTGACAATTATGTTAAACATATGTTTGTTCATTTGTCACTTCTAAAGCACCGTTGGGCGACACTCTCATTCTCTTTTATTATGAACGACCCTCATGCCAATTTAGGCGAATCTTTATTTAACGGTTTTCTTTGTGTTTGCCCCAGTTCCACATGACTCGGGCTCCAAATAATCTCAAACCGTTCTTATTTCCTTTAAATGCTTTGATCACCTTCTCAGGGTTTTATGATTAACTTTTAAGACTAGGCCCAAACTGGGTGCGCATGTCATGTCCCTAGAATCGGCATTGAACAAAAATGATAAAAGGACTAAACAAAAAGATGACTGGAAATAATAAAAGACCGGATTTTGTATTAGACTACCGGTGAAATGGTTTAAATAACAAAACAAACAAAACAATCCAGAACAAAATCCTAAAACAAACTGGACAAGACAACATCCGACTTATAACCCTAATAATCCGAACAACAGAAATGACAACAAAATGAGCCACCACAAGCTTCTCTCTTGCTGACCAAGGAACGAAACGTCCTCCCACTTTATCAAAATTGGCATTTTAGCCACTGAGCTTTGCATCAATACTGCCGAGACCATTACCAGCTTCAATCTCATCAACCTCCGTCGGCAAGTTCTCGAGGGGGTTCGAGTGCTCCATGTCACTGTTATTAATCACAACCCGCCCTTCTCGGATCATTTTCTCTACTTCCCTTCTCCAACTATGACAGCTCTCAATGTTGTGCCCTATGACATTGGAGTGGTAGGCGCATCGCGCTGCCGGATCAAAGCTCCTTGCAAGTGGATTTGGAGTACATGCGGGGAGTGGTTCAATCGAGCCAGCATGCCTTAGCCTTTCAAACAGACTGGCATAAGATACCCCGATAGGGGTGAGAGCCTTTTCTCGTTTCAGCAACCTCTTCATTCTTGCATGTTGACAGGGCCGGAAACCTGATCCAGATGGCTTTTGGTAGGCTTGTATGGGTGGGTAAGCATTTCGTGGAGTCGGGTACCTGGGAAGTGAGGTATGGCTTTTGAGGTCACGGGGAAAGAAGTGGTGTTGGGGAGCGGAGAAACATTGAAGAGTGATGGAGCTACTCGGATAGCTGGGAAAGCTGCCATAAATGGGTTGGGATGGAGAGTATGGAGAATCTTCCATTATGGTGTTGGGTGCTTGGGAAATGACCGAGTTCAAGAGGCTTGGCGGTGGAGGGGGTGGTGCTTTTCCCGTTATCCATGCCTGATACATGTCTGCCACATGCTGTCTCAGCATTTTCACTTCTTCTACCAACCTGTTGTTCTGTTCGACCAATTGTTGTCGGTCATCAGTACCGATCCACTCGGTTCTGCGGTTCTGAGCCATTGTCCTTTGATTTTGCTTTGCAGGGAGGAGTTACCACAACCAACCACTTTCTATATATGGACACATCAAAGGGAAGCCATCACGTTAGTGTTAGGGCATTGGACAGACAATCATGTATCAGAGATACAATGTACCTAAGCAGTTAGACAATTGTGCCCCCTGAAAATCTTCCACACTCTCTTTTATTTATTATTTATTATATTTTTTATTTTATTTTAGTGGTGGTCGAATCTTATGGAGATTGCCTACGTATCATGACCCTGCATGAATCAGACCGAGCGTAGTTCGGACCCAATAAAAGATAAACAATGCTAAACATTTTTTTTCAATTTTCATGTTAAAACAAACTGGGTTTCAAAGGTTTGAAGATGACCTACAAGCTGGAAAATCAAACAACTCACATATTCTAATTAAAAGATTTACAAACGGCCAGTTTCTTTCCCCGTTTGACAAATGCAACCAAACGGTTATTTTTGCAAATGTGGCCCCTTCCAAATTTCACATGAATTTGAGGCCGGGGAGGATTATTTTATGACTCTTTACACACTTGTTCATTCTTTTACGAAAATAACCTTTCGACAACTGACAGATACTCTAAGGCTATTTCGGCAAGAACGGTTCAAGATGCGGTCGAAGTTGGCTCGGCTTATTTTGACTAAAAAATCCAAACGGTATTCACCTGACCGCTGACTCTTTTTTTTCTTTTCAAATTATACTAAAAACCTGATGTTGCAAACACGGCCCTTCAGCGCCTCGGGGACGAAGATTTATAGGGCTGTGTGGGTCAACTAGACCAAAATCCTAAACATGACCCAAAAAGGTGGCTGTTTATGCAAAGTCAGCCTTCCGGCGTCCCTCTCGGGAACATTCGGCTATTTTTGATAAAACAGCATCACCCGACTTATTTATGACTCTTTTTATCATTTTTCGAATTAGAAAAGTCAATATTGCAAACACGGCCTTTCAACGCCTCGGGGACGAAGATTTTTAAGGTTGTTTGGGTCAACTGGTCAAAATCTTAAAAATAACCCAAAGGTGGCTGTTTATGCAAAGTCAGCCTCCCGGCGTCCCTTTCGGGAACATTCAGCTATGTCTTCATAAAACAGCGTCACCCGACTTCTCTATGACAAAATTAAAATTTTGACATGTTTTTTTTGGCTATTTTAGCAAAAGGGAAGGTTGGACACCACCCGACTTATTCATGACAAGATTAAAATTTTTGATTTTTGGCTATTTTAGCAAAAGGTGGGGTTGGACCCGATGAGGGTTGCCTACGTATCTCACATCCGGTGAGAATCAAACCCGCGTAGTTCGAGCTATAAACTAACTAATGTTTTTTTGAAAACAAACAAATTTTTCCTTTTTCTTTTATATCAAAAAAAACTATTTTCCTTTTTCATTTTTTTTTAAATAAAGCAAATTAAAATAAAAGACTTATTCCTACACACTTTCTGCTTTCTAGGCAAACCAACAATTCTAAAAGTAAAAATATATATGTTTTTTTTTTAAAAAAAAATTTGGCAGCATTTCGACAGTACTTGGACACTGATTTTTCTAAATTAATCAAATAACTTTCCACTTGCTATTTTTATTTTATTTTATTTTTTACACTCCCGAGACTCAGAAGCCGGTCAACATGCAAGACCGAGCAAATAAATGCACATAAAACAAATAAGATGCATCAGGATGGTCATTTTCATTTTTGGTGCACCTATCCTAGACAGACCCAACCCCTGTGTTGAGCCTCCAAAGTCAGATGCACGTGATGCAAACAAACGTTCCTACTAGGGATCCGACATGTGGTTTTGTTATACTAGGTTCAGAACCTGGGTGTTTGTTCTAGACCTGGCTTACCCGAGCGGACAGCTCGAGCCGAGGGGGGGTAGCGTACCGGGAATACAGAAGCTTCACCGGCTTAGCAACTTGTCCGAACCTCGTTCTAAATTGGGATTTTACACTATACAGAAAAGAAGTCGTACGAAGTACACCCTTCTTCATGATTTAGAAGACTCAGAGAGGAGATGGGTTTCGGCACAGTTTATACACAGTTCATGTAATATCAAAGCGGTAAAAGCAGCATTTAGCACATTAGGCTCAAACATGTAAAAATCAGATAAAACCAAATATAACAATTTATATGAGCTCGAATTTCTAACCCTGAACCAGAGATTCTGGGTTAAGTCCCCAACAGAGTCGCCAGAGTTGTCACACCTCCTTTTTCCGCACCGCGAGGTGCGTAGGGAGTTTTTCCAATTAAAGGACAATCAAAACGGGATTTATTTATTCATTTCAGAGTCGCCACTTGGGAGATTTAGGGTGTCCCAAGTCACCAATTTTAATCCCGGATCGAGGAAAAGAATGACTCCATATTACAATCTGCGTACCAGAAATCCGGATAAGGAATTCTGTTAACCCGGGAGAAGGTGTTAGGCATTCCCGAATTCCGTGGTTCTAGCACGATCGCTCAACTGTCATATTCGGCTTATTTATCTGATTTTAAATACAATTATGAACCAATGTGCAAATTTAACTTTTTACCACTTTATTATTATTATTATTTTTTTTTAAAAAAAATTGTGAACATCGTTTAAAACATGTCTTTGGATTACGTCACATGAAATGCACCCGCAATCCGGAACACATTTTTATTCAATGTTTTAAGATTTAGATTTGGGTCGCATGAAATGCGCATCCGAGTTTAAGAAGGTAAAATTGATTAAATCGCGCCTAAAGAGTCTAGCGCGTCATTATCTTTGGGGAAGGAAGTGAAATTCACTAAACAATCCATCCCAAATTCTAAAAAAATTAAATAAATAAATGAGATTGGAGAATCCTGTAAATTTTTGTATTATTTACATCTATTTATTTTTAGCGAAATCCTTCCTTATTTTAAGAATATCCTTTAATGACTACCTTTTTATTATTACTAAGTTTGTTTATAAATATAAAATCAATATCTACATTCTTGAAAATGACATATTAAATAGAAGAGGAAAACAAATATTAACAGAAAGTAATAAAATTATAATCATAAATACAACATGGAATTATCGAAAAGTAAAAAACTAATTATCCCATAGTTGGATTAAAATTCAAATTGTTAGTAAGACTTAAGCTTATTGAAACTAATTATTTACAAATACTGAAAATTGAAAGAAATAAAAATAAAAACTTGAGTACTAAATCATATTTCTAAAAATTTAAACAATTTAACATTAACTAACTTTGTTTTAATTCATCATGTCCTAATACTTGTTCGCAAACTAATTCATGTTATAACTGAAATTGACTACATGATTCGGATTAACTTATCGTTGACGAAAAACCTTATGAATAAGGAACTTAGTTAATTTTTGCCAAACTGATTCAATAACGCCATTTTTACGTTATTTCTTCTATTTTTTGTTATTAAACAGTTTTAATTAATAATCAAGCTTAAATATATTTCCTAATAATCTGGTTAAGGCGTTATTTAATATGTCGCTATAATATGCCTAGTTATGCCAAATGACAGTGATTTACAGAATAATAATACATGAATAACCTAAATACAATACAAAAAATTAAATTAAACTAAATTAAAAATTTTAATTCTCCATTCTTCATTTCAGCTTACAAAATGCCAAAATTACAGTTGTGTACCTGATATTGTCAATATAAGAAGAAGAAAGTCAGCAACGTAATACGTAACACAGCAACAGCAACAATAACCAGCAATAACCAGCCAACGAAAATCCCAGTGACAGCTTTGAAAAATTCAAAATAAAATCCAAGAATGCCGAAAATAACGGACAGAAACCAAGAGAAATTTTCAGATTTTTGAAAGGGCTATTTAATCTTCAACCCTTAATTTCTACACCTGTATACCAGAATATTTATCAGGTGTGTACTACTTTCTCTTCTAATTTTCAACTTTTTTTTTTTATTTTCTCTTTGTATGTTTTTCTTTTCTTGAGAGTTTTAATGTTTTTCGGAATAAATGTTCAGCTCCTTTTTTTTTTAATCTCTCTTTTTTCTGTCTGTATTTCTTCTGTCCTATCTGTGTATTTTTTCTCTATCTCCCCCTTTTATTCTCATTTCAAGACTTCTTATAACCCATCTCATAAAATCTTCTCATTAATTAAAATCAACCCATTTTCTCTACCCAACCCATTATCTTCCCACTCATCCCCATTACATTACATAAACATATCATACCACCCCCATTATATTTTGTCCCCCATGCTTTATTTAAAATAATGCAAGATTCCCCTTTAATTTAAATCTTGTCCCCCCTTTATATTAAATAATCATATCACAACCCACCCCATTTCATTTTGTCCCCCATGCTTCAAATAAACAATTTCAAAATGTACAATTCCTAAACTACCCCTTCCGACCTTACTGAAATTACCAAACTACCCCTGAACGTATTACAAATTTACCAAACTACCCATCAGCTATAACACATCAATTAATCAAACTTAACCAAAATATAGACAATATGATCAATTTCTAACAATGTTCAAACAACAATATGAACACGGATGAACATCATAACAACAATATCACATGAACATGATTTTAACAACATTTCAACAACAAATCACATGAACACAAATTGAACAACCAAGAACAACTAAAATTTGATTGAACAATATTTTTAGCAACAACAAACCTATTTTTCGGATTTAAACAACAACAACAATCAAACAAGTATATTTAGATTCTTAAATTCAATAATATTGAACTTAAAATCAACTCTAACAACATTACAACAAACAATTCTTATATTAAACTTTAAACAAGATTATGAGACCAATTCAAGAAATAATCACAAATGATAAACAAGAAATCAAACTATACAAAATTCGGATTCAAGATCATCCAAACAAAGTATGAACATGAATGAAAATATTCAATAACCATAACAAACAAACTTTGTTCAAACTTCGAATTAAACTTAAACAGAACAAATAAACACATTCAAATTACTAATCTTCAACTAATCAATTAAATCCAACCAAAATTATAACAAAGATATATGATCCAAAATTAAGAAGCAAAACATAACTTCACATTAAATTACTAAATAAAAAAAACGAAACTTCAAACAAAGATGAACATGAATTAAACAATGTTAACAATTTCTGAAAATACGTTTAACACATGAAACAAATTGAAGAAACAATTAATTTAAAACTTCAATTTGAATAACAAACATTAAACTAACAATTCTTTTTTTTTTTACAAAAAATGAATAAAATTAGAATGAAATAAACATGAAAAACAACTAATTAATTTCCCATTTAAATCTGAAAATTAAATTATCAAGACACATAAAGCAAACTAAAAATTAATTCAAACGATAAACATGAACAAAACAAGGATCGAACATTTATCGATTTTTATTTCGAGAATTATAAAACGAAATATGGACAAAATAAAACTCAAAACCAACTAACCGGAGATGAATCAACGATAAACTCCCCTTCCTCTTGAACTCGAAACAAACACCACGGACTCAAACGAAAAACCAAACGAATCCTTGATGAAAGGAAGGAGATGATGCACCATTAGAAGCAGAAATAAAGCCGCAACAGCTGGTCGATGCAGCTGGAAGGAGGAAGAGAAGCAGCGGTTATATGGCTGAAGAAAAAGCAACGTGAAGCAGCAGCACCGGCAGCAACACGATGGAGGAAGTAGCTGCGACAGCCGGCGACGAAGAGAAGACGCAGTCGCGACAGCAGCCATGGCAACGAGCGAAGCTGTAGCGGCGACACGGCATCGGCTGCGTAGTTGTCCAGGAACTGAAGCACGGCCATGGCAATCACTGAAGTAGCAGATGTGTCGAGAAAAGGGTGCAGCAACAGTAAAGAAAACGACGCGACACGGCGAGAAGGATGAAGTCGCGTTGGTGGTTTTTGAGGTCGTTCATGGTTTCTGAGGTTGTTCATGGGAGGGCAGCTTGGAGACGATGTGTGTGTGTGTGTGCAGTGAGGAGGATGGAAGGGAAGCCATTGATGCTAGGGAGAAACTTGGAGAAGAAGAAGCAAAGGTGGGGGGGGGGGGCGGATGACTTAGGTTTTTAGGGTTTTTTTCTCTTATTTTTTTTTGTTTTGTTTTTGTTTTGTAAAAATGAAAGACAAATAGGGTTTGAGTCTTTTAGGTTATGGACTGGGTCGACCCAGTTCGAAATGGACTGGGTCGTAGGGAAGATTGGGCCAATTTTTGGGCCTGTGGCTTGAAATTGAAGAAGAGGCATAATTCTGACTTTCTTTATATTTTTGCTTTCTTTTCTTCTTTTATTTCTCTAAAACTAAATTATAAAAATACTTAAACTATTATTAAGAATTAAATTAAGTTATAAAAGCGCAAATTAACTCCCAATAACAATTAACGCACAATTAAGTATTAATTAAGCATAAAATTGTATATTTGGACATTAAATGCTAAAAATGCAAACGATGCTTATTTTTGTAATTTTTTAATTTTTGTAAAACAAATTTAATTACTAACAACTATAGAATTAAATCCTACATGCAAAATGCGACATATTTTTGTATTTTTTATTAATTTATCAAATAAACACGCACAGACAAATTCACCCTGAATTTGATGTACCAAGAGGTCCGAGTCTCCCAAGACCAAGACGTCTTGGACATCCATGTCAGCAGCCAAGCGCAGACCCAGAATGCAAGCCTCATACTCGGCCATATTGTTGGTGCAATAGAAGCGTAGTTGAGCCGTAACAGGATAATGCCGTCCTGTTTCAGAAATGAGTACTGCTCCTATTCCAACCCCTTTTGCATTTGCAGCTCCGTCGAAGAAAAGCTTCCAACCCGGTTCCTCAGTTAATTCCACCTCATTTGTATGCATTACCTCTTCGTCGGGAAAGTACGTTCTTAAGGGATCGTACTTTTCATCAACGGGATTCTCTGCCAAATGATCGGCCAGCGCCTGGGCTTTCACGGCTGTCCTCGTCACATAGACGCTATCAAACTCTGTGAGCAGAATTTGCCATTTTGCTAACCTTCCCGTGGGCATAGGTTTCTGAAAGATATACTTCAATGGGTCCAAACGGGATATGAGATAAGTAGTATATGAAGACAGGTAGTGCTTCAACTTCTGAGCTACCCAAGTTAGGGCGCAACATGTTTTCTCGAGTTGAGTGTACTTGACCTCATGTACTGTGAATTTCTTGCTAAGATAGTAGATGGCTTGCTCCTTCCTTCCTGTGTCATCATGTTGCCCCAATACACAACCAAATGAATTTTCCAAGACCGTCAGGTAAAGAATTAGGGGCTTCCCGGGCTTAGGCGGGACCAATACGGGTGGATTAGACAGATACCCTTTGATTTGGTCGAAAGCCTCCTGACACTCTGCCGTCCAACCTACCGCAGCATCCTTTCTCAGCAGCCGAAATATGGGCTCACAAGTTGCGGTGAGTTGAGCGATGAACCTGCTGATGTAATTGAGTCTACCCAGCAAACTCATTACCTCTGTTTTGTTCCTTGGCGGTGGCAAATCTCGGATGGACTCAATTTTGGATGGGTCTAACTCAATCCCCCGTCGACTGACGATGAATCCTAGCAGCTTTCCTGATGGAACCCCGAATGCGCATTTGGCCGGGTTAAGCTTGATATCATACCTTCGGAGTCTTTGGAAAAATCTCCTTAGGTCTGCTACATGGTCTTCCTGATGCCAAGATTTGATGATCACATCATCGACGTATACCTCGATTTCTTTGTGTATCATGTCATGAAACACAGCAGTCATTGCTCGCATGTATGTCGCCCCGGCGTTCTTCAATCCGAACGGCATTACCCGATAGCAGTAAGTTCTCCATGGCGTAATAAACGCTGTCTTTTCCGCATCTTCCTCGTCCATTAGGATCTGATGATAACCCGCATAGCAATCTACAAAGGATCCGATCTCGCGCCCCGCGCAATTATCGATCAAGATATGGATGTTGGGTAACGGAAAATTGTCCTTGGGACTTGCTTTGTTGAGGTTGCGGTAGTCGACGCACACCCTGATTTTTCCATCCTTCTTTGGGACTGGTACCACATTGGCCAACCACTCGGGATATCGAGTGACCCGAATGACCTTCGCTTGCAACTGCTTAATCACTTCTTCTTTGATCTTTACACTCATTTCTGTTTTAAATTTCCTTAGTTTTTGCTTGACCGGAGGGTATGCCGGGTCAGTGGGCAATTTGTGAACCACTAAATTGGTGCTTAATCCAGGCATATCGTCATATGACCATGCAAAAACATCTTTGAATTCCATGAGGGTTTTGATCAATTCTTCTCTGACATTCGGCTCAATGTGGATGCTAATTTTGGTCTCTTGGACGTTATCAGCGTCTCCTAGATTCACAGCCTCAGTGTCATTTAGGTTAGGCTTGGGTTTCTCTTCAAATTGGCACAGTTCTCGGTTTATCTCTTCGAAGGCTTCACCTTCGTCACATTCAGATTCATCATCACAAACGACCTCTTGCATCATTGAGTCGGATTCAGATTGATTTATTAGACTAGGTCGAAGATCCGCTGTGCATGCCATGTCATTAGAACCAGTAAAAAGAGAACTGTTCAGAAAGAAAAAGAACAAAACAAAATTAAAATGGGACAAAAGAAAAGAACTTTATTAAACTTGCAGGATAAAAGGGTTCACACTTTTACAAAAACGAAAGTAAAATTTGGATTACACCCTTGAATAATCCGGACAAAACAAAACACACAAAACATAAATCAAAGCCTACTACCAAGACTCCCCTCGGACAGGAAGAGGAGTAACTGTCCAATTGTTGGTCTTGGCCTCAGGCCCCACAAACTGTATCTCTGCTCTGCTGGAACCTTCTCCAGCTTCCACCATACTGACATCCGCGAATAGCTTCTCAAAACTCTGATTCAGGTCTTCATTTATACCGATCAAAGGTCCTAGAATCTTTGGGACCGGTGACCCCTTGGCACTTGCTTTGACAAAAGACCTTGAGAGGCGTGGCACTGGTTTAGGCAGAAACCAGACCCTCTTCTTCATTTTTCGCGCTTGCTTCCTATCTGCTGCGGTTGGTTTGAACCCCAATCCGAAAGTTTCCAGATTTTTAGGAAGGGAGACAGGTTGGACAATCCCTTGAAGCTCGACTCCCAGGCCTTTTCCCGGCACAAATCCATTACCCAGCATTTCTGAGACCATCATGACTGTTGCGGCAGCTACCCTAGGGTGCGGGATGATTTCTCCTTCAGAAATTTTGTTGGCCGACCCTGTATCGAAAATCTGGTAGACCCAAGGACCTTTGTCATCAGCGGTCTCTATGAAAGGTACAATGGTTCCGCCCATGGTGCACGTTGTATCCTCGCCGTGTAACACGACCTCTTGTCTTTCCCACTCGAACTTCACCATCTGATGTAGGGTGGAAGGCACCGCTTTGGCTGCATGAATCCAGGGTCGTCCCAACAGCAGGTTATAAGATACTGTGGCGTCCAACACCTGGAATTCCATGGTAAACAGGACCGGACCAATGGTCAGTTCAAGTACAACATCCCCTACAGTAGCTGTTCCGTTTCCGTCAAACCCTCGGACACAAATACTATTCTTGTGGATCCTTCCGTGGTCGATCTTTAACTGGTTCAAGGTAGATAGTGGGCAAATATTGGCGCTTGAGCCGTTATCCACCAATACTCGAGTTACCACCGAGTCTTCACATTTGACAGCTAGGTATAGAGCTTTATTATGCTCCGTACCTTCCACCGGCAGGTCATCATCTGAGAATGTTACCCTGTTCACCTCGAAAATCTTGCTGGCAATGGTTTCCAGGTGGTTTACAGAAATCTCACTGGGTACATGAGCTTCGTTCAATATCTTCAACAGGGCCCGACGATGCTCCTCAGAATGGATCAGTAATGACAACAGTGAGATCTGGGCCGGTGTTTTTCTCAGCTGTTCGACCACAGAATAGTCTTGTACTTTCATCTTCCTCAGGAACTCTTCAGCCTCTTCTTCGGACACAGGTTTCTTGGTTGCAACTGGGTTGGTTCTTCTTAGCTCCACCGGAGCAAAACATCGACCTGATCGAGTCAGCCCTTGCGCTTCACAACTGACTTCTTCCACCTGTTTTCCTTTGTACATCACCACCGCCTTTTCATATTTCCAAGGCACAGCCCTGCTGTCAATCATCGGCAGCTGGACCACAGGCTTTATGGTCACCCGTTCTCTACATACCCCTTTCAACACGACCGCCGGTGTGGGCGGGATCCCTGGTATTACCAACTTGCTTGGCTCGGGTTTGCTTGTTATGGCGGACGGGCTCTTTCCCAATATCACTACCGGCTTGACGCCTTCTCCCTGCGACTGTACACTCGTTCCTCCACTGGTTGAGACTTCTTTCGGGGCGGCTTGGATCATCATCACTGTTTGTGAGGGTTTTCTCAGTAAGGAATTCTGTTAATCCGGAAGAAGGTGTTAGGCATTTCCGAATTTTGTGGTTCTAGCACGGTCGCTTAACTGTTTTCATTATTGGCTTAATTATCTTGATTTTATTAAATATTGATGTTATATGATTTTACTACCGCTTATACTTATTGTGATTGAGAACCCTTCTTTGAATCGAATTACGCGTACGTATATTCGTGTTATAAATTAAAAAAGATGCGGAATTGTGTCACGCACACGTGTACACAATTACTTTTGACAATATATTTATTAAGCACATTTTTTTTTCGAGATTGCGTTGAATCAAGAATAATTATTTTTCTTGAATAATGAACCGTACATATCGAATTTTTATAAAATTGATTTTACGCTTTTAGAAAAATCCTTTTATTAAATATTCGCTCGAAATTGCGCGTACGCATAATCCGAAATTTTGCTTTTAAAAGTATAATCAGGGTACGCGAACGTATCCCTAATTGCGCAACATATTTGTAATGATATTATGGAATTTCAAAAAAAATGTTTATTATATTATGAGAAATCTTCCTTTAAGATATCCTTTTATTTTTGGAAAATAATCCACAATTTATTAAATATTGACCATTGATTATAATTTCCGAATATAAATCATATTCATTCCAATTATTCAAATTCAAAGGACAGAATAAAAATATGATTAATACTAACTTTAAAACAAATATGACATATATATATATATGCCAAAGAATAAATTGCATATGAAACCGAAAATAAATGATTCATAAAGGAAGGAAATATTTTCCGGGAATTTTCATTATTACTTAATGCAAATTCTATCTTAATTACCATTGATTTAAAGTGCTGCCATTTGTATATATACAACTCAACTTATTCTCACATACTCGTTTTAATCTTAATAGATGAAATTAACTTACTTAGTTATGCCTATGATTGAGTTAGGATAGATATAGATATAATCAAACCAATTTGATTCTCAATCTATGTGAATTATTACTAACTATTAATTTTCACATTGTATAAGTTCCTAAGCCCTTTATTACTAAGAAAGAGAATAAGTCTTGTTGACTTAATAAAATGATATTGCATACAATATATTACTTACTATATTTGACACTTTTGAACATACGGATTATACTAATACATCTTTCAACTATAAATTATGAACACCACCAATGTTATGCCAAAAGATGGCAAATTGCAGCTAATCATCATCTAGCTTTAAACAACAACTAATTAACTAACAAGATAAACTTATAGCATATTTTCTTTGATAATGCTAATATTATGCTATACCTATCTAACAACATCATGAAATGTAAATAAAAACCAACTTTCTGCCGTGCTTCTTATTTACACAACTCATAGATAAATAAACTAATGAAATTTGACATGGATAACATTATTACAAAGTTTTATATGAATTTCAAAATAAGACAATTTAACTCATGGCTATCAAATTGAGTTTACTACTAATTAATTAACATAAAAAAAATGAAAATAATGAACTTGGACAATTGGAAATAGCATTTCAATTCAAGCTTCATTGATGGGTCATGCTGAAATCTCTTTCCAACTTAAAATTTAAAAGATATATATATACCTGAAAATGGAGGTAGAAGAAGTAAGTTTCAGCAGTTACAGCAGTAACAAATTCAGTAGAATATACTGATAATCCGGTAAATCTGAACAAGAATAGGATCCGAAGAAAATAGATGCACAGTATAGTATTTTAAAAGACACTTCAGATTTTAACTGAACAGTGGAATCACACAAAGTTGAACAGATTCAACACAAGAACAACATTTCAGATTTCAGCTTTTCTTCAGTTTCAAATTCAGTTTGTTTCTGATTTTCTGTTTCTGCTGTTGTATCTGTGTGTGAGTGTGTATGTGAGTGTTCTATTTTCTGTTTCCTTTCTTTAAAATCTTAGCCCTCAAAATCTCTTAAAAATTCTCTCTTAAAAATTCTCTCTGCCTTTCTTTTTCTTTCTTAAAATCTTCCTCTCTGAAAAATTCTGCCCCTAACTGTCTGTCCATCTCCTGTATTTATACAGGGCTGGTCCTAGGCAATTTAAGTGCTTCTTGGACCCCCTTTTATCTTTTAAAAACAGAAAATCATATCTAAAATCTGCTTTTAACTACTTTAAATCCCATTGAGTGAACTTTTTCCTGATTTCCAGCATTCCATTACCCTTTGTTTCCCATTATCTCCTAAATTATAGCCACTAACATTCCATTATAAGCACACTATTATTATTATATTACCCTACTGTTTCATTTCTTAAATACTCACTGAAAATCCCTCAATACTACTGTTATTACTGCCCCAGACCAAAATTGCTTAAACCTTAACCAAATTATCTGAATTAAACCTGTTTAGAAGCTAATAACCAAGTCCTAAATCAAACAAACATTCTGTCTATTCAATGATAACTAATTGATCCAACACCCAATGTCTAATAGCTAATGGACAGAACTAAATTCAGATTTGAACATTGAACTTGTACACAAACATTTTAACAATACGCAGAACTTAACAGAACAAAATCTGAATTGAAATTGAATTTAGCATAAGTGCAGGGGTATTGACAGTATATGCATTACTTGAAACTAACTTCCCAGAAATCAATACATACACAACATCCATTTGACGGACTCACTGATTTATAAACAAACATGATTTAAAAGACTAATTAACTAACTATCTATAACAATTGTCAACAAACGATAGGTAGACAAATTGTTTCAATCAGTATTTATCATAAACGATAATTCATAATATAACTAATCGACGAACTTAATCGAGTCGATTACATACATTGTAAATAATCACAACCAATAGAAACAATTCACATTCGGATCAAGTAAATAGGTAGGAGACAGAAATGACAGAATTGATCAAAACAAATATGAAAAATCAAAAAGCTATTGACACAGACAACAATACACTTAGAATACACAAAATAATAGAAAAATACCTCTGAATTTTAATCAGACTCGAACTCAACTCGGCTTCGGATTTTTGTTTGAAATCAAACTGACCTTAGTCGAAGTATTTTCCACTGAAAATACTTCGACTAAGGTCGATTAAACCTCAATTTTCACTTAATCTGAACAGAATCCAAAAGTTTGGTATTTTTAGGGTTCTTAAAAACTCGATTTGGGATTTAACCATTTCTGGTCAGATTCGAGAAGAACCAAAGATGTTCTAGGCACGAGGGAGGCCAGGGGGGTAACTGGTGTGAGTTTGAAACAGATCTGGGTAAATTTTTGTTTGGCTCGAATCTTCAAAAGAAGATTCGAGAAGTTCAGAACTGATTCGAGCCAAACAACCAACAGATCCATACCCAGGATGACTAGGGGAAGCTATGGTGTTAACTAGGTGCTGTTTGGTTTAGATCAGGTTTTCAGGCCAACCTTCGATTTAAGATTCGAAGAGTTGGGGCCTGATTCGAAGGGAACTAAGGTTGGATTCGTGTAGGGGAGGTTCAGGAGGTCCTAGGGTGTTAAGGTGGTGACCGGCGGCGTTGATGCCGTCGGGTTTCAGGCGGTGGAATCCTAGGGCGGCTAGGGTTAGGAGTGGGGCTTGGGGGACGATGATGAACAGTGTAGGAGAGGGGGGTGTTTAGTTAGGGGCCGGGTAAGGCTTGGGGACTTATATAGGGGTGGGGTGGACTGATGTTATCCGTCCGATCAAGTAAGATTAAGGGCCAGGATTAATACACTAATCCGAACAACATCGTTTGGTCTAAGTTCAGGGTCGGCCTGTATTGGGTCAAAGGGTCGGGTTACGGGTTTCGGGTAAGGGTAGAAGATCTCGTCCGTTGATTGGATTTGATCGAACGGTCCATGCTGAGCCATGACTAAACGCTGTCGTATTGACTCTTTTCGGACTGGACCGGACCTGGGCTAAAGGGGGGTAATTTGGTTTGGGCTGTTGGGGTAATTAGTTCACTTGGGCCTGGATTTTAATCCAGGTCCAATATTCTTTCACAATTACATATATTTTCTAATTAAAAAAAATCCTAATAAAAATTATAAAACAATTTTTTAACCTTACACAAAAAATATTAATTACTTCATAACAATTATTTAACACATAGTCAAAACATCAATCACACAATGAAACATTAAAATTAGAACAAACGCATATTTTTGTGATTTTAATTAAATTATCTCTTAAATGCATAATTAAATCCTATATGCATGCAATATGTATTTTATTTTATTTTTTGATTTATTTTGACAAAATAAACATTTACGGGCATAACACAAACATTTAACACCACGCAAATTCAAAAATTACACAGTTAAAAGAAATTTATTTTATTTTTTGATTTATTTTTGGAGTAGTTTTCGTTAAAGCAAAAATCACGTGCTCACAGCTGCCCCTCTTTGTGCGGAAACTCGAAGAGTTTTCGTGCAAAGATAAAGTGAGCGGATACGAGCGATTTTTGCCCGTTCGAATACTCCGTGGGAAGCATTTTTAGAAAGATTTGACCGAACCTCTGCTTCAAAGGTTTCCTACATATCCTTGGCTATAAAGGAATCAGGTCAGTGTAGTTCGGGAATTTTTGGGTAGCTGGGACTACCGTGGGACTGTGATGTTACTGCTGCTTCTTGCTGACCTCCTTATTACACCTTACTTTAAAGGAAATACAAAATTAAGCTAGATTATGGTACAGGAATTATAAAAATCTTATCTAGATCATGCCCTTGCGTTTCTTGTTGTCTTGATATCTTGGTGAATCTTGGGCATTTGGCTTATTCCGTATTCCTCTTGGAACTCTTGTTGTTTCTTGCTGGGTATTCTGTTGGACTCCTCTGCTTTATTGATTCTAAGTGTGCTCCTTTTTCACACGAGTGGGCTTTTCGTTTCAACACTTCAATTGCATTCTCTCGTTCTTCAGGTGGGCGCCTTGACTGCTTTAATTCTTTCATCCTCATTCTCCAGGTGGACGCCTGACTTCTTCTTTTCTCATCCTCATTCTCCAGGTGGACGCCTGACTTTTTCAATTCTCATCCTCATTCTCCAGGTGGACGCCTGACTTCTTTAATTCTCATCCTCATTCTCCAGGTGGACGCCTGACTTCTTCTTTTCTCATCCTCATTCTCCAGGTGGACGCCTGACTTCTTTAATTCTTTCATCCTCATTCTCCAGGTGGACGCCTGACTTCTTTAATTCTTTCATCCTCATTCTCCAGGTGGACGCCTGACTTCTTTAATTCTTTCATCCTCATTCTCCAGGTGGACGCCTGACTTCTTCAATTCTCATCCTCATTCTCCAGGTGGACGCCTGACTTCTTCAATTCTTATCCTCATTCTCCAGGTGGACGCCTGACTTCTTCTTTTCTCATCCTCATTCTCCAGGTGGACGCCTGACTTCTTTAATTCTTTCATCCTCATTCTCCAGGTGGACGCCTGACTTCTTTAATTCTTTCATCCTCATTCTCCAGGTGGACGCCTGACTTCTTCAATTCTCATCCTCATTCTCCAGGTGGACGCCTGACTTCTTCAATTCTTATCCTCATTCTCCAGGTGGACGCCTGACTTTTTAATTCTCATCCTCATTCTCCAGGTGGACGCCTGACTTCTTTAATTCTCATCCTCATTCTCCAGGTGGACGCCTGACTTCTTCTTTTCTCATCCTCATTCTCCAGGTGGACGCCTGACTTCTTTAATTCTCATCCTCATTCTCCAGGTGGACGCCTGACTTCTTCTTTTCTCATCCTCATTCTCCAGGTGGACGCCTGACTTCTTTAATTCTCATCCTCATTCTCCAGGTGGACGCCTGACTTCTTCTTTTCTCATCCTCATTCTCCAGGTGGACGCCTGACTTCTTTAATTCTCATCCTCATTCTCCAGGTGGACGCCTGACTTCTTCTTTTCTCATCCTCATTCTCCAGGTGGACGCCTGACTTCTTTAATTCTCATCCTCATTCTCCAGGTGGACGCCTGACTTCTTCAATTCTTATCCTCATTCTCCAGGTGGACGCCTGACTTCTTTAATTATCATCCTCATTCTCCAGGTGGACGCCTGACTTTTTCAATTCTCATCCTCATTCTCCAGGTGGACGCCTGACTTCTTTAATTCTCATCCTCATTCTCCAGGTGGACGTCTGACTTCTTCTTTACTAGGTATTTGCTAACACAAATACTGTTTTTGCCCCTGTTTTAAATCAAAGAAAACTTCGTTAGTTTAAAGCAGGGTGGTTGGCTGTGGTATTCTTGCAGATGGTGATGTTTCTCTTCGTCTCTCTTTATTGCCTTGGAATGATTGAAAAGACTGTTTTGTCTTTGTAATTGATCCTTGACTATAGGATTCCCCTCTGTGTGTTTTCCTTCAAAACCTTTCAACTGTAATCATGTGCCTCTTCTGACTTTGCTGATCCACTTTTGATTTCATTTTTCTTACACCCGTATTTTATCTCCCACCTTTCGTGGCTGTATTTTGTAACCTTGAATCTTGGTAGTATACCTTGACATTCCTTCTTATTTGTTTGGAATAAAACTTATCTCAAAGCTTGGAGAAAGTAAGATTATTAGTAACGAAATACGCTGATTTCGACAATTATAGAATGAAAAGAAAAATCCAATTTTTTGGATGACTGTTGGAAAAGGAATAAAGGACTTATCTGATTGGAATTACTGGCACCAATGATCAGGGTATGCATTTCGGATTAATCAACCCAGTCTTTTAATCAATCTCCTCTCAATTGTCTCAAGGAGTTTTCATCGATAAATTTTCTCGTTTTTCACTTCTTCACTTCCTTTTCGCCTTATGGTGCCCGTGTGGGTTTTCACCTATAAGACTTTCTCATTTTACTTTTCTCTCAACTTCCGTCGCCTTATGGTGCCCGTGTGGGTTTTCACCTATAAGACTCTCTTATTTTTACTTCCTTTCCTTGTTTGTACCAGGGTGTTATGAACCACTTTATTTGCTTGCCTCAGCGTTTTTCTAAGATTGATCGAAAGGTCTTTTTTTGGTATAGGGTTAGAAATGAAAGCGGTATTAAAATCTAAATAGCTTTGGTATGGGTTTAAGATTACAACTCTTGGAATCTTTTCTTATTTCTGACACAATTCCTGCCCCAGTTTCTTGATTGGGGTCTCTTAAATTCTTTTCCGTGCACATTGTGCATGTGGTGCACTCTATGACCGAGCCGTGAGGCGCCTACGTATCCTTCTTTGAGGAATCAGGTCAAACGTAGTTCACTACATAATAGTGAAGATTTTGATCTTTTTTATTTTTTTATTTTATTGATTCCAAGAGAGGGTAGGAAAGAAACAAGTATGGCTCAAAGGGGAAGCAAATGGTATAGTGTTTGGATAGCAGAATAAATTGCCTTTGTCATTTCAATCTTCGAAATAGTGCTAAATACAAACATTCAAAAAGTTATGCATAATATCTTTTTACCGCGTCAGAATTGATCGCCATATCTATGCATTTGCCTTCAATATCTGTTAAACATAGTGCACCATTCGATAATACTCTGGTCACAATGAATGGTCCTTGCCAATTCGGAGCAAATTTGCCTCTTGCTTCAACCTGATGTGGAAGAATACGTTTCAGCACATGCTGACCTACTTCAAACTTCCGGGGACGCACCTTTTTGTTGTATGCTCTTTCTATTCTTCTTTGATATAATTGACCATGGCATACTGCGGTCAATCGTTTTTCGTCAATCAAGTTTAACTGTTCTAGACGGGTTTTGACCCATTCATCATCATCAATCTTTGCTTCGGCGATGATCCGAAGGGAAGGAATCTCAATTTCTGCAGGAATTACTGCTTCAGTGCCGTATACCAACAAATAAGGAGTTGCTCCTACTGAAGTGCGAACAGTAGTGCGGTATCCCAATAATGCAAATGGTAATTTTTCATGCCATTGTTTTGAACCTTCTACCATTTTCCGAAGTATCTTCTTTATGTTTTTGTTGGCTGCTTCTACTGCTCCATTCGCCTTGGGCCGATATGGGGTAGAGTTACGATGTGTAATCTTAAACTGTTGACATACTTCTTTCATTAAGTTGCTGTTAAGATTAGCACCGTTATCTGTGATGATCACCTTCGGGATTCCGAATCGACATATGATATTTGAGTGGACAAAATCGACCACAGCTTTCTTGGTCACTGATTTGAATGTCTTGGCCTCAACCCATTTGGTAAAATAATCAATAGCTACCAGAATGAATCTGTGTCCATTGGATGCTGCCGGCTCAATTGGTCCAATCACATCCATGCCCCAAGCAACGAAAGGCCATGGTGCCGACATTGTGTGCAACTCGGATGGTGGAGAATGAATCAAATCTCCGTGTATTTGGCATTGATGACACTTGCGTACAAAACTGATACAATCTCTCTCCATGGTAAGCCAATAGTAACCAGCCCGAAGGATCTTCTTTGCCAACACATATCCACTCATGTGGGGTCCGCAAACTCCTGAATGTATTTCAGACATGATAGTTGTAGCTTGTTTGGCATCTATGCATCTTAATAATCCAAGATCTGGTGTTCTTTTATACAGAACTCCTCCGCTTAAGAAGAATCCATTTGCCAATCGCCTTATGGTTCTCTTTTGATCTCCTGTGGCTTGTGCGGGATATATCCCCATTCTGATATACTCCTTGATGTCGTGGAACCATGGTTTACCATCAAATTCTTCTTCAACCATATTGCAATAAGCGTGTTGATCGTGGACTTGAATATGTATTGGATCTACATAAGCTTTGTCCGGATGGTGCAACATTGATGCCAGGGTAGCCAATGCATCGGCCACCTCATTATGGATTCTTGGAATATGTTGGAATTCCACTGATTGAAACCGCTGACAAAGATCATGTAGACATTGTCGGTATGGTATGAGCTTCAAGTCTCGGGTTTCCCATTCTCCTTGAATTTGATGTACCAAAAGATCCGAATCTCCCATGACTAAGATTTCTTGGATACCCATGTCTGCAGCTAGCCTTAACCCCAAAATGCAAGCTTCATATTCAGCCATATTATTGGTGCAATAAAATCGCAATTGAGCCGTAACAGGATAGTGATGCCCTGTTTCAGAAATGATTACAGCTCCTATTCCGACTCCTTTCATGTTGGCGGCTCCATCAAAGAAAAGTTTCCAGCCAGGTTTTTCAATTTGTTCCACCTCGTCGATGTGCATTGTTTCTTCATCAGGAAAATAAGTCTTCAACGGCTCATATTCCTCATCGACTGGGTTTTCGGCTAAATGATCGGCCAGTGCTTGAGCCTTCATTGCAGTTCGAGTCACATAGATGATGTCGAATTCTGTGAGCAATATCTGCCACTTTGCAAGTCTTCCTGTTGGCATAGGCTTTTGAAAAATGTATTTCAATGGATCCAACCGAGAAATGAGGTAAGTAGTGTAGGATGACAAATAGTGTTTCAATTTTTGAGCTACCCATGTTAGGGCGCAACATGTCTTTTCCAGATGAGTATACTTAACCTCATAAGCTGTGAACTTCTTGCTAAGGTAGTAGATGGCCTGTTCTTTTCTGCCCGTGAGGTCATGTTGCCCCAATACACAACCAAATGAATTCTCCAAGACCGTTAAGTAAAGAATCAAAGGTCTTCCTGGCTCTGGCGGGACCAACACGGGTGGTTTCGACAAGTATCCTTTTATCTTATCGAACGCTTCTTGACACTCATCAGTCCATTTGACCGCAGCATCCTTTTTTAACAATTTAAAAATTGGCTCGCAGGTTGTTGTGAGCTGAGCAATAAACCTGCTAATATAATTTAACCTTCCCAACAAACTCATTACTTCAGTTTTGTTTCTTGGGGGTGGTAGTTCTTGGATGGCTTTGATCTTTGATGGGTCTAGCTCGATGCCTCGTCGACTGACTATGAATCCCAATAACTTTCCAGATGGAACTCCAAATGCACAATTGGCAGGGTTAAGCTTGAGGTTGTACCTGCGAAGTCTTAAGAAGAACTTCCTCAAATCCCCAACGTGGTTGGCCTGATGTTTTAATTTTATGATCACATCGTCCACGTATACCTCAATCTCCTTGTGTATCATATCATGAAACACTGTGGTCATTGCTCTCATATAGGTTGCTCCGGCGTTCTTTAGACCGAATGGCATTACCCGGTAGCAATAAGTTCCCCATGGTGTGATGAATGCCGTCTTTTCTGCATCTTCTTCATCCATTAGAATTTGATGATATCCGGCATAACAATCCACGAAAGACCCTATATCATGCTTGGCACAATTGTCGATCAAAATATGGATATTGGGTAATGGGAAATTATCCTTTGGACTTGCTTTGTTGAGATTGCGATAGTCGACGCATACTCTAATTTTGCCGTCTTTCTTTGGCACAGGAACGACATTAGCTAACCAAACAGGATATCGAGTGACTCGAATGACCTTTGCTTCCAATTGTTTGGTGATTTCTTCTTTAATTCTCATACTCGTATTAGGCTTGAATTTTCTCAGCCTCTGCTTGACAGGAGGCACCGTTGGATCGGTGGGTAATTTGTGGACCACTAAATCAGTGCTCAAGCCCGGCATGTCGTCATACGACCATGCAAAAACATCTTTGAATTCTATGAGTGTTTTAATTAACTCTTCTCGGATCTTTGGTTCGAGATGGACACTTATTTTAGTTTCTCGGATATTACTCATGTCCCCTATATTGATGTCCTCGGTATCACTCAAGTTAGGTTTGATTTTTTCCTCAAAGTGAATTAACTCTTTACTAATCTCTTCAAAACCCTCATCTTCATCATATTCTGATTCGTAATCACAATATATTTCTTGAATTATTACTTCAGAACCAGATTGATTTTTAAGACTGGGCTGAAGATTCCTCATGCATGCCATATCACTAGAGCCAGCGTAAAAAGAACTGTATAGAAAAGAAGAAAAAGAAAAGAAAGCTATTAGGAATGATAATAAAAAGGAAACTGCTTTTTATTGGATAATGAAAGATAACAAGGTTTTGCACACTTCAAACCAACTGTAAGATAAACTTTGGGATTACAACCTTGAAATAACCCAAACAAACTGAAAGAAAATCAAAATAAACTACCAAGACTCCTTTCGAATCGGGAGAGGAGTGGCTTTCCAATTATTGAGCTTTGTTTCTGGTCCAACGAATTGAACTTCTGCGTTGCTACACCCTTCTCCGCCTTCCAGCATATTTACATCACTAAACAATTTCTCGAACCTTTCAATTAATTCCTCCTCAGGATTGTCCTGGGATTTAGGAATTGTTGTTATCGGGCGATTTTTAGCACCGGTCTTGACAAAAGACTTCGACAGTTGTGGTACTGGTTTTGGAAGAACCCATGCTTGGTGTTTCGACTTCCTGGCTCTTATCACGTCATTGGCGGTAGGTGTGAACCCTAAACCGAATGTTCCCCAGTTCTCGGGGAGAGATACTGGTTGTATAATTCCTTGCAGAGATAAGCCCAGACCTTTGCCGGGTATAAATCCATTCTTCAGCATTTCATAAGCTATCATGACTGATGCAGAGGATATCTTTGGATTCGAAAGGTATTTTCCTTCTAGAATTTTCTCTACCGACACCGTGTCGGACACTTGGTATACCCATGGTCCTTGGTCAATTTTTGTTCCCTCGACCGGTACAATGGTGCTGTTGTGAGCATTCAAACTTTCTTCTCCATGCACGACTATTTCTTGGTGATCCCATTCAAACTTGACAGCCTGATGTAGTGTTGACGGGACTGCTTTAGCAGCATGGATCCATGGTCGACCCAACAACAAGTTGTAAGAAACAGTCATGTCCAACACTTGGAATTCCATTGTGAATTCAACTGGCCCTATAGTTAGTTCCAACACTATGTCGCCAAATGAATCTCTGCTTCCACCGTCAAATCCTCGTACGCAGATACTATTCTTTTGGATCCTCTCCTCTTTAATTTTTAATTTGTTTAAAGTGGAGAGAGGGCATATGTTTGCACTGGACCCATTGTCGACCAATACCCGGGTTACTACGGAGTTTTCACATTTCACGGTGAGGTAAAGAGCTCTGTTGTGCTCGGTACCTTCCACAGGTAATTCATCATCAGCAAATGTAATCCTGTTTGTCTCAAAGATTCTGTTGGCTATTTTGCCCAAATGATTTACAGAGATCTTTTCAGGAACATGAGCTTCATTCAGGATTTTCATCAACGCCAGACGGTGTTCCTCTGAATGGATCAGTAATGACAACAATGAAATTTGAGCGGGGGTCTTCTTTAATTGATCCACAACAGAATAATCATGGAGCTTCATTTTTCTTAAAAACTCCTCCGCCTCTTCTTCCGTCACAGCTTTCTTTGTTGGCATTGGATTGTTTTTAGTTTTTCTCAGCTCTTCGGGAGTAAAACATCTTCCCGAACGAGTCAAGCCTTGTACCTCACACACTTCTTCCTTGATTTCTTTGCCCTTGTACATTACGGTCACCCGTTCATAGTTCCATGGGATGGCTTTGTTGTTGATGATTGGCAGCTGGATTACAGGTGCAATAATAACCCGATCTGTACGTGCTCCTTCCACGAATACAACGGGTTTGTTAGCAACCCCTGGTACTATCACCTTCGGCCTCTCTTGTTTTGCGGCAACTTTGTTCGATGATCCCTCATCGACTATCATAGACGGTTCATCACCATTCTTGTTATGCTTAGACACCGGCTTCTCCTCCATTAACTGTTTATCTGGCTTGGTTTCATGAGACTTGATCATCATGACAGTTTGTGACGGCTTCTTTGTCTCCCCATCAGCTTGTATGATTTCTATCATATTAGCCTCTTGATGGGCTGGCATTGGATTTCTATTGATATTTGGAGCTTCGGGGGTTTGAACCTCGATTTTATTAGTATCAATCAGCTCTTGTATTGCATTTTTCAAATGCCAACATTTCTCCGTATCATGGCCTGGTGCACCGGAGCAATATTCACAGCTAATGGTGTAATCCAGATTCTTTGGTGGAGGATTGGGTAGCTTGGATTGTATTGGTCTCAACATGTCTAACTGTCTCAGCCTGTGGAACAGACTAGTGTAAGACTCTCCCAATGGAGTGTAAGTTTTCTTTTTCTGTTCCCTTTCTCCCCTGAATGCTGGCCTAGGCCTGAAACCTGGTCCGGGATAAGCTCGGGGGTAGGTATTTGGTGTGACAGGAGCACGCCAATTGGTGTGAACAGGTGGCTGATTGTATGCTTGAGCGTGGTTAATGGCGAAATGAGGCTCTGAAGGGTGATAGTAATGTTGGGATGAATCATGGTGGTAAGCTGATTGGCGAGGTCGTTGCTGATTATAGTAAAGCGGTGAACCCCTGGGTCCCGGCCAAATTCCTGAATCAACTACGGTTGCTTCCTCCCTCTTCTTTCTTCCGATTCCTCCTACCCCGCCTTGAATAGCTTGAGTAGTTGCCTTAATTGCTGAATAGCTCATGATTTTATTTGTCTTGAGGCCTTCTTCCACCATACCTCCCATCTTCACTACCTCGTTGAATGACTTTCCAACCGCTGAAACCAAGTGGGCGTAGTAAGTTGGTTCCAAGGCTTGGAGGAAGTAGTCTACCATTTCGCTCTCCTTCATAGGAGGATCCACTCTTGCTGCCTGTTCTCTCCACCGAAAACCATACTCTCTGAAACTTTCATTGTGTTTCTTCTCAAATTTGGTCAAAGATAATCGATCTGGGATGATTTCCAGATTGTATTGGAAATGGTATGCGAATGCCTGTGCCAGGTCATCCCAGGTGTACCATCTTCCATGGTCTTGGCGTGTATACCACTCCAAAGCTGATCCGCTTAGACTTTGACTGAAGTAAGCCATCAATAATTCATCCTTTCCCCCAGCTCCTCGCATCTTGCTACAGAAACCCCTTAAGTGGGCTACTGGGTCGTCGTGCCCGCTGTATAGGTCAAATTTGGGCATCTTGAAGCCAAATGGCAATTGTACATTAGGGAATAAGCATAAATCTTTGTATGCTACACTGACTTGCCCACCTAATCCCCGCATGTCTCGGAACGACTGTTCTAGACTTTTGACCTTCCTGAACATCTCTTCTTGTTCAGCATTTTTGGCTGGCTTGTCAATTTCGGTTGGGAGATCAAACCGAGGAGCAGGTGAATTGATTTCGGAGGCTTTGAAGGTGGGCTCCGGGGGTAATATTGGTTGTCTTGGGCCTGAAATGTAGGCTCACTAGGAGATTTGTGAAATGTAGCAGGGGGAGGTGCTACAAAAACAGGAGTCATAGGTGGAGGAAGGTACGGAACTGGTTTTGGAGGTGGAGACTGTGGTGTCTGAGAGGTGGTGCCTCGGTAGTGCTGATAAATGGGGAAACTTGGGGATAATTCAGTGGTGATATTATCCTGAGTTTGGATCATTGATGGAGCAGGGTTATTTGGGTAAGATGGGGGTAACTGTCCTGTAGACCAAGCTTGGTACATTTCAGCCATTTGCTGCTTGAGCTTAAGCATTTCTTCTTTCATTTTCCCGACATCCATCTCTTCTATCTCCATACCTGTGTCAACATCTGGGATAGACATACTTTCGGGTATTGGTCCTTTTGATCTTGTGTGATAGTGATAATATGCCAGTATACTCTTTAGAGAAACTAACTGGTTGAATTCTGAAAATGGACAAACTTGTTAGTTTTGAGAGTTTAACACATATATAATCACACGTTGAGATGCAATGCTCCTAGACAAATAATCCCTTTCTATTATGCATTCGCTCGGTTGCTTGTGTCGTCCCAGCTTTCTTGAAATTGAAAAATTGTCATTCGCTTTTATTTACTATATATATCTTTATCGTGGTGGTCGAATCTTAGAGATTGCCTACGTATCATGTCAAACATGAATCAGACCTTGCGTAGTTCGGACCAAAGTCAATCATGTTTATTTATTACACAAAGATGGAATTACATTTGAAAACTTTAAGAAAATAGCTTGAAACACACACACTTAAATCAAAATAAAAGATACAATTCATAACATCTCACAAAATGCCCCACTTTCCACTTTTGTTCTCTAATATTGGATTATCTGCTCAATGTGGGGCTTGACCTGGATGGCCTCCCAGCGTACGATACATCCTTTCCAACTCCATTGCTAGATGACGAGCAAAAGTGGGTGCATGCTCTGTAAACCTTTCATAATCCATTCCTTGGCAGTTTACATAACTTTGAGATGTGAAGACTGCCAGGTCGTGGATTTGTGCCCTGAAACCTTGGAGACGTTGGTCTTGGTCTTGCAATTGCTGCTGACGAGTGGTGGCTATATCTCTGACACGGTTTTCACGATCTAAAGCTGATTCTAATAGAGCTCGGAGTCTGGCCTGCTCTAATCTTGCTTGCGATCTTTCCCTGTCGAGGTCTGCTTGTTGGTATTCTCTGTTGCATCTTCTTGCCTCTTCTAGTTGTGCACGAAGCTGGTCTTCTGATCGCATCCAATAGTCTTTTTCCTTCTTGAATTGAGCCTTGTCTTTTTCGGATTGCCTATCTTGGCGTTCCTTGTTAGATCTGGCTTCTTCGTTTAATTGTTGGATCCTTTCTTTTGCTTTGCTCAATGCCCTTTCGTTTTCCGCAAGAATGGAATCATAATCTTGCATTTTTTCGAAGAGATTGGCGATGATTTTTTGATCCTTCCAGCTTCTCTTTGGCGTTTCAGAGACTCTTTTCATTTTTAGGAATCGAGCATGAAGATTTTCATTCTCACAAGCTAGACTCTTTTTCTCGCCTTTGGCTTCTTGTTCTTGCAAATCTTTCTCCAAACTGAGGCTTCTTAGATTTTCTTTTAGGGCATGGATAGTGGCTTTGTACCCTTTTTCTTTTTCTCCCCAGATTAACCGTTCTTGGATTTTATCATTGAAATTTTGAACATGGGGTCTTTTTGTTGGCCTTTTTAGCTCAGGTTCTGGTACATCATCCACGCGAGACCGCTTTTCGAACCACCTCGCATATCCAGGATTTATCTCACCCTTGGTAGTGTCTAGGACTTGAGTATCACTTTTCAAGTATCGGCACCCATTCCACATTTGCTGAAGTGAAGCTTCGGGAATAGTGGCTTCTGGGTGTAACTCGATTACTTGCATACTCAAATCTTCCTCATCAGGAACTATTTGATATCTCCCTAGTTGCCTTAGGACTCTTAGTGGTGCATACGGCTGAATGCTTCTCAATCCCAATAGTAGTAGATAACTATTTGAGGTTGACATATGTATTACTTCTCTCATCGGGAGCCATCCCAGAGTCCATTCAATTTGATTTGCCGTTAAAGCCTTTAGATGAGATACCCATGCTTCTATCCCTTCTGGAGCTTGATAATTTTTTGTTCTTTCCTCATAGCTCTCGATGCAATTAGCTTTGTTCGACCCATACTGTATGATCTTGGGTTGTTGTTGGAGATGTTCAATCACCCACATTTGCAACAAAATTTTGCATCCTTCGAAAACTTTCGCTCCTGATTTGCATAAAGTCAAAGCCCGATAAATATCTGATAGAATGATGGGGACAAGGGTGTGATTTTCTTTAGTGGTGAGGATTTGCACAATTTTTGCGGTGCGAATATCAATTGTTCGCTCTTTATTTGGGAAGACCATGATTCCTAGAAAAGCCACCATGAAAGCAAATCGACGGTGCATCTGCCAAGTGTCTTTGTTTTGCTTATTAGTAAGGCCTTTCTCATGAATTTCGAACCCATCTGACTTTCCAAACCTGGAATACAAAAAATTGAAGGAACAACATCCATTGATGACATTGCTTTTCCTGATTTGACTGCTGATGTTCAGAAGACCGAAGAATCGATGTATTGAAGGAGCCTTTGTGAATATCAAGCTTTGATTTCTTAAACTTCCGTCAAAACCAACATAGCCAGCTATCTCCTCTAATGTAGGAGTAAGCTCGAAGTCAGAGAAACGAAAAACATTGTGAACAGGGTCCCAGAAAGTTACTAATGCCGTAATCAGATCATCCCGAGGCTCAACTTTCATAATGTCCGTGAGATTTCCCAAATGCTTGACGACCCATTTTTGACCGTCTTCGCCTAAATCATACCACCACATTTGAAGCTGACATAGAAATTCCTCCGTACTTGTGGATGAGGGGCTTTGTGTAGTGCTCATTTTGTATCTGAAATTTAATTTTAATAAAGTCAAAATTTATACTAAAAATCATTTTCGAAATTTTTTCTTTTATTTATTAAAAAAAAATTTTAAAAAAAAAACTATATTTTTTCGAAATTTTTAAAACAACCCATTTTATTCCTTTCTCCTTATCAAGATTTTATTTAAGCTGGTCAACAAGCATGTTCGAGGCAAATGAATGCACAAGTAACAAGTAGGATGCATCATGATGGTCTTTTAATTTTTTGGTTCACCTGTCCTAGACAGACCCAACCCCTGTGTTGAGTCTCCAAGGCCAAATGCATATGATGCAAATATTCGTTCCTACTAGGGATCCGGTACATGGCTGAGTTATTCTAAGTGTAAAACCTTAGGTTGATTGTTCTAAACCTGGCTTACCCAAACGGACAGTTTGAGCCGAAGCGGGGGCAACGTACCGGGAGCACGAAAGTCTGCCCGGCCTAGTTACTTGTCCCAACTCCGTCTTATTTGGTATGACTTTAACAGAAAGGTGGGTCACGCGCACGTGTACACCATAAATTCAGAAGACTCAGAAAGAAGGGGGTTTCGTAGCAGTTGTATATATTCACAATTCAAATAATATTAAAGCGGTAAAAAAAACATTTAGCATATTAGCATATAAACAGTTGAAAATTATATAGTAAGTAAAGCCAATAAAAACAGATATTTTAAGCTCGAATTCTTTAAACCCTGAACCAATGGTTCTGGGTTCGTTCCCCAGCAGAGTCGCCAGAGCTGTCGCACCTCCTTTTCGCCGCGCCCGCGGGGCGCGTGGGGAGTTTTCTCCTCTAAAAGGACAGTCGAAACGGGATTTGTTTATTTGTTTTAGAGTCGCCACCTGGGAATTTTAAGGCGTCCCAAGTCACCAATTATAATCCCTGAATCGAGGAGAATATGACTCTGTTTATTATTCTGCGAACCAGAAATCCTGAGTAAGGAATTCTGTTAATCCGGAAGAAGGTGTTAGGCATTTCCGAATTCCGTGGTTCTAGCACGGTCGCTTAACTGTTTTTATTATTGGCTTAATTATCTTGATTTTATTAAATATATTGATGTTACATGATTTTACTACCGCTTATACTTATTGTGATTGAGGACCCTTCTTTGAATCGAATTACGCGTACGTATATTCGTGTTATAAATTTAAAAATGCGGAATTGTGTCACGCGCACGTGTACACAATTACTTTTGACAATATATTTATTAAGCACATTTTTTTTTCGAGATTGCGTTGAATCAAGAATAATTATTTTTCTTGAATAATGAACCGTACATATCGAATTTTTATAAAATTGATTTAACGATTTTAGAAAAATCCTTTTATTAAATATTCGCTCGAAATTGCGCGTACGCATAATCCGAAATTTTGCTTTTAAAAGTATAATCAGGGTACGCGAACGTATCCCTAATTGCGCAACATATTTGTAATGATATTATGGAATTTCAAAAAAAATGTTTATTATATTATGAGAAATCTTCCTTTAAGATATCCTTTAATTTTTGGAAAATAATCCACAATTTATTAAATATTGACCATTGATTATAATTTCCGAATATAAATCATATTCATTCCAATTATTCAAATTCAAAGGACAGAATAAAAATATGATTAATACTAACTTTAAAACAAATATGACATATATATATATATGCCAAAGAATAAATTGCATATGAAACCGAAAATAAATGATTCATAAAGGAAGGAAATATTTTCCGGGAATTTTCATTATTACTTAATGCAAATTCTATCTTAATTACCATTGATTTAAAGTGCTGCCATTTGTATATATACAACTCAACGTATTCTCACATACTCGTTTTAATCTTAATAGATGAAATTAACTTACTTAGTTATGCCTATGATTGAGTTAGGATAGATATAGATATAATCAAACCAATTTGATTCTTAATCTATGTGAATTATTACTAACTATTAATTTTCACATTGTATAAATTCCTAAGCCCTTTATTACTAAGAAAGAGAATAAGTCTTGTTGACTTAATAAAATGATATTGCATACAATATATTACTTACTATATTTGACACTTTTGAACATACGGATTATACTAATACATCTTTCAACTATAAATTATGAACACCACCAATGTTATGCCAAAAGATGGCAAATTGCAGCTAATCATCATCTAGCTTTAAACAACAACTAATTAACTAACAAGATAAACTTATAGCATATTTTCTTTGATAATGCTAATATTATGCTATACCTATCTAACAACATCATGAAATGTAAATAAAAACCAACTTTCTGCCGTGCTTCTTATTTACACAACTCATAGATAAATAAACTAATGAAATTTGACATGGATAACATTATTACAAAGTTTTATATGAATTTCAAAATAAGACAATTTAACTCATGGCTATCAAATTGAGTTTACTACTAATTAATTAACATAAAAAAAATAAAAATAATGAACATGGACAATTGGAAATAGCATTTCAATTCAAGCTTCATTGATGGGTCATGCTGAAATCTCTTTCCAACTTAAAATTTAAAAGATATATATATACCTGAAAATGGAGGTAGAAGAAGTAAGTTTCAGCAGTTACAGCAGTAACAAATTCAGTAGAATATACTGATAATCCGGTAAATCTGAACAAGAATAGGATCCGAAGAAAATAGATGCACAGTATAGTATTTTAAAAGACACTTCAGATTTTAACTGAACAGTGGAATCACACAAAGTTGAACAGATTCAACACAAGAACAACATTTCAGATTTCAGCTTTTCTTCAGTTTCAAATTCAGTTTGTTTCTGATTTTCTGTTTCTGCTGCTGTATCTGTGTGTGAGTGTGTATGTGAGTGTTCTATTTTCTGTTTCCTTTCTTTAAAATCTTAGCCCTCAAAATCTCTTAAAAATTCTCTCTTAAAAATTCTCTCTGCCTTTCTTTTTCTTTCTTAAAATCTTCCTCTCTGAAAAATTCTGCCCCTAACTGTCTGTCCATCTCCTGTATTTATACAGGGCTGGTCCTAGGCAATTTAAGTGCTTCTTGGACCCCCTTTTATCTTTTAAAAACAGAAAATCATATCTAAAATCTGCTTTTAACTACTTTAAATCCCATTGAGTGAACTTTTTCCTGATTTTCAGCATTCCATTACCCTTTGTTTCCCATTATCTCCTAAATTATAGCCACTAACATTCCATTATAAGCACACTATTATTATTATATTACCCTACTGTTTCATTTCTTAAATACTCACTGAAAATCCCTCAATACTACTGTTATTACTGCCCCAGACCAAAATTGCTTAAACCTTAACCAAATTATCTGAATTAAACCTGTTTAGAAGCTAATAACCAAGTCCTAAATCAAACAAACATTCTGTCTATTCAATGATAACTAATTGATCCAACACCCAATGTCTAATAGCTAATGGACAGAACTAAATTCAGATTTGAACATTGAACTTGTACACAAACATTTTAACAATACGCAGAACTTAACAGAACAAAATCTGAATTGAAATTGAATTTAGCATAAGTGCAGGGGTATTGACAGTATATGCATTACTTGAAACTAACTGCCCAGAAATCAATACATACACAACATCCATTTGACGGACTCACTGATTTATAAACAAACATGATTTAAAAGACTAATTAACTAACTATCTATAACAATTGTCAACAAACGATAGGTAGACAAATTGTTTCAATCAGTATTTATCATAAACGATAATTCATAATATAACTAATCGACGAACTTAATCGAGTCGATTACATACATTGTAAATAATCACAACCAATAGAAACAATTCACATTCGGATCAAGTAAATAGGTAGGAGACAGAAATGACAGAATTGATCAAAACAAATATGAAAAATCAAAAAGCTATTGACACAGACAACAATACACTTAGAATACACAAAATAATAGAAAAATACCTCTGAATTTTAATCAGACTCGAACTCAACTCGGCTTCGGATTTTTGTTTGAAATCAAACTGACCTTAGTCGAAGTATTTTCCACTGAAAATACTTCGACTAAGGTCGATTAAACCTCAATTTTCACTTAATCTGAACAGAATCCAAAAGTTTGGTATTTTTAGGGTTCTTAAAAACTCGATTTGGGATTTAACCATTTCTGGTCAGATTCGAGAAGAACCAAAGATGTTCTAGGCACGAGGGAGGCCAGGGGGGTAACTGGTGTGAGTTTGAAACAGATCTGGGTAAATTTTTGTTTGGCTCGAATCTTCAAAAGAAGATTCGAGAAGTTCAGAACTGATTCGAGCCAAACAACCAACAGATCCATACCCAGGATGACTAGGGGAAGCTATGGTGTTAACTAGGTGCTGTTTGGTTTAGATCAGGTTTTCAGGCCAACCTTCGATTTAAGATTCGAAGAGTTGGGGCCTGATTCGAAGGGAACTAAGGTTGGATTCGTGTAGGGGAGGTTCAGGAGGTCCTAGGGTGTTAAGGTGGTGACCGGCGGCGTTGATGCCGCCGGGTTTCAGGCGGTGGAATCCTAGGGCGGCTAGGGTTAGGAGTGGGGCTTGGGGGACGATGATGAACAGTGTAGGAGAGGGGGGTGTTTAGTTAGGGGCCGGGTAAGGCTTGGGGACTTATATAGGGGTGGGGTGGACTGATGTTATCCGTCCGATCAAGTAAGATTAAGGGCCAGGATTAATCCACTAATCCGAACGACATCGTTTGGTCTAAGTTCAGGGTCGGCCTGTATTGGGTCAAAGGGTCGGGTTACGGGTTTCGGGTAAGGGTAGAAGATCTCGTCCGTTGATTGGATTTGATCGAACGGTCCATGCTGAGCCATGACTAAACGCTGTCGTATTGACTCCTTTCGGACTGGACCGGACCTGGGCTAAAGGGGGTAATTTGGTTTGGGCTGTTGGGGTAATTAGTTCACTTGGGCCTGGATTTTAATCCAGGTCCAATATTCTTTCACAATTACATATATTTTCTAATTAAAAAAAATCCTAATAAAAATTATAAAACAATTTTTTAACCTTACACAAAAAATATTAATTACTTTATAACAATTATTTAACACATAGTCAAAACATCAATCACACAATGAAACATTAAAATTAGAACAAACGCATATTTTTGTGATTTTAATTAAATTATCTCTTAAATGCATAATTAAATCCTATATGCATGCAATATGTATTTTATTTTATTTTTTGATTTATTTTGACAAAATAAATATTTACGGACATTTCCAAGGCACAGCCCTGCTGTCAATCATCGGCAGCTGGACCACAGGCTTTATGGTCACCCGTTCTCTACATACCCCTTTCAACACGACCGCCGGTGTGGGCGGGATCCCTGGTATTACCAACTTGCTTGGCTCGGGTTTGCTTGTTATGGCGGACGGGCTCTTTCCCAATATCACTACCGGCTTGACGCCTTCTCCCTGCGACTGTACACTCGTTCCTCCACTGGTTGAGACTTCTTTCGGGGCGGCTTGGATCATCATCACTGTTTGTGAGGGTTTTCTCAATTCTCCTCCCTCACACACCAACTCAATCATGTGAGTTTCGTGGTGCGCTGGCAGTGGGTTTTGGTTGATGTTAGGAGCTTCTGGTGTCTGGACCTCGATCTTATTGGTGTCGATAAGATCCTGTATGGCATGCCTTAACTTCCAACACTTCTCGGTGTCATGCCCGAGCATCCCTGAGCAGTATTCACAACTTATTGATCGATCCAAATTCTGAGGTGGGGGATTTGGTTCTCGAGTCTGGACAGGACTAACCAAACCCAATTGCCTCAGCTTGTGGAACAAAGCGGTGTAGGTTTCTCCCAACTCCGTGAAAGTTCTCTGCTTCCGCAACCTGTCATTCCTAGCATCTGGATTTCCCCGGAAGCCTGCCCCTGAAGGGTTTCTATACGCCCTCGGTGGAGGATAGGTGTTTTGTGGTGGTGCATATATGTTCTGGGGAGCCGGCGCGCGCCATTGTGGGCAAACCGGAGGCTGAGTGTATGCTTGGGCCTGGTGTACGGAACAATGTGGTTCTCGAGGTGGATAGAAATTTTGTGGTGGGTTGTATGGGTAGTTTGACCTGTGAGGTCTGGGTTGGTTGTAGTGCGGCCTGCCAGCCCTGGACCAACTGCCTGCCTCGATCGTGGCAACCTCTTCTTTCTTTCTTCTCAGCGCACCTCCCGTGCCGCTTTGAATAGCCTGGGTTGTGGCTTTGAGTGCCGAATAGTTCAAGATTTTGTCAGACCTCAGACCCTCTTCTATCATGACCCCTATCTTGACCACCTCGTTGAAAGATTTTCCAACTGTTGTCACCAAGTGACCAAAGTAGGTTGGATCCAGTGTCTGCAAGAAATAGTCCACCATCTCTCCCTCTCTCATGGGAGGATCGACTCTAGCTGCTTGTTCTCTCCAGCGGAACCCGAACTCGCGAAAACTTTCCCCGGGTTTCTTCCCAGTTCTCAATAATGTGAGACGGTCAGGGACTATCTCGAGATTGTACTGGAAATGACCTGCAAAAGCCTGCGCCAGATCATCCCACGTGTACCACCTGCTGGAATCCTGCCTGGTATACCATTCTAGTGCAGATCCGCTCAGACTTTGGCCGAAATAAGCTATCAGCAGCTCATCCTTGCCGCCTGCCCCTCTCATTTTGCTACAGAATCCCCGCAAATGTGCCATGGGATCACCGTGCCCTTCATATAAATCAAACTTAGGCATCTTGAACCCAGCCGGGAGTTGGACGTCTGGGAAAGGGCACAGATCTTTGTATGCTACGCTGACTTGATTGCCCAGCCCGTGCAAGTTCCTGAAGGACTGCTCCAGGCTTTTGAACTTTCTCAATACTTCATCCTGTTCAGGGGCCTTAGCCGGCTTCTCAATCTCTGCCGGCACTTCCAAATGTGGATTGTAAGCCTGTGGTTCGGGGGCATGAAACGTAGGCTCGGGGGGGTAGTATTGTGTATCGTGAGCCTGAAACAATGGCTCACTGGTCGTTCTTTGCAAAGGGGCTGATGTTGGTCCCACAAAAATGGGAATATTGGGTGTTGGGAGAGGTTGATGGGGTGGTGGAGCTTGGGAATCATGAGGGCTTCTTTCTTGATGATAAAGGGGATTTGGGCGGCTTGTGGAAGGGCCAGAGTGAGGGTATTCCGGCATGTGTCCCAGTGTTTCAGGGCTCTTTTGTGTTTTGGCTATGGCTAGCTGCATTGCATTCATCTCTAGTCCCATCCTTTCAATCTTTTCCATCGCTTCTTTTAGCAACTGGCTCATCGGCCTCTCTTCCTCATTACTATTCTCTGAAGTAGTCATGCTGGTTGCTATCGGTCCTTTGGATCTGGTTTGATAGGAGTGTGTTGCCAGAGTTCTTTAACAATTGATTTGTTTGATTCAGACAACAACAAACTTTGTTAGCGTTAGAGTTTAACAGATTTGATCATAACACATAGAGGATGCAATGCACCTAGGCAGTTAATCGTTTCTACATGCTTTGCTTCAAACAACATGCGTCATCCCGGTTTGCTCATTCGTCCCCTTTTAAAGTACTTTGGGAAACCCTGTGTTTTATTTTATTTTGTATTTTCTTTTCTTTCTTTATTAAAAGCGGTCGAATCTTATGGGGATTGCCTACGTATCACGTCCCCGCGTGAATCAGACCAGGCGTAGTTCTGCCTCAAAGTAAAGACACATAGAAATTCTTCTGGAATCACTTAATTTCATTATCAAAATTTGCTATTACACATTACTTCAAATAAAATAGCAACAGTACAGACTCCACGGTTTTAAACTTGGTTTGAAGAAAAGAAAACAACATATGGGAAAACAACAAAACCAAATAAACAAGACTTGACCAAAAACTAATTCTCCAACTTAAGGGCTCGCGAGGCATCATTCGGCCTTTCCGCGGCTCTAGGTGTGAGGTCTCTTTGCAGGCTCTTCAACTCGTTCATAATCCGGTGGACGCAGCCCATGATGGAGACAAGGAGGGTCTTCCGAGGTGTTCGCTCACATGCCAGGCATTTCATATAGATGTAATGCCCGATTTCGTCAATCCTTGCTCGAATGTTATCCCTTTCACTGAACAACTGCCTGATTTGTCGGTTTTTCAACCCCAGTGCCTGAGCATTGTCAGCAAGTCGATCCTGGAACAACTCCATTTGTCTTTCCATGCAGGCCATTGCATCGTAGCACTGTCTTCTGTCGGCCTGGGCGTCTCGTGCTTGTTTGACGATCCGATCATGTAGAGTGGAGTTCGTCTCCCTTAATATCCCGACGCTCATTTCATAATCCCTTATGACCTGTTGCCAACGTTGCTTCCGGGCCATTGTGTACTTTGCCCATCTGACCTTCATCCTTGCTATGCAAGCTTCTGATTGTTCTAATTCTTCTTGGCTCTGGATGACCTGACTTCTCAAACTTGCTATCAATCTTTCGTCAGAGCGACGCTTCTGTCGGTCAACGTTACTCTTACTGGCTTGGCGAAGGCGGGCCTTCAAGGTTTGGTTTTCTTGGGCTAGCTTGTTTCTTTCAGCCTGCTCCGAGGCGACTTGCACATTGTTCTCAAATACAAGCCTTTCGACTTGTTGCTTTAGCTTCCCGATTTCAACCCGGTAACCTTCCTCCCTTTTTAACCATCCCCATTGCTCTTGTGAATCATCTGTGAAGTGTTGGACGTGTGCCCTTTTAGCAGGTCTTTGCCGAATCTGAAACCTTCTTTCGAACCAAGCATCGTACTTTGGGTCTACCTCACCTTTAGCTAGTTCTCGCACCATGGTCTTGGGCTCCAAGAATCTACATTCATGCCACAGTTTTCTAATCTTCCCCTCGGGGAATATGACTCCCGGGCTTAATTCCAAGGCATGCTTGCTCAGATCTTCATCAGTAGGGACTACTTGAAACCTGCCCAGTTGTCGTAATACCCGATGAGGGGCATATGGCTGGATGCTGCGAAGCCCCATTAAGAGAACATGACATTCTTCAGCCGACATGTAGATCACCTCAGTATCAGTCAACCAACCGAATGCCCATTCAATTTGGTCAGCTGTTGTTGACCTTAACCGTGTAAACCATGCTTCGACACCTTCAGGAAATCTGGCGCCTGTCATGCGCTTCTTGAATCCGCTGATACAATTCCTCTCGGTCAACCCGTGGTTCATGTATCCTACTCGGTGATGGAGATGTTCCTGCATCCATAGCTGAAGTAACAGGTTGCAACCTTGGAAGAACTTGCCTCCTTCTCGGCATATAGTCAGAGCCCGGTAGATTTCGGACAAAATCAAAGGAACCACAGTACTATTGGTTCTTTTGATTGCCACGTCGGCCATCCCTACCAGACCTATCTCTATCTTTTTATCCTTCCTTGGACAGACCATGACTCCCAAGAATGCTGTGATAAAAGCCAAAGTACGTCTTGCTTCCCATTTGTTTCTGTTCCCGCCGTGAGTTAGCCCAAGGTTCGGTTCCTCGAAACCCTGCGGGGTTCCGTACCGCTGATACAAGAAATGGAGATCACAACATCCTCTCGATAAATCGTCATGTTGTACCTTCCGACTAATGCTTAGTAGATCCAGAAACGCATGCGGAGACACTGGCCTTGGCGAAAGCAAATATTGCCCTCTTAACCTCTCATTCAATCCCGCATATCCGGCAACTTCCTCAAGTGTCGGTGAAAGTTCAAAGTCAACAAAACGGAATACATTGCGGGTTGGGTCCCAAAATGGTATTAGAGCTTCAAGAATATCTGTCCTCGGCCTAACACCCAACAAATTTACAAAACCTCCCAATATTCTTCCTACTACCCCTTTGCTATCGGCTTCCAAGTCATTCCACCACATGTGGAGTTGTAGAGGGACCTCGCTGAGGGCCGAGAATGGTTCATTTTGCTCTGTGCTCATCCTGCACATTTATTAAGGTGACCTTTTAGGCGAAAACAAAAACCTTTATTTTGACTCTAAACAAAAAATCTTTGAACACAAAAACAAACAATATATGTATTTATATACATGTGTATATATATATACATATATGCTTTATGGTATATCATTTTTGGTAAAATGAAAAAGGGAGTTGGACCCGATGAGGGTTGCCTACGTATCTCACATCCGGTGAGAATCAAACCGACGTAGTTCGGGTTATAAACTAAGTAGTTTATTATTTTATTTTATTTATTTTTTCTTTTTCTATTTTTTTTTTTTTTTGAAAATAGAGTAAAATAAAATAAAAACTCATTCCTCATTCCCAGCTTGCCATTTTTCTCTTTTCTCTTTTCCTTTTTTTCCTTTCTTTTTTTTTCATTCTTTTTTCATTCTCTTTTTCGTTTCTTTTTTTTTTGCTTTTCTTTTTGTTGTGGTCGAATCTTATGGAGATTGCCTACGTATCATGACCCCGCATGAATCAGACCTTGCGTAGTTTGGACCAATAAGAGATAAACAATAATAAACATTTTTTTCAATTTTCATATTAAAACAGACCGGGTTCCAAAGGTTTGAAGATGACCTACAAACTCGAAAATCAAACACCTGCATATTCTAATCAAAAGATTTACAAACGGCTAGTTTCTTTCCCCGTTTGACAAATGCAACCAAACGGCTATTTTTGCAAATGTGGCCCCCTCCAAATTTCACATGAATTTTGAGGCCGGGAGGATTATTTTATGACACCTTACAAACTTGTCCGTTCTTTTACGAAAATAACCTTTCGACAACTGAAAGGTACTCTAAGGCTATTTCGGCAAGAACGGTTTAAGACGCGGCCGAGGCTGGCTCGGCTTATTATGACAAAATTCAAACGGTATTTTTTTTCTTTTCAAATTATAATAAAACCTGGTGTTGCAAACACGGCCCTTCAGCGCCTCGGGGACGAAGATTTTTAAGGCTGTGTGGGTCCATATCTCAAAATGACCCAAAGGCGGCTGTTTATGCCAAATCAACCTTCCGGCGTCCCTTTCGGGAACATTTGACTATTTATGACAAAACAGCATCACCTGACTTATTTATAACTCTTTTTTATCGTTTTTCAAATTAGAAAAGTCAATATTGCAAACACGACCTTTCAACGTCTCGGGGACGAAGATTTTTAGGCTGTGGGGGTCAACTGGACCAAGTCTTAAAAAATGACCCAAAGGTGGCTGTTTATGCAAAGTCATCCTTCCGGCGTCCCTTTCGGGAACATTCGGCTATGTCTTGATAAAACAACGTCACCCAACTTCTTTATGACAAAATTAAAGTTTGACATATATTTTTTTGTTTATTATTATTAATTTGTTTTTGGCTTTTTAGCAAAAGGTGGGGTTGGACCCGATGAGGGTTGCCTACGTATCTCACATCCGGTGAGAATCAAACCCGCGTAGTTCGGGTAAATAAACTATTTTTGAGAAGACCTTTTTCCATTTTCTATTTTTTTTATTATATTTTTTCCACAACAATCAAAAAGACTATTATTTTTTATTCATAACAAACAAACAAATTAACAAAAAACATACAAAAAACATAAAACATTCCTTCTTTTTCCTTTGTTTTTCTTATTCTAAAGAAAAAGAAATTTTTTTTTTTTGGAATTTTACCTTGCTTAAAAAAATATTTTTTGAATTTTGGATTTTAAAGAAGAATCAAAATGTTTTCAGATTTTTTTTTAATTTTGAATTTTCTTTTGAATTTTTTTTTGATTATATATATATTTATTTTGGAACAGATAATAAAATCACGTTAACGCCCGACTCTTTTTATTTTTATTTGGCATTTTCATAGACAACCAAAATAAGATTAAAAAAACATTTTTTTAAAAAAACCAGACTTTTTTTGATTTTTATTTAATGGCACAACAAACTATTTTCTTTTTGGAAGAAAAAAAAACAAGACAGAACAATGATGATTTTTTTTCTTCTATTTTTCCTTTGCTTTTAATATAACAAACTAATAAGACATTTTTTTTTATTTTCTCAAAATTTCGGCAGAGTTTCGATACTACTTGGACATTGCTTTTTTTCTAAAAATAAGTAGTTATATCTCTACACTGTTATTTTCTCCTCTTTTTCACGATTTTCTAATTTATGGAAAATGATGACAACATACAAAATCTTTTGAATTTTCATGCTCTTTATATATATATATATATATATATATATATATATATATATATATATATATATATATATATATATATATATATATATATATATTTTATATTTATTGTATTTTTTCAAAAATGTGGCATGGGGGACATAGGGAATTCCAAGACTTCTTGGATTCCGCAAATGTTCCCCATGTGCTTTTCCCAAAAATGAAGCATGGGGGACATAGGGAATTCCAAGACTTCTTGGATTCCACAAAGGTTCCCCATGTGCTTTTTCCCAAAATGTAAAGCGTGGGGGACATATGGAATACCAAGGCCTCTTGAATTCCACAAATGTTCCCCATGCTTTTGATTAAAATAAGATCATGCTGGAAAAACGTGCGGCCTTCTTATTAAACGTGATCAACATAACAATTCACCCTTGAATAAGTACAACATGTAGCACATAGGATGCCAAAAGATGGTCTATTATTTTCAGGTTGCTTGTCCTAGACGGACCCAACCCCTGTGTTGAGTCCCCTAAGTCAAATGCACATGATGCAAATAAACGTTCCTACTAGGGATCCGGCATGTGGCTTTGTTATACTAAGTTCAGAACCTGGGTGTTTGTTCTAGACCTGGCTTACCCGAGCGGACAGCTCGAGCCGAGGGGGGGCAGCGTACCGGGAATACAGAAGCTTCACCGGCTTAGCAACTTGTCCGAACCTCGTTCTAAATTGGGATTTGACACTATACAGAAAAGAAGTCGTACGAAGTACACCCTTCTTCATGATTTAGAAGACTCAGAAAGGATAGGGGTTTCGGCACAGTTTATATACAGTTCACGTAATATCAAAGCGGTAAAAGACAACCAATTAGCACATTAAGCACAGATCATGTAACAAAATCAGATAAAACCAAATATAACAATTTATCTAAGCTCGAATTTCTAAACCTGAACCAGTGGTTCTGGGCCATGATCCCCAGTGGAGTCGCCAGAGCTGTCACACCTCCTTTTTCCGCACCCGAAGGGCGCAAGGGAGTTTTTTCCAATTAAAGGACAATCGAAACGGGATTGGTTTAATTATTTCAGAGTCGCCACTTGGGAGATTTAGGGTGTCCCAAGTCACCAATTTTAATCCCAAATCGAGGAAAAGAATGACTCCATATTACAGTCTGCGCACCAGAAATCCAGATAAGAAATTCTGTTAACCCGGGAGAAGGTGTTAGGCATTCCCGAGTTCCGTGGTTCTAGCACGGTCGCTCAACTGTCATATTCGGCTTATTTATCTGATTTTAAATATAATTATGAACCAATGTGCCAATTTTAACTTTTTACCGCTTTATTGTTATTATTTCAAAAGAATGTGAACATCGCTTAAAACATGTCTTTGGACTGCGTCACATGAAATGCACCCACAATCTGGAACATATTTTATTTGATGTTTTGGGATTTGGATCTGGGTCGCATGAAATGCACACCCCAAGTTTTAAGAAAGTAGATTATTAAACACGCACCTAAAGAGACTATCGTGTTATTATTTTGGGAAGGCCACGAAATTCGCTGAGCGGCCCTCCTGAATTCTAAGTAACTTTAAAACAAGTATTTACTGAGGGCCCCGCAATTTGCATTTTTTGTTTGTCGAGGCTCGTCCCATTAATTATTTAAAAATGAATTTGCAACGTCATGGAAATGCATCTCAGACCACGTCACAGTCAATGTACCCGTGATTAGAGACACATTTCGATTTCGTTGAGATTTGGATTTGGGTCCCATAAATGTGCACCCGAGTTTAGGGAGATGACATTATTAAAGGCGCGCTTAAAGCAACTAGCGCATTATTATTTTGGGTAAGGCCGTGAAATTTGCTAAACGGCCCGTCCCAGAATCTAAGTGTTCATTATGATACATATATCTGTGAGGGCCCCGCAATTCGTCCCTTTTATTCGGCGAGGCTCGTCTCATTTTATTTATTTATTTATTTCTCTTTTTTTTTTTTTTTCTTTTTTTTTTAGAAAAAGGACAAGGCTAAAATGACTACATTTCTTTGCTACTTTGCGGGGTCATGGGTTGTAGATTAAACTTATTTGATGAAACGAGTATTTTTTTTCGCGGGATTAAATTACTACTATGATTTTAACATTACTACTACATGTACAAACAACCATTAAGACAAACATTTAGATAGCAATAATCTGAGCATGGAGAAACAAAATGCCGAATAACTACTTAACATGACGAAACAAAGGAATACATTCACGACCAAATTTCAATATCATACGGAGTTAATTAACAAGAAATAGCAATTTGCAAACATCATATGAATATGTCTCGCTCATTTGCATACTATTCGCATGAACTAGGATTGTATTTCAAGAAACACATGTACATGTTACTAAACAGCAAATATGAAGGACACGGACAGAGATGACCTACTTGATATTATCGTCCGATGCGTTGGACCTGCGACGAAACCTCGGACAACAACCTCGACGGAACTCAAGCCGGACCTCACTGAACGAGGAACAACGATGAAACCTCGGAACAAACTCGACGAACCGGACCTCGAATCAACTTTTGGACTTTGGACTGGAACTCGACTTCAACTCGACCTCACTGACGGACTGTTTGGTCGACGACTGTGGGGTCGACGGGCAGTGTTTAATGGCTGGAGGCATCGCTGGACATGGGGACGACGAACAGCAGTGGTCGTCGGGGCAGTGACACCGTGAGGGAGTAGTGGTGCGACTGGTTTTTTTTTTTTTGGGGTTACGATGGGGAGGCGACGGAAAGGTTTTGGAAGGGTGACGGGCAAGCAACAGCAGTTGTTGTTTGACAGAGGCGGAGGCGTGGGTGTCGACGGACATTGGTGGTGGCGTTTTGGACGTGAGGGAGTAGAAGCGGCATCAATGGAGGAGTGGTCGTGGTCGACGGAACTGGCGTTGGTTTTGGACAGTCGGGAAGGTGACGGAGTGGTCGTTTGGTCATTGGTTGGACAGTGACGACGAGGGGTGGAGCTGGAGGTTGACGGTGGTTTTGGGGTTGTTGATGGAGGTGGAACGATGGTGGCGATGGAGGAATCCGGACTGGTTTCAATGGAGGGAGCGTTAGGGTTTTGTTCTTCTCCTTTTGGACAAGATGAACAGTGGTCGACGGAGAAGCTGACGGACTGGTTGGTTTTGGGTAGTGATCGACGATGGATCTAGGAGGAAGAGGGATGGTCGTGGGTTGGTGTTTGGGTGGTTCGACGATGGTTTGGGGTCCGGGTTTTTTAGTAGGGTTTTGCTCCTTCTTCTTTTTGAAGAAGATGAACTACAGTTCCCCTCAAAAATTTTCGAAAGTCCTCCCTTTCAAAACTTTTCAGTCCGTGTATTTGTGCCCATTTGCCCAGAAAAATGAGCCCCACGCGTGGTGGGGTTCGAGACTTGTGTTCCCCACGCGTGGTGGGGTTCCCCCGTGTATGTGATTTCGTCTGTGTTCTCCACGTGTGGCGGACTCGGATTATTATGGGCTAAGTCCGAAAATTAGGCCTAAAACCGGGTAGTTTGAACCCGAATATTATTCTTTTGCCTGGACCCGAGAAATAGGAACACGTTGCTTAACTAGTCCTATGTAAGCAAAATAACTACCAAAAATAAGACTAGTATTTAAACAAAACTATATCTTTTTAAATATTTTTAAGATTTAAAATAGCTACAAAATATTAATAAAACTATTTTTTGTAATTTTCGTTTTTTAAATATTAAGATAAAATATGAAGTAATATTTTTTTGTATTTTTCAAAGTTAAAATGACTATAAAATATTAATAAAACTATTTTTTTGTAATTTTCGTTTTTTAATAAAGACAAAATATAAAGTAATATTTTTTTGTATTTTTCCAAAATTAAAACGACTACAAAACATTAATAGAATTATATTTTTTTGTAATTTTCGAATTTATATAAAGTACCAAAATAAAGTACAATTTTTGTATTTTTCAAGTTTATGAGAAATACATAAACTAAAATTTATATATATATTTTTGTGATTTTTTCTTTTTGCAACGAAATAAAGTAAAATAGTTAAAATGGCTATATTAGACCCAATTTCACATATTCACGCTAAAAATGTGAAAATTCTCGGGGAGGGTCAAAAATCCGGTGTCTACACAAGGCTGTAAGCCACCTCTCCCACTCGATCAAGAATCTCAAAAGGACCAATGAATCTAGGGCTAAGCTTGCCCCTCTTTCCAAATCTCATCACGCCCTTCATAGGCAACACCCGCTAGCCGACCATGAATGCCACATCACGAACCTTATGGTCGGCATAACTCTTCTGCCTGGACTGAGTTGTACGAAGCCTATCCTGAATGATCCTGACCTTGTCCAATGCATCCTGTACTAGATCCGTACCCAACAACCGAGCCTCTCCCGGCTCAAACAATCCAACCGGCGACCGATACCGCCTACCACATAAAGCCTCATAAGGAGCCATCTGGATGCTCGACTAGTAACTGTTGTTGTAGGCAAACTCCGCTAAAGGTAGAAAATGATCCCACGAGCCTCCAAAGTCAATAACATAAGCTCGGAGCATATCCTCCAAAATCTGAATAGTACGCTCGAACTACCCGTCCGTCTGAGAATGAAATGTTGTGCTCAGCTCGACTCGTGTGACCAACTCTCGCGGAACTGCCCTCCAGAAAGATGAGGTAAACTACATACCTCGGTCCGAAAGGATAGAAACGGGCACACCATGAAGACAATCAATCTCCTAGATATAGATCTTTGCCAACCGCTCAGAAGAATAGGAGATTGCCATCGGAATGAAATGCGCTGACTTGGTCAGCCTATCAATAATAACCCACACGACGTCGAACTTCCTCTGAGTCTGTGGGAGTCCAACAACGAAATCCATAGTGATTTGCTTCCACTTTCACTCAGGAATCTCGATCTTCTGCAACAAACTACCAGGTCTCTGATGCTCGTACTTTACCTGCTGACAATTCAAACACCGAGCCACATATGCAACAATATCCTTCTTCATCCGCCCCCACTAATAATGTTGCCGCAAATCCTGAGACATCTTAGCGACGCTCGGATGAATGGAGTACCGGGAACTATGGGCCTTCTCTAAAATCAACTCCTGAAGTCCATCCACATTAGGCACACAAACTCGACCCTTCAGCCTCAAAACTCCATCATCTCCCAATGTAACCTGCTTGGCACCACCGTGTTGCACTGTGTCCCTAAGGACACACAAATAAGGATCATCATACTGCTGATTTCGTATGCGCTCCAATAAAGAAGAACGAGCGACTGCGCAAGCTAACACACGGTTGGGCTCAGAAACATCCAACCTCACGAACTGATTGGCCAAAGCCTGAACATCCAAAGCAAGAAGTCTCTCACCGACTGAAATATATGCAAGACTGCCCATACTGATTGACTTTCTACTCAAAGCATCGGCCACCACATTCGCCTTTCCCGGATGATATAAGATAGTGATATCATAGTCCTTTAATAGCTCTAACCACCTTCTCTGCCTCAAATTTAGCTCCTTATGTTTGAACAAATACTATAGACTCTTGTGATCCCTGAACACCTCACATGACACGCCATACAGATAATGCCTCCAAATCTTCAACGCGTGAACAATGGCTGCTAACTCCATATCATGAACTGGATAATTTTTCTCATGAATCTTCAACTGACGTGAAGCATAAGCAATGACCTTGCCATCCTGCATCAACATCGCACCAAGTCCAATGCGAGATGCATCACAATAAACTGTCTATGGCCCTGAACCTGTGGGTAAAACCAACATCGGTGTCGTAGTGAAAGCTGTCTTGAGCATCTGAAAGCTTGCCTTATACTCATCCGACTGCCTGAACTGGGCACCCTTCTGGGTCAATCTGGTCATCGGGGCTGCAATAGATGAAAATCCCTCCACAAACCGACGATAATAGCCTGCCAAACCCAAGAAACTCCAGATCTCTGTAGCTGGCGTTGGTCTAGGCAAGTTCTTGACTGCCTCTATCTTTTTCGGAACCATCTGAATACCCTCTGCTGATATAACGTGACCCAAGAATGCAACTGAACTCAAGCAGAACTCACACTTCGAAAACTTAGCATACAACTAACTATCTCTCAAAGTCTGAAGAACCACTCTCAGATGCTGCTCATGTTTCTCCCGTCTGCGGGAATAGATCAAAATATCATCAATGAAGACTATCACGAACGAATCCAAGTAGGGCTTGAACACTCGGTTCATCAAATCCATAAAAGCTGCTGGGTAATTTGTCAACCCAAATGACATCACAAGGAACTCATAATGCTCGTACCGAGTGCGAAAAGTTTTCTTAGGGACATCGGATGCCCTAATACTGAACTGATAGTATCCAGATCGTAAGTCAATCTTCAAAAATACCTTGGCACCCTGAAGCTAGTCAAACAAATCATCAATCTTCAGCAATGGATACTTATTCTTGATCGTAACCTTGTTCAACTGCCGGTAATCTATACACATCCTCATCGATCCGTCCTTCTTCTTAACAAACAACATCGGCACACCCCAAGGTGAGATACTAGGTCTAATGAAGCCTTTATCAATCAAGTCTTGTAATTGCTTCCTTCAATTCCTTTAACTCTGGTGGGCCATACAATATGGCGGAATAGAAATGGGCCGAGAGCCCGGGGCCAAATCAATGCAGAAGTCGATATCCCTATCGGGTGGCGTACCCGGTAGGTCTGAAGAAAAAACCTCTGGAAACTCACGAACAACAGGCACAGAATCCATAGAAGGGACCTCAACACTAGAATCGCGAACATAGGTCAAATAGGCTAGACACCCCTTCTCGACCATATGCCGAGCCTTTATATATGAGATAATACTATGGGTAGAATGACCAGGAGTCTCTCTCCACTCTAAATTAGGCAACCCCGGCAAGACTAAGGTCACAATCTTGGCATGACAGTCCAAGATAGCGTGGTAAGGTGATAACTAGTCCATCCCCAATATGACATCAAAATCAACCATGTCCAAAAGTAACAAATCTACTCGAGTCTCAAGACCACCAATAACAACTATACATGAACGATGGACACGATCTACCATAATAGAATCACCCACCGGTGTAGACACATATACAGGAGCACTCAAAGAATCACTAGGCATGACCAGATACGGTGCAAAATAAGATGACACATAGGAGTATGTATATCCTGGATCAAATAGAACTGAAGTATCTGTACTACAAACCAGAACAGTACCAATGATAACTGCATCGGAAGCCTCAGCCTCAGCCTTAGGCCTGGCTTGAAGAGCATAACATCGGGGTTGGGCCCCACCACTCTGAACTACATCTCTGGGACGACCTCATACTGGTTGGTCTCCACCTCTAGCGGCTTGACCTCTACCTCTAATACCTCTACCTCAACCTCTAGCACCCCTACCTCTACCTCTAGCTGGCTGAGTGGGCGGCAGAACACTCGGTGCCTGAACCATGGCACGAGAACCTTGATGTTGAGAACTGCTCGGTGCTAGAGGGCAAAATCTAGCAATATGCCTCGTGTCGCCACAAGTAAAACAAGCCCTCGGCTGCTGGAACTAACGACCCTGAAAACTCTGAAGCAGAGGTGCACTGATAGGAGTTGGTGATGCACTATAGGACTGCTGATCAAAATACTGCATGTGAGAACCACGACCACCTGAAGCACCGTGAGAAACCTGAAGTGTTGAATTAAATGGCCTAGGATGATGGCCCCTACCAAAAGTATCTCTGCCTCCAGATGAGGCACCACTGAACCTGCCCGAATGACGATGTCTCTTGTCAGACCCCTAACCACTACCCTGTGATAGAAACATCTCAACTCTCCTGGCCGCATCCTGAAAAGAAATCTCGCTCCCAGTCTCCTTAGACATCTGCAATCAAATCGGCTGAGAGAGTCCCTCAATGAACCTCCTCACCCTCTCTCTCTCGGTGGGAAGTATGATAAGAGCATGACGGGACAAAGCAATGAATCTGGTGTCGTACTGAGTGACGGTCATGGAACCCTGCTAAAGATGCTCAAACTGCCTTCGATAGTCCTCCCTCTGAGTGATAGGAAGAAACTTTTCAAGAAATAGCTAAGAGAACTGATCCCAAGTTAAGGCAGGCGACCCAACTGGCCTAGCCAAACAATAATCTCTCCACCAAGTCTTGGCAGATCCAGACAAACAAAAAGTAGTAAAGTCGACCCAATTGGTCTCCACTATCCCCATGTTCCTAAGAACCTCATAACAGCTGTCTAAATAATCCCGGGGATCCTCAGAAGAAGCACCGTTGAAAGTGGTAGTGAAGAGATTGGTAAACCTATCCAATCTCCACAAGGCATCAGCAGACATAGCTGCTCCATCACCAGTCTGAGCTACCACTCCCGGCTGAACTATTCCAACTGGCTAAACTGCTGGAGTTTGAAACTAGGGAGCCATCTGCTCTGGAGTGCGGGTAGCAGGAGTCTGGGCTCCTCCTCCAGCCTGAGAGATGGTTGGTGCTACAGGAAGTAAGTCTGCCCGGGTGACACTCTCCATAAGGCCCACTAGACGGACCAGAGCATCCTGGAGTACTGGGGTAGCAATGAACCCCTCTGGGACCTGAGCTGGGCCCACCGGAACTGCCTAGGCCGGAACCTCATCATCAAACTCAACCTGAGGCTCCGCTGCTGGTGCTGCTGCTCTGGGATGAGCTCTGCCCCTACCTCGGTCTCTAGCACGGCCTCGCCCTCTACCCCTCGTGGGAGTTGCTGCTAGGGGATCGAGCTGTTGATCAGTGGATGAGGATTGACGTGAAGAATAGAAAAGAACAGAGTAGAAATTCAATTAGCATTGAGAAACAAAAATGCACGATAGGAAAGAATAGACGTGAAGTTCTTCCTAACTCTGTAGCCTCTAGGGGATAAACACAGACGTCTCCGTACCGATCTCTCAGACTCTATTAAGCTTGTCCGTGAATTGTGAGACCTAAGTAACCTAAAGCTCTGATACCAACTTATCACGACCCGTATTTCCCACCCTCGGGAGTCGTGATGGCGCTTACTCGTGAAAGCTAGGCAAGCCGAGCATTATAGATTCATTACCCTTTTTACTTAGCCTTTTTAACATATCAATATAATAGGTGACCAACAGCGTAAATCATTAAAAATAACCAGAAGTGCGGAAGACGAAAACTTAATAGTTTAACCAAACACTGATACATAAATCCGAGATACAACTCTACCTAGAATTTGGTGTCACAATATCACATACTGTCTAGGAATACTACAAATAAGGGTTCGAAAGATATATTACATAGAAGAAACAGTATAGAAAGATAGAAGGAGACGCCAGGGCCTGCGGACGCTTGCAGGACTACCTCGGGTTGCCTGAATACACTGAAGGCAACACCCTCACTGCGGTCCAAAAGCTGCAGCATCGGGATCTGCACACAGTGCAGAGTGTAGTATCAGCACAACCGACCCCATGTGCTGGTAGGTGCCTAGTCTAACCTCGGCGAAGTAGTGACGAGGCTAGGACCAGACTACCAAATAAACTTGTGCAGTTAAATCATATACAGCGGAAAATAAAAGCAGATATTTACAGTTAAAGATAGGAGGGGGAAAGCATGCTACGGGGAGTATCAGATAGCAACAAAATACCAAAGAGGAATGTAAATAAACCAAGATTTAGTTACCAACAAGAATAAGGAAAAGAAACACAATATTCACTTTCATTCCTTTCTTGTTGCAGACGTGCAATCAGATCCCATTTTAAATATTACCGTGGCAGCGTGCCACCCCCTCCCATTTTATATATCTTGTTGCAGGCGTGCAACCCACTCCCATTTTAAATATTACCGTGGCAGCGTGCCACCCGCTCCCATTTCATATATCAAGTTGCAGGCGTGCAACCCGTTCCCATTTCATATATCTTGTTGCAGGCGTGCAACCCGCTCCCATTTACAAATCAACATTAATCATAAAAGAATCCTGGCAAGGGAACAAAAGTATAACAACAACATCCCAGCAAGGGAGACAATATCGTAAACAATAATATCCCGCCAAGGGAGACAATATCATAAACAATAACATCCCGGCAATTGAGATAATATTATAAACAATAACATCCAGGCAAGGGAACCAACCATGATAATCCTCAATTTGGGCATGAATAAATCACAAAGGAGTCACAACAATTATAATACAAGACTCACGGGCATGCTTGACACCGTCGTATCCATGCCTATACGTCGTACTCCACAATTAACACATAGCAATTAAGACACAACTCCTAATCCCTCAAGTTAAGGTTAGACCAAACACTTACCTCAAGGCCACGAACACAATTAAGCCTCAACTACCGCTTTACCTCTTGATTCCACCACCAACTTGCTTGTATCTAGCCACAATTTACTTAACGATATCAATAAATGCTAAATGAATCAATTCTAATGCATGAAAAATAGGTTTTATGAAGATTTCCCCCGAAAAGTCAAAAATTGACCCCGGACCCACATGGTCAAAACTCGAGGTTCAAACCAAAACCCGATTACCCATTCACCCACGAACCCAAATATATACTTGTTTTGAAATCGGACCTCAAATCGAAGTCCAAATTCCCAAAATTTGAAAAATCTAAGTTCTACCCAAAACACTCAGTTTCTCCCATGAAAACCCTTGATTTTGAGTTGAAATCATGTGAAAAGATGTTAAAGATTGAAGAAAACGAGTTAGAAATGACTTACAATCAATTTGGAGAAGAACTATTCTTTGGAAATTCGCCCAAGAGAGTTTATGTTTTGAAAGAGTTTGAAAAATGAGAAATTTTCGACTAAGTTAGGATTTAGCAGGTCGAAGATGTCGCAATTGCGACCAGGGTTCGCAATTGCGAACCCCTTCAGGACCTGCTATCTTCGCATTTGCGATAAATGTTCGCAATTGCGAACTCGCATTTGCGACGCTGGGGATTTTACGGGTTTACGCATTTGCAAATAAATGCTCGCAATTGCGAGCAAGGCTGTCCAGGGCTTACTTCGCATTTGCGAAGAGCCCCTTGCAATTCCCAAGTTTACAGACCTCGCATTTGCGATCACCAGATCTCGCAATTGCGAAATCAGAGGCCAGCACCAGACCTCCAACCTGCAACTATTTTCCCTAAGTCTAAATGCACCTCGTGGCCTATCCAAAACTCATCCGAGCCCTCGGGGCTCCCAACCAAATATGCACGCAAGCCTAAAAACATCATACGGACTTGATCGTGCGATCAAATCATCAAAATAACGTCAACAACTATGAATTAAACCTCAAATTCATGAAATCATTCAAGAACATCAAATATTCCAATTTCTCAATTTTAGGTCCATTTTATACCAAAACAACTTCGATCTTTACCAAATTTTACAGATTTATCTTAATTATTATTTCGAAATTGTACGGGACTCCGGAACCAAGATACGGGCCCGATACCATCAAGAAAAAGCATCAATTCGCTTCTAAAAACCTTTATATTTTCCAGAAAATAATTTTCTTCAAAAATTCATTTCTCGGGCTTGGGACCTCGGAATTCGATTCCGGGCATACACCCAAGTCCATTTTACTGCAAACCCTACGAGAACGTCGGATCACGGTCCGGGTCCGTTTACCAAGAATATTGACCAAAGTCAACTTTATTCAATTTTAAAAGTAAATTTCTTTATTTCACTTAGTTTTCACATAAAAAATTTCCGGAAACGCGCCCGGATTGCGCACGCAAATCGAGATGAGACAAAGAGAGGTTGGTCATCACACTCTTGTCTTGTCAAACAATTAATTATTACTACTATTTTGGTCGGTACCTTAACTTCCCTTTTTATTTGACAACAAAATAAAGTTTCAGTAAATTGTAGCCTTAGCTGTAAAAACATATGCATCTAAAAACAAAAAGGCATTATTGATATTGAAAAAGTTTGTATGACATGGGCTCATACTCCATAGAATTATTGGTGTTGGACCTAGTCAACTGATACATACTGTAACATTAAATGTAGTAGGAAAATTCTTCTTTCACGGAACGAAACAGGAAATTTCTTCAAAAACCACCCACCCACCCCTGCACCAAAGTTCTATAGTAATATGTATTATGTACACAAGGCACATCTAAAAGTACAAGCCGATATATGAAGCTACAAAGGAAATGAGGGTGAGGGGTAATATCCCAATAATTTCCTTTGTCACAGTTGCACTAATCAAAAGCAGTAATATGATCCTATTTTTCTTTGCGCGGATAGAAAGTAACAACAAATATAGGTTCATAAATGTGAAGGAATGTTACTTTTCTCAAAAACTTTATATAGAAGAATCAACTACTGTAATTAATTAAAACAAAAATTATCTTTGTAACGTCCGTGTCGATGACTTGAAATCTATATCGTCACTTTTTCCTTTTGTGAAGAAGAAACAATTTTGATATATGCATTATATCCTTTGGCGCCCTGTTGCCCATTTTCCGAAACCCCACTGTTAAATACAATTGAATCCCACAATTAAATTCATTAAGAAAGCATTACTCTCTCTAGTTCACTTTTTAATTAATTTTTTAACTTTTTTTTGTGATCCACAGTATTTGATTTTTCCCCATATCAAGAAGGAATTAACTTTTCTTTTCCAAAGTTTCCCTTGGAATAAAAGGCTAGGAGTATTTGTTATATTTTCAATGAACAAATTAAGATTAATATGGTAATTTTATTATTAACTAATGCTAAAAGGTGAATCTCTTAATGTGTGAAACTAGCAAAAAAACTCAATTAAAATGGATAGGAGGAGTATTATTATCAAATCTCCAAACCAAAGCTAAATTTGGCACACAACAAATTCAACTTTACCCATATTACCATTTGGATATACAATTTGATGGACCTAAATTTAGTAATTTGGTCAAATTAGACCTCGATGAGTTATAATTCAATGGTTTTCTCTCAAAAGACTAAGCGAAACTTGAGATAGGTTGACTAATTTAGTAAATATAAAAGAACGATTAGACTAGTGGCGTATACATGACTTTGCATAACTTGTCTAGACGCGTTAAAAAATAGAGAACCAACAGATACTTGTAAGTCAAAATCCGATGCACAGGGCGACAAGCCCCTAACAAAGGGAGTGGTCACATCGAGTATGTCCTCCCCCCCCCCCCAATTCACAACATGCTATAGCAACCCGGAGTTGCTAGGAGCGGGTCAAGTTTTATCAAATCTACTCAACGAGGAGCAGTACAGACATAGATGATATTAGACCCCTCTTTTCGTACCAATATGGATGCTTAATGTCACTTTGTCAATTGGCATTAATCCTAGTGAACAATGTTCCACTGATTAGGCAGGGACATGATTCGAACATGCTATCTTCGCATCTTGAGCCTGATGAATTGACCAAATTTTCTATCCCATATTCTCTTTCTTTGTTGTGATTTCGAACCCCACAAGAATTTTCAGTCCAGCTGAGCTACATGAACCACTTTAAAATAATTAAAATGAACTGGGGCCTGTGATATGTGTATATATTAAATTTGAGAGAGTTATTTAGGGCCCTAGAATGACTTTGGTAGGTAAGAAAGTAATGTTATATTAAGGGTTCTATGAATTGTTTGAATTTTTCAGTGGTCACTCTGAATCTATTTATGAAGTTATTTAATTCTCACTGATGATAGATTTTTGGTTTACGTTGACTTTTTACAAAACAAAAAAAAAAGTTTCATTGGCTCACTGTTATATATTATAAAGGAGTTTGGAGACTGAAAGTTAAACTTTCTAATTCTCGATCTCAAATCGAACATCATTTTTTTAAAGTAATTTTTAGAATAAATTTTATTCTTTTATTTTATTTTTTAAATCCAATTCGCTCCAATAAACCGGCATGGTTCTATAGTCAAAGCAACTTCATCACTTTCGTATATCGGGTTCCTTAGGACCGATTCAATCTGTGTAGTGTGATTGAATGCAAGGCGATCGTGGTTTTCACATGATTTTTCATTACTTTTGTCATCATTCTCTCTGATATCTCGAGGTCTTGTTAGCAGAAACCTTCTTGATTGACAGAACGTTCTGTTACTGACACATACAAAAACCAGCTTTCAAGGTCTTGTCGCTTCGGTGAATCACTCGAGCCTTGATACATCGTCGGCGCCATGGCCTTGGTTAAATTATCAGTTACATAAATTGTTTAAGAAATAAATCTCCAGGAAATATCTGTATGAAACGGTTGTTGATATTTATCTCACATTCAAAGGTCCCTATACAATACTGCAACCGTAAATTTGAATATCTTCCACCTCATAGTTACTTCATTTTAAAATTAAGTGGAATAGTGATAATTTTGCGGTCAAGCCAACAGTATATATCTGCGTTCAGAATAATGAACTTATCAAATATTTTCAATCAATTTGAAAATTAAAATGCACCTGGAACCACTTTTACATGTACATATGCTTTTACAAAAAGCTTTTCATCTGCACTGCACTTGTCAGTCAAAACTCGAAGCAGCCAGAGTTTTCTTGAAACTAACTGATGAAATACAAACACCTGGAACTGTTTTTCTTGCATATGTACACAACATTGCAAAAATTGCCAGGATCTGTCTCTGTATGTTTATCCAGTTAAGAGTGAGACAAGGATACTCAAATCTGTTTCTTATCTCTGAGCATGAACTTGCATTTTCAACAAAGCTGTTGAACTTGGCACAGGTCATCTTTGAATGTCACAGCTGAAGCTTACTCATGTTCTGTTTATAGTTTCCATTGCTCATGACAGATCCTCGAGGCTGAAAAATGATATACTTTCTTCCTCTAGTAGATTTTAGGCATTTTCTCAAATTGCAGAGAAACAGATTGCCTTTCATCGCTAGTGTATTAGAACAACTTAGCTGCAAGACACCTTTCACATGTCCTGAGGGAAGCGAACTGATGTTGGGAGTGCAGTTCTAAAACTCTTCAACAAATGAAAGGTAATACACCAGAAAAGGACGTAAGAAAATAAAGATAGAAAACAAGAAAGAATCAAGGCACAGGATTCATTGCTTTAAAGAAGCCAAATAGAGAAATAGGTTTAATCAGAGGGAGGGCGACAAAGAGGTGAAAGCGCAAAATTGCAATAGTGTAGCAATTTGGGCTATACACACATATCTTACACTTGATACTTGAGTTGAACAATCCCAAAAGTAGCAAAACAAACTTGCCTCTTTAACATAATGAATAGAACAATCCCACTTGATATTTGAGTTGAACAATCCCAAAATTTAACAGAATATGTCTAAATAATGAAACCAACTTGGTTATGAAAAACCAGACAGACTGAATAGCACTAACAAAACAAACAAAAATATGTCACCAAAGATAGTTCATGGTCTACATTGCAAAAGACCTTCCTTGTTTTACTGTTGCCTCTTTGAATCAACTGACTCGTTTGTGATAAGATAATACAATTAAGTATGAAGCATCCTTGTTCACAAATACTTGGATGCATACAACGGTTCATAAAAACTATTGACTTTTTCTCTTTTGGTGTTATAGACAGAGAATGGTTTAACAAGAAGAAGAAATAAAGGGAAGTTACTCTCTTTCTAGCAGTTTTGTGAGGTAATGAAAATTCACCTAACATCATCTTCATCAGTTTATCCAAAATTGCATTAGTTCGAATCCATCTTACAGCATCATTCACAAGCCAGGAGAAATTCCGCCGATCCATTCAACACTATTCACAGGGTAATTAACTTGTGGAATGAAATCCACCTACTAAAAGGCAGTTACAGATGGTAGTCTTTGGCTCTCTGATTAAATGCATCACTTCCTGGCCTGACATTTCGAGCTCCTACTTAAGCTACTAACTAGTGAAGTATAAGTAGCATAGTCATGAACAAGCCCCATTTCACCACGTAGCTTATCATAATCATCAGGATTTCCATACTTGCAATGCCCATCCAATAGTATGTTATAGGTAATGTCATCTGGATTCAAACCAAGATTAAGCATGGCTTGTAATAACATTTCAGCATTTCTCATCTGTCCTTGTCTGCATAGACCACTTAAAAGCGCATTGTAAGTTATAACATTAGGCGCATGTCCATTACTTTGCATCTGCCTTAGCAACTTAAAACCCATCTTAACATCTCCCTTCTTACAAAAACCGTCGATAACCATAGTATAAATAGGGTCATCAGGCTTTAAATCAGCATTCAACATTTCTGTTAAAATCCTTTCTGCATCAACTATTCGCCCTTGCCGACACAAACCTGTGATAAGAGCTGTATATGCTACATCATCTAGTTCAATGTCATTATCAAACATCATTTTCTTGATCTCAAATGCTCCATCTAAATCTCCCTCCGCACAACATCCACCAATAACCGTCGTATATGTGATCTTATCAGGCTTCAAACCCTTTTCAATCATTACATGAATGAGCTTCCTCGCTTCCCCTAAATCCCCACTCTTACAAAGTCCATTGACAAGTGTGTTATATGTAATCAAATCCGGTTCCACCCCTTGCGTCAGCATCAGTTGATAAGCGTCCATGGCCAAAACAATGCTACCATCCTTGCAATGTCCACTAATCAAAGTCGTGAATATAACAACATTTGGAATCAAACCTTTTATACACATCTCATTAAACAACTCACTGGCGTCGCTCATCCAAAAGTTCTTGCAAAGCCCATTGATCAGAGCACTATACGTATAAACATCGGGCAAAATTCCTCTTTCCTCCATTTCTCTTTTTAACCTATACCCTGCATCCATATCACCTAATCTACAATACCCATTTATCAAAATATTGAAACTAACAACACTAGGTCTCAAATTCCTCTTCCAAATCTCAGTAAACACCGACCGTGCTTCCACCATTTTACCTTCTTTACACAACTTACTCATCAAAACATTAAAAAAATACAAACTTGGAGGATACCCATATTCCAAAATCTCCTTATAAAAATCAAAAGCTACCATTGGTGAATTAAGCTTCATTAAATATTCAAGAACCTTAGTACAACCTTGAAATGGGAACCTAATTTTATGTTTTTGGATAAGCCTAAAGCACTGTATAGCATCAGAAACAAACCCCAAATCCAAATAAGCATCAATAAGTCCATTTAAAACATTCACAAAAGATGCAAAGTTGGTACCTTTAGCTTTCAAGATTGCTTGAAAAACAGTAAAGGCAGAGTCTTTACCTCTTCTTGAAACAATAGTGTGGATAAAAGAGTAAGCTTGTGAATTCATTTTGTGGGTATAAAGAAAAAGGGCCATAGTGCAATAAGTGTGAAGTGTGTGGCAATATTTTGAATTGTGAGAAGTTGAAGAAAGCCATGTAAAGAAAGAGAGGAGAGAAGAAGGGGTTAAAGAATGAGGATTAAGGTTAATGAGGTTGATTATGTGTTGGGGTTTAAGAGATGGGAGGAGGGTTTTAAGGGAAGTTTGAAGGGGTTTAGTGTGAGAGTTTTTTATGGCTTCTGAAAGGGTATTGAGTATTGGGTCTGATGAATCTTGATGTTGGTAGGGTAGGGGTAGTGGTGGGGGAAAGGTGAACCATGGAGGGGTGGTGGTGGTGGTGGGTGTGGTGGTGGAGAGGTGGTGTAAGGGAGGAGAAAGGGGCGGTTTTAGTGCTCTTCTTGAGATGGTCCTTGTGAACATATCTGAACTGTTTGGTCAAGGCAGAAGAAAGAAAAAGAAAAGAAGCCAAATGTGAATACTTTTATGTAATTTTGGTCTATTTCTTAAGTCAAATTTTATGGTGCAATTTATGTTAATTTTGTCTGATTCAGTTTTTGATGTTGCATTCTTTAGGATTTGATGGCAATTTGGTGATGTATTTAGTTAAATCTTTTTTCCTTAAATTTTTTGATAAAATTTAACAGCTAGCTTTTGGTAAACATTTAATGAAATCGATAGTGTTCACTTTGGACAAATTTAAAGTATATTTTAAACATACCCAATACAAGAGGCTATTTTTTTAACGGGAAATAACATGTGTTGTCGCTCTCAAAATAATAGACAAAAAAATGTAAATTTTTGTATATATACAATTTTTTATGTTACTCCCTCCGTTCACTTTTACTTGGCATGTATACTAAAATTAGATTTTCATTTTTAGTTGATACTTTACACATATCAAGAAGACAAGAAATTTCATGTTATACCCACTGTATTTATTACTCATTTCAAATTATTCTCTCAAATCCAATAAAATATGCATCAATTAATATGGGTATCATGGAAAATTATGCACTTCATTTATTATTTCTTAAGGAGCATGAAAAGTCAAAACGTGCCAAGTAAAATTGAACGTATGGAGTATATATAATAAATGTACAAATTTTATATATTTTTATCGTATATAAATAGTTTCGGATGCGAACTAAAAATTTGATGACCTTATGTAAAAGTAACCCGATTTCTTGTAGAAATAAATATATGAAAAATCATTTGCCGATTTCTTGTTCATGAGCTCTGATAGTAAGCAACCCCCACTTCCAACCGAGAGGTTGTGAGTTCGAGTCTCCCCAAGAGCAAGGTGGGAACTTCTTGGAGGGAAGGATGTCGGGGGTCTATTTGGAAACAGTCTCTCTACCCTAGAGTAGGGGTAAGGTCTGCGTAAACACTACCATCCCCAGACCCCACTAAGTATGATTATACTGAGTTGTTGTTGTTGTTGTTGTTTATGAGCATTTTGACTCTACTGCTTTAACGCAATCAAACCCCACACAATAAAGCATTTATCATGGTTAGCTGCAGAAGATATCATTCAAATTTCAAGTAGCAATTAACATAGCAACTTGTCACATGTTATATTTTAATGAATGAAATTGGAATTGAATTGTTAAAAAGCCATTTTGGCCATACAAAATTTATAGAAGAAAAACATATTTGTAAGTTGCAAAAGAATTGTGATGGCCCAAAAAGGTCATTTTATATTTTAGAACTCGATTATGCATTTTTAAGCCTTAAAAATCTCATTTTTACCCTTCTCAATTTTGTGTGCGCAGTTCGGGCGTGTTTCCGAAAAACTTTTATGTTGAAAGTTGATAAAAATAAGAATTTTTGCCTTAAAAGTTAATTTCAGTTGACTTCGGTCAACGTTTTGAGTAAACGGACCTGAACCCGTATTTTGAAGGTCTCGATGGAACCGTAATGAAATATGAGACTTGGGCATATGCCCGAAATCGAATTCTGAGGTCCCTAGCTCGAGTTATGAATTTTTGTTGAAAATTAAAAGTTTGAAAATCTAATAGTTTTAAAGAATTGACTGATGTTTGTCCTTGTTGATACCGGATCCGTATTTTAGTTCCGGAGCCCGATACATGTCCAATATAATATTTATAACGTATCTGTGAAATTTAGTGAGAAACGGAGTTGGTTTGAAGTGATTCGGACGTTCGGTTGAGAAAATAGAAATTTTAAAGTGTTCTTGAGAATTTCATTTGATTTGGTGCTAAATTCGTAGTTCTAGGTGTTATTTTGGCGATTTGATCGCGCGAGCAAGTACGTATGATGTTTTAATACTTGTGTGCATGTTTGGTTTGGAGCCCCGAGGGCTCGGGTGAGTTTCGGATAGGCTACGGAGTAAAAATGGGACTTAGAACACTGCTGGTGCAACAGATTTTGTTGCAGGCCTCAGACCTCGCATGCGAGGTCAATCATCACATTTGCGAGCATCTCATCGCAAATGCGAAGAGAAGCTAGACCACCTTATGTTCGTATTTGCGAACTTTCCTCCGCATTTGCGATGGGGATAAGGGGAGGCAGTCTTCGCATTTGCGATCATTGGATCACATTTGTGGTAAGCTCAGCTCGCATTTGCGAGCATTTCTTCGCTTTTGCGAAGAAAGTAGAAGTGCGGGGGACCTCACAAATGCGATGGATTTCTTGCATTTGTCTGCTTCGCATTTGCGAAGCCCAGATCCATTTGCAACATCTACAGCTAATGAAAAGAAACTTAGACGGGATTTTTCTCTCATTCTTCAAATTTTCAAAACCTAAAGAGGCGATTTTCCAAAGAACTTTTCTTCCCCAAATCATAGGTAAGTGATTCTAAACTAGTTCTTTTCAATCTTTCACTTCATTTTACAAGATTTCAACCTAGAATCTAAGGTTTTTATGGTGGATTTGGGAATTTTTTAGTAGAAACTAGGGATTTCGAAATTTGGGGATTTAGACCTCAAATTGATGTCGGATTCCAAAATCAATTATATATCGGGGCTCGGGGGTGAATGGGAAAATGAATTTTGGTCCGATCCTCGGGTTTTGACCAAGCGGGTCAGGGGTCGATTTTTGACTTTTTGGGGGAAAGTTTGGGAAATCTAAATTTATGCATTGTAGTTGATTCCTTTAGCAACAATTGATGTCATTGAGTTAATTGTAGCTAGATACGAGTGGTTTAGAGGTAGATACTAGAGGAAAAGCGGTATTTGAGCATTGAGTGGCTCTTGGAGCGAGGTAAGTGTCGTATGTAACTTTGACTCAAGGCATTAGGAACCCTTGACTTATTTGCTATATGAAATTCATGTGACCGGCGTATATGTAAGGTGACAAGTACTTATGCGACGCCAATTTATCTGTCTTTGACCGTTTCTTTCCGTTCTTCTCATATTGTCTCTTTGTCTGTCTTAAACTGCTATATGCTTTACTTGTATTTCCATGCTTAATTGTTAACTGATAGACATGCTTCTCTTTGTTGAATGAATTAGTTATTTTGTAGCTTTGTTGTCTCCTATTATTTGCTTAGGCTGGTTATTGGTACTTTCATGATATATTTTGGATTGGTCTCGCTGAGTAGTATTACTTGTGTAAAGATTCGTGGTGTACAAGCTTTCTAATTGTTTGGTTGTAAATTAAGCCTTGTGAAGAGTTATGTGATTTGACCTGTAAAATTGTTGTATGTACTGAATACTGATACTAATATGGTAGGATCGGGTTGCGCGCCACAATAGGTGTAATAAGGGTGAATTGAGGTGTAATAAGGGTGAGTTGTGGTATAATAAGGGTGAACTGTGAATTGTGATATTGTGAGATCGGATTGCACGTTGCAACACTTTTACTTATTTTCTGTTGTTTATGTTAATAAGGGAGGAATATGAGGTGTACGGTGGGATCGGGTTGCACGCCGCAATAACCTATATGTTTATACTTTTTTTGACTGTGTTAGTTGTACAATAGTCTTAAATTACACTTAAGGATTGGTAGTAGCTATACACTGATGATATGCTTCGAGAATTGTATTCATTTCTTGCAAGTTACTACTCTATTTTATTTTATCATGTCTTTCTTTCTACTTTTATTATACACTATATGCATGTTATATTGTGATTGTCCCACCATAGCCTCGTCACTCCTTCGTCGAGGTTAGGCTCGGCACTTACCAGTACATGAGGTCAGTTGTACTGATACTACACTCTGCACTTCCTGTGCAGATTTTGGAGCTGGTTCGAGCTGATCGAGAGGTTGGCTATAAGATTTATCAGCTAGGAGACCCAAGGTAGACATGTCGGCGTCCGCAGGCCCGACGCCCCCTTCTATACCTCATACTTTACTGTTTCCTTTATTTTGCAAATAGTTGTATTTTCTTTCGGATAAGTACTTGTAGTAAAATTTTAGAATGTTCGTGAATTGTGACTCTGGATTCTGGATAGTAATAGTATATAATCAAAGTGGTTATTTATTTACTTCCGCGTTCATTCGACTTGTTTTAGCTTGTTTATTGTTATACACTGAAATGTAAAGGAATTGATTAATAAATCTTTAACGTTGGCTTGCCTAACAAGTGTGATGTTAGGCGTCATTACGGTCTCGACGGTGGAGATTCCGGGTCGTGACAAGAATAGAACCATTTATTCTTAACCTCCAACAACATCACCAACCTTAATAAGAATGTATTCAAAATTTAATTTCTGAATGACATTCAAAAAAAAGTTCAAATTAAATCTATGTATTTCACATTTATGCTTATATCATAACTTACACACTAATACCATCGAGGAGTGTGGTATAATGCGTGAGTGAGATTTCCTCTACCTTCAATAGCAGGTTTCTGCATGGTTCGAGGCATAGAAATGGAGAAAAAAATCATGTTAAGAAGTACTCTATTTCAGTAGGGCCTATGCGGCACAAATGCAGATTAGTCGGGCTATTGAACTTTGGATAGCGGATGGTTAAACCACAAAAATTTGGATCTAACCTTTCGTCAACACTTTCATCCATACCTAATATTTTCGACGTAAAATATAATATATAATATATATACGAAAAAACGTGCTAATATTTTTAACAAAATATCAAATCTGAACTCATAATTTTAAAGATACGTTGAATTCAAAGCTAAAGATCTTAACTATCGAACCTATTAAATTAAAATTATGAATTCGCCTCTGATTGTGAACAACAACGAACCAACTAGACATGCTTTCTCCATGGCCGGCAGGAGGTAAACTTCACCACCGGTGCCGGTGAATAATACTTTTCCGGCGACTGTGGATTGCTGAAAGCTCTTCTCTCCACTACATCATGTGAACATGAACCACACTTATTCATTATCATCCTATATCTAAACAACAACCCTTTAAATTTCTTGATCTTTTTCTCACTTCTTTTCTCAATATTCTCGTGTTGAGCAGCATGACTAGTTTCTATGTATTGATTTAACTCCCTTGAGATTCTTTCAATCTCATACTTATCAAGAAGGGAAATATTATTAGTACCATAATTAGTAGTACTAATTAATTGTATTGGAATAAAAACATTATTTGGTGAAGATAATGATGAATATTGAGACAACTCTTGTATTTCTTGAACTTCCTTAATAACTTGTAACTTGTACCTTGAGGGTTCTTGTACCTTTTTATTCCTCGAAAGATGATCCTCGAGGTCCAGGAAAAAGTCACTCCTCATCCCGATTTTACTAAAAGAGGAAGTAAACAGATCAAGGTTGTTACGTACTTCTGTTGTGGAGGGTGCGGGAAAATATTCGCGACCATTGGAGAGTGATCCATGTTGATACAAAGCCCATGCTGCTGCTTTTATTAGAGCTAAATCATCAATAGGAGTAGTAGCTTTTGATGGTTTTGTTATGTTGAAAGAGAAGGAAGATGAAGATGACATGTTTAATTTTTTCTTGAAAGAAGAAGGAAGCAAGAGAGTATTTTTTGGGATTTGGAATGCTAAAAGTTCCACGCTTTTGTATATGAGAAAATAGTTGGTTGCTTATAACGATAGTGTAAAAATATTTGCACCATCAAACAATAACTTACATGTAAATGGTTTAGAATAAAACTATATAAATCTACTAAAAAGTGCACTTGTCCAACGTCTACTTTGACTTTTGAAATTGATTGAATAGAACTCCCTTCTCTATTTATATCAATATCAGGAGGGTTGAATTATTGGGATGAAATAATTTCTCTAAGCCATACATGAAATTCTTATGCGTACACTAGGTGTATGTATGTATATATTTACTGTATTTTCAATTTATCTGACCGTTCATTTACGTGTATATCATTAAAAAAATTAATTGTAGATAGTGAGATACTCACGAGCGGATTTGTGGTATTAAGAAATCCACAACATAAAAAAAAGAGACAGTGTCCGATGCACAAGACATCCCACGTTCATGCAAGGCCCGGAGAAGGGCCGCACCCAAAGGGTGTGATGTAGACAGTCTACCCTAATGCAAGCATTAGCAACTGCTTTCACGACTCGAACCCGTGACTTATAAGTCACACGAAGACAACTTCATCGCTTCTCCCAGGCTCCCCTTCAAATCCACTAAGGGGTCGTTTGGTAGGATGCATTAGATAAAATAATGCATGCTTAGTTTTGTGTATTAATAATACCATGTTTGGTAGACATTTTGAACATATGCATTCGTTATGCAAGCATTACTTATACATCATATTTGGTATTATCCTATGCATAGCTAATGCATAGAAAACCATGGTATTAGCAATGCAATGGGTTTTAACGCATGCATTAGCTTAGTTAAAGACAAAATTATCCTTCAAAATTTATGCAAAATATGCTAGTTATTATATTAAATGCAAGTTTAAAATAATCCAAGTAGTGAGAAATAGAATTATAGCTCTAGTAAATAAATAAATACTTAACATATTCCTTTTTTAATAAATAAATATTTAGTTCTATATTACAATATATGTAGACAAATCAAATAATTTTTTTTAACTTTTTCATATAAAAATATTTCTCAAAATATGTCTCTTTTAAAAAGTTAGAGTGATGGACTGGTTTTGAGGGCATTTTTGCAAACAAGTAAGTCTTTTAGAAATTGTGCAATGCTTTAATACATCAAACCAAACAATGGATAAGAAATATGTCAGCATAACTAATATCAGCATAACTAATGCAAGCATAACTAATACCAGCATAACTAATATATCATATTCAGTATTATTCTTATGCACCCTACCAAACGACCCCTAAATGTATAAGAATATTTAGCTTAGAACTTGATCCGTCGTTTTGGTTATTATTATTTATTAATTTAAAATTATTGTATGAACCCATAAACTTTAAATCTTATATCCGCATCCGAAAATACTTTGAAGTATTGCCCAAAAAAGCCTCATGTTCCCGTTATGCAGGATAGAAATAGAATGACTTTGATATGTGTATATATTAAATTTGAATGAGTCATTTAGGGGCCCTAGAATGACTTTGTTAGGTAAGAAAGTAATGATATATTAAAGGGTTCTACGAATGGTTTGAATTTTTCAGTGGTCACTCTCTATCTTGGAAATTCTGAGAATCTATTTCTGAAGTAATTTAATTCTCAATGATGATAGATTTTTGGTTTAAGTTGACTTTTTCAAAAACAGAAATTCAAATTGACTCACTGCTGTATATATTTTCTTCGTTTTAGAAAAAAATGAAGAAGTTTGGAGCCTGAAATTTTAACTTTCTAATTCTCGATCTCAACTCGAACATCATTTTTCAAATTTGTTTTAGAATAAATTTTATTCTTTTATTTTATTTTGTAAATCCAATTCGCTACAACAAACCTGCATAATTATATAGTCAAAGTAATTTAGTCACTTTCGTGTATCCATTGGACGACAACCCTTTCGGATTCCTTCGAGACCGATTCAAACTGAACGCAAAAACCTTCCACTAGAAGGCGATTATATTTTTCACAGGATTTCTCGTTATTCATGTCAGCATTCTCATTTTTGATATCTCTAAATCTTGTCACCAAAAATCTTTCCCGATTGATAGAATATTCCGCTACTAACATATGAAAAAGCAACTTTGTGAATCCACTTGAGCCCTGGTACATCTTCGGTGCAATGCCCTCGGATAAATTATCAGTTACATTAATTGTTTATGAAATAAATCTCCAGCAAATATCTGTATGAAACGGTTTTTGATATTTGTCTCGTAAAAATAGCACGGGCTAACCAGTTTTCGGACTAGTCATTTAAAAATAGCAAGCGTTTATAAAATAATTGAAAATAGCCACTATTTTTCTTCACCACGGAAAGTTCTAGCATAATATACTGAAGATCGATGCACCTGTGTATGAACTTCCAGCATATTATGCAGGAACTCTAACATGCAGAAAGTTCCAGCATAATATACTGGAGATTGGAGCACATATGTATGAACTTCCAGCATATTATGCTGGACCGATATATTATACTGGAGTTCCAGCATAAATATACTGGAACTCCAGTATATTATACTGGAGTATTTTCCGGATTTTGAATAGTGTTTTTATTCAGATTTATCTTTACATGAAAAGTGGCTAAATTTCGATTACTTTTGAAAATGTGGCTATTTTTGAATGACCACTTGTAAATTTATCTATTTTTTAATTCGGCCACTTATCTCACATTCAAAGGTCCATATACAAATACTGCAACCGTAAATTTGAATATCTTCCACCTTATAATTACTTCATCTATCTATACTATATTAAAAGCACGAAGGCCCTTAGCGAAATGTTGTTCGCCTTTTTTGCCCTTTAAAAATAGATTTCACATTAGACGAAAGTGTAATTTAAGTTTTTCCCTAATTTTAGGAGTTCTTAATCAATTAAAATTTAAATACTAAATCTTTTCCTTATTTGAATATGTAGAAAGTCCAAAATTAAAATCGAATAGAACTTTACTCTACAAAAACTCTTCCCTTATTTGGACAAGTTAACGTAATTATAACCTTCCATGTAAATTTTTTCAATATTAATTTTCAGAATAGAAAAATAAATAAAAGAAAATTAAAAAGGAAAGAAGTACAGAAATATAAAGGTTTACCTGTTTTGACTCCTTCGAGAATTGAGATTGCATCTTCTTCTTCTTTTTTTTTTTTTTTTTTTTACTTATTTTCGACTTTTGTTTGCTTCTCTTTCTTCTCGCTTATTATTATTATTATTTCTTTTTGTCATTAATTTAAAAGAACTTAATCTATGTGGAAAGTTAAAGGAAAGAAAATCAAGATTAAGAGTTTTATATATGCATATACTTTTGGAATCCACTCGCTTTATTTTGTTTTACTTAAGCATTGATAGTTAAAATAATTTTAGAGAAAAAAAAACTATAAAATATTTTTGTAAAATTAACTAAATTAAGGAGTATATCAGAAAGGACAATTTAGTCAAACTCTAACTTTTTAATGTTATGATAAATAAATTAGAAGTATTGTTATAAAAAAGTTAGAATAAAGGAGATAAATATAACATCGTAAATCACATTGTAAATTAGTGTTACAAAGCCAAATATGAGAGGAAGTCTCTAAAATTATCTCTATTTTATTAATTCTGTAATATTTAAGAGTTTAGTTACTTATAAGAGTATAATTTATTTTTTAATTGAATAATATATCATAACTAAAATTGCTTACATGTTATCCTTGTAGACTATATATAAAAACTATAATACATTTTTATTTCATACTTGAACTATTTTTCTAAAACAACAACAACAACAATAACCCAGTATAATCCCACTTAGGGGGTCTGGGGAGGGTAGTGTGTACGCAGACCTTACCCCTACCCCGGGGTAGAGAGACTGTTTTCAAATAGAAACTCAGCATACTTCCCTCCAAGAACTTCCCACCTTACTCTTGGGGAGATTCGAACTCACAACCTCTTGATTGGAAATGGAGGTTGCTTACCATCAGAGCAACCTCCTCTATAATACTAATTATGCAAATACAAAGATGCGAAAATGAAATATTAATAGATTTTTTTCTTTCATAAATAAAATTCTTAGTGGATAAAATTATATTACAGTTAAACATTAACATATATAACTTTCAATAAACTAATATTTAGAATTCAAATCAAAAAGGAAATAAATAATTTCCTCAAATATTTGAAACTAAATAGTTAATTCTTTGATTAACTAATAAACGAAAAATCCAAATCAAATCTTTTCTAAAATTCATAAATAATTTTTTTTAACCTTACAAAACTCTTAGGGTATATAAATTTGTTTCCGTAAGAAAAGCATTACCATGAAAGAAATAAAAAAAATTGAGTTAAATCTATTGTAATATAACTTTAACAGTATAATTGGTAAGATATATAAATTTGAAGTAATAAAGATGAAATTAGAATGTCTCTTAGTGAGGAGTCAGTACTTCTATTTTCTTCCATTTATAGCAATAAATGACAACTATCTACAATATTTTTAGACTCATTTTCACTTGCCAATATTTTTTTAAGAGCTACATGATCAATCTTTTCGTTTTCATATCTCTAGAAGGGACACAATTTTACTTCTTTTTTTTTTTTTGATTTTTCGTACGAAATTCCAACATAAGTTCTCAAACATCATTATAAGACATTGATGACTTTTTCAAAATATGATGTTTCTTTTATTTGGACTAGTTAAATAGGATCAATATTCATCATTTTTTGGAACTTACACTTTTTTTTTTAATTTTTATTTTATAACTCAAACACATTATTTATATAATTTAAAAAATTTATGTACCAATTAATATGGGTACACGCTTTGCGCGTGTACCCTAAAACTAGTTTTAAAATTAAGTGGAATAGTGATAATTTTGCCGTCAAGCCAACGGTATATATCTGCGTTAAGAATAATGAACTTATCAAATATTTTCAATCAATCTGAATATTAAAATGCAATGAAGTTTTGTATTATTATATAGACTCTTTTAATTCCGCATCAAGTTATTATTTAAAGGGAAAATTTCACATTAAAACAACTTAGCTCCCTACTTTTCAATTTTATAGCTCATATTTTAGTTTGCAACCAACTAGCCTAAAAATAATAGGCTAATACTCAACATTCAACTCCAATAGGTTCTCGAAATTACTATTTAATTTTGAAAAAAGATTGCTCAAGCTTTTAAGTTAATTTTCGAATCAGTAACTGCGACTCAATTATTAATTCAACAAATCAAATCCATTTGGGTGGTGAAAATTAGATTTTTAACAAACTTAAATATGTGGATTTAAATTCCGAATTTTATTTTGTGAAATATTTGGAGTGGGTGTTATTTAGGTTTGTTAGAAATAGTATAAGGAGGTTGTATATAAAATTTGAAGTCATTTAACGGAGATTTGGACTAGTTTTGAAAAGAATTGCAACTGAAAATCGTGAAAGAAGTTCATCTACAAACGCTTGTATAAAGGTGTATAAAAATATATAATAGTGTATAATATGTGTTTATACACTATTATACAAGATTATACATAATTATACAAAACTATCTTCGTCTTTTTCCTTGCGTCTTGGCTGAAATCTAACTCAAATTTTGCTCAAATCTACTCCAAATCACTTCAACTTTAAAGTTTGAACTCCTTTTGATATTTTCAATCAATTGAAAAAACACCCAATCCAAACAACTAACAAACTCAAAAAATCTTATTTTCGAAAGCAAAGCTTTGAATAATCTTCAATGGTGGACTTCTACTTTTAAATTTTCTTACATTGCAATCAGGTGACACAAGGAGAGAAGCACAAATGGTGGACGGTCCCTTGAAGCATATGTAGAGGATGTGAGAAAATGAGAGAGTGAAAGTAATGGTTGCGAGAATAGTAAGAACATGGATTTTGAATTTGCTAGTGCTTTCAAAATATGTAATATGGGCTAAGTCAGGTATAACTTAAAAACATGGGTCATCTTAAATAATTCTTTCTTATTTAAATGATTGAGATGGAAGTGCAAGTGTTCTTTAGAATAATGTGAATGTAAAAAATGATTTGGTTACGGCCCGTAATGTTATTTTCCTTTGGAAAAATGAGGTCTTTATCACTTGTAATTAAGTAAAAATAAATAGATAAACTAAGACTATAAAACTTTAAAAAAAAACAAAATAAAGATAATTATACTCCAATATCCAATCAAACAAATAGTGTAGCCGTTGGCTGCTTTGATTAGTCTAATCAGAATGTTTAAAGCAAGTGTCTAAACACTACCGTTATTACATAAACGAAATATAAATTTAATAATGTATTATAATAAAATAAAACATCGATACAAAATACTACTATAACAACAACAACTCAGTGTAATCTCACAAGTGGAAGTGGGGTCTGTGGGATCCAGCCCCACATGTGTGAAAGTTTGAATTGAGAATTGTGTCTTCTTTGAATGTAGAAAAAATGGAAGACAAATTTTCTTGTGTTTATACTATAGTGAGGTCACTGATGACATCACGTGAGTAATTTCTCTGCTATAAATAGCGCGGTTTTGTTTCAGTTGAAGATACACCAACAAAGAGAAAAAGAAAGCGTGAGGTTTTATAGACAAGACAAGGTATAAGAAAATAGTTTGTGAGAAAAATAGAGAGTGAACGATATTGTAGTGAGGTGGGAATATCAAAAGAGAGTTATTTCTTTTGAGTGTTGTAGGGGTCTTTGGAGTATTTTACTCGGACCTACAAAGTGTAAAATTTCTTTCTATAGTGATATCAGTTGCTCCTCTCGGGGTCGTGATTTTTTCCCTTATAAAAAGGGTTTTTCACGTAATAATCTTGGTGTCAGTTTTACTCTTTTATTCTTGTTAATTACCGTATGTCGGTGCTACGTTATTATTTCATTTTTATTATCGTGAATATTATTTATGTGGGGATTTATTCCCAACAACTGGTATCAGAGTACAGGTTCTGCTCGTTCACAGAAATACTATTCATTCTCGGTAGTACTATACTCGGTGAAAAAAAATGTCCGGAGTAAAGTACGAGGTAGCAAAATTCAACGAAGAATGGTTTCTCAACATGACAAAAAAGGAGGAGGGATCTGCTCATCCAACAAAGATTACACAAGGTACTAGATACTGATGCCAAAAAGCCTGATACCATGAAAGGTAAGGATTGGACTGACTTGGATCAAAGGGCTGCTAGTGCAATCAAGTTGCACTTATCAGATGATGTGGCGAATAACATCATTGATAAAGATACTGCATGTGGCATTTGGACAAGGTTGGAAAGCCTATACATGTCCGAAACGCTGACAAATAAATTGTACCTGAAGAAGCAGCTATACGCCCTACATATGGGTGAAAGTACGAATTTTTTGTCACATTTAAATGTGTTTAACGAACTAATCACACAGCTCGCCAACCTTAGAGTGAAAATCGAGGAAGAAGATAAAGACATCTAGCTATTGAACTCGTTGCCATCTTCGTACGATAATTTGGCAATAACGATCCTGCACTGTAAGACTACCATTGAGTTGAAAGATGTCACATTAGCTATTCTACTCAATTAGAAGATGAGAAAGAAGCCTGAAAATCAAGGACATGCGCTCATCACAGAAGGTAGAGGAAGGAATTATTAAAGGAGTTCAAACAACTATGGTAGATTCGGAGCTCGTGGAAAATCTAAGAACCGATCCAAATCAAGAGTCAGAAATTGCTACAATTGTGATCAACCAGGTCACTTCAAAAGAGATCGCCCAAATCCAAGGAAGGACAAAGGTGAAAGAAGTGGCCAGGAGAATGACGACAACACAACTGTCATGGTGCAAAACAATGATAATATTGTGCTATGTATAAATGAGGAAGATGAATGCATGCACCTGCCAGGTCAAGAGTTGGAATGGGTGGTTGATACAACAACATCTTACCATGCTACACCGGTAAGAGAATTCTTTTGCAGATATGTAGCAGGTGATTTTGGAACTGTGAGAATGGATAACATGACTTACTCAAAGATTGCGGGGATCGGTGACATTTGTATCAAGATAAATGTCGGGTGCACATTGGTTCTAAAGGACGTGCGACATGTACCTGATTTGCGGATGAACTTGATCTCGAAAATTGCTTTAGACCGAGATGGATACGAGAATTATTTTGCAAATCAAAAGTGAAAACTCACCAAGGGATCATTGGTGATTGTAAAGGGAGTTGCTCGTGGCACGTTATACAGGACAAATGTAGAAATATGCCAAGGTAAATTAAACACGGCACAAGATGAGACTTCTGCAGATTTGTGGCACAAACGAATGGGTCATATGAGCGAGAAGGGATTGCAGATTCTTGCCAGAAAATCACTCATCTCTTTTGCCAAAGGTAGAACGATAAAACCTTGTGACTACTGTTTATGTGGTAAGCAACATAGAGTCTCATTTCAGACCTCGTCTGAAATAAAATTAAATGTGCTTGATTTAGTATATTCTGATGTTAATGGTCCAATGAAAATTGAATCGATGGGTAGTAACAAATATTTCGTTACTTTTATTGATGATGCTTCACGTAAATTGTGAGTTTATATCCTGAAAACCAAAGATATGGTGTTTCAAGTTTTCTTGAAGTTTCATGCTCTAGCGGAAAGGGAGATGGGTCAAAAGTTAAAGCGTCTCCGAAGTGACAATGGAGGTGAGTACACTTCAAGGGAATTTGAAGATTACTGTTCAAGTCACGGGATCAGACATGAAAAGATAGTTCCTGGAACCCCACAGCACAATGGCATAGCCGAAAGGATAAACCGCATCATTGTGGAGAAGGTGAGAAGCATGCTCAGAATGGCAAAACTGCCTAAGTCATTCTGGGGTGAAGCAGTTCAGACAACCTGTTACCTAATCAATAGGAGTCCATCAGTTCTATTGGCATTTGACATCCCAAAGAAAGTTTGGACCAATAAAGAGGTGTCCTGCTCACACCTGAAGGTGTTCGGTTGCAGAGCTTTTGCATATGTATCAAAGGAGTAGAAAACAAAGCTGGATGATAAATTTGTTCCCTGCATATTCATTGGATATGGAGATGAAGAGTTCAGATACAAATTGTGGGATCCTATAAAAAAAAGGTCATCAGAAGCAGAGATGTAGTCTTCCGAGAAAGTGAAGTTGGAACTGCTGCTGATATGTCAGAGAAGGCCAAGAATGGTATAATTCCTAACCTTGTTACTATTCCTTCTACTTCTTACAATCCCACAAGTGCAGAAAGTAGGATCGATAAGGTTGCCGAGCAGGAGGAGCAACCTGGTGAGGTTATTGAGCAGGGGGAGTAATTTGATGAAGGTGTCGAGCAAGTGGAGCACCCCACTCAGGAAGAAGAACAACCTCAACCTTTGAGGAGATCAGAGAGGCCAAGGGTAGAGTCATGCAGGTACCCTTCCATAGAGTATGTCCTCATCAGTGATGAAGGGACGCCAGGAAGTCTTAAGGAGGTTCTGTCCAGAAAAGAACCAGTGGATGAAAACAATGCAAGAAGAGATGGAATCTCTATAGAAAAATGGCTCGTACAAGCTGGTTGAACTTCCAAAGGGTAAAAGACCACTCAAATGCAAATGAGTCTTTAAACTCAAGAAAGATGAAAATGGCAAGCTGGTCAGATACAAAGCTCGATTGGTGGTTAAAGGCTTCGAACAGAAGAAAGGCATTGATTTTGACGAAATTTTCTCACCAGTTGTCAAAATGACTTATATTCGAACAATTTTGAGCTTAGCAGCTAGCCTAGATCTTGAAGTGGAGCAGTTGGATGTGAAGACTACATTTCTTCATGAAGATTTGGAAGAGAAGATTTATATGGAGCATCCAGAAGGATTTGAAGTAGCTGGAAAGAAACACATGATGTGAAAATTGAATAAGAGTCTTTATGAGTTGAAGCAGGCACCAAGGCAGTGGTACATGAAGTTTGACTCATTCATGAAAAGTCAAACATACATAAAGACCTATTCTGATCCATATTTATACTTCAAAAGATTTTCTGAGAATAACTTTATTATATTGTTATTATATGTGGATGACATGTTAATTATAGGAAAAGACAAGGGGCTGATCGCAAAGTTGAAGGGTGATTTGTCCAAGTCATTTGATATGAAGGACTTGGGCCCAACACAACAAATTCTTGGTATGAAGATAGTTCAAGAGTGAACAAGAAGAAAGTTGTGGCTGTCTCAGGAGAAGTACATTGAACGTGTACTGGAATGCTTCAATATGGAGAATGTTAAGCCTGTCAGAACATCTCTTACTAGTCATCTAAAGTTGAGCAAGAAGTTGTGTCCTACAATAGAGGAGGAGAAAGGGAATATGGTAGAGTTCCTTATTCTTCAGCAGTCGGAAGCTTGATATATGCAATTGTATGCACCAGACTTGATATTGCTCATGCAGTCGGTGTTGTTAGCAGATTTCTTGAAAATCCTGGAAAGGAACATTGGGAAGAAATCAAGTGGATATTCAGGTACCTAAGAGGTACTGTAGGAGAATGCTTATGTTTTGGAAGATTTGATCTAATCTTGAAGGGTTATGCGGATGCTGATATGACAGGTGATCTTGATAATCGTAAATTTATTACAGGATACCTGTTCACATTTTCAGGAGGAGCTATATCATGACAATCAAAGTTGCAGAAGTGTGTTTGACAGAATATATGAGTCCACCAAGCTATATAGAGACCAGGTCCTATATAGGTTTCCACAGATAACGCTAATGCAACAGTAAGTAAATAGAACAGGGAACTTTACGTGGAAAAATCCTTGCTCAAGGGGATAAAAAACCACGACCTACACTGGTAGGATTTCAATTTCGCTATGAGAAATCTTTATATTACAACCTATGCAATGTAGGAATTAAACTTTTAATCCCCCACTAACTTGTAATACACCTATTATAAGCCACTTTGTAATACATCTATTATAAAGACTTCAACTCATGACTAACTCTAGTCACGGCACAAACACTGAAGGTTTATGGTTTACAAGGGGTTCATAATTAAAGCTTCTAGATAAGCAAAGTAGGAATTACAATGAAGAACAATTACAAAGTTACAACTCAAATAAGGGCATACAAGAGACTTGTTGTAGGAACTGGTCCGTAGTAGTGTTGTACTTTATTCTTGATGCACTTGAGAATTAAATACTTGATTGTCAGATGCTTGAATGCTTGAATAAATTCTCAAGTGTTCAAGTGATGTTTTGTTGTAATGTTTATTGTTAATACAATATGAATGACATAACTTGAATGATGTAATCACTTGGTTGGTCAATGAGAAGTGACTATTGTGCTGTGCTGCATTGTTTGCGTGTACAGTACATGCAGTCACTTTCCAGTTGTAGAGAGTTGACTTCGTCCTACTGTTAGGGGAACCCAAGGGGATCAGGTCCCTGTGTTGATTCTTTATCTTCTGAAGTCATAACAACTCACATTAGCTTGAGTCCGTTGATTGAGTTGTGTACCAAGTGTATTAGGTTCCTTATCTGGTTCTTTGACAGTAAGTTTGTTAGATTATGAAAACATAAAGCTAAGGTACTGTAAACCTATCAATTTCCCCCTTTTTGATGATGACAAACTTAAAAATTGACAACCATATGCAGAGCAAAATAAACCAGATAACGTAACAGGAACTTCACAAGGTCTACTTCTTGGCTCCCCATCTTGGGCTATCCCAAAGACACATTAAAGAATTTGAAGACATGTGTGAGAAGAAATTCATAGGGGAGACCATGATATCCATCTTTGAATGCTGCCACCTTTTGATGGCAGATCATTATGGCTGGCAGATCATTAATGCTCAATCATTATGGCTGGCAGATTAACAGCTCAGAACCTATCCAGTGTTTCCATCAGATATAGATCAGACTTGGATATGATAGACCTCCTCTCAACGCGAGGTAGCAGGTACTTGTTCACCAACTCAAACAAGAGCTGATAAATAGGAAGCAAAGCTTTTTTATGCACTTGTTCCCCCCACTGCACTACTCCCTCCTTAACTATAACATGCCTAAAGTTTGAGCCACAGACATCTCTAACAGAAGACAGACCGTCAGCAGAAACCTTAAGTATGTCGCCTAGCAGATCAGAGTCCATAATAATGTCTACACCATTTACTAGAGCACATATATTGTCGGATTCAACAGTGAAGAGGTCAACATAGAAACTTTGGACTTTATCCTCATAAACCTTGGGCACATCCACTTTGAACAGATGTCCCCACTATTGAAATTCGACCATCTCAAGTATTTGCCTCATACCAGCCATCTCAGATATCTCTGGTTTAAATGTGCGACCCTATAGTACTTTATGGTACCTCAACATTTCTTTACCAGACACACTTCCACTTTTCACTTTCTTCACAAAATCGGGTTCCTTCACATTCTCCAATTTTCTTTTACTCGACTTTCCACTAGACTTACCCTTTCCACTCGATTTCACTAGAATATCATCATCATACATTGACTCTTCAACCACCACTTGCTTCAACTTGTCACTACTTTTCACGGACTTTTTACTGGGCGTTCCAATAGCCTCCTTTGAAGCACTTTCAGTAGAATGTTTCTTTTTCTGAGATCTCTTGACCAAAGAACTTGGTTCCTTATGAGCTACCTCATCCACTTCTACTACCAGAATATTTTTGTCACAAACAATCTCTCCATCCTTCACCAACCTCTTTTTTTTCCTCCTGCTACTTCCTTTACCATCTTCAAGGCAGACTCAAGAGCCTCTTTTTTCTGCAACCTTATAGTAGGTCGCTTAAGAGAGGGCTCAGGAGTGGCTACTGGCCTCCTTCTACCAATGAACGCACTCAAACCAACATCATCCTGATCTTCTTCATCACTGGACATTATAACAGGAGCCACTACTTCCAAAGGCTCAGCATTAAAGTGAGAAGAAGGAGCATGGTCGAAACTGACATGGGAAGAAGATACCTGACCTATTTCCTTAGGAGAGGGGTCAGGTCCTTCAAGAGGGGTCCTAGTAGTCTCTTCTGGTGCAGGTTGTTCAAAGAGCACCATTGCCCCTTCTCCCACCAACGACTGAGTCTCTTCCCCCTAAAACTCAGGCATAGTAAAGGTTTCCTCATCCACTATTCCTTCAGTAGAGATGGCCAACATATTTTCTATGGCCTCTCTCTCCTAAGATTCCATGGGTGCAACATTGTCCGAGACAAGAGTACCTGTAGACTGATCAACACCGTCCTCAGAGACCTTTTCTGCATGTGGAGTCTCACTATTTTCTTCGTCTTTGCTCTATTCTTTGAGAATCTTAGGCGACAGAGAAGAGATACTATCGATTTTAGGGATTTCTGAGTTCTTAACACTTAAAGAGAGAGTGTGGTATGAGGGAGTGGTGAGAGAGATGGAGGGTGAAGTAGAATCAGGTTTAGGTGCTTCAATTTCAATAGTGGTGGAAGGGGGAGTGTTGAGAGGTGTTCCTTTAGGAACAGAGGAGTCGAGGGTTTTCTCTTCAATGGTAGGAAGGATTGTTTGATCTTCAGTCATGGTAGATGATTAGTTTGAAAGTTCTGTGGAGGCTGAGAAAGAGAGAGGTGGTCGTTCAAGGTTTGGAAATGAGAGGGCTTTAATGAGGAAAAAGGCAATTATGAGGGAGAGAGGAATGAGTTCTGAAATGATGGTAGATGTGTGGGAAGATGCAACATTTCAGAGGGAAGTGAAAGGATTTGAACAAAAAGACGTGACATACAAGGTCTGAAATGGTTGATGACGTGGCACTCAATTTTTTGTTTCTTTTGAGATATATATGAGAAAGACACAAGAATACTAACCTGTGGTACAAGAACCAGGTTCTTGACCGGTCTTTCAAAAATTCTCAACCCTCTTTTACCGCTTATGCAGTGCTTCTACAGCTTCTATAATCATCATGCGTGTCTACCTGCAATGGTATAGAAGTGAGTTAGACTTGACCAGAAAACACCTTAGCTAATTTCACCTGAATGTAACTTTCATAGCCATATGGAAGGAATTAGGTTATCCGTTAGGCTTTATTAGCCCCAGTGCCATCCTATTTCTCTCAAAATATTCTCTACTCGGGGCTTTGGTGAAGATATTTGCAATTTGATCTTCTGTACTACAGTACTTCATGTAGATAAGCCCCTTCTCCACATTGTCTCTGAGAAAATGATGTCTCACATCAATGTGCTTGGTTCTTTTATGCTGGACCGGGTTCTTAGCCATGTTGAGTGCACTGGTGTTGTCACAAAGAAGAGGCACACAGTCAGTGCACACCAAAATCTTCCAATTGTTGTTTGATCCATAAGACCTGAGCACAACAGGAAGCTGCAACAACATATTCTGCTTCAGCTGTTGAAAGAGCTACTGAATTTAGCTTCCTTGTGCCCCATGAAATAAGACATGTTCCTAGGAAGTAAGCCATTCTAGATATGTTTTTCCTGTCCACAAGATAACCTGCATAATCAACATCAGCATACCTTATAAGCTTAAAATTGTCACCTGAAAGGTAGTATAGAACCAGGTCCTGTGTTCCCTTAAGATATCTTAGAATTCTTTTGGTAGCCTTCAGATGAGTTTCCTTGGGATTTGACTAAAACCTTGCACATAGTCCCACATTGAAAACAATATTTGGCCTGCTTGCAGTAGGATAGAGGAGAGATCCAATGATGCCTCTATATAGTGTTTGATTCATCGGAGAGCTAGATTCATCCATGTCAAGTTGAGTAGCAGTGGCAATAGGAGTGTCAATCACTTTTGATGCTTCCATGTCAAACCTCTTGAGAAGCTCTTTGATATACTTCTACTGACTAATGAATGTCCCATTTGTGGACTGCTTCACTTGAAGACCCAAGAATAAATTTAACTCACCCATCATGCTCATCTCAAACTCACTTCCCATGAATTTTGCAAATTCCTCACATAGTGAATCAGTTGTTTTCCCAAAGATGATATCATCAACATATACCTGAAAAATAAGCAGGTTCCTCCCTCGTTTCTTCATAAACAAAGTGTTGTCAATTTTTTGTCTTGCAAAACCATTTTCAAAGAGAAACTTTGACAACCTCTCATACCAATCTCGAGGAGCCTGCTTCAATCCATACAATGCCTTGTCCAATTTGAACACATATGCAGGGTGTTCATGACATTCAAAACTTGGAGGTTGTTTTACATACACTTCTTCTTTGAGGAAACCATTCTGAAATGCACTTTTGACATCCATTTGGAACAAAGTGAATTCCATATGTGATGCAAAGGCAATGAGGATTTTGATTGCTTCCATGCGAGCAACCAGAGCAAAAGTCTCATCATAATCAATTCCTTCCTCCTGATTGTAGCCTTGGACAACTAACCTTGCCTTGTTCCTTGTATTGTTTCCATGTTCATCAAGCTTATTCCTAAATACCCACCTGGTTTCTATAATGGTTCGATCTGAGGGTCTAGGTGCCAAGTGCCATACGTTGTTCCATTCGAATTGATGTAGCTCATCTTGCATGGATGTGATCCAATCTGCATCTTTTAAGGATTCCTTAATATTTTTGGGCTCTATTTGGGAGAGAAATGTTGAGAAGGCAAGTGAATTTCTAGCTTTTGATCTGGTTTGGACTCCTGAATTCAGAGGAGTAATTATGTTGTCAAGAGGATGAGAGCTTTTGTGTTTCCAATTGGGCACTTGAGCTTCATTTGTAGAGGAACTGGGTAATCCTGATTGGTTCCTTTGTATCCTTCTTTCAGCTACCTGTAGAGTACTTTGAACTACATCAACCACTCTTTCTTCAACTTTAGTGGTTGTAATTGTAGTACCTGGTTCCTCCCCAGCTGATGAGGAAGAGACTGCATTGTCTTCACTTGTCTCCTTCACTTGACTCATCATATCTGTCTTTTTATTTGCCATATCAATGACCTCACCTGGAACCAGTAAAGGCTCTCTATCTTGATCATCATTGTTGCTTTTCTTACAGGAGAGGTAGGACTCATTAAAGATTACATGTACACTCTCCTCAATACACTGAGTCCGTTTGTTGTATACCTTGTAGGCTTTACTTTGAGAAGAATATCCCAAAAAGATTCCTTCATCACTCTTGGTATAAAATTTTCCAAGCCGATCCTTTCCATTTTTGAGAACATAACATTTGCACCTAAATGTTCTTAAGTGAGTCAGCTTGGGCTTCCTTCCATTCAGCAACTCATAGGGAGTTTTGTTCAAGAGAGACCTAATCATGCACCTGTTCACCAAATAGTAGGCAGTGTTGATAGATTCAACCCAGAAGTTCTTAGCAATCCCACTCTGTTCTTCCTTTCTACAACTCCATTTTGTTGTGGAGTTCTTGGGGATGAGAAGTTGTGGGTAATGCCATTCTCGTTGTAGAATTCAACAAACTTAGCATTGTCAAATTCTATTCCATGATCTTATCTAATACATGCTACTTTTGATTCCATCTTCACTTGAATTTTCTTCACAAAGGCTACAAAAACTTCAAAGGTCTCATCTTTTGTTCTAAAGAACAGAGTCCAAGTGAATCTGGAATAGTCATCCATTATTACAAAAATGTATCTTTTTCCTCCCTTGCTTTGTACTGTCATAGGACCACACAGATCCATATGAAGGAGATCAAGTGGTTTTGAGGTGCTGACATCCTTTTTTGGCTTGAATGAGGATTTCACATGCTTTCCTCTAGTGCAAACATCACAAACCTTGTGCTCTTTGTACTTCGACTTGGGCATACCATAGATCAGGTCCTTCTGAACCAGTTTATTCAGTAGAGAGAAGCTTGCATGCCCCAGCCTTCTGTTCCACAGTTCAGCATCATCATCAACTGCTTTTAAGCAGCTTAGATCACCACTTTGTAGGGACTCAAAATCAGCAACGTAGAAATTCTTGTATCTTTTCGCCACAAGTACCACTTCACCCGTTACTATATTTGTAACTATGCATATTTTGGACAATAACTCCACCTTATTTCCTTTATCACATATCTGAGAAACACTCAAGAGACTGTACTTAAGATCATGTGCTTTGAGCATCCACTATCCATGAACCATTGTTGACTGCTTCCTTTCACTGTTCCATGCATAAGGAAATCAAGGGTTAGATTTAGGAACCCAAGCAAGTTTGGGTCCATTGTAATAAATAAAATGTTGAATAAGTGCTCTTCTAGTCCATGCAGGTATCATGCGCTTTTTATGGGTGGCACCTGGTCCTTTTTCAGCAGTTACTCTTTCAGTAAAAACTTTATTTTTCTAAAGAGACTGAACCCTGGCTTGGCAATTTTCTTTGAAGTGCCCATTGTTCCCACAGTAGGTACACAGCCAATTATCGGGCATAGTAACGTACTTGCTATGAGGGTTATAAAGAGTTTTCTCCCTTTAAAATCCTATTCCCTACCTATTTCCACCATTGTTAACGTACATGGCAGTAATAGCATCTGAGGACCAGGTCCACTTAAGAGACTTCTCAAGATCATTTTTTACTCTTTCCAATTCTGCTTGAAGTTGTCTATTTTTCTCAAGTTCAGCACACAGACTAGTTTTTACAGCATTTAACTCGTTTTCAAGTTTAATATGTGCCTTACTAGCCACTCAGAAGTCATCTCTTTCCTGCTCAATAACAACCACTTTCTCCACTAAGGCATCTATTTCTTTACTGGAGTTCTCAATGGTTTCTTTTAGATCAACTACTACTACCATTAGATCATCTCTTTCGTATTCTACACTAGTGATTCTCTCAGTTAGAACCTCTTTTTCATTTTTCCAGATTACCTATGGTTTCCTTCAAATCAACCACACAAACTACCAAGTCATCTCTAGTTTGTCAGCATCTCCTAACTCCATAGTTAAGGCATACTTATCATTTACAAGACTATGGTAAGAATCAATTAACACATTAGCTAATGACATGAGTTTTCTAGAAGAGTAGGACTTCAGATTTCTCTGAACATCCCAAAAATTTACCTCATCATTGTCATCGCCTTCATCATCATCTGATTGAGCCATCAAAGCAAATATTGAGTCATACTCATTTGCTTCACTTTCAACTGCCATCATTGAATTGTCACCTACATCATCTTCTTTTTCAGACCACTGGAAGAATCTCCCATGCTGCAAGAACTTGCTTCACAACATTGTCAGCGGCGTTCTTTCTTTGAAACGTTTATCAAGAATCTAGTTCCTCTTGGATGCTTTGTCAGAGTTGTGTTTGAAGTGTTCTTGCTTCAGGAGAGGACAATATTTGATGAAATGCCCTGGCTTTCCACACTTATGACAGAGGTCATAGTTTTTTGGCTTGCTAGAACTGCCTCTCTTTGGTATACCTCAATTCTTTCTAACTATTTTCTGAAATCTTCTGGTTAAGTAAGCCATGTCACTATCTCGCCACTTGAGTCATTGCTTTCTGCCTTGAGTACTAGGTTTTTTTCCTTCTTTGGTTCTCTTCTTTTAATGTCCTTCTTCTTATTCATTCCATAGGTTTTCAGATTCCCAACCAACTCATCAATAGTCAGCTCCTGAAAATCCTTTGCTTGAGGAATGGTATTCACTTTACTCTCCCGTGAACTGGCAAAACACTGAGAATTTTCCTCACGAGCTTGTTCCTAGGAATGATTTCACCAAGAGATTGTAACTCATTTATGTTGGAAGTGAATCGATTGTGCTTGTCTTAAATGGATTCATCGTCCTTCATTCTGAAGAGCTCATACTCAGTGGTGAGCATGTCAATCTTAGATTGCTTTACTTAAGTAGTTCCTTCGTGTGCTGTTTGTAATGCTTCCCATATTTCTTTGACATATTGGCAAGCTGAAATCCTGTTGTATTCATCAGGACCTATACCACGCACCAAAATTATCTTGGCACGAAAAGTTTTCTCCACAGCCTTCCTGTTAGCATCGTTGTATTGTTTCCTCGTCTTAGGCACTATCACAGCAGGATCTCTGACCTTTTTTGTAGGAACATAAAGACCATCACATATAACATCCCACAACTCGGAGTCTTCAGCCATGATAAAATCATGCATCATTGTCTTCCACCACCCATAATATTGGCCATTGAACCTGGGTGGTCTGTAGGTAGACTGACCCTCTTCAAAGTTCAGTGGAGCAGCCATGAGGATCCTTTCTAGGTGTTAACCTGATAGAAAGAACCCGCTCTGATACCAATTAATAGAATATATGAGTCCACTAAACTATATAGAGACCAGGTCATATATAGGTTTCCACAAATAACGCTAATGCAACAGTAAGTAAATGGAACAGGGAAGTTTTACTTGGAAAATCCCTGCTCAAGGGGATAAAAAACCATGACCTACACTGATAAGATTTCAATTTCACTATGAGCAATCTTTAGATTACAACCTATACAATCTAGGAATTAAACTCTTAATCCCTCACTAACTTGTAATACACTTATTACAAGCCGCATTGCAATACACCTATTACAAAGACTTCAACTCATGACTAACTCTAGTCACGACACAAACACTAAAGATTTATGGTTTACAAAGGGTTCCTAATTAAAGCTTCTAGATAAGTAAAGTAGGAATTACAATGAAGAACAATTATAAAGTTATAACTCAACAAAGGACATACAAGAGACTTGCTGTAGGAACTGGTCCGTAGTAGTGTTGTTCTTTGTTCTTGATTCACTTGAGAATTGAATACTTGATTGTCAGATGCTTGAATGAATTCTCAAGTGTTTAAGTGATATTTTGTTGTAATGTTTATTGTTAATACAACATGGATGACATCACTTGAATGATGTAATCACTTGTTTGGTCAATGAGAAGTGACTATTGTACTGTGCTGCACTGTTTGCGTGTATAGTGCAGACAGTCACTTTCCAGCTGTAGATAGTTGACTTCGTACTGCTGTCAGGGGAACCCAAAGGGATCATGTCCTTGTGTTGATTCTTAATCTTCTGAAGTCACAGCAACTCACATTAGCTTGAGTCTGTTAATTGAGTTGTGTACCAAGTGTATCAGGTTCCTTATCTAGTTCTTTGACAATAAGTTTGTTAGATCATCAAAATATAAAGCTAAGGTACTGTAAACCCATCAGTGTTGCACTCTCTACGACTGAAGCAGAGTATATTGCCGCTACTGAAGCTGCCAAGAATATGGTTTGGCCGAAACGATTCCATCGAGAGCTTGGATTACATCAGAAGGAGTATGTCTTATATTTTGATAGTCAAAGTGCAATAGACCTGAGAAAAAACACCATGTATCATGCAAGGACGAAACATATTGACATGAGATATCACTGGATTCAAGAAAGGATAGAGGATGGATCTATGCATGTCAAAAAGATTCATACTAGTGAGAATCCTTCGGATATGCTGACTAAGGTAGTACCAAGAGACAAGTTCGAGCTATGCAAAGAACTTGTCAGCATGCACTCAAACTAGAATCTCCGATGTTACCTCTTTCAGGTAAATGGGACTGGAGGGGGAGATTTGTGGGGTTCAGCCCCATGTGTGAAAGTTTGAATTGAGAATTGTGTTTTCTTTGAATGTAGAAAAAATGGAAGACGAATTTTCTTGTGTTTATACTATAGTGAGGTCACTAATGACATCACATGAGTAATTTCTCTGCTATAAATAGCGGGGTTTTGTTTCAGTTGAAGATACACCAACAAAGAGAGAAAGAAAGAGTGAGGTTTCACAAACAATGTATAAGAAAATAATTTGTGAGAAAAATAGAGAGAGAGCGATATTGTAGTGAGGTGTAAATATCAAAAGAGGGTTATTTCTTTTGAGTGTTGTAGTGGTCTTTGGAGTATTTTACTCGGACCTACAAAGTGTAAAATTCCTTCCTATAGTGATATCAGTTGCTCCTCTCGGGGCCATGGTTTTTTCCCTTATTAAAAGGGTTTTTCATGTAATAATCTTGGTGTCGGTTTTACTCTTTTATTCTTGTTAATTACCGTATCTCGGTGCTATGTTATTATTCCACTTTTATTACCGTGAATATTATTTCTGTGGGGGTTTATTCCCAATAGGGTCTGGGAAGGGTAATGTGTACGCAGACATTATCCCTATCCTAGAAAAGTAGAGAGGTTATTTTCGAAAACATCGACACAAAATAAACACCGAAAAATATAATAGATATGTGACATATTTCAATAATATTGCTAATAGTAACTCTGTTTGCATGTATAATTATATTTAAATATAGCATTTTACAGTCAAATCATAGCACACCAACTTCTCTTTCTCCTTCCTGTTTTATTTTATTTTTTCCCTACAAATCTCAGGGATTAGAAAATAGTGTACATCCCATCTCTGCTACTGGCTTGATCAAATATTTACATTCCATCTCCGACTGGTTTTCTACTCATTTCTTCTGTCTTTTACTGCACATGCTGTGGACGTATACATATAGTTGCTTACTTGTACACTCTCCGTTCGTGGAGAGTTAAACTTCTACGCCCTCCTTTCTTAGAGAGTTCAACTTCTACGCTCTTAATTTCATCTTTCAACTCTTGTAAAGCAGGCTTGCTAGATCGATCAGTGCTCGAGGTCTTTTTATCACTTAATAGATCCACTAGATGCTTCAAGCACAAGAGGTATTCGTCTTTCACTCCAGGAGCATCACACAATGTCTTCTCAGTAACAAACTACACAACAACAAAGAATAAAACCATAAGACAGAATATACATCGTACATATTTCGTGAACGAAAAGTACTTGATGAGATTCCAAAATAGTTGTGCAGTAAATCAGAAAAAGCTCATGTGTTTAATAACAGAAACAGAGCTACAACTAGAGGGAGCAATGGGCATGATTCAGTAAGAACGTATGAACAGTCAAAATGGTCAACAATAATGGAGTTTCGCCAGAGCAACTCTTTATTAATTAAAGAGAGAAAGAAGAAGTTTTGGGATGATATACAAATAAAAATGTAGACCCCTATGTATAGGCATTTGAATGCCCTGCCGAGGTAAGCACTTACATCATAAGAATGTAAATGCAAACGCTTACATCATAAGAATGCCGAGGTAAGCGCTTACATCGCAAGAATGTCGATGTAAGCGCTTACATCATATTTTCATCTCTTTTTGAATTTTCTTTCTTTTGTTTTGTCTACTTTCACATACAACAATAGGTTTGGTCCTATCAATCTCCCCCTCAAACCTATGTTACATCAAGAAAGAAAAAAATTTGCTATTCTCTGGTGGTGCCTTCACGCTATCGGTCTTGAAGGCTAACTGAGGCAACGCACAACCTCAGTTTGTCAACACCGACAACTTTGGTCAACATGTCTGATGGGTTCTTTGATCCTGGTATCTTCTACAAGGAAAGAGTTCCTTCATTTATCAACTCTCGGATATGATGATACCTCAACTGGATATGATTCGATCTTGCATGAAACACTAGATTCTTGGCAAGATGAATTGCACTCTGGCTATCGCTGAAAAGCTCACAATTGTCTTGCTCTTTACCTAGCTCTTTAAGAAAATTCTTGAGCCAAATCATCTCTTTTCCAGCTTCTGAGATTGCCATGTACTCCACTTCAATGGTTGATAGAGCAACACTTTTCTGAAGTCTGGACATCCAACTAACAGCAGTACCACCCAAGGTGAACACGTAGCCCGTGGTACTTTTTCGACTATCCAGCTCGCCACCTAAATTTGCATCAGCAAAACCTTGTAAGATAATATTGCTCTTTTTAGAACAAAGTGTCATACCTGAGGTGCCTTTGAGATATCGCAATATCCATTTTACACCTTCCCAATGCTCCTTTCTTGGATCTAACATGTATCTACTGACAACTCCAACTGCATGGGCTATGTCAGGTCTAGTGCAAACCATAGCATACATCAAACTTCCTACTACTGAAGCATACGGAACTTTGGACATGTACTTCCTTTCTTCATCTGTCTTAGGTGATTGGTCCTTTGACAGATTTAGATGGCTTCCAAGTGGAGTGCTTCTGGTCTTTGCATCATTAAGACTGAACCTGCTTAGTACCTTCTATATGTACTTTTCTTGAGATAACTTTAAGGTTCCTTCCGACCTGTTTCTACTAATCCTCATCCCAAGCATTTGCTTAGCTGGTCCTAAGTCTTTCATTTCAAACTCCTCCGCCAGTTGTTGCTTAACCAAATTGATCTCATTTATGCTAAATCCTGCAATTAGCATATCATCAACGTACAATAGTAAAATGATATAGGATTCATCAAGATTTTTTATATAACAGCAATGGTTCATCTCACATCGTGTGAAACCATTTTTATGCATGAATCTATCAAATTTCTTGTACCATTGTCGGGGAGCTTGTTTCAAACCATACAAACTCTTCTTCAACTTACACACAAGGTTTTCTTTTCCAGAAACTTGAAAACCTTCAGGTTGTTTCATGTAGATGTCTTCTTCAAGGTCCATGTAATAAAGTAGTTTTAATATCTAGCTACTCCAAATGCAAATTTTTTGTAGCTATGATACTTAGGATCAACCTGATAGTAGTTAATTTGACTACAGGAGAGAAGATCTCGGTGTAGTCAATTCCTTCCTTATGTTGAAAGCCTTTTACTACTAATCATATTTTGTATCTCTTCTTACCATCATGCTCTTCCTTAACTTTGTACACCCACTTGTTCTGCAATACCTTCTTTCCTTTTGGTAACTCCGTAAGTATCCATGTTTTATTCTTTTGAAGAGAATTCATCTCTTCTTTCATGGCTAGCTTCCACTTATCAGAGTCTATTACTTGCATTGCTTCAACAAAATGTTATGGTTCTCCAGCATCAGTTAGAAGTAAATAGTGAAGAGAGAGAGTTAACCTATCTAGAACATTCGCGACTCTTTTAGATCTCCCCAATGTAGGTTCATGAGTAACTGAACCCGAATTTGATTCAGGACCTGATTCCAAATTTGGTTCTGCATTTGATTCTATCTCTGGTTCCGGTTCTGATTCTGATCCAGGTTCGGCTTCTAGTTCTCTTCAAATTCTGCTTCTGGTTCTTCATCTTCAATTTCAAAATCAGTTGTAATCCCTCTAGCCACTTCATTTTCTGAGATTTCTTCTAACTCAACTGTTTCAGATGTCTGTTTGTTGGTGCTGGTTGGTTCTATTTCAAGCTTGTCCTTGTACATCACATTTTCATTAAATGTGACATTCTTGTATCTTAGGATCTTTCTATTCTGATCATCCCAAAATCGATAACCAAAATTATCATCACCATAGTCAATAAAGAAATATTTGTTGGCTTTAGGATCAAGCTTATCTCTATCATTAGAGTTTACATGCACATAAGCAACACAACCAAAAAATTTCAGATGTGAGAGAGTTACCTCCTTTCCTGTCCATACCTCCTCAGGAATTTCAAAATTCAGCGGTACAGAGGGTCCCCTATTTGTGAGGTAAGTTGTCGTGTTAATAGCCTCAGCCCAAAAATACTTCGGCAATCCAAAATGTATTCTCATACTTCTGGCTTGTTCATTCAAGGTTCTATTCATCCTCTCAGCAACGCCATTTTGTTCTGTGTTTCAGGAACTATCTTGATCTTTCTGATCCCATTCTCCGAGCAAAACGCTTTGAACTCTTTGCTATCATACTCTCCTCCATTGTGAGACTTCACCCATTTTAGTTTTAGACTTGTTTGATTTTCAACTTCAGCTTTCCATCTTTTAAAGGTAACAAACATATTAGATTTATTTTTCAGAAAATAAATCCATACCTTTCTTGTGGAATCATCAATGAAGGTGACATAATAGCGTGAGCCTCCTAGAGAAGTTACAGGAGATGGTCCCTACACATCTGTATGCACTAGTTCCAGCTTCTCTTTCTTTGGCGTCCTTCCCACCTTTGAGAAACTAACTCTCTTTTGTTTCCCGTAAATGCAATCTTCGTACAAACCTAATTCAATATGTTTTAGGTTTGACAACTTTTCTTTGGATGCCAACAGCTTCATTCCCTTCTCACTTATATGCCTGAGCCTCCGGTGCCACAATGTTGTATCACGACCATGATCAACAGTTGCTATAGTATCTCTTTGTATTGCAGTTGCTATAGTATTTTCCACGATCTGTTGCCGAATGTTGTTATATATCCTTCACTATCAATCTGACCCATAGATATCAGATTTTTCTTGAGGCCAGGAATATGTCGTACATTTTGCAATTTCCATAGCATGCCTTGTGAAGTCTTTATACGAACTTCACCTTTCCCGGCAATGTCGAGAGGTTCGTCGTCTGCTAGATAAACTTTCCCAAATTTTCCAGCAATATAATTATGCAATAATTTTTTGCATGATGTAGAATGAAAGGATGCACCTGAGTCCAGAATCCAAGATTCGACTGGACTGTCTGCACAACAAATTAGTGCATCACCGACTTGTTCAACAATTACATTTGCTGAATTTTCTTCCTTCTTCTTTGGTTCTCTACATTGACTACTATAGTGACCTTTTTTATCGTAATTCCAACAAGTAATGTCCTTGCGATTTTGGATTGTCCTCTTCTCCTTGACTTTGATCTACCACGACCATAACTCTGTCCTCTTTGGTTGCTTTTTCCCCTGCTTCGGTATTAAAAGCAGATCCTGGGGAATCACTTGATTCTCTTCGGCTAATATCTTCACTTAGAACCAAGTCTCTAATATCATTCAATTTGAGTTTGGTACTTCCTGATGAACTGTTAACTGCAATTACTGTTGCGGACCAACTCTCCGGTAGAGATGATAGTAGAATCAACGCCCTGATTTCGTCATCAATTATTATTAATAGAACTCAACTGAGTTAATATTATATTAAACTAATTGATATGTTCCATGACTGATCCACCTTTTGTCATCCTTAAGTTGAACAATCGACGCATCAAATAGACTTTATTTGAAGTAGATGGCTTCTCGTACATATTTGATAACGCCTTCATCAGGTCTGCAGTGGTCTTCTCGTTAATGATATTAAATGCCACATTTCGTGTTAGCATCAAATGAATCACACCAAGAGCTTGGCAATCTAATAGATCCCAATTCACTTTGGCCATAGTCTCTGGTTTCACCTCGGTCAGAGGTAAGTGTAATTTTTTCTGGTATAAATAATCCTCTATTTGTATTTTCCAGAATCCAAAATCTTTGCCATTGAATTTGTCAATCTTAACCTTCCCTTCTTCTGATGCCATTTTTCACAAAAAATAATTTATGTGAATAGTGCTTGTGAATAGTAACGATGATCAATAGTGTTGCACTATTCTTGTGAATAGTACCTGCACCAATACTGTACTTTTCTGCCAGAAATACACTGTCTGTGCTCTGATACCAGTTGTTAGGAAGTGTTTCAAGCTAATAGAAGGAAAATAATATTTAAGAGAAAAAAGTAATAAATTGCACAAGACAAGACACGAATAAGATTTACGTGGTTCGGCAATTTGTGCCTACTCCACGGCCACACAAAGAATAACTCTTTATTAATTGAAGAGAGAAAGAAGAAGTTTTGGGATGATCTACAAATGAAAATGTAGACCCCTATGTATAGGCATTTGAATGTCCTGCCGAGGTAAGCGCTTACATCATAAGAATGTCAATGTAAGCGCTTACATCATAAGAATGTCGAGATAAGCGCTTACATCGCAAGAATGTCGATGTAAGCGCTTACATCATATTTTCATCTCTTTTTGATTTTTCTTTCTTTTGTTTTGTCTACTTTCACATACAACAATAGATTAGCTCCGATCACTTCCAGCTTATTATGCTGAAACTCCAACGCGTAAAAAGTTCCAGCATAATATACTAAAAATTGAAGCACATGTGTATGAACTTCCAGCATATTATGTTGGACCGGTATATTATACTGGAATTCCAGTATATTATACTGAAGTATTTTCTGGATTTTGAACAATGTTTTCCTTCAGATTTATTTTTACATAAAAAATGGCTAAATTTCGATTACTTTTAAAACTGTAGCTATTTTTGGATGATCACTCGTAAATATGACTATTTTTGAATTTCTCCCCATTACTTCGTTTGCCGAGCCTTGGGCCGGCTCTTCTGACGAAAAGGTGAGAGTATTACGGGAATTGGTTAATGACTGTATCCTTCTTCACCAAGACGAAGAATGAAAGAATGGTAGAGATGTGGGGAAAAAGAATTAGAAAACAAAGAAAACATGCAATAATTCAATGCAATAATTTTCCAAAATCACTGTTTCTGGTAATTCAATGCGCATCTGCAAGAATCTAGTTGTGCCCTTCCTTCATATGCAGTGTCATCGGTTTAGCTCTCAAAAGCAAAAGAGTGAACTTGTTAAAACCACTTATAAGTAATATAGAGATATAGATGTTATTGCTTTATCAAGATCCATTTTAACAAGTAACAACAGAAGTCAAGATAAAAAGAGATTGCATATTCCTAATTTGAAACGGTCATATTAGATGAATTAGTGCAAACAGTCTTGAAAGGAAAAGGCTTCCAAGTAACATTTGGTATAATAATCTAGCAATCTACCACAAAATTAGTCAACTTCTTCTCATACTCAGCTTTCTCCACAGTCTCAACATCAATTGTTTCATCTTTTTCCGGACCTCCCTACCATAACAAGAGAAATATTTGTATTTAAAATTTAAATCAGAGATTTTCCCCTAATATAAAAATCAGAGTAAAGCAAAGATCTCCCCAAATGTAACAATCAGAGAGCCAAAGAAGTTTAGGTGCATGTCCTTGCTAAAGACTCCAATTAATCAGTGTGAACAAAGGAAATAAGAATTAAACTATTCATCTTCTCAAATGAAACATGATATATCAACAGTGTTATCACATGCGAAAAGTGCAAAAGAGCTTTAAGGTTTGTTGAGGCTTAAGTGCAAATAAAGCGTAACTTTATACTGAAGAAAGGAGAAATAGAGAAAAAACACAAATATGCATGTGCAGTCCAAAATTAATAATTATACACATGAATAACAAATATATGGACAAAGAAATTGAAAAAAAAAATTACGATAACTGATATACGTATCAATTATTTAGTGTAGTCTCTTCAGGGTTACGCTAAAAGTAAAAGCCTGTGGAATATCAAGGATTTTCATTTTTATGTGACTGCATTAGCGTTGCCTGCAATTTTGGCATCTTTTCAACATGGGCTATTACTATTACTTCATCTCCATTTCCCTCAATCTGTAGTATTATCTTTTCACTTTAGAGTTTACATTTCAAGTTCAAATTTTTTAATATCGAGTACTTTTAGGAAATAATTGCTGGAACCCTTTAACTCACCATGGTTAATCGTGGCGCAAAACAAGCACATATAAGATGGAAAATCATGGCTCAAAACAAGCGGAGACTAGATATGTACATCACCCATTGATGAACTATTGGTTTTGGAAGAATGACTTTGTAGTTAATAGAAGGAGAGAATCACATAAAAAGAGATAACACAAAATTTCAATACCCGAGGAGCTAGAGAAAAAAAAAAGACAAGGCATGAGGTATATACCTGTATTTGAGCTAAAATCCAACGAATATTAGAAATATGACCGTTGTTTCTTGGAAGAGGAGGAGGAACTGGCTTCATTGGTCACGGAGTCATGGTGTTCGCTATTGTTATATCGGGTCCTCCTTATCCCAGTGGAATGTTCTGTTGGTTCATTGTTATTTTCCCTCATTTGTGACAAGGCCTCAACCTCAGGTTCTTCTTTATACAACAAACGAAGTCCATACTCCTCCATTTCTCCAGAAAAAGATAGCCTAATAATCCTATAGTCATTTGGTGTTTTTCCATTTGCCTTAGATGTCTCCCATAAGCCAGCAAAAGGTACAAACAAAAAATGTATATTATATTCTGGACAGAAAAAATCAGATTCATCACTTTCTGAATCATCGGATGATTCTAGTTCTTGGGTCATACACGACATCCCGTCATCACATACGAGAATCAATTGAGTTGTGGTGTCAACTAATCCGCCATTGTAACATACAGCAAATCCCAAGAACTTATCAGGTATCTACCAATTTTCAGGCAAATGGACTGATACATTATTATCCCAACCCTGATGGTGGAACCAACTTGGGATCCCACCATAACGATTCTCACTGGTAAATACTCTTAGTGACAAGGAATCTGAAGCAGACGAGATATTCTGAAACAACAAATTACAGATGGAATCACTCATCCAATAATCTGCATGTATTGTATCTAATTCTGGTGGAAGTTCTGGCAGTTGTGTAAGCCTCTTGCAATATCTTAAGTCCAAGATTCGAAGAGCACCAAGTTGGGCTATGCTTCGAGGCAAATGCTCAAAATTATTTACATCGAGAAACAATTCTTTCAAAGAGGATAAAGATCCAATGTCTTCCGGAAGTCCTCCATCTGTTAGATTGCAGTTACAGAGATCCAGATGTTCCAATGACCGTAATCCTTCAGCCACCGGAGGGAGCTCAAAGTGCACTCTATCTTCCGGAAGTCCTCCATATATTAAATTGCAGTAACTGAGACTCAAGATTTTAAGTTTGTTCAAGCGTACGATGGAAGACGGAGGCCGTGAAATTAGAATCCATCTGGCATCAAGCTTCTCCAAGTTGTCTAATTCCCATATCTCTTCTGGCAAGCTTTCAAGTCTGTAGCAATCTGACACATTTAGACTAACCAAACTTTTCAACATACAGATGCTGCTTGGAAGAGCTACAAGGTTTTTCATATAGCTCAAATCTAGCTTGGTAATATGAGTTTAGTACTGAAAATAAGAGGATGGTAGTTCACTTATCCCAAAGTCTTGCATGTGAATCTGTACCTCTGGCTTCATTCTCCCATGGATTTCTGAAAATTTCTCTAAACTTGAGCAATCACTTAGATTCAGATATTTAAGAGATTCCACGTTAAAACATGGAAACCTTATAAGGCGACTACAATTTTTCAAATTTAACTGAATGAGTTTGCTGCAACATCCCAGGGAATGGTGAACCTCTTCAAGATTACTACAATATAACAGATTCAAATACTCCAAATTTGGCATCCCCGTGAAATCGGGTGTTCGCATCAGTCTTTTAGACAGCCTGAGATCTATCCTCCGTAGAGACCGCAAATCCTGTTTAGAACACAGACATAATGAGAAAAAAGAAAGAACATATTTTGGTGTTCAGCTCGATTCCAAAAATAAAATATTTGGTTAGTGGGGCTAATATGAATGTAGAAACCTTTTTTGTTTTGTTTTTTCATTTGTGTTTGTGGGCATCAAATGACCTCTGTTTTTTTTTTATTTCTTAATTACTTATTACTAACTTTCCGAAAAGTATTTATTAAATCCGGAAGCAATGTATGAAAGCGCATATGTTATTCGAGATAAAATAGTTGTACACAATAAATTCCTTTTGTTTTACTAATAAGTATTCCTTCCGTCCCACTGTGTACAACCCTAGGATGAGATTCATATGAATCTAATCTTACTATGAGAAATAATTGAATGAAGATGGGAAGACTTGGAGAAAAAAAAGACATAAAGATCTTATAATAATACTGGGAACAACCCAAAATAATATAAATTACAATAATTTTTTTGAGATGGAAATACATTAATTTAAGCTTATGGAATTAATAACTTTTGTTCATTTAAAGATATGCATAGGAATTCTAGGAAAAATAGAAAGTACCTCAAATAGTACGTGATAAAAGCAATAATATTTGTTCATGATAATATTTGTTCATGATCACTAAATTAAAAGACAATGATAGTTAGAAAGAAAAATAAAACTTAACTATTGTACCTTTGTTTTCCTCCACAAATAACGCAGTGAATTGTCGGAGAGTTTAAGGTGAACAAGCTTTTTGGGTTCAAATTCAGCTGGCAACGACTCACAAGGATAGCCATTCAAGACAAACCAACGCAAGTTGTTGGACAGATACTCAATGGAGCCATCATGGCTAATATAGGAACCAAAATCGGACAAATTGCTGTCTATGTATAATATCCTAAGCCTTTTCACACTTTTCATGGCCTCATTGCTAAAGCGTAGTATACCAAAATTATAAGGAACCCAAATTGCTTCCACTGCCATGGTCCCCTGGTAAGAAGATAATTAGGAAATACTGATGTTACTTCAGAGAAATACTTTTTGCAATTAATTCTATAGTTTTATTTTCTAATATTATATTTTTCTTTGAAGTTCATTAGAGTCAAGTTTATAAGCTTTTCATGTTGGGATAGAAAGAAACTACAATTGAAACATTACCAATAAATTGTAGTGACTTTTTAAAATAAAAAAATAAACAATGGTAAAGTGAACCTCTGATTGAGTTATTATGTAATAAAATGTCATAAAATTTTCAATTTAATCCAAAGAATGAAATTGGATCAAACAGATTAAGTGGCCGCTAGCTAGACTAATCAATCGCTAAAAAATACAAGAAAACGAATTAGGCAACGTAAATTAAAGAGGTTACTTACGAATTAGGCAATTAATGTCTGTTTTTTTTTTTTTTACTAATTAGGCAATTAATATTATCTTTGCTTTTCCTACTAACTAAAGCAAACAATTAAAATGACGTACCTGCTAGAGTATGAAGCAAGATGAATAAATAATTGGAATTGACCGCTCTGTGTGTCTTTGGAATATAAAAATAAAAATCAAATATTATTGCATTGTTTAGCCTACTTACTGTATTGTTGCTCATCACTTCTTCGACTTCCTCGGCGAGCCATAGTCTGCTACGTTCGCCGGGATCTTTTAGAAAATTCACTATATATTTACCCATATCTTCTATAAGATCGTGCATTTGAATCTCATCATTTTTAGAGATGGACACAAGGGATTTGTCAATTAAGACCCGTAATTTGTATTCAGCTCCAGAATGACAACTCTCAAGAATTTGCATGGCGTATTCTTTTTCCGTCCCTCGCAAGAAGCATGCTATATCTAGAAACATCTCTTGTTGATTGGGCTCTAATCCATCATAACTGATTTTGAGCTTTTCATCAATTTCCGAATTAGAATTAATTTCCATTTGCTCTATTGCACTTTTCCATTCAGTTAAGCTTAGGTTATGCAACAAAGAACCCCACACTTTGAGGGCTAAAGGAAGGCCTTTAGCATAATTTACTACCTTCAATGAAAGCTCCTTAAAACACACATTTGGAACCTCTTTTTTGAAAGCATGTTGATAGAACAATTGAATGGATTCATGATCAGATAGTGTAGTCACTTCATATATTATATCATTCTTCTCTATCAAATGCTTGTCTCTAGTTGTTACAACAACCCTACTGCTATTACCAAACCAACCAATATCACCTGCTAAATACTCTAAATGATCTTTATGATCTATATCATCAAGCACAATTAGCACCTTCTTAGAGCAAAGTCTATCCGGAATCATCCGTTTCCCATCATGCTTATTATTGACGTAATCATTTTTTCTCCTTAACAATTCAGAGAGAAGGGTGTTTTGCAAAGAATGCAGTTTTTCATTTTCTTTAATATCCGCAAGGAAACAAGCAGGTTCAAATTGATGAGATAAAATGTCAAAAATAGCTCTTGCTACTGTCGTCTTCCCTAGACCGCCCATGCCCCAGATCCCCAATATGATCCGAACATCATTGATTCCAACCTTAAGTAAGGACTTTTCTCCAAATGAGTATCTATTCCCACAACATCTCGCAAAGAAGACAAAGTAACACTATTGCACAATTTGGAAATTTGGTCGACAATCTGCTGAATATTCTCTGCTTCAATCCTACAAAAATAAGAAGATTAATTGTGGATAAATGTAAGAAAATCAAGTATTAGTAAGCATTTCATAATATTTTTGTATTTGTATTTTTAAAAGGAGTGAAGATTACAAGATGAGGAATCGAACTCTCATCAACTTGGTGAATCGCCAACCAACTCAGCTACTAAACATTGTTAATGTGCATAGATATAATTAAAAGACTATGCACATAAAACAAACGCTTGAAGGAGCAATCAAAATACGTATGTGCGAGAATGTTATTGAGGAATTGTAGTGATAGGAACTATAGTGTCTTCTCGCTGAAACATATTAGTCAATTCTCAGGATTATACTGGATTGTTATCGTTTAAAATAAAACATTTCTGACGTCTAAAGTACTACATTTTAAATAAATTGTTGCATATATCTTTTAGTCAACCCTTGGCGGATGTCTATCCTTTTAGATTTGCGGTAGCAGTTAGAGCATTGCTCCAACTTTTTGTTTTTGGTGTTGCTCTTATTTTAGGGCTACGAATTTCAACTTGGTTTACTTCAACAAAATTGAACAAGAAAAAAAAGAAAAAATAATTAATTTGAAAAATAATAAAGGAAAAATGTCAGTGGTTGTGGTTTTAGTTGGGCTTTAAATTTGGTGTAGCTTAATTTTAAGCTTGGTGTAGCTTAATTTTAAGCTTGGTGTAGCTTAAAGAGGGTGAATGAGAAATGTAGGAAAAATAAAATATTTGAGTTTTCCTCCTTGGCAAAAGGACATGGGTATATATACAATTGCTCTTCTTCTAGCTCTTAAAGAGTTAAGAAGAAAGCAAGTCTCGCGCCGTCGTCCTCGCTTGGCTCGACTTCGGCTTCGGTCAACGATTGACTGATTAATCTTTTTGGACAAAATTCCTTTAAATTATTTAATTTACTAATTTAATTAATTAACGAAAATTCAATCCGAAATAACCCATGACCCGCGACCCGGTTCGGTCCAGTCCGTTCTCTTTCCCGGATTATTTTAAATCTGTTTTCTAATTTTCCCACAATATTCCCACATGTTCTAACAGCTATGGTTATTCTAAAAGGTTGCAACTTTTTCAGAAACAATGCCAAATGGGCTATAAATATGCCTTGAATCCCAGAATTTTTACTTACTAAATTTTCTGATTATCTTCTTCTTCTTCTGCACAATATTTTCCAGTGTGTTTTAAGATCATTGAATGGTTCGCCGTTCACTAGAGTTTTTGGAACCAATATGCTGGTGAGTTAAATCGTTCTATTCTGGGAGGATATATTCCAGCACCTCCGATACTTGAGGGGAATAATTTTCTTAAAAACACACTGTGTATTTAGTGGGCTTGATTTATTCCTATATTATTTTTCAGAATTTATTCTGTCGTTCTGGTTCTACTAACTTTCTGTTTCTATTTCTCCAGAAAGTTTAATGTTTTATTGTTTATTGCAGCAATACAGATTGATTAAATTAATTAACGAAAATTCAATCCAAAATAACCTATGACCCGCGACCCAGTCCGCTCCGGTCCATTTTATTTCCCGGATTATTTTAAATATGTTTTCTAATTTTCCCACAATATTCCCACATGTTCTAACAGCTATGGCTATTCTGAAAGGTTGCAAACTTTTTCAGAAACAGTGCCAAATGGGCTATAAATATGCCTTGAATCCCAGAATTTTTACTTACTAAATTTTCGGATTATCTTCATCTTCTACTATACAATATTTTCCAGTGTGTTTTACGACCATTGAGTGGTTCGCCGTTCACCAGAATCTTTGGTACCAATAAGCTGGTGAGTTAAATCGTTCAATCCTGGGATGATATATTTGTGATGACCCGAAAGGTCATCACTTATTTTAGAAATAAATTCTGTGTTTCGACCCCTTAAAAACCTCTTTCAGCATCACCTCGATTTGCGTGCGCAATCCGGGCACGTAACCGAAAAGCCATTATGTGAAAATCTATGAAAATGATGAATTTTGACTTTAAAATAAATTTAAGTTGACTTCGGTCAATATTTTTGGTAAATGGACCCAGACCCGTGATTTGACGGTCCCGGAGGGTACGTAGGAAAATATGGGACTTGGGCATATGCCCGGAATCGAATTCCGAGGTCTCAAGCCCGAGAAATGAATTTTTAAAGAAAATTATTTTCCGGAATATTTATGAGCATTTGAGAATGAAATGTGTTTAAAATTTGATGGTATCGGGCCCGTATTCTGGTTCCGGAGCCTAGTACAGGTCTTATATGTGGTTTAAGTTGAGTCTGTGAAATTTGGTGAGAAACGGACTTGAAATGACGTGAATCGGACCGTATTTGAGAAAATTGGAAAGTTTGAAGTTCTGAGTCGTTGATGTTATTTTGGTGATTTGAATGCACGAATAAGTCTGTAGGGTGTTTTTGAGGTAGTGTACATGTTTGGGTTGGAGCCCCGAGGGATCGGGTAAGTTTCGGATAGGTCTCGGAAGGTTTTTGAACTTAGAAAAATTGCAGAAACTGTTGTTCTGATGCACAGACCTTCTATGCTTCGCGATCGCGAAGCCTATCACACGATTGCGAAAGGGGAAATTGGGCAGGGGTGCATTTGTTCTTCGCGAACGTGAAGTCACAGTCGCGAACGTGGAGCACTGGGGGGGTTGCTCATCGCGAATGCGTAGTGTAAAATGGAGGTGGGCTGGAGACTTGTCATTCCTTCTACGCGAACGCGTACTGCTGTCCGCGAACGTGAAGGCCAGAGGGCTTATCCTTCGCGAACGCGTAGAGGATCTCGCGATCGCGTAAGCCTAAGGAAGGATGCTCTTCGCGAACGCGATGAAGGTCTGCCCAGTGATTTTAAAACAGTACCAGAAACGGAATTTAACCCAAAACTAATAATTTCTTCTTCCAAACTCCAAATTGGGCGATTTTTTAAAGAGAACTTCACCACAAATTCATAGGTATGTAATTTTAGACTCATTTTTTTCAATTTTCATTAACACTCATTAGATTTCTAGGCTTAAATCATATTTTTAAGGGTAGAAAATTAGGGATTTGGGTAGAGTTAGGGCTTTTTTTGTATAATTGGAATTTGGACCTCGTTTTGGGGTCGGATTTTGAGACTAATTACATATTCGGGCTCGTGGGTGAATGAGTGATCGGGTTTTGGTCCGAACCTCATATTTTGACCAAGCGGGCCCGAGGTCAATTTTTGACTTTTTGGGAAGAATGATAGGAAATCTATAATTAAGCATTGGGTATGAATTTTTTAGCATTTATTGATGTTGTTAAATCAATTTGGACTAGATACGAGTTGTTCGGAGACGAATTCTAAAGGAAAAGTGGTGTTTGAGGTTTGAGTTGGTCGTGGAAGTTCGAGGTAAGTGTTTGGCCTAACCTTAACTTGAGGGATTAGGAGTTGTGTCATATTTGCTACATGTTACTTGTTGAGTACGACGTATAGGCATGGTGACGAGTATCTATACGTTAGTGTCAAGCATGACCGTGAGTCTTAAATTGAAATTGTTGTGTTCTTAACAAATACTTTGAATGCCTAAGTTGTTGATTCTCTGTGTTGAGCAAGGATTATGATTATTCTCGTGGAAATTACTTATGATTGAATATTGGTGCTAGTTGAGGAAGTTAGAGGTTGGAACAAGTTTGGTTATAGCTGATTTTCCCTTGCTGGGACGTATTTACTTAAACTGTCGATTCCCTTGTCGGGATAGTGTTGTTTCTTCATTGATCCCTTGCCGGGACTCTCTTTGTGATTGGTGTTGAACTGCATATGTGGATCTGGTTGCACGCCGCAAAAATATTATATTTGGATCGGGTTGCACGCCGCAACAATATTATGTTTGGATCGGGTTGCACGCCGCAACAATAATATATCTGGATCAGGTTGCACGTCGTAACAGTGATAAATGATATGGATCAGGTTGCACACCGCAACAGTATTTTTATGATTTGGATCGGGTTGCGCGCCGCAATAATAGATAATAAAAGTGCTTATTGGTTGGTTACGAGTTCTTTATTATTTTGCTGTGAATTCTAAATTGTTCTTTATGTTGTCTCTTAAATTACTGTTGGTAAGTGATATTCCACTGCAACATGTCTCCCTCCCATCTTTACATGTTTATTTCTGTTTTATTTTTCGTTGTATATTATATAACTGCACAGGTTTATCTGGTGGCCTGGTCCAAGCCTCGTCACTACTTTGTCGGGGTTAGGCCAGGCACTTACCAGCACATGGGGTCAGTTGTGCTGATACTACACTCTGCACTGTGTGCATATCCCGGAGCGGCAACTTTTGGACCATAGTTTTGGGTGGCTGCCTTCAGTCCAGTCAGAGATCCCGAGGTAGTCCTGCAGGCGTCTGCAGGCCCTGACGTTCTCTTCTATCTTTATATTCTGTTTTCATTTACTTCAGAGACAGATTGTATATTTCTTTTCAGACAATTGTGTGTAGTATTCGTAGACAGTCCGTGATATTGTGACACCGGTTCCGAGTAGAGATGTACTTGGTATTGTCATACTTGTTTTTGGCTAAGTTATCAGATTACGTCTTCCGCGTGTATTTAATTATTGTTAATATTTTACTGTTGGTCGCATATTATTTTAAAACTGTAAAAAAAGGGCTAAATAAAAGAGTTAGTGAATCTATAATACTTGGCTTGCCTAGTTTTCATGAGTAGGCGCCATCACGAGACCCGATGGTGGGAAATCCGGGTTGTGACAATATTCCAGCACCTCGGGTATTTGAGGGGAATAATTTTCTTAAGGATACACTGTATATTCAGTGGGCTCGATTTATTCCTATATTATTTCCCAGAATTTAATTTGTCTTTCTGGTTCTACTAACTTTTTGTTTCTGTTTTTTTAGAAGGTTTAATGTTTTATTGTTTATTACAGCAATACAGATTGACTAAATTAATTAACGAAAATTCAATCCGAAATAACCCATGACCCGCGACCCAGTTTGCTCCGGTCCATTTTCTTTTTCGGATTATTTTAAATCCTTTTTCTAATTTTTCCGCAATATTCCCACCTGTTCCAACAGCTATGGCTGTTTTGAAAGGTTGCAAACCTTTTCAGAAATAGTGCCAAATGGGCTATAAATATGCCTTGAATCTCAGAATTTTTACTTACTAAATTTTCTCATTATCTTCTTCTTCTTCTTCTGCACAATATTTTCCAGTGTATTTTATGACCATTGAGTGATTCGCCGTTCACCAGAGTTTTTGGTACCAATACGCTGGTGAGTTAAATCGTTCTATCCTGGGAGGATATATTCCAGCACCTCAGGTACTTGAGGGGAATAATTTTCTTAAGGACACACTGTGTATTTAGTGTACTCGATTTATTCCTATATTATTTCTAGAATTTATTTTGTCGTTCTGGTTCTACTAACTTTTTGTTTCTGTTTTTTCATAAAGTTTAATGTTTTATTGTTTATTACACCAATATAGATTGACTAAATTAATTAACGAAAATTCAATCCGAAATAACTCATGACCCGCGACCCAGTCTGCTCCGGTTCGTTTTCTTTCCCGGATTATTTTAAATCCGTTTTCTAATTTTCCCGCAATATTCTCACCTATTCCAACAGCTATGGCTGTTCTGAAAAGTTGCAAACCTTTTCAAAAATAGTGCCAAAGGGGCTATAAATATACCTTGAATCCTAGAATTTTTACTTACTAAATTTTCTGATTATCTTCTTCTTCTGCACAATATTTTTCTGTGTGTTTTACGACCATTGAGTGGTTCGCCGTTCACCAGAGTTTTTGGTACCAATACGCTGGTGAGTTAAATTGTTCTAGCCTAGGAGGATACATTCCAGCACCTTGGGTACTTGAGGGGAATAATTTTCTTAAGGACACACTGTGTATTTAGTGGACTCGATTTATTCCTATATTATTTTCCTGAATTTATTTTGTCGTTCTGGTTCTACTAACTTTCTGTTTCTGTTTTCCAGAAAATTTAATGTTTCATTGTTTATTACAGCAATACAGATTGACTAAATTAATTAACAAAAATTCAATCCGAAATAACCCATGACCCGCGACCCAGTCCGCTCCGGTCCATTTTCTTTCTCGGATTATTTTAAATCTGTTTTCTAATTTTCCCACTATATTCCCACCTGTTCTAACAGTTATGGTTGTTCTGAAAGGTTGCAAACCTTTTCAAAAATAAGACCAAATGGGCTATAAATATGCCTTGAATCCTAGAATTTTTACTTACTAAATTTTCTGATTATCTTCTTCTTCTTCTGCACAATATTTTCCAGTGTGTTTTACGACCATTGAATGGTTCGCCGTTCACCAGAGTTTTTGGTACCAATACGCTGGTGAGTTAAATCGTTCTATCCTGAGAGGATATATTCTAGCACCTCGGGTGCTTGAGAGAATAAATTGTTTTAAGGACACACTGTATATTCAGTGGGCTCGATTTATTCCTATATTATTTTTCAGAATTTATTTTGTCGTTCTGGTTCTACTAACTTTCTATTTCTATTTTTCCAGAAAGTTTAATGTTTTATTGTTTATTACAGCAATACAGATTGACTAAATTAATTAACGAAAATTCAATCCGAAATAACTCATGACCCGTGACGCAGTCCGCTCCGGTCCGTTTTATTTTCCGGATTAATTTAAATCCGTTTTCTAATTTTCCCGCAATATTTTCACATGTTCCAACAGCTATGGCTGTTCTGAAAGGTTGCAAACCTTTTCAGAAACAAGACCAAATGGGCTATAAATATGCCTTAAATCCCAGAATTTTTACTTACTAAATTTTCTAATTATCTTCTTCTTGTTCTGCACAATATTTTCCAGTGTGTTTTACGACCATTGAGTGGTTCGCCATTCACCGGAGTTTTTGGTACCAATACGTTGATGAGTTAAATCGTTCTATCGTGGGAGAATGTATTCCAGCGCCTCGGGTACTTGAGGGAAATAATTTCCTTAAGGACACATCGTGTATTCAGTAGGCTCGATTTATTCCTATATTATTTTTCATAATTTATTTTATCGTTCTGGTTCTACTAACTTTCTGTTTCTGTTTTTTTTGAGAAAGTTTACTGTTTTATTGTTTATTACATCAATACAAATTGGATAACAGTTTTTAGGTTAATTTTAAGCTCTAGTGATGCCACTCTCCATTCAGTGGCACTCCATGAGGGTTTTAAATAGGAAACATGATATCAGTGTTATCAAAGTCGAAAAACGCAAAAAACTCTAAGGCACGTTGGGGCTATAAGCGTAAAGCGCAAATACAGTATGTGGTTTACTAAAGAAAGGCGCAAAAGGAGAAAAATACAAATATGTATTTGTAGTCCAAGACTAATAATTATAAGCATAAATGGCAAACATATGAACGAGAAAATTGAAAAAAAACAATTATGATAAAATAAAATATCAATTGTTTAATGTCGCTTTTTTAATGTTATACTCATTGGCAAGAAAAAATATGCCTTAGAACTTTGATGATGACACTGAAGTGCCCGCTAAGCGAGGCGAAGCGCTCAACATATTTTGAGCCTCGCTTCAAGGCTCAAGCACGCTTAAAGCGTGCCTTTGACAACACTTCAGATTTCAGGGATAACTGCAAAATATGAATAGTTTAAGATGGTTTTTAACTTTTTATTTATTCTCTCTAATTAAATTGGTAGGAACGATACCTTCTTACTGATAGTATCATATATAATAACCATCATTTTTTCGGAAAAAAAAATAAAAATATTTTTAACGTTTAAATGACAATCAATGAAATTAGATTGTGTAAGCAGTATTCCTAACAAAATAAATTGATTAAGCTTCCACCTTTTAATTTTTATTTTGTAAATATGATAAATTTATTTAGTGTCTTTTCTGTTTATCATTTTTGAGGTACAGATTCTTTTTCTATAGTAAAATATGTAGTCTTCACATAAGCAACCACATTTGAAAGGAAAATATTCCTTTTGAGCTCCTCACTTTGCTCTTATGGTAACTTGAACCCGCAACCTAAGGGTTGGAGTTGGAGGGTGCTTAACACTTGAGCAGACCCTCTCTTGTCGTTTTCTCTTCTTTTTTTATTATATACAATTACTATGTGTTTTAACTCACCCGTCACGGATATCATATCCTTTTAGATCTGCGGCAGCAGTTAGAGCAGTCCTCCATCTTTGCACCTTTTGCATTCCTTCAACGTAATCCATATACTTTGTTTCATGTTTGTCAAAGGCTTCAGCAAAGCTCTCCCTCTGGTTCCGAACATGCGATGGATCCACATCATAGAAGACTGGTATGACAGTCTGTCCACATTGATCCTTGCATTCCATGATCTTCACTAGCTCATCTAAGCACCATCTCGATGTTGCATAATTCTTTGAAAAAACGACGAGGGCAACTTGAGACTGTTTGATAGCTTTCAAGAGTTCATCTGATATTGATGTGCCATGCTCTAGCCTTTTATCATCTTGAAACGTGAATATTCCACTGTTTTCCAAGCCTTTGAAGAGGTGACCTATAAATGTTCTTCGATTATCTTCACCTCTAAAACTTAGAAAGACTTTGTAGTTCCACTGAGGAAACTGTGAAGTACTAGCAGAAGTAGAAGATGATGACATTGATTCAGTTAATTATCTTACCTGTATGTGGATAAATTGTAGAATAATTATTGGTACTGGGTTTTCTTTAAACTTTAATAGTAGGAAGTAGGAAATTCCTTCAAAAACCACCCCTGTTATCAATGGACGGCTAAAAGTACAAGCGGATGAAGCTAGAAAGAAAGAGTCTACCTATCCCAAAGCACAAACATAGCTTTTTCCCTTAACCGTTCAAAGAGAAGAATATTTTGCAGAGAATATATTCTACATTTGTTTTCTTTAATATCCTCAAGGAATCAAATTGATAGGATGTATCAAGTGGATGCATTGAATTGAATTATTGCTCTAAAGCACAAACACAAATAAGATTTTAAATAAGGTAGAATATATGCTCCAAAGCACAAACACAAATAAAATTGAATAATAGAGCAGGGTTTTGAGTATGAGGATTGAATTTTTAAAAAATTTGGATAACTCGGATATTGATTATTTTAGTTTTAAATAAGATTTTAATATTTAAAAACTACATAAAACGCATTTAAAATCATGACTGATTTTTTTGATATTTAAAATGCGTGAAAATTTGCAATAAATAAATTAAGAGAGAGAGTTCTTCTTTAATTTTAATGATAGAGAATTTTTTTTTAACATTGACTTTTCTTAATAGCTTTTTCTTTAAATATGAATTTATAATTATATTTTGACTTTTTAAAATATTTGTTAGAGCTACATAATTTTTTTTTCTCTTCCTGTGAGCTTAGATGAGTGTGACCCTTCTGGGCGAAAATTTTCACAAATATTTTCCTCTTGTTTCAATATAATACTCCTAGTTTAAAATTAAATTCTTTATACATATAAAAAAAAAAATTAGTGAAGCCTAGCATATTAGTCCTTTCTGTTGTCCTTTCTTATCTTGAAATGATAATAGTGAAATGTCACAATGTTTATAAAGTATAAGTTTTATTGATCTTTTGATATGAACATCGAGTGTGGATAAACAATAGTAACATAATAACTATAATTTGTTAAAAATATTTTGAAATTTCAAAATAACTCTTGCTTGTTTTGTTCTATTATTTTAGTCGTAGATATGAATTCCATGGGGTCTAACTTTCACAATTTCCAATTTAGATTTCTCTTATATGGGTTCCAAGTGATTTATTTTCATTTCTTAAACAAAAATACGATCTGATTTGAGCTATGAAATAGAAGTTGGTTATTTGTAGTGTAATCAAGAACATTTATATAGATTTTGAGTAAATTCCACCATGTGTTGGTAGAAAATGTTATGAAAAACATGACACTAGTTATCCCATTAAATCGATATAGTTAATGGTGCAACGAAAAAAGTATTATTGTTACGGGAATTGTGAATTTAAAAGTTAAAACAGAGAACAATATAGTAATTGCTTGTAAAGAAATATAAGTTTGCCTTGCTCTTCAGAGATAAGTTCCAAATAAAGAAATTATACAAATTACCCTTTGAAGTATGACTATATTGTCTGGGTTAGCTCGTTCCATCTCAACTATTTTATTGAAGTTTATTAAGATTTAAATCTTTTCTATTTAATTTTTAAAGAAGTGTTGTATTGAAGAGTACTAAATAGTAATAGAAAAGAGCATTCTACATTTGCAGAAGAAGATGCCATGGATTCACTTAATTGTCTAAAAGAAGAAAAAGAAAACTGTATAAATATATTGTGGTTGTTGTAGTAAGATAATTGATGATATTTCCAACTAAGTTATAAAGAGGAGACAAGAAATAAATAAGTATCACTCCAAAAATAAAAAGTTTCTAAAAAATGATGGGCTCTACTCCATACAATTATTGTTATTGGATAATGTAGCATTATATGTGGTAGGGTTTCATTGAGTATTACTTCTAAGGGCGTAAACTCATACTCTTCTCGCTAGATCATATATAATATTGGATGCAACTCTCTAAGTGAGATTGTGAGTTCAAATCTTATGTCAATTCTTTTTTCTTCTAAAACTAGGCATCACATGGTGTATATTAATTAAGTACATTTCGTTTCTTTCTTTCTTTTGATTTATTCTTTCAAAAATTTCAAAAATTGAAATTCCAATTTTTTGTTTGTCACCGAAAAATCTTATATGATTAAATAAAATGTGCATATTAAACTAGTCGATGATGCAACATATAGTATGCTATTGGGTTCAACTGATTCCAACATTTTTAGCACGGAGTATGAATAAAGATGTAAGAAAATTACTATTAAAAAATAATAATTTTGAAGTTATAATTCCAAAAGCGTAATTGATGCAATACTAAGAACTAAACGTTGAACCCGTAAATTTATATCCTAGATTTACCTTTCCGTAATAATGCATTCATCCTCGCAAAATCCTGGATCCACCTCGTTCTACCGCTAATAGAAAGTAAATAGTAGGAGTTTTTGTTGGGGTTTTATGTATTTAAATATATTACATACTTAAAAGAGGGTGAATGAGAAATGAAATTTTTGAGTGAAATTTTAAGTTTCCCCCTTGGCAAAAGGACATTGTCCCATATTGGAAGAGGGAGAGGTTTTTTATGGGAATATAAGCAATTGCTCTTCTTCTAGCTCTTAAAGAGTTGAGAAGAAGGCAAGCCTCGCGCCGTCATCGTCGTCGCTCGCTCGGCTTGGCTTCGAATTTGGATTTGGTCAAATGATTGATTGATTAATTTTTTGGACCAAATTTATTTGTTAATAGTAAAATATTAACAGAAATGTTATTAAATATTTATTTTAATAACAGAATATTAATATTAAAATAAATATTAATATTAAATTCAATCCGCTTTTCAGTTGTGTAACTGAAAATTAAACTACCCTCTTCATTTTCCCTCTTTATTGTTGAGTAAATAGTCATTTATGTTATGGCATTTATGTTGTGGCCGTTTTGCATAAACAACCATTCTGAAGAGTCGCACCTCTTCAAATTTCAGTCCAACTTTGGCTATAAATGCAAGACTATTCTGCTCAGAATTTCCATACGTTTCTGAGTACTTCTCCTTCCTTCTGCATACTTTAACTTCAAAGAAAGCAACAGTAAGTGTGATTTGCTATCGAACTTTGTGTTCGCTGAAACACTGGGGTTTGAAGTACCACTACACCAGTGTGTAATTCATTCTATCCTGAGAGGAAATAATCTATAACCTTGGGTATTAGGAGGGGATTAAATCCCTTAATGAAACACTGTGAATTCAGTGGGCTCGGATTAAAATTTTGTTTCTGTTTTTCATTTCTGTTTATGTTCATTTATATTTTCCAGAATTATTTTACAAATACAGTTTACTAACAAGCTTAAGGAATTTAATATATTTTCTGTATTTGTACTCACTCTTTCTGGAGAGTAAAATCTTTGTGGTTTGTACTCTATTGGAGATTAAAATCTACGTAATTTTAACGTTTGTGACATTCTTTTACAGAAATGACTAACGATAATGTGAACCAAGATGTTCCAATGGTGACTGCCAATGCCTCAACGAGCCGAACAACACCGGCAGCATTAGCACCGGCGGAGAAACCCAAAAAAAATTCGGGATTGATTTCAAGCGCTGGCAGCAAAAGATGTTCTTTTGTTTGAATACTTTAAGTCTCCAGAAGTTCATCAAGGAAGATGTTCCTGTGTTGTCCGATGAAACTCCAGAAATTGAATGCTTTCTCGTGATTGAGGCGTGGAAGCATTCAGATTTTTGTGCAAGAATTATATTCTAAGCGGGCTGGAGGATGCTTTGTATAACGTCTACAGTGGCATAGAAACGTCAAAAGAACTGTGGACTGCGCTTGAAAAGAAATACAAAACCGAAGATGTCGGGTTGAAGAAGTTCGTTGCTGCAAAGTTTTTGGACTACAAAATGGTAGATAGCAAGTCTATTATTACACAAGTCTAGGAATTGTAAGTGATTATTCACGATCTCCTTGCTGAAGGTATAAATTAAATTAATATTGATGTTGAGAGTAGTAATTACTAACAGAAATTTTATTGAAGGTCTTGTCATCAATAAAGCATTCCAAGTAGCAGCGATGATTGAGAAGTTGCATCCTTTGTGGAAGGACTTCAAAAACTACTTGAAACACAAACGCAGGGAGATGTCCCTTAAAGATCTCATTGTTCGGTTGAGAATCGGAGAGGACAACAAAGCTGCTGAAAAGAGACACCATGTAAACTCAATAATAATGGGAGCAAATATTGTTGAAGAGAACAAAAAGAGGAAGAAGGCTTCTAGACCAAAATACAACCCAAGCAAGAAGCAGTTCAGTAGAAATTGCTACAACTGTGGAAATGCCGAACACAAATCTACGGAGTGTCGTGCACCAAAGAAAGACAAGAAGAAGAGTCAAGCAAATATGGTTGAAAAGCATGATGATGTTGATGACTTATGTGTCATGCTTTCCAAATGCAACTTGGTGGGAAATCCTAAAGAGTGTGGATTGATTCTGGAGCCACTCACCATGTTTGTGCTGTTAGAGAAGCTTTTACAACTTATGCTCCTATTGGACCCGATGAGACGCTTTCCATAGGAAATGCTGTAAAGGCCAAGATTGAAGGATGTGGGAAGATATTTCTCAAAATGACTTCCGGTAAAGTGGTGACTTTGAACAACGTCCTTCATGTTCCCGAGATTAGGAAGAATTTAGTCTCTGCTGGACTTCTTGTTAAGAATGGTTTTAAATGTGTTTTTATTTCCGATAAGGTTATAATAAGTAAAAACGAAATATTTGTAGGAAAAGGTTACCTCACTGAGGGTCTTTTCAAGATGAATGTAATGGTTGTTGAAAACAATAATAATATTTCAACTTCGTCTTACTTACTTGAGTCAAATGAATTATGGCATATACGTTTGGGTTATGTTAATTATAAAACCTTGCGGAAAATGATTAATTTGAAAGTATTGCCTAAATTTGAATGCGATAAATTAAAATATCAAATATGTGTGGAATCTAAGTATGTTGAACATCCTTATAAGTCAGTTGAAAGGAATTCAGATCCTTTAGACTTAATTCACACAGATATTTGCGATTTGAAGTCAATACTATCTCGCGGTGGAAAGAAGTATTTCATAACTTTTATTGACGATAGTACTCGATATTGCTATGTTTACTTACTTAATAGTAAAGATGAAGCAATAGACACATTCAAGCAATACAAAAATGAAGTTGAAACGCAACTTAATAAGAAAATCAAAATGGTAAGAAGTGATAAGGGCGGTGAATATGAATCTCTTTTTAAACAAATATGTTTAGAATATGGAATTATTCATCAAACAATGGCCCCTTACACGCCTCAATCCAATGGGATTGCAGAAAGAAAGAATCGTTCATTAAAGGAGATGATGAACGCATTATTGATAAGTTCTGGTTTGCCACAGAACTTGTGGGGGGAATCCGTTCTTACGGCTAGACGAATACTAAATCGAGTACCCCATAGCAAAACACAATCCATTCCATATGAAAAATGGAAAGGAAGGAATCCCAACTTGAATTATTTTAAAGTGTGGGGGTATTTGGCAAAAGTGCAAGTTCCTAAACCCAAAAGGATAAAAATATGACCGAAAACCGTTGATTGTGTTTTCATAGGATATGTGACTAATAGTAAAGCATATCGATTTCTGGTTCATAAATCAGAAAATCCCGACATTCATAATAATACGGTTATAGAATCAGATAATGCTGAGTTCTTTGAAAATATATATCCGCATAAAAAGGAATGTGAGTCGATCGGTGAAGGATCTAAACAACCTCGGGAAGAAACAAAAGAATGTACACTTAACTAGGAGGATCCAAGACATAGTAAATGTCAAAGAACGTCTACTTCATTTGGACCAGATTTTGTAACTTTCTTATTGGAAAATGATCCTCAAATATTTAAAGAAGTTATGTCTTCTTCGGAATCATTTTTTTGGAAAAAGGCAGTCAACAGTGAAATAGAATCTATACTAAACAACCATACATGGGAATTGGTTGATCTTCCTCCTGGAAATAAATTGTTGGGTTCTAAATGGATCTTTAAGAGGAAAATGAAAGATGATGGCACTATTAAAAATTTTAAGGCAAGACTTGTGGTCAAAGAGTATAGACAACAAGAAGGTCTTGACTATTTCGATACATACTCTCCAGTTACAAGAATTACATCCATACGAACGTTAGTAGCGTTAGCTGCAGTTTATAGTCTTGAAATTCATCAAATGAATGTTAAGACAACCTTCTTAAATGGAGAGTTGGAGGAAGAAATTTACATGGAACAACCTGAAGGGTTTGTGATTCCAGGTAAAGAAAAGAAGGTATGTAGACTTGTTAAGTCCCTTTACGAACTAAAACAAGCACCCAAACAATGGCATGCGAAATTTGACCAAACAATGTTGTCAAATGGGTTTAAGATAAATGAATGTGATAAATGTGTGTAAATTAAAAATATTACAAATCACATAGTCATTGTTTGCTTATATGTGGATGATATGTTGATAATGAGTAATGACATTGCCAACATAAATGCTATTAAGTGTATGCTAACTAGCAAGTTTGATATGAAAGACTTGGGAATTGCTGATTTAATTCTGGGAATTAAGATCCATAAGACTTCTCAAGGTCTGGCATTGTCACAATCTCATTATATTAAGACAGTACTTGAAAAATTCAAGCACTTGGGCTTTAAAGTTGCAAAGACTCCAATTGACGTGAATCTTGCATTAACAAAGAACAAAGGCCAAGGCATATCACAATTGGATTATGCTCGTGTGTTGGGTTATTTAATGTACATCATGAATTGTACACGACCAGATATAGCTTGTGCTCTAAGTAAATTGAGTCAATATACGAGCAATCTAGGTCAATCTCATTGGATGGCCATGAAACGAGTTTTGGGGTATTTATTACATACTCAGGACTTTGCTTTGCACTATAGTAAATATCCTACGGTCATTGAGGGATACTGTGATGCAAATTGGATCACCGGATCAACTGATTCCAAGTCCACAAGTGGATATGTATTCACTATTGGTGGAGGAGCGGTATCTTGGAAGTCGTCCAAACAAACTTTATTATCTACTCTAAAATGGAGGCTAAATTCATAGCCTTAGATAAAGCCGGTGAAGAAGCTGAATGGCTCCGAAATTTCTTAGAAGATATTCTATTTTGGCCCAAACCGTTGGCACCAATATGCATACATTGCGATAGTTAAGCGGCAATTGGAAGGGTTGGAAGCGTTAAATCTCGTCATATACGATGAAAACATAAAACCGTTAAGCAATTACTCTCTAGAGGAATTATCACAATTGATTATGTAAAGTCAAGTGATAATGTGTCAAATCCACTTATAAAAGGACTAACTAGAGAGGTAGTTGAGAAATCATCAAGGGGAATGGGACCGTGGCCGAGAAAAAGTCATAGTGGCGGTAACTTGTTACGACCCCGGTTCGCCCTCCGTGAACTATCATGACGGCACCTAGTCCTCTACAACTAAGTAAGCATAAATTGCGGAAGATAACCAAAATGCGGAATATAAACAAATTAAAATAGAATGAAGAGTGATAAAAACAGTGTTAAAAAGTGTTGCTCGGCATACACATCCAAAACCCGAAAACTAACAGAGCCACAAGCCTTTAGAATATCTAACAGTCTAACTCCAGAATATCTAACAAGAATGAAAAATACATAAGGACAATGTTTAACAACTGGAATAGAAAGGGACTCCTCGGTCTGCGGACGCGGCAGATGTACCTCGAAGTCTCTAGAGCAATCGCCTCCCTCAAGGATGGTAGGCCTGCGTAGCGGTACCTGGAGTTGCACATGAAAAACATGTGCAGAATGGGCATGAGTACACCACAGCGATACTCAGTAAGTACCAAGCCTAACCTCGGTTGGGTAGTGACGAGGAAGGTCAGGGCCCTACTGAGGTTAAATAAAATATAAGGATCAACAATATAAAATAGAACAGTATAAAAAGTACGGTAGTAAAATAACACAGGATGTACAGGACAGCAACAACTATACAGAAACAAGGTAAACACGGAAAGGAAATACAGCTCAGCACCAATAATAATAATTGGGGATCTCCCAGGATACCGTCCTGTAGTCCCATATATACATATCCAGTGGATCTCCCGGGATTCCGTCCCGTAGTCCAACTCATAGTGCGCGGGGATCTACCAGAATCTCGTTCTGTAGTCCCAAATGTAAATACCTAGTACTGAGGGAATCTACCGGGTGCATTCCCGTAGTTCCATATAACTGTGTAGGGGGATCTACTGGAATCCCACATCTGTAGTCCCAAAATAAACAGACAAGGGGGAGCTACCGGAATCCCAAATTCGTAGTCCCAAAATAAATACACAGCAGCAACAGGAAAATATACATAAATGGCAAAACTTCATATTAAGGCAACAAGTGATTCTAGCCTAGCATGCTGCACAGAATTCACGTAAGGCAGGTTGAGCAAATAAAGCAATTAAGTCACATAGACATGCTTTCCTAAACTAACAACAGGATTAATAGTACAAGTAATAGAAACATGAAAGGAAACATACTAGTAATTACTTAAAGAAAATCGGATTTTCAACAATTAGCACAAGTACGCACTCGTCACCTCACGTACAAGGCATTTCAATTACCAAATATACCAATCTTAAGGGAAAGGTCCCCCACAATCTCATTCGTCACCTCTGGCATTGTCACAATCTCATTATATTAAGACAGTACTTGAAAAATTCAAGCACTTAGGCTTTAAAGTTGCAAAGACTCCAATTATCGTGAATCTTGCATTAGCAAAGAACAAAAGCCAAAGCATATCACAATTGGATTATGATCGTGTGTTGGGTTGCTTAATGTAGATCATGAATTGTACACGATCAGATATAGCTTGTGTTATAAGTAATTGAGTCGATATACGAGCAATCCAGGTCAATCTCATTGGATGGCCATGAAATGAGTTTTGGGGTATTTAGTACATACCCAGGACTTTGCTTTGCACTACAGTAAATATCCTGCGATCATTGAGGGATACTGTGATGCAAATTGGATCACCGGATCAACTGATTCCAAGTCCACAAGTGGATATGTATTCACTATTGGTGGAGGAGCGATATCTTGGAAGTCGTCCAAACAAACTTGTATTGCCCGCTCTACAATGGAGGCTGAATTCATAGCCTTAGATAAAGCCAGTGAAGAAGCCGAATGGCTCCGGAATTTCTTCGAAGATATTCTATTTTGGACCAACCGTTGGCACCAATATGTATACATTGTGATAGTCAAGCGGCAATTGGAAGGGCTGTGAGTGTTATGTATGATGGTAAATCTCGTCATATACGACGAAGACATAAAAACGTTAGGCAATTACTCTCTAGAGGAATTATCAAGATTGATTATGTAAGGTCAAGTGATAATGTATCGGATCCACTTACAAAAGACCTAACTAGAGAGGTAGTTGAGAAATCATCAAGGGGAATGAGACTGTGGCCGAGAAAAAGTTATAGTGGCGGTAACTCTACCTAGAAGACTGGAGATCCCAAGATCTAGGTTCAAGGAGATCAAACAAAGTCATTAATGACGGTTCAACATTGTCAACTAAACTTTTTGTCCATTCTCGTGATGAGATAATGTTTAGTACCAAGGATAAAACATTAAGGTTTTTTAATGATTTCTAAATTTGATACGGGGTATATCAAATAGTGTATCTACGGGATGACACATTTAGGAATAACCTATGTAAGTGTGAAGGGTTAGCCGCTTCAAGGAGAATCTTGCAAGGCCAGTTCTCTATGCACTTATGAAACCAGGCGGTGTTCATGGCTGAAATGAACACAACAATGAGAACCAAAAACGGTTAATGGTTGGTTGTGTGACTTATGGTCGTCTAGGTATACACCAAATTTCGACGGTTCAAAGATATCAAATCTACCGATTGACCGAGTATATCCGACATAAGTTCACTTCGGAAAGTTCAAAGGGAAACCTACTTATCCAGATGCAATTAATCCTTGCTTGTGAATCACACCGTTTTTTCATACATATTTCCGTGATATAGTCATTCCCCATTCATGTGGGGAATTGTTGGGGTTTTATGTATTTAAATATATTAAATATGTAAAAGATGGTGAATGGGAAATGGAGGAAAATGAAATTTTTGAGTGAAATTTTAAGTTCTCCCCCTTGGCAAAGGGACATTGTCCCATATTGGAAGAGGAAGAGGTTTTTTATGGGTATAGAAGCAATTGCTCTTCTTCTAGCTCTTAAAGAGTTGAGAAGAAGGCAAGCCTCGCGCCATCGTCGTCGTCGTCGCTCGGCTCGGATTCGGATTCGGATTTGGTCAAATGATTGCATAAGAGCATTCCGAATGCTAAAAAGTTTCGGTTTTTTGGACCAAATTTATTTGTTAATAGTAAAATATTAACAGAAATGTTATTAAATATTTATTTTAATAACAATTAAAATAAATATTAATATTAAATCCAATCCGTTTTTCAGTTGTGTAACTGAAAATTAAACTACCCTCTTTATTTTACCTCTTTATTGTTGAGTAAATAGCCATTTATGTTATGGCATTTATGCTATGGCCGTTTTGCATAAACAGCCATTTTGAAGAGTTGTACCTCTTCAGATTTCAGCCCAACTTTGGCTATAAATACAAGACTATTCTGCTCAGAATTTCCATACGAATTTTCTAAGTTCTTCTCCTTCCTTCTGCATATTTTAACTTCAAAGAAAGCAACAGTAAGTGTGATTTGCTACCGAACTTTGTGTTCGCTGAAACACTGGAGTTTGAAGTACTACTACACCAGTGTGTAATTCGTTCTATCCTGGGAGGAAATAATTCATAACCTTGGGTACTAGGAGGGGATTAAATTCCTTAAGGAAAAACTGTGAATTCATTGGGCTCGAATTAAAATTCTGTTTCTGTTTATGTTTATTTATATTTTCCAGAATTATTTTACAAATACAGTTTAATAACATTTTTTTGTGAAGCTTCTTCTTAATGTTCTACTCTAGTTGATCAGAATTATTATTATTATTATTATAGGGTTTTCTTTGATCTGTAATAAAAGGAAGTAGGAAATTCCTTCAAAAACCACCCACCCTCCCTGCACCAATTTCCACTGTGATATGTCACAAGGGACAGCTAAAAGTACAAGCCGATATATGATGCTACAACGAAAATGCAGGGTAATATCCCGATAATTTTTTTAGTCACAGACAACAGTTGCACTAATAAAAAACAGTACTATGATCCTATTTTTCTTTGCGCATATAGAAAGTGACAACAAATGTAGGTCCATAAATGTGAAGGAATCTTACTTTTCTCAAATTTTTTATATAAAAGAATTAACTACTGTAATTAATTAAAACAAAAAAAAATGAGGAGGAAGCAGATTTTAACAAAAATTACCTTTGTAAAGTACATGTCGATGACTTGAAAATCTATATCGTCACTTTTTCCTTTTGGGAAGAAGAAGCAATTTTAATGTATGCATTATATCCTTTGTCGCTTGTTGCAAAATTGCAGTGCATTTTCCTCTAGCTATGCCGCCCATTTTCCGAAATCTCAATAAATTCTGAGTGTTAAATACAATTGAATCATCAATTAAATTTATTAAGAAAACATTATTAAGTACTAGCTGTAATTTACTGAATCAACCTTATTTGTTTCCTTGACTATAAAATGATACTCCCTCCGGTCCCCTTTAATTGATTTTTTGGTTGTTTTAACACATATTAAGCAATTCATCTTTTAGCATTAATTAACACTGAAAATATTAACCATAATTTGTTCATTGAAAATACAACAAATATTCCTAGGCCAAGGACAACTTTGGAAATATGACGTTAATTCTTTTTTGATATTTAAAAAAATTAAATAATTATGGACCACAAAAAAAGGTCAAAAAATCAACGGTAAAGAGGCAAAAATACCCTTGAACTATCGGAAATAAATCACCTTTACCCTCCGTTAGTTTTGGTATAAAAAAAGTCCTTGCCGTTAGTTTTTTGGCCCACTCTTACCTCTCAAACTAACGGACCTCCAACTTGGACTGAAAATAACTTTAAAATAATATACTTGCTGAGGTGGATGCTTATTTGGACAAATTTCACAAATTTTACCTCGTTGCTGCAAACGTGATAACTAGAGATACTTTAAACAATATACCTACCACGATAATCAGTTTCAATATTTTGGATGAAATTGAAAACAAAATTAGTTTCAATATTCAAACAAGATTCATGTATAAACCAGAACCAATTCTCAACTATTTAAATAACGATAAAAACTTGATGATTCCATCTCCCACCTCTTCTCTTCTCTCTGCCTCTCATCCATGAAGCACATAAAGAATGAAGAACGAATAGCATGGGTGACCAATATTTAAATGATTGTTTAGTTTGTTACATAAAGCGTGATGTATTCACAAATGTAAGTAATGATGTCATTATGGATCGTTTTCAAAATATGAAAACTCGTCAAGGATAATTGTAAATAGATGATGTATATTTATAATATAAATATTATTGTTGGAAGTCTTATGGTTGCGTCAATTAGTTATAGTTATTATACTTTTTCCATTTGATCGATTTGTCTGTATAAATAAAAAAGATGAATAACCTAATACGCTCACTAGGACATAAACAAACAGACTCTAGTACGTAACCACTTTCGTTATCATCTTATGCATTCCACTTTTTCATATCAAATTTAAAAGTACTCATCAAAATCAAATTAAACTAGCGACCAAATTTGAGGAAGAATTAAGAAGAAGAGAGGTGAGGGAGAGAAAAACTGAGAAAGTTGAAGTATGATGGAGACAGAGGCGGATGTAGTTAGCAACGAACGGGTTCAACTGAATCCATAACTTTCGACACGATGTAAAAATTTATATATAAAAATTCACTAAAATTGCAAAAATAGTGGATATGAACCCATAACTTTAAAAGCATAATGGGTTCAATGCTAAAAAACCTTAAGAGTTAAACTCATATGATTTAAATCCTGGATCCCGCCTCTATTGGAGATATGGCGGAGTTATAGTGGTTGAGATTTTTTTTGGGTCTACGAGGGATTATTTCCAAGCTGCAAAGTTGAAAAAAATGGTGCACGGCCTTTTTCCTCTTTTTTTTTTTGACTTGTATGTCCAACTCAGCAATAAAAAAAATTGTTATGTGAGTTTTAATATGACTTGGAGGTCTGTTGATGCGAGGGGTAAGAGTGACCCAAAATAACAAACAGCAAGGACTTTTTTGATACCAAAAACTAACGGAGGGTAAAAGTGATGTATTTCTAATAGTTCAGGGTATTTTTGGCCCTTTTGAAGTGGACCGGATGGAATAATTACTTTCATATCTCTTCAATAGCAAGAGTAAAATTGAAAGAAAAAAAATTGTTATATTTTTTAAAGCGACGGATATTTTGAAACACTTTTGGGGCAAAACCGACATTTAAAATTGAATAGAGGGAGTATCACTTTTTTTTCCCATCACATCCATAACAATATTTCTCAATTTCATGTTTTTTCTACATTCCCTACCAACAAATCCTTTAACCAGAGGTCTCGAGTTCGAGTCTAGTGTATGGAAAAATCTTTGGTAGGAAGCGCTCCCCCTTCCCCCTCGAATGGGCCCCTACGCGGTGCGAATCCGAATATAATCGGGCTCCAATGCGGGTACCAGATACCGGGTGGGAAACCAAAAAAAAAATGGTGGAATTTATTCAAACTCTATATAAATGTTCAGCATCCAAATTCCCAAATTCATGAATCTAACCTAAATTCTTAACTAGTTCATAATCTTGTTCCACACTTAGGAACTCAATTCATAATTTTTGAGGTGAGAAACTGTCCAAACCCAAGCTATATTTGGCATACAACAAATTTAACTTTACCTATATACCATTTGGATACTTGATGGATCTGAATTTAGTAATTTGGTCCAGGCGGTCTTCCATTTCATCAAATTAGACTGAAATGAGTTATAATTCAATAATTTTCTCTCAAAAGACTAAGCAAAACTTGAAATAGGTTGACCAAATTTAGTAGACATAAAAGAACGATTCAACCAGTGGCATACGCATGATTTTACATAAGTTGTATTGACACGTTAAGAAATAGTGAATGGATACTTGTCAAAACTCAAAGAGCAGGGCGACAAGCCCCCAACAAAGAGAGTGGTCACATCGAGTATGTCTCTCCTATTCCCGACATGCTATGGTACCCCGGAGTGGCTAGGAGCGAGTCAAGTCTTATCGAATCTACTCAACAAAGAGCAGTACAGACGTAGATGATATTATCACGACCCCTCTTTTTGTACCGCTAGGGATGCTTAACGTCACTTTGTCAAATGGCATTACTTTCCCTCTATCCTGGTGAACAATGTTCCACTCATTAGGCGGGGGCAGGATTAGAACCTGCAATCTTCGGGTCATGAGCCTGAGGAATTGACCAATTTCTCTACCCCATACTCTCTTTCTTTGCCGTAAAGTGGATGTGGTTTCGAACCACACAAGGATTTTCAGTCCAGCTGAGCTACGTGAACCACTTTTAAATAATTCTGCCTTCTTTATGTAAATTTGACTGCAGCATAAGTTTTCTTTTGCATGTACACATACTTATTCAAAAGTGTTTCATCTGCACTTGTCAGTCAAAAATCGAAACAGCCCGAGTTTTCTTGCAGCTACTATGCGTCAAAGAATCGCCCTACATAACCCCAGTAAAATTAACTGATGAAATGCAACCACCTGGAACTGTTCTCCCTGCATGGAAAAACTGCTAGGATCAGGTCTCTGTGCGTTTATCAGTTTAGGAGTGAGACAAGGATACTCGAAATTTGTTTTTATCTCTGAGCCTGAACTTGCATTTTCAACAAAGCTGTTGAACTTGGCATTAAGGTAATACACGGCAAAACACCAGAAAAGGAAGTAAGATAACAAAGACAGGAAACAAGAAAGAATCAAGGCACAAGCTTTAAAGAAGCCAAACGAATTGCAATAGAGGTGAAAGAGCAAAATTGCAATAGAGTAGCAATTTGGGCTATACACACATATCTTAAAATTGATACTTGAGTTGAACAATCCCAAAAGTAGCTTAATTAATATAATATGCCTACATAACGAAACCAACTTGGTTATGAAAAACCAGAAAGAATGAATAGTACTAACAAAACAAACAAAAATATGTCACCAAAGATAGTTCATGCTAAAAGTAATTTGCCTCTTTGAATCAACTGACTCGTTTGTGATAAGATAATACAAAAAAGTATGAAGCATCCTTGTCCACAAATACAAAAAAGTATGCACACAACAGTTCATATACATTATTGACTTTTTCTCTTTTGGTGTTATAGACAAAGAATGGTATAACAACAAGAAGAAATAAAGTAAAGTTACTCTCTTTGTAGCAGTTTTGTGAGCTAATGAAAATTCACCTAGCTATCATGGGGAGTCACAAGCCATCAAAACCTAACATCAACTTCATCAGTTTATCCAAAATTGCATTAGTTGGAATCCATCTTACAGCATCATTCACAAGTCAGGAGAAACTTCCACCAATCTATTCAAATTTCAATACTATTTGGATAACATCTTTCATCACTCCAATTAACTTTTGAAACGAAATCCACCTACTAAAGGCAGTTACAGATGGTAGTCTTAGGTTGTCTAATAACATAAATCACTTCCTGGCCTGAGAGATCATGAGGGAGAACGAACCTCAACTTCATCTCGTACTCAGCTTTCTCCGGATTCACAATTTCAGGTTCTGATTTGAGCATAAAAAGTTATACTTGTTGGAATCCTTTAACTCACCATGGTTAAGATGGAGAATCAATAGACAAAAACTCATTGTTGATATCTACATCACCCATTGATGAGCTCCTGTAAATAGGGGAAAGAAAACGAAAAAGGAAAAAGTAAGAAAGAATGAGAAGAAAAAATATATTGGTTTGGAAGAAGACTTAGTAGCTAATAGAAGGAGAGAATTACATAAAAAGAGAAAACACAAATTTCAACACCAACTAGGGGAAAAAACAAGGCATGAGGTATATACCTGTATATGAGCTAAAATCCTGGGTTTGCAGGAAAGAGTTGCAATGTTTCTGAAGAGCTGGCCAGTCTACATGTTGCTGAAGATTATCAAAGACAGAGCTCCAATGAATATTAGAAATGTGACCTTTGTTTCTTAGAAGCGAAGCAGCTGGCTTCACTGGTCACGGAGTCATGTTGTTCACCATTGTCATATCTGCTCCTCCAATGCAATATTCTGTAACAAGGCCTCAAGCTCAGGTTCTTCTTTATACAACAAACGAAGTCCATAATCCTTCATTACTCCAGAAAAAGATAGCCTAATAAGCCCATAGTCGTTTGGTGTTTTTCCATTTGCCTTAGATGTATCCCATAAGCCAGCAAGAGGTACCAAGAAAAAATTAATATTATATTTTGTATCACATTCTGAATGGTTGGATAAGGCAAGTTTCTGGGTCATCCACAACATCCCATCATCACATACGGGAATCAATTGAGTTGTGGTGTCAATTAAGCTGCCTGAGTAATATACAGCAAATCCCAAGAATTTATCAGGTATATACCAATTTCCAGGCAAATTGACTGATACACCACTATCCATTCCCTGATAGAGGAACCAACTTGGGATCTTCTTCCCAAGATGCACACTGGTAAATGCTCTTAGTGACAAGGAATCTGAAGCAGAGATGTCATGCTGCACTGACGAGATATTCTGAAACAACGAATTACAGATCAAATCATTGCTCCAATCTGCATATATTGTATCTGATTCTGGTGGAAGTTCTGGCAGCTGTGTAAGCCTCTTGCAATTTCTCAAGTCCAAGATTCGAAGAGCACCAAGTTGGGCTATACTTCGAGGCAAATGCTCAAAATTATTACCACTGAGATACAGTTCTTTCAAAGAAGATAGGCATCCAATGTCTTCCGGAAGTCCTTCATCTATTAGATTGCAACAAGTGAGATCCAGATGTTCCAATGACCGTAATCCTTCAGCCACTGGAGGGAACAAAAAGTGCACTCCATCATGGAGGCCTCCAAACTTCAAGATTTTAAGTTTGTTCAAGCGTACGATGGTAGACGGAGGTCGTGAAATTAGAGCATACCTGGCATAAAACTCCTCCAAGTTTTCTAAATCCCCTATCTCTTCTGGCAAGCTTTCAAGTTTTGTGCAGCCCGACACATTTAGACTAACCAAACTTTTCAACCTACAGATGCTGCTTGGAAGAGCTACAAGGTTTTTCATAGCGCTCAAATCTAGGAAGGTAATATGAGTTTGGTACTGAATAATAGATGATGGTAGTTCCCTTATCCCAGAGCGTTTCATGTGAATCTGTATCTCCGGCTTCATTCTCCCATGGATTTCTGGAAATTTCTCTAAACTAGAGCAAAAATCTAGATCCAGATATTCAAGAGATTCCACGTTAACACATGGAAACCAATTAAGGCGTCCACAAGACTCCAAATTTAATCGAATGAGTTTTCTGCAAAATCCCAGGGAATGGTGCACCTCTTCAAGATCACGACATTCCTCCAGATTCAAATACTCCAAATTTGGCATCCCTGTGAAATCTGGTGTTCGCACTAGGCTTTCAGAGTATCTGAGATCTAGCGTCCGTAGAGACGACAATTGCTGTTCAGAATACAAACATAATGAGATAGAGAGAGAAAAAAAAGAACCTATTTTGTTGCTCCGCTTGTATTGGTGGAAAAAAGGCATGACACGTGGACTACCGTCAAGGTGACAAGTGGCACTTTCAATCAAGAAAATTAAAGAATTCAAGAAGGCGCAGGAGAAACACCCCCGGTGTTTCTTTAGAGAAGGAATCGGTCCTGACAGCGGGAAAAAAAGAAATAGGGACGAAATGGATAAAGACCATAAAGAGGGAAGGTACATGAATCTGTTATAAATAAGGAAGAGATATCGACGCTGATCGTGGTTACGAGAAATCCTCAGTCATTAATGTTGCCGTTACAATTATATATGGTAACGGGTAATCAAGGCAATTAATGTCATTAACAAGCCAGAATTAAGTAGGAAAACTGTTTTAATTATGTACCCGTATATAAAGACTCGGTCCTCATTTGTAATGGGATCTGAAATTTTTATCAATATATGCAATTATTCTTTTACTTTATTCAAAAGGTTCAAACCGCAATTTTGGGAGAGATTAGCGGTCTACTTTGAGTTTTCTTTCCTTGTCTATTATTTTCATTATTCTTTTTATTCTTCGGACTACCATGAAAGTGAAGTAATTTTGGTTATCATTAATCCGATTTCTTCTTGACAATGACTTTGACCGAGAAATCTATTTTTGGATTAAACACCGCTGGATTCCAATAATAAAATATTTGGCTAGTGGGGCTATCTATGAATGTAGAAACTATTTTGTTTTTTCATTTGTATTTGTGGGCATCAAATGACCTCTGTTTTCTTGAATTCTTAATTACTTGTTGCTAGTGTTCCTAAAAAGTACTCCATTTATTACTCCCTCGACAACAAATGAATGATAGCATTTGAGGGGCAACACATTATTTTGTATGAAATCAGAAATTTATTTTTTATATATGGAAAATTACTTGTTTCGAAACTAAGTAAAAGTAAATTATAATTAAAATAATATTGCTAAATTCAATTAAAATTGATTGAAAAAACCTGTAGCAAAAAGAAAAGTGCTTCAAAGAAGGGTGATATAAAATGGGGAAACCTAAATGTTAAATCCGGAAGCAATGTATGAATGTGTACACATCATTCTAGAAAATAGTTGTACAGAATAAACTCCTTTTGTTTTACTAATAAGTATTCCTTCGGTCCCACTATGTACAACCTAGGATGAAATTTTATATGAATCTAATCTTACTATGAGAAATAATTGAATGAGTTTTTAAATTGAGCTTCTTAGTTAAAATGATGATGGGAAGATTTGGAGAAAAAAAGACATAAAGATCTTACAATAGTAATGAGAACAACCATAAATAATACAAAATACAATAATTTTTTGGAGATGGAAATACATTAATTTGAGCTTATGCAATTAATAACTTTTGTCCATTCAAAGACATGCATCATAATTCTAGCAAAAATAGGAAGTACCTCAAATAATACGTGAAAAAAGCAATAATATTTGTTCATTATCACTAAATTAAAGGACAAAAATAGTTAGAGAGAAATATATAAGTAAAATAGAACTCAACAATTGTACCTTTGCTTCCGTCCATAAATAACACAGTGAACTGGATTTGAGTGCAAGATGAACAAGCTTTTTGGGTTCAAATTCAGCTGGCAACGACTCCCAAGGATAGTCAGTCCAGACAAACCAACGCAAGCTGTTGGGCAGATACTCAATGGAACCATCACAAGGCCACGACATCTCTATGTTTAATATCCTAAGCTTTTTCATATTTTTCATGGCCTCTTTGCCAAAGCGTAATGTAACATAATGGTAATAAGGAAACCAGATTGCTTCCATTTTCGTGGTCCCCTGGTAAGAAGATCATTAGTCTACAAAGTATAATATCAAACGTTGTATAAAATCCGCTTGCTAATATGACTACTTTCTCACGCTTTGCAACGCCAAAGTATAAGATGCAATATTAATTAGATTCTTTTTAAGAAATACTAATGTTACTTCAGAAAAATACTTTTTGCAATTAATTCTATAGTTTTATTCTCTATTATTACATTTTTCTTAGAAGTTCATTAGAGTCAAGTGTATAAGTTTTTCGTATTGTGATAGAAAGTAATTGTAATTGAAACAATACCAATAAATTGTAACTTTCCATAAAAAATAATGGTAAAGTGAATATCTGATTGAGTTATTATGTAATAAAATGTCATAAAATTTTCAAGTTAATCCAAAGAATGACATTGGATCAAACAGATTAAGTGGCCACTAGACTAATCCATCGCTTAAAAATATAAGAAAACCGAATTAGACAATGTAAATTAAAGAGTCTACTTAACGAAATAGGCAATTAATGTCTTTTTTTACTAATTAGGCAATTAATATTACTTTTGCTTCTCCTAACTAAAGGGAACAACTAAAATGTTGTACCTGCAAGAGTATGAAGTAAGATGAACAAATAATTGGAATTGACTTCCCTATATGTTTTTGGAATATGAATATTAGAAATAAATACTAGTATTACATTGTTTAGCTTACTTACTGTATTGTTCATCATCACTTCTTCGAAATCCTTGTCGAGCCATAATCTGCTGCGTTCTCCCGGATTCTTTTGCAAGTTCACTATATATTTACCCATATCTTGCATCAAGTCATGCATTTGAATCTGATCATTTTCAGAGATGGACACAAGAGATTTGTCAATTAAGACACGCAATCCGTATTCAACTGCACAATGACAGCTCTCAAGAATTTGCATGGCGTACTCTTTTTTTGTCCCTCGGAAGAAGCATGCTATATCCAGAAAAATCTCTTGTATGGGCTCTATTAATCCATCATAACTAATTTTGAGCTTTTTAACAATTTCAGAATTAGAGTTATTTTTCATGTGCTCTATAGCACTTTTCCATTCAGTTAGTCCTAGGTTATGCAGCAAAGAACCCCACACTCTGAGGGCTAAAGGAAGGCCTTTAGCATAATTTACGACTTCCAATGAAAGCTTCTTAAAATGCTCATTTGGAACCTCTTTTTTGAAAGCATGCTGATAGAACAATTGAATGGATTCATGATTAGGTAGTGCAGTCACTTCATATATTACACCATTCTTCCCCATCAAATGCTTGTCTCTAGTTGTTATAATAATTCTACTGCCATTACCAAACCAATCAAGATCACCTGCTAAATACTCCAAATAATGATCTTTATCATCTATGTCATCAAGCACAATTAGGACCTTCTTTGAACGAAGCCTACTAGCCATTTGGTGCTTTCCGTCCTCCTTATTGTTGTAATCAGCTTTTTCCTTTAAAAGTTCAGAGAAAATAATATTTTGCAGAGAATGCATTCCACGTTTGTTTTCTTTAATATTCGCAAGGAAACAAGCACCATCAAATTGATAGGAACTATCCCTTCTTACTAAGAGAATATCAAACATAGCTCTAGCTATTGTCGTTTTACCGACTCCCCCCATGCCCCAAATCCCCACAATCCGAACATCATTGATTCCTATCCCTAGTAAGGATTCTATTTTCTCTAAATGAGTATCTATTCCAACAATGTTTTGCAAATAAGATAAAGAAATCTTGCATAATTTGGACGAGATTTGATCAACAATCTGTCGAATACAGTCTGATTCAGTCCTACAAAAATAAGAAGATTGCCGATATATACAGGTAATTAAGTCAAGAATTACAAGAGGTATTTCACACTGTAGAGTGCAGAATTATGATAAAAAGGACTATGCACATAAATCAATCTCTTGAATTACCAATCAAAATATTATGTTTCCGCCTTTTAATTTTTATTTTTGTAAATATGATAGATTTATTTAGCTAGAGTTTGGACATAGATTTGGTTGAAACTTGAAAAAATAAAATTACAAAATAAGTTTTAGAAGTTGAAGTTGTGTTTGGACATGCATTTTATTTGAAAAAAAAACTTGAAATTTTGTGCGTGGAAGAGAAAAATTCACCAAAAGGGGGTCCTAAACCAGTTTTTGGGAACTTGAAAAAAAATTAAATTTGTTTCAAAAATTGTCATGTTCCATGAAATAAACAGTGTTTTCATGTTTTTTTTAAAAAAACTAGCCAAAATATATGGCCAAACGAGAGCTTAGTGTCGATTCCGTTTAACTCATTTTTGGAGGTATAGATTCTTTGTTCTATAGTAGAATATGTATTAGTCTTCACATAATCATCCAAAACTGAATGGAAATTACTCCATATTTATAAGCAGTTATGTGTTTTTAACTCACTTGTCACGAATATCACAACCTTTGAGATTGGCCGCTGCAGTTAAAGCAATCCTCCATCTTTGCATTCCTTCGACATCATCCTTATACTTTGTTTCATGTTTGGAAAATGCTTCAGCAAAGCTCTCCCTCTGGTTCCGAACATGTGATGGATCCACATCATAGAAGACCGGTATGACAGTTTGTCCAAATTGAGTCTTGACATCCATGATCTTCACTAGTTCATTCAAGCACCACCTCGATGTTGCATAATTTTTTGAGAAAATGATGACTGCACATTGAGACTCTTCGATAGCTTTACATAGTTCATCCGAAATGGATGCGCCATGCTCTAGCCTTTTATCATCTTGAAAGGTTTTTATTCCCCTGATATCCAAGATTTCGTACAGGTGACTCGTAAATGTTTTCCGAGTATCTTCACCTCTAAAACTTAGGAAGACATCGTAGTTCCATCGAGGAAACTGTGAAGTACCAGAAGCAGAAGATGATGCCATTGATTCAATTAATTATCTGAAAAGAAAAAATAACCCAAACGTGGATAAATTGTAGTGTTGTGGTAAGAGATAAACTGATGATAATAGGAGAGAAAGAAATAAACAATTAGTAGCAATTCAAATAAGAAAAATTTGAATGAGTTGGGCTATACTCCATAGAATTATTGGTATAGGACCGAGTCAACTGATACATACTGTAATATTTAATGTGGTAGGAAATTATTGTGAAGCTTCTTCTTAATGCTCTACTCCAGTTGATTTGAATTTATTTTGTTTTCTTTGAACTTTAATATAAGGAAGTAGGAACTACCCTTCTTTAGTCCACTGTAAGCCTGTAATATGTACACAATGGATAGCTAAAAGTACAAGCAGATGAAGCTACAAAGAAAAAGAAGGGTAATTTCCGAGCAATTTGATTACTAGGCCATATCCTTGAATGCATTTGGATATACAACTTGATGTACCTGACCTGAATTTAGTAACAATCTTTCATTTCCTCAAAAGAGACCGATTTAGATTGAGCAATTTAGTAGATTATTGATTGTTCTTGTTCAAGACAAATAAACTCAAACAGTATAAAATAACATATTTTTACAAAGGAGAAAAAGGTGAAGCAACTCACAGCGGAATATCGCCGGAGGAGACGAGCCTACTCCTACTGTTCTTCTCATCTGCTAAAAGAGTACACAAAAGTCAACACAGCACAGCGAATTTGTCGCCATTTAAGGAAAGATATTTACAGAGATTTTCTGAGAGAATGACAGAAATGTCCCCCAAACAAATTTAAAATGTTCCCAGGCCTATACTATAGTTAGTGTCACGGGGGCGTTTTTGGTCAGTCCAAAGTCACACCCGCGCGGCAGTCAAGTGGCGCACTTGACTCAGCCTTCCCTAAACACTTAGCCAATTTTCAGCAAGTTTGGCCTTAACGATTTTTAGGCAGCAATTCAATAGGAACACCAGCAAATACGGAAAAATCCCAACCTTTGCATTAATTTTGAAAATATACAAAGGACCCCTCACTTTGCTATGAACACAAGTCATTCACAGCCCACTCTTGACGAAGAACACAAGTCGTTCTTGGCCAACACTAAGACCTGCCCAAGCCTAGCCTTAGTTCCTTTTGAAACACCTTGAAACCCTCGTGTTTCACTCTTGTTTCCCACTTATAATTTCACACGAAATTATCCACACTCATCTGACTAAGTCCAAAGACCCTATTTATAACATATAGGCAGCCCTTAGAACTTGACAGCACAATGACACTTGTCGTCTACAGCTTTTGCCACTTGTCGGGCTAAGACTAGATCTGTTCCTAACATGTAGTTGACATCCCCAACTACTTAGGACATGATATACACGAAATGGGATAATGATACAAGCATAAATCAGTCATGGTACAAAGAGGTTATGACAAGGTAACCGCCAAACTACTTTTCATATGCATTGCATGTGCCATCTTCACTTGCCCAGTTGAATCACGCCCAAGGCTGGGATTGCGCCCAGCCTTGGCTCATATTGACATTGCTCCGCACCAATGCCATGACCGCAATCCGCCGCCCATGATTTTTCCGCACATGTCCAATGCCGCTGCCGCATGCACACTACCTTGGCCGAGTTCCTGCCTTGCCCATGTCAACCTTCATTTCCCTTGTGACATTGCTTGTATTTTCCTTCACATAGCTTTGCCTTAGCTATTGAAAGCCTTTGCCATCATCCCGCATTTCCGCCTTGCCTTAGCTTAGCCCGCCCTTAGCTGCCACAACCCAAAGTATCGTGCCACTAACTTTGGCGTACATGTCGTGCCATGCCGCCCTAACATTTGCCCACGCAGCTTTGTCAAGTCTTTGCCAAGCGCGTCTTGCCTGTCTCAAGGCCTTGGTAAATACTTGCCCACAACAGCCCTCAATGCAATATCTTGTCCGTCGTCCGCATGATCGTTTTGCCCACACATAGGCCAATGACAAGGCCATCACGCCCAAATCCTTGCCACAGCCGTGCCACGCTCGATGACAAAGAGTCAGGCCCTAACAAACCACCCGCACCCTTTGCAATCGACGTCCTCGTCGAGCCAACTCAATGAAGCAGCCCCAAGGGGTTGTTGACATACATCACCCCTGGTGCTCCATTCCCATCTGCCACAATGGCATTCGCCTCCGCCACTTGTTCCTATTTTTCTGCAGCCAGTATAGTGTTCACCCTAGCCTGCACTAGATAGTCCTTATATAAGTGCGGTCCCCCATAAGTAAAGCAGCCTTGAACTTGCCGCTCCTTTCTTTGTCATTGTGAATCTCCTGTCTCACATTCTTGGCAAATCCCTCATCTTCGATAGCTTGGCCTTTCCCACTTTTCTTCCATTCCCTAGCTTTGTCTTTCTTCCCGTCAGCTTTTGAATGCGAAGTTTCAACAGGGTCATCACCTATGTTTAGGTCAGCCAACGCATCTG